>NC_082646.1:83963155-85213155 GCF_028023285.1 Balaenoptera ricei | reverse complement strand
GCTTCTTTTTTTTTTTTTTTTTTTAACATCTTTATTGGAGTATAATTGCTTTACAATGGTGTGTTAGTCTCTGCTTTATAACAAAGTGAATCAGTTATACACATACATATGTCCCCATATCCCTTTCCTCTTGCATCTCCCTCCCTCCCTATCCCACCCCTTTAGGTGGTCACAAAGCACCGAGCTGATCTCCCTGTGCTATGCGGCTGCTTCCCACTAGCTATCTATTTTACGTTTGGTAGTGTATATATGTCCATGCCACTCTCTCACTTTGTCCCAGCTTACCTTCCCCCTCCCCAGATCCTCAAGTCCATTCTCTAGTAGGTCTGCATCTTTATTCCCATCTTGCCCCTAGGTTCTTCATGACCATTTTTTTTTTTTTTTAGATTCCATATATATGTGTTAGCATACGCTGTTTGTTTTTCTCTTTCTGACTTACTACACTCTGTATGATAGTCTCTGGGTCTATCCATGTCACTACAAATAACTCAGTTTCATTCCTTTTTATGGCTGAGTAATATTCCATTGTATATATGTGCCACATCTTCTTTATCCATTCATCTGTTGATGGACACTTCGGTTGCTTCCATGTCCTGGCTATTGTAAATAGAGCTGCAATGAACATTTTGGTACATGACTCTTTTTGAACTATGGTTTTCTCAGGGTATATGCCTAGTAGTGGGATTCCTAGGTCATATGGTAGTTCTATTTTTAGTTTTTTAAGGAACGTCCATAATGTTCTCCATAGTGGCTGTACCAATTTACCTTCCTACCAACAGTGCAAGAGGGTTCCTTTTCTCCACACCCTCTCCAGCATTTATTGTTTGTAGATTTTTTGATGATGGCCATTCTGACTGGTGTGAGATGATATCTCATTGTAGTTTTGATTTGCATTTCTCTAATGATTAATGATGTTGAGCATTCTTTCATGTGTCTGTTGGCAATCTGTATATCTTCTTTGGAGAAATGTCTATTTAGGTCTTCTGCCCACTTTTGGATTGGGTTGTTTGTTTTTTTAATGTTGAGCTGCATGAGCTGCTTGTAAATTTTGGAGATTAATCCTTCGTCAGTTGCTTCATTTGCAAATATTTTCTCCCATTCTGAAGGTTGTCTTTTGGTCTTGTTTATGGTTTACTTTGCTGTGCAAAAGCTTTTAAGTTTCAATAGGTCCCATTTGTTTATTTTTGTTTTTATTTCCATTTCTCTAGGAGGTGGGTCAAAAAAGGATGTTGCTGTGATTTATGTCATAGAGTGTTCTGCCTGTGCTTTCCTCTAAGAGTTTGATGGTGTCTGGCCTTACATTTAGGTCTTTAATCCATTTTGAGTTTATTTTTGTGTATGGTGTTAGGGACTGTTCTAATTTCATTCTTTTACATGTAGCTGTCCAGTTTTCCGAGCACCACTTATTGAAGAGGCTGTCTTTTCTCCACTGTATATTCTTGCCTCCTTAATCAAAGATAAGGTGCCCATATGTACGTGGGTTTATCTCTGGGCTTTCTATCCTGTTCCATTGATCTATATTTCTGTTTCTGTGCCAGTACCATACTGTCTTGATTACTGTAGCTTTGTAGTAGTCTGAAATCAGGGAGCCTGATTCCTCCAGCTCCGTTTTTCTTCCTCAAGATTGCTTTGGCTATTCAGGGTCTTTTGTGTTTCCATACAAATTGTGAAATTTTTTGTTCTAGTTCTGTGAAAAATGCCATTGGTAGTTTGATAGGGTTTGCATTGAATCTGTAGATTGCTTTGGGTAATAGAGTCATTTTCACAATGTTGATTCTTCCAATCTAAGAACATGGTATATCTCTCCATCTATTTGTATCATCTTTAATTTCTTTCATCAGTGTCTTATAATTTTCTGCATACAGGTCTTTTGTCTCCTTAGATAGGTTTATTCCTAGGTATTTTATTCTTTTTGCTGCAGTGGTAAGTGGGAGTGTTTCCTTAATTTCTCTTTTAGGTTTTCGTCATTAGTGTATTGGAATGCAAGAAATTTCTTTGCATTAATTTTTTATCCTGCTACTCTACCAAGTTCTTTGATTAGCTCTAGTAGTTTTCTGGTAGCATCTTTAGGATTCTCTATGTATAGTATCGTGTCATCTGCAAACAGTGACAGTTTTACTTCTTCTTTTCTGAGTTGGATTCCTTTTATTTCTTTTCCTTCTCTGATTGCTGTGGCTAACACTTCCAAAATTATGTTGAATAATAGTGGTGAGAGTGGGCATCCTTTTCTTGTTCCTTTTCTTAGTGGAAGTGGTTTCAGTTTTTTACCATTGAGAATGATGTTGGCTGTGAGTTTTTCATATATGGCCTTTATTATGTTGAGGTAAGTTCCCTGTATGCCTACTTTCTGGAGGGTTTTTATCATAAATGGGTATTGAATTTTGTCAAAAGCTTTTCCTGCATCTTTTGTGATTATCATATGGTTTTTATCCTTCAGTTTGGCAATATGGTATATCCCATTGATTGATCTGCGTATACTGAAGAATCCTTGCATCTGTGGGATAAATCCCACTTGATCATGTTGTATGATCCTTTTAATGTGCTGTTGGATTCACTTTGCTAGTATTTTGTTGAGGATTTTTGCATCTATTTTCATCAGTGATATTGGTCTGTAGTTTTCTCTTTCTGTGACATCTTTGTCTGGTTTTTGTATCAGGGTGACAGTGGCCTTGTAGAATGAGTTTGAGAGTGTTCCTCCCTCTGCTATATTTTGGAAGAGTTTGAGAAGGATAGGTGTTAGCTCTTCTCTAAATGTTTGATAGAGTTTGCCTGTGAAGCCGTCTGGTCCTAGTCTTTTGTTTGTTAGAAGATTTTTAGTAACAGTTTCAATTTCATTGCTTGTGATTGGTGTGTTTATATTTTCTATTTCTTCCTGGTTCAGTCTCGGGAGGTTGTGCTTTTCTAAAAATTTTTCCATTTCTTCCAGGTTGTCCATTTTATTGGCATATACTTGCTTGTTGCAATCTCTCATGATCCTTTGTATTTCTGCAATGTCACTTGTTACTTCTCCTTTTTCATTCCTAGTTCTGTTGATTTGAGTCTTCTCCCTTTTTTTCTTTATGAGTCTGGCTAATAGTTTGTCAGTTTTGTTTATCTTCTCAAATAACCAGCTTTTAGTTTTATTGATCTTTTCTATTATTTCCTTCATTTCTTTTTCATTGATTTCTGATCTGATCTTTATGATTTCTTTCCTTCTGCTAACTTTGGGTTTTTTTTGTTCTTCTTCTCTAATTGCTTTAGGTGTAACTTTAGGTTGTTTATCTGAGATTTTTCTTTTTTCTTGAAGTAGGATTGTATTGCTATAAACTTCCCTCTTAGAACTGCTTTTGCTGCATCCCATAGGTTTAGGGTCGTCATGTTTTCATTGTCATTTGTTTCTAGGTATTTTTTGATTTCCTCTTTGATTTCTTCAGTGATCTCTTGGTTATTTAGTAGTGTATTGTGTAGCCTCCATGTGTTTGTATTTTTTACAGATTTTTGCCTCTAATTGATATCTAGTCTTATAGCATGTGCTCAGAAAAGATACTTGATATGATTCCAGTTTTCTTAAATTTACCAAGGCTTGATTTGTGACCCAAGGTATGATCTATCCTGCAGAACGTTCCATGAGCACTTGAGAAGAAAACGTATCCTGTTTTTTTTGGATGGAATGTCCTATAAATATCAATGAAGTCCCTCTTGTTTAATGTATCATTTAAAGCTTGTGTTTCCTTATTTATTTTCATTTTGGATGATCTGTCCATTGGTGAAAGTGGGGTGTTAAAGTCCCCTACTATGATTGTGTTACTGTCGATTTCCCCTTTTATGGCTGTTAGCATTTGCCTTATGTATTGAGGTGTTCCTATGTTGGGTGCATAAATATTTACAATTGTTACATCTTCATCTTGGATTGATTCTTTGATCATTATGTAGTGTCCTTCTTTGTCTTTTGTAATAGTCTTTATTTTAAAGCCTATTTTGTCTGATATGAGAATTGCTACTCCAGCTTTCTTTTGATTTTCATTTGCATAGAATATCTTTTTCCATCCCCTCACTTTCAGTCTGTATGTGTTCCTAGGTCTGAAGTGGGTCTCTTGTAGACAGCATATTTATGGGTCTTGTTTTTGTATCTCTTCAGCCAGTCTGTGTCTTTTGGTTGGAACGTTTAATCCATTTACATTGAAGATAGTTATCGATATGTATGTTCCTATTACCAATTTTATTTGTTTTGGATTTGTTATTGTAGGTCTTTTCCTTCTCTTGTGCTTCCTCCCTAGAGAAGTTCCTTTAGCATTTGTTGTAAAGCTGGTTTGGTGGTGCTGAATTCTCTTAGCTTTTGCTTGTCTGTAAAGGTTTTAATTTCTCTGTCAAATCTGAATGAGATCCTTGCTGGGTAGAGTAATCTTGGCTGTAGGTTCTTCCCTTTCATCACTTTCAATATGTCCTGCCTCTCCCTTCTGGCTTGCAGAGTTTCTGCTGAAGGACCAGCTGTTAACCTTATGGGGATTCCCTTGTATGTAATTTTTGCTTTTCCCTTGCTGCTTCTAATATTTTTTCTTTGTATTTAAGTTTTGATAGTTTGATTAATATGTGTTTGCCTGTTTCTCCTTGGATTTATCCTGTATGGGACTCTGTGCTTCCTCGACTTGATTGACTATTTCCTTTCCCATATTATGGAAGTTTTCAACTATAATCTCTTCAAATATTTTCTCAGTCTCTTTCTTTTTCTCTTCTTTGTCTGGGACCCCTATAATACAAATGTTAGTGCGTTTAATGTCCCAGTTGTCTCTGACCCTGTCCTCAATTCTTTTCATTCTTTTTTCTTTATTCTGCTCTACAGTAGTTATTTCCACTATTTTATCTTCCAGGTCACTTATCCGTTCTTCTGCCTCAGTTATTCTGCTATTGATTCCTTCTAGAGAATTTTAAATTTAATTTATTGTGTTGTTCATCATCGTTTGTTTGCTCTTTAGTTCTTTTTGGTTCTTGTTAAACGTTTCTTTTATTTTCTCCATTGTATTTCCAAGATTTTGGATCATCTTTACTCTGAATTCTTTTTCAGGTAGACTGCCTATTTCCTCTTCATTTGTTTGATCTGCTGGGTTTTTACTTTCTCCTTCATCTGCTGTGTATTTCTCTATCTTCTCATTTTGCTTAACTTACTGTGTTTGGGGTCTCCTTTTCTCAGGCTGCAGGTTTGTAGTTCCCGTTGTTTTTGGTGTCTGCCCCTAGTAGGTGAGCTTGGTTCAGTGGGTTGTGTAGGCTTCCTGGTCGAGGGCACTGGTGCATGTGTTCTGGTGCATGAGGCTGGTTCTTGTCTTTCTGATGGGCAGGACCACATCTGGTGGTGTGTTTTGGGGTGTCTGTGAACTTATTATGATTTTCGGCAGCCTCTCTGCTAATGGGTGGGGTTGTATTCTTGTCTTGCTAGTTGTTTGGCATGGGGTGTCCAGCACTGGAGCTTGCTGGTTGTTGAGTGGTGCTCAGTCTTAGCTTTGAGACAGAGATATCTGGGAGAACTCTCACCCATTGATATTATGTGGGGCCCGGGGGTCTCTGGTGGTCCAATGTCCTGAACTCAGCTCTCCCACCTCAGAGGCTCAGGCCTGAAATCCAGCTGGAGCACCAAGACCCTGTCAGCTACACGGCTCAGAAGAAAAGGGAGGAAAAAAAGGAAAGAAAAATAAATAAAATAAAATAAAATAAAGTTATTAAAATAAAAAAAATTAAAATAAAAAAAATAAAATAGTAATAAAATAAGAAAAGAAAGAAGAGAGCAACCAAACCAATAAACAAATCCACCAATGATAACAAGTGCTAGAATCTATTCTAAGAGAAATATAAAAATCAGAAACTAGGCTTGTTACATACAGCAAACCCCAAGTCTACAGTTGCTCCCAAAGTCCATTGCCTCAATTTTGGGATGATTCATTTTCTTTTCAGGTATTCCACAGATACCTTGAGGTACCTCAAGTTGACTGTGGAGCTTTAATCCGCTGCTCCTGAGGCTGCTGGGAGAGATTTCCCTTTCTCTTCTTTGTTTGCACAGCTCCTGGGGTTCAGCTTTGGATTTGGCCCTGCCTCTGTATGTAGGTCACCCTCTGGGGTCTGTTCTTCGCTCAGACAGGATGGGGTTAAAGGAGCAGCTGATTCGGGGGCTCTGGCTCACTGAGGCCAGGGGGAGGGAGGGGTACGGAGTGCAGGGCGAGCCTGCGGAGGCAGAGACCGGCGTGACGTTGCACCAGCCTGAGGCACGCTGAGCGTTCTCCCAGGGAAGTTGTCCCTGTATCACGGGACCCTGGCACTGGCGGGCTGCACAAACTCCCGGGAGGGGCGGTGTGGATAGTGACCTGTGCTTGCACACAGGCTTCTTGGTGGCGTCAGCAGCAGCCTTAGTGTTTCATGCCCGTCTCTGGTGTCCGCACTGATAGCCGCGGCTCGTGCCCGTCTCTGGAGCTCGTTTAGGCGGTGCTCTGAATCCCCTCTCCTCGCGCACCCCGAAACAGTGGTCTCTTGCCTCCTCAGCAGTTCCAGACTTTTTCCCAGACTCCCTCCCAGCTAGCTGTGGCGCACTAGCCCCCTTCAGGCTGTGTTCATGCAGCCAACCCCAGTCCTCTCCCTGGGATCCGACCTCCGAAGCCCGAGCCTCAACTCCCAGCCCCCGCCCTCTCCGGCGGGTGAGCAGACAAGCCTCTAGGGCTGGTGAGTGCAGGTCGGCACCGATCCTCTGTGCGGGAACCTCTCCGCTTTGCCCTCCGCACCCCTGTGGCTGCACTCTCCTCTGTGGCCCCGAAGCTTCCCCCCTCCACCACCCACAGTCTCTGCCCGCAAAGGGACTTCCTAGTGTGTGGAAACCTTTCCTCCTTCACAGCTCCCTCCCAGAGGTGCGGGTCCCATCCCTATTCTTTTGTCTCTGTTTTTTATTTTTTCTTTTGCCCTACCCAGGTACGTGGGGATTTTCTTGCCTTTTGGGAAGTCTGAGGTCTTCTGCCAGCATTCAGTTGGTGTCCTGTAGTAGTTGTTCCACATGTAGATGTATTTCTGATGTATTTGTGGGGAGGAAGGTGATCTCCATGTCTTACTCCTCTGCCATCCTGAAGGTCCTCCCCTGGATTCCTTTTATTTCTTTTTCTTCTCTGATAGCTGTGGCTAAAATTTCCAAAACTATGTTGAATAATAGTGGTGAGGGTGGGCATCCTTGTCTTGTTCTGATTTTAAAGGAAATGGTTTCAGTTTTTCACCATTGAGAACGATGTTGGCTGTGGGTTTCTCACATATGACCTTTATTTTGTTGAGGTAAGTTCCCTCTATGCCTACTTTCTGGAAGAGTCTTTTATCATAAATTGGTGTTGAATTTTGTCAAAAGCTTTTTCTGCATCTATTGAGATTATCATATGGTTTTTATCCTTCAGTTTGGCAATATGGTATATCCCATTGATTGATTTGCGTATATTGAAGAATCCTTGCATTCCTGGGATAAACCCCACTTGATCATGGTGTATGATCCTGTTAATGTGCTGTTGGATTCTGTTTGATAGTATTTTGTTGAGAATTTTTGCATCTATGTTCATCAATGATATTGGCCTGTAGTTTTCTTTCTTTGTGACATCTTTGTCTGGTTTTGGTATCAGGGTGACGGTGGTCTCGTAGAATGAGTTTGGGAGTGTTCCTCCCTCTGCTATATTTTGGAAGAGTTTGAGAAGGATAGGTGTTAGCTCTTCTCTAAATGTTTGATAGAGTTTGCCTGTGAAGCCATCTGGTCTTGGGCTTTTGTTTGTTGGAAGAGTTTTAATCACAGTTTCAATTTCAGTGCTTGTGATTGGTGTGTTTATATTTTCTATTTCATCCTGGTTCAGTCTTGGAAGGTTATGCTTTTCTAAGAATTTGAAGGACAAGCATTTTTATATACTTTTTCATTGCTGTATCCTCCGTGCATAGAACAACACCCGTCATATGGTAGGAATAAAATTAAAATTACTGAATGTTGAAAAAATGAACCTCACTTATATTTCCAATTTAGAACACAGAACTTCTAAGCATCATCCCTGACTGTATGATGTTTATGCTCAAATGACATTCAGTCTGTGAGTGTGACATGCCAGGGGATTGTGGATAGCACTTTTTCTCTCTGGTTTCCCAAGTTGCTTTTTAGAGCTTAGCATACTGAAATCAGTGAGCTGGGGACCCTTTTCTGGATTCTGCCATTGTAGTCTGAAAGTAGACTGTGGAATTCACCTTAGCACCTGAATTCTTGTCTACTCTTGTCTGTGTATCTCCCGAGTTGTTCCCTGTGGTGGAAACTGAAATCTCTAAGGCACATATACAAATTTTGTATTCAGAAGCATATTCCTAACACCATGTTACATGTGTCAGAATTCATCAGGCATCAGATAAATCCTGGGAAGCAGATGAACATGTACCCTACCTGCCACCTTTCCACTATGGCACCACCCTCATCTCTTCCTCAGATATCTGAGTCGGAACAGTAACATTTAGGTGATGCTGAGCTCACTGTGTGCCATCCCTCCGGGTGAAGGCAGACATGTGACAGGGCTTGTCTGTGTTGATGCAGTGAAGGGCTTGCCCGGGAAGCCCTGTGAAGGAACAGCTTCACTCAGGTGCATATCCACTCTGTGTCAGCTTGCCCTGCGGCTGCCCCAGCCCTGATCTTCATAATAAGAAGCATTTGTAAGGAACCCAGGAGTATAATCAACATAGCCAGACACTCTCCCCTTTTCTCTTTCTTTGTTCCACAAAAAAAATGTATTAATTGTTTACCTTAGCCAGGCACTGTGCTAGACAGAAGTGATCCCAGCCCTCATGGAGCTTAGAGTTTAATGGGGATCTAGGAAAATAAGTGGCTGATCAAATATACAATGCAGTGAAGTATCATAAGAGATCCAGGAACAAAATTCTGTAAGAGCATATAAAGGGCTACCTGACCTAATTTTGTGGGAACAGAGAAGGCTTTCTGGAGGAGGCTGAAGCCTGAAGAATATGTAGAAGTTAGCCAACTGAAGGTAGGAGAATAAGGGAGAGGAGGCAAGGAGGAGAGATCTAGCATACAGAAAGGCTCAGAAGAAGAGGGTGCCAGCTGTGTCCAGAACACTGGCATTGGTTTGGGAAGGCTGGAGCTTGCAGTGTTGGGGTGAGGAAGAGCAGGAAGAGAAGATGCTAAAGAAATAGACAGAGGGGACCCCTGTGTGAAGGGATGGGAAAGCATTATCAGAGTATCTAGACGTTGTCCTCAGAGCTGGGGAAGTCATTGATGAATTTTTGGCAGAGCGATGATGCAGTCAGGTTTTATTTCAGGAAAATTATCTCACCATGTTGTGAAATTTATTTGTGCGTGCTGTGCAAAACTGGAGGAGGGAAGAAAAGATGGGTGGGGGCTGCTGGACTGTAAATCAAGATATTGTGGGGCTTGAACTGTAGTTCACGTCGGGCAGGAGAACAGAGAATAGATTTGAGAGCTGTCTGGCGGGGAGGTATACTGATCAGTGGAGTCTGGGAATTAATTTTGGCTGCTCCTGTTCAAAAGATTTAAGGTGCAAACCCTTTAGGGACATCACCAAAAGACTGCCCACTGGCCAATCCTACTTGTAGTCAGGGCTTGTTGAAAGGCTGGTATGAACCAAGGAGGACTGAGTCAGTCTTGGGGGCCTGAGCCTGGAGCGATGCTAGAGGGATTGGGGGTAAAACTGCATTTGACAGGCAGTGCTCGGTGGAGGCAGAGCTGGCAGAAAGCATAGAGCTCCAGGGCTAGGAATCAGGGGCCAGGGAAGTGAAGCAGGAAGTTGAAGATGCTAAGCAAGAGCAAGCAAACATAGAGTAGCTTTTCTAAAGAAAAGGAGGAGACATAAGGTGTGCCATGGAATGAATTTCAGAGATACCTAAGCAAGATTGTAGCTGGCCTTTTATGAAGAGACAGGCTCTTGTCCCGCTCCCTTCAATTAGTCTCCCTTGGGCTTCTTCCATTGGCTTCAGATAAAATCCTACCCTTTATGTCAGCCAGCTAGGAGGTGCTCTGCCCTCTGCTTCAGCTGACTTAGTGGTGCCCTGCTTGATACTTTAGCTAATGCAGTGTTCCCTGCCCTCTACTTCAGACAGATGAAGCAAGACTGTTTTCTTCTTTTCATCCTGCTGGTGTGAATTCCAGACCCCCATGCCTGCCCTGCCATGCCTTGTTTTCAGATAGATTTTTCTGAATGACCCAGCCAGGTCTGGTATTCCCACTGTCTATTAAGCCCATGCATTATCTTTGCTGAGCCCTCACTCACCTTCTCTGAAAACACACTCGTTTTCTGTGTTTGTTTGCAGCTGAACTGTCTTGGCATGCCACTCTCTGGGTAGGATTGTTAAGTGTTGTTTCATCAGTGTTCTGACCCGTATTCTGCTCCCTCTACTCCTCCACCCCTCGGTCCTTCACTCACACCTTGCTCTGTGTGATATACTGCTGTGCCAGGGCGCCAGTACTGTCACTCTCTTTTCCACCCTCTCGAAATTGCTTTTGGTTTTCTCTAGGTCAGAAAACATAGAAATTCTTGCCTGCTAGAGAAGTAAGAGAGTTTAATTCTTTTACATCTTTCCTTTCATTACCATGTGATTCGACAGAAGTCTAAATAATTGAATTTACTTCTTAAGATGCTTTGAAACTTCTAACTGAGAATGGAGGTAGGATTGATGATTTCGAACTGGTGATTCCAAAATAATCCTTACGCAAGAAAAATGAGGAAAATGAAATTCACTTTAAAAATGTGTGATTCTCCTGAATGCCAAGAAAAAAAATGTATAGACTGTACCCCAAGGAACCCTGACCCAATACCATACCCAATTCTATTTCTCTCAGCCTACTAATACATTTCCCCTCAGAGGCCGCTATGCAAGGACCCTGGGATGTTAGTGAGTTATAAGACTGGTACCGGGCCTCAATCAGTGTGGTGTTGCTATTTAATATTAGCCCAGATTCAGTCCACTCTGGACTTCAGAGAAAGACAATGGGCCATGTTACTATTTCATTAACTGTTTTATGTTTCTGGAAAGGAATAGGGTAGATCAACTCAAGCTTGTCATAGACTTTGTTTTGCTTTTGTCATTATTGCGATCTCTCATCTTTACCTCTCAGCTCTCCATACGTTGCTTCTCCAACTAGACGTTGAAATTTCCCCAGGGATATGGTTCTAGCCCAAGAAGAGCCATTTTGTTGCTCTAAGGAAGGCACCCTGGCACCTTCTGAAGATGAGGAGCTGAAACATGAAAATCTAGAGTACAGTCAAGTTGGCCACATCAAGAGGAAAATATTCTTTAAGACTCCCTGAGATAACAAATTTAGGATATATCTGTATCTGTATTCATTATCACTATCAATTCTCATGTTCACCCAATTGCTTATTTTTCTCTGGATAAATTGTCAATTTACATAAGAAGTTATGATAAGATCAAATTCATTTCTCTGGGGCATTTTGAACTTTTATTGAAAAACATAGCTTTCTTTTTCCCTTTTATTTATGTTTTTAATGTTCCACTTAGCTTAATGGTATGAAAATGACAGGAAAGAGATTTAATTTTTGTACTTAAGAGATTCATTTTGGTAGAATTTGATGCATCATAGTGTATTGAGAATCATTTAACTGCATACTTCAGCAGCAATATGAAAAATTCTAAAAATGAATTTTCTGATACAAAATACTACATTACAGGAAAATTGCTCTTCTGAAAGATAACATTTTCCCTTCCCTAAATGAAAAATACATACATAACCTGCTCCAGTTTGTTTAAAGGTAAAACAAATATTTGTTTTAAATTGGGACCATTCAGAAATAAATGTGGGTAATTGCAATATTTGTGGGTGTAATGACATTTCAGCCTTTTACTGGTATTTTAACTCCTTTAAAAAAATCCCTCTTTTTACTTCTCTCATATTTCAAAATGTTAAAAAGATCCAGGGAACTAGGAAAGTAGGATAAATTCAAAAGCATAATTTATACATTCCTTTTATTTCTAGCTATTTTTTTCTGGACTTTGGGGTGGTAGAAGAGGGAAAAGGACTAACGTTTGTTGCTAGACTCTCTCTGCACCTGGGCCTGTGCAGGCCATTCCCATGTTATCTCATTTCAGCTTCACAAATTGTTCACCAGTCCTGATTATTCCCATTTTTCATGTGAAGAAACTGAGGTACAAGTTCACACAGCTGGTTGGTGAAGAGCTAGGATTTGAAACCAGGACTCTGATTTCAAAATGTGCTCTCTGGACAGCTACATGTAAAAGAATGAAATTAGAACGCTCCCTATACACAAAATACACTCCCATACACAAAAATAAACTCAAAATGGATTAAAGACCTAAATGTAAGGCCGAATACTTTAAAACTCTTAGAGGAAAACATAGGCAGAACGCTCTCTGACATAAATCGAAGCAAGATCTTTTTTGATCCACTTCCTAGAGTAATGAAAATAAAAACAAAAATAAACAAATGGGACTTAATTAAACTTAAAAGCCTTTGCACAGCAAAGGAAACCATAAACAAAACGAAAAGAGATAACCCTCAGAATGGGAGAAAATATGTGCAAAGCGACGGACAAGGGATTAATCTCCAAAATATACAAACAGCTCATGCAGCTTAATATCAAAAAAAACAAATAACCCAATCAAAAAAATGGGCAGAAGCTCTAAATAGACATTTCTCCAAAGAAGACATACAGATGGCCAAAGAGCACATGAAAAGATGCTCAACAGCACTAATTACTAGAGAAAAGCAAATCAAAACTACAATGAGTTATCACCGCACACCTGTCAGAATGTCCATCATCAAAAAATCTACAAACAATAAATGCTGGAAAGGGTGTGGAGAAAAGGGAACCCTCCTACACTGTTGATGGGAATGTAAATTGGTACAGCCGCTATGGAGAACAGTATGGAGGTTCCTTAAGAAACTAAAAATAGAGCTACCATGTGATCCAGCAGTCTCACTTCTGGGCATATACCTGGAGAAAACCATAATTCGAAAAGATACATGCACCCCGATGTTCATAGCAGCACTATTTACAATAGTCAGGATACGGAAGCAACCTAAATGTTTATTGACAGAGGAATGGATAGAGAAGATGTGGTACATATATACAATGTAGTATTACCCAGCCATAAAAAAGAACAAAATAATGCCATTTGCAGCAACATGGATGGACCTAGAAATTGTCATACTGAGTGAAGTAAGTCAGACAGAGAAAGATAAATATCATATGATGTTGCTTTTATGTGGAATCTAAAAAAATGGTACAAATGGACTTATTTGCAAAACAAAAATAGAGTCACAGATGTAGAAAAAAAACTTATGGTTACCAGAGAGGAAAGGGGAGGGAAGAATACATTGGGAGATTGGGATTGACATATACGCACTACTATATATAAAATAGACAGCTAATAAGAACCTACTGTATAGCCCAGGTGACTCTACTCAATGCTCTGTAATGGCCTATATGGAAAAGAATCTAAAAAAGAGTGGATATATGTATATGTATAACTGATTCACTTTGCTGTACACCTGAAACTAACACAACATTGTAAATCAACTATACTCCAATAAATTTTTTTTTTAAATGTATTCTCAGTACTGTGCTAGTTTTCTCCCTTACTTTATCTTGAGTTATAATTCACTGAAAGTAAATTTACTATTCAAGGAGAATTCTGATTTAATGAGCTCCAAGAAACATTAAAAAAAAAATGCATCCCTCATAAAAATGGAGGTTTAGTGTAAAATGATACAGAGGAGAATTTCTCTTTGTTTATTAATTTTTATTTTTAACATGGAGAAAATGTTTAATATCACTAGTATCTTGAAGTAGATTAACAGAAGAAAGGATATGGTATAAAAAATGATGATTTGTTGCTTCCCTTGTAGTGGTGCCTGAGTGAGTAAATCAACTGTTAGATTACTTCTATTTTCCTTATTTAAGGATTGTCATGCCTTTATGCTCAAAAATATATCTTTATAGTAGAGAAATTATGCTGATAAACCACCATCCAGAGAAAACTAATGCTAACATTTTCTTCTAGATTCATGTGAATATATGGAATTTATTTCTAGAAGTTGGATATTTTACCTACTATTTAAAATATGAATTTTTTCCATTTAAGAATCTCCCCAACATTATTTCTATGCTATAAGTTAACATCTATATGCATTTTAGAGATTAATTAGTATTCCATAATAAGAATGTTACGTAACTTATTTAGCCTATGTTGGATGTTTATGTTGTTTCCAATGTCTTTTATTTACAAACTGTGCTGTTGTAAGCATCCGTGTCCATGTATCTTTGCATACATCCCTGATTATTCCATTAGGATAGATTACCAAGTGTAGTTCTTTTAGACACAGCATGGAACTTTCTCATTTTTAAATACTGTAGGAGACATATTTTGGGGGCAATTGGTATTCAGGATTCAAGCTGGTGTATATAATGACAAGGCACTGTTCAGCTCAGGATGGAAATATCAGCTCTTTGAGGGTAACAATTTATTTGAAACACTTATGAAATGTCCCAAGTCTGAATTTTTAATCACTGACTTGTTGAGCTATTGGGAACATTCTTACCTTACAGATGAGGACATTATTATTCATTTACATCTCTGTCATTCCTTAATATATGAAGTCCTTGAGAGCCAAGACCGTGTTCTTTTCAAATTTATATCCTGGCATCTAGGACCATGCTTAGCTTAGAGCACCTGTTCAGTAAATGTTCATGAAAATGTAAACAAAAATTAGGTGTTGAGTGGCTAGAGAATTTACTAAAGGTCCCGTAGCCAGTTGGAGGTGGAGCTCAGACTTGAACCCATAACTCTTGACTTCTAACTCTATGCTTCTCAGTTTTACCAGTGCCTCAGCCTCGGTTAGGCTGAGGCAGCAGTTTGGGTGCCACTATTTTATGAGGAAGTCCTATCCCTGGGAAGCAGGAGAGAGGGGAAGGGGAAGGAGGCAAGAACAGAGGGAGCATAATGATAAGGTATGTTATCAAGGACCCTACCTTTTGGCATCTAGGGTAACTGCTTGACATCATGGGATCATTTTCTGGGAAGGCTTGTAAACAATAGCACTTCAGGATAGTTCATTGGTGGGAAGTAGGGAGACAACTGTATCTGCCAGCTGCAGTTTGCTATGGAGCATTAATCTCTAGGTGTGCATGTGTGGGTATGAATAGGCTCCTCTGCAGTGGGCAGGGGGGGACAGGGCACACTGTTTGGTTTGTGCCCACTAAAGTCAGTTGCTGTGGAAGCTGGGGCAAAACAAGTGGCTAAGGGCTCCAGAGACAGGTGGCTGAGAGGATCTGATTAGAGCCTTCAAGGTGTCTGATACAACCCAAGTTACATGCAGATTCACTTAGTACATAAACATTAAACATCTTGGATGTGGTGCTGGATTGATGGTGGGTAAATACTGGAAAACTAGATGTAGTTCCTGTCCTCCAGGAGCTTACAACTTTAAGTAAAATGTGGTTATTGGGCTCATCAATTAATTCCCCTTTTGTTCTCAGATCTGTCCCCAGACCTTCCTCTACCCTACTCTGTTTTCCAGAGAACTGCATTTCCCTAGCATGGTAGGTTTGGCCATTGAAGACACTAGGGAGGTTGGATAGTGGGAGGAAGAGGGGAGCCTCTCACCTTTGCTACCCTGCTTCTGGTGGCATCTCCAGCAGCAATTGAATCTTTTCTGGAGTTCCAGCTCAAGGCATCCTTTGCTGTGGTTCTGACCCCATCGTTTGGCCTGCCTCCTGCAATCCACTTATCTCCAATGTCCCTCCAGTCCTAGGGGTGGTAGTGACTTCCTGCTGTTGCTAATTTACAGATTGCCTCATTGTCCCCTAATTGGTTTACAAGCTCACTTATCACCCAGAAACCAGTTCCTGATATCAATTCCTTCTATTTATGAGACCTAGACTGGTATCTTTTTTCCTAACTGGGCCTCAATGAAAATAGTTTTTCCCAAAGAAATCAATCCATAACCCTTAATAGTTTTATTGATCATGAAGCAAATAATAATCAGTTAAAGTGATATTTAAAAGAGTGAATATTTTGTTCACAGCCAGTTAATGAAAATCATCAGAGAAATAGATTTTTAAATATAGACCTGGTCAAAATAATTTTGTTTTATTTGAAGCCATGAGGAGTTAATATAAAACTATGATCTAGAGCAGGGATCCCCAACCCCTGGGCTGTGGACTGGTACCGGTCTGTGGCCTGTTAGGAACAGGCCGTACAGCGGGAGGTGAACAACGGGCGAGCTATCGCTCTCATTACCGCCTGAAGCATCCCCCCAACCCTGCTGTCTGTGAAAAAATTGTCTTCCACAAAACCGGTCCCTGGTGCCAAAAAGGTTGGGGACCACTGATCTAGAGGGATGAGCATAATCTTGTCAGGATGAACATTTTTCTTCATGAACAGAGAACATTATTTCTGCCATGAGGTCATTAGAAATCAAACACATATATTGAATGCTGACTCTTTAATTTTGAAAGAATGCTGCATATGTAAAACTGATAAAAAAAAAACCACTATTATTTTCTCTTTGACATTCCAGTGCTTTCATTTCCTTTTTCTGAATATGAGGATGGACATGGAGGAAGAGATATGGAAAAGCTTTTTAGGGAGGTCAGCCCTTTCTCTCCACCTATTGTGCAGCCTCAAATGATCTGTATGAATAATGCAGTGCAAGCATTTGCACAGCTGAGCTATGCTGTGTGGTCTTAGAAAAAAGTATTATGGTATTTGGAGTTATAAGCTCAAAGGAATATTAATGTTATTGTTAACATTGTAATCTATATTAACATCCATCATGTACTCTACTAGATGCTTTATATATGTTATCTCACGAATCTTCATAATATCCTATAAGCTCCGTATCATTTGTCCTATTTTACAGATGTGTAAAGCAAGGGAGGCAAAGCAATATGCCCAATGTTGCAGAGAGAGTAAATATTAGAGCTGGATATCAAATCCAAGTCTATTTGATTAAAACTTTCTCCTCTTTTTTTTCCACACTATGCCGCTACTCTTACTACATAAAACTAGATTTCTATTTTAAGGTAAGGCCTGAAAATAAGAGTGAAGATAGATAGATAGATAGATAGATAGATAGATAGATAGATAGACAAATAGGTAGATAGACAGTAGGTAGACTGGTATTTCTAAAACCTATTGTAATTTAAAATTGTTTCTGTGTTCCCTGGAAGTGGAGAATGTGAATTATTTTTCTTGACTGTTCTCTTCCGTAGGGAGAAATTCTAAGAATTGTGAAATAGAGTCTATAGAAGATAGTGGTCAGACCTCCTAATTTTATGATGAGAAATCTTAGGTCCAGAGGTAGAAAATGATTCATACAAGGAAGCTACTACCCTTCAGAATCTCCATTTGAGGACAGGCATTAGGTATTCAATGAGCCTTAAACAGGGGAGAGGGGAATGGAGTTTACATGAAGCATTTGGACAGTAACTGCTTGCCCAATGGAACAGGTGGACATTTCCTTCTGCATGTAGCAAGGGTCCGCAGTGTGGGCTGCTCCTGCATGTTCCTTTGAAAATTCTAAGAAATAAGGACTCCTGGGAGGAGGCAGACTATTGAGGGTTCCAGCTATGTGAAGCCCCCAGTAGGCTTCCTCTTAGGAAAATCAACACTTCTGATCAACGCTCATGAGGAAAAGTGATATCCCATAACTTCATGAAGGCAATCTTGGGTTGAGAGGACAATTGCCACAAATTGGGAGAAAATCAAAGCACAGTCCCCAGTTTAGTCTTGGGAACCTGGTCAAGGAAGAAGGGGTGATTTTTAAGGTGATTGTTTGAGATATCCTTTTATGAGTCATCCCATAAGGAGTTATTTTCTGAAAAAATGGAAGTAGGAGTCAAAGGCGTATTACAATTCCAAGAAAGTGAGGACCCAGGACAAATGAAACATTTATATGCAGCCCGAGAAATGTATAAGAGTTGAAACCAGCTATAAATATCTTATTTATACTTCCATATACTATAAACCAATCCATCAGATTCTGGTTAGAGTAATTATAGGGTTAAACAGACATGAATTGTGTGTTTGCTCTTCATTCTTTTGTATGACCTTGGGGCTGTTACCTACTTAGCTGATATTAGTCTCAGTTTTTTAAATCTCTAAAATGGGAGATAATAATACCCTTTGCTTGGCTAATGTTATTAGAGGTGTCTAGTCCAACTAACAAAAGCTATATGTTTCCTCTGTAATTACATGATGTAGTTGCTCTGAGAAAAAGGTTACTGTGTCTCCCCCATCAATTAAGGCAATCAGTGACACTTGATTAATTCAGCCCACTTCAGAGCACTCAGCAGCTTGATGTACTTACAAACGGGGCACCTACATACCAAGGGGATGTGCTGCATTGGGTAATAGTTACAGAAATCAGCCGTTGGCTGTCAATATTTGAAGGCCTTGTTATCCAATCAAATGCCTGTGGCTAATGGGGTTCTTGATAAGCTACACAAATAGACAATAATTTTCCATTTATTAATGAGTAATAGTCAAATAATTTTGCAATATACTCATTACAAAAATGACAACAGTAAGAAGGTAGGAAAAGGCCAGAATATTTGAGTTAGTTTATGATAAAGAGAAAACTGAGTGACTTTGGTTGTGATATTTTGCTTCATGGATAACTTTGCCAGACCTAAGCCCTTAGTTGCATCTCTAATTCTCAAGACCATCCTGTGGCAATTTGCTTCTGCTCAGTTCTCTTTCCCTTTCCCATCCCAAGAGAAAGGGGACCTGTCATTGTATGTAAAATGAGTCTCTACTTGAAAAGAGTAGCAATCAAGATACAAGATATTTGTGTCATAAAACTCAATGTGGTGACATTTTCCTTTTTCTTTGATGCTATTTTAATACATAAAAGTAATACATGCACAAGTCATAATATTTAGAATAGAGAATCATGTAGCAAAAGAAATAAAATCATTCATAATCAGTTGTGGTCACTTTTAAAACAAAAAATGATTTGACTCTAATTCCAGGTTTAGGAGCATTAAACAAAGAAATAAACAATGTTCTCAGACTGTTTAATGAATTGTAGTATGGGCTCTAAGTGATAGCCACAGTAAACGAAGATAAGGGAAATCAGTCAGTCTGAAGAAAAAGTATCTGTAGACAGGATCAGCATCCAGTTTGTTAAGAATCAAAGCTATTTTAATATGTGCTTTTTAATCAGAAATAGGAATAGTGGGGCTTTCCTGGTGGCGCAGTGGTTGAGAATCTGCCTGCTAATGCAGGGGACACGGGTTCGAGCCCTGGTCTGGGAAGATCCCACATGCCGCGGAGCAACTAGGCCCGTGAGCCACAATTACTGAGCCTGCGCATCTGGAGCCTGTGCTCCCAACAAGAGAGGCCGCGATAGTGAGAGGCCCGCGCACCGCGATGAAGAGTGGCCCCCACTTGCCGCAACTAGAGAAAGCCCTCGCACAGAAACGAAGACCCAACACAGCCAAAAATAAATAAATAAATAAATAAATAAATAAATAAAACTAAAAAAAAAAAAAGAAATATGAATAGCCTCATCATGATCAAGTGAAATGCTATATGGACTGAAATAAGTATAAACATAACTAGAGTATAGAGATCAGATCACTTTTTGTTTGCTTTTTGTTTGTTTGTTTTACAGTATTTATTTATTTATTTATGGCTGTGTTGGATCTTTGTTTCTGTGTGAGGGCTTTCTCTAGTTGCAGCAAGCGGGGGCCACTCTTCATTGCGGTGCGCGGGCCTCTCACTATCGCGGCCTCTCTTGTTGCGGAGCACAGGCTCCAGACGCGCAGGCTCAGTAATTGTGGCTCACGGGCCCAGCTGCTCCGCGGCATGTGGGATCTTCCCAGACCAGGGCTCGAACCCGTGTCCTCTGCATTGGCAGGCAGATTCTCAACCACTGCGCCACCAGGGAAGCCCAGATCACTTATTTTTTATATAGCAACATAATTATTCCAATTAGAAGTAAAAAAAACATGAAGTATATTAAATTAAAAATATAACAATTTCCTTGTACAGTGTTCTTCAGGTTAAAAAGCTTAAATTTGTTCCTGAGGTTAATCCTTTATTATACTTACAATGCAATTATTGACATTATTTATTACATGTGATTTTTCCCATTTTAGAGATGAGGAAAATGAGGTTTAGCTAATTACCCAAGTCATACAATGAGTCACTATCCTGTGTTACATATTATGTTGCACCTCATGACAGATTGCAGTATTTCCTTAGAGTAGCTCAGATGTATAGGTCATATAATTGAATGTTATCCAACTTTTGTAATTTAAGAATATTTTCTTAAAGTTGTAGGAAGAACCCAAAAGCTTAGAAAGAGCCTATTGATAAAATGGAAAAAACAAACAAACAGGAGTTGGGACTAATTGGTCCATCCATCACTGTGCCAGTCTCTGAAGCCCCTCAACAGAACCCCAAGAACTGTTTAAAAACTGTTCACACAATTTTTTTTGGCTGTTATTTTTTATGGTGTTTTAAGTGAAAGACAAAATATGTAAGTGAACAATGGATAGATATTTTAGAAAAGAAAACTCTGATCCACAATATATAGCAACCAGCCTGGAAACCAACCCATTTTCTATAGTAACCAGCTCAGGAAGACAGCCTACTGTCCGGAAGTCAGACTTATAGGAATTCAGCCCATTATTCCAGCTGGTTAACTCGGGATGCCACACAATAACTCCTGGAACAATCAGCCCCCAAATGGCCAGGACTTGATTAATAACGGACAGCTTCCCTAATTTTTGTCACCACTTCCAACTTAGGGCCAACCAGAGAAAGCCAAATAGGTACCCCTAACCAATCACACAGAATGCCTCACTTCTAGTTAGCCCACCTCCAGCTTCCCCATGCCTAAAAGCCCCCAATCAGAGCACACTTGAGACTTCTCTTCTTTCCACTAGAAAGCTTTCCCATTCTTCTGCTTGCCTTTGAGCCTCTGCCAAAGCGCAAGCAATTGTTACTATCGCAAGCTCTGAATAAATAGACTTTACTTTTCTCATTTGGGCCATCTTTAAAATTTTCCACAAGAGAAAACCTTTATTATTTTTATTAAAATGATACATAATCATTATTAAAAAGCTCAAGCAATACAGGAGAGAGAAAAATAATCTCATCAACCAGAAATAAACACCATCACCATTAAATGAACATAATAGCAGACATTTCTTTGTGTCTACAGACAGACAAATAAGTAGATAGATAGATAGATAGATAGGGGGATGGGTGGGTAGGTAGATGAATGGGAATGATTTTCATAAAATGGCATCATGGAATACATTCTATTTTAAGTTGTGTATTAGGTTATTTTATTATAACAAATGAAAATAAACAGAAGTGAATAACTAGTTCTTTCCCAAACATATATTAGTTCCTAATACATTGTCCTAAAGGTAGGTAAAAATAGTGTGAAAAAATATGATGTGCCAGTCACATCTTTAAACTCTAGATTTCAAATTGAAATGGTACTGAATGCCTGCCTGCTATGAAGAATAGGACAAATTCAGATGAACATTTCTTTCTCCTCCATTTTCCCTCACATTCTTATATAGGTTATTTATATTAGTATATTTGTTTTGTCAAAATGGGCAATATTTACATTATTTTCTATAAAACGATCAGTGGCTGACATTTGTTGAAATCTGTAGATTCCATGTACTGTTCTAAGCCTGCCTACCTTTTGTCAGCCTTATGATTCTCTTTCTCTGTCTCTCTTCTTTTCTCTCCTTTTTGCTTTAGAGTAGGGGCAGAGGCAAGATTAGGGGAAGTGTTTATCAGCTCCTGACATTACAGTTTGCTTTGACAAAGAACTGAAACACTTAGGATTTGCTCTCTTCTGAGTTGTTGTCAAATGTCCTGTACTATGTATTTCACCTGGTTGGAGGAATATCCTGTTTTTCTGGTAGAATACACTAGGCCTTCAGTTAATTCATGCAACTTAAAATGTAGCTTTGGAAAATTGTGTCCCTGCTGGCATTTTCTTGCTCCAGCTCACTCATCATGGGCATGACACTTACTCTTAAGAATTTGCCTTGACTGTTTTTCCTGCATTACTTATTCCTTTAGCCCACATCTCTGAAAATTAAAGATATTAATGAAAATCTCAAGATTTGGAGTGCTCACATTCTTTCACCAAGATGGTTCTCAGGGGACAATAATGGTAGTAAATGTTAGCATCTGCACCAAGTCATACCAAGATTTCCTACATCCTCCCTCGAGCTACTGCTTTTCAAAGTTGATAGCATTTGCCACTTTTGAACTTTCCCCCATTTTTCTGCTTTTAACTATTTTATGTCTATTTTTCAGGTGTAGAGAGTCGGTAACCTAAACATCAGGAGCACAGGGTGGGAGTGTTATATATATTCTTTAGGGCAATGGCCACTAACCTTTGAGTGAGGAGTAGAGGACCCCATGAGAGGTGCAGAGTTTTTGAAGGAGGTTTTCAAATGCATATGCATTCCAGAAATTGTCTGTGGGCTGAATAAAAATAGTACTTATGTACTACTATATTTCAAATGGATTCAGGTGCTGTTTTATGGTGAATAAAATGGAAAGTAATTTAAATGCATTACTGAATTCTTTATAGCTCTTTGTCCTTATGCATTTAGGTGAGGCAATATAGCAGTACTCAGGGGCTGCAGACAGAAAGCCATGTCACCCTGTAACCTTGAGAAAGTTATTTAACTATTGTGAGCCCTGCTGTACAGTGAGTTGATAATAGTATCTACATCACAGGGTTATTATAAGGCCTAAAAGAAAAATACATGCAAATCAAGAGTTGATAATAGTATCTACCTCACAGGGTTGTTATAAGGCCTAAAGGATAAATACATGCAAATCATTTGCCATGATGCCGGATACCTCATAAGCACTCCGTGTTAGCGACTACAGTTGCAATCAATGGATACTATCACATGAAGATCTAATAATTGTTTAGAAGAGGATCTTCTTATTTTAATGTTGGCAATCACAGCAGGGCCAGATAAGCCTCTTGACTCTTTGGACATGGCTTATCTACTTCTATTAGGTTAAATTACATAAGTACTTCAGCAGGAAGAAAATGTATTGAGCATGTCTCCAAAGAAACAAGGTTGATGGCAGTTTAGCATGTAGCATCTACTTGGATGCATGAAACGTCCCAGCTTGATTTCCACAAGAAGCAGATACTGACATGAAGATTAGCATGAGGAAGTTTATTTGGAGGGTTCTCAGGACCAACACTTGGTGGAAGGAAAGGGAAGAAAATAAGATTGGGCAGAGGGAGAAGTTAGGTGTTGATTCAGTTTCAAGGAAGGCCATAGATGAATCCCACGGGAAGCTCTGAAGTTATGATGGCCCATCGAAGTGGTCTCAAGTTGTGACAAGGAGGGCCGTACCTTTGTGTTCCCACATTGACCAGTGATCGTGTGCTGGGTACCTCTGCTTGAGGCAGGTTTCCCCAGTTGAGGGAAATTTCTGGCAAGGGCTCAGCTTGGAGGACTGGCAGCTGGCAGCACTCCTGGCAGGTGGGGCATAAGTTCTTCAGGTTTGAAGGGGGATTTGAGTGGGCGCCTCTCCATTAGCTGTGGCATGCTCTTGAAAAATCATGTATTCCTTTCTCAAAATAGTTCTGAATGGCATTGAAAATAAACTTCAGAGCTAGTTTACTCGCTGCTTTAAAAAATGCATCTGATGACCATTTTTATTGTATGTTCTGATGTCATGAAGTGAAACATATAATGAAAAATATCAATGTATTCTTTAGTGGAAATGTATTTTAATATGTGATTAACATGGTTTGAGACATTTACTATAGATATTTATTGCATTGAATCTGATGGATCCTGGCCATCCATCTGTGTTTTAAAGACTACATATATATATATATATACATGTGTGTGTCTTTGCACGCATGTATTCAGATCTGTTTTGTGAGCAAGCTTGATTTTTACATATTTATGTAAGAGTGGCATTTTTTTCCCAGGTCAGTGTCAGGCACTGTAGGAAACACAAAGAATAAGAAGCATTCCAGTCCTCAGGGAGCTAAGAGGAGATAAAACACATGCACAGTAATTATTTATAGCAGATCACTTTTAAAAAGAGTTAAGGGGCCTGACATGGACATGACAGGATAGGCAGAAGGGAGGAGTATTCAGGAGCACAGAATGTCTAGCCAGGCTGTTCAGGTTCAAATCCCAGCTCTGTTACCTCCTAGCTCTGTGACATTAGACAAGGTACTTGACTTTTCTGTGCCTCACTTTCCTTATCTGTGAAATAGGTTTAATGGCACCAACACTGCAGGGTTGTTAGGGTTACATGAGTTAACATATGGGTATGAGTTTTGTCTATGAGCCAATGCAAGAAACATGATCTTATTTTTCTTAAAAAAAAAATCAGATCAATGTACTCAGAACTCCTCCCTACCTGATTCAAAATTGAAATTTATGTTTTTGCAGGGAGCCTAGAGTAATATGAGAGTCACAATATTTTGTTGTTGCTGTTGTTAAATCTGCAAAGTGTCTCTTTTTTTTCTTTTTTAATTGAACTATAGTTGATTTACAATATTGTGTTAGTTTCAGGTGTACAGCAAAGTGATTCAGTTATATGTGTATATATATATATATAATATATTCTTTTTCAGATTCTTTTCCACTATAGGTTATTACAAGATATTGAACATAGTTTCCTGTGCTATACAGTAAATCCTTCTGGTTTATATATTTTATAAATAGTGGACTGTTATCTGTGTCGTTCTCTGTCTGACTTACTTCACTTAGCATAATATCCTCTAAGTCCATCCATGTTGTTGCAAATGACAATATTTCATTCTTTTTTATGGCTGAGTAGTATTCCATTGTACGTGTATACCACATCTTCTTTTTTTTTTTTTTTATTGGAGTATAATTGCTTTACAATGGTGTGTTAGTTTTTGCTTCATAACAAAGTGAATCAGCCATACATACACATACGTTCCCATATCTCTTCCCTCCTGCATCTCCCTCCCTCCCACCCTCCCTATCCCACCCCTCTAGGTGGTCAAAAAGCACCGAGCTGATCTCCCTGTGCTATGCGGCTGCTTCCCACTAGCTATCTATTTTACATTTGGTAGTGTATATATGTCCATGACACTCTCTCACCCTGTCACATCTCACCCCTCCCCCTCCCCATATCCTCAAGTCCATTCTCTAGTAGGTCTGTGTCTTTATTCCCGTCTTGCCACTAGGTTCTTCATGACCTTTTTTTTTTTTTTTCCTTAGATTCCATATATATGTGTTAGCATACTGTATTTGTTTTTCTCTTTCTGACTTACTTCACTCTGTATGACAGACTCTAACTCCATCCACCTCATTACAAATACCTCCATTTCATTTCTTTTTATGGCTGAGTAATATTCCATTGTATATATGTGCCACATCTTCTTTATCCATTCATCTGTCGATGGACATTTAGGTTGCTTCCATGTCCTGGCTATTGTAAATAGAGCTGCAATGAACATTGTGGTACATGACTCTTTTTGAATTATGGTTTTCTCAGGGTATATGCCCAGTAGTGGGATTGCTGGGTCGTATGGTAGTTCTATTTGTAGTTTTTTAAGGAACCTCCATACTGTTCTCCATAGTGGCTGTATCAATTTACATTCCCACCAACAGTACAAGAGGGTTCCCTTTTCTCCACACCCTCTCCAGCATTTATTGTTTCTAGATTTTTTGATGATGGCCATTCTGACTGGTGTGAGATGATACCTCGTTGTAGTTTTGATTTGCATTTCTCTCATGATTAAGGATGTTGAGCATTCTTTCATGTGTCTGTTGGCCATCTGTATATCTTCTTTGGAGAAATGTCTATTTAGGTCTTCTGCCCATTTTTGGAATGGGTTGTTTGTTTTTTTGTTATTGAGCTGCATGAGCTGCTTGTAAATCTTGGAGATTAATCCTTTGTCAGTTGCTTCATTTGCAAATATTTTCTCCCATTCTGAGGGTTGTCTTTTGGTCTTGTTTATGGTTTCCTTTGCTGTACAAAAGCTTTTAAGTTTCATTAGGTCCCATTTGTTTATTTGTGTTTTTATTTCCATTTCTCTAGGGGCTGGGTCAAAAAGGATCTTGCTGTGATTTATGTCATAGAGTGTTCTGCCTATGTTTTCCTCTAAGAGTTTGATAGTGTCTGGCCTTACACTTAGGTCTTTAATCCATTTTGAGTTTATTTTTGTTTATGGTGTCAGGGAGTGTTCTAATTTCATACTTTTACATGTACCTGTCCAATTTTCCCAGCACCACTTATTGAAGAGGCTGTCTTTTCTCCACTGTATATGCTTGCCTCCTTTATCGAAGATAAGGTGACCATATGTGCGTGGGTTTATCTCTGGGCTTTCTATCCTGTTCCATTGATCTATATTTCTGTTTTTGTGCCAGTACCAAACTGTCTTGATTACTGTAGCTTTGTAATATAGTCTGAAGTCAGGGAGCCTGATTCCTCCAGCTCCGTTTTTCGTTCTCAAGATTGCTTTGGCTATTCTGGGTCTTTTGTGTCTCCATACAAATTGTGAAATTTTTTGTTCTAGTTCTGTGAAAAATGCCAGTGGTAGTTTGATAGGGATTGCATTGAGTCTGTAGATTGCTTTGGGTAGTAGAGTCATTTTCACAATGTTGATTCTTCCAATCCAAGAACATGGTATATCTCTCCATCTATTTGTATCATCTTTAATTTCTTTCATCAGTGTCCTATAATTTTCTGCATACAGGTCTTTTGTCTCCTTAGGTAGGTTTATTCCTAGATATTTTATTCTTTTTGTTGCAATGGTAAATGCGAGTGTTTTCTTAATTTCACTTTCAGATTTTTCATCATTAGTATATAGGAATGCAAGAGATTTCTGTGCATTAATTTTGTATCCTGCTACTTTACCAAATTCATTGATTAGCTCTAGTAGTTTTCTGGTAGCATCTTTAGGATTCTCTATGTATAGTATCATGTCATCTGCAAACAGTGACAGCTTTACTTCTTCTTTTCCAATTTGGATTCCTTTTATTTCTTTGTCTTCTCTGATTGCTGTGGCTAACACTTCCAAAACTATGTTGAATAATAGTGGTGAGAGTGGGCAACCTTGTCTTGTTCCTGATCTTAGTGGAAATGGTTCCAGTTTTTCAACATTGAGGACAATGTTGGCTGTGGGTTTGTCATATATG
Organism: Balaenoptera ricei; assembly: GCF_028023285.1. NCBI lineage: Eukaryota > Metazoa > Chordata > Mammalia > Artiodactyla > Balaenopteridae > Balaenoptera > Balaenoptera ricei. Next base: position 85,185,973 of record NC_082646.1, on the reverse strand, counting down.
GCCTTTATTATGTTGAGGAAAGTTCCCTCTATGCCTACTTTCTGCAGGGCTTTTATCATAAATAGGTGTTGAATTTTGTCGAAAGCTTTCTCTGCATCTATTGAGATGATCATATGGTTTTTCTCCTTCAATTTGTTAATATGATGTATCACGTTGATTGATTTGCGTATATTGAAGAATCCTTGCATTCCTGGAATAAACCCCACTTGATCATGGTGTATAATCCTTTTAATGTGCTGTTGGATTCTGTTTGCTAGTATTTTGTTGAGGATTTTTGCATCTATGTTCATCAGTGATATTGGCCTGTAGTTTTCTTTCTTTGTGACATCTTTGTCTGGTTTTGGTATCAGGGTGATGGTAGAATGAGTTTGGGAGTGTTCCTCCCTCTGCAATATTTTAGAAGAGTTTGAGAAGGATAGGTGTTAGCTCTTCTCTAAATGTTTGATAGAATTCGCCTGTGAAGCCGTCTGGTCCTGGGCTTTTGTTTGTTGGAAGATTTTTAATCACAGTTTCAATTTCAGTGCTTGTGATTGGTCTGTTCATATTTTCTATTTCTTCCTGGTTCAGTCTTGGAAGGTTGTGCATTTCTAAGAATTTGTCCATTTCTTCCGGGTTGTCCATTTTATTGGCATAGAGTTGCTTGTAGTAATCTCTCATGATCGTTTGTATTTCTGCAGTGTCAGTGGTTACTTCTCCTTTTTCATTTCTAATTCTATTGATTTGAGTCTTCTCCCTTTTTCTCTTGATGAGTCTGGCTAATGGTTTATCACTTTTGTTTATCTTCTTGAAGAACCAGCTTTTAGTTTCATTGATTTTTGCTATTGTTTCCTTCATTTCTTTTTCATTTACTTCTGATCTGATCTTTATGATTTCTTTCCTTCTGCTAGCTTTGGGGTTTTTTTGCTGTTCTTTCTCTAATTGCTTTAGGTGCAAGGTTAGGTTGTTTATTCGAGATGTTTCCTGTTTCTTGATGTAGGCTTGTATTGCTATAAACTTCCCTCTTAGAACTGCTTTTGCTGCATCCCATAGGTTTTGGGTCGTCATGTCTCCATTGTCATTTGTTTCTAGGTATTTTTTGATTTCCCCTTTGACTTCTTCAGTGATCACTTCGTTATTAAGTAGTGTATTGTGTAGCCTCCATGTGTTTGTATTTTTTACAGATCTTTTCCTGTAACTGATATCTAGTCTCATAGCATTGTGGTCGGAAAAGATACTTCATACAATTTCAATTTTCTTAAATTTACCAAGGCTTGATTTGTGACCCAAGATATGATCTATCCTGGAGAATGTTCCATGAGCACTTGAGAAAAATGTGCATTCTGTTGTTTTTGGGTGGAATGTCCTATAAATATCAATTAAGTCCATCTTGTTTAATGTATCATTTAAAGCTTGTGTTTCCTTATTTATTTTCATTTTGGATGATCTGTCCATTGGTGAAAGCAGGGTGTTAAAGTCCCCTACTATGATTGTGTTACTGTCGATTTCCCCTTTTATGGCTGTTAGTATTTGCCTTATGTATTGAGGTGCTCCTATGTTGGGTGCATAAATATTTACAAATGTTATACCTTCCTCTTGGATCGATCCCTTGATCATTATATAGTGTCCTTCTTTGTCTCTTGTAATAGTCTTTATTTTAAAGTCTATTTTGTCTGATATGAGAATTGCTACTCCAGCTTTCTTTTGATTTCCATTTGCATGGAATATCTTTTTCCATCTCCTCACTTTCAGTCTGTATGTGTCTCTAGGTCTGAAGTGGGTCTCTTGTAGACAGCATATATATGGGTCTTGTTTTTGTATCCATTCAGCCAGTCTGTGTCTTTTGGTGGGAGCATTTAATCCATTTACATTTAAGGTAATTATCGATATGTATGTTCCTATTCCCATTTTCTTAAATGTTTTGGGTTTGTTATTGTAGGTGTTTTTCTTCTCTTGTGTTTCTTGCCTAGAGAAGTTCCTTTAGCATTTGTTGTAAAGCTGGTTTGGTGGTGCTGAACTCTCTCAGCTTTTGCTTGTCTGTAAAGGTTTTAATTTCTCCATCAAATCTGAATGAGATCCTTGCTGGGTAGAGTAACCTTGGTTGTAGGTTTTTCTCCTTCATCACTTTAAGTATATCCTGCCACTCCCTTCTGGCTTGTAGAGTTTTTGCTGAAAGATCAGCTGTTAACCTTATGGGGATTCCCTTGTGTGTTATTTGTTGTTTTTCCCTTGCTGCTTTTAATATGTTTTCTTTATATTTAATTTTTGATAGTTTGATTAATATGTGTCTTGGCGTGTTTCTCCTTGGATTTATCGTGTATGGGACTCTCTGTGCTTCCAGGACTTGATTAACTATTTCCTTTCCCATATTAGGGAAGTTTTCAACTATAATCTCTTTAAATATTTTCTCAGTCCCTTTCTTTTTCTCTTCTTCTTCTGGGACCCCTATAATTCTAATGTTGGTGCGTTTAATGTTGTCCCAGAGGTCTCTGAGACTGTCCTCAGTTCTTTTCATTCTTTTTTCTTTCTTCTGCTCTGCAGTAGTTATTTCCACTATTTTATCCTCCAGGTCACTTATCCGTTCTTCTGCCTCAGTTATTCTGCTATTGATCCCGTCTAGAGTATTTTTAATTTCATTTATTGTGTTTTTCATCGTTGCTTGGTTCCTCTTTAGTTCTTCTACGTCCTTGTTAAACGTTTCTTGCATTTTGTCTATTCTATTTCCAAGATTTTGGATCATCTTTACTATCATTATTCTGAATTCTTTTTCAGGTAGACTGCCTATTTCCTCTTCATTTGTTAGGTCTGGTGTGTTTTGACCCTGCTCCTTCACCTGCTGTGTGTTTTTTTGTCTTCTCATTTTGCTTATCTTACTGTGTTTGGGGTCTCCTTTTCACAGGCTGCAGGTTCGTAGTTCCCGTTTTTTTTGGTATCTGTCCCCAGTGGCTAAGGTTCGTTCAGTGGGTTGTGTAGGCTTCCTGGTGGAGGGGACTATTGCCTGTGTTCTGGTGAATGAGGTTGGATCTTGTCTTTCTCGTGGGCACATCCACGTCTGGTGGTGTGTTTTGGGGTGTCTGTGGCCTTATTATGATTTTAGGCAGCCTCTCTGCTAATGGATGGGGCTGTGTTCCTGTCTTGCTAGTTGTTTGGCATAGGATGTCCAGCACTGTAGCTTGCTGGTCGTTGAATGAAGCTGGGTCTTGATGTTGAGATGGAGATCTCTGAGAGATTTTCGCTGTTTGGTATTACGTGGAGCTGGGAGGTCTCTTGTGGACCAGTGTTCTGAAGTTGGCTCTCCCACCTCAGAGGCACGGCCCTGATGCCTGGCTGGAGCACCAAGAGCCACACGGCTCCACACGGCTCAGAATAAAAGGGAGAAAAAAATAGAAAGAAAGAAAGAAAGAGGATAAAATAAAATAAAATAAAACTATTATAATAAAAAATAAGAAAAAAAATTAAGAATAAATTTATTAAAAAAATTTAAAAAATAGATTTATTAATTTTTTATAATAAAAAATAAGAAAAAAAATTAAGAAAAAATTTTTTTAATTTTTAAAAATATGAAAAAACTTATTAAAAAATTTAATTTCTAAAAATAGAAAATAAGGAAAAAATTATTAAGAAAACATTTAATAGGAAAAAAAATTTTTTTAAGTAAAAAAAGAGAAAAAAAAAAAAAAAAACGGACGGATCTAACCCTAGGACTAATGATGAAAGCAAAGCTATACAGACAAAATCTCCTCCAGAAGCTTACACATATACACTCACAAAAAAAGGAAAAGGGGAAAAATTAATATATCCTGCTCCCAAAGTCCACCTCCTGAATTTGGGATGATTCGTTGTCTATTCAGGTATTCAACAGATGCAGGCACATCAAGTTGTTTGTGGAGCTTTAATCTGCTGCTTCTGAGGCTGCTGGGAGAGATTTCCCTTTCTCTTCTTTGTTCATACAGCTCCCAGGGTTCAGGTTTGGATTTGGACCCGCCTCTGCGTGTAGGTCGCCTGAGGGCGTCTGTTCCCCGCTCAGACAGAACGGGCTTAAAGGAGCAGCTGCTTCGGGGGCTCCGGCTCACTCAGGCCGGGGGGGAGGGAGGGTACGGAGGAGGCGGGGCGAGCCTGCGGTGGCAGAGGCCGGCGTGACGTTGCAGCAGCCTGAGGCGCGCAGTGCGTTCTCCCGGGGGATGTTGTCCCTGGATCACGGGAGCCTGGCGGTGGTGGGCTGCACTGGCTCCCGGGAGGGGCGGTGTGGAGAGTGACCTGTGCTCACACACAGGCTTCTTGGTGGCGGCAGCAGCAGCCTTAGCGTCTCCTGCCCGTCTCTGGGGTCCGCGCTGATAGCTGCGGCTCGCCCCTGCCTCTGGAGTTTGTTTAGGCGGTGCTCTGAATCCCCTCTCCTTGCGCGCCACGAAACAAAGAGGCAAGAAAAAGTCTCTTGCCTCTTCGGCAGCTGCAGACTTTTTCGCGGACTCCCTCCCGGCTAGCACCGAAGCCAGAGCCTCAGCTCCCAGCCCCCACCCGCCCCGGCGGGTGAGCAGACAAGCCTCTCGGGCTGGTGAGCACTGCTCGGCGCCGAGCCTCCATGCGGGAATCTCTCCGTTTTTCCCTCTGCGCCCCTGTTGCTGTGGGATCCGCGCTGATAGCCGCGGCTCGGCCCGTCTCTGGAGCTCGTTTAGGCGGCGCTCTAAATCCCCTCTCCTTGCGCGCCGCGAAACAAAGAGGCAAGAAAAAGTATCTTGCCTCTTCGGCAGCTGCAGACTTTTTCCCGGACTCCCTCCCGGCTAGCACTGAAGCCGGAGCCTCAGCTCCCAGCCCCCGCCCACCCTGGCGGCTGAGCAGACAAGCCCCTCGGGCTGGTGAGTGCTACTCGGCACCGATCCTCCGTGCGGGAATCTCTCCGCTTCGCCCTCCGCACCCCTGTGGCTGTGCTCTCCTCCGTGGCTCCGAAGCTTCCCCCCTCTGCCACCCGCCGTCTCCGCCCGCGAAAGGCCTTCCTAGTTTGTGGAAACCTTTCCTCCTTCACAGCTCCCTCCCACTGGTGCAGGTCCCGTCCCTATTCTTTTGTCTCTGTTATTTCTTTTTTCTTTTGCCCTACCCAAGTACGTGGGGAGTTTCTTGCCTTTTGGGAGGTCTGACGTCTTCTGCCAGCGTTCACTGGGTGTTCTGTACGAGCAGTTCCACGTGTAGATGTATTTCTACTGTATCTGTGGGAAGGAAGGTTATCTCTGTGTCTTACTCTTCCGCCATCTTGCCGATTCTCTCCACATCTTCTTTATCCATTCATCTGTCAATGGATATTTAGGTTGCCTCCATATCTTGGCTATTGTAAATAGTGCTGCTATGAACATTGCATATATGTTTTTGAATTAGAATTTTTGTCTTTTTCAGATATATGCCCAGGAGTGGGATTGCTGGATCATATGGTAAGTCTATTTGTAGTTTTTTTTTTAAGGAACCTCCACCCTGTTCTCCATAGTGGCTGCACCAATTTACATTCCCACCAACAGTGTAGGAGGCTTCCCTTTTCTCCGTACTCCCTCCAGCATTTATTGAGAATCACAATATTTGAAGAATATTTGAAGAATGGCCTTCTGGTCTGCAGTGCACACTGGTCATCACTGTTACATGCACTTTCTCTGCCTCCATCAAAGGGCATTTAGATCTTTGCTGAGGCTGAAAACTGCATTCTCTAGTCACTGACCTTCTCAGGTACACCTCACAGTCATCTCATCTGAGACCAGCATCTCCCTGGTAGTAGACTACGGATCAGCGCATCATTCTCCATTGTTTCTGAACTCTCCAGACTCCTACTCCACCATTATCCAGAAAAACTCCCTCAAAACCTTTCTTGTCTAAAGGCTAATTTATTACCTTTCCCAATCCTGAAATCCCTCTACTTAGATAATCTAGTTCCATATTCTCTTATGAGCCTAGACTTTTGAAAACAAATGTTCTGTTTGGAAGTGATCTTTTGGGTATGCTTGTGTTTTTTCCCATTTCTGGGAAAAGCAAAGACAAAAACATTGCCATCTTCTTTAGACAAAGAGGTGAAAATTATTTACAGCAGTGAGAATAAAATGCAGAATAATATGGCAATACATTATTCCACCATACACAGATTGCTCTATGTTAAACAGGGTTTATTTCTCCCTATTTAACTTGCAGTTCAAGCTATTATAAAACCCATTGCCTGTATTGGTTTGAAATGAGTTTCAATATTTGCAGAATTCGAAAGTAGTAACTCCAGCAATCTGTTGTTAACACAAGGAGTAAAATATCAAGAGCAATCTTTTTTTTTTTTTTTCACACTTTCTCTTGTATCTGTTTATCAAATTGTCCACAGATGCTTCAGATCACAGGGTTTCAAGTTTTTATTGGAAAATCAAGTGCACTCTTTGAAACTGTATTGCTCCCATCTCCTAGGCATGTTCTCCAGGGTATTAATATGTTCAGATATGCTTCTGTCAAAATGATGCTGTTACATTCCCAGAGATAGAATATTGAGCAGGCTGAATGTGAACTCAAAGAAGCTAAGTGTTTTATTGAGTGATAGGAAGGGAGGTTCCCTGTAAAATAATGTTTTTGAAGAGTTATAACATCAAATGAAATCTTGGACTGTTCAGATACAACTCAAGTGGAAATAAGTTGGAAAATGAAGAAATTTAGAAATAGCAGAGAGGAGTATTATTAACAGAAATGATGGAATCCTAAATATTTAGCTGTACCTTACATTATGATTGTCACATCAAATACTTTGGTGAACACCTGAAAAACTATATGAAAATAAAATTCTATTGTACATTTACTAAAGAATTTTTAGAGAGGGATAATATTTGGAAAGAACATTTTTGCAAACTCCTAGGGGAAATACAGGGTTAGATTACCTCAAGTCTCTGGTCATAACATTTTCATCGACCAATCAATATATAACCTTGTTTTATGTGTGTTTTTATTAAAAGACACCCTATTTAATACATATTTTTGATTCTTTAACATTGAACTCATGACCAACAAAACTACAACTCATGCCTGAACAAAGCTTATCTAACACACGTTTTTTCTACATAAGGTACATCAGAGCCTTCTTGGACTTGGGAAAATTAGCACTGCTCTTGGGGGCAATTTGAAACAGAGAAATCACCAACAAAAAGTGAAAAAAAAAAAAAAGCAAATCATGTGGCACTTAAAAGATTGCAAAAAAAGGCACTTTATAGGAGGAGAGCTGAAACAAGCAGACAGAACTTTGCCTTATTTGACCTCAGCTGGGAACATGTACATTGTGTGACTCAAATTTTTCAACACATTGAGTACATCCATGAATGCCCACAAAAGCAATGTGAGTTTTGATTTTGGGGTTACAAATAAATTTTAGTGAGCAGGCAAATTCACAGGTACATAGTATGTGAACTGTGCGGATCCATTGTACTTGGAAATAAATGTTTGTTGGGTGCCCTAAAGGAGTAATATAACTGTATTTTTTTTTAGAAGTTCAGTTATTTGAATATTTTAAGGCACTTTAAATTAGGTTGTAATTATTCAGTCTAGAGTATTAATATTGGGAGGAATCTTAAAGATCAATCTTCTCAATTTATAGATAAGGAAGATTAATCCCAGAGAGAAAAGGCAACTTTCCCAAAGTTGCATTGGAAATCACATAGTGGCAAAACAGGACCAAAATCCCTTATCCCTGATCCTAAGCCCTTTTCTTTTTTTTAAATACTCTACCCCATACAATGCAGAATATATTTTTAAGATTATTGTTAAGATTGAGATTGTATCAGTGATTATGCCAATTCCTGGTTTTGATGCATCCAAAAAAAAATAGTGTGGTGTTCAGCCTAGCAAAAGCAATGAGTATTGATAGTCAGTCTTTAACTTTTTTTTTTTTTTTAATTTATTTTTGGCTGCATTGGGCCTTAGTTGCTGTGCACGGGCTTTGTCTAGTTGCGGTGAGCGGGGGCTACTCTTCGTTGAGGTGCGAGGGCTTCTCATTGCGGTAGTTTCTCTTGTTGCGGAGCTCGGGCTCTAGGTGTGTGGGCTTCAGTAGTTGTGGCACATGGGCTCAGTAGTTGTGGCTCACGGGCTCTAGAGCGCAAGCTCAGTAGTTGTGGCGCACGGGCTTAGTTGCTCCGCGGCGTATGAGATCTTCCCAGACCAGGGCTCAAACCCGTGTCCTCTGCATTGGCAGGCGGATTCTTAACCACTGTGCCACCAGGGAAGTCCCTGATAGTCAGTCTTGATGATCCACTATTATCAATGGCAGGTATTCTCTAATTTTTATGTCTAATCATATCACTTATTTATCACACCCACAGAGATGCATTCTCTCTACATACACACAAACCAATTTTAGTCTTCAGCACCTACTGTGAGTAAAATCAACCAGGATCTATCTTAAATGTATTGTTAAAATGATGAAACTAAATTTAAGAAAAAATATTATTGTATATACAGTGTCAAAAATTAGATTTTTGTTTTTAACATTTTTATACTGTATTTTCATTAAGCCTTAAACATTCAAATAACTCACCCTCTAAAAAACTATGGATATGTCACTCCTTTGGGGCACTATTGACCCAAGAAGCATTTATTGTCTGTTTTGAAATTAGGAATAATTTAAATATTGAGAGGCTGATTCTAACATAGATGATGTATAGATAGATTGATAGATGGATGAGCAGATAGAGAGAGAGAATTATGGTATCTGAAACAAAAATACATTTAGTCATTTTTGTAACGTATTCCACTGGAATGTTTCTGTACTCAAGACATCTTTGCCTCTGGGATTAATGATTTTCATTTTGTTCTCAATTTGCTACAGTAACCAGAGATCAATTTTTAATATCCCATTGAGTTAAAGTTAGTAATTATTTCAGAAAGTCAGAGGGAAGGGGTTCTGTCAAGGAATTGCTTTGTGAAGCCTGAACTATATTCTGAAGTCATAAATATCTCTTCTTTAATGTTCTTCTTCAAATTGACCACACGTTTAAATGGGTCCTATAGCTTGTTCTAATGGTTTGGCATGGATCATTAACTATCCCAGGACTCTAAGTATTTCCTGCACTATGAAATCAAGGATGGAACTGTCAGATTGCTGGACCAAGAGTCAAGAGGCCACTGTCTTATTGAGGAAATTTTATTTGAGAATGGGAGTCAATAGGTGATAGATAATTATCCATCTTACTTAATGCTTTTAATAAATTTAAATATAAATGATTTTTTAAAAGGACTATGTTCCTTTAATCAAGGACGTGAAAGACATATATATTGAAAACTATAAGACATTAGTGAAATAAATTGAAACAGACACCAATAAATGGATATTCCATGCTCATGGATTGAAAGAATCAATACTATTAAAATGTCAATATTACTCAACACAATCTACAGACTCAATGCAATCTCTGTCAAAATTCCATTGGCATTTTTCAGAGAGATAACACAAATAATCCTAAAATTTGTATGGAACTAAAAAAAATCTCAAATAGTCAAGGCAATCTTCAGAAAGAAGAACAAAGCTGGAGATACCATGCTCCCTGATTTCAAACTATATTACAAAGCTATAGTAATGGAAACAGTGTAGTATTGGCATAAAAACAGACACAGAGATCAATGGAACAGAATAGAGAACCCAGAAATAAATCCATGCATATGGGTCAATTAATTTGCAACAAAAGACAAAGGACAAGACTGTACAATGGGGAAAGGACAGTCTCTTCAATAGATGTTGGAAAAACTGGACAGCCACATGCAAAAGAATGAAACTGCACCCTTATCTTATACCATACACAAAAATTAACACAAAATGGGTTAAAGACTTGATTGTAAGACCTGAAACCATAAAAGTCATAGAAGAAAACATAGACAGTAAGCTCCTTGGCATAAGTCTTAGAGATGATTTTTTGAGTCTAAGACCAAAAGGAAAAGTAACAAAAGCAAAAATAAATGTGACTACATCATACTAAAAAACTTCTGCACAGCAAATGAAGCCATCAACAAAATAAAACCTACTGAATGGGAGGAAATATTTGCAAATCATATTTCTCTAAGTGGCTAATATCCTAAATATATAAAGAACTCATAGAACTCAATAGCAAAACAAAAACAATATGATTAAAAAATGAGCAGAAGATTTGAATAGATATTTTTCCAAAGAAGATATACAGATGGCCAACAGGTATGTGAAAAGATTCTCAGCATCATTAATCATCAGGGGTATGCAAATCAAAATCACAAATGAGATATCACCCCCCACCCATTAGAATAGCTTTCACCAAAAAGACAAGAAATAAGTGTTGGCAAGGATGTGGAGAAAAGGGAACCCTTATGCACCACTGGTAGGAATGTAACTTGGTGCAGCCACTATGGAAAACAGTATGGAGGTTCCTCATAAAGTTAAAAATAGAACACCATGTGATCCTTCAATTTGAGCAATATATCTGAAGAAAACAAAAATGCTAACTTGAAAAGGTATATGCATTCCCATGTTCATTGCAGCATTATATACAATAGTTAAGACATGGAAACAATTTAAGTGTCCATTAATGGATGAATGAAAAAAGAAAATCTTTATACAATGGAATATTATTTAGCCATAAAAAATGTGAAATCTTGCCATTTGTGACAATGCAAATAGACCTTGAAGGTATTTTACTAAGTGAAATAAGTCAGACAGAGAAAGACAAATACCATTTGATCTCTCATATGGAGAATCTAAAAAAAAAAAAAAAAAAAGCTACTAGATAAAGAGAACAAATTGGTGATTGCCAGTGGCAGGGGGTGGGGGGGGCTGGGGCTTTGTTCCCAAAATAAATAACAATAATAATTTGGAGGTTATTTTGAAGAGCTCAGACTTAGGGTCTATAATTTAATGTTTATAAAAATCTTAGACTGTATTTCCTATAACATAAATGTGTATAAAACCTAGTATTTTTCTATGTGAGAGTTACTAAGGCTTCCAAGGTCCAATTAAAATAAAAATCAGTAATATGTTTCAAAAGTAGATCGACGTTTATTCCTGAATAACTTCAGTAAGTCTTATTTTAATTTTTTTTAGATTAATAAGAAAATGAATTTATTTAAGTATAAGGCCAGACTGAAGCCACAGAAAGGAAAATGTTCAACATCACTGTGGGGGAAAGGGACTTCTTTATTGAAAAGACCTCTGCGGCCACTGATGCTGAGAATTGGATGCCAGAAATTCCACCTTGGCCACTCACAAAGAGAGCAGTGATGGTGGGGAGGGGGATGAAGGTGAGGATGCAGTGAGGATTAGGGTTGGGACAAGAATCCTGGCTTCAAACCATAGGCTCTGCAGTTACTAGGGTCATGAGGAATGTGCTCCTGCATTCATTCCTTTCTTCCTCAAATATTTATGGACTGTCTCCTTTGTGCCAGGAACTGTGCTAAGTGCTAGGGATAAAGTGAAGACTTGCTCTCATGATGCTTAGAGCCGACTGGATGAGACAGAGATAAGGCATGTAGACCCATGGGGAGAAGGAAGGGGGCAGGGTTCTTCAGAGGAGGGTAGCATTGAGAAGGAAGTGGAGGAGGCCATACTGTTTCAGAAGCAGCCACAGCCCAGCCCTGCGTGGGTCCTCCCCGGACTTCAGCGTCTCCAGGGAGCACAGTTCACAGGTCCTTGTCAGGCCCCCACAGCACCACCACAGGTCTTCATGAAGTCATCTGCCTTCAGGAAGTTGTTCTTCCCACGGCAGCCGCCATATACAAAGGTCTCGCAGAGCCCAGACTTAGAGTTGTAGAAGTACCTGATCTTCCAGGCCCTGCAGAGACCCGTGTACAGAGGCTCCAGGCAGAAAGCAGGCCACGGGGCTTGGGCAGGGCTCTTGTTTTCACCCGCTGGGGTGCCGGCCACCAGGGTGGCCAGGAGGATGAGAAGAGCTGCAGAGAGACTGAGCCGGCTCATCTTCATGGCCTTGCAGAGGGCTTCCTATTTTAATTTTTGAAAGCAAAACCTACACAGATTCAAAAGTAATCTAAAAAATGAGTAAAAAAAAAAAAAGAAATTAATATCCTAGCTAAGAAAGAGCATGGCTTTGGGACTTCCCTGGTGGTCCAGTGGTTAAGACTTCCCCTTCCAATGCAGGGGGTGTGGGTTCAATCCCTGGTCGGGGAGCCAAGATCTCACATACCTCACAGCCAAAAAACCAAAACATAAAACAGAAACAATATTGTAACAGATTCAATAAACAGTTTAAAAATGGTCCACATCAAAAAAAAATCTTAAAAAAAAGAAAAAAAAAGAAAGCGCATGGCTTTGGAATCAGGCAAAATTCGGTACCAGTAGGAATTAGTCATTTGATCTCTCCTGGTTTCCTCTGTAAATCAGTATAATACCTACATCATAGGGTGGTTGTAAGTTCTAAATGAGAACTCTATTGCTGCATAAAAATTAGCCACAAACTTGGTGGCTTAAAACAATAAATATTTATTATCTGATGGTTTCTGTGGGTCACAAATCTGGGTCCAGCTTAGTTGGGTGGCTCTGGCTTAAATTCTCTCATGAGGTTGCAGCCAAGTTGTTGGCTGGGTCTGAAGTTTCATCTTAAAACCTGACTGGAGGAAGATTTGCTTTCAGGTTTGCTCATGTGGGCCTCTATTCCTTAGGGCTGTTAGACTGAGGGCCTTGTTTCCTTGATGTCAGCCAGAGGCCTCCCTCAGTTTCTTTTCACATGGACCTCTCCACAGGGCTGCCTGATAACATGGTGGGTAACCTCCCCAACAGTGAACAGTCAAGAACAAGAGAACATCCAAGACAGAAACCACTGTCTTTTTATAACCTAATTTCAGAAGTAGCATTCCATCACTTGTGCTTATATGATTCATTAGAAGCTCAATAAATCCACTCAGGAGAAGGGAGTTACACAAGGATGTGAAAACCAGGAAGTGGGGATCATTGGGACCATCTTAGAGGCTGTGTACCATAGCAATAGGCCAGGCAGGCATAGTGCTGAGTTCCATTGATATTAGCTATACTAATAAGTCACTTTCCAAGTGGATCAAATCCACTTGGTTTTTAAGCATCCTTTGATCATGACCTTTATATGGAGCTTGTTATGTGCCAAGCAATGTTCTAATTGTTTTTATATGTATTAATTAATTTAATCCTTACAAATTATCATGATACTTTTACAGATGAGAAAATAAAGTTACAGGATGATTAAGTTGCCCATGGTCACAGAGTTAATAAATGTTAGACTTGTGATTTGAACCCAGGCAGTTCCAAAGACTAGGACCCTAAATGTTATGCTATACTCTCTCACAGTCAGTGTCTCCTAACCTTTATGAGTTTTGGACCTCTTTCATGAATCTGATGAAAGCTGTGAGCCCTTTTCTTGAAAAATATACTAAGGCACATTTTCCGTACCATTTTAGAGGGTTTTTGTAACCCCTAAATCCGCAGATGGACACCTGATTTAGAACTCTTGTCTGTAATTCTCCAACTTGAATAGAATTCAGTAAAGGCTAGATTTCTACATAAACCAGGCTGGGGTAGTGAGACAAAAGCAGATTGTGAATCAGTAGAATTGAGTTTGGATTCTAACTCAGCAGGCAAGTCATTTAACTTGAGGCCACAGTTCTTTTATCTATCAAATGACGTAACAATCCTATATGTAAGAACTAACACATACTCAGTGTAAAAACTCACATATATTACTTTGTGCCAGGCCCTGTTTCAAGTCTTTTTCTTATAGTATCTCACTTAATACTTACATATCCTCCCCTTTCCCCTGTGAGATAGATATTATAATCCTGTTTTAGAGATAAGGAAACTGAAATGCGAAGAGGTAAGGTACCTTGTCTAAGGTCACATAGTAAGCATCAGAGTCAGTATTTGAACTGAGGCAATCTGATTTTGAAGTCCATACCCTTAAATGCTAGTCACCATCATTCCCTGGGGCTACTATAAGAATGGAGTAAATATGCATATATGAAAACACTCCAAAAATTGCAAGTGCTAAAACATTCCAGATATATAGTTGAAAGAGAAATGGAATTGATTTGCATCACAATCACATAACTTCACAGCTGTGTGCCTTTGAGTAAGACGTTTAATATCTCTGGACCTCTGCTTCCTCAACTGAAAAAGGGAGAATTCATACATCTCTTCCTTTCTGTAAATAAAATGCCTACAGGAAGGTACCTTAGTAAACTGTGTAAAGCATTAAGGTAATGCAGGTTCTTCTTTACATATTTATATTTCATCAGATTCAATTGACCAAGGTCCTTAAGATAGATAAATGGTATATTTCAGTGAAAAAAACCCTTGGGTTTCTTTGATAAAGAATGATCTCTGAAAGTAGCAAGCCCAGCTACATTTGCTGATGTCTGTTATATTTGAATCTCAGATATATGTTTTTTAACCAGATACCACCAAGCACTTTGACTTATTTTCTGAACACCCAGACCCACCTGGAGGGCAGTTTAAATCTTCAAGAATTGGTTTGGCTTCCTCCTTAAAATTTTCTGCATTTTCCATCACAGAGAACATTTTTAAACCTAATTTTTCATTTTTAAAGACACTAAATAGCTAAATGTCAGTTAACATGATAGTTAGATTCTGCTGTGATAAATGATGTAGTTTCACTACATATGTATAAAAAAGGCATCATGCAAACAATGAGCTATCTGAAAAAGAAATTAAGAAAAAAACCCATTTACAATAGCATCAAAAAGAAAAAAAGCACGAATAAATTTAACCAAGGAGGTAAAAGATCTGTATATGGAAAACTACAAACATAGATGGAAGAAATTGAAGAGGACATAAATTAATGGAAATATATCACATGTTCATGGATTGAAAGAATTAATATTGTTAAAATGTCCATACTACCAAAGTGATCTATATATCCAATGCAATCCCTATCAAAACTCCAATGGCATTTTTTTACAGAAAAAGAAAAAAAAATCCTAAAAATCATATGAAACCCTGAAAGATCCAAAATAGCTAAAGCAATCTTGAGCAAGAAGGGCAAAGCTGGAGGTGTCATACTTCCTGATTTCAAAGTTTATTACCAAGCCATAGTAATCAAAACAGTATGGTATTGGCATAAAAAGAGACACATAAATCAATGGAACTGAATTGAGAGCCCAGAAATAAACCCACAGATGTATGGTCAACTAATTTTCTACAAAGGTGCCAAGAATACACAATAGATAAAGGATAGTCTGTACAATAAATGGTGTTGGGAAAACTAGATATCCACACAGAAAAGCAAGAAATTGGACCCTTATCTTACACCATACACAAAAATCAACTCAAAATAAATTAAAGACCTAAATGTAAGACCTAAAACCATAAAATTGCCAGAAGAAAACATAGGGGAAAATCTCCTTGATGTTCCTCTTGACACTGATTTTTGGATAGGTCACCAATAGCACAGGCTACAAAAGCAAAAATAAACAAGTGGGACTACATTAAAGAGTTTCTGCACAGCAAAGGAAACCATCAACAAAGTGAAAAGGTAGTCTATGGCATGAGAGAAAATATTTGCAAACCCTATTACAACTCAATAGCAAAAAGAGACCAAATAACCTGATTAAAAAATAAGCAAAGGACCTGAATAGACAGTTTTCCAAAGAAGACATACAGGTCACCAACAGGCACATGAAAAGATGCTCAACATCGCTAATCATCAGGGAAATGCAAATCAAAACCACAATAAGACATCCCCTCATACCTGTTAGGATGTCTATTATCAAAAAGATAAGTGCTGGCAAGGATATAGGGAAAAGGGAACACTTGAGCACAATTGATGGAAATGTAAATTGGCACAGACATTATGGAAACAGTATGAAGTTTCCTCAAAAAAGTTAAAAATAGAACTACCATAGGATCCCACTTCTGGGTATATATCCAAATGAGCTGAAATCTCAAAGACCTCTCAAAGATATCTAAGTGTGTGTTGATGGATGAGTGGGTAAGGAAAATGTGACATGTACACAATGGGATTTTATTCCATAAAAAAGAAGGAGATACTGCTATTTGCAACAACATGGATGAACCTGGAGGGCATTATGCTAAGGCAGACAGAGAAAGACAAATACTGTATGGTATCACTTATTTATGGAATCTTTAAAAAAATTAAACTCATTTAAACAGAGAGTAGAATGATGATTGCCAGGGGTTGGGGGAGGGAAGAAATGGGGAGATGTAGGTCAAAGGATACAAATTTTCAGTTACAAAATAATCAAATATACAATACGGTGACTATAGTTAATGATACTGTATTGTATACTTGAAATTGGCTAAAAAAGTAGATCTTAAGTGTTCTCACCAAAAAAAAAAAAAAAAGCTATATGAGGTGATGGATATGTTAATTAACTTGATTGTGGGAATCATTTCACAGTATAAATGTATATCAAATCATCCCACTGTATACTTTAAATATATTACACTTTCGTCAATTTTACCTCAAGGAAGCTGGAGAGAAAGAAGGCATCATGTGTAGTATTAAGAGGGTTGACAATGGACTCAGCCTGTCTAGGTTGAAATCCGGACCCTAGCACATTTTGTCTGAATGACTTGAAGCAAGTTTCCCAACTGCTTTATCCCTGCTTGTGCATCTGTAAAGGGGGTAATAATAGTACAGACCTCATAGGATTCTGATGTGGGTTGTGACCTTTGTACATAAAATATTTAGAACAGTGCTTGGCACATATTAGATGTTCAATAAATATGAGTTATTATATTTGTAGGACTTGAAATCTCTTCCCCATATCTCATTTTAATACCTATAAAGTGGGAACACTATTGCATTTTCTTTCTCATTAGGATTGTAATACATTTCCAAGTTGTGTGGAGAATGTTTTAAACTGTAGGTCCTATGGATCTACAAAGGGTAACCATTGTTCCATTTTTAAAAGGGAGAAGAAAATTACTCTATGGTCTTTTTTCAGGAGGAGCATTAGTCAACAAACTTTTTTCTTTTTCTTTTCTTTTCTTTTTTTTTTTTTTCACCCACGGAGTTGCAAGCTACTGTGTGATGATTCAAATGATGTAGAAAGCTCAATTCTGGACTGAAGTGGAATGTTTTTCTCATATCAGAATTTTTGTAACTGCAGTATCAGAGCAGGAGAATGTCAGTTTTCATGTAGAAAAGAAACCCTTTCCTAAGAAACACACAATATTTTACAAAGCGTAAGTAAAGAAGGGATCTATTTTAAACTGCCTCTCCTCTTAAGAAAAATAAAGCCATATATTCTTCTTTGCATATTATGTCCATGTCTGCCCTCCTCTTTGTTAGAAGCACAAAGGTATCCCAGACATTTACCAGGTCAGCCTCCCCCAAGTGCATTTCTATTTTTGTTTCCTTGTAGGAAACAACAAAGCTTATGGCTTGTTTTAGATTAGAGTTCTTTTCCCTGTCACCACTGGGCACTAACTGTGCCTTCCCATTGCCAAACCTCCTACCTAATGGCGCTGACAGAGACTGGCTCAAAGGAAAAGTCAATTTGAGTTTATGAAATAAATAAACATCTGTTAGTGAAAGATGGGGACTAATCAAATCCTGTCATTAGGAAGACTCATTTAATTAGAGGAACAGAATATCGTGGGCTCACTTTGAGCATCATAAAATCTTCTCCAAATGCAACTCCCACCCCCAACATCTCAAAGTTAAAATCAAGCAGAAAAGGATGCTTACTTTTTTTTGCTAGTTGAACACAACTGGACCTTGAGCCTGTTTAACAAGATTTCCTGAGAAGTTACACCATCCTTGGGTGAACCCCAAAGAATGGACGGGGAATATATGCTTATTAGGATATATACTGGGAAAAATGAAAAGGGAGTTGGGGGAACATTGTGATATCCTGGACACAGAATGCATCCAGCCTATCGGTGAATGAAGGTGAAACAGGAAAAGTCCCCACATGCCTGAGTGAGTATGAAACCTAGAAGTGTTGAGAACCAAGGTGCCTGCCATGTGTCTGTCATGGGTCAGGAAGACCTCTTAGCAGAGACTAAGGGGAGACCTCTAAGGGTACACAGGGCATTAGAGCTCAGTGATGCCAGTGAGAACAGAGCCATGGCCCAAGTCATCAAGGATGGGGAGGGGAGACTGAAAATTTTTCCCGAGTGAAATTACTGCCTCTGTCCATTAAAATGGATAATATGCATAGCAGCTATGGCTAGCAGTAGAATCATGGTCTACTCATTTTAGGATGATGAGTAATTCCCCTAGGAAATTAGACAATCCCCCAAGAGAAAGGGGGAACAGAAGAAACCCGACATTTGACTACCCAAAAGGATATGAGTTTCCATTGGAAGTGTTTAAGTTCTGTTTAACAGGGATGATTAGGTTTGTGCCCGCTAAGCACAAGAGGCAAAAATAATTACATTTGTACATCTGAGTTGGGTACAATAGGCTCCATCACAGAGGATGAGAAAAAAGAAGAGGAGTGTCGACCTCATTGTGGGGAGGATGAAAGGGTACAGAGAAAGGAATTTTGGAATTAATACTCTGGAGATTATCACGGACAAAAGTCCCACTTTCATTCTTATCTCCTCTCTTTACTTTGGAGAGGACTTGGAAAACAGTTACTAGGGCCAGTTAGGTCTGGAAGCCTTGCTTAAAGTTTTGTAAAGCCCAGACCTGACTGCCCATTTTCATGGTTTCAGCCCAGTTCTATATACTGACTGCACTTTTCATGTTTAAAATAAGATTTGTAGTGAACAGTATAGATTCATTTCAAAATCTGCACAGATACTAGTGGTTGGATAGAGATTTGCAGTGACTTAGAATGGTACTTCAGAGTTTTTAAAGCATTGAACTCCTTTAATTTTTTTTTTTTTTCCTTTTTCTTTTTTGTTACCCCTATGGCCAACTGCCAAGGCAACAACCAAAATGAAACTAATGTATTTCCCAGAAATGAGGTCTGCTGTATTTTTCCCTGGCAAGGTAGGGTTATATTGTATGAGATCAAATGTTGGAATACATCTTAAGATTGATTGACTCAAACAATTGCTTGTTTTGTACATTACAATATACGTCAATTGATAAAAACATAACTTTTCTGTGTCTGAAGCCAACTACCAAGCTTAAAAAAAATGGAAGAAGAATTAGGAAATAGAATAAGAACAATAATGTAATGAGATCAATTTCTGTTATGATTTGATAATTTAGACATTAAAGAGAAGTCCTATTTTTAAAATACAGAAAGGACAGGTAAACCAGTGCTGTCAAGTAGAAAGTTGGAAGACCAGAAGATTATAGTAGATAGAGCCTAGAATGGGAGGCCAGGATAGGTCTCTTTATGTTAATTAATTAGACGAATATTGGTTGAATATTTACCATGTACCAGACACTTTTCTAGACACTGGGATATAAAAAGTTGCTGCCCTCATGGTGAGAGAAACAGACAAGAAAGTGGTATACCCATATCAAATGGTACTATGATTATAACTGGTTGTGTTTGGTGCCTCTCTAATAGGTACTTTTACCTATTAAAGGTACCTCTTTAATAGGTACTTCCTACAATTTCCACTTGTCCCAGAGAAAAGTCACATATCCTTGCCATGCCAAAGGTAGAAGAGGCTGTTCTATTGCCACTCCTACCTGATCTGCCCTCTTGCTGCAATCCTTTTTGCCCCAGTGTCCAAATGGGGCAGGGAGCAGAACAGCCATTACACTGTGTAAGCAGGTGTCCAACAAGGAAGGGGAATGCCTCTCTCCCTTTCTAGTAAGCTTGCCCAATATCTCTTAGTAGTTTTCTTAGAGCCCCTGCTCCCCCTGCCCCATGCCCTGCACACACACACACACACACACACACACACACGTTGTTTTGGGCATAGGAATGCGTACCTGTCACCTCTCTCATGAAAAGTTAAGGAGAAAGCCTCAGCACTTTCCTTTAGGTGGACTTCGTACAATCTCATACCCCTGCAGTTCTTGTAGTCTTCTTATACAGGTTGGGAGATACCAGGTGGCGTCGGGGGTGGGAGGGCCTCAGGTGGATCCCTGGGAGTATCAGGTTCAGTTAGACTGCTTCCTAATAAAACTTGAAGGGGATTATCTTGCCCGCTATTGCTTTGCATCCTTTGAGAGGGATTCTTACAGTCTGTTTTCAGAAATTTATGTTCTGGTGATTCATTTAGGAACAACAAAGTCCCACTTATTATCCTACTGCAAATTATCTTTGAAAAAGAGAGAGTTATCTACTTTAAATACTTTTCTTATGGAGTAAAATTAAATGACAGGTGAAGAGCACTTAGGGAAACTCTACTTAAAACATAGATAACAATACCAAAAGAACCTTGTAGTAGGTACTAATAGCAACTTCATCCTCTGAATTGGATTGAGGGTGCTGAACTGAGGGATTGCAACAGCCCTTTTGAACTGACTGTTATAAGTGTGGATTGTATTAAACTTGGTTTTCACAACCCTTCCAAGATGAATCTTCAAACCAGGGACTTGATTGTAGTAAGAATAAAAATAAAAATAACCACCATGTAAATAACAATAACTTATATCTTGAATTTAAATATTTTGAAATATTACCAGTTACTATTATTATGTGATTGATTTTTACAAAAACCCTACTATGATGGTAAGAAAATGATCATTGTTACCCTGACCTTGCAGATGAGAAAAGTAAGATTCTCCTCACTTAAGTTCCTTACTTAGAGTCACCTAAGAGAGTAGTGTTGGATGCAGGACTTCTATTGATTCTTCTTCTATAGATTCATCCTGCCACACAGCCAGCCATCAGTTCCAGTTCTACAATACTCGGCAACATCTTATTATGTGGGGATGAGATTCAAGATTTAGAACTCATGGCAGAAATTGAGTAAGGCTAAAATGACTTTGAAAGATCTGGCTTCTTTGAAGTTTAAAAACCAATGACTAACTTAAAAATATATTATTTTTCCATATATCTAATTTCAGTAAATTAAATGCGTAAATGATGTGATTCTACTGAAATTCTGTAATAATATTTGAAACAAAGACCGTTATCATTTATTTTACAGAGAATATGTTGTCTAATGGTCTATAAACTCCCCTAATTTCTCCTCTAGGATTGTTATTCTCTGCTTAAACAGAACCTCCATTGCTCTTAGGATTTTGGAAAAATTCTAAGGATTCTAGGATTCAGTGCTTGTGGTCATCAAGCAGGCCCACTATTATAAAGAACTAATGGCCCTATTGTCTTTGGTTTGTTGCTAAGCAATTCTAGACAGCACAGTTTTCTCTCCCATAGTATTTGGACTTCAGCTAATCCATGTACTTTCTGGGAACTTTCCCACATCTTTGAACATATATAGTAAAAGCAGAGGATTCACATATTGATTCATTGCTGTTACAGATTCAATGGTGGGAAATCTGCCATGGCTTTGTTGTGGATATCTGATGTCTTATGAGTAAGGCAGCTAGGGACATCAATTGCAAATGAAAGAAGACACCCAAATCCTGCTTTGCTGTCAAGTGGTTATAAGAAATAGGAGTTCAAGGATTTTATTTTTTGATGCTTCTATTTTTTCTACTCTTCTAGTATCTTCACCATTTTGAATCCTAAGCTATACCATTGTAACTTTGGAAACTTTCAGCTCTAAGAGACATTTCTAACAGATGATTGAGGGCTTAAAATCAAGCATATTTCTGAGAAATCCAAGGCTATTTCTAAAGCAACTGTCAATAAAATTGAAGAAATAAAAAATTAAAAGAACAATAAAATTGATTAAAAATTTTAATTTTGGAGTTTAATTTTTTAAATGTTTCAAATTGAATGATGTGATAGGTTAGGATTAGTTTGCAAAAGGCACTGGATAAAAAATACCCAGATTCTACCACTTACTGGCAGAAGGGCTTTGGCAATTTACTTAAACTTTCTAAACTTCAGCTTCTGTCTCTTCCTCTTCTTTCTTTCCACCTCCTTTTAAAGAAAAGGGACAAATGACCTAACAGTAAATGTGATTTTTTTTCCTTCAATTTTCCGCTTCCCTCTTATTTTAAGGTAGTAGCCATGCTTTGTAATTTCTTGCCTTTGGAATGTTTGTAATGTATTCTGTACAAAGGAGAAGGTGGGACGTGCTCTTTCTGTTCTGTTAAACTTTATTTTTTATGATCTTAAAGCCGTGAGGGATTATGCTAGTGTCCTGAATGGGAGAGAGTTGGGAGCAGGTATGTGAGTCAGAAGTTAGCTGAGCAGGGAGGGGAACTACTGAGAAATTGGGAGGACAGGAATTTGGTTGCCTTTGGGATGATGGCAAGACCTCAGAGGGAAATGGCTGCCATCTCCTAGGCCTCCTAGGCCTCCTAGCCTTGCTTAAGTGTCACATGCCTCAAGCCTCACAGGAAAGCAACAGAGCAACCTCTCCTGAAGTGACCACGTGGACTTGGATAATTATGGGTGTCTGAGTGGGCACCAGTATGGATGGGTGACCGAAGACCAGCTGAGCCTCCCCAAAGTCTTAGTGCTGTTTGATCCCAGCATTTTGCACAACTCTGGAGTGATGGATGGGGAATGCTCCAGCAATAACTGGTTAGATTACCCTTCAACCCAGTAAACTGGGGACCAGAGTCAAGATTAGGTTGACTGAAAACAAATTTAAAAGTGATATTTCTTGCACCCCTAACATGAGCTGAGAATCTGACACATAGCTTGATATACATTGATTTTCCTTCCTCCTTCCTTCCCTCCTTTCTTCCTCCTTCCTTCCCTCCCTCCTTCCTTCCCTCCTTCCTTTCTTCCTTCTTCCTTCCTTCCTCCCTTCCTCCCTTCCTTCCTTCCTTCCTTCCTTCCTTCCATCATGGTATCCTCCTTCAGTCAATCTAAATCATAATTATTGCTGACTTACTGGACTGATTAGCTCAATGGGTTGGATCCTGGTATTAATGGAGCAGTGGTCTCAGTTTTATTCACTCATTGTCCAGAAAACTTTGATCGGAAAAAAAAGACTACCCAACAACCACAGCCAACCCTGTTATTTTCCATCAGTCACAGATTCCTCAAATAGGAATTGATTGGTCAAAGGAAATTTTAGAAGATAATTTGATGCATAACCTTAACTAAAAGAAGTATGTCCCTGTGAACATGAGTTAGCCTTGCTAGCAACAAATGTCCCTATAGAGAGCAGCCCTTGACATTGTACTTGAGGCAAAACATGGATCATAAGTTTCAGACATGACTTCTTTTTAATCTTTTTTTCAATTTTATTTTTATTTTATATTGGAGTATAGTTGATTTACAATGTTATGTTAGTTTCAGGTGTACAGCAAAGTGATTCAGTTATACATATATCCATTCTTTTCAGATTCTTTTCTCATATAGGTTATTACAGAATACTGAGTAGAGTTCCCTGTGCTATATAGTAGGTCCTTGTTGATTACCTATTTTTATATACAGTAGTGTATATATGTTAATCTCAAACTCATAATTTATCCCTCCCCCCCCCCAACCTTTCCCCTTTGGTAACCGTATGTTTGTTTTTGAAGTCTGTGAGTCTGTTCCTGTTTTGTAAATAAGTTCATTTGTATCATTTTTTTTAGATTCCACATATAAGTGATATCATACGATATTTGTCTTTCTTCATTTGACTTACTTCACTTAGTATGGTAATCTCTAGGTCCATCCATATTGCTGCATTATTTTATTCTTTTGTGTGGCTGCATAATATTCCACTGTGTATATATGTACCACATCTTCTTTATCCATTCATCTGTCAATGGACATTTAGGTTGCTTCCACAGACATGACTTCTTAATGTAAGTAGAAACAATGGTGCTTTTCCCCCAATAGTCATAATGTTAATTAAAATGAAATTAACTATTGTGGATTGTGGGAGCTAAAATTTTTGTCTGCCCAGAAGGTTTGTGGCTCATCACTACTCCTTTCTGCTGATGGAATCCTCTTTCTCACCAAGAATCCATTTTACGTATTTTGGTGCTGAAGGCCGACCAAAGAGTTGATCATGAGACCCTACAGATCAGCAAAGTGTATCTGCTCACTATAGCGACTGGTTTCAGGGTGACCACAAGACCCAAGACATTGACTGGAACATTCAAGAACGAACTTTTCAGTGGCATTTTTTAGTCTAAGTGTGATGTAAACCTAGAACTGACAGTTGCTGTTTTGCCATCACATGAGGAGAATTTATATAAAAATGAAGACATTTGAGTCTCTGGATCCAGCTTAGCTTAGCCTTTATAATCTCTTGGACTTCTTAGGTTAGTCAGTATAAATATTCTCCTCTGCTTTTTCCCTTAAACTCGGGTTGGGCTTCTGTCACTTGTTTTCAGAAGTTCCTGATTAATACAGAAACCACATCAAATCAGAGAATAACTGTAATCTATAAGGGACAACACAGGATTCCTTGAAAGCAGTTAAAAATATTTGTAGCAAGGCTGGTCATGGGAACAGCATATTTTTAATTATATAAATGTTAACTCTACCTCTCAGTAGTGTGTCTAACCTTCTTTGCTTGTAAAAACTTCCAGTAGGGGTCATTCTGTAAGAATAGAATGGAGCTTGCTCTGCTCCTCTGCAAGTTTTGTAATTCCTGAAGCAGGATTTATTTCTATGAAGAAGGCTGCTGTGAACCCATAATGGGTTTCATGGAACATAATAACTATGTATCAATTTACAGTTGTAACCAGAAAAAGTTTTTTCCTGTTAAAGAGCATGCATTAAGTAACAGCACACTAAGCCTAGATAATGAAGGGTTATATTATCTGCCTGAAAATGTTGCCATTGCTCTGGATTCTTTCACCTGAGAGAAATGGCATTTAGTTCATTTACTGGTCTTGTTGGAGGAGTGATTGCATCAAAGCAGCATATGCCAGTTCATCACCAAAACCCATTTCTTGCTGCTGGGTAATAGAATAGGTGACATTTTGGATTTGAAGGTAGGGTCTTGACAGGACCTTAATCTTACATGTGCTAGGAAACTAATAAATTTACTCTGTACTCTTTTTGGATTAAAGAAGGAAGATATTCTACTTTCCTAGTGGAAAATAAAAATTATTTTTTAAACTGTAGTGCATTTTGTTCTTTTGGCATTTGTATTAGTTGGGCCATGGTATCAAGAGTCAGAAGCTAGGTCAGGCTAGCTTAAGCAAAAATGGGGAACTCACAGGAAGTTTAGAAATATAAGAATGGACAACCAAACTGCAAGAAAGTCAGGGAATCTGTTGGACCTCAGAAATAGCTGACCCCAAAGATGAACATTTGAATTTTTCAAATGCTTTTATAAGAATTTATTAATAATAGTTGTACCTTTTTTTCTTGTCATCTATATGATTTCTATTAATAGATATATTATTGGCTAGAGTAAGCTAACTTCTGTAAGGAACAGAACCAAAGAATGTAATAGTTCAAATAAAAGTTTGTTTTTATGGGATGGAACAGGAGGGATGAATAAGTTAAGGCAATTCTCTTCCACATAATCATTCAGAGACTCAGACTGACAAATGCTCTACCATCATCAAAATATAGCTTCCTAAGTCCTGGGATCATTTCTATTCCAACTACCCAACTGGGAGGGAATGAGAGAATGCAGGAGTACCTTGTAAGAGGCACCTTGAAGTGTCACACGCCACTTTTTTTCACATTCCATGGGCTAAAATTCCATCATATAGCAACACCTAATTGTGAGGATGGCTGGGAAATATAGTCCCAGTTTGGGCAGTTAATTTCTAGCAGTAAATATACACCATGGTTGGGAGAACAAGAATTTTTAGTGGATCATTTTTAGCTGGTCACCTCTGTCATAATGTCCTAATATAGGGTTATTTTTGACTTTTTGGAATTAACCACACTGGTAATAATGTATTATTCTTTTAAGAATATATATATGAAAATTGACATTTCTATTAATAATTGAGTAGCATTATAGTCTCTTTGTTATGAAGTGTCCACTGAGTATATCCTTGGCTAGAGTTCATAACTCTGAAATGTACTGTTATTGTTATATTTTCAATTCATTTCTATTTATTTTTACCTTAATTTATGTTTCACAGAATATAGTTAGTAGACGATTACAATTTTTCACTTTCTTTCAAATCTTTTATTGCCTGTGTTCAGAGAATCTAATTTGTACTATTGCTTCTTCGGGGAAATATATTGTCATTTTCTTTGTGGCATTTGAGAAAAAGGTGGATATTTTCTTTTTAAGGTCTACTGAGTCACCCTTACTGATTCTATTGGTAATTCTATTATTTATCCCTTTATATATCTGCTTAATTTTTATCCACTGAATTGTCTTCTAGACTGAGAGAATGTGATAAAAACAAAATACACTAATGGTGTATTTTGTTAATTTTCAGAATTTTTTAATTTGCTCTTTTCCTACCATACAAATGATGCTATAGTTTACTGGAATCTATAGCTCATGGATTGGATCCATTATCATTATAAATTCTGTGTCTTATTTGAGTTTGGTCCAAATTGTTTTGTAATAGATGATACTATTCAGTTTCAGTTTGTGGCATGAGCTTTCAATGTTATCATATCTTTGCTATTTTTACTCTTTTTTGGCTTATTTTAGTTGTGTTTGGTAAAGGGAGTTTCTCTTAAATTTAAACCTGTAAGACATCTTTCACAGAAGTTCCTATATTACAATTTTAAATGAAAAAAAGGAGAACATAAAATTACAAGCTCACTATGACACATAAGAAAATGTGTACATATGGACAAAACATGGATGAGTATATGGAAAATTAAAGTGGCCACATTAAGGCATGAAACGTAGAAAGGTTTAGCATATTTCCTTGGATACAGTTAGAATGTTATCTTGATAATAATTAAAAAAAAATCCCTGGAGTTAAGGAATTAAAGATCTCACAAAATATGTCAGGTTCATCGGTGCCATGTATGGGTGATAATAAATACATAATGAATCAATTAATTGACTGAAGCAATGTCCATTAATGGTAATAAGACTACATTTGATGTCAGTTTCCCCTCTTGTCACCTTCCCAATTTACCTGCCTCCAGAAGGGTTCGCTTTGCCTAACCTACCTCTCATTCCTCCAAGTTACCATTTCTCACTCCTCCACTGCCTTCTTCCTGGAGCATCTTGCAAGAGCCCAACTTGGAGAATCGTGATATCAGGTGTCCTAGTGAGGCCAAGAGGCACGTGGAGAAGGAGAAATGTGGTATTCATGCACTTGTGTAGTCTTCTTTTGTGTATGGATTGAATCTAGTGCCTTACTTCTAAGAAATAAATATGGCAAGTGATGGGATGTCACTCCCTAGGACTTCCATCTTGCTAGTACTCTCACTTGTCCTCTCTCTGGATTGCTCTGATGAAGCCAGATGCATGAGCTACCTATGGAGAGGTTCTTGTGGCAAGCAATCCAAGAAGGCCTGCAGCCAAGAGGTCCTGAAGAACTGAGGCCTTCAGTCCAAACCTGTGTGAGAAAATGAATCCTGTCAGCAACTACTGGAGTGAGCTTGGAAATGGACGCATCCCCAATTGAGCCTTAAGTTGACTGCAGCCTTGTCAAAGCATCCAACTAAGCTGCACTACATTCTAGGCCCAGGAAAACCGTGAGATAATAAATGTGTGTTATTGTAAGCCATTAAAAAAATACCTAAGATGTTCCCCTGTAGAAGGGTACCACTGCTAGTGATCTACTACTATTCACAATTGAAGGGTTAGAGGGAATTTCCTCTTTGGATTTCAGGCTTTGAACTGTGGTCTAGATATATGTACACTTTTGTTTGAATCATCCTACATCTGGAGAAGAAAAAAATGCTATTACACAATATATACACAGAGAATAAATCCAGTACAGGCTAAGGTTATTCATTTGTAACTACACGAAAACCCCAATTAGTTGCTTGCTCCTATGAATTCTGAGCCTAAAATCCCTTCAACAAATCTCTGACCCTTTCTGAGCTAAGTTTCCACAAGCAGCTTATTCATTTATTGATTGATTGTGTATTACATGGAAGAACTTAGAAGTGGCCTATGGAGTGGATGATTTACCTGAGAAAGGAAGTAAAGAGAGGAGCTGAAGGCAGAGCCTTGGGGATCACCCAAATTTAGGGACAGGATGAAAAGTGGAGACAGCAGAGCAAGACAGATCAAAAAGGGTAAAATGTTCACTAGTTTTTCAGGAATAAGAATCCTTTTAATCCTTCTTCTGTTTCTTTTTTTTTCCTGAGAGTTTTGTTTTAAACCTCAGAGCCTTATTTCCATCTATAACCTTTTTTTCTGCATTCACACATCCTGGCCTCCAGATTTCCAATATTCATTTCTCTCCCATGATAGTTCTGAGTCTGTCAGTCAAATCACTTGGAATCCAAGAACCGAGGTGTGCAAATAAGCACAAGTGTATTCACTTCTCTGAGTATCAGTTTTCTCATATGACAAAAGCGGACAATTATGCTTTCTCCGTATAGTAATTGTGAGAAATAAGTGTGATAATATGAGGCAGTGTCTAGCACAGCACTTGGCATATAGTAAATGTTCTTTGCCTCTGAAGCTGAATTGCCAAATAGGCTACCCCATGATAGCGTGATTCATGTGTAACTTTTGCCTATAGCTGAAAGATTTACAATTATACCACATTTATTGGGGAAGAGCTATTTATCACAATGAAAAATTATGCTTTTTGTATTCCAAGAGAATTAGCTTTCCTCCAAATTTCATTTTCTTACTTCTTTTTTTTTCTTTTCTTGACTATCCTGAGAAACATTTTTATCCTTGCTTATGCCTCATTTCATGATAGGTTGTCATGAGCTTATAAACAGAGACTACAAAAATATCAGAAAAATATGGAATTGTAAAACTAGAGTTCAATCAAATTCAGAACTTTGGTTTAATGTGAACCTTTATGTTTTTTTCTCTGTGGGAATGCCATATTGTAGGGAACACATAGGTGGCTGGCACAGAAATAATTAGGTAATTCATTCTCTGCCTCTGCCAGCATCTGCTTTTTTGTTACATTTTATTCATAAGCTTTTCTTAAACACATATTTATAATTAAAAGGTTTTGGGGCCCATTATATGCTTTTTGTTGACTGTTGTGTTCACATGAAACTTTCTGTAAGAATCAACTTGAAAATAATGCTTCTTTATTTTTATCTTCATGATACCCAACCCTTCTTTTTGGAGGGGAAAAAGAAGAAAGTCTTTTTTCCTGTTAAATTTCCATCCCTTCCCCTATAGTTTCATCAGGATCAAGCAGATTCCACATATTGGCAGCCGCATAGAGCAGAGACCAAATCAGATGCATATGTGAAGCTGTGATAAAAGGGAGCTTTATAGAAAGGAAATAAAGGCCAAGCAGGCATGCCTGGCTGTCAGCTGAATAAAGTGCTACTGTCATTATTAAAGGCTCAGAGAACATAGTATCAAGTATTTCCTGTGGACCAAAGCTGGGTGACTCATTCGTTTGGTCTTTCTGTAAATGGGAGAGCCAAGTGCCTGTTTAGAAAATCTGTTGATGACAAGGTGTAATGTGAAACACTTTAATAATAGTTGTGATTTGTCAGATCCTTAGTTTGTGCAAGAACTATGCTAAGCAAGCTGGCATCCACTTGTCTAATCCTAGTGGTAGCTCTGTGAGGGAGGGACTAGCATTAGCCTCATCCTATAGGTGAGAAAACTGAGCCCAGAAAGGTAAGGTAAACTGCCCAAAGTTTATACCTGCTAAATACCAGGGCCAGAATGTGAACCTAGGCTCTTTGGCACCAAAGACTATCCCCAATCATTCTGCTAAAAAGTTTATGCTACTTTTTTAAGTATCCAATTAATTTACTTAAAAACAATTGTATCTAACTAGGGTACAATGTTGAAGGAAGCCAGTGCAACCCTTAGAAAAAGGTTATATTATCAGTGAGTTTATTAAATCACGTGTTTAAAAAATTATTTCAGGTATTTATTTCATCATATTTTTTTTTTAAATGTAGCTTTTTTTCCCTTTGGTTGATTTGAAGATTTGCTCTTTAATTTAATTAATTAATTAATTTATTTATTTATGGCTGTGTTGGGTCTTCATTTCTGTGCGAGGGCTTTCTCCAGTTGCGGCAAGCGGGGACCACTCTTCATTGCGGTGCGCGGGCCTCTCACTATCGTGGCCTCTCTTGTTGCGGAGCACAGGCTCCAGACGCGCAGGCTCAGTAATTGTGGCTCACGGGCCTAGTTGCTCCGCGGCATGTGGGATCTTCCCAGACCAGGGCTCGAACCCGTGTCCCCTGCATTGGCAGGCAGATTCTCAACCACTGTGCCACCAGGGAAGGCCATCATCCTTTTTTTTTTTTTTTTTTTTTAAACATCTTTATTGGAGTATAATTGCTCTACAATTGTGTGTTAGTTTCTGCTTTATAACAAAGTGAATCAGTTATACATACGTTCCCATATCTCTTCCCTCTTGCATCTCCCTCCCTCCCACCCTCCCTATCCCACCCCTCTAGGCTAGGTGGTCACAAAGCATAGAGCTGATCTCCCTGTGCTATGCGGCTGCTTCCCACCAGCTATCCACTTCACATTTGGTAGTGTACATATGTCCATGCCACTCTCCCACTTTGTCACATCTTACCCTTCCCCCTCCCCATATCCTCAAGTCCATTCTCTAGTAGGTCTGTGTCTTTATTCCCGTCTTGCCATTAGGTTCTTCATGACTTTTTTTTTTTGTTTCCCTTAGATTCCATATATATGTGTTAGCATACTGTATTTGTTTTTCTCTTTCTGACTTACTTCACTCTGTATGACAGACTCTAACTCCATCCACCTCACTACAAATAACTCCATTTTGTTTCTTTTTATGGCTGAGTAATATTCCATTGTATATATGTGCCACATCTTCTTTATCCATTCATCTGCCATCATCATATTTTTAAGTTAATAATCTAGTTCCATGTTCCTCAGCTAGTGGGCCTGGTAAGTCTAAGAATGTATATTGATTACTTATCCATCAAGTACAGTACGAAGTACTATCTAGAGCCTTTTCTTCCTTCCTTTCACCCCACCCCCCACCCCCGCCGCTTCCTTCCTTCCTTTGTGTTTTTTTTTTTTTTTTAAAGGTTGGGAGCATTTTATTTTTATTATTTATTTATTTATGGCTGCGTTGGGTCTTCGTTGCTGCACGCGGGCTTTTCTCTAGTTGTAGCGAGTGGGGGCTACTCTTCATTATGGTGCGCAGGCTTCTCATTGCGGCGGCTTCTCTTGTTGCAGAGCACTTGCTCTAGGCTGACGGGCTTCAGTAGTTGTGGCATGTGGGCTCAGTAGTTGTGGCTTGCGGGCTCTAGAGCGCAGGCTCAGTAGTTGTGGCTCACGGGCTTAGTTGCTCCGCGGCATGTGGGATCTTCCTGGACCAGGGCTTGGACCCATGTCTCCTGCATTGGTAGGCAGATTCTTAACCACTGCACCACCAGGGAAGTCCCTTTTTGTTTTTTTTTTTTAACAAACATTTATTGAATGCTTACTAAACTCTGGGGTGGGGCAATGAAAAGCTTCCTACGTTTACAAAGCTTTCATTCTAGAAAATTAAACAAATAATAAATAAATACAAGTATTTCTGATAATGATCAATGGCATGGAGAACATAAAATAGGAGGCTGTGATGCTAACTGGGTAGTAGGGTTCCTTTAGGTTAGGTGGGCAGAAAAGTCCTGAGATGTTCGGCTGGTGACCTGAATGGTAAGAAGCCAACTACCCAAAGAACTGAAGTCAGCCCTCCCAGGCAGAAAAAACAGCAAGGACAGAGGTTGGAAAAACCTTGGTGTGTTTAAAGAACCAAAAGGCCAATGTGATTGGTCCATGATAAGAGCGACAGGAGCCGAGGCCAGGGATGGAGGGATAGCCTGGTCACTTAGGACCTTGTGGGTCCTTGTAAGGAGGTGGGACATTGTTCTCAATAGATAAGTCATTAAGTGGGGGTAGTGTCATGATCTGATTTAAGTTTTAAAAGCTAACTCTGCTGTGAAGAGAAAGAACTTAGGGGTTGAAGAGTAGAAGCAGGGGGACATATTAGGAGGCTTTTAGAGTGATATAGAATTAGTATGATGGTGGCCAGGTACAAGACCACTCAGCCTAGCATGCTGTTTCTAAGAGGGAAAGGGGTAAAGGATAGTAGGTAAGCAACTAACAAGATCTACTTTAGATAAGATAATAGAGGGTGAGATAAAGAGAAGAATCAGATTTAAGAAGTGAGGAAGTACAGAAGCTGGTTCATTCTATATAATGTATGGAGATTATGGTTTATTATGACAAAAAGGAGATTTCCTTGTGGATATATCAATCTACCTGGATCCCTATCTTGTTTTCCTTCAAGTCCCTCACAGATTCACAGCTGAGGCCAATGACATTGTCTTCCTCCTCCTGCCCTCTCCCTTAGCTCTCTTGTAGGTTCAACAGCGCCCCAGGGTCTAGGGCAACTTAGAAGTTAGGAGGACTTAGTGAGATCTAGATCTGAGACTCAATGCTAAAGCACCCTTTGAATAAGTGAGGCTCATACTTCCTTTAGAGACTGGAATAGATTGATGTTTAAAAATGAACCATATCATCCAGGCAATGGAATATTATTCAGCACTGAAAAGAAATAAGCTATCAAGCCATGAAAAGATTTGGAGGAAACTTAAATGCATATTACTAAGTGAAAGAAGCTAATCTGAAAAGGCTACATACTTTTTGGCTCCAACTATATGACATTCTGGAAAACGTAAAACTATGGAGATGATAAAAAGATCAGTGATTGCTAGGGGTGGAAGGAGGGAGAGAGATGAATAGGCAGAGAAAAGAAGATTTTTAGGGTAGCAAAAATCCTCTGGATGATATTATAATGATGGATATATGTCACTATATATTTGTCCAAACCCGTAAAATGTACAACACCGAGAGTGAACCCTAAGGTAAACTTAGGACTTTGGCTGATGATGCTTTGTCAATGTAGGCTCATCTGTGGTAAAATAAAATGTACTATTCTGGTGAGTGATGTTGACAATGAGGGAGACTATGCATGTGTGGGGACCTGGGGTATGGGAAATCTCTGTGCCTCCCTCTGAATTTTGTTGTAAACCTAAAACCACTCTTTAAAAAAAGCCTTAAAAAATGAACTATGACAACTTCACATATTTTGATGATAAAAGTACTTAGTACTTTTAGTATTTTAGGTTTGGTACTAATGAAAATACTAAAATGTACTCATCCTATAGTATTAAAGAAAGGATATTAGGAAGGATCTTATATTGTCTGAGGTTAAGAGTCATATATAAATTACTTGTGGCAGATAATTTCAAGAACATTTTTAACCATGTGCCTACAACATGCATGGTATAACATTTAAGATTTAGGAAGGCACAAAAGTGAAGTGAGTTTTTTTTCCTTTTAATCGGTGTTAACCTCACTAGCACAGTGTCTTAAAGTTGACTATATTCATTATTTCTGCAAATAAGTTCCACTTGACAGGCCAATCAAACCTTTTTCTACACCTTCTACGTATTCTGCTTATACTGAAGCTAATATTGCTTCCAGATTTCAGTATTATTTTGCCTACAGGAGCATGGCTGAGTTGATTTCATAATCCCTTCCAAATTCAGTTAATTAAATGGAAAAAGTTAGTAAAATCAAACATTTGTTACTACAGTAAAAAGTTTATTCCAACTGAATTTTTCTCTTTTTTGGACTGGTGGTTTGGCATTGTAAATCTGCCTTCCAAATTCACCCACAAACATGTTTCTGTGGAAACAGAGCCACAAATAGAAGCAGTGGTTATTGATTTTTTTTGAGGGGCTACCACCTGGTTTCTGCAAAACCCTGGAGAGCATATGCCAACTTCCATGTGTATTTTATCTCCTTTCTCTCTCCCTACCCCTCCCATACCCTCACAGGTTTAAAATAATCCAGGCCTATCAATTATGTATCACAAGAGTAGTAGATTGGCTGATAAAACAAAGAGAATCTGACCTCTGCTTGTTATTAGAGTCTCGGACATGTGGCCTCTCCTACAGCCAGGCTCCTTCTGTTTTTAGGGAACCTTACCCAGGCCCAGGCTGATCCTCCGCCCTTGGTCGGGCCCTAGTGCTGCACCTGAGATGCTCCTCGTTATGCTCCCCAGTGCTCCCCAGCCTCTCCAAACCTTGTTTAGTTCCTTATCCTTTGATCTAGGCTCTCCACCTACTTAACACCCCTCTCAGCTCTGTCTCAGCTAACTCCTACCCAACCAACTGATTGCAATTTAGACACTTCTTCCTTTAAGAAGTCTTTCCTGACCCTGCCACTAGATTAACATGCCTGTTAAACATTGCGGTAGCACCTGTAAATGGTGATCATAACATCTATGTCGTTATAGATGACTGTAGAAGATTGCAGAAGGCTTTTAAGTTAAATAAAGAAAAAGTTTGGCATAGTGTATTAGTTTTCTGCAGCAGCTTTAAGAAAATATCACAAATTTGGTGGTTAAACCAAGAAATAGAAATTTATTCTTCCAAGTTTTAGAGTCCAGAAGTTCAAAATCAACATGACAGCAGTGCTTTGCCTCTAGAGGAGATTCTGTTCCTTGCCTCTCCCAGGTTTTGGTGGCTGTTGGGAATTCTTGGCTTGTGGCGTCATCACTCCAGTCTCTGCCCCTGTGGCCATGTTGTTCTCTTCCTTTCTCTGTGGATCTCTCTTGTGTATCTTTTATAAGGACACTTGTCATCAGATTTAGGGCCCACCTGGATAAACCAGGATGATCTCTTTATCTCAAGATCTTTTTTTTTCAAATCTTATAGCAATTTTTTCTTTTTTAAAAAATGTTTATTTATTTATTTGTTTGTTTGTTTATCTTGGCTGCACCAGGTCTTAGTTGCGGCATGTGGGATCTTTTAGTTGCAGCATGAGGACTTCTTAGTTGTGGCGTGTGAGCTCTCAGTTTCGACATGCATGTGGGATCTAGTTCCCCGACCAGGGATTGAACCCGGGCCCCCTGCATTGGGAGCGCAGAGTCTTACCCACTGGACCACCAGGGAAGTCCCTCAAGATCTTAATTTAATTACATCTGCAAAGATCTTTTTTCCAAATAAGGTAATGTTTACAGATTCTGGGGGTTAGGACATGGAGGACATATCTCTTTGGTGTCCATCATTCAGTTCACTACATATAGTCACTGGCACCAAACACTATAAGGAATAGCAGCTCTTAATAATGAGGAAAGTAATGATAATGACTTGTTGATAGAGAAATCAGAGCATATTCCCACTGGTTCTCTTTAGACTACTGTCTTTACCTTGATGGGCTGTGTCATGCTAATACCCACATCAGTGACTTCACTCCTGCTATTGTCTTCACTTGAGGGATGCTTTGCTAGTCTTATCTTACCCATCTTTAACGTTCAGCTCAAGTTTAACCTCCTCTACAAAGCCTACTAAATCAATTAGCAGTGGTAGTCAAAGCATCTAACATATATTGAGTCCTTACTACTTGCCAGGCATGGTACCAAGGGCATTAATTTCCCTTTTGATACCCCCACTGTTCTTCCTTCCTTTGACTTCGTATAACATTTATATCTGTACCACCATAAACACTATTTAATTATATACTCTCAGATAAATTAATTGTAGGCTATGCCTATAGCCTATATGTAAATTCTTTATAATATACACTACTTATATACTGTTTTACTATACCACTACAACTGTGGCTAACATTCATTAGAATACTTACCAAGGGCCAGGAACTGAGTACTTACATTTTCTCTTTTAATCGTCAAAGCAATTCCACAATGTGTGTACTTCCTTTATTCTCCCTTTTCAGATGAAGAAAATAAATTTTACAGCTAATTGTCCATGGTCAAGTGATGGTCTATGATTGATGCAATCAGAATTTGAGCCAAAGCTGTCTGACTTCAGAGACCAGAAATACTTGTATGTTGTCTTATATATTTGCCACTGTATCATGTCAGGGCTGGTCTTGCCTTCCCAAGCATGTAGGTGGATTTGAAGCTTCTTAAGGCCATACTTGTGCTGTCTATGATGGTCTATTATGATGCTGAGTCCTTAGAATGAAAAAAAATTTTTTGGTCTTGTACTGGATGATTTAAAGAGTTCTTTAGCCAATAGCTATCATTTTGGTCCCATCAGCAATGCAGATGTAAACCAATTGAGAGACTCCACTCAAAATAATACAAACAGCTCCCTCATCTCATCCCTTTCCCCCTTTTAAACTAGTCTTCATCAAAGATAGGGAGTCAAGGAAATCAGCATAAAGTGTTTTCCTTCTTGGTATTTTAAAGGTCATTAAATGAGGTAGCATTAATAGCCTTAGTCAGAGGCTGAGAATTGTTAGAGATAGACTCTGAACCCTGTGACAAAGCTCTCTATGCTCTAGAAGGAGAGAATTATATGTTCGTTCAAGAATGTCTAGGACTGCTTTATTTGCTATTGTTAAACAGCAAAACCTTTTATCCTCCCAGAACCAAGTTCACATAAACAGTAATCTGATAAGGTTTCTTTACCACTAATTCACTCATTAAAAGGAAAAGAAGATGACAAGCTTTAAAAAATTTTTTTTCTCAAACTATTATCAATCAGTTTTCTAGTTTATATCAACTCAGCTGGAAAAGAGCAGAATTATGGATTTTAACACAACAGAGACAAATGCCATTTAGTTTTCTCCAACTTTGATTTTGGTTTAATTTGTTAATATTCAGTTAATTATTTAAGGACAATTTATTTCTTGTTTCCTTTACAATAGCAGAACTTTTTAAAGAAATAAATTCAAAATGTCCCTCTATCTCAATGAAATGATAAAAATTTAAAATATTATGTTAAGAAGTATTGAAAGTTTCTGTTAAAATTACCAAACTGATCTGGGAAATAAAAAAGTGAATCCTTGTGCTCTAGAAATGTTTACTTTGTCAGGTGGGTTTCAGAAATAAAAAAATGAACCATTTTCTAATGGCATTCATTCAGTTCTAAATAGTAATGATAATAGTTAACCATTGTTTATGAGGGCTCACCAGGTGAGAACCTGGTCTTAGAATTTTTCATTTTTAACCTATTTGCTCTTCACAACAGTTTTATGAAGAAGCCACTATTTTTATGCCCAATGAACTGATAAGAAAATTAAAAATCAGAGAAATTATGTAATTTCCCCAAAGTCATACAGCTAGTAAAGGATAGTCAGTATTTGACTCTACACAGAATATGTAAAGTGTACTGTTAAATGCACTGCCCTCTCCAACAATAATTGCCAACACTTTGTTCTTCATGAGTAAACATTTTACAACGTTGACAATGTAACAATGCTGAACTTTTTTTTTTTTAACATCTTTATTGGAGTGTAATTGCTTTACAATGGTGTGTTAGTTTCTCCTTTATAACAAAGTGAATCAGCTATACATATACATATATCCCCCATATCTCCTCCTTCTTGCGGCTCCCTCCCACCCTCCCTATCCCACCCCTCTAGTTGGACACAAAGAACCAAGCTGATCTCCCTGTGCTATGCACAATGCTGAACTTTATCTGAGTCCTTTGCTCCTGGAAAGCAAATAATGGTTAAGAAATCTTCCTACCCTTTAATGACCACCCTGTGCTGGTATATTTTGAGTTAAGACCCACTTGCCTCCTTCCCAAGGACTCCCATAAACTCCAGGATAACCTTCTTGCTTATTGGTCACTAAAAAATCCGAGGCTCCCTCCTGTTCTTTGAGACATTCCTCATTTATGAATATTCTTCCTATTGTAATAGTTTATATAAAATAATCTCCTTTTCTGCATTTGTCTTTCACAGTTTGGTACTGTAACTCTGATATGATGGCCTCACTTTTGGATCCCTGTTTACTCCACCCGGTAAAGGACTTTTGGAGCCCTTTGTCCTCTGCTCCTCGCTAGTGATTGGTAACCCAGTGGTAAGTCCAACTCCTGGTCCTGTGCGATAGACTGGCGTCCATCGGTAGCATGGTAAGGATTTGATTTTGATTCTTTTTGAACACATGCCTGATTTCTGCTGCCAGCTTCTTTTGGTTTTGTGGTCTGGCCATTTGGTGGTCTCTGTAAAGAAGCTAATGGTTTATAGAGGTCTTGTCTCTGTCAGGTGAAAGATGACAGAGACTCTGGGTTGTTAGTCTTGTCTGTTTGTCTGTTCGGAGTGCAAATCAATTAAGAACTTATACCCAGCGGGAAGAGAACAGTTCTTTGCATTTCTGTGTTTATGCTTGACCCGTGACAGAAATTTTAGAATTGAAGTCGTAAGCTTTCTCTCTTTCTGTGTATTTATGTGTTATTCAGAAAGGCCTTTACCTCTCATTGTGTGAGTGTGTAATATTTCCTACCTCCAGATGGAATTACCAAATTTGATCATACCTTAAAGAGCTCCTTAAGGAGTTCTATTCTGATTGGCTTAGAGGTAAATTATTGCATATATAAGTTGAATATTCCTAAAATTCCCAGGAATTAAGGAAATTGAACTATTAAGATTTTCAGTGTGCCAAATTTTAAAAGTATCCTTACAGAAACCAAATCAGAAATGTTTTATGATTTCAAGCTCACATAATTTAGGTAAATCTTGGGCAAATGAGAATTGTTTAATATTTTTTTGTTTAATAAAAACAGCTATGTTTTCTCTGATTTATCAGCATTGAGTATAATATACACATAGATTTTTATTCTATTTGCATATTACAGGGTAAGACTCACCTCCGTCTTTCCTCATGACCCCTATAGGATTCTAGGATGAGTCCTTTGTTTATCTGCTTCTGCTTCTATAAAACCCCCAGCCCCCTTCCTTTTATTTGAGACTCTCCTCATTAATGAATAATCTCCACATTGTAATGGCTCGAATAAAATCATCTCCTCAGTTGTCCTGTGCATTTTGTCTTTCACATAATTTGTCTCCTCCAGTTCTTACAACAACCTTATCAAGTACGTATCATTGTTCTCGCTTTGTGGATGAGAACATTCCATTTAGAAAACTTAAGAAACCTAATCAAGGTCATACATCTAGTAATGGATGGAGATTTGCTGGTTTTAGAGGCTGTGCTCTTAACTTGTAATCTGTATATCACCATAAACAAGTCAACTTATTCTTTGCATATATCACATTCAGCTTAGAAATGAAATATTCAATAACTTCCCATGAGTTAAAGAGGAGAATATAGTATATTTTTCTTAAAGCTTAAAACTAGAGCCAAAGTTCATCACTTGATGGAGATGCTGTGTCTTGAGCAGGAAATTTAATAGTTATTAAACATATTATTAGTACAGGGACTCTGTTGAGCTAAGTTTGAGGCACATGACTAGACTACTAACTACATATACATTAGTGGTGGCAGAAGATTGTATGAACCAGAGCTGTCTTGAAAGACTGCACCAAATACTTTGGTCCCAGGTAGAAGAAACCATCTCAGATTATCACATGTCAAGCCCACTCTGCTGAAAGTTGATTTTAAATTTTGGCAATTATTTAATATTATTTTAATTGTTTATAAAGTTTGGTATATCAGCCCTGCTAAGAAATACCCAATTCTCTTGCATTTTTCAGTAAGTCTCTTGCTGCACACTTTGCAGCTTTCTCACTTAAATATTTCTGCAACATATTCCTATAACTCTTAGGCTCTAGTTTACTCTCCTTTTTAAAAATTTTTTCTTCTGAGTGAACCTGAAGAAATAAAACACTAAGCAATCAAGATATTATTTTGAAGAGTGGTCTTTACATTTTTGGCAATGTAGTATTCTAAAATAATTGCTGAAATGCTCTGCCTCTCAGAAATGACTCTCTTGGTGCTTTTAACTAACACAGGAGAATATGCATGTATGAATCTATTCTAAGATGAAAGCAATTGTATATTGCTTTCGAGATTGTCCTAAAAATAACTTTAATTTGGATCCAGTCAATTTTATCACACTCTTATTCAAATTATCTGTCTTTAAGTATGGAAGATTTAGTACACTTTGTAAAACATCAGGAAAAATTCCGTAATGCCTTAAAGAAACCTGCTGTTGTTTAGAAAACTCCCGTCTGCAAATGGTTATTTTTAGATTTTTTTTTTTGGATGCATCGCTCACAGTAGCCTCTGGGTGCATTTGCAGAGTTTAATAATTAGCTTTCCCATTATAGCTTACACACAACATAGAAGACAACATAAACACAGGATGCATTCACATATGTCAGCACATATTCACATGCAGACGAATAAACAGGTAAGTGAGGACATCTTTCATTCAGAGTTTATCAGCCAAAAATGTGATTATTTAATAATACCTTAAAAGCCAAGACTCTTAAGTACTTGACAGTAATCAAGGAGCTATTTCTTTGTTCAGGGATTATGGTTTGTTTCTGGGCCATGCCTGTGTGCCTATAAGCTTTTCAGGAGGCTATGAAATGTCTACACTCTTAAAATTAGCTCTGAAATACAGAAAAAACTTAAAATACTGCAAAATTTCCATGTAATACTGTCTACTAGTCAGCTGCAACTCAACTGTAAAATAGATTACATAATCTCTAACGTGGAATGTGTAAGCATTTAAAGTATGCTAGATATGATGCCGGGAAGATCCTCTCTAAGTAAGAGTAGCAAGGGTTTCCCAAGATCTTAAAACAACCTGGCATGTTGCTATTAGAATTAGTGAGCTGGACTTACTTGTATTGGCCCCTGTTCAGAAAATTCCATTCTAGCTACAGACTCAGATGAGTGAACTTCCCTTTGGGACATTGGTGGCTTGACCAGTTAAGCTGGTAATTTGTGACTTGATTGGCTTGGTTAAAAAGCTGAGCTAAATTGATCAGATTCCTCCTTTTAGATATTGTAGAGCATGTGAAGGACCTTTAAACTGAAAGACTGTATAACAATGGGGCTAACTCAGCCATTGTGGGGCCACATGTATGGAGACATTATGGGAAAGCAGACTCATTACTGAGAAAGAGTTCTTCAGCTCTTTTGTGGACTCCTGTAAGATCTGACAATAACCTTACTGTAAGCCGACTGTTTATGAGCTAGCTTGAATGGCTTTCTATTCCTTGCTCTGAAAAGAACTGTTAATAAAACAGAAGTTGTAACAGAGACAGCACATCCTGCCTTTTAGAGAATAGGCAGCACTAGACCAGGGAGAGAAATGTGGGAACTACATTTACAACTCAGGACACCTGGGGATAGCAATCATCACCTCTTATGTACATGTGAGCGGTTTTCTGATGTAGAACTGTGAACTCTTCTCTCTGCCCAGGACTACCTCTCTAACCCCCTAGGAAGGCTCCTTCCTATCTATTCACAGATACTTAGAAGAGTGACTAAGCCTGAAATTGGGGTCTGAGGACGGAAGGAGGGAGGTGCACTTCCATGATCCCAACTTAAAATGATTAGGTGGTGCTATGTAGAATTAAATCGTATTAGGACTCTCGTGCATTAGATTCTATCTGTTCACTAGACTCCTTATGGGAAAGCCTTTGCTTTCTAGCTACCCTTGTCTGACATTTTCAATTTTTAGACCACATCTGTTCAGACCTTTTCTAACAGATTTTCTTTTCTCTGCCCTAAATCTTCACATGGCAAGCTTTCTTGTCACGTAGGCCTCAGTTCAAATGTCACCTTCTCTGTAGTTAGCCAACTGAAGTTGAAAACCTTTTTCCTGACACTCTATTACTTTATATTATTTTCCTCATAACAGTTAATGTTGTGTGAAATAACTTTGCTTATCTTTTTTTTAAATTAATTAATTAATTAATTAATTTTTGGCTGTGTTGGGTCTTCGTTGCTGCGCACAGGCTTTCTCTAGTTGCGGTGAGCCGGGGATACTCTTCGTTGCAGTGTGCAGGCTTCTCATTGCGGTGGCTTCTCTTGTTGCGGAGCACGGGCTCTAGGCACGAGGGCTTCAGTAGTTGTGGCACGCGGGCTCAGTAGCTGTGGCTCGTGGGCTCTAGAGTGCAGGCTCAGTAGTTGCTCTGCGGCATGTGAGATCTTCCCAGGCCAGGGCTCGAACTTGTGTCCCCTGCATTGGCAGGCGGATTCTTAACCACTGCACCACCAGGGAAGTCCTGCTTATCTTTTTAAGAGCAGGGGCTTTATCTTTGTTTATCACTACTGCTTCGTGCTTAGACTGATGCCTGAGATAAAGGAGGTGCTCAATAAAATTTTGTTGAATTAATGAACAGTTAATACTGTTAACAATATTCAGGATATTCAAGCTAATGTCATCTGTAGCCATTTTACAAGAAAAACTGCCCAAAATTCCAAATTGGTTTAGAGTGAGTTTTAGATTATGAAGGCCTAATAAAATTTTACTACCATGTTAACAACTGGCAAGTTGATTACAAATCTTTCCATTCCTTGAAAGAAAACCTGTAAGGATCATTTCTTACCCAACATGTTGCTGAGTTTCAGGTACCAGTTTCTAATACCATAGCAAAGTTTGCTAGGAAAGACAGGTTAAATATCTGTTATCAAGTTTTGATGATGTCGTAATCAGTTCAGGCTGCCATAAAAAAAAATACCATAGACTGGGTGGCTTAAACAACAGGAGTTTATTTTCTTACAGTCTGGATGCTGGAAAGCCTAAGATCAAGGTGCTGGCAAGGTAGGTTTCATTCTGAGGCCTCTTCTCTGGGCTTGTAGGCAGCCACCATCTTTCTGAGAGAGTGAGAGAGAAAGAGAGAGAGAGAGAGAGATTAATATCTCTCTCTGGTGTCTCTTTCTTATAAGGGCACCAATCCCCTCATGAAGGCCCCATCCTTATGACCTCATCGAACTCTAATTACTTCCCAAAGGCCCCACCTCCAAACACCATCACATTGGAGTTTACGGCTTCAACATATGAATTTGGGGGGTGGGGAGGTACACAAACATTCAGTCCATAACAGATGATTATTACTTTAAAATAATGTCTTCTATTTATGTTTTACTTTTATGGTTGTAGAACAGTTTTCTTACATTTTCTTATATGATCTACGCTCATGATCTTGTAAAAGAGGACTGATAGTACAGTTCCCCTTTTTATAGATAAGGAAACTGAGATTCACAAGGGTTAAGTGTCTTGCAGGAGGTTCTGCAACCAGGAAGCTGGAGAGACAATCTTATAACCCCAGCATCTGATCTCTGCTCCAGCCCTGCAAGCAGTCCAAGAGTAATTGCTTTAGTCAAATGTTTATTTTTACCCCCCCCCCAGGGCTATTGTAAATCATTAGAATTTCACTGTAATTTACTTTCAAGTTCAAATCTATATATGAATTCAGAAAAGGATTCGTTCTGAAAAACCATCTAAAGAAGACTGTCAGTTTTTGTACTCCTGTGTGAACTTTGGGGCTGTCAGCCTATGTTCTCTGTGTTTATTCAGAATAAGAGCTGATTTTTGAGGTTGACTGAGAGATAAATTAGAGGGGCTTCTAGTGTATATAAAACCTGATAGCTGATGTGTTGTTCTCAGCAACCAGTGATGAGAAACCATAAGTTAACAACCTAGACACTCATGCTCTCAGCTTTGTTTGTTTGTGCTTTTGGTTCTAAAATACAGTTGACCTTTGAACAACATGGGTTTGAATTGTGCAGGTCCACTTATGCAAGAATTTTTTTCCAATACGCTGTAGTTGGTTGGTTGAATTCACGAAAGCTCAACTGCAGAGAGGGAGGAATGACTATAAATTATACTCGGATTTTTGACTGTGCAGAGGGCTGGTGCCCCAACCCCTGCGTCTTTCAAGGGTCGACTGTATATCGTTGGCTAATCCCCAGAATTGTGTTTCTCTCTTAGCCAGGAGTGGAGAAAAGTGAGCAAAGAGCAGACATAATTTGGGGTATATTTCTTAACTGATCTGTACCTACTACAAATTTCTTCTACATGAGAGCATCCTTCCTACAACTATGGCCCTTGTTTTGGAAAGCATGTGCTGGACAAAGTCTTTCTAGTACTTAACCAAATCAGAAGTAAT
This sequence comes from Balaenoptera ricei, assembly GCF_028023285.1. NCBI lineage: Eukaryota > Metazoa > Chordata > Mammalia > Artiodactyla > Balaenopteridae > Balaenoptera > Balaenoptera ricei. The sequence goes on along the minus strand of NC_082646.1, from coordinate 85,142,196 downwards.
GTTGGTCTGATGAAGGAGAGATGGTCAGGGCTGTGATGGGTGTTGGCAGCCTGGAGGAGGCAGTTAACATTCTTAGGCTGTAGAGCAAAGGCCTGTTTTAAGCCTTGGTGATGTCTGTTCTAGGGGGTGAAATGTACTGATCACAATCAAAATGGGGAAGATGGCAAAGCAGCCAACTCTTGACAGAGTAGAATCCAGCCTGTACCATGGTCATTGACCATATTTAAAGGGACCTTCAGAGTTTGGAACACATTGTTGGCAGGAAGTATACCATGACCTCTTATTTTTATAAAAAGGCCCACATTTACTTATACGGGAAAAGCTCCTTGACATAAATTATTAGGAGTTAATATGGAAGGCAGGGTGGTGGTAATGTCTGTAGGGACAGAAAACTCTTCCATACCTAAACCTTCTTCAATTCGTCTCTGCTCCGAGTTTGCACCTGATTGATTGGTGCCCGCACACAAGGATGTGGGTGATTTTTATCTGCACCAAGGTGGATATTTCATTTTAAGTGAGTCTCCATAACTGCTGTATATTCTAACCACATATAAGGAAAGCATAACAAAGAGCTAGAAGAATGAATCCACTTCACCTTGTTATGGCGTACAGTTGGCCCTCAGTACCCACTGGTTCTGCATCCATGCAGTCAACCAACCAATCTGTGGATGCAGAACCCGCAGATACGGAGGGCTGACCGTACTATGCCATTTTTATATTAATGGCTTTGAGTATCTTCAGATTTAGGTATCCACAGGGGATCCTGGACCAGAGGAACTACTGGGTCTGACAGGGTGGGTCTCAACAGCAGTGTCACCCCACATTGGTATATTACTATTAAAGATGCGGTACATTGCAAATTCTGAGTTACTTCAGTTAACGAAGGACATTTTTGATTGATTTGCATTCAGAAATCTAAATCTGAGATGATTTAAGGTTTTGCCAACTCAATTTCACTCACTTGGCTTCTCAGATGCATTCATAGATGGAGGAGAAAGATGCCACTGTAGCCAGGAAGCCTGGAAATGCCTGCAACTCAGTCTATTTAGTGATGCTGTAGCTGCTCATCTGCGTTTGCCCAGGGGAGTGTGTCATGCACGTGAACCACATCTGTCCTGTGTGTAGAGGTGGAAAAAGGGTTGAGAATCCTTTCATGCAGTGTTTTGTCACAGACCGTAGTTCAAACTCTTGAGCGTGGCATATCTAAGTCCACACTCACTGCTTCCCATTCCCATTCCATATCAGATCCTCTGCTTCTCTTTGCTTATTCTTACACTCATTCTTGCCATTCTTATTCAGTAAGCCTTTGCCCCGTGGCTCCTTCTGGCTTGAGGACCTTTCTAACCTCAGTTAGTGCTGCTTCTCTCTGCTCCTCGTGTGTCTTCTATCAGACCCTAACCACATGGGTGTGTTGATGTATCTCTCACCCTCTAGACTGCAGGTGTCCATCCAGGGCAGAGAGTAGCTGTCTTACTCCCCACTGTACCTACACAGAGCTGTGGTCAGAGAGTCAGGAAGTGAGTGGTTAGTCTTTCTCTCCAGGATTGATGTTTCCTCACTTTAATGAGAAGTGATTATGCTGTTCTGAGGTCTTAAGACCTGACTGGTACTGGTATGCATAAAACGGAATGCAAGGTGGTGTGGTGAAAGGTCACTGAAAAATCCATCTACAAGGAAAAACTAGCTGAGTGACTCATACTTCATAAGGAATTATGGGCTGCTCAGAACATCTGCATCCATACATTAGGGAATGGGAAGCATGGAATCAAGTCCCCCAGAACTCTTTACCCCTCACATCCCTTCAGAACTTTAAAAGGCCGAGCGCTGAGAGTCTGGGGTAAGCAGGTAAAAAAACAATCTTCTCTGGGTTTTCTCCCAACACATTCACTGAGCTTTCTTGGCAAATGGAAGCCTCTTCCATTATTCATTCATTTTAGTACATTCTTATCGAATGCCTGCTCTGGATCAGGTATTGCGCTGGTTGCTCGGGATACACTGCCTGTATTCAGGGAGGTGTTGTGGGCTTCTGGGGGAGAGAGAGGTGAAGTAAACAGAACGCTGCAATTCACTGGAGACCATGGTCCCCAAAGAGAACAAAAACATTTATAATGGACTTAGTGTGTATCCCACAGGGCCTATCTGCTTTGTACAAAGGAAGATCTGCTGCCCTTTGCCCTTTTCTGTATAAGCATAAGCTTCATAGTGTGGTCTGGAATACTTGTATTACCACTGAGAGAATTCAAAGCCAGGGAGAAATTATGAGTGGTAATAGGTATATTTGGGTGTAGGGTGCTTGAAGAATTTTGACTAGTTGATGATTAAGAAAGGCAAGAAAATAATTTTTTCCTCTCCAGAGAAAACAGTTTGAAACTGAGACAAGGTAGATTTTTGTTGGTCACAGCAAAGGATCTTTCTGCTACTGTTTATCTGTGGGACTTTCTAGGAATCCTTAAGAGAATTTCAGGAAGAGAAATGGAATGTTTCTTGTTTGCTTTATAAAGAAATTCTTTTAAAGTTCAAAGAGGTCTGTGTGTGTGTGTGTGTGTGTGTGTGTGTGTGTGTGTGTGCGTGTGTCTGTGTGTGTGTGCGCGTGTGTGTGTCTGTGTGCATGTATATGTGTCTGTGCGTGTGTGTGTGTCTGTGTGTGTGTGTGTGTGTGTTTGGGAATGGGGGGATGCCTGGGTGAGAAGCATGCTCTTCCCAGTTGGGGGCCGCCTACCCCTCAGGTTCCAGTTATTCCGTCCACGCCAGTGCCACATGCCCATGTATTCTCTATGGCAGCCACTCCAATTCTCACATTCCTCAGACACATTTCCCCTTTCTTTGTCAATCTTGCTTGCTTCCCCCAAATTAGATGCTACTCCATTCATTGCATCCCAGGAACACGTTTCTCATACCTCCATCAAAGCACATACCCCCTTGTTTCCTAAACTGCCTCTGTATCTGTAACAGCCAATAGCTTGTGAGGACGAATGGGCGTTAGACCACGGGGCATTATCATCACTAGCATGGGGATTGTCCACATTGCGGAGTCAGCTGTTAAAGGCCCAGTTCTGCTAAATAATTAGCCGTGTAACTTTGGGGCAAGTTCATTAACCATCATAAGCCTCAATTTCCTTCTCTATAAAATAGTGATAATAATAATCCCTATCACGTAAAATGTTTAGTTATGCAGATAAAATTAAACAATATGTATGCAAAGTATTTAGCAGAGAGCCAGAGAGCCGCTAGGTGGGCACTCAAAAGAGTGTTACCAGCCTTGATCAAGTTCTCAGTAACTATACCTTGTATGACCTGAATGAACATCTTCATGAAAGTGGTTTTTCCTCAGCTGTGTTCTTGCTGTGGTGCTTTAGTTATTCAGATTCCTGATACCTAAGAAGTGTAAATATTTATAAAGACCTCAGGCATTTTAAACTTTAAAATTCTCTGAGCTGTGATAGGAACAAACAGTAAATGGCACATGGAAGCGTAATTCATAAAGTTTTAACATGATCCAATTAAAATGTCCAAGCTTCAATATACCAGTCTTCTTTTGTGTATCATTCGATCTCAGTTTTCATCTCCCTGAGAGTATTCCACAGTTGCTTCCAACTGATCTCACAAATTGCTTTTGGGAAACTAGTCCCAAGGTCCTGTGCTCTCAGCCCTGCCTTCTACCATCCCAAGAAACATCCTTCTGACGAGACAACAATAAACTCAACCATCTGCTTTTGGCATGTTTGAAACTGCACAGTGACTACTTCACATTGTGGCGGTACAGAGAGGGTCTGGGGCCAGTACATGGGATGTTTTTTACTTTTGGAGAAATCCACCCTCCCTACTTTCAGAAATGGATTATAGTGGGGCATGAACTGAGACAGAGCCTCTCTAGAGCTGGCATGGACGCCATCTTTCTCTCAGTTCCTCCACCTGCGGTTGAGGCCAGAGGATCACAGATAAATTCATTCAAGACGAAGGTTCTAACTTTTGTCACTAACTGGAAGAAGTTAGGAACACCAGACCCCATGTCAGTTAAAATTTTTTTTTTCCTTTTCACCGATTACAATGAGAATTTTTTAGTTATTTAAAAAGATCCTTCCCGCCGCCCAAAAAAAAAAAAATCAAACGGGAACGAGAATCAGCCCTCCTGTTGTCCTTCGCCAAGCCAGCAGCGGTTAGGTGAGTGAGCACAGCGCGTATCTATAATTCAGCTCGGGAATATTTCTCTTAATAATTAATAGAGCACCACAAAAGGAGGATGCCCAATAGGGCCCTCGAACAAAGCTGCCAGCTGAACACGACAGTGGCTGCCTTGGCGCCAACTGACCCCCCAAGGTCGAGTTTGCTCCAGCAGTCCGGACGCACGCCGCCACTGCCTGCTTGGCCCATCAGAGAGGGAGCCGGGAGAGGTGCCCGGAGCCCCGTCGCCACCTGAGCTTGTGTGTGTGTGTGTGTGTGTGTGTGTGTGTGTGTGTAAATTCTGACTCCCCACCGCTAATCTTTCTTTTGGCATATTTGTGAGAATTGCATATTTACATCGACATCCAGGGGCATTTTACACGCCAGCCAGCTAATAAGCAATCCGAGAGTCCACCGGGGTGAGGACGCCGCTGCGAGCGCACTCGCCTGCCCACGGCGCGGGGCGGGTGGGGGGGGGGCCTTGGGGAAGTGCGGTTTTTGTTGTTTTATGGAGGTGGGTGGCATTGGAGATCCGACCACTACGTTAGAGACCTCCCGGGAGCCAGACCTCTTGCCAAATCGTATTTCTTTTTGCAGCAACAGGTTCGCCGAGGGCTCCTCCCATTCTCCCAAAGCCCCCCGCCCCCGGGGCGGACTTGCAACCTGCTCCTAGCGCTCCGACTCTATCCTAACTCGGACCTCAGCCTCCCTGCGCAGCCCTTAGCCTGGGCCCGATTCCAATTTCAGTAATCCTTCCCTCCCAGGGGTCGGACACCTGCGTAAAGTCGGTCTCCTCCGCTCCTGGGAGGCCCGACCCCCGAGTTGAAGCCGGCAAACTCTCTCTCTACAAGGGAGGCGGAGGCCGAGGGGTCTGGGCGCGCTAGCAGACGACTAGAGAGCTGCGGGCTGGCGGCCTCGCCAGAGATGCACCCGGGCTCCCAACCCCACAAACCCGTTATGGTGCCGGGGCTGGTGGGTGGGGTGCCGGGGGAGATGCAGAGAAAGCGGGCCGGGGAGAGGAGAAGAAGCCCAGAAGCACCTTGCGGTCGAGACTGGACCTGCCGTCGAAGTCACCCCTTCCAGCCTCTCTTGGCGTTCCTGCTCTGCCGTCGGGACCCCATTTCAGCTCCAAAGGGGACACCTCTCTCTCCGGGATTAGCTCCTCGCCTCTGGGGGCGCAAGCCGGGGGATCCTGGAATGGTTCCCACTGGCTCCCTGGAGCCTCGTTGTCGGGGGGCCGCGGCCGGGGGGCCGGCAGTCACGGCGTCGTGACTGCGCCCGCCTCGCCGCGCCGGGAGGCGCCCCCGGTGACCGCCGTGAACGCCACACCCTCGGACGGCCCTGGCCCCGCCCCCGGCCGGCGCGCGCTCCCGGCCAGGGGAGGCGTGTGCTGCTTCTGCAGCCAGCGAGAGAGGGAGAGGGAAGGATATTGGAGGAATTCGGGATTAACAAGTGATCGCTGCTGTCTAGGATTTTGTTTCTTTCTCTGGGGAACCTTGACTTTCTTTCCCCGTCGAGCCCTTCTGTGCTGAACTCCCGAGGAACCAGGAGTCTTGGGGTCCTCCCTGGGGCAGCCCCGATCCCCACCCCCGGGCTCCAGCAGCGAGGATTCTGTGCACCCCCGCTGGCCAGGCAATAGAACTTGTTCCGTGGATATTTTGGAGCCTCCACCTGCCACACCGGAGTGATTCCTTCCACCCCCAAGATCATTCTTCCCCTCCTCCAGCTGTTGCAGCTTGAGGAGGGAAAAAAAGCCAACCGGGGATTTTCTTTATTTTTATTTTGCACCCCGCCTGGGAATGGTAAGTATGATACCTCTCTTATCTTTCCTCTACTCTCCTCTTTTGGCTGTTAAGAAACAGTGGACATTTGAGGGATAAATAATATCGAGAATGTGACAGAAGGGCATGAATGGAAGGCGGTTAAAAATAAACCAGGAGGTGGGAGAAGGGAGGTGCAGATGCTGTGCGGCTTTCCGGGGGGCCAACAGTTGTTATTTTCCCAACCCAAGGGATGGGGTGCGTGCGCCCTGCTTAATGTGCCCGAGCGGGAACCTAGGTCTGGAGGCAAGGGCGCGATTAAAGATGTCGTTTCCCAACGAGGTGGGGTTTATTTAGATTTAGCATCGTTTTGCCTCATCCCAGACTCACTGGTTCCGTTTCTTTGGGAACAGCTGGTGAACGGGTTTAAATTGCTGCTTCTCCCAACATTTGGGTTTGCGTGCATTTTCTGAGCATTTGAGCAACACATAGGGACTGTATAAATGGCGTGCGTTGAAGTGTATATTTCTCACGGTATTGGCCCTTGGAATTCTCTCTCTCAGTCTTCTCTTTCTCCTTTTCTCTCTCTGATAAGGTTCAGGTACCACCCTAAAACAGTTGCAGGAATTAGCACTGAGAGATGAAAACAGCCTTGTTGTGGGGGGGGGGGGGGAGGAGGAGGAGGAGGGGCGGGATGCTTAGCTCTTGTTTGGGGGCACAGGGATTGGGGAATTGGTAGTCAGCAAAATCCTATTAGTTGGTGGTGTTTAAAAGGAAGGGACATTACCCTGCAAAGGTCTCCCCCATAAAGTCTCTTGAGAGTCGGCTTGAATAGATTCTCCTAACATGAATACCTTGAGTTGAGAAGGAAGAGAGATTTTAAACTAGTCTGATTTGCTGGTTGGATTCTTTCTTTCTTTTTTTTTTTTTTCTTCACTCTCTCCCTCCCTTTTTATATCCTCTTCTTCTTCTTCTAAGGTCAGGGATAGTGAGGTAACTGGTAGCAAATTAGATTTGCTTTTTTTTTACAGTGGGGGAGGGAGTTAAACAAAATGAACAAACCCAAATATATGAATAAGTAAATAAGAAATTATTTGGTGTGAAGAGGGCTAGTCTAGCTCTCCTGAAGAGTTGATTGTGAATTAGAAGACCCTCTAACTCGTGACCTTCTGGGAGTCAGTTGGATGGAAGAGGGGGTGTGCGTAGTATACAAATTTACAGGCACTTTGGTTACACTGGGGCTTTATTTAAATAGTGTATTATAACTGCTTTGAGGGGTTGGGGAAGAAACTGAGCAAACTCTCAGGCAGTTTGGCTTGTGTGAAAGTCTTTAAAGGATGTTGGCCTGACCCTCCACAGTGAAGACAGAGATTCGGAGACCTTGTGAGAGTGAACATTTCAGAGTATGAGATGATGTTAGGAGTCAGGCAAAGGGAGGGGGACGTCATTCCAGAAGCCCTCAGAGGTGTATTTTCTGGGTTTTGTGTCCCCAGTCAGGCTCACCTCTTGCCCTGGGAGAATGTGTATGACCACATTAGAATGTGTGATTGGGAAGACCTTTGTTTGCCACTTCCCTGCTTGTCACTTGATAAAACCCAGGTGTATTTAGGCTTCTAGGCTGACACGATTCAGCAAGGAGCAGCAGGTGGTCAAGCACTGGGTCCTGTTAATGGCTCCAAGTACTTCCGGTAATAGAGGCTGGGAGGTGCCCTGAATTCTGGCTGTCGTTACCCTCCCCAATTCTCTCGGCCGCTCTCTGCATTCTTGGAAGTCCTGTTGGACAGAGTGAATGGAAGAAGCAAGAGGAGACAGGAGAAGCAAGATTGGAGCAGGAGCATTTACAGGTCCTGGCAGAGGAGATGCGTTAGTTGGACCTACGGAGAGCAAACTAAGGAAGAAGAAAGGTCAGGAATACCAAGTGACAGTGGGGACAGAGGAGGGCTGCAAGGAAGATGTGATCAGGAAGTGGCAGACTGGAAATAAAGGGGGGGGGGTGGGGGAGGGAAGGAAAAGAGAGGGGAATTTGGGGGATGGGAACTACAGTTAAATTATAGGGAAGAAAGTATCATAGGCTGAAAACAAAGTGCACACAAACTGGGATTTGAACCATAAGGAGATAGTTCCTTGAGCAAAGTGTAGGAGGAAGCATCGAGGTGAACATGGGGGAACTGCAAGGAGAGAAGATGATTATTAGAGAAATGGAAACTGGGATAAGCTCCTAGGTTGTGGGTGGTAGGGAGTGTTCTGGAGTCAGGGGAACAGAAAAACAACAACAGGGACATGCTTCAGCGAGTCAGGGAGTGCCAACATAATACAGGCCATTGGTGAGTCTCAAAATGTCCTGGATGTCCTCACGTTCTGCCCTTCCCCTGCTTAGACACTGCTATGAGGACATATGCATTTGGGGGTGGGTAGATTGACCATAAAATGTTATGTTGTTAATAACCGCCAGCCTTTATTGATGTTCCTCATGTACAAGGCACTGTGGCGTTCTGTCAACATCAGTTATCTCATTTATCCTCTCAAAAGTGGGATGGGGGAGGTTGTATTATTATGTACACTTTGTAGATGATGTGATTGAAGATTGTTTAAGTGGTGGAACCTGGATTAAAGAAAACTGTTTTTTCTGACCTCTCTAATCCTGAATCAAGACAGAGAGGGGTGGACGGCCACTAAATTCAGAAATATTTTGTGTGGAAATTTTAAAAAATGCCTTGAGATCAATGAATGATGGAAGCAGCTGTAAAGTGACAGCATTGTTATTGTGGAATGAAGAGAGTGACAGTGAGAATTAAGACCTGGCATTAGTGAAAAGGTGGATTGAAGGAAGAGCCATGTGGGTCAAGAGTGGAGAGAGAAAAAAATACTTGAGTTGCCACAAAAGTAGACAGTGCTGAAATATATCCAAAGAAGAAGGAAAGAAGGATGTTTAGTGAGAAGGAGATTTAACAAGCTGCCCCATACTGCTCCTTGGAAATTTATAGTCGCTTTGGTGCTTTATATAATGGCTTGCTTGCTTGAGGACAGGAGAAAAAAGTATATGTGAAGGAAACGCTCAGTTTACTCTTTATTATTTGATTCTTCTTTTTATTTTTCTCCTATGCTTGTTTCCCTTCCTTTTTCAGGTGAAGTGGCTTCTTCTGCATGATTTTAGCTGAAGGATGCTCTGCATTTCCTTGATTTCTATGGAGACCTCAGAGCTGGGCTTGCCCCCGCTGACACCTCATCTTGCACCTTCTCTACCTCCCAAGGTCTTTGCCTCTAAAGCTAGCTCGGCATTGCCCCTGGGTCCAGGAAGCCAGTGATGAATTTAAGGGGAAAGCCTGGAGAATCATCCTGATAGGCTTTGAGTGGCAATGTCTGGACATACTTCAAGTCACATGTTAACATGGGTCAAGCCATCACTAGAAGGCAAGTGCTAAGACTTAAAGGCTTATTTGCATTTTATTTAAATTTGATGGACTGAGCTTTGGACAATTTCCATGGCAGAAAAATATATTCCATTTTCTAGGCACGACTGCTGGCTGTTGGATACTTGCTGCCTTTAAATCTCGCAGCATCAACACCACATTCTAGACGTATTTCCCGCTTTGAACATCCCCCCCAAAATAAGTGTTTGGGAGACCCCAACATTTTCTGACTTAGGCTTGAAAGTGCCAGGCTGTTTCTCTGGAGGAGCCAAGCTCTGGAGAGCAACACTGAATCCCTGGGAAGAGAGAGCATGGGGTGTGCTGATTTAAAAACAGAAAATGCAAAGTTGGACTGAAAATATCCTTAGTCTTCCAAGCAATCTGCTTAAGGGTTCCAAACTTACCTTAATTTGGTGAGAAAAGAAGCTGCCCTATTTTTCTTTCTTCTTCTTCTTCTCCAACTGGAACCAGCCATTTCCCCAAACCACCACCATGGAGGTTGCAATGGTGAGTGCGGAGAGCTCAGGGTGCAACAGTCACATGCCTTACGGTTACGCCGCGCAGGCCCGGGCCCGGGAGCGCGAGAGGCTGGCTCACTCGAGGGCGGCTGCGGCGGCCGCTGTCGCCGCGGCCACAGCTGCTGTGGAAGGCGGCGGGGGGTCTGGAGGGGGCGCCCACCATCACCACCACCAGTTGCGTGGGGCCTGCACCTCCCAAGACCCTCAGAGCGGCCGGGGAAGTAGGAGGAGGAGGCGACAGCGGCCCGAGAAGAAGAAAGTCCACCACCGGCAGAGCAGCTTTCCTCACTGCTCCGACCTGATGCCCAGTGGCTCCGAGGAGAAGATCCTGCGGGATCTGAGTGAGGAGGAGGAGGAGGAGGAGGAAGAGGAGGAGGAGGAGGAGGAGGAGGAAGAGGAGGAGGAGGAGGGAAGGTTTTACTACAGTGAGGACGACCACGGCGATGAGTGCTCCTACACCGACCTGCTGCCCCAGGACGATGGGGGCGGTGGCGGCTACAGCTCGGTCCGCTACAGCGACTGCTGTGAACGCGTGGTGATCAACGTCTCAGGCCTGCGCTTTGAGACCCAGATGAAAACTCTGGCCCAGTTTCCCGAGACTTTGCTGGGGGACCCTGAGAAGAGGACTCAGTATTTCGACCCTTTGCGTAACGAGTATTTTTTTGACAGGAACAGGCCTAGCTTTGATGCCATCTTGTATTATTACCAGTCAGGGGGCCGCCTGAAGAGGCCCGTCAACGTCCCCTTTGATATCTTCACTGAGGAGGTGAAGTTCTACCAGCTGGGGGAGGAGGCCCTGCTCAAGTTTCGGGAGGACGAGGGCTTTGTGAGAGACGAGGAGGACCGGGCCTTGCCAGAGAGCGAGTTCAAAAAGCAGATCTGGCTGCTCTTTGAGTATCCAGAGAGCTCCAGTCCGGCGAGGGGCATAGCTATCGTCTCGGTCCTGGTCATCCTCATCTCCATTGTCATCTTCTGCCTGGAAACCTTGCCAGAGTTTAGGGACGACAGGGATCTTATCATGGCCCTGAGCACAGGCGGGCACAGTGGGTTGTTGAACGACACCTCGGCCCCCCACCCGGAGAACTCAGGGCACACGATATTCAACGACCCCTTCTTCATTGTGGAGACAGTCTGTATTGTGTGGTTTTCCTTTGAGTTTGTGGTTCGCTGCTTTGCTTGTCCCAGCCAAGCCCTCTTCTTCAAAAACATCATGAACATCATTGACATTGTCTCCATTTTGCCTTACTTCATCACGCTGGGCACGGATCTGGCCCAGCAGCAGGGGGGTGGCAACGGTCAGCAGCAGCAGGCCATGTCCTTTGCCATCCTCAGGATCATCCGTCTGGTCCGAGTATTCCGGATCTTCAAACTCTCCAGGCACTCCAAGGGCCTGCAGATCCTGGGCCACACGCTCCGAGCCAGCATGCGGGAACTGGGCCTTCTGATCTTCTTCCTCTTCATCGGGGTCATCCTCTTTTCCAGTGCTGTGTATTTCGCGGAGGCGGATGAACCGACTACCCATTTCCAAAGCATCCCAGACGCATTTTGGTGGGCCGTGGTGACCATGACAACTGTGGGCTACGGGGACATGAAGCCCATCACTGTGGGGGGCAAGATCGTAGGGTCTCTGTGTGCCATTGCAGGTGTCTTAACCATTGCTTTGCCAGTGCCAGTGATTGTCTCTAACTTTAACTATTTCTACCACAGAGAGACTGAAAATGAGGAACAGACACAGCTGACACAGAATGCAGTCAGTTGCCCGTACCTCCCTTCTAATTTGCTGAAGAAATTTCGGAGCTCTACTTCTTCTTCCCTGGGGGACAAGTCAGAGTATCTAGAGATGGAAGAAGGGGTTAAGGAATCTCTGTGTGCAAAGGAGAAGTGTCAGGGAAAGGGGGATGACAGTGAGACAGATAAAAACAACTGTTCTAACGCGAAAGCTGTGGAGACCGACGTGTGAATCTCGTTCTCCACCCACCACTGCCCCTCCCCCTAATCCCGGCATCTCCAAATATATTTATGCATAGAGAGTGCAGTTATGAAAATGATATATGCAAATGAATCCAATGCATACAGTAGTACGCCATTTAATGGTTATACATGGCATAATTGTTACTAAACTTGTATTACATATCAAACAAATGATACATCTTGGAGAAGAGGGAGGCTTAAATAGGAGCAAATCTATCTTTATATTTTTTATTAGAATGCAAGAATTTTGCACATTTACTGGAGGAGATGTTAAAAGTAAAGATGGTTCTGTGGAGAGAATGTGTATGTGTGTGTGTGTGTGTGTGAGTGCTGCGTGCATGTGTGTATGTGTAAGTAAATTGTCAACGTTGTTAGTAATCGTGCAGTGATGGGAAAAGTTGGCATTTTGAAGTATTTACTATGTAAGACCTAATGAATTTGAGCAGTCATTTATCAGTGCTTTAATAGCATTCCATGTCTTTGGATTCCATAGCTGTTGTTTTTTAAAAATTGTAAGAATTACTATGTAGAAAAAAAAGAAAGTGGATTATTTAATAGACTATAGGTTACAATTTTATCTTGGATTTAATTAAAGTTTATTTTTAACTGGAAATTAACTTTTAAAAAGGCTGCAGGGGCCTTTAGAAATTGATTATATTTTATTATTAATTTTGGGGAGATGTGACGGCAAATGCCTAACAATAATGGAAGAAATGAAATCAGAGAAAATGTAACAAGTTTTGTTCACAGATAACAGAACTGGAATTTTCTTTTTTTTTTTTTTTTCTTTTTCTTTGCACTACTTTATATGCTGGAGATTGAGAGAGACTTCATACTGTGAATGTTTACTAATGTAACAGTTCAATGACAATCATTGGAAGAATGATTTCTTAGTCTTATTTTATTGTTCTCTCATTTTCTTTGTGTGAGAAGAATGGCCACAGAGATAACAGCACATGATTCCCTTCTCTTCTTAAATCTGAATAACTGATCTGCAAAGGGACTATGAAGTCAAATTTAGCAACTGAATCTTTTGAAATTGCTCTGTTACAATGATGCTTCTGAAACCATACTATTTTAAATATTCTTCTGCCTTTAAATCCAGAATAATTTAACCAAAGTTAATGCATGCACTGAAAGAATTCTTGAAGAATTAAGACGCCCAGCAGCTACAGTGATTATGGCTTAAGAGCTTTCTATTAAATGTGCAACATAAATTCTAGATTTATTAAGTTTATTTATTTGTGTAGCGACATAAGTGCAGAATGTGGGGATTCACCTCAGAATTTATTTAGCAAATAGCATTCTATTTGCTAAAATTGATATAAGAAAGAATTGTGTCAAAACATTTGGCTTCCACATCACCATCGTTATCATTTTTATTAAAGGAATTAGTGACACATATAACTGCATTTAACTCATGACAAGATGTTCTAGAATGTGAGGTAACAGCTAGTGATCCAACTTACACTGTTAAGTCATAATGAGATGTAGGTTCACAAACTCAGAATACATAAGAGGCCTTATTCTCCAGTATTTCAACTTCTATTCTTTATAAAGTTGTTGTTCTGAAGTCTGGGGAAAAAATGCTATGTAGGGTATCTCAGCACGTAATGAACTCTGACAACTGCGAACTTAAAAAAAAAAAAAAGCGCTAGAATAGCTTTTCTCAAGCCTTTTAATCCCAGGCCATCATTTGATAATAATATAAATCTTACCTCTCCTTGAATGATATTTAAAATTCAAAGTAAATTCAATGTTAGGTTTAAAACCAAAGCTACCCCCTTCTCTTCACCCCTTCACAACCACTTTAGAGAAACACCTCTCAAGAACACCCTTTGGAGAATGAAAAACTGCCAGGGGTAGGGAGAGGTGTTGATTGAGTACAGACCAAAGATCTCTAGTGGACAATGGAGAGTGACAGAGCAAGGAAATGCCATCTTGTAACAAGACTTCAAAAGTGACATTTTAATATATTTTGGATTTAGAGCAAAAAATGTAACAAACATTAGACTAAGGGTAACACTATTTGGGTTGGTCACCGTTCATCTGGGAAAGTCACTCTGTTAATCTCTGTACCCCAGTTTCCTCATTAGTGAAAAAGAGGGCACATAAAGCATTTGTTACATCACAGAGTTGTTATGGGAGGCAAATGAGAACGTGTGAAACCTCTGAAATGCCGAGTTCCATATAAATGCCTGATGCTATGTCTAAATTGTTTACTCTTCCTCTGGGAGAAAAAGAGACTTAGAACCCATGAGTTACATCTGCTTTATTAGGATATTGTGAAAATAATGGGTAATTTCTTTAATTTTGAGCTCCTTACAAGAAGTTGATTTGCAGATACAAGATAGCCTGTCACTGAATAATTACTTCAGTTTCTTCTTTTTGGGGAAGATCCCAGGCATGTCATGGTATAAAAAGTTGGCTCTGTGGACAAGGCACTGTGTAGCTTTTGCTGTACCCAATTAGGTCAGGTTATATCTTAATATAGTTTAAATGCTCTCTGGTCTTGGATGTTTATTGACTATTCTATAATAGCAATAGCAATGATTTGGCTATGTTAGGAAGGAAAGATGTATTTCATTGTTTCCACAACATCTCCTTTTAAAATCTGAAAAGTTACATGAAATTTTATTGATACGTATTAGAATTTGGTATTTCTGAGAATCCAGGAAATATAGTCATTTGGGGACTCTGGGGTTTTCCTTTATCTTACATGGTTTTCTTAAGGGTAAAAGGGTCAAGAAGTAACAGCAAGGGCTTCCAAACCAAATATTATTAGATTATTACTAAATGTTTGTTTGTTTGTTTGTTTTTTCCTGCAAGGTGCGTTTATTTTAGCATGTCTGGATCATGATTTCACACTGAGAAGGAAGCATTTAAGCCCTCAAGACTTGTGTAGGAGCACTTCTATATAGAACACTTCTCTTATAGATAATGTGTGAAGGTAGAGTCCTCAGTGCAGCTGTGGATTTGTAGTATTTTTCCAAGTCACAGCTAGGCAAAGTGCTTTAGTATCATTTGTGAATGTTTTATACTAAGAAATATGCTTCCAGGGGCTATCTGTAACTTACTTAGGAAACTGTGTCTTTTTCAAGGCCACCATACACATTTGGCTGTAAGATAAAAGAGAAATTACCCCATTTAGAGATTTGAATTCTTGGAATCTGGGATCATTTAGTTGCTTTTCAGATGATAATAAATGTTACCAAAAGTACAGTATTTGAGGGTCATCCTAATCAGAGTCTTTTCACGACTGGATGCATTGTTCTCTTTTGCATATGCTTGAAAAGGAAACAGCTATGCCTAACAGTTGTGGAGGAGAGAGGAGGGATAAATATTCCTTTGAATTTCTGTGAAAAGAGAGCTTCTGGATACCAGAGGTGTGACAGTTGGTCTAGGGGTCCAGAGCCGACTTGTTGACTGTGGGCACATCATCTCATCTCCGTGATCTCAGGTTTTTGTTTTTAAATGTACAATCAGGTGATTGGGCTACATTATCACTTGATTCCTTCCAGTACCAAAATTCTGTAGAGTTGAAGAAAACACTAGATTAGCTTGATATTTTCTAAGTACCCCTCAAGTCATACCAGACTTGATTTTATAGTTAGGTAGTAAGAACAAAATGGTTTTAAAATCTCCCTGTTAGGTTAAATGCAGAACCAGGAGTTTGAGATTGAGCTTTTAGAATGTAAACTAAACTGAATGAATGGGGTTTATTTTGAAGCTATTTATTGTAGCAACTTCTAAAGGGAAGGGATTCGCTTAATAAAAAATAACTCCTCAGTCTCCAGTTGAATCCACATGGTGAAAGTTGGTAAGTAAACATTTTGATTTCTTGCTTTGTTAAAGTACAGTCTTGTCAGTAAGCAGTGTTCCGACCTGTGCTGGGGAACTCATTTTCTGCTTAGACACATGTAGTATTTCACAAGTGCTACTGCTTTCCTTGTCCAGTTTGTTTTAAGCAGGATAGCTGAAGCTCTGTGAAAATCTTTTCATTAAGCATATGTTGAAATAGCATCCAATATATGAATAAGAAATATCTAAGGAAAATACTCTGAGTTAAAGTATATATATATATATTTCCCCATATTTTAGAAAGTCAACTTTAACCAGTGGAAAATTATTTTTAATTGCTTTGGAATCATAAATGGTAGTACCCCCATGTCCCAAGAGAATCAGGAAGGGTGTTCTCTGTTGTTGATTTTCAGGATTGTGATGCATCTTCAGCATTAACATTGCAGCTATTCCTAGGTAAAGTGGGAAATAAATACACCTTGGTTCAGTTTACATTTTTAAGTTAACATGTGAGGTGTTCATGGGCACGATGCAGAGTGTAACAACCCTCTTTATATATATATATATATATATTTATTTTTTATTGATGCAGTTTAGGATGATTACGGGTTGTCATTCAGTGACAAAGGGGCCTGTTCCAGGAAATCTTCCTGACCCAAAAGTCATTCTGAATTCTGCAAGGGACATTTGGTGTGAACAAAAGGTACCTCTTGGTTTTCCTGCTTGCAAAGAAACTTGACTCAAAACACAGAGTCTTCCAGACCAATCTATCCACCACTACAGGTTAGAAGACAATCCTACTTTCTAGTATGGCGATCAGTATTCCTGTTTGAAAGAAGGTTGATGGAGTGGTCTGTGTTCAAGATTGAAGGGAGCAGACCTATTTTTGCAGTAAATGGGAATATGTACTTCTGAAATGTGAATTAAGATTAGGACTGTGATATGAGTTTTATTTCTGACTTGGTTTTCTGTTGCCATAGCAGTCCCAATTTCTCATAATAGCCTCCTCTTAAGAAGTATGCTAATACATATCAGACCATATGATATGGCCCAATTTGAGGTTCAGAAAATATGGTGGCTTTATTTATGGGTAAATAAATTAATCCCAGGGTATGAGTTGGGTGATTTGAAAAACAGCACATATTTAATGAGCTGCAGCTCTGAGTGAGACCCTAGCATATCCCCTTTCAGGCCTGTAAGTAATACTAGGTGGGATTGATGTATAAGGCAAGTAATGTGCTAAATAAGGAGTCTTACTGTCATGTAGGAAAGGATAGTTCCACATTCACTGGTCATGGTGTTGCTGACCTGCAGTTAAGTTTTTGATCCATTTTCTGTCACTGGTATCTTGGAAGGAGAATTTGTATCCTGAAGACTAGGAGCTAAATGATTTTGATAGTTGATCCACAAACATTCAACTTTTGCTTCCTTATCTGCAAATTATCTGTTGTACAGATTTTTTTCATAACTAGTTTCTCATCTGAGGCTGGCTTTACTAAGGCTCAGAACCATTGTCTCCCATTAAACAGCCATTCCAGAAAATGCAAAATCATAAAAAGAAAGTAATACAGTACAAAGAATCAACAAATATACTGAAACCAGAAAGCCAAGAAAAACCTAACTGGGAGGCCAAGTCTGTTGTTCAAATCAATGTGTCGCATACATCAAAATGAAATATAAAGTATTTAGGGGTAGCCTTTGTCATGGCTCCTCACCACTAGCCGAGATAAGTCACTGAAAGAATATACAATGTGAACATTTTCAGTGAAGATGATAGAAATGTCAACTTACTTTAGCAGTGGTCTTAGTAGTAATTTTTAGGAATAATTAATAAACATGGAAAATATGCTGTTTTTTCCAGTTATTGGCATTATGTGGAAATGTACTTGGATTGTTTTTTCATGATTCTCTAGACCAGAGACATATTTTTAAAGCCAGAGAGCATGAAGGCATTTTTATCCACAGTAAGCTACTGGCTGTTGAGGGGTCAGTCACCTCTTAAATCAGTCAAAGCACTTAAATAAATAGCCCTTATGGATATCAACTAAAGTTGTGCCAGTGCTGAGCCAAAGAATTATATTTGTTTTAACATAATTAGATTAATATATATCCATATGTTTACATATATATTTCATTTTCTGCCTTTATTCTGGCAAAAGATATATAAGCAAATGAATGGTCTGAGGCACCGAAAGAGACTTCTTGAAGTGAAGTGAAAGTGTGTAAATATCATGTGGTTTGGGGAAATGGTGACACTTAAGGATTGAAAAGTCTTTCTTTATACTCTAGGTTGGATTTTTATGCCGTATAACCACAGCGGTATTAGGGTTAAACTCTGAGACATTCCATTGGATAAGGAGATGTGGAATTCATTCCCAGGAAAGGTTTTTATGTTTTATGGAACATTGCAAAATGTTTATTTTATTTTATTTTCATGGACATTATATAAAGGATGCATATAGCATGGAAACTGGACTATTTGGCTGCATAGATCTACTCTGTGCTCTCTAGAAATAGATTGATTTGAAGCCATTATCTTTCTGCATTTTTGTTGTAGCTGTTGTTTGATGTGACTTCCTTAATTCTCTTAGGTTCAGTTACAGTATTAAAAGTCTCAGGTTATTGTTTCTTTTGTTTTTGGTGAATGTTCTAATATCTTTCAGCCTCTGAGGGCACTCGCATACAAAACTGTAAAATAATTGGAAAATCCCATATCTCTTGGGGACCAGGCCTATATTATCTGAACTCTCTCAGTGATGGGGGCCACATTTGTTAACATGGACGGTGCATGTTATTCTATTTATAAACCTAATTCACTCATACCTGAATAGATGAATGATTCCCCTGGAGAACACTAATGGTGTTGATGGCACCCGAGCGAGTCTTTTTTTCTCCTTCAATTGGTAAGGATCATGATCCAAATGAGGCTTTCATTTGCTATCAGGCAGGGTAGGAAATAATTAATGAAGCTCCCCCTGGACTGAAATCTATCAAGAGGAGATAGAATCTCTAGGGATTGTAGTAGGATTTATATTTATTTGTTCATTTGCCGTTCCTCATTGGTGTCTTATTGGCATTACTATTGGGAGATGGATATTAGTTTTAGGATGGTTTACCTAAGATTAACATGACTTTTGATAAGAAAATAGAGACTCTAAGTTCCACACTATCTTATTAGCTTCAGGAGTATCTCTAATTAAATACTTTAAGAAATTAATGTGAGATTTGGAGATTGCAATCTATATTTAGAGCCATGTATTTGGAGGGAGATTTATCCCATAAATAATGATTCATTTATTCAGATTTCTTGAGAGGTTAATGTTGTTTTTCTTCCCTTTTCCTTGACTTTTCCACATTATATTTAAATTTGTGATTATGTTTAAATTGGTGGATATAAATGTTTACCTTCTAGCAGACCAAGTGAAAGGGTTGGTTGTGATTGATTAGAGAATGACAAGATTGTTTGATGATCTTTTTTGCAACTTGGCTATTAATCGGTCTAGAAGCTGATTTCAGTATATGTGAAAAATGGCATAGGGAAATGCATATATACCATATTACCATCTAGATGACACAGGAGTATTAGGAACAGATTTTCCTTCTGGGTTTTTAGAAGTATTCTCAGAGTTCTTGACCTGTTTCCTCCAGATCTGATCCGGCCAATGAGAAGCTAGTAAACTGCTTTTTTTCTTGCAGTAACAGCAGGATATAAGGAGGATCAGAGCTAAGTGGGGGATAAGGGAGTGGGAGGGAGGGTGGGAGGCAAGGGGCAAAGAGTTATGCCTAAATGAAGTCATTAATAGGATGGCAAAAATAGCTAGATCAGTTTAAAAACTGCTTCATTTGATAGTGTTAACTACTAGTATGTATTAATCCAGGAAATCCAGGACAGTGAATTGATCACTTAGTATTGGTACCAGACTTAGTAGGCATGTGTATGTATATGTCCCAATACCCTAATTCCCTTTGTTCTTAGTCTTTGAGAGCACTCACATTCAAAACCATAAAACTGTTGCTGAGAATTAAAGCTATATGTCTTATTAAAGATAAAACTCACCTTTCCTTTCAGAGCAAGGGATTCTTTCACATCCTCAGAAGATTACAACTTGAAGATTACAGTTTGGGCACTTATATTTCGCAGGGGATAATTCCCTCCTCCTGCCTCACCCTCTCATTCTAATACAGAATGTTAATGTGGTAGTGTATTAAAACCAAGACAGAATTAAGCGACCAGTTGAAGCCCTGAGAGTGAATGTCACTAACACAGAGCTGAATGATGTGTTTATGTTGGTGATTGCCGGTGTGCAATTCTTAGAGGAATGGAAAAATCATAAAATCTGTGCAGTCACAAAATTAGAACTCCTTGCTGCTGTCATATGCTCCTTGCTGATTTACCTGCTGCTCAACCACAGAGAAGAGGTGTCATTTCACTACTAGAATCCACATACTTCCCAGGCTGCAAGGCAGTGTGAGAAACAGTGGAGAAAGGGTTAGATTAGACAGATGAAGATGAAGCAAAGTACAGTATTGTAAGGTGTGAATCGTCTTGTGACACCAAACTATATTTACTCACTCAAGGGACTGAGTTGACTCTTTGGATGGGAGAGGCTGTTTAGGAATTACTGTTTCTTTTCGGTTTGTCCGTGGTATCACTGTTGGAGATCAGTCTAGCATGGGATAAATCCCGCTGTCATTGCTAAAATAAGCTGAAAATTACATGCTGGAAACATTTTTTTTTTTTTCGTTTCAGTTATGAAAAGCTGTAGTTGTGTTATAAGCTTTGCAAGAGAGATATGAAGTCATTCAACTTTCAAAAATGTTACTGTACCCTTAAAAGGATTTGAAAAGGAAATAGAAGACTCTAATATAAGTTCCAACCAAATATAAACTTGTTCAAAATAAAAGGTTCAAAGGTTTCCTTTCTGGTTTTCCCTTTCAGTCTTTCCCCTCAGTTATTAAGCCTATTGCCTTTTTTTAAACCGCAGAGATGGCCACATAAAATGCTTGCACGCCCAACTCACCTTTACTTCAACAAAAGCCCCGATCAGGAAGGCTTCTGCCATCCCAGGTTCAGCGATTTCTCAGGGAGAGCTTTTTTTGTGTGATCCAGGTAGATGTCTTGCCATTTTATAAATCAGGTCATGCCAGTGCATACCCAGAAAGCTTCTACGATCACCTGCAATGTGGGTCTGTTATGTTCGGTCATTATGCTAGGTTATTTTCTGCCTATTAGTGAACAGCTGGGATTTTAGAAACAGCTGGATGATTAGTTGTGTATTTTCCATTTTTTCACCCAGATGCTTTATTACCGTGTAGAAACAGCCCCAATGTGGAATGAGCTGCAAGTATAATAGCAAAAATCTTCCTCTGATGCAACTGTTGTTATTAGGAATATAATGAAGAAAATCATGGGCAAATTGTTCACTTTACAAACACGTTGTTAGAGATGATGCACTCATTTCCATTCCCGGACAAAGCAGTTGATTTACCAACTTTTTGAATGCCTCTCGTGATATTCCTTAGGCTACCAAAGCTCTGCTTTGACTGTTACATTTATTTGCTTAAGGGGAAATGTCTATACACGAGGAGACGTCACCTGAGCTTTCCATTCGCTGCTGGCAACGGAAGCTGACAGAGCAGGCAGGCTCCCGTCCTTTCACTCATCAGCCTATTTTTAGGTTGGTCCCTTTGTGACTAACTTCAACCCTGACTAGAGGGGTTGAAATTCGAAGACAACACAGTGTTTTACTATGAACATTTGCACGTTTATAAAACTGTTTGGTATTGTGAAAGGGACAAATGTAAATAATTCACCCACTGAATTTGTTGGTTCCTCACCCTGGACTAAAATTAGAATAAAAAGAGTGCCCTGACTTCTTTCCTTCACCAATTATTTTTTCAACAGAGGTTTGTTAAGCTCATGCCAGGTGACTGGGCTGTACCTGTGTTCCCAATCTCTACAGGTACTAACACTTCAGAGAATCACAATCCACGTAGAAGGATTTTTGAGTTACGGAAAGATTTATTCTTCTAAATAACAGGATTCTTGTTTATTATTACTATTACCCCCTCTCCCCCCTAGAATCTATATGTTTGACTGCGTCTGGTTTCTCCTTAGAGAGAGTGAATTGCCAAGCTATCATGCTTTAATAATACTTTTTATAAATTCTATCTAGTGTTTGTAAAGTGCTTCCGTTTCTGTAATATCTTCTGTATAAACTGCGTAGTAAGTGGGACCAAATTCAACTTGCCAATTTTTTAGGATTCTTGCTCATGTAATAACAATAGTCAGTGCTTTCAAACAGTAGAGGTAATAATCACCTCTACAAAGAGTATTTACTTATTTTAATTCCCAGCATTTATATTCTATTTGATAGCATGTGTTTAAGTTACAACTCAGAGAGGAGGAGAGAAGCAAAGATTTGATTGAAATAATAAACATCTGTGAAACAGTAAACAATAGTCATATTTTTTATTCCAAAGTAGATTTTTTCCAGGACCATGGCTCTTCTGTTCCATTAGAACATTTTTTTAAAACACATCTGTATCTGTCTTTCTCCTTGGAATGGTATGAGTGCTATTGATGGTGCATTTTCAAATTTTGACTTGAGTAAAGACCTGAGTTTCTTCTTTGGATAAATGTAAAAAAGCTTGTGCTTCTTGTGGACTAGCTACCTAGGCAAGCCAAATGAAACTGTGTCAATTACAGGCTAAGTCAGGGCAGTTGAGGCCTACTTTCGGGATTTTTCTGAGGTGCCTTCTGTCTGCATTGCTCAGATCTCATAAGTGTTTGCTCAGATGTCTATTTGCTTTTAGGATGCTATCTGATTTCTTTCTCTCTCTCTTTTTTGATTTCTTTCTCTTGGAGTTAAGGCTTTCACATTTGAAATTTGGTTGTAATAACATGTTTAGCTTTCTCTATCTAGCTTTAATTTCTTCAGAACAACTCAAACTTTTATGAAATATGTCTTAAGGACTATCTTGTTTGTTTTCTGAGTGTTTCAGAAAATACATTAGAGACCCGGGCTTTCAGTGTTCATTCAAGCCAAACAACCATTATCTTTAATTGAAGCTCCTTCTAACTTGAAGCCAAAACAATTGGTCGAGTCAGTGAAGGAAAAAAAAAAGGAAACCACGTTGATTGTCTGGCATTGTGAAGTCATTGATTCAGTTCTGCTTCATTAAAGCCGTTAGTATGAAACGCATCCTAGATTCTTTTTAAATTTGGGGAGTTTTCAAGTACTATCTATTCTGTCAGGGAGATACTTTTAATCGTAAAACCATTATTTTGTGGAATTTTTATTTTTTACTTTAGCGAATTGTAACTATTCCTGTGCCTTAGAAGTAGGACATTCTGCATACTAAATGCAAACAAAACCATTGTTTATGTGATTTCTTAAAACTAAGATGATTTTCCCTTCACAATTTTTCCTGAAAGCATTTTCAAACTTTAAAAAGGTATATTTAGCCTAAATTAGCAAATACATAGTTAATATTTGAAGATTTTTTTAGCCAAATAGCTGAATTGCTCATTATTTAGTGTGAAGGAGTAAATGACTCTTACAATTTTTTTTTTACACATCAGATATTGGAGATAGAAAGACATATATTTATTTACAATTTCTGAAAGAGGCTGAAGGTAACAGATAGCAGAATGTTTCGTGTGGTTCATTCAGAAGTCCTTTAACAGAAGCCAACTGCATTTACAATATATCAGAATTTTTCTATACCTAACCAGAGAGTGTAATTTAGAAATGTGATATTACATTAAGTAGATTACATTTCTGAAATTTTAAAATAAATTCATATTATATAACATTACCTCTATTTAGGGCCTTTAAAAAAAAAACATACTAAATTGTCTAACAGGTGCATGTGAGTGTTCTCAGAATAGAGTCTGACAATTTAAAACCCTATTTCCCTGAATGAGCAATATGTTTTCAGAAGAAAAGTCTCTTTATGTACACATTTGAATATAAATATATTACTCTGTCTTTAACTTTTATTTTAGATCTTGATCTTAAATTTGGTTTCCCTTTTTCTAGTATCAACTGATGGTTTCTGTGGCATTAAGTAATCATTAATTACTTGTTCCTATTAGAATAAAACTTTACCTTAAAAATAAGGACTAATAATTTGTACAGATTGACCCCTAGAGAATTAGTACATAAAACAGACATTTCTCTTTTCACTGGTCATGTAGAGCCATTTCTCAGTAATTATGTTTTTCTGCTTTTTAAAAATGTGAAACTCACATTATTTTACTAAGTATTTATTGCAATCTGCTCATGCTATTTATCAAAAGCTGGCTGTTTGCCATGGAGAAATAAACCTCTTGGCCTCCATAGAATAGTATTAAAAGCATCTTGTAATAAACCTCTCACCAGAAAGATGGTTCCATGGCAGGTATTCAAGGACGGTATTGTACGCAGCTCTAGGGTATTTAATGGAAAGTACAGACAACTTAAGTGATTCAATTTCACTAAAAAAAAAAAAAAAGCCCATATTCTTAACAAGTTGAATGTTGCCATAGCTCCAGTCTTTTAAATCACATTGTTGCACAAAATTATTTGTCAGCGGATGGTCAAATGAAAAATTGGGGATGAGGTATAGAGAGTTTTGCTATTAAATAAAATAACATTTTTAATTTTGAAACCATTCCTACCTCTGCAAACAAATTCTAATTATAGGAGATGTTTGGTTTTCTAACTGGCAGATAACAAGAGCAAGAAGTTCAAAGTCAGATTAATCATGAATAAGCAGAATTTGCTTTTGTGGTATGTTTCTGCTTGTGGCTATAACACAAACCTATTATCTTATAATTTCTATCATTAGCATGCTAATATCATCACATTTTAATAACTTGTTAATTTCCACGGAAGCCTAGGTGGTAAATTTAGGTTGTGTGCTTTGCAGCCAGCTACCGGTTAGCAGATGGACAGACATGGTCATAGAATTTGCCACTGTCCACATCACTACTAGTACTATGAACATATTTGTGATGAAAGCTTATTTTTCATTTCTTTCTTAGGTTCTCAGAGAAGAGTATTTAATTTTATTTTATTTAAAGAAATCTTTATTTTTTAGGAGAATCTATCAAATCCATCCTTGAAATCGAGATCATGTGGCAATAGAGTGTGTGGGAGAAGTAGTTGTGTGTTATTCGTAGTTTTGGCCACTTAGGTTGTTTGTCCATGTCCAGATCAAAACATACATATGTTTTTCCTTGACTGGTTGAACTGGTTAATGTGTGCTTCTTATCTGTGTGAAGTGTTTTAAAGGAGACTCATTTACAACTGAGAAAAGGGTCATCATTTGTATTCATGCTAGTGGAAGATAAGCTTCATACTTCAGACTGGCTTGTGCTACTTAATGACGTTGGAAACTCAAGGGGGTGTGATGTGCTAGATGCATTCCAGCAAATTGTAAGAGGTTCTGGAATCATTTGAATTGTGCCTTTATGTTGATGAAGTTGACCAAAGTATTTACTCATTGCTTTTGTAGATGCTGTGCAGATGCTTTTATATATCTTTTAAAAGTACTATTGAAGTGTGTTTGTCTCATGCTTGTATTTCAGAGTATAATAAAATATAATGATCACATGTAACCATGATGGCATGTGATCAATAACAAAAAGAGTAACAGACATAGTTAAGGCTTGAGGAGTTACTTTAAATATTTTTTTAAACTAAAATAATATTACCCTATTATATTCTCAATATGTAGAATAGAGAACAGGCAGAGTGAGGCGGGGAAAGGTGTTTTGTTATTCTAACTCCTTTTTTCCTATGCATTGTTATCCTACCTCATTATAATTACAATATACTTATAATCTGAGTTGTGTTTTTCCCTGATTATAGTATCACTGCCTTTTCCTTAGTGTCACTACGTAGTTTTTTATTATTCTTTTATTTTTTGCCATGATTTTGTGTCTGTACCACAATCTATCAAATCAATGTGCATAGTTTTCTTGTTCATTTCAGTATGATGGATATTTTCTAGATTGCTTTATTTTTTTCATTATAAATAAAACTGCTATCTTCATGAATATAATATTTAAAAAAATTTTTTTTACTATTTTTTAAAGCTAGCTTCCCAAGAGAAGTTGTTTGTTTTTAAATAAAGGGACTTTAATTTTAAATGCTATTGCAGTCTTTTCCAATATAATATAATATATTAATAATGAATCTAGTGGGTCAAGAAATAAATTTTGAAAATAATTTATTTGCTGTTCTCTGCAGTTTAGCAAACATTAATCATTTAAATATTATCAATAATGTAATGGCTATACACTGACCTTAACTTTGCCTATTCATATAGCAAGTTGTTTTAGATGTAAGTGTTGCTTGAGCAGCTCATGACAAAGTGGTTCACGTTAGCTCTCTGGTCTCCTACTGTAAGCAGACTCCTGTACCTTTTCATTTGGTTCATGGTAATCAGGATTATTATACATTTGTCCCTTAGTATCCACGGGGGATTGGTTCCAGGACTCTCGTCAGATACCGAAATCCGAGGATTCTCAAGTCCCTTGTATAAAATGGTGTAGTATTTGCATGTAATCTACACGCACCCTCTCATATACTTTAAATCATTTCTAGATTACTTATAATACCTAATACAATGTAAATGCTATGTACATAGTTGTACATACAATACATGTGCTATGTAAATAGTTGCCAGTGTGTGGCAAATTCAAGTTTTGCTGTTTGGAACTTTCTAGAAGTTTGTTTTTTCCCCAAATATTTTTGATCTGTGGTTGGTTGAATCCAAGGATGTGGAACCCATGGGTATGAAGGCCCAACTGTATCTCTCTCTCTCTTTGTCTTACCTGAAGGGCCTGCCTTCAGCTCTCTAATCTCTCTTAACTCTACCATCACTCAAGCCTTTCATCTGTCCTTAAGACAACTACTCTTCTGAACTCCTAATCTCTGTATGGCTTGTGAATGTTTTCATGGTAATTTCATCATGGGATATTGAATTATAGGAGACAGGTTTTATCTCCAGTTCCATTTTTCCTCTTTCTCTATTCTCTTCTTCCTTCTTTTCCTTCAACTCCTTTTCTTCTCTCTCTCTCTTTTTTTCTTTTAGACTGAATATCTCACTTTTCACTGACTTGATGTTTCAGTATTGAGGGACAGATTACAAATGGGAAATGCTC
Organism: Balaenoptera ricei; assembly: GCF_028023285.1. Classification (NCBI taxonomy): domain Eukaryota; kingdom Metazoa; phylum Chordata; class Mammalia; order Artiodactyla; family Balaenopteridae; genus Balaenoptera; species Balaenoptera ricei. The sequence continues at coordinate 85,115,417 of NC_082646.1, read as the reverse complement.
TGCCTACTTCTTCTCACCTTGGAATTGGATGGTCCCTTAGAAGAGTTTAAAACTGTTCATTTTCAAGCTAAGCAGCCTGTCTCCTAGTAAGAGAACCAAGCTATGTAGGCTACTGAATTTTATAAAGATTAAATGTTATATTCTAATGGTACTTGTCTCTGGAAATAATACAGGTTATTCCTGGGAATATTAATTCCTGCTCTTGAAGAATAATCTGTTTGCCTAACTTCTTGGATTCAATATTTTAATGAAAAAAGGCGGGGGGTGGGGAAGAGGAATGGATAATTTTTTTTTTTTCTTTACCTTGGCAGCTAAAAGCACATTTTTATCTCCTTTTTCCAGGGCTCCTGAAAGGATTTCTGGAATTTTTTGAAAAACTTTGCTGATTTTAAACTCTGAGCCCATAACTCTTTACTGTTTCTTATTATCTGCTTATCTTGGAAATGCTGGTTTTTGGAGAATTGATCCAATTAAATTAGAGCTGTTTCCAATTATTCCTGGAACCCCTTCTTGTTTCAAGAAAAAATAGTAGAAATAAACAAGTTGGTTTTTTTTTTTTTTAAGATTTGAAACAATTTGTAATATCTTGTGGACAGTTTGCCTACTGCATTTCTTCTAATTGTACCTTTCTTTTCAGAGAGAGAGGTCTTGGTATCTTAAACCATAACTACGGGGTTTTAAGGGTCAGTCATTCCAATAAAAAGGTCATAAAGCCAGGAGCCAAATCTCAGTTTCTAGAACAAACAAGGAAACAAAGAGATTAGAACATTTTAACTCACTAAGTGAAACAGTGAAATTATGAATAATGCTTCTATTTTTGGAAATTTAGTTGTGTTTGGGGATGACTTCTGTGCACTGGCCTGGCTGTACCAGTTGTTTAAATGTTGAAATTTGTCTGTACTGATTGGTATCCAGTGGACTCTGTGGAGCTTACCAAGTGCCCCAAGATCTTGGCCCCTCCCCTTAAATCTCTTCAAGATCCATGAATTAATGGGCAAACTCCTGGCATATCAGGGGACCTCTAAAACTCAGCCCTGTTGCTAAGGCTGTGATCTACCTTAATTGTTCATGCTTTATCAGTTGTATATATATTTTAAATATCATTCCTGGTCATGAGACCAGACCTTAGGTGATCCTGCAGTTCTAGCATTTTGAGTTCTAGCATTTCTGGATTCTGTTTCTAGTTCTGACACCAACTTTGGCTTCGGGTATTTTAGATTTATTTACTTCTTCTATGCCTTAGTCTACCCATTTGCATCAGGATCTGAGGAAACCAGACTCATAGAAAGGATGGATAAATACCAGCTGGAGTTTGTCCAGTGCTTAAAGGTTTTAATCATAAATTGGTTTACATGTTAATGTGTAGATCAGTTAACATTTTCCGTGTATCAGGCCAAAACTTAGTGGCTTAAAAGAACAGACAGTTATTAGGCATGATTTTGTAGGTTGGCAATTTGGGTTGGGTTCAGCTGGTTGGTTTTTATTTTGGTATCACAGAGATCCCACATGTGACTACAGTCAGCTGAGTGGACTACTCCTGGCTGATTGATCCCAGATGGCCTCAAACACAAACTTTAAATTAATGGGGGTGATCAATCCATGTGCCTCCAGCATTTAGTGGGATAGTCTGTGCTTCTTCACATGGCAGCTGGGTTCCAAAAGTGGCAAAAGCGGGCAAACATGAGGTAAGAACTTCTCAAGCCTCTGCTTGCATCTTCTTTGCTAACATCCCGTTAGCCAAACAAGTTACATGGCCAAGCCCAGATTCAAGGGGTAGGGAAACAGAGTTCTTTTTGTCATTAGAGAAGTTATGAAATATTTGTGGTCATTTTTTCAGTTGATGACAACAGCACGTAACCAAATTTCTTTTGATAAAGAATCTATCCCAGAACATGGGAATTCCCTTGCAGTCCAGTGGTTAGGACTCAGTGCTTTCACTGCTGGGTCTCAGGTTCGATCCCTGGTTGGGGAACTAAGATCCCGCAAGCCATGTGGCACAGCCAAAAACAAAAAAACAAACAAAAAAAATCTATCCCAGAACAAATATTTTAGAGATAGCTGTCCTTGTCTATAGAGAGAATGCATGGAAAAAAGAATATTTTAATTTAGTTCACTTTTCAAACTCTCTTCTGCCTAGTGCACCTTGGGACATTATGGACTCTGGGTTATATGTGCTTGGGAAGGAAGTCGTTTATAACAAGTGCTTTAAAGTTATTTTTTATCTCTATTAGGTTTTTTTAAAAAATTCCTTCCTGAGAGAATTATAAGCTTCAAGAGATAAAGGATTGATTGCTTCTTTTGGTATTATTTCCCAGTCTTGTAGCCTGCACATAGTGTTATTGGCTAAACTGTAGCCTCCACTGACTAGACATAGACAAGACTTTCACGTTAAGCGTGTTTACATCATTTTGTTATGTTTGCTTGTGACTCAGTGCTTTTTAGCAGTTGTTTAAAAAAATTATTTGAAAAAATAAATCTTTGCATTAACGTGAGCTGCTTATTTGTGCCTTGAATTTTGAGCCAAGAACATTGGTTTCTACTGTGAATTTAAAGCTTATTTCTTGTGAAATCTGGTAAGGCATGTCCAACTTTGGATCTGTCGTTTTACATGCAGCACACGTGAATTTCATCAAACGCTGGATCAGTTCTGTCAGCCGCCAATGAAACATCTGGTAGTGTAATGTGCTCAATTTGATATCTACTGAGTAAAGTATCAATCTTGTAACAAATTTTCAAGTGATTTCAGAGCATTCATATTGGCTAATTACTGATATCAATAATAATTATGTTAAACTTGGTACTTCTCTTGCCATGTTATAATAGATGTCTGGCAGTCATAGAACAAGGAAGCTAATATTTTTTTCTAATGTACCTGTGAGGAAATGACTTAAGAATTACTATATTGTTTCCTCTCCCTATGGTATTAAGATGTCTTTCCAAATGCGTATGATAGTCTAATCTATCAGCAAATCATTAAATAATATTACAGGGACATTGGAAGGTACTATTGGTGGAACAGATAAATCCATGTATTATAGAAAAGTTCTCATCACTACCCATAGTCATATAATAATAGTTGCTATAATAATAGTAGTCATGTAATAATAATTCTCTCCCTTGCTGCGGTGTATAGACATGTATATGGTTGCATCTTTTTCCCTTTGGCTGAAAGGTCTAAATTCCTTGTTCCTATCCATGAAAGATTTTGGATGCTTCCTTTGCCATATTTAAATTTTATAGCTGAAAATTGCCTTTTCATTTCCAAATAACCATTAGATGGCAAAGTAAATGCTTTGGGTAACATTAGGATTCTTTAATAATTAAAGGCAATTCTTTTCTTTGGATGCTTCCATCAATGAAATTTCTTGCAGCAGTCACTTTTCTATATACCTAAGGCAGCAGAGCCCTTGTAGTGTTCTCTGAATGTATATAGATTAAATTTTGAATCATAACAATAATAATAAATAAGGTTTTCTAAACACTTTTTTTTTTGCCAGAAAATAGGCATATCCACTACTTGGTGTGAGTGACTTCATTTAATACTTCATTTTTCAGGGATTTCTAGAGGAAGATCACAAAAATTATAAGTACATATTTAATGAAAGAAGACAGTAGTAATCAAAAGTTACTTCCTAAATTTGCCTTCTGTTTGGTTTCATAACATTTATTTAACTTTTCATAAAGAAACACATACCATGCTTATAGGTCATTTTTTTGTGTGCTCTTTGCCCAGTGATGTGATTGCTAATATTAAAAAGTCAAAGAAAAAATGTCCAGGAAACAGGGACCTGTCCCTGATGACAGGGACCAGAATTGAAGGATCTGGAAGAATTTTCGATATGGCATATTTGTCAAAAACAGTTGGGTAGACTTAGACTTCTGTATCCTTTGCCATGTTTCTGGTACTTTCAGACATCTCTTTTTTATCACTGTAAAATGTGAAAAATCACATTTCAAAAGCAAGAAGGGAGCAAGAAACTGTTTTCTTGGACCACTTACTGCTGCACTACACTCATCTACATTGGCTGTCCTGTTCATGAGGTCTTCCGTACCCCAGTCTTTTCCCTTCTGATGGTGGAAACCATTGAATTTTGATACTCTCACTTATCCAATGGTTGTGAAGGAGCTGAACTGATCAGTAGGTGAAGCACTCAGGAAATAGGCCCCACCTTGGAAATCTAACTCATTAATTTTATTATGGTAAATGTTAAATGCTTGCTAACGTATCTTGGAAAATATGGCAAGATTAAACCCATACCTGTTTTTTCTATTTATTATTTTTTTCTTTTAAAATCATCTCTATTATGATATGTATAGTGTTTGTACAATAAGCAGTATCTACCTCAAGTGTACAAGTCAATGAATTTTGACAAATGTATACACCTGTGAATCCACGACTACAATCAAGATGCAGACATGACTCCAGCAACCAATGAAACCTGCACTGTGTCACTATAGATGAGTTTCACAGTTTCCAGAATTTTGTATAAATGGACTCTTGTTTCTGGCTGCTTTCACTTAGCACCATGTTTTTGATTCATCTATGTTGTTGCATATATCATTCAGCAGTTAGTTTTTTTCTTTTTATTGCTGAGTACAATTTCATTGTATGGACATATCACATTCTGTTTAATCCATTCACCTCTTGGTGGACATTTAGGTTTTCTAAACCCTGTTTTGACATTTTTTTTTTTTTTTTCCCCGCCAAATCTTGTTCTTAGTGTCACCCGCTAATTGTTTCATGTCCTTAAACCTAAATTTCATTCATCTTTTGTCATTTACTCTACTACTTGGTTATATTCTTTATATACTACAAGAAACCAATCTACCATTAAAAGTTTATATAGGATATGTATATTTCAGTAGAATTACTTAATGTTTTTAAAAAATCAGTTCTTAATGATTTCTTTCTGAAACGAAGTGCTTCTAATCAAGAATGTGTATTCTTTTTCTCCAGAGGTCACTTTTATCTCTGGGCCATTTTTGTTACTTTGATGGCGGCAATGATGAGGATTTCCCTAGAAATACATGCTGACATATAGGTAGACCAGCAGTCCGCTGACAGAGCACTTCCTTGCTTCAAAGAAACAGTATATGACAATTAGAGTGATTTCAGTTATAAAAGTTGATAAATGAAATGCAGAGTTTTCTATGTTCCCCATTTGAAATATAAACTCTTTGAGACTTTCATTAGTTGTTTTTAAAGTAACAATCTTCTTCTGGAAGTTACACTCATGGAGCAAGCTGCAGCCTCTCCACTGAAGCAAATTTTTGAAGACCAATTTTGCCTCTGCCAGACATAGTATAGCTACTGAAGTTAGGAGCAACATGAGTTTAGGAGGACTGTTCTTTTAAATCTTTCTTTTAGATCATTTCTTTTAAACATCCAGACTTAATGTCTTAAGTACATTCACATTTTTAAGTTATCTGGGACTCCCACTGTTCCTGTTCTCTCTTCTCTTTCTCTCCAGTTTTCTTTCTCCTTCATTTTTCATCTGCATTTCTCTCTTTTTCTTCCTATTCCCCCTCTAGCCATAGATTCTCCAAGGAAGGACTGAGCACCACAAGAGAAATTCTTTCTGCTCTGCTTTGACCATCTTGCCTATGAAATTTTGCTTTCCTAACCCAGAAATCTCAAAGCTGTTGCTAGAGTGAGTTCTGTATCCTATACCCTGGCAAAGCTCCTAGAACTGGTCCCAGTGGGATTTCTGTTTTAGAAGCTGCCTTAAGATCTTTGTAGCATTGTTCAGTTTGCTTTCCTAAAAGAATTTCAGCCAAATGCATCTCCTTAAAATGTTTTGCCAAAGTACGTGACCACTTCATCAGTGTAAAGATTATGTATATAAAAATACAAACATATGTGTGTGTATGTATATACTTGTATATATATATACTCACACACACAACTCTAAACATATGTATATCTAAACAACTAAGTAAGTCCCCTTAGGCACATTCCTCTTCTACCCCAAAAGCACTTCCTTCCTCCCACTCATAGTTGCTTTGACTGCACTGACTGTGTAAGGCTCCTGGGATTCTATCTCATTCCATCTCATGTTGAACTAATCATGTATTCTTTAGCTTAGTTGTGATGATATAACAATTAGGCAGTTGTGCTTCCAACTGCAGATTGGGACCCTGGTGAACCAGTTGGCTAAGTGGAGGGGTGAATGAGGCAGTGGGAGAAGTAGGGAAAAAAGGTACTGATATGCTGGCATAGGTTGTCTTTGAGCATTAATAAAAGAAAATTGCCATTTTTAATTTGATTTACAACCATATTAGCAATGACTCTTACAGCAGGGAGAAAATACATCAGACTTGGTTAGTGGACATTTAGGGTCTTGTAAAATTGTTATAATTTGATAGTGTCACTGATCTTAAAATTCAAAAAGCTCACTCATAGCATATGGTATAATCGTTCATTAATTCAGTCTTCAACTAATACTTGAAGTGAGCCTATACTATATGAAGACTCCTGTGCTGGGTCAGTGGCATGGATGAAGCATACTCTTTTTTTTTGGTGATATGAAAATAGATGTATTTAGAACTAGCACCACAACACTTCACTGACATTCTTCAAAAGGTCACATCTGACATCCCATTTAAATCTTTGATTGTTGTTTTCATGATCTTCTACAGGTCTCTCTCTCTTTTTTTTTTTTAAATTAATTAATTAATTAATTTATTTTTGGCTGTGTTGGGTCTTCGTTTCTGTGCGAGGGCTTTCTCTAGTTGCGGCAAGCAGGGGCCACTCTTCATCGCGGTGCGCGGGCCTCTCACTCTCGCGGCCTCTCTTGTTGGGAGCACAGGCTCCAGACGCGCAGGCTCAGTAGTTGTGGCTCAGTAATTGTGGCTCACGGGCCTAGTTGCTCCGCAGCATGTGGGATCTTCCCAGACCAGGGCTCGAACCCGTGTCCCCTGCATTGGCAGGCAGATTCTCAACCACTGTGCCACCAGGGAAGCCCCAGGTCTCTCTTTATTAGACTGTGGCTTCAGTTTCAATGAGGCATACACTTGACTTTAATGTGTATTCCCGTCAAAGTCTTTGGCATTAGTGTATTAATTTATAATTCAAAAAACTCTTAGTACCTATAGGCACTCATTATGGGCCAACAAATATTTGATGTTATGGAGATGCATAGAGATCAATAAGATACTCATTCTTACACCTTGAGCTTACAGTCATGTAAGAGAGACAGATTTGGGAACAAATCATGTTAGTCACTGTGAGACATGTGAATGGGGCTATAAATCCAGTGCCATGGAAATCTTAAATTCCTTGTTGACTTGGTATTTCTTTTATACCAGACCTTTATTGAAAACTGATGGGGAGTGGGGAAGAAAACTAATTTTGTCAGCTAAACCCAGTCCGTTATTTTAGGAAGATTTTTGTTCAGAGGAAAGCACACAACTTTGATCTTATTTATTTTAAACTGTTGCAAATATGTATTTAGAACTGTAGATTTAATATTCTTTAAATTTTGTACCTTATTTTTGAAATAATGGTGCTACTGGAAAGAAGCATTTTATATTTCATATTTAGAGAGATGATGGGAGAAATTGATTAGCCTTGAGTGAAAGCAGGGATATTCTCACAAACAATGACATATTTTCTTTGCATATGATTTAAAAATTGGATATTGACATTTACAGTGGAGGGGTCTATCTTTGTTAATCTCCATGATTTCTTCATGTATCACTAACTTGGTATTTCATCAGCTGATTATTATATTGCTCATAGAGATACAGCGTTGGTTGTCTCTCAGCATCTGTCTCTTGCAACAGTGGAATTTCACTTATGGCATTTTGCTCTTCTAGGTAATTGAATTAAATGAGAAAGCACCTAATCAATTGCTGTGTATTCTCTCTTTCCTCTCTCTCTCTGACATACACACACACACACACACACACACTCTCTCTCTCTTTCACACACACACACACAAAATGTAATATAATGGGCTTCAGTTAAGTAATAATGTAATTCTTCTCATAGGAAATTTCTAGGTAAGTAGCTCAGTTAGGCATTTGTTTTTAAGTTTCTGCTCTTGGCTTCTGGGGGATGGCTTTTGGACAAGGTGTTGTCTGTTTGAGTCTCAAACGGAAGAGAGGTTGTCTGGTACATTGTAGACTGTGTCTGGCTGGTCTGACTTGGAGTCTAATGAGAAGGCTGACCTCATATTTCCTGATTGTAGCATCAGTTTTGCCTCTGAATTAAATCAGAAAAAATAGCCTCAGTTCCTCTTTCTAAAGAACATTATCTAGTACTAACTAATCTTACCTTGCCTTCCTCCTCCATGGTTTCCCACCTGCGGGTTTTGAATGCTGCTTTTCTTTGTGGAGCAGGTGAGAAGGCAGAAGACAGAGAGTCAGTGAAATCAGAGCATGCCACAACCAAGATAACACATGCAAAGTGACTAAAATTGTACCCAGTGCATAATAAATGCTCAACGTTCGTTTATTATTGTCATTATTATCCTCATTACTCCACTTTGCTTTTACATGAATGTCTCATGATTGTCAGATTGAATAGTTTAAGTATTTCTCCACCATTCCTCATAATCATTAGCAATAGAAAATTTTCACCTTTGAATATATCAATTGACAAATGTAAGAAAGATAACAGTATCTTTCCATATTTTTGTGGTATATCTGATACAAATGGTACTGAAGCATATTCAGGTCTGTGTTAGTTTCTTATTGCTGCTTTTAAAAATTACCACAGATTTGTGTCTTGAAACAACACAAATTTATCTTATAGTTATGGAGATCAGAGTTTCTAAAATCAAGGTATCAGCAGAGTTGCATTCTTTCTAGAGGCTCAAGTGGAGAATCTACTTCCTTGCCTTTTTCAGCTTTTAGGGGTTTCCCACATCCATCCCTAGGCTCCTGGCCCTCTTCCATCTTCAAAGCCAGCAGTCACATCACTCCAACCTCCACTTCACATCTCCTTCTCTTACTCTGACCCTTTCAACTCACGCTTACAAGTATCCTTGTGATTGCATTGGGCCCATCTGGATAATCCAGGATAATCTCCCATCTCAAAATCTTTAACTGAATCACATCTACAAAGTCTTTCTCACAAGTTCTGAGAATCAGGATGTGAATGTATTTGGGGTCCATTATTGTGCCTGATGGAAGGTCCAGTGAAAACCATGACCATTACCTGTTGAGTAGAGTCACAGAACTTGAGATCTAAAAGGTACATTAGATCAGTCATTTTAGAGATGAGGAAACTAAAACGTAGTAGATAAGGATTATACTACCTGGGACTAAAACCCAGGTCTTGGATCTCTAATCAGATGACTTTTCCAGTTTGTATGCAGCATCTCTTAAAACTGTGCCCATTGGCCAATTCATTACTTTTTTTTTATTAAGAAGCCATATTATAAAATTCCAAAGAGTAGTTTTAGACTGAATTTGAAGCCACTTTGGGATTTGAAGCCACTTTGAAATCTGAAGGCCGTTTATCCTCTTGGACTTCATTTTTGGCACATTTAACAAAAGAGCTGGATGCTTCAAAATTAGTTCAGTGACTGTGTTTTTTTTAAAGGGAGAAATACTTAAGGTGCTCCCAAGAAGCTTATAAAATGTATAACTGTGGCTCCAGTCGAAATTGTGAAGCCCAGAATTCTTCCTCTTCAGAGGGGAAAAATATGATCTTTGTGAATACTTCTCATTCAGGCCACAATTAAGAAAATTCCATACTAAAAAAGGTAAACAATTGATTTTTATGAAAAGTGGGCATGATTAGAGCTATGCTATTGCTTGTTTAGATTGACTATTTAATGGCCTGTTTAGAAAACTCACAGTACCATTTAATTTCCTACATTTCATCTGTGTAGTGTACCAGGATGCTATAGTCAATTAGAAGAGTGTGTTCTTATGTACAGTATATATGGTTTTTATGAAGCTCACCCAAGGATAAAATAAATTAGAAACTGGCTCGCTGCCTCTATTTCATTTTTCTTTTTTACTCTTTCTGAAGTTTGAATTTTTACAGTCTATAGAGGATAAATTTAGTCATTTTGATGCTGTTTTATTTTCTGGGCTGCATTTTAGAAGATGACCTGAAAGATAGACAACTGATCTTCTCATTTGTATTCAGTAGACATTACCTAACCAAATAAGCAAGGGTTTATTGAGCATCTCCTGTGTTCAAAGAACCATGCTGGGGATATCAAGATGAATTAGACACAACTTTTTATAATGGGAAAGCCATCAACTTTGGATTCAACTTTAGTTCCTATTTTCTCTCTAGCCCTTAGTAAAAGTCAGACTGTGAGCAAATACTTAACTGCTTTAAACTTCCAAAAGTGGGAAAATGAGACCTATCTCCCAGGGGGGTTACAAGGATTAAACTGAGGTAATGCATGTGAAAACACCAAATACAGTACCTCATGCAGAGCAGGTGCTTTATAAATGTTAGTTTCCATCTTCAAAGAGCTCACAGCCTAGTAGGAGAGGTGAGCTATCTATAAATAACTGTAATACAAGGCAAAAGTGATAAGTGGCACGAGAGAGGTCCAGATAAGGAACTGTTGGAGGTCAGAGATGAACTATGTTATGGGGTTCAGAGAGGGCTTCTTGGAGTGTTTTCATGGCATCTTAGCTGACCCTTAAAAAAGAGAGAGAATTTAGACATGTCAAGATACAGGCCCTGTGATTTGTGCTCTGTCTCCTGGTTGATCTCGCACTAGCTGGCTTTCTGTGCCATATCTTGTGCATTATCTAGTGCTTGGGTTTTCCAGTTTTGTCTCTTTAGATCTGACTTCTGGCTGTGCTCATATATCATCAAGGATTAATATCCTTTCCTACAAGGGCACTCTGTCTGGGCTGATGCTTTTACACTTTTCAGAGTTATATGTAATATAAATAGAATAATTTTATTTGTTTTTAAGAGACAAGTCATTTTTCCCCTGAAATAACTTCTGATAGTAAGATGGATCCGATTAGAGTAATTTCATGTGGTTGGTTAGCAGAGATCTAAGCGAGTTTTTTGGGGAGCCCTTGAAGGGAATTATTCATGACCCTTGGAATCAAGATTTTCTTTCAGAGAAAAAAAGCAATTGTCAGATTTGTTTTTCTTTTAGATGTGTGATGCTGGAAGTCCTCGCCACTGTTGCCCACGCAGCTGGTTCCATTTGTGCCCTCTGCACCATAGTCCCTCTTAATAGCAGTGCAACCTCCATTGGCCTCTGCACTTCACTGAAGACCTGATTTAGAAAATTGACTCATTTTTTACAGGCTACCAAGCAGCTATTTGGAGGTACTGCCTTCTAGTGACTTACAGCTTGAACTAGATTGAGAGTCCCAAATGTGGCTTTTCTTTCTTACTTACCTCCAAAGTCATGTAACCTCTACCAAATTTGACTCAAGGTATTGATACTTCACATACTTTAACTCTAGTTAATGTTCGAGTGATAGTATTTTCTGAATCAAAAGTTGGAACGTATTGTATGATGTAGGATCCAATTTGGGGGCTATTATATCATATATATACGTGTGTGTGTGTGTGTGTGTGTGTGTGTGTGTGTGTGTGTGTTGTGTGTATAGCTCAAACCTGGTTGGTTGCTATACCTTTGTTACTATTAAGTGGACCCTTTCCTCCTCTTCGGATCTCAGTTACAAAAAAAAAAGTTTAGTGTCCTTTAATTTGCAGCACTGAACTTTTGGCCCCAAGGTGGATAAATCTGATTAGAATATAAGGTATTAAGAGTTCTTAATTATTAATAGCTGTTAATAACAATCATGATATAGGAGGATGTATTTAGATTTGGGGGAATGTTCTGATAAGTGGCTGTATGATTGTTTATTCCTGGTTCATAATAAAACATATCCAAGGGCTCCATTAACTTTGGTTTGGGATCAAACAATTGTTTGCTGATGTGGCTTGGTCCTCCATTCTTGGCTGGGGATCCTCCACCCTTAAGAAGAATCACAGTCTCTAAGATCTTGGTGATAATGATTCAGAGGGGCAACATCTGCCTCCCCAGGCAGGAGCCTGTGGTATTATTTTGTTCCTCTCTTTGCATTTGGAATGGAACAAGTAGGGGTTTGTGGAGAGAGAAGGGACTGTACCTTTAATTTTATTACCAGGTGTTGCTCATCTGACTGGGTAGATTAGTGATGCACGCATTACAGAGTAGGTTTCTCTGGAGGCTCTGGCTCCTCTCAACAACCAGTTGAAGTTTTGCCTTAGGCTAACCGTCCAGAAGATAAAAGTAAAACTCAACAAAAGATTGGGGCTTTGTGAAATTTTAGAACCCACTTGAAACGTCTTTTGGAAGAGATGGAAATGTTGAGAACTTGACAAGAATACGTGTGAGTCCATGTCACCAGGCTGTGGCATGTGTGGTGGTGGAAGACTTGGGTGGGAAGTATAAGGGCTACGAGTGGTTTTCTCTATCCTGTTATCACCCCGCTTTCTAATGCACGTGTTGTTGCACCCTGTCTTAAGCTCTTTCTGCTTTCTTTAAATGTATAGATTGGGGTGGTACTGAACGGTTAGTTCATTTGAGTGTTCGTAGTACCCTACATTTGACTAATTTATTGATTACAGTTTTCAGGGAGCAATGATGTTTTTACTGTGAATCTATAAAGATACTCATATAGATAAGGACAGAACTCTTCTTAGTATTTGTGAATCATCTTGAGCAGTAAGATCACTCTAAGAACTAACTCTAAAGCATGAGGCTGAGAGCATCAGAATCTTTTATTATTAGGTTTTTAGGATGTTCTGCTTTTTTGACGTGGGTCAGTTTCCAGCTCTAGATCTTTATGTGTACTTTGACTCCAGGCAGATATACAGGAGCTTGTGAATACAGTCTTACATAGCAAAAATTCACTTTGATATAGGTTATTCTGGGGCCCTAGCCAAGATTCTCATTTTTCTTTTACTTTTTCAATTTGCAGATATACCAAAAGGACTTCACTATACCTTCATCTTTGAATAATATGGATCCTAAAGATGAAGTAGTAGGAGGCTTTCATATGCTGCATACTTTTGTGGGCTGCCAGAAATTGGTCTCTAGTGGTTTTCCCAAAGGGTCTCATAAGCAGTTAATAGTTATTAGTTGAAAAAAGGGGCCATTTTTGAAAGATTGAGTTAAACAAAGTGAAACTAGTTTCTTTGTGATGGTACTTTTAGAGCCTACAATATGGTAATGTGTATAGTGAATTTCCAAAAGGTTGATGTGTGGACTTTCATATATTTAAACATAATCCCCCCGCTGCTCCCCCGCCATCTCTTTTATTTCTTTTCAGAGAATCTCATTGGATTCTTGTTCCACAGAACAGAATTTGGTCCATACTGTTTATAGAATCTAGAAAAGAGAATTTTTGAAAATTTGTGTGAAAATTCTGTAACATCTCTCTTGTGTCTGGGCTTCTAAGAGTCTAGATAAGTGCTTCTAAAACTTTAATGTGCATGCAAATTTGTTGGATAGCCTGTTAATATGCAGAATTTGATTCAGTTAGTCTCAACGGGGGCAGTGATTTTGCATTTCTAACAAGCTCCCAGGTGATACTGATGCCACTGACCTCTGGAACACACTTTGAGTGCTTAAGGGTATTCCCGGGTGAAAAATGTTAAAATGGTCTCTGCTACCTGGAGCCCAGAGGTGAGCTGATTAGAAAGGCATTTCCTCCACAGGACTGAAGTTTGAGCTGGAAGTAGTTTTTATGCAAGCCAGATAATACACTTATATATGACTTACATGCTCTTTATTTTTTTCTTATATATATTTTTTTCCTGGCTATGAGGGGTACACCCATTCATAGATTTAGAATAAAGTAGCAAAAAGCTCTGTGCTTTGACACTTGCTGTGTGTGTCTGAAGTATTCCATGGTGTATTTGAGAAGTCTGAGCTGGGAGAGTTTGGATCTCTGTTCTGTAAACAATAACTCTGAATGGTAAATACACATCCAGAATGCCTAGTTAGACCTACTCATGTAACCCCTCTAACCATTTCAATACTCATGCACCCAGTTTAGAACAAAGAGTTAACTGAGTCTCTGTATGAAAGTTTATCACTAATTCAGAAAGGGCTATCATTGTTTAATCTAAGGCTGGAGTAACAAGATTCATATCTTGGACTAACTCCATTCATTTCTTCTTCAGTAGATGTCTGTAGAAAGATTCCAAGGCTATGGTCTGAGCTTGATGGAAAAGAGCGACACAATTGATTACTGATGTGCATGCTGGTCATGGGAAGGGAAATATCCTCACAGGAGCGGAGCTGATAAGGCCCTGGGTTATGCTGAAACCACGTTGTCAACAGATGATCTTTGCACCCTGTGATTTGGTTAACATCCACTGTCAAATACTTAAATATTGCTTAAAGCTATTATAAAACCGATTTGCCTCAAATGTCATTTTATTATTTTTTTAGTACTACAATCGCTTTTTACTCTGAGTACTCTGTGTACTCAGAGTAACTGGGCTGAGATGCCAGCAAAATATCTGGATTGTGCTAAAAATAAATGCAATGTTATTCCTTTAAGTCCCTTCTCAGTGCTTAGATTGATTACTCTTCAAACTCCTTGCTAACAAATTCTTTGTAATGGAGGGCCTGTTATAGTGAATTAGTTAAGATTTGTTTGTAATTAGAAATTCCTGTTTGCAAACAATTGATGGAGTCATTAAAAGCCTTTTGTCTTCAGTGGGTTAAACATATTTTCTGCAGTTTTGATTACAAACACTTTCTTCATTGTGACAAGTTAAGCTTTAGTCTAATCCTTGGTCATGTCAAACATTTTAAATTAATTGAGTCTGAATCAGGATTTTATTATATTCCTAGAATTGTATAATAAAGCACTAATAATAATAACAATCAAGATGCTTCTTTCATGGGTTACACTCAGTTTGTTGGAGCAGAAGAGATTCAACATAACATAGACACCCAATGTGGGGAAAAAACAAATCCAAAATTATCTAGTGATTTACTCAACTATAAACTACAATTTTTAGAGTGACATAAAATATCCTGGGTACTTGTGCATATTCTAGTATATATGTTCTTGTATTGGCGGTAGTGTATATTGTTTTGCTTTGTTTTGTCTTCTTGTTCCCCATATAAATCCAAATAAGAGCTTTTCTAACTTGGTAGTAGAAAGTCAGGATAGAAAACTGGATGAGCTCTCCCCCATTTCTGAGTTGTATATAATCTGTTGGGCTACTTTGTGTCTACCTCTTCGTAAATTTAGATGGCTGGCTCTGGCTGCTGTAAGAAGGTATGTATCATAGCTATATAATATAAGAATGCAAAATCTATCATAGTTGTACTACTGTAAATTTAGCACCTGTTGCTGTATAATTATGACACTGCATTTGAAGAAAATAAAAAAGCTAATTCAAGTATGTGTACAGAATATTGTTTTCTCATTTATGTATTACAAATGATGAGAATGTAGATTACCAGGCAGAAAAAATGGAGAAATTTGTTTCATGTAGCCTTATACAAATCATATTGTCTAATGCATGGGGGAGAAGAGATCGTAGCATGGCGGATAATCCT
The DNA here is from genome assembly GCF_028023285.1 of Balaenoptera ricei. Taxonomy (NCBI): domain Eukaryota; kingdom Metazoa; phylum Chordata; class Mammalia; order Artiodactyla; family Balaenopteridae; genus Balaenoptera; species Balaenoptera ricei. Next base: position 85,099,902 of record NC_082646.1, on the reverse strand, counting down.
TTTTGAGAGCAGGGACCATGTCTTTTATATTTCTCTCCCTGAATACCCTGCGCTGGGCTCCCTGCAGAGCAAGTATATTGATTGTGGAATCCCCAAATCTTGTGTATTTGTCTTTGGGCTGTAAGTAGGCATAAAATCAGACAAAGACAGTAAGCAAGGTCTATAACATAAAATAATTGAAGGGAATATGTCGATCAAAATTATTTATGGTGGGGAAGGGGGAGAAGAAAGAATCAAAAGCATCAATTCAGTCAAAATAAGTGCTAAATCAGTGATTGAAATAAAGTGTTGGTTATTTGAGTTTGCTCAGGTTTTTAAATCTTACTTTTAAAATGTAAATACAATTCCTTTCTTTTTTAGTTTGTCAGAAACAGATACATAATTTCCTTGAATATGTTTCTTAGGCAGCACTGAAAATGAGAGTTAAGACAAATGGATTATCCACTTGCAGAATCAGCTTTCAGTTATCCAGAAGCCATTACCACTTGTGAACAAAATGGGAGTTTTTTGCCTTAAAGATAAATAAAAGAGTGTTTTAAGTATCATTATATAATACTTTATGTAAACAGGAAGGTGTTTCCACAATACAACTTGATGCCAGGCAGTTTATCATGCATATGTAATTGGTGCCTGTGGTCAACCCATAATATGGTTGTCTTCTGTTTGCTCCACGAGTATGATGGAAAACATAGAGTGTGGAACTTTAGCCATGAATCTTAATTGAGTTTGCTAAAGTGCTACTTAAAAAAATTTTTGCAGTAGATTTGAATCAGTGCCACTGTGTTAATTGAAACATAAAACTCAGTCATGTAAACATCTTTTTCCAAGGTCAGAGAAAGGCTTTAATGAGTTAAAGAATGCTATGATTCCCCGGCTAGGAAGATGTATTTTACTCTATGCACAAAATAAAGGTAATGGATATTGTGATTAAGTGCTGTAAGATAGAGTCCTGGACATTTATGATGGACCTAAATTCATCTAGTGTAGATTTTTATTCTTGGTTAGCCACTAAACCCCATTTTGAGGGGTGAGAAATAAGGGTACTGAGAGACTTCATTAATTTGCTCCAACTCAGTGAGTGGATCCACGTTAGTAGAAATTATATTCTAAGTTCTATGCTTGGATCAAGCTGCTCCTTAAGGCAACAGTGTGTGGTTATCAACTTCCTAAAAATAGTTTACGTATATTAATGCTTGTTATATGCCAGACACTGTGTAAAGCACTCTATGTGCATTATGTCATTTTATTCTCAGAACAATATAATGAGGAATATATTATTATTATCTGCATTTAAAAAACATCATAAGCTGAGGTTCAGAACTTGTTCAAGGTCATATGGGTGGGAGATGGTGAAAATGGGATATGATCCCAGTTAGTTGGCCTTCAGGGTCCTTTCTCTTAACTGATATGTTACACTTCCTCCAATGTATTAATATGGAGCTAGCCAAAAAAATTAGATGTTCTTAACAGAACCAAAAGTCTTCATTTCAACTGTGGTGGGATTCAGTTCTTCCATAAGGAGATACATGGGGTGTAAAACACAAAATATTGCATCTATTAATATATCAGATTAGACAATTTTTCAATTGCTTTTAGTCCTGAAATTCTGTGAATTAGTAAAAATGTTTTAGTTGAAACTATTTCCTCTTAGAGCACATTTCAAAACACTTTTCAAATAGAAAAGCAAATTCATCTCCAAATTCAATTCATATCCAAATTTATCTTATAAGAGCAATACCTAATTTTCTCTCCAAATGAGCTTATAGAATTTATATTCAAAAGGAACAGAGACTGTCTTTTGAAAAATGTTCATATATTCTCCTGAAGTCCTAAAAATGACTAAATTTGTGGTTTTTCCCTCCCTTTTCTTTTTCTTGTCTAAGCAGAAGACCTTGGTGGGAAAAGGGGGCCTAATTAATTTGGGAAAACATGCTACAGCACATTTACTGAGATGCTATCATAAGTAATTAAAACAAAATTGCTCTTGTCAAAATAAATGAATAAATTTGATGAGGCATTTTCCTTTATTTTACAGCTTTGTTCCACTTTATCACTAATTCATAAAATACACAAAGGGTCTCTAGTCATCAGTGTGATTAAATTCTGCTGTTGTTGCACTGTTATGAAAGGGAAATAAAAGTCAGAAGTGTATACCAGGCCAAATCAATAGGGTGAGAGCACATTTCTGCAAGTACGCTAAGTGAGAATGTATAAGCCTATGGCCATCCAAGGCCAAGGCAAGAATCATCATTACTGTTCAATATTTGTATATGAAAACTGACTGTAATAGCGATTTTTCAACATAAGGGACATTCAGAAAGTACTGAAAACAATACTTTCATAATTGGGAGACAAAACTAAGTTATTGTGTCCTACATAATACAAGCTATAGAAAGCAAAGCTTAACCACATGTTCTGTTCTTAGATATTGATAGGTGTTGGAATGCTAGGGTGAGTGTTGAGTAAAGGAATGTCATATTGCCTGTGACATGTCAGATTTGCACATATCAAAAGAGGGTTTAGGTTAAGAATGATTGAGAAACACAGAAGCGATTCGTCCAAAAGTGATGTTACTGTCCCTGAATCTGTAAAGCAAAGAAGGTAATATTGGGAGAGGTCATACTGTAGCTAGTATTCCCAGTTTAAGCCATTCAAAAATTGAAGTGCTCTGTTTGTTGAGTACCCACTGTTTTAGATAGCATGGGGATACCAAAATGAAACATTCATGGACCTGCCTTATAGGATCTTGTATTCTCATGTAGGAGAAAAACATATTTAAATAATTATAATACGATGAAAGCAATATTTGTTGAAAAAATTCAGGCAAGTTTTCTGGGAGGTTAGAATAAGAAGAGTTTACCTCTGGCTTTGGGGGTCAGGGTGGCACTAGGCTAGACCATGAGTGTTTGGTAGGTTTTGGAGAATGGGCATGGAAGAATAGTTCCAGGCTGAGGGAATTATAACAAAGATCCAGAGGTACAGAGCCATTCCTAAGTTTGTGGGACATTATATTCTTTGTCTGAAGAATAGTTCTAGGAAATGATATAAACTAGAATGTAAGTTTAGAACCTGAATTTGTAAGACAGTTGGCAAGGGGGAGGAGGAGGCAGTTTTGAACAGGAGAGGGGCATTAAAACTTTCACACTTCAAAAAGAGCCATTGGACAGTGAAATAAAATGCAGTGCGCAAGGAATGTAGAGTTGGGGAGAATGGGAGAAAGCTATGGCAATAGTTCAGACAAAAAGCATTGAAGTTCTGAAGTAAAGTAGTGAGATAGGAATGGAGAGGTGATAGGGTAGATGAGAGAAATATCAAGTAACAGAATTTACAAGATTTTGCATATGATTTATTGGGGCTGATGGGGGAAGCGTCAGTTATAATTTCAGGTTCAAGTCTGGATTATTAGGAACACATTTATGCCATTGGCTAGAAGAGGAAACTGGGGGAAAGATAATGTTTGAGAAGGAAGATGGTGAATCTCTTTTGGACATACTGAGTTTGAGGTGCCAGGGGATATATAGGTGGGGATCTTCAGTTAGCAATTCCAAAGGCAGGTTTTGGAGTCCAATAACGCATATGCCAAAGATTTTATAAATATTATGCATCATTTTAGAGTCTTGAAGTTAAAAAAAATAGAGTGTTTAGTTTCCCTAACCCAGAATCTCCTTGCTGAAAGTCAGGACCTGATTCTTAAGTATAGGGGAGATATCTGTTGAATTAAAGAGACCCACATTACAATGAAGTCAGGGAAAATTTTAATAAATAGGCAGAGTACCTCCAAATGTTTAAAGGTTTAAAAGCATTTGGGCACATTAGAGTACAATAATGACAATGATAGCTACTCTATATTAGCAGTACAATACTTTCATTAATAATATTAAGAGCTATTAACACACTTGTTGAGTTGGCATGTGATGTGTCCCTGTGCTGTAAGAGCGTCGTGGCCTCTCTCACCTACTCCTCACAACACCCCATGACGTGGGCTGTTGTTCTCCTCATTTAACAGATGAGGAAACTGAGAAGTAAAGGATGAGTCTTATCAAGTCATACATCCAGTATGTGATGGGGCTGGAATTTGATATTTTGAGGCATGGATTCACTCACTCAACTGCACAGACAGAAACAGAGGCAGCAAAAGTAGATCCTTATCCTCTGTAAAAACTAATTCTGTCCAGAGCACTGGTGCCATTTTAAGGCTCCCAGTGAAAGGAAGGAAGGAAGGAAGGAAGGAGGGAGGGAGAGAGGGAGTGAGGAAGGGAGGGAGGGAGGAAGGGAAGACTGTCTTAGCTGCCCATAGAACATCAGCTTAATCATTTTTTTGGAGTTATTAATTTTAAAAGGATATTATTTTCTCTGAAAGAACTTTTTTTGGGCGGGGGGCAAGGTTGATGGAACATCTATTTCATTGTCTTTAGAACTGAAAGTAGGCATAACTGACAGTGCTCTTGCTATGGGTTGGGTATTTGACTAGAAAGGCATGTTTTTCCCTCAGTTGGCTTGTGTGGACTGGCTTTTGCAGGCTTGCTGGTTGGGATTCTGCAGCAGCTGTTACTAATTAAGATCCTACCATTTTGACTACACAGGCCACCTCTGAGAGGGCTGGTTTGCCTTGTAGGTTTATAGAAGTAGGTTCAGAATCACAGCTTCAGGCAGACTACTGGAGATTTCTAACAGAAACCTGTGACCCTGGGCAAATCACCATTCTTCCTGGGTTTATACTCATCCATAAAAGAGGGCTAATACCTTCACTGCAGGGTGGTTGGAAGGTTGAAGTCAGATGACAGATAGAAATGTGTGGTATCAACTGTGCAGCAAAGATAAGGAGGAATTGCTTTTATGCTTCTAAAACTTTTAATTACAAAAATTTTTTTGCACAAGGCATACATGTTAACGGTTAAAAATCCAAAAACACAAAAAATATATATTAAAAGTATAAGGTTTTTTTCCTCATCTATTCCAATTCGATGCCAGTTCAGTTTCCCAGAGACATCTACCATTAAACATTTTGATATGTGTTCTTTTAGTTTGTGCATGCAGGCATGTGAGTGTGTGTGCGTGAGTGTGAGTGTGTGTATTTGTGTGCATATGTGTTATAGCATATTAAGCATTTATTCTACAGCTTTTTCTCTCACTAATATTATTTTCTTCATTCTCTGTTAGTGACACATATCCACCTCATATTTCAAACAGCTCCATAATATTCCATAATATGAAGGCACCATGATGTCTTTCACCAGTCTTCTACTGATGGGTGTTTTGGTTGTTTCTATTTTCTCATTATTATAAATAGTGCTCCAGCAAACATTCTTGCATGTAAGCCTTTGGGAATGTGTGCAAACATTTCTTTTTTTTTTTTTTTTTATACATCTTTATTGGAGCATAATTGCTTCACAATGCTGTGTTAGTTTCTGTTGTACAACAAAGTGAATCAGACATATGCATACATATATCCCCATATCCCCTCCCTCTTGAGCCTCTCTCCCACCCTCCCTATCCCACCCCTTTAAGTCGTTGCAGAGCATGGAGCTGATCTCCCTGTGCTATGCTGCTGCTTCCCACTAGCTATCTATTTTACATTCGGTAGTGTATATATGTCGATGCTTCTCTCACTTCACCCCACCTTTCCCCTCCCCCACCCTGTGTCCTCAAGTCCATTCTCTGTGTCTGCATCTTTATTCCTTCCCTGCCACTAGGTTCATCAGTACCTTTTTTTTTTATATATATTCCATATATATGCATTAGCATACAGTATTTTTTTTCTTTTTCTGACTTCATTCTGTATGACAGACTCTAGGTCCATCCACCTCATTACAAATAACTCAGTTTCATTTCTTTTTATTGCTGAGTAATATTCCACTGTATGTATGTACCACATCTTCTTTATCCATTCATCTGTCAATGGACATTTAGGTTGCTTCCATGTCCTGGCTACTGTAAATAGTGCTGCAATGAACAGACATTTCACCAAAGAAGACATACAGATGTGCAAACATTTCTGTAGGAAAGATTCTGAAGACTGGAATGGGTTAGTCAAATAGTCTACCCATTTAAAGTTTGATGAGTACTGTCAAATCATCCTCTAAAAATGTTGGAACCATTTATTCACACTAACAAGAGTGTAAGAGTATATTTCCTTTTATAACTTCTCTAACACTAAATATCAATCTTAAATTTTTGCCTATGTGAAAACCAAAAATCTTATTTGAACATTAATTTGCTTGTGTCCTTTTTCACATTTATTAGTACTCTATAGTTTTCTCATTGGGCATTAGGAAAGAGGCTTTGTCCTAATTTTTTCTAGGGTTATTACAGTTTTCATTGCTTGTTGATTGGGTACATGGGAGCCCAATCAGCAAAGAAACAGACCTTTGAATCTGGTGGTAATAACAGTAATGCTATCTAGCAATAATAATTCCCTAGAAAATAGTAGTGATTTCTAGCTGCTAGTTTCTTATGATGTTCGGCTCAAGTCTAGGTTCCACCATTTTCTGATTGAAAATCTCGAGCAGCAATAACCTTAGCTTATTGAATATCAATTTGCTCATCTTTATTTTATTTATTTATTTATTTATTTTTGGCCATGCCACATGGCATGTGGGTTCTTAGTTCCCCCACCAGGGATCGAATCCATGCCCCCTGCAGTGGAAGTGCAGAGTCCTAACCACTGGACTGCCAGGGAATTCCCTCACCTTTAAAATAGAGATGATGCTGTAACCCTCTCACATAATTGTGAATAATAAAATTCAACAACATATTGGATCATGGTAGGTTCTCATTAAATGTGTCAAGGCCACCAAGAATGACTGCCAAGCTGAAGGATGTTGAAATTATTTGAAGTGGAACTTGAGACTTTCTATGAAACCTTCAGTGTGGCTTGCAGTTTTCCGTCTTACTGTCACCAGCCTTCACGAGTACAGGCCCAGTACAGTGATGTCTCATGAGTTCAGAGACAATATTCTAGAACTGTTTATCTCTGCTCATCACAATGTTGAACGACCCTGGGATGATATGGCCAAAAAGATACAGAAAGGGCAAACAATTCACAAACCAGTAAACATCTAGAAGAGTAGTTCTTTAAAAAGATGTGTTTGAGGGCTTCCCTGGTGGCACAGTGGTTAAGAATCCACCTGCCAGCACAGGGGACATGGGTTTGAGCCCTGGTCCAGGAAGATCCCACATGCAGTGGAGCAATTAAGTCCATGCACCACAACTACTGAGCCTGCGCTCTAGAACCTGCATGCCACAACTATTGAGCCCACGTGCCACAACTACTGAAGCCCATGCACCTAGAGCCCATGCTCCGCAACAAGAGAATCCACCGCAATGAGAAGCCTGCACACCACAACGAAGAATAGCTCCCACTCGCTGCAACTAGAGAAAGCCCGCGTGCAGCAACAAAGACCCAATGCAGCCAAAAATAAATAAGTAAAATAAATAAATTTTTAAAAAAAGATGTGTTTGAGACGTGTTTCAAGAGGGACACTAATCTTCCAAGCTAAACATAGCTTTTTTCAAGTACAGAAACTCATACATCAGTTCTCAGGATTACTTGTTTTGCATATCAGTCACAAGAAATCTGTCATTTTGATCTGGGTTCCTTATAGCCACTACAATATTTTAGAAGCCCCACCAAGTGATGTCTTTAAACTCTTTATGTTTAAGCTTATAATATGAGCATTAGGAAACATGAAAAAACAAACGTGGTGAAAGCCCTATATCATATACTCTGTTCAACTTAAGCATTTATTTATTCAATCGAATCATACTTTTGAACACCCTGCTGGGTGGTGGGCACTCTGTTGAGTATCAGCAGTATGAAGATAAAGATCACTTTAGACCTGAAGAAGAAGAAGACAAGTGAATAAACATAGTTGATAAGTGCTAAAATAGAGGTTTCAAATATCATGGAAGCAGCAAGGAGTGACTGTTGAATAAAGCTTCCTGGAAGATATGGTATTGATTTAGGTTTGATGGGCAGGCAGTTCACCAAAGAGTGAAGAAAGCAGAGGAGATGTTCAGATGAGGGGAATAACCCATATAAAGGCATGAGGAAGCATGGCATGTTCAGGGAAAATTTTGAGGTGCCTGGATCATACGGCACATGAAAGTGAATAACAGAAATCCAGTTAGTACTTTGGAGACAGGTCTGTGATTAATCTCATCTCTGCTTCTCTTTCCAGGCCCACCGCTTTCACCATAATTCACATACTATTTACTCCAAAAGACAACATTATATAGAAGAGCATAAAGATTATTTACTCCAAAAGCTGACGCTATCTCAGTGAATATAAATTACTCTTTCCTTCTAACTTTCCTAAACTCAGTATTGATTTTAGTTTGGGTCTATTTTCTTCTTCACTAGCGCCTAGCATAGAGTCTGGTTTGATAACTTGTTCAGGTCAAATGGTTGAATATGAGATGTGGGAGAGTAAATAAAAACAACAAAATACTGGATGAAGATTCAAACTTCACATTTAACTCGGTGAGATCGGCAATGGCTTCTTGGAATATTGTGTTGAGATGGTATTTTGGAGTCATGCAGAATAAATGGGACAGAGTCCAGTGGTTAATTATGGAATTCTGCCATGGACAAGGAAGGAGGGAATGGCATCCTGTGTTATTCTTTTCAGCACTTCCCATCCCATCCCCTGCTCCCCACCAACCTCCAGAAGATTTATGAGTCTATGATTTTATGCCATGTATATGCTGGAAACAATGACATTGGTGCACCATTGCCCATAAATTTAAGCATAAAATATTTACTGTAGCAATCAAAACTTTCCAACTCCTGACTCATATACCTTTTCTGTCTCTTGTGTCCGTTTCTCATGTTAACAACTTTATTACTTCTATCCTTCCCCAAACCTCTGAAAAGTCACCTATCCTTCAATATTGACCCCATTTGCTACTTAATTTGGTGGCCATCTCCAATCACCTAAACTGATCACTAACTCAGATCTCCTATAAACTTGACTGTCTGTATTATTATTATGGGATACAGTTCGATTGCCTTTTAATGTTTATTTGTACATTTATTTGCCATACCCCTAGTCCTCAGTGTAAGTAAGTTCCTTGGGATCTTGAAATCCATGAGGTATATATTTTGTATTTTATATCATCACTGAACACAGTACCGACACATAGAAATGCTCAAGAAGTATCTTTTGAATGAATGAATGCATGAATAATTTTTCATGCATTTGTTTCTTTCCTTTATACATACAGTTTTAAGTTACCTCTACTTTGTTGACATCGTATATTTTTTCCATGTGGTTAAAATATTTTTTATAAAAATTAAAATACCTGGGAAATTCTTCTCAAAAGATTACTTTTTACTCATGATATGAGAATTCGTGTCATATGATGATAATGGATTAGGTTTTTCCTCCCTCATTTTAGAAGTTAGATTCTAATCAACCCAGTTCATCTATTTGATCTTTTAAGAGCCTGATTTAAATATGCATTATATTTACATTAAGATCCTGGGAATATTTTAAATGTTAATATTTATCTTTGTCTTCATTAATTCAACTATTTTTCAAAATCTTGATTTTGCTAGCAGCCTGTTAACAAAGAGAAATGTATTTCTGAAAGGATAATTCCAGCAGAGTTTTCAGATTTTATGAACACTAGTTCATGAAAAGGGAAATTTCTGAGGATAATCTGCCTCCTAGCAATTATTGATGCTGCTGTCCATCCTACTATGTATATTATATATTTGGAGGAAATTTATCTTTCAATTTTCCCTCATATTTAATACTTGTCCCTGGTCAGCATCACTATTGTGATGATCCTTTGGGTTTAGGCAATGTTTGACATTTTAATCCTAATAACGTTTGGATCCATTTTCTCGCTCTTCTACACCTGTCATTTGTTTCCTTTTCTTTTCTTTTCCATTGTTGTCATTATGTCCATCATCAGAGACTTCTATTTCCTGCAAAAGTAACTTTCCATTTACATTCTAAACCAATTCCTATTAAAATGTTTTAAGTTCATGTTATCTGGTCAACATAATAAAAACAATCATGTACTTTTATTTTTTTACCCCAAGATATTACTACATATAATGTCTTAAAAATCCTAAAACTTGCCATTTTGTGGCAAAAAATCAGGCTTCTAATAAGTATGTTTTGATTGATATAATAAAATAGGGATGAATTGAAATTGGAATTACATATTATATTTTTTATCAATTTGATCTATAGTGTTAGATTAGAATCCCTTTGAGGGCAGGGATGATGTTTTCTTATTTTGTATGACTTGTTCTGCCCATGATGGGATGAAGTCCATGTGAAATTCTCAGTAAGCACTTATGAAATTCAGAATCAGAGAATTATTGAGGTCCTGAGAAGGTCTAAAGGAGTATCTGCTTCAACTCCTTCATTTTATGGGTGAGAAATCTCTCGTTCCCATATGCTTCCCCAAATATCCACAACTTTCTGTTGAATGTGGAAACATGCTGGCATTTATTTTTTCAGTATGTTAACTTTGTTTTTGATGATGTTATATTACATTTTTTCTAAGTAAGGTTTGAGATACAAAACAAACATCTCTCTTGTTTATTTAAATTGAATTTAAATTCAATTCTTTTCACTCAGTTCTCTGTTGACTCAAACATATTCCTGAATCTTTCCATTCTCAACTCTACTACTACCACTTTAATCCCAGCTAGTAACTCCTCTTGCCTGTCAGCATTAATTTTAAATTTGCTACACTGAAAACACAATATTGTGATCTCTTATTACTTATCAAGGAACAGTTTTCAGAAAGCACGGTTCCTGGCAATCAATATCATGCTGGAACATATTTTTTAAATTTTTTCTGTTTTTATTAGAGAATAGTGGACTTACAATGTTATATTAGTTTCAGGTATACAACATAACAAGTTGATATTTTTATAGATTCTACTCCATACAAAGTTATAACAAAATCTAAATGTAAGACTTGAAACCATAAAACTTGTAGAAGAAAATATAAGCAGTATGCTCTTTGACATTGGTTTTACCAATATTTTTTGGATCTGTCTCCTCAGGCAAGGGAAACAGAAGCAAAAATGAATAAATGGGACCTAATCAAACTTAAAAGCTTTTGCACAGCAAAGGAAACCCTCAACAAAATGAAAAGGCAGCTTACTGAATGGGAGAAGATATTTGCCAAAGGGATATGTCAGATAAAGGGTTAATAGTCAAAATATGTAAAGAACCTATTCATCTTAATATCAAAAAAACAAACAACCTGATTAAAATATGGGCAGAGGACCTGAATAGGCATTTTTCCAAGAAGATATACAGATGGCCAAACAGACACAAGAAAAGATGCCCAATACCACGAATCATCAGGCAAATGCAAATCAAAACCACAATGAGATACTACCTCACACCAGTCCGAATGGCTATCGTCAGAAAGACAAGCAATAACAAGTGTTGACCAGAACATATTTGTTATATGGGGCCATTTCTTAACCATGGTGGCAGGTCTCTAAGTTACATTATACCACTAAGTTGCACATCTAGTCCCAACTCCTCCTTGGACAAATGAAGAATCTGAGGTCAGGTAAGAGAGAGAAGAGATTACTGTCATACAAGTAGTGAATAGAAGAGAAGGGGTCTAATTCTAGTGTCCTTGACTCTGCCCATTTTCTTTCTATGCTATCATGGCTGTTTCTCAGGAACAATCCCCAGAGAGCATATCTGGGTCACCTTGGTTTCTTGGAATGTTGAAAAAGTTATTTGAAAATCACCTATCATGACATTTCCAGAACTTGCCATTTTAAGACTTTTCTCCATTTGAATAGCTAAATCCATCAAATCCTCATTTTATTCATCTGTAATATGGGGCTGATAATAATCCATTGGGATTTTGTGAGGTTTAAAATTATACACACGCATGTCTAAACACAGCAAGCAGGTGTTCAAATAAGCTTCAGTGATTATTACCTGCAAATCAGACCTCTACAAAATTTCATGTGCTTTTGACTTGCAGGACCTGGAGGTAAGATTGAAGAGATTTATAGGCTAGAAACAAAATAAAAGCTTTCTCAAGAGTTGCCATTCATTTATTCCTCAAATATTTATAGAATACTCATTGTGCGGTTGCCACTGTAGTAGGCTCTGGGGATATAACTGTGAGCAAAATCGAGATAGTTTTTGCTCTTACAGAACTCATATCCCAGTGCAGTGGCCAAGCAAAGAACAGACAAATTGGGGTATAAATAAAATAGATACAACTATAAAGTTCAGAAAAACCAAGGTAACAAACGTAAGGAACAGAGCTAGAGAATAACAGACGGGACCTACTTTAAATAAAGTTTTCAGAGAAAGTCTTTATGTAAGCTGATTTCTAAAGAATGTGTGGGAACTAGTCATGAAGTAGGATGGGTGGCAGCATTCCAGACAGAGAGGAACGGCAGGGGTCCTGAGGTAGAAAAGAGCTGGGAATATTCAAGGAAGTGCACACAGACCAGGGGGATTAGAGTGTGGTAGACAAGGGAGAGAGAGGCAAGGAATTAAATAGGAGAAAGAGCCAGTGAGTTGACCAGGTGGGATCTTGTTGTTCCCGGTAAGGAGTTTGTATTTCACTCTGCAAGTTTCATGGAGAGGCATTGGATGATTTCTTAACACCCTGATCTAATAAAGTGAGGTATAAGAGAGAGAGGATTTCTGTTCTGTGTTTCATAGAACCTTCACATCAGTTTGTTTCCTGAGCAAAGTTCATCCCTGTATGACCCAAAGAGAATGTTCAACTGTCCATCCAACAGATATTTAGAAATGTTTTTCATTGTGAAATTATATTCATTTTGTAACAATTTAAAACTATCTACCCCATGTTGAATATTCTCAGATTTAGCTAAGATTTGTTCCCTGGAGCAAAGAGGTATTTTGTTTCAACACATATTTATTTTTTCTTGCCTGTTGTAAAAGTGACTACTTCAGATCAGGGTTCTTTACAAATGGCATTCAGTGTGTTGGGGCATTCAGGCTTATGCTCTTAGGTTCTCACAGACTTTTTCTCTCTTTTTCTTCTTCAATATATAGATAAATTTGGGCTTCTCATGTGCTAACTGATCATTTGGAAGTTGTTGACTATGCTGAGAAGGATCCAAAGTTGGTGTCTGTTCTTAGCAAGAAAAAGAACCATTAGGCTGAGCAAGTGAGCTCCCATGTATTTGCCAAACATTCTTTACAATGTTAAACATTTCATATGGTGAAGATGAACTGACATACAATAGGTATATGAATTGAAATGTAGTAGTTAAGTATTTATTAAAACACGAAGTCATTTTAATGTTATAAAGTACATTAGGATGACTATAGTACCCTATATTTATATTAAGAGAACATGATTAAAGTTGTCTGAGAGGTTGGAGATATTGCTGAATATTTGGAGGGACCATTCTCAATAAATTTATAGAATGATAAGAGACAAGACATATATTTGTGGTGTAATAGAGAAGAAATCATAGTCAATACTAGCTTTGTCACCGAAGAGTTTATGGATTAAAAAAAAATCCTGAAATGTGAAACACCACTGTGATCAAGAACATAGATTTTTGCCACTAGGTATCTGGATAATTCTGTCTCTGGCACCTGCTAACTGTGGCAGACAACTTCAGTTTGTCCCTTCCGATCCACTCTCTGCTCTTCTCCATCCTACTCTTTGCTCCAGGAGGCTAATCTAAATGGAATACACTGATAGACCCTCTGTTGTCTGATTTCTAGTTAGTTCAGCCAATGGAAGCCCTAGCAGGAGATCTGGAAGAAGGAAGAGAATGAGGATGATATATGTATTCCTCTAGTTTTCTCCCATAGGGTTGCCTAGGGCTGGCTGTGTCTTTCAACTATAGATTACATCTCTTAAGGTGGCCTTTGCTACATGATTCTCTCCTTACAAGTTCATGTAGCTATTCTCTCCCTTTCCCTTCTCAGGCCTAAAGTACCAATTCCAGGTTACTGAGCTATCCCTTATTTATTTGGAAACCCTGCCTACACCTTTGTAAATTGTCCCTTTATTAACTCCTCTTTAACTTATCCAAATTTGGCTGTGCCATCTGTTTTCTAAAGGGGCTCTGATGCACTAGCTGTACAATCTTGACAAAAGATTTGAAACTGTGCTTCAGTGTCCTCATCTATAAAGTGGAGGTAAAGTCATTTCTCTTCTCATAGACGCTTTGTATATATAAAATCAGGGGGTGGATTAGAATGACTGTGTTCTAGTACTATTTTCTGAAACTCTAGAGATTCTGCCTCAACTGCCTTCCCTACCCTTTCCCCAGCAATAACTTTTACTTACTCAGTTATACTAAACGTCATTCACAATTTTATTTGAAACAAGGACTCCATGATGAAAACAGCTTGAAAACTGCTGTCCTTAGATGATTGTAGGGCTCTTTCCAGTCCTAAAAATCTATTACTTTGTCTGGCGGTTATTTTATGTACAGAATCTACTGTTCTTTGCATCACAGCCTCTGACCAGGGCTGGAAATTCGGTAGGCTGTAGGCCATCTAGTCTCCTGATTTACTATTTGAGCACAGGGAAGAGTCCAGTTAATTCCCCAGATCATATTCCCTTTTACAAAATGTTTTCATGGCTTAGGATAGAAAGCCGTGGGGGCCAATAAATATAGAGTGAGTAGGAGATCAGCAAGCTGCCCGCAGTGGTTTTGTTGTGGCCTTCTTAGCACTCAGAGCCCTTGGGCAGTAATTGCTTGTCAGTGTTCTGAGCACTGAACCCAGTCTATAGTGGCTGTTAAACCTTGTAAGTTGTACAAGTCCAGGAATACTTTTGGAACATTCCATCCCTTGGCTTGTTGCTTCAAACCTCATCATTAATATCTTTTACTTCCTTTTCCATATAGAGGAAAGGTATGAGCAATTTTCTCGGGTGTGCTGTAAACTCGACATGTCCAGAGATTTATTGCAGCATTGACTGGGATGATGAAGAACTCGGAAGCACTACCAATACTGCATGTCAAAGAAAAGCTCTAGAAAACTATTGATGACAGTGAGTTAGATTTGCTATTGACAACCATGTAAGTGCCTGTTTGTTCTTTTATTTAACATGTATTCAGCAGATATTTCTGAAGACCTTCTATGTGCCCAGGAGTGTGTTAGACATTGTGGAACATGAAATGAATTTGAGAAGGCCCCTGGGCTCAAGAAGCCTAAGTTTGGAATATATTGGGTTGGCCAAAAAGTTCGTTCGGTTTTTTCCGTACCATCTTGTATTCAGATAACTGCAGTCTGTCTGGCTGGCTAGAGACAGCCTCCTAAGCATCTTGTTCCCTAGACGTAGTCCTAAAGGACTGACTAGCTGGGATGCCTAGTGGCTGGTGTTGGGAACTGCTTGGTTTTGCATTTTTTCAGTACATCCCTGGCTATATTTCAGGGCAGGAGTTTACCCTCCTGTGCCTTCATTTTCCTGTACCTTTCATTGCTACAATCCAGTTTATTTCACTTCAGGTAGCTTTGCTGTCACAATACACACATATCCTTCTTAGTACTTTTCTCTCTTTTAGCTATTCATACCAGGAAATCTTCTACCATCTTTGCTCCCTTCCCACTCTGTTTGTGAGCCAATAAAAGACCCTAATCCTAGATAAGTGTATATAAGAAAAGGAAAGTCAGTAAAATTAGCTAGGAAGAATCATAGCCTGAAATTACTAGGGCTCTTGTAATCACCATCAGAATTTTGGCAAATTTATTTTCTGCTTCTCTTGCCTTCCTGAGCATGGACATTCAAGATTTTAAAACAAAAAGTAAAATATATATTTTTGGTTTATTTATTAGGAACTTTCCCTACATTTTTGGGAGGGGGCACTCACCAAGAAGGGGAAGAAACATATCCACATGATTATGAGCAAGACTTCCTGAAGGAAGTGGCATTTGGACTTGATTCTATGGGTCACAGTTACATGAAGATGGAAGTAGGGGTTGTGGGAGGCATGTCAGGCAAAAAAGCAAACGAACAAAAGACCCCACAATTCTAAACTGAAAACTCAGAGCTCATCTTGGTTCCCACTGTACTTTGACCAGCTTTAGTTAGGCACTTGTTTGCATGTCTGTCTGTCTATAATAGTCTAAACTTCCTTAAGGAAGTGGGGAGTCTCTTTCATGTTTGTATTTTCAATGTTTAACACAGTGTCAGGCACGTAGTAGGCCCTCAGTAAGCGTTGAAGAATGAAGGATAAATGGCAAGGTGTATATTGAGGATAGGAAGTTATCTAGTTTGAAAAGAGCAAGCGTTTGATAGAGAAGAAGTGGGATCTTATGTTAGAAAGGTAGACTGAGACAGATTATGGAGGTCTTATATACCAAGGCATTAAATAGACTCTATTAAATAGAGCCACAGAAGGTTGTGGATTGAGAGTGAGACACCGAGAAATTAGTCTTCAGGAAGGTGAATATGGTAGCAGTGAACAATATAGACTGATGAAAGGAAAGGGTAGACAGGAAATATGGAGACCAGAGATGGGTGAATAAAGCAGAACAGGTGTCAGAGTGGTCCAAAGGATATTAAAAAAAAGTTATTTAACAGTTTAATACCCTAAACAGCTGGCTTCAGTCTGCTTCTCCCTCCAGAGTACTGTCAATCTGCTCAGGCCTGACTCCTAGTCTGACACTTAGTACTCACATGACCTTGGACAAGTTACATAAGTTCTTAAATTCATTTCCAATGTGAGTTTGCTATGCAGATTGATAAGGAAAAAAAAGCCACAAACTATAAAATATCTGGCATTGTGCTCGAAGAATGGGAAATATTCAATACATAATAATTATTATTATTGCCATTATTATTTGTGAAGTCTTCAGGTAACAGTTTAATGCTGCAGGAGGGAATGAATCTTCTGTATGAGTTTTTTCCTTGTGAATTCTAAGTCAAAAAATTAAATTGTGATTCATAAGATTTGATTGATTTGATGAAAATGATTCCTTCCCTTTTGCCTATTAGTAAAAGAAGAATAAGCTTTCAAGAAAACAGTACATATGAAGGAATCATAGGTGATAGGGTATCATGGAAAAACTTTAGTCCAGAATTTGTCTCAGAGGAGCAGTGTGACCTTGGGAAAGTCTCTTCATCAGTCTGGCTCTCCATTTTCCTAGCTAGAAAAATGAAGGGGCTGGACTAAATGATCTTTAAGTTCCTTCCCAACCAGATATTAAATGATTTTTCAAGTTGCTCATTAAATTTCCAAGCTCCATCAAGCAGCTCATTATGTGGCCTACTTGCTCATTTGATATCTCTGTATATTTTTCATCCCATTTTTCAGTCTAGATTTCCATTTGGTACATTTTCATTGGTACTATGGTTTTTTGAACAGTGCTTTCTATAGATATATTTGTGTGAGTTTGTGTGAATGTGTGTATGTGTGTGTGTGTGCGCGCGTGCGTGTGTGTTAGGGCATATTGGCTAGGTCTAGGGCTCAAACTTTGTGGGTGGAGAGGATTGCTTTAACAGTTTTCTCCAATGTCTATGAACTTATTAACTCTTGCAGCTTGGATGCTACAGGGTGAAGTGGGCAGCTTCACCCTTGCTTGAATTTATTTGCATCTATTAATTTACATGAGAGAGAAGAGCTACTAGAGAGAAAAGAGATTTGGCCTGGCTCCTCTTTTTTTAAGGTTCAAAGGTATTGAAATATGTCTGATGGATTAGGATGACCTTGATAAAGGCCAAATTATGGGGAAAAGCAATGAAGTGCCTGAAAGGCAAATCATCCTGCAGGCATAAAAAATACAGGGAGCCTTCCTTCCGTCAGTGGCTAAGCTTTGGAGGAGAGGAAGTCCTGATTCTATGCCCAAGATGATTGACACTGGAATCATTTTGGCACAACCCCCTCGACACCTTGGATATGCCTTCGGAAAGACATTCGTGCATGTTTGAATTGAAAGAACTTCTCCACTAAAACATGGAAACTCTTAGGGCATCAGGCAGCTTTTCTTTAGGACTCCTGACTGAGGGGAGCTGAAAGCTAACAGCATTATTCCTCCACCACACATCATGGAACCATCTTTGCCTGAGGAATCTGTGGCGCTCTCTCCTAAAAGCCACGTAGGAATATATGCAACACCACCATGATGCGGGATGGAAGCCCAGCTTCATCAGCAGACAGTCAGTGACAATGATGCTAATTAAAACTAACACACAGGACTGTTGCGGGCCAGCAAATATAAATGCTAATTTCAGTAGGTATCAAGTTTAATCTTAAGGGCTGTGTTCTCTTCAGGCAGGAAGCAGCAGACAAGCAGTGGCTCTTGGACACATGAGCACGCTTGGAGATCCTTAGAGATCTTTGGGTAAGGATACTTGTGGAACATATTAGAATTATCACTCAAAGAGTAAGGGAATGCAGAGCTGTTGCAAATTATGTATTAATGTGTAATGACTTCATTTGAATACAGACCCATATTAAGTCAATATATATGCACTCACCAAGCATAGAGAAATGTTTTGAGAGTAAGTTATATTTTTGTATAATTTACATTATATTTTTTACATTATATTAATGTAAAATAGTAACAGGGCATTCTGGAATTACACAGTAGTTAACATGGGGCTACCACTGAGAGATAGATCCTCTCTTAGTATACTAACAGGCCAGATTTTTTAGTCCAGATTTTTGAGTAAGGCTGAGCAAAGTGCCTTACAGATCTGTCTGAGTGGCTAGCCAGTCTCTATCAGATGATACCCAAATTCCCTGTACACCTTTATCTCTTATCTGCATCACTGGTCATCTGAAAATCTTCCTGAGTTGGAAGGATATGTAGTATAATTTTTGTCTATTTTAAATGGACTCAAACAAGTGTTCAGGAACAACAGTTTGCCCAAAGTCATATTGGGGTTAATGGTGGAACGTGGTCTCAAGTTTGATCTTCTGACTCTAAGTACTGTGTTATTTAATCTCCTCTTCTCTCCTGTGGTCAGTGGGACAGCCTGAAGCCTGGAAGTGTAGGTGAAAGGTGGAGAGGGAAGTTTCTCTTTTCATTGGAAAAAGGGTAGTAATTCTAGACAGATTGTTGAAACCAGAGTTAAGCCTTTAAAAATAAAAATCCTCTTTTTTTCTTTTCACAAACTATCCATCATCCTGGAAATCTAGCTCTCTCTGTGTGTGTGTGTGTGTGTGTGTGTGTGTGTGTGTGTGTGTGTTGGGATGGGCAGGGATCCTGGAATTATTTCTGTGATCAATTCACTGTATTTTACAAGCAGCTCTGGCAAGCATGGTGGGACAATAATAATTTGTCCCTTGTTGATCTCAGTCACAAAGGAGAATTTTATTGTCTGGGTCATTTAGTTCCCTTCTGGAGCTTGGAAATTTAATTATCTTTTTTTTCCCCCTTTCTGTTGTAATCCAAGTAGCTTATTATTAATTTTCCAACGTATTTAATTTTTTTCTCCTTGTAGCAGTTTTGGGTTACATATGAATTTAACCACCAGACTGAAGTCAGATAATGGCTGAGCTTGGACGCTCTCTACAGAATACCTGACAAACAGTATTTGGGTCAACGTCCTTGAAAACAGGAAATGTAGAATTCCATATATATATATATATAATTTGTCTGACTCCTTTTGTGGTTAAGGGAGTATATGCTTGTTTGACTTCCTGTTGAAAATAAATACCCCTGAGAAGGAAAACACATGGATTCTCTATCAGCCTTTTATTCCATGGGACCTGGCTTTTTGAGTTAGTAGTAATTTCAGGAGGCTCTGAAGGAATTAGACATAAAAAAGCACGTTTCCCTGGGAGGGTTAGATCCAGAATTTTGGTACTACCTCAAGCAAGAGTCAGCATGGCAGAGGAAAGAGTGTGTGTTGGGGTCAGAAGAACTGGGTTTAAATTGTGATGCTGTATCGTGTACTGAACATTATACTTCAGATGATGGAATTAAATAATCCAAGCCTTCATTTCTTTCTCTGTAAAATGAGATTGATAGTATTCTCTACCCAACTTCAAAGGATTTTTCTGGGGCCAAGTTAAAGAAATGAATCTGAAACTGCTTTATAAAAGCTTGTATCATTTAGGATTCTTTGGATATAAGCAACAGATTCTAATTTAAGAAAAAAAGGAATTTATTGGAAGGCCCTTGGGTAAGTCAGTAAATGAAAGGACAAAACTGGTATACTAGGTGTCGAAGCACAGAAACCCCAGCACTGGACCGGGAATCTAAATTACAGGAATTAGTGGGTAGTCCTGTCAAGATGCCATTGTCAGGATGAATAAGTTCTGTCTTTATCTCTGTGAGGTCTTCTGTTCAAGATTTAGAATCTCTGGAGAGAGAGACCAAGACCAAATGTCCCCATCTTGGGATAGAAGCCTTCCACCTTGTTTAGCTGGGGCAAGACACCTTGATTAACGGACCATCAAGACTGCCAACACTGAAGGAAAGGAAATGCTATCAGGAGAAAGCTGGGAATAGAGGCTGGGTGGCAAGACCACAATATTCACTGTAATGGCTCTATAATTATTTGTTCCAGTGGGAGGGCAGGCTGCTGAGAGGATGCAAGGATGACCATAGGGGCTGGGGGTGGTGAGGGGAGCTCTGATTAGCTAAAGCTTCTCTGGCAAGGGTGCATCCTTTGGGGAAAAGGGTGAGGCAGTATTAAGGAGGGGGAAGGGTGAGTGGTTAAGGAAATAGAGGTGGGAGAACACTTTTGCTTACACAATCCTTTTGTGCCCCGTGGATTTCATGTACCATTGCAAGGTAAGCATAGACATTATCTGTCCATTTTTTGGAGTTGGTTTTCCTAGCTCTTCAAAAGTGGGAGAGTCTATCTTGCATGCATCCTAGGGTTACAGGAAAGTGCCTGAGAGGACTCAGGAGGGATATTTGGAATGGCTTGGCCCCTGCCACATTTCAGCCAGAAATGCTTCTATTTATATGTTTTATGAATTGGGTTTTCATGTGTGAATCTCTTCAGGGTAGGGTAAAAAAAAAGATATTGCTGCTAAAAATAGTACCAGAAAACCTGCATCTGCTAAAGGAAAATATGAAGAATGTTTTTGAATAGCCTGTTTAGGCTCTTCAAACTGTCTCAGTCTCCAGGGACAGCTGGGCAGCTGGGTACACAAACACAGTGTTGCTTTATTGTTTGATTCATATCAGTATTACCTCAGCATTGTTCGTACAATTCATTTTGCAATAGCCAGAAAGAGCTGCAGTCTGCAGAAAATGTTTACCTGCCAAGATGGTTTGTTGAAATAATCCTGAATTGTGCTTGATCTGTTTGGTCAACAGGGAAATTAATAGGTTCAGGCAGATTGCGCTTTGTTGAAAAGTATCTCCTTCTTCCTTAGTGCCTGCCCGGAAAAGTTGGAGCTCAGCTCCCCTGGAATTCCCAGTCCTCCTTAAAATCTGGGAATTCTTTTAGCTCATTCATTTGCCCTCAGTAACCATTAACATTTCCATGTGCTTTGCAGAGTGAGTGGATCGGTCTGGTGAACTGAGGTGAGTTTGAGAAGTATGGAGGGGAGGATTGAAGACTTCAGGAAGTGCATATTCTTAGCTTTGCCCCAAGCAAAACAAATTGTGTGAATATTCTTAGATTGCTCAAAATAAGCTGAGCAGAGGAGAATTTCATGTAAGGTAAACCAGTGACTCAATGATACCTTAGACGTGCAACAACCAAACTACCGTTTGGCTTTCAGGATGTTATATACCATACTTGTTCAACTGTATATTTGCTTTAATTATACAGCTACACCCTCAGGGTCAGAGTGGAAGTAATGTTATATCTATGTGACTATCATATCTACCTATCATATCTGTCTACTATCTACCTACCTATCTATTTCCCAAATATACCACTATAATTGTTTTAGTCTGTTAGCCTTATAAAATTCTTTCTTTGAATTATAAATGAGTATATCCAGATGTCTCTGGTATGGGGATAAAAAAGGTCTGTGCCTTATGATTTCTACTTTCTTGATAGAGGTTGTCTGGTAGAGAAGAGGAGAGACAAAACAAATTATTAACAGAGGGTGATAATGAAGAAGGGAAGACTAGGAAAATTTTACAAAAGATTGTAGGATATAGAATACTGTTTATATTAAATAGTTTTTTTTTTTTTATATGTTAAAGTGAAATACATGCTCATATTTGAAAATGTTGAAAGTATTAGAACAGTTTAAAGGGGCAGAAAAATACCAGCATGAATCCCACCAATCTGTATATTTCCTTCCAGGCTTTTCTCTCTTTTTTTCTTTCATTTTCACATAGTTGTGTTCATTTAACATATGCAGTTTTGTGGTTTGCTTTGTCCAATAAATATCATAGAATCAGTGTCTTTGTGAATAAATATTTCTTTAGTATTTTAGATTATCCTGAAATCTAGATTTTCAGGAGTGGAGTTAATGGGTTAAAGATGTATACATTTTTAGGCTCTTAAGCTCCAGAAGGTTCTGCTAATTTACATTTACATTTTATATTTCAATTTATACTCTCATTTACACTTTCTAAAGCCCTCAGTGGGGCTGCATGTCCCACTGGGTAGCATAATTGACTTTCATCAACACTGAATTGATAATTTGTACTTAACTTACGAATTTAATATAAATTGATAGAAATTTATGTTCTGCTTTTCAGTTTTGCATTTCTTTGATTATTAGTAATGCTTTTTATGTGTTTATTGGCCATCGGTATTTCACTCTTTGTGAATTACCTATACATATATTTGTATATTTTTATTCCCATATTTTAAAATTTGAATTCACATATTTTTATATTTTTTTCACTCTCTTATGGCTTATTAAGGATTTTAACACTTTGTTAAATGAATTGTCTATGTTTTTCAGAGCTTGTCATAGGCTTTTTAACTTTATCATTAAAGCTAATTTGTCGTTCTTTATTGTGTTTTTTAAATGCATGGGAATTTTAAGGTACCATGTGTTCACATATATCTACCTATTCCTTTATGCTTTCTGCCTTTAATTCTAGGCTTAAAAAGGTTTTTGCCATTCCCGAAGCAGATAATTCCCTGTGTTTTCTTGTAGCGTGTTTCATGTTTTCTATTCAACCCTTTGACCTCTCTGGAACTTTCCTTGGTGTATGGCCATGATGTAGGGGTTTGCTTTGATTTGTTCCCTGATGAACTTCTTGTCCTGGCCCAAAGGGCCCTACATGTCCTGGTCCCCGCCTGTCTCACTAAACACAATCATCTCCTTCACTCTGCCCTGAATCACTACTCTACATCTATACTGTCCTTTTTACTCTTCCTTTACACCCCAAGTTGGTTCCTACCTCACAGTTTTGACATTTGATTCCCTTGCTTGGAAAGCTCCTTCCCAGATCTCCATATGGCTTTTCCCTCATCTCTTTCAAAGAGTCTTTGCTGATCACTCTGCCTTAAGGACTGCTCCTCTATCACTACTAGGCCTGTGACCTTATTGTATTTTCTCCCCAGGTCTTAGTCATATCCAAAATTACTTGTCCATTTGCTTGTATAGTTGTTAATTGTCTCCCACACCAGAATGTAAGCTCTGTGGGAACAGGGGCTTGCCTCTTTGCTTCTCCACCATTTCCCCAACATTGAGGATTAGATTGGCCTGGTATGCAGTACATATTCAATTAACATGTTCCTTAGTCAGATGAATGAATAGATTTGGTGTGTGTTATTAGCCAACTGCCATAATATAACAATTATGACAACAATAACAGCTAACCTTTACTGAGTGCTTATTCTGTGGTAGTCAATCTGCTAAGTGGTTTACAAGCATTATTTCACATAATCTGCCAAATAGAATCTGCTCATTGAGGACATACTGACCTTTATTACTGCAAATAGCACTTAATAATAGTGGGCACTATTTTATCACACACTTACAGGTAAGAAAACCAGAGGCACTGAGAGTTTAAGTAAATGGTTAAGGTTAAACAGCTAGCAAGGGAGTATGTTGAAGCTTTATATTTTGCATGTTTCTCTGCCCAATTCCTCTGGGCAAAATTTTAATATTTGTTTTAATTGGTTTATTCTACCAGATGAACTCCTGGATCTTTCTTTTAGCCTCTTCTACTGCTTTCCAAATAATCTTATTGGACTTTTGATTACAATTGCATGAAACCTCTTCATTAATTTGGAAAGAGTGTCATCTTTTCAAAATGAAGCCATTCTCTTCTAGGAACATTGTCTCTCTTTATCTCTATTACTTTATGACCCTTGGGGGGAAAAAGAAGTTTTGTAGTTTTTTTTTTTAAGCTCCTGCTTATTTAAAAAATTAAGTTATAATGAGCCATTTTATATTTTTGGTTACTCTTATAAATAGTATATTTTATGTTACATTTTAAATTATTTACTGTAAATTCTTGTTCTTAAATGATTGTGCATAAATTCTTGTTCTTAAATGATTGTGCAGAGTCCTATATTTAAAAGGAATGGATATTTGTTTCAGAGTCATTATGTGCTCTATTAGCATCTATTAGAGAAAAATGCTCATTGCCCTGACAGATGGGTAAAAAGAAATATTAAAATCAGAAAACTACCAATAGAATGATTGTTAAAAGTATTGAGCAGACCTGGGCTCAAGTCTGTAAAGTAGGTGTAGCCATAATTTCTACCCACAAGGTTGTTGTAAGCGTTAAGTTAGGTACTGTGTCAAACATTTAGTGTACTGAAAGATACATACTAAACGTTTAATAAACAGTAACTACTGTTAATAGGGCTACAAGTCCAGAAATGATTTGCAAATCTTTTTCTGTAGATATTAAACTATGAGGGGATCATCATATTGTGAAATTTCATGTTCCTTGGTGGAAGATGATGCAGAGAAGCCTAAAAATGAAGCCAGTGATGCTATAGTCACTTTTACTGTGATGTCTTTGGCTATCAAGTTGAATGGAGATGTAAGGCTTCATTTGTATTTTGATCTCCTTCTGTGTTTATGACCATAAATATGTAGATACACAAACATCATTCTTTAACTTTAAAAAAAAAAGTATTGCATGGCAGATATTTTTTCATCTCATAAAATTTCTGTTGCTCCCTTGTGGCCCCTCACCTCTACCTCTTCCCTGTGATTTTCCCTGTCTCCTTACACTAACTCTGAGAAATGTACCCTGCACTACCCCACAAATACAGATCCTCAAAAAGAAAAGAAAACAAAGAATGGGACATAAAAAAGTTTTCTTATTTGATTTGAACCTGACCCTGTTTCATCTCTCTAGGTATGTCTTGCTTCTTTTCAAACCTCTATTACGTGACCACAGACACTTGCCTGTTGGTGGGGAGGGCTGTCATCGGGCTTAGATTATGGTTCACTCAGCCTGCACCAAAGCTCCTCCCTCTGGTGTTGATCACTTTTGTTGTTGCTTTTGTTAGAAAATTATTTTCTTCTATATTAAATGGGTCAGTCTACCTTTTTCTCTTAATAAATAATATGCAGTAACCATAATTTACTCTTGGAAAATTGAAGCCATTGCTATGCCTGGGAAAACCCTCTCCAATATGTATTCATTTTGTTATGCAGCCACAACTTAGAGTTAGAGAAGGTGCTGGGGTAGAGCTGCCCTATTAGTGATGACAAGTCCTTGGAGAGGCCTGCCATGAGTTGAGTGGATTCTAGTGAATGGATGGACGATCAGCCTAACCTCAAGGGGCAACCATAGGATTTGGAGTCAGACAGCCCTTGACTTAAATTCTGCCACTAGCACTTATCAGCTCTGTTATCTTAAACAATTTAACCTTCCCGAGCTTTAATTTCCACAGCTACTATTTGGGAGAGAACAGTACTCACAGGTGTGTTTGCCATGGGGATTAAACAAGACCATGTATGTAAATGTAAAGTGCTTAACACAGCACCTGACACTTGCAATGTCAAAGACATCATGACACTCATGATTATCATACTCATTCAGGTCAGGTACAGAGAAGAAAACAATCAGGGTCTGACGAAGGGATGTCGGTTTTTTTTTGTTTTTTGTTTTTTTTAAATTTATTTTATTTATTTATTTGGCTGTGTTGGATCTTCGTTTCTGTGCGAGGGCTTTCTCTAGTTGCAGAGAGCGGGGGCCACTCTTCAACGCGGTGCGCTGGCCTCTCACTATCGCGGCCTCTCTTGTTGGGGAGCACAGGCTCCAGATGCGCAGGCTCAGTAGTTGTGGCTCACGGACCCAGTTGCTCCGCGGCATGTGGGATCTTCCCAGACCAGGGCTCGAACCCGTGTGCCCTGCATTGGCAGGCAGACTCTCAACCACTGCGCCACCAGGGAAGCCCCGGATGTCGTTTGCTAGTAAAATATGCTCTGTAGTAGAGTCATTTTCCTTAAAGAGAGATGAATCTCTCCAAACTGTGAATATACAGTGTGTGGAGAAGGCAAGGTGACTTTCAGCCTCCCTATATTTTGGTAGCTTTTCTTGCGAATGCTGACTGGTAAATGTTTTCCAGAATTTGCTGTCACACTGACATTTGATGGTTTCTTAATAATTTTCCATTTCTTCCATGTGTTAAATAAAAAAACTATAGCTATTTTGTTGGTCCATGGCAGGCCTGTCTGTGATGTTGAGTAATTGCTTGGCACACAGGAAAGATTGCCTTCTATATTTAAACATGTTTATCAATCATGCCTTCCAGACACCATCTGCCCAAGGAGGGCCACAACAAGTGGAGGTCCAGAGAAGGATGACTTTGGGAGGAAGCCTTTCCCAGGAGCATAGAGCAGAAGCCATCTGGCTCTAGTGATTGTTCAAGGTGGACGAGGAGAGGGGAAGGGGAATGTGCACTCAGATAAAACCCTTACTTGCTTATTAATCGAACAAGGCAGGTGCTAGGCTGCTTTGAATTCTGCTGGCAGGCTGCAATATGTGCCATTTTCCCTGCTAATAAATCCTTCAACACAGGAGACAACCCTAGCAATCTTTACAGCAAGCAATAAAGGGAAAATTCAATTAATGTGAACCCTGTGGTTAACTTTAAAAATCTCATAGCCTCTTCTCCTACAAGTTAGAAGGTTGAAAGGAAAGATAAGGAAAGGAAAGAGAAAATGGAGCCCACTGCCATTAGGGGTTAATTCAAGAGCACATTGACTAGTAAAGCAACTATACTCCAATTAAAAAAAACAAAAAACTCATTGAGGAAAAAAACTCACCGATTACTTTTTAAAATGTCATTTCAGTCTTAATACAAGGTACCCGGAAAAATAAAAACGTGTTACTGAAAAAAAAAGAGCACATTGACTAGATTTAATCCAGATTCCTCTGCCTGGCATTCGAGGTCACTTTTATGTCCACAGTGCCCTACCTTGGACACTGCCTCTGAAGCCTTGGTACCAGAGACATCTAGGCCCTGGGAGTGAGGCTGGAGAGGAAAGGAGGCTTACGTTCCATTTCTTTTACGATACTTTCCACATTCATCCTCATAGATTTTCTCATTTCTATTTATTAGCTGAAACTCAAAGAAAGTTTAGGGAACTTGCCCAAGGAATACAAGTGGTGAGTGATTGAAGTGGGAATTAATTCCACTAACATCATTACTATTTGCTTTCATGTCTTCTCCCTCCTAATTATCCAAAGGTTCCTTGAGGGCAAGTTTGATTATATAGCATTTTCAGTTTATTCTTTAATATTCATAATAATACATGCTCTACTCAGAAAACTTGGTGACAAAGAAAAGCCAAAGATATTTAAGCACTTAAACTTCTATGGATTTTTGTTAATAATTTGATTTGCATGCTTCCATTCATTCATCTGTGTGTGTGTTTGTGTGTGTAAGTGCTTGTACATAATTATACCATTCAGAAACCTGCATAATGGCTAAGAGTGAAGAGAATAAATTCATACAAATATAGACCTGGGTCTGAATCTTTTACTGTTGTATTACATTGGATAAATTTCATCACCTTTTTGACCCTCAGTTTTCTCATCTGGGAAAAATAAAAACCTTCCTAAGTTTCCATTTCCCCGTTTATAAAGTGAGCATAATAACACCTATTTCATAAGTACTTTCTAAGAATTAAACCATATTGTTTATGTAAAACACATAACATGGAGCCCATTTGATTAGCTGTTGTTATAATAGCAACAATAGTTACTGTGGTTAGTATAATTATTTATTGGGAATATTTTCTTTGTCAATAAATATTCTTCCACAGTAGTATTTCTCAACCTTTGGTTCATTATTGTCCCACAAAGGAGCTTTTTAAGACATTTTCCCCCCTAATTGCCCCCATGCCCATGAAATTTTAATACCACAGATGTACTGCATATCTGTTTATGTACTGTATGTATATTTGTGCTTTATACATACAAAGAGCAAGATTTTCTTCACCCCTGCAAAGCAGCAATTTTAAGCCCCCATTGAAAATGCATATGTAGTTCTACAACATGATTTATAACAGCACATCATAATCTATTACAGAGATAAATTGTAATTTAGATCACTGACTGTTAATAAATAGTTGGGTTATTTTGAATGTTTTCCTATTTTTTAGCTACATTATAATGAACACATTGTACATACATATATCCTTGTATATACAAACCTATCTTTGTGTATGTCTATGCTTTTTCTCAGATAAGTACCTCAGAATGAAATATCTTGACCAAAGGTTATGGACTGTTAAAGTAATTTTGATATATTTTGTTCAAAGAATCTTCAGAAACTTTGATACTGTACTATACTTTCAGTAGCAGTGTCTGAATGTGCCTATCTTGCTAAATCTTACCTAAATTGGGTATTAAAATTTATAGGTTTTTATAATTTTTAAAAATCTTGGGGAGGGTTTAGTTTTGAGTCAGTTTTGTATCCCTGCTATACCTAGGGCTGAGCCCAAATCCATGGCATGTCTCACAGGGCCCAACAGGATTGAATTCCAGGCTCTCCCTTCAGACTTTCTTTGCTTACTCCCTACACAGCCCTCCACACCCCAGCATTATGAATGCCATACAGCTTCCGACCAATCCATGTCTTTCTTTTCTTTCCTGTTCTTGTGTAGTCCAGTCCACTCAGTGGTGGGCTGTCAACAAGGGTGACCCTAAGTCAGACACGAAAAATCCTAACTGATTCAATATGAGTATCCATATTTCTGCCCAATGGTGCTACCATTTTTAATTTGGATTCTAATTCAGAAGCACTTCTTCCAGCCATATTGAAACTAGATTAAAGAGGCACAAAGTAGGAAGACTGTACAGAGGTAGAAACCAATTTTGGGGAAAAGATCCAGTTTGGTTTTTTGAGGGAAAGGATATTGGTTTATTTACACATCAAATGTTTATTGAGCAACTACTATGTGCCAAGCACACTGTAGTTCCAGTTTCTGCAAATATAACAGTGAATAAGACAAATGCTCTCACATTCATAGAGATGGAAAGTATCTGTAGGAACAACCCCAGTTCAAGAAAGGAACATCACCTCAGTCTGACAAATCAAAAGAACGGTATGGAACAGAAAAACGTGGAAAATGCAAGAAGGGATATTAAAACAGTGCTAAAACATTGGCCTGCTAAGGGTTTTCATCAGTTCCTTAGAGAGGAGAGAAGTGAAACATTATTAGAATTACGCTGGAAATCTTTCATAGTTTGTTTTATTAGTTTGCCTCGTTCAGCTCTTGAGTAAAATGTAGGTCATTCCCATTTCATGACTGAGAGTCATGAAATGACTGAGTGCTCAGTCATTCTTAGGGAAACCTTCTGTGAATTTTATAAAGCTCTGAATTAAAGAACTTTTTTGAGTTAAGAGGACCAACTTGAGAATCTGACATTGAAGATTCTTGTGCTTAGTGGGCCAAATTAGGAAAGTAGTTCGCCATATACACATGGCTTTAAGAAGGCTTATTTAAGGCTGAGAGTATTATGTGTTATATTTGCACAATCTTTGAATGTCCATGTATTTTGCCTGGGCTTGCTGTATCCATCACTGCTCACAAGACTTTCCTAAATCTCCCACTTTGATTCAGCAACACCTTAGAACAGTGGTCCCCAACCTTTCTGGCACCAGGGACCATTTTCATAGGAGACAATTTTTCCATGGACCTGGGGTGGGGGGATGGTTTCAGGATGATTCAAGCACATTACATTTATTGTGCACTTTATTTCTATTATTATTACATTGTAATATGTAATGAAATAATTATACAACCAACCATAATGCAGAATCGGTGGGAGCCCTGAGCTTGTTTTCACTTGCCACTCACTGATAGGCTTTTGATTTGAGTCTGCAAGCAATTGATTTATTATGGTCTCTGTGCAGTCAGACCTCTCTGCTAATGATAATCTGTATTTGCAGCCGCTCCCCAGTGCTGGCATCACCGCCTCAGCTCCACCTCAGATCATCAGGCATTAGATTCTCACAAGGAGCACGCAACCTACATCCCTTGCATGTGCAGTTCACAGAAGGGTTCGTGCTCCTATGAGAATCTAATGCCACCGCTGATCTGACAGGAGGCAGAGCTCAGGCAATAATGCGAGCAATGGGGAGCAGCTGTAAATACAGATGAAGCTTCACTTGCTCACGCGCCGCTCACCTCCTGCTGTGCGGCCTGGTTCCTAATAGGCCACGGACTGGTACCAGTCTGTGGCCTGGGGATTGAGGACCCCTGCCTTAGAACATACCTGTCATAACCCTGATTTCCCACTTCACAGCTGATATTTTACTTCTCTCTTTTCCCTAGTAGACTATGACTTTCCTGAAGCATTGACAGTGTTTTAATTTCTTTACCACAAACACATGGCATAGTCTAATCACAGAGTAGTTGTTCAGTGTAGATCTGTTATGAAAGAAGAAAGGAAAAAAGGAAAGAAGGAAGGAGGGAATGAGGGAAAGAAGAAAGAGGGGTAGGTTCTGACTAGATATTCAATCTAGTGTCTAATCCTTTGATACTTAACAGTTCTGGCTTAGTTTGAGAACACTGAGAACTTGCTAGATCACAAATTGCTACTTGCTAAGGCAGAAGGAATAAACAGATTTTGGAAATCTTTCCCATGTTATATTTACTTATTTATTTTGTTTTAAAAAATCAACATTTATTGAGCACTTACTTCATGCTAGGTACTAGACCCTAGATGCTATGATACCACCATCTCAGCTTAACTCATAATAATTCTATAAGATGAGTGTTATCATCTTCATTTTACCCAAGAGAAATCTGAGGTTTACAGAAGAGAAATAGGTAGCTTAAATGCACATGGCTATTAAGTATTAGGGTAGAAATGTAAGCCTTGAGCTGTCCTGATTCAAAAGTCCACTTAGACACTAAATGTGTGGTTCTATTTCTTTTCCCATATACATTCCATTTAATCAATGTTTCATGAGCCTCTTAAAAAAACAAGGGCTTTGGGAGCATCAGACAAGTACATGACTTATAGAGAAGCATCTTTATTATCACCTTTGTGACCTTCTGCATGGCTGTATATGACTTTTAAATTCTTTGGCTTCAGGAAAAAATAGGTATAGGATATAAGTATGTAGTCTGTGTGTCTGAGATGGAAAAATGAGGGAGGGAGTCTGGGGAGGAGGGAGAAAGGGAGAGAAAGAGACATAGAGAAAGAAAGAAGTGGGGGATGGAACATCTCACTTTTCTCTTTAGAAACATTTACTTAAAATGAGCTGTCAAAACTCCGTTCCTACATTTCCTCCTACTGCATTTATAGTAAATTTAATGGCTTATGGCTTTGAATAAATGAGTCAGCAGTAGGAGTCCAGCAGGTGCTGGGTCACTGCAGTAGAAGACCTCCTGGCCCCTAAGAGGAGGGCAGCCACGCTGAGGGAGGGAGGGTGCTCCAGCCCTTTTCCTTACTCTCAGCGGGAATTCTTCTGTCCTCAACATTTTCCTGGTTTATAAGATCACAGGTGTGGGGGTCAGATATTTTAAAACCTAGTGTTTTACTCAGAGGTACTGTATTTTTCCTTTACTACCAAATTCCTTTGTGGATAGATACATTTTCCCTTGTACTTTTAATGGAAATTCTGCAGGAAAATATAATGGAATATATTTAGTCTGCTCTTGGTTGGTACCCAGTGTATTATTTCATCATTTATAGGGCTGGTAAAATTGACTTAACCTTTCTGTCTTTCCCAGAAGCTACCTTGTATATATACTGTGTGTAGTTCTTCCAGTCGGGAATTCAATCAACAAAGAAACAGAACTCTAAAATATAGGCTTATGGATTCTCTTCTTTCACTCTGTTTTTAGGTACAGCTCTTTGTAGGCAGAGTCCATATTCAAATCTGAATTTCTCATACAACTTACAAGGGCCTTTCTCTTAGCAGGTGCTTATTTTATTTTTTTATTTTTTTTGGTGCTTATGTTTTTTAAAAAATAATTTAGAATGATGATTTACTTAAAAATTAAAATGATGTGGCAATTAGAGAAAAAGCATTTATCTATGAGAAGGAAGGAAGTTGTAAACGGATTGTTTCATTTTATAGTATGTGATGTTGACTCTCCAGATTGAGATGGTTTGAGCTTCTGTAACAAACTTTAAGTTTTCTAGAATTTTATATTATGTATTTTTTTTAATATAATGTAGAATATTCTTCAAATGGAGGGAAAGAAAAGAAGGCTTTGATGTCATGGAAAGATTTAGCATTATATCAAGCCCTGAGTTCTTCTTTCTCCAGTAGAGAAGAGGGTGGAGAGTTTTATGCAATCCAGCATTTTAGTCTATTGGCAAAGTGTGGTAATAAACCTTCCTTTGTTACCTGTGAAAGCACTGAAGGCTTGATGGCTACTTTCTTCAGGGGATAATCGCACTGGATGATAGGAAATAGAGACACTAGATAAAATCCTGGTTAAAAGAAAAACACGAAAAGCTTTATTACTGGGCCAAATGAGCAATTAATTCAATTCAGAAAGTACACTAAAACAACATTAGAAATATGACTCAATACAGTGAAGTCTAAGAAGATACGATGCATTATCTTCTGCTAATCTATGAATGTATAATTCCTCAGGCATCAGGGAGCGTTTCTGCCAGTTAAAGACTTTCTGGGCTAGAGTGTGGCAGAGAGTCAAATGATTAGGTTTGAGACACTGTTTTAACACGACCCATGTGACATTATTTTGGTGATTGATTTAAGACTCATTCTGCCTGCATCTCTTTTCTTTTTAATAAAAATTTTACATATTAAGGATATGCAATATGGTGATTTAACACATACACATAGTGAAATGATTACTACTACAATCAATCTAATTAACATATCCATCTCCTTACATAGTTATCTTTTTTTCTTTTTCTTTTTTTGGTGATGAGAGCAATCTACCCCCTTAACAAATTTCCAGTATTTAATACAGTGTTATTAAGTCTATTCATCATGCTGTGCATTAGATCTCTAGATTTATTTATTCTACATAACTTCAACTTTGTAACTTTTGACCGACATCTCTCCATGTACCCCCCTCATTACCACGGCTCTACTTTTTGCTTCTACATATTTGACTTTTTTAGATGCCACATATAAGTGAGGTCACATGCATCTGTTTTGATTCATAGTACTCTGTGTGTGTGTGTGTGTGTGTGTGTGTGTGTGTGTACGTGATCTACAGACATTCAAGCTCAGAGGTGTTTTTCGTGTTTCAATTTTAGCTCTGATAGCTCAGTTGATGTGACAGTGAAGACTGCTTTAGTGAGGATAACATCTAAAACTCAACTCACAGCAAAGGAGCCTTGAAATTACTTAAGAAAATGTGTATCAAAAAAAATTTTTTTAAAGAAGAAAACCCCTTAGGACTACCCTGGTGGCACAGTGGTTAAGAATCCGCCTGCCAATGCAGGGAACATGGGTTCGAGCCCTGGTCCAGGAAGATCCCACATGCTGCAGAGCAACTAAGCCCGTGCGCCACAACTACTGAGCCTGTGCTCTAGATCCCGCGGGCCAAAACTACTGAGCCCGCATGCCACAACTACTGAAGCCCGCACTCTGCAACAAGAGAAGCCACCGTGATGAGAAGCCTGCGCACCTCAACGAAGAGTAAGCCCCGCTCTCCGCAACTAGAGAAAGCCTGCGCGCAGCAATGAAAACCCAACGCAGCCAAAATAAATAAATTAATTAATTTTTTAAAAAAAGAAAGAAAACCCCAAATTCTAACCCAGAGGTTTCCTACTTTGAAGTGCAGAATTTTATGTTCATGTATCTCCTAAGAAGAGTACCATTATTTCACTATTTGGCTGGAAATGAAGACAAAGTTCTATTTTTTCTTAGGAGAGGAGTTGAAGCACTGTGTACTACCTAGTGAAGCTTAAAAGCAAAACAAAACAGAGAACTTATTTCCTTAAAGAATCATTTGTCATTAGAGATGGGTTTTCTACAATGTTCATTTATAGAAAATCTGTTTGTATTAATAATATGATATCTGTTTTCATATGAAGAAATAAATATCTTATATATTCTCCATCAAATCCCTAGTTGGATAAGAAACTGCAGATAGTGAATTATATGGTTTTTATGAAAGAAAATACTGAGAAATTAGGTGAAGTAATGCAAACAAATGAGAGAAAAATTATTATTGTAAGGCTGGGAGCAAAATTAAACCTCTTTGATGAACCCTACTGGGAACAGATTGGGATATATTATTACTGTTTTCTGTGGTGGCCTTTAGGGACTGCATCTGATAGTTCTACAAAATGCGATGTGTAATAGAGACAGGAGGGAATGATTCAATCCTACCTAATCTGACGTGTAGAGTCTGATCAAAATTAACATTTATTCAACATCTGCCATTAGCTTTGTACCATGATAGACATTGGGAAGGCTATAGAAGGAGGATGAGACTTGGTCTTTGCTGTCATATAATTTATAACATTGGGGATGAGAAAAGGGAGACCAACAGTTATTGTGTACCCTATGTTCAGTAGACTGAAGATATATATGTCTTAGTCCCCAGAACCTGTGAATATATTACCTTACATGGTAAAAGAGACTGTGCAGATGTCACTGGGCTAAGCATCTAGAGCTAAGGAGATTATCCTGGAATATCAGGAGGGCTCAATGTAATCACAAGGGTCCTTATCAGCGAGAGAGGAATGCAGGAGAGTCAGAGAGGAGATGTGACCATAGTAGCAGAGATTGGAATGATATGGGGCCATAAGCTAAGGAAGATGGGCAGCCTCTAGAGGATAGAAAAGGCAAAGAGATGGTTTCTACCCTAAATCCTTCATAAGAAACACAGGTCTGCCTACCTATTTTAAACCTCTCATCTCCTGAACTGTAAGATAATATATCTGTATTGTTTTAAGCACTAAACTTGAGGTAGTTTGTTGTTGCAGCAATAATAAACTAATACACTATTATGTTATCTCATCTACCATTCCTATTAACACCGTGAAAAGGTTATTGATATTCCTCTGAAAAAACTCAGACTGTGCTCATATAAGTGTACAAATTTTTGTAAGCCATGCATCTAGTATATAGCAAAGCAAACGTTTAAACTCTAGTCAGGTGAACTCCAAACTACATCAAAATGGAGATTAGTGAATTAAGGGCAAATAATTTTAGAGTATATCATTAAGTGCTAAATTACATCATAGAGGCAAAGAAGTTAGATAAAGGAACGTGCCTTTGGGTTGGAATATTGGTTTGGGTGTTCCACAGAAGAGATTGCTTTTGGCAGGGTTTAGAGGGTTGATAAAATTTCACTAGGCAGAGAGAGAAGGGGAAATTAATAGGCACAAGTGAGTGTGGTCAGCAAATGAGTGGACAGTGAGGTGATTAACTGGGTGGTGGAATGTAAAGTACACCCTGTGGAACAGTAGGTTAACTAGGAATGAAACCAAGAAGGACCCTATGGGGCCCCCCCAGCTGACCAGAGATTTATGGCTCAGATAATGTTCCAACCACAAGCAAGACCTGAGGGCTACTTAGAACCATGTGATTGAGAAAATAGAAGATTACCCCCTTCCCAGCACATAGCCCCTTCTTCTTGTCCCTATATAATAGCCAAGCAAAACCTGGGAAGTTGGGAGTTCGTTCTTTGGGACATGAGTCCATGTTCTCCCCAGGTTCGCCAGTTTCCTCAATAAAGCTGTCTTTCCTTTTGCCCAACACTTGTCTCTCAGTATTGGATTCCTGAGCAAGGAGCAGCTGAACCTGAGTTTGGTAACAGGAAGAGTGGTTTCAGATTACAAAGAACCTCAAATCCAGATACAAAAGTTTAGGTTTGATTTAGTAGGCAGTAA
Source organism: Balaenoptera ricei (assembly GCF_028023285.1). NCBI lineage: Eukaryota > Metazoa > Chordata > Mammalia > Artiodactyla > Balaenopteridae > Balaenoptera > Balaenoptera ricei. The sequence goes on along the minus strand of NC_082646.1, from coordinate 85,063,807 downwards.
GGAATAATGGATGTATCTGAGTTTTCATGAAAGGTTTCTGTTGTTCATCTGCAATAATAATTTTATTTTAAAATAGGGTTTATAGCATTCAAGGCACTATATATTAAAGGTTGATCTTTCAGCAATTTGTAAGAAAGAGTGAAATCAGGGGAAGTAACCTAAGGCCATTGAAGTAATCCAACGATGACATGGTGAAGACCTGGGTGAGGGTGGTGTCAGTCAAATTCAAATTATCATCTTGAAAGGACTAACAATAGATAAATTAGAGATGAATCTATGATATTGAGGCTAATTTCCTGGGCAAATAGTTGGGTCAGTGAAAAAGTTACAGAGATGAATTTTGGGGAAAGAGACAGGGAAACCTGATGAATTGTATTTTGAAAATGTTGATTTTTTTTGATGAAAACAAGACATGTAAATGAAAATTTCACTAAGTTTCTGAAAAAAAAAACATTTTAAGGCTCAGGTCAAAGGATGTAAGTGGAGGTATAATTTGGAAGGTTATAGGTAAACTGGCTTTGCAAGGGCAGGACTGTAAATGGACAAAGGAATAGGACAATGCATTGAGTTTTGGGGAACCCCACAGTTTAGATGTAGAAGAAGAAAGTGGAGTGATGCACAGAGGAGCTGATTGAGATGAAGAGTGGGAACCAGATTGCATGTGCCATAGACACCAAGGGTGAGGGGATTTCAGAAACAATATGTTAAATAGTGTTGTCAAATATAGTGGAAGCTTCTTCACAAAGAAGTTTGGAAGAGACCACTGAACTTTGGGATTCTGTACAAATGAACTGAAGAACATATGAAAAATTTGAGAAAATTAGTATATTATTCACTTCGCAAGTCAAACGAAGGCAGCAGAGAGTAGTAATCAGAGAGGGTAGTAGAGGTAACCCCTAAGCAATCTCTATCCTCATTCTTTCTCTCTCGCCTCCCTCTGTGTGTGTGTGTGTGTGCTTGTGTGTATATATATATATATATAAACAAATATATATGTATGTGCATGTTGATATGTATTTGTCTCTTGGTGTTTATGTGTGTGTACATATATACACACATAAAGACATACATACATATATAACTTACACACATAAACACTCATAGACATACATATACCAGGGAGCAGTTAGGGCTATAGAAGACGCTGGAAAAGAGGGGTAACTGGAAATGAGTTTCAACAACAATAGAAATAGCAAAAATACCTATTAGAGTATGGGAATCCTTTGGAGAACACATTCCTAAGGAACTTTCATGCTTCAGGAGGCAATCTGTTATTTCCATGTCTTTTCTTTACTACATTTCCCGGGGTTAGGGACCTAGTATTGTAATTCTTGGGGTCTCCTTTAGTGCTTTATACATATAATACTCATTCATAATTAGTGATCTGTATGACTAAGTGAATCCTATTTATTTCAAGTATTGCTCCAAAGGGATAAGAAAAACACAATGTCTGAAAAGGAAGAAAACCTTAACTGGTGCTCACATAATTTTATAATAGAGCATTGAGAAGTTGGAGAGAGCTTTTAATCTAATGAAAAGCCCATCAACAGTCCAAGAGTTCTCTGGTCAAAAGATTTGGATTTATGTATGGTTATTCTCACCTTCTTTTTGCCAATGTGAATCAACACAGCAATAGCTTATTTTTATATGTGTACTATTCTCTAAAAAGTTAGGGAAAATGACTTGAGGTGAGGTCAGAGTTGCATTTGTCAGATGCCTATTGGTGCTCGATATTTTATTGAATTAAATCTTTACAACTCCATGAGGCAAGTGCTTTTCTTATTGTGGATATATATATATATATATATATATATATATATATATATATATATATATATATATATGTGTGTGTGTGTGTGTATGTGTGTGTGTGTGTTATATAAAATGACATCTACCATTTAAACCATTTTAAGTGTACAATTCAGTGGTATTAGATATATTTGCAGTGTTGTACAACCATCACCATTATCCATTTCCAGAACTTTTTCATCATCCCAAACAAAACCTCTGTACCCATTAAACAATAACTCCCCATTCACCCCTCCCTCCCTCTCTCAGCCCTTATTTTACTTTCTGTGAATTTGCCTATTCTAGGTACCTCATAAAAGTGAAACTGTACAATATTTGTCCTTTTGTGTTTGGCTTATTTCACTTTGTATAATGTTTTCAAGTTTCACTCATGTTGTAACTTGTATCAAAATGTCATTCTTCTTATGGCTGAATAATATCTACTGTCTGTATATGCTACATTTTGTTTATCTGTTCATCTGTTGATAGATATTTGTCTGGTTTCCACCTTTTGTTTACTTGAATAATGTTGCTGTGAACATTATTGTACAAGAATCTGCTTGAGTCCCTGCTTTCAATTCTTTTGGGTATATACCTAGAAATGGAATTTCTGGAGACAAGTGCTTTTATATCTTTTTTTTTTTCTGATAAAAAATTGAGACTCCAAAATATTAATTTTCTCAGAGTCACATTATAAGTGGTAGTGCTGGGATTCCAACCTGGCAAGATATGTCTGAATCTAAAATCCATATGCTCCTTTTTAATATCATGTTGAGTTATGAGTTTTAATATACTTTCATTCTGATATTATGAAAGCTTTTATTTTTCCATAGGGCACTTCTGCCTTTCAAATGGCCCAGAATGTGTTGAAGTGAAAAAAATGATCTTATTAATTTAAAGTGGTAGTTATTGATGTTGTCATCATTGTTTTTATTGTGTTTAGAAAATATCATGTATTACAGAAGTTGAAAGGAAATATAAAAAAATGGAGAGCAACATTTCAGGCATCTGGTTCTCTTAAATTTTACGTAAACAAAAATTTAGACTAGATTTATTCCCAGCTCATTCAGATTTCACATTGCACTTCCTGAGGGAGATTGCTTGACAATACCGTTTTTCTGTACATATATAAATAATTAAACAGGATCACCTTTTAATCCTATAATTTACATCTGCCTTGTATTAATCACTGAATTATTTATATGCAAGAAGAAACATAGACAAACCAAAACAAATGCTGATGAATAAAATGGAAAAGGAGAAAAATGAATATTGCCCAAGAGACCAGTCAAACATCAAAGTATATTATTATGTACAATGGCACCTGCTCTCATGAGATGCATTTTTTTCAAATACTCCTACAGTCTTCCAACAGTGACAGTGAGATGATGGGTATCATACTTGTACGGTATGTGTACTAATGCTTAGAACAGAAAATGACATTCACCCCTACTGTTCTGAATTACAAGGAGTCAGCCTTGGAAACCTGCCCCCCTACCCCCCATAAAAGTAAACTTTCTTCCTGCTAATCCTGGGTTTATTTCCTTCCATAAACTGCTAGAAAAACATGTACTTATTTTCTGAACAACAACCTCTGTGGATTATGTATTTTCAAAATACTGATTAAATGAACCTAATCCAGACAAATCCAAAAGATATGAACATAATGGAAAATTGAGTTTTGCTTATGGAATTAGTATCCCATTTTACTTTATTCTTTTGTAAAATATAGCAGTTCTGACCACCTTTTAAAATGGTCATAACTTTTTAATTTTATTTTTCCTATTGTTTCCCAGTAGACATAGGAAATTTAAGTGTCTTTGGCAGTACATCATATTACATTTGGAGCTCAGAAATTAATAAGGCATAAAGGAGATTCCAGCCACAGTAACTTTGTTGTACCTAAAAATGGATACTGGTCAGTTTGAGATGCTACAGGGACAGTTGTCAGTAGTTTCACTAATTGTCAATAGTTTCACTTTTTTTTTTTTTTTTTTTTTGGCTTGATTTCAAGGCTTCTTGTTCCATATGGAGTGATTGGTGATAAGGTATTTGATTTGAGTGTATGTGTCTAACATTCTGAGCAGTCTCATTTTTTCAGTCTGTAGAAACACTAAAGATAAAGATTTGTCCTCAATTTAGCTGTTATTTGTCTCTCATATAGTACTCAGAGAGAATACCAGCTGATTCTATTTTACTTAAACACATTTCTAACCTCCTGGAATGAAGTTTTCTGGAATACTTAAGTACACTTATATGAAAAAGCATTTTATCTCTTTCCCTATGGGATGAGTCAAGCATCTTCACATTAAAAATGAAATATATTCCTATATTTTCTTACTTAATTTAACTTTCCTTCAGTAGTGGTTTGCATCTTCCATATTTTATATATCACAGTATTTGTATGCTTCTTATAGATTTTAGCTCACAAAACTCTTTATGTTATGTATATTATATAAAGTGGGTTTTATTTATGATTACTCTCTTTAAATGTTTAATCACAGGATAGGAATTATATATAACATTATATTAGGTACCAATCCTACTCTCCTCCTAATTAAATATACTTGCTGAGCATCAGGATAATCAAAGGAAATCTGTTCTATGAGTTCTTTATGGGAATGTGTACATGACAAGGTAAGACAAATGTGCTGTATTTAGATCACTATCATCAGCCTTACATTAATATATGCTGAGTTCTTACTTTGTCTTGGTACCAGGCTAAGTTACAGGTATCATTTCATTATTTCTATCGCCAACCTTTTGAGAAATTTGTTACTACCCTGATTTTACAAATTAGAGAATTGAGGCTTAGAAAGATTCAATAACTTGCTCAAAGATCACACAACTAATAACAGAAACAGGATTTGAAGCTATACCTTTTTTTACTTCAAAGAATGATGTTAACCATTAGTTTCTTCTGTCACCTAAAGTTTTGATGGATATTGAAGAATGTAGAGTGATTGGTCAGGATAGAGCCCAATGATTAGTCTCAGGACTGAGACAAACATTTCAGGTAAAAAACTGCCATATTTACATAATATACCAGGTAGGAGGAAACGTTCTTTGCTAGAACGGAGTCTGCCATCAGTAGAATAGCTCAGGGACATTAGTTGGATATTAAGATTGGAAGAAGATAATTTTGAATATCACTCTCTTAGAGTCTTACTTGTTTTGTCTTTGATCTCATTCCTCAGGAAACATGCCTGTCTTCATGAGAGAAACAAATAACTGAGAAATGACAAGGACAATTAGCTAATTTGAAACCCCAGGGACAGGATAAGAATCTAAAAGAATGAAACATTTTTGCTTGGGGTCTGATATGAGTCAAAATAATGTCGGAGAAACCTCTTCCTTTCTCACTGAGAAAAGAACTGGTTGCCTTGGGGATGATTACTTCAGTATCAGAACCACAAGAGCTATGGGTTTAGTGCTGGGGCTGAAAGAAAGGAGTGATAACCTGAGGGGACACAAAGCTCCAAAGTCCTGACAAGGGCAACTGGTGCCATAAAGAGAGAAGAGAGGTGGCTGACAACTCCCAAAAAAGTGTCTTAGTCTGCTTGGGCTGCTATAACAAAATACCACATACTAGGTGGCTAACAAACAATAGAAATTTCTTTCTTATGGTTCTGGAGGCTAAAAGCCTGAGATCAGGGTGCCAGTATGGTTGAGTGAAGGCCTGCTTCTGGGTTGCAGACTTCTTGCTGTATCCTCACATGGTAGAAGGGGCTAGGAATCTCAATGAAGCCTCTTTAATAAGGGCACTAATCCCATTCAAGAGGGCTCCACCCTCATGACCTAATAACCTCCCAAATACCCCACTTCCTAATACTATCACACTGTGTGCTAAGGTTTAAGATATGAATTTTTGGAGGACACAGATATTCAGACCATAGCAAAGGAGGAATGGAAAGAGAGACATCTTCATCTCCAAAGGCCTACTTTAATCAGTTGTCTTGGGGTTCTATCGGGGAGAGCCTGGACTTGGAATAATTTGGGTTTAAAAATTATCCTGCTGGAGAGAGTAAAACAGAAACCACTTTTATATTCTCTCTTGTTATAGCCAGATTATAATTGTACATTGCAATCGTTAATATTATTATCCTGGTATATATCTCTAATATCTCCTTTTCTGCTTGATATGCATTATTCATCTTAATTTAATAGTTAAACTTTCCCTCAATTTTGATAGTTGATGGGTTGCCATTTAGTGGGTGGAATGCATTAATATCTTTAGTATCTCTCCAAGTTTTGCTTTTAAATTAACCAGGGTTGTTCTGGAACAAATCAAGTCAGAAATACTTGTTCTACACCTTTCCTTGATGCCCACTGGGCTACCTAATGGATATTACTTGCTTATTTTATGATTTGAGTTGAAGGCACTATTCGAGTACTATCTAGGTGTAAACACTTTCTGCATTCTTCACAACTCTGTTTAATTATGTCTTCCAAAGCTGGATGATATCAGAGCATGATCTTATTTTGCCAAATTTTCTATTCTTTTCTTTTTTTCCCGACTACATCAAGTAACAAGTATGTTCTGGGTCTCCTGCAGTTACATATTACTATTATCATTACCTTTCTTAATCCTTGTGTTTACTCCTTCAGGTCACACATAATCACAGAATGATAAATCAATTATTGTAAGGGTCATACAGCTGCATTTTCCTTGATTAACCATCTAGTAAACTTTATACATGGCACTGTAACTTCTCCTATGCTAGGTTGCAAAATCTTGTGTTTGAAATCTGAGACTTCTGGGACTTAGGTTTCAGCGATGTTTTGATAAAAATTTCTTCAGATCACCTAGGAAAGAAATGACTACGATTGATTCCTTCAGTCCTGATACAACTAGCTGAAAAGAGACAGTTTAAAACACGAGTGTGCATGAATGTACAAGGGAAAAAAATGCCAGGAAGGGGGATTGTCTGATTGATTTTAGTTCTCAGCATTCCAAATCTTATCTCTCTTGTCTTAGTCAACTCGGGATACCATAACAAAATACCATAGACTGGGTGGCTTAAATGACAGAAACTTATTTTCTCACAGTTCTGGAGGCTACAAGTCCAAGATCAAGGTCAAAATGACCAAGACCATGGTCAGTTTCTGGTAAGAGTTCTCTTCCTGGCTCTGCTTCCACCAGGTGGCTGTCCACCTTCCATAGTGGGGACAGAAGGAGAGAAAGCTGTTTGGTGTCTCTTCTCATAAGGGCATTAATCTCATCCTGAGGGTCCCACCCTCGTGATCTCATCTCAACCTAACCACCTCCCAAAGACTCCATCTCCAAATACCAGCACACTGGGGTTTAAGGTTTCAACGTATGAATTTTGGAGGTACACAGTTCTGTCTATAGCACCTCTTTACAGTTGTGAATGACTCAAAATGATCAATAAATATTCATCGAGAGATTGAGATAAGGCCAGAATTATGCTGGATTCTGTGGGCGCTATAAAGAAGGAAGAAGACATGGTTAAGAACTTGATTTAGACTTGTATAAGTTTGGATATCTTTTAGTAAGAAAACGTAGATACAGAAACATAACTCCCTTTCTAGGATTTTTTAAATAGCGGGATGCTTTTAGCATTATTGATTGAGGAGAGAAATTTTGAGTGTCAGGTGCATAAGAAAACATGATGGGAAAATAGAACAGTTCTTCCTTTAGACACTTCCTTTATGATTGTTTAGAATTATCAGAACATGGACCAGAGCAGTTTTGAGAGGCGTACCGATCTTCCTTTTTCTCTGTGATCTTTAAGGTATTTACATAGCCATATAGACCTGAATTAGAATGCCTGGAACTTAAATTCATATGTTCTTGTTCAGTTCATATGAGACCATTATTTTATCCATAGCAATATAAAATTGCTTAAGTGAAGAATTAGAGTAACTTAATCAGAAAGGAAACATATTTAGTTATTTCATGCATATAATGTGTCAGGCACTATACCTGATTTCATTCTCAAAACCACTCCTACAAAGTGGCTATTTTTATCCCTATTTTACATACAAAGACATTGAGGCCCAGAGAGATTAAATAATTTTCTTTAAACTAATTTTAAAAAGAAACACTTGTTCTGCTAATAAGTGGTAGAAATAGAGTTCACTCTGAAGCTCTTTTTATCGTATCTACTATTTCCATGAAGTAAGTACACTGAATTTGTATTTGGTAACTGAATATTTGTCCAACTCTGTATGCTTTCTTTGCAAACTCTTCTGCATATTGATAGCATTTTATTTGCCTCCATCATTTCTCATCCTCTCCAGTGATCAACATAAGATATTTAACCATGTTGAAAAGACTCAAAACATCCTTCCATTGTTCTACCAATTGTTCTAAACCAACAGTTCCATGCAAAAGAATGAGAATGGTGTTTGCCCTGATGTATTGCTTGAAGGATGGTGTTCTACAAGAAATATAATAGATGTTATATGAAGATAAGGGCCTGTGGTAAAAAATAAATTTGGGAAATCCTGGTTTAAACAGTTAAGCGGATTTGTACTTTGTAAGATTTCCTACATCATTAAATACTAATGCGCAGTGCAATGTAGTTTTCCAAGAGAGCAGAATGAGTGGCTGTGTTTTCCTAAATTATTTGACCACAAAACCCTAATCTTATTGAATAACTATTAGTCTTATGGAACCTAGAATTCTCTAGAGCATAGTTTGAAGCACTGGCTTCCAGTAATGAATGACACCTGTTTCGTCTAAGTGATTTTTCCCATGGTCCCTAGGAAAGGGTGCATTTATCTTGTGAGTTAATTCTCAGAACCCAGAATGCATATGTGGGTGAGCTAGTTCTTTTATTTCATTGTAAAGCAGTTTGGGGAAGATGATAAACAAACCACACAAATATATGCACAAAATTCCACTAGTCTGTGTAGTTCAGAGCAAGGTGAATTTAAGATTTAATTGCGCTGATGAAGTGTGTGTGTGGGCAGGGCGGGGGTGTGGGTGGGTGGCATTCATTTTCAGCCACCATTATGAAAGTAGAACTTGCTTGCTTTTACTATCCGTACAATATGTGCCTTTGTAAACAGGATGCAATCTGGAACCCAATTCCTGTATTAAACACACTTTTCTGTAGTTCATTTTTAGAATTTTGAGCTTAGCTTCCTCATGCTGTTATAGAGCAGGCTTAATTTGTGCCTACAGAAGGCCATTCTCTTGGAGTCTGGGGGGTATTATGGAAAAGTCATAAATGAATTGGCATTGGGGGGGAGAGAGAAAAACTGATTGCCACAGATCACTCTTTTGAGCTTCCAACCATCTGGAGGATGCCATATGGAGGAGGGAAGAGTTCAGAGAAGACCAGCACTTAAACCACCAAAACCCATTTTAGTCTCCATTGGACTAGATTTGATCATAAAGAACTGTCTCCTTTCTGGCTAGTGGTCTCACACAGGACTAGGTTAAAATAATGGATTCACTCTTTACTAGCTATATGTCTATTTTCAAATTATTTAATTTTTCTAAATCTTATTCATCAGTAACATGAGGCTAATACTCACTTAATGGACTTTTTGTTATTATTAATAGAAGTAAAAGCACCTACACTGTGCCCTGCTCATAACTGATAAATAAAGAGTGCTCTCTTCCTTTTCATCCTGTACTATTGGACAGGTTTGGAGAAGAAGGACTTGATGATGGGGACAAGAAAGATCCAGGCAGAGGGAACATATGCTGATTCTTTTCTATATTTGATACTGTTTTTGTGTTAAGCAAGCTAGTCAGTTTTACATCCTAGACAAGAAAAGACAAATGCATTTAATTTCCAGTAACCTTTTTTTCAGTACTCATTCTACATTTCCTCTGCAGCACTTGATAATGGTGAGTACTTTCTTGTTCTTGAATTTCTTCCTTTGGCTTCCACAAGGCTCTACCTTGTTAGTTCTGCCTAATTATGTGACTGCACCACTTCCTCCAACTTTAGAAAACAAATTGTACTCTGGTTATTCATCACCGCATAATAAACTACCTCCAAACTTCTTGGCTTAGAATGATAAATATTTTATTTTTATCCCCTGTGGTTCTGGAGGTTGACTGGCTCAAATTGGTGGTTCTCACTTATGTTCTCTCATGCAGTTGCAATTCGGAATGCAGGGCTGGAATCTTCTGAGGGCTTATTCACTCATGTCTGGCTCCTGAGAATAGAGGAGGAGATCGGAATAGATGCAGCAGCTAGGGGTCCTCGGGCATCTCTCTGTGTCTGTATGGAGTCCTTCCTATTCATAGTCTTTTTTAGTGTACAGTTTGCAGGGTAGCCATGTTTACGTAGTGGCTCAGGGCTTCAAAGATACATTTCTGAGAAAGAGAGAGAGAGAGAGAGCACTAATGTTTTATGTCCTTGCCTCAGAAGTCACAAGTGATCACTTCTGAAACATTTTACTCATCAAGACAGTTACAAGGGCTTGTGCAGGTTTGAGGGGAGGAGAAATAAGCTCCACCGTCAATAAGGATGAGACAAGATTCTGAAAGACCTTGTGAAACCAAAAATATTTTTGTGGCCACGTTGGGAAAATAGAACTTACCACAGTCTGTTCTCTGATCCCAGTGATACTGTGATAAAGGTGGACAGGCACACAGCCGTTAGCGTGTGACCCTCAGTGCAGCGCTTAGAGGTCCTGCTTCGCCAAGTCAGCCTTGTAGGGGTCCTCCGGTGGAGAGTACGGTGAGAGCGGATCCCTGCCTTCTCCCCGGGCCCTCTGGGTGGGGGTGTGGCTGGGGACAGGCCGAGGGCTGTGTCCTGCAGAGCTCCCAAGCCCTCACTGCGGCCAGCCACGGGCTAGGCCCAGGCCTTGAAGACCTAATGGCGGCCGCAGCCTCCATGGGTCGCGGTCCGTGGAGGCCTCAGCGACTGGACTATATGGACACTGCCATTGAGGTAGCAGCTTCAACCAGCTTCAGTCTCTCCATTCAAGTTTCAAAAATTGGTGCAGCTTAGATCAGTCGTCTACCCCTAGAAGGTGGCCCGAGGTCAGGGTTAAGTTGCCAGGATGTTGCACATCGTTACTTCAGGTCCAGCTCTGTGGTGGGGCTATTCTCAAAGAAGGGCAATTGTTGTGAGCTGGTGATTAACCTGACCGGTATGTGCTGCAACATGTATTCCTGTTGATCCCATACAAATGATTCTCTCCAGTTTAAATGAGAAGCCTGAAGGTGATCTGGGTCCTGAACGCCTGGCTCCCTCAGTGATGAGGGCTGGGCAGGGTCTGGGGCCCTGGCCCTGAGGGCACCGCCAGCTGAGCTCTGCCTCTTCAGCTGGGCCTGGGCACTGGCGGGAGGACCCAGACTGAGTGCTGGACGAACGCTCCCGGGCAGGGTAACCGGCCCCTGCACAGGGCCCCCCGCCCCCTCCAGGGCCTGGACCTCCAAGGGCGAAAGTTGAGGCTTGGAACCTTGCCCTTTCTTCTCAGAAGAGAGAATAACATTTGTTTTGATGGCAGTTTACAAGAACATCATGACCTGACCGTGACCTGACCTCAAGAACAAAACATCTGACACCAAGAAGTTTGCAACAACTAACCACACGCCTCCCTCACCTTGCCTATAAATGGGTATTGCTGAAAGCTTTTAGGGAGTTCTGGGTTTTTAAGGCATGAGCCACCTGTCTCCTTGCATGGCCCTGCAATAGACCTTCCTCTGCTCCAAACTCTAATGTTTTGCTATTGTTTGCCCTCACTGTGTGTTGGGCACACAGACTTGCATTTGATAACAATACAAGTCTCTTCTACATGCAAAATAGACTCACTCTGTCCTGAAGACAACCTCCTCCCAAAGTTTCATTCTGTTGTGGCATTGGGCTCACTCTCAAGGGCCAGGATCTCAGCATATACGTCATGTTTAGGTGTGATGAGCTCCTCGGTGTGGTTCCTTGTGAATAGGTTCTTGAGTATCCTTCTCCTTGATCTAAGACTTGTAAAACTAAAGCGACAAACTGTCTGCCTCTCCCCGCAACACTCAGCATACATGATGGGACAGACTCAGAATAACCACAGTAGATAATTCCATTTAAAAAGGGGGAAATAGGCAGCACAGAAGTCATTGGTCCATAGCAATTCTGAAAAAAAAATAGCCCAGCATATATTGCCAATTCCTTGATTAAGGTTTAGTCATAGTGTCTGGGAATGATTTTTCATGGCTCCTGGCTTTGCCTTTCACATAGAATGTAGTCTGTGTTTGCAGCTCAATAATTTTTTCAGTCTGTTTCCTGCTAGTAGAAGCTCAAGAGTCCAAGTCTTCTTTAATTTGGTACTGTTTTTGTCCTTTTCAGTTTAAGCTGATACAATTCCTTAAAAAAGCTTTGCATTTAAAAAAAATTTTTTTTTACATTGGAGTATAGTTGATTTACAATGTTGTGTTAGTTTCAAGTGTACAGCAGAGTAATTCAGTTATACATATATCTATTCTTTTTCTGATTCTTTTCCCATATAGGTTATTACAGAGTATTGAGTAGTTCCCTGTGCTATACAGTAGGTCCTTATTGATTATCTCTTTTATATGGAGAGATGTGTATATAAAACTTGGTATTTTTTTAATGTACCAATCTCTAATCCATTACATTAGACTAAAGCCACATCCACGGACTTCTTCAGGGAAAACTCTGGGCTATGTTGAGCTTCCTTTGAGACTGTTATGGGACAATGCACTTCAGATTCTTAGAAGCCCTATTGTGTAATAGAATCTGTGAGACATGCCTTAATATTCCCACAGGGTCTTTTGCCTGTTTGAGGTATTACTTTAAATTTTTCTTAACATAGGTTTTTGCAGTCATACTCCTGGCTTTATCTTTAGACGATGTTTCCTGATTGTATGCTAGACTTTGTCTCTATCCTGAAGCCATTTCTTAATTTAAAAATGGTTTTTCTCTAGTAGGTCTAGTAGGTCTAGAGAAAATCCATTTTTAAATTAAGAAATGGCTTCAGGATAGAGACAAAGTCTAGCATACAATCAGGAAACATCATCTAAAGACCTACTAGAGAATGGACTTGAGGATACGGGGAGGAGGAAGGGTAAGCTGGGACAAAGTGAGAGAGTGGCATGGACATATATACACTACTAAATGTAAAATAGCTAGCTAGTGGGGAGCAGCCGCATAGCACAGGGAGATCAGCTTGGTGCTTTGTGACCACCTGCAGGGGTGGGATAGGGAGGGTGGGAGGGAGGGAGACGCAAGAGGGAAGAGATATGGAGATATATGTATATGTATAACTGATTCACTTTGTTATAAAGCAGAAACTAGCACATGATTATAAAGCAATTATACTCCAATAAAGATGTTAAAAAATAAAAAAAAAAAATAAAAATATAAAAGAAATGGTTTTTCTTCCAGAGAGGCTGGAAATGAAAATGTTTTATTTACTCAACGAGTCCTGACTCCTTTATATTTGACAATTCTTTCTTTAGATTGTCTCTCTCCTCTTGCACCCTACTATAGGCAGCTAGAAGGCAGGCAGCGACGTCAATGCTCTGTTTGGAAATCTCCTTACTTATATCATCTGGTTCACTAGGTATGTTTTTCCTATTTTCCAGATTTCAGCAGGCAGTAGTGTTGCTAAACTTTCTAACACTGCCTTCAGGACTGCCAGACTTTTTATTTGGCAACTCATGGAGCCAAAATACCTGTCTCAAGGTAGAGGCGCAGGCTTTTATGACTTTTCTTGGAAGTCATGTATTCTCATGCATTTTATTTAAGTGATCACAAAGGCCCACTCAGTTTAATGAGGAAGGGAAATAGTTTCTACTTCTTAATGAGGGGAAATGGCAAGGATCAGAAAAGCATGTAGGAATAGAAATATTATTGTGGCCATTTATGTAAAATATAACCTAACACATTCAGAATATGTGTTTCCAAAGGTTTTGTTCTTTTCCCACTCTTTCATTAATTTTTCCTTGGTGATGTCAGCTACACTCATGGCTTCAAGTAATATACTATGTATATGACTCCCCCAAATCAACCTCATCATTCTAGTCACCACTGTTATCCAATACCTAACACATTTTGAACACCTATAGCGATCCAGTCACTGTATTCAGGGTTTCACATGAACTGTCTTATACAGTCCCTACCAGGACCCTATGACATGTTTTTGTTTTACAGAGGAGTTTTGGGTGGTTACGTACTTAACCACAGGCATGCGACGCTTATGTAGAGCTGATTTTTTTTTTTTTTTAACAGAGAGATGTACATTTTATTTAGTTTCTTAAGTCTGATGGTCTAAAAATAACAAATCAGTATATCATAGTTAAAAGTCAGGCATCAGGATGTTTCATTTTTGCTTTGGATTAGACAGTGAAACACTTAAGTAGTTTTCTTTGTCCTAAAGAAAGAGTATTAAAATTGGGACATTATGCCTTTCAAGTAAAATCAATACAGTTGGTAGAATGTTTCACCCTTTCCCCTCAAAAACACTATTAAAACCTCAAGGCTTATAAGTTATAAAACTTCAAAGTGATAATTTTGCTCAATATTTAATGTATAAGAAATTGAGTCCTGGGAATTACGTGGCATCTTGTACCTTCTGCTGCTGGAAGAAATGAAACTAGAGCCCAGGTGTTTTGAGGGAAGTGTATGTAGAGCTGATTTTTTTTTTTAATTTTAATTTTATTGGAGTATAGTTGATTTACGATGTTGTGGTAGTTTCAGTTGTTCAGCAAAGTGATTTAGTTATATGTATACATATATTCATTCTTTTTTAGATTCTTTTCTCATATAGGTTATCACAGAATATTGAGTAGAGTTCCCTGTGCTATACAGTAGGTCCTTGTTGGTTATCTATCTTATATATAGTAGTGTGTGTATGTTCTTCCCAAGCTCCTGATTTATCCCTCCCCACCATGTTTCCCCTTTGGTAACCATAAGTTTGTTTTTGATATCTGTAAGTCTGTTTCTGTTTTGTAAATAAATTCATTTGTACCTTTTTAAAAATTAGATTCCACATATGAATGATATCATATGATATTTGTCTTTCTTTGTCTGACTTACTTTACTTAGTATGATAATCTCTAGGTCCATCCATGTTGCTGCAAATGTCATTATTTCATTCTTTTTTATGGCTGAGTAATATTCCATTGTATATATGTACCACATCTTCTTTATCCATTCCTCTGTCGATGGACATTTAGGTTGCTTCCATGTTTTGGCTATTGTAAATAGTGCTGCAATGAACATTGGGGTGCATGTGTCCTTTCAAGTTATAGTTTTCTCCAGATATATGCCCAAGAACAGGATTGCTGGATCACATGGTGGTTTTATTTTTTGTTTTTTAAGGAATCTCCATACTGTTCTCCATAGTGGTTGTACCAATTTACATTCCTACCAGCAGTGTAGGAGGGCTCCCTTTTCTCTACACCCTCTCCAGCATTTATTGTTTGAAGACTTTTTGATGATGTCCATTCTGACTGATGTGAGGTGATACCTCATTGTAGTTTTGATTTGCATGATGTTGAGCATCTCTTCATGTGCTCTTTGGCCATCTGTATGTCTTCTTTGGAGAAATGTCTATTTAGATCTTCTGCCCATTTTTTTAACTGAGTGTAGAGCGGATTTTTGATGGCAGGTCTTTTACCTCCAAAGTCTACTTAGTTAACCACCAAATGAAGTTATCCACTAGGTTTATACCTCTGGTTCTGAGTTCTTTTCCAAGACTGTCCAAATGCTTCCTGGATAATGCCACCTTTTTGAATGTTCTCTGTGGAAAAGAAGATGGGGAAAGAAGGAGGCCTAAGACCGAGCTCGTGTATATTGAACAGAGGCTAGAGAAAGGAACACCCTTCACCTAGAGCTGTGGACTTCAAAGACAAGGCAGCATAAGAATATGATAGTTGAGCAGTAGAGACTGTGTTTTATAAATTAGAGAAGGTTCCAATGTCTTATAAGATGAAACTGTTCTGGGACAAGTTATCAGGAATGATAGTTAAGCATTTGACTAGGGAACTATTGAGCTGGCAAATGGGAGAGACTTGCAGCAAAACATTGACTGTTTATAATAAGCGGCCAAAGTGGCTCAATTTAAATGTTTAGCCATGGAGTAGATGCTATTGTATTTCTCATCATTCCATTATTGTCTCAAATACATTATCTTCTCCATATAGAGATTCAAAAAAAATTTACTATCAAAATTGAGAAGTGGTATAAAAGCAATTTGTGTGAAAAAAGTGTGTAGGTTTTAGTTGACTAATACCTCAGTGAGAATCTACATTATCCTAACTTTTTTTTTTTTTTTTTTCTGCTAAGGTGAAAATAGGTTGCCTTCAAAGACTCTGCAGTGAGGGAAGTGAGAATTTCATGCTGTTCTGAATATGTACAACCACTGCTAGAGTACATACTGTGTTTTGATCAAGGCATTCTCTTACAGGTCACTGTTAAGGTCAAATCTCTTCTCTATGGCTCTTCAATGGCTGGTGAAGCCACTCAAATCTGGGTCAAGTTAACTACATACAAAAAAAATAAAACAATTTATCCATTAGAAGCCGGGATATGTGTATTAGTTTTTCATTGCTACTTTAACAAATCATCACAAACTTAGTGGTTTAAAACAATATAAATATATTATCTTAATTTCTGTAGGTCAAAAGTCCAACATAGGTCTCATTAGGCTAAAATCAAGTTGTCAACATGGCTGCATTCCTTTCTGGATGCTCTAGGACAGAATCGGTTTCCTTGTATTTTCCTGATTCTAGAGGCTGTCCACATTCCCTGGCTTATAGCTGCTCTTCCCTCCATCTTCAAAGCAAACAAAGGAAGGTCCAATTCTTCTCATGTAGCATCTCCCTGAAAGGCAATTCTTTTGCCATCACCTAATTGTAAGGATTTATGTGATTAGATTGGGCCTGCCCAGATAATCCAGGATAATCTCCCTATATTTTAAAGTCAGTTTATTAGTAATCTTAATTCCATCTACAATCTTAATTGGATTTTATTATGTAATCTAACATATTTATAGTTTTTAGGAATTAAGGCATAGAGATTTTGGGGGGACAATTATTTTGCCTACCACAATATATAATGTAACTAAGCAGCTATATGTATAATTTCATACATTTTATAACCACAATGTCATATATAACTAAATAAAAATTTATATATAAAATTATAGACACACACACCCATACAATATAGAAGGGTGGTATGATCTTTACACATTTGAATGGCTGTCCACATCTGGATGTCTTTGGTGAGCAAAAATAGGACCAATGATTAGAAGAACCAAGGAGAAATGATTATATACTTAAGTTTTTTGATTTCCTGCAACATGTCATACACTTTACTTAGATATTTATTAGTCATCTTATTGGAAGGTACCATCCCATTTACAGATGGGAAAACAGAGAATCAGAGAGTTGGATGAGATTGCCTTTAGGAAGTGGTAGAACTGGGATGTAAACCTAGGGATGACTGGCTCTCTCTAAAAGCATCCAATTTTAGGGGAGAGGTTAGCTCTACCTGCTAAATTTTGACTCAATAGAGAGATGGTAAGATTGAAAAGGCATAAACTTTGAAGTCCCTGAGGGTGTTTCCTTCAGAGGTCAGATGCTGTCGTTGAAGGGATTTAAGCACTGGACAGGGTGGGAGATGAAGTGGAGCTGAGTAAAAGTCAAATCTCTATTCTAATATGAAATTCTATTAGTTATTGCTGGGATTTTATAGTAACTTCCCAAGCAGTTTCCATCTCCCAACTCTAGTTCCTATAAGAGACATGGGATCATGGTACAAAATGACTTAAGTTTAAATCCCAGCTTCTCTACTTCCTAACCCTGAAGCCACTGGAATATTATGTATGTTCTCTTAGTTTTGGAGTTCTCAATTGTAAAAGAGGGATAATAATAATACAACCTTTTAAGGGTGAAATGGAGATTAAATGAACTAATGCAAGTTAAAACCCTTATCATAGTATCTGGGCATACAGTAAACACAGTAGATTTTGTCAATTTTTATTGTTGCTGGGTTGTTATTTTACCCAAAATATGCATCTCTGAAGCACAGGTCCACCATATGATTTTCCTAAACATTAACCTTTAGCCTCCCCCCACCACACACACCAACTATTTATGGAGTAAAAGGCAAGAAGCCTTAGCTTGACCTGCAGGATCTTGTAACTATGTCTTCAACTAGCAAAATCTCCCCTTTGCTTTCAGACCTATACAGTTCAGACCTACTCATCTCCCTTGTACCTGAACATGTACATGTCACTAGTTTTCCTGTTTAGTGGCCTTATGTCACCATTCACTTATTCTAGAATGCCCTCTATCAGATTTCCAAAATCTAAACCATTCTTTAAGAATAAGCACAAAGATTGCCATCTCCATGACCTGTCTCTCATTCCCAGCAAGAAGTTAGTTCTTCTTCCTGTTATAAAGTTATTATATATACATATAGATACATAAAGTGAGATTTTACATATGTATATAGTAGAATATGTATATGTCGCCTTATAGTCCCTCTTATACATAATTTAAAGCAGAATTATGTCTTAATTATTGCTTTATTCTTAATATGCTTTATATATTTGGCACAACGGCTTGATAAGAAAAGTATATGCCAAAAATGTTTGAATAAATGAATGAGTTAAAGGAATGAAAATTACTCACTTTTTAATCTAATTCCCGATTATAACATTTGTATATGACTTCCTGCACTGAAATCAATAATAATCATGAATTTTCACAATTGTCTTGGTTCTTCCTTTCAGGCAAAAATTCAATACGTGAAGTTCAATAACCCAGTGGATATTAATGAAGTTCCTAATATGTGGTCAGTTGTCTCCTATAGCCTAGACAGTCAGCGGGCCTGATATTTCCAAGACTTTGGAGGTTGGTTGTCTAAACAAATTGTGTTATGAAACATTCACATATAACGCAGGATGCAATAGTAAGTGGTGTGGCATGATGGGATCCAGACCCAGAAAGACTGGGCATGAGTCTTGGCTCTGCTACTAACTTGCGGTGGACCTTGGGCAAGACTTTCCCACTCTGAGTCTCATTTTCTCATCTCTAAAAAAAAAAAAATGATGATAATAATAAGATAATTATAATGATAGCAACAATAATAATATCTATCTCATGTAATTGTGAAGATTTAATGAAAGAAATGGTTGTGGCAAAAAGTAGTTAGTCACCCCAAAATCTCTCTCTCCCCACCCCCAAGTCAGTGCAAATAGGTTGTGCAGACTAAATAAAATTAATCATTGCTTTGTCATTCAAACACAGTTTCGAGAACCCCAGTACCACCACAAGCTATACTCTGACTTAATTGCTAATCACTATTCCCACATATAGAAATGCTTGAGCCATCATTAGACAGATTATATATACAATATCAGTCATGATGAGTGTTTAGTGAATGCTCAGTGCCTTTCTTTCCCTGGCAGGGATCCAGGTTGTGTACTAATCATCATAGAACATTAAAGGGGGAGGGAATGCAATGATGCCAGGGAGATCTTAGATACTATCCAGTGATGCTGAGTATTTTGCTTCTCGCTCTCTGGAAACTATAGGTATCCAAGAAGATGTCTCTCAGCTGAGGCTCCTTGCCAAAACTTCAACCTGAACAATTCTGCTTTTGCTTGTTTTACAAGTAAGAATTCTTGTCCAGATTTTCTTTGGGGATCAGTGGTTCTGCTATTTTAAAATTGAAAAATCATTAATAATACCTCCCCCACTTTTAAAGATGAAGAGACTGAGACTCAGAAAAATTGACCTCCTCATAGACGCATACATAATAGGAAACAGTGGCAGCACCATCATTAAAAGCTCATAGCTGACTTGTGTGGAGGGATCTCTTGGTACCAGATCATATCCTCCTGGCCTTGCCAAATCAGGATTCCAAGAGCAGACTCCCGGTTACCTCCACTGGCAACTCTTCACCTGAGGGTTTTCAACTAGGGAGGCTGCTCTGCCATATTGGAAAAGCTGAAGAATTAATACCCCCTGAAGCCTCAACCAGTGAGTGACAGAAGTTGGTGAATAGATACCTCAACTCCCTTGTTCCTCACAGGGGATAACTCTGAGGTGTGTGTTCTATACTGTTTTTCTAGGATTTGCCCTCTGGGATTGAGTGGCGATTACCCATAGGGGCAGTTTACTTGATAATATGCCCCTTATATAATATATTCTCTTCCAGAGTTTCCTTGAGATCATAGCACTAATACACTGCTTTCACTGGAATCCTTGTCTCAGGATCTGTGTCTGGGGAACACAGTGTCTCCTGACTCACCATGTAGTATTGGGACTTGAGTCAACCATTGGTGGATAAGTCGATTGGACAAAGGCAAGCTATGAGTGAAGGACTGTGTGGGAGGTGGAAAGTGAGCAGCTCTGTATTTTCCATAGATCATGGAGGACTCTGCCACGTTGGCATAAGGTCTTTCTGATCTGTACAACCCATTTTGCTAGCCTACGCTTTTATACTCCCATTGCACTTTATGTCCACTTAAGCATCACAACTCTGCATTTATAGTCTGATTGTGTTCTGTCTTCCCTGGTTGATTGTGACATCCTCAAAGTCAGCGGTCTCTCATTCATGCAGCCTGTTGCACAGTGCTTGGCACAGAGAGTTCACTTTGCTCATGGGAGCTAAGTGAACCACCTTCCTTGTGCATTGGTGAAATGGGTCAGAACCTCATCAAACTGGAGAAGCAAGTGGAAAATAAGGTGCCTACACAGGATCAGAGAGAAGAGTTTAGCTGTGAAGTTGTAAGAACTCACAAACTATAAAAGGTTTTCAAGTACAGGAGCAACATTATGAAGGTGCTATTTAAGGAAGAAATGCTTTGAAGCTACACTTAAAATAGATCAGATCAAGCAAGCTGAAAGTCAAGGAGGCTGACAAGAGACCTCTCCTGTAAACCAGGTGTGAGGGGATAGTTCAGGGGGAGGGGGAAGTCTGTGTCCAGGAGAATGGACAGAAAGAGATAGATGAGAAGAAAACACTTTGCACAAAATTTTGACAGGAATTGCTAAATGTTTGTAGGTAAAAATATACTAGGCTATATCTAGGCAGTGCTTTCTATTTTTCATAGCACTTGACTCAAAAGTTTGGAGCCGCTAGACAGGTATGATGTTGTTATTGACAAAGGCAGGGATATTGAGAGCAGGAACTGCTGTTGGGGGAGATTAACAAGCTGAGTTTAGTGACTTTAAATCAGTGATGACAGCAAATTCTTCAGTAGGAATATACTATTCAAATTCAGAAGAAGCCAGGGCTCCTTGACTGCTAAAAGCTCTACCAATTACTATTTTAGAAACATACAGATATATCAGCTAATTTTTAATGGGGAAAATAAATAAAAATGGCTGTATTAAAACATTTCTTATTTTCTTTTTATAGTATTCATTAAAAATTAAATATCAGTTTAACCCAAGGTTAAGCTTTCACATAAAATACTACATTTTAAAATCCATGAGACAGTTACAGAAAGATAGAGAAGATGAAAAGGCAGAGGGCTATGTACCAGATGAAGGAACAAGAAAAAACCCCAGAAAAACAACTAAATGAAGTGGAGATAGGCAACCTTCCAGAAAAAGAATTCAGAATAATGATAGTGAAGATGATCCAGGACCTTGGAATAAGAATGGAGGCAAAGATTGAGAAGATGCAAGAAATGATTAACAAAGACCTAGAAGAATTAAAGAACAAACAAACAGAGATGACCAATACAATAACTGAAATGAAAACTACACTAGAAGGAATCAATAGCAGAATAACTGAGGCAGAAGAACACATAAGTGACCTGGAAGACAGAATGATGGAATTCACTGCTGCGGAACAGACTAAAGAAAAAAGAATGAAAAGAAATGAAGACAGCCTAAGAGACCTCTGGGATAACATTAAACGCAACAACATTCGCATTATAGGGGTCCCAGAAGGAGAAGAGAGAGAGAAAGGACCAGAGAAAATATTTGAAGAGATTATAGTCGAAAACTTCCCTAACATGGGAAAGGAAATAGCCACCCAAGTCCAGGAAGCGCAGAGAGTCCCATACAGGATAAACCCAAGGAGAAACACGCCGAGACACATAGTAATCAAAGTGGCAAAAATTAAAGACAAAGAAAAATTATTGAAAGCAGCAAGGGAAAAACGACAAATAACATACAAGGGAACTCCCATAAGGTTAACAGCTGATTTCTCAGCAGAAACTCTGCAAGCCAGAAGGGAGTGGCATGATATACTTAAAGTGATGAAAGGGAAGAACCTACAACCAAGATTACTCTACCCGGCAAGGATCTCATTTAGATTTGATGGAGAAATCAAAAGCTTTACAGACAAGCAAAAGCTAAGAGAATTCAGCACCACCAAACCAGCTCTACAACAAATGCTAAAGGAACTTCTCTAAGTGGGAAACACAAGAGAAGAAAAGGACCTACAAAAACAAACACAAAACAATTAAGAAAATGGTCATAGGAACATACATATCGATAATTACCTTAAACGTGAATGGATTAAATGCCCCAACCAAAAGACATAGACTGGCTGAATGGATACAAAAACAAGACCCATATATATGCTGTCTACAAGAGACCCACTTTAGACCTAGGGACACATACAGACTGAAAGTGATGGGATGGAAAAAGATATTCCATGCAAATGGAAATCAAAAGAAAGCTGGAGTAGCTATACTCATATCAGATAAAATAGACTTTAAATTAAAGAATGTTACAAGAGACAAGGAAGGACACTACATAATGATCCAGGGATCAATCCAAGAAGAAGATATAACAATTATAAATATATATGCACCCAACATAGGAGCACCTCAATACATAAGGCAACTGCTAACAGCTATAAAAGAGGAAATCGACAGTAACACAATAATAGTGGGGGACTTTAACACCTCACTTACACCAATGGACAGATCATCCAAAATGAAAATAAATAAGGAAACAGAAGCTTTAAATGACACAATAGACCAGATAGATTTAATTGATATATATCGGACATTCCATCCAAAAACAGCAGATTACACGTTCTTCTCAAGTGCGCACGGAACATTCTCCAAGATAGATCACATCTTGGGTCACAAATCAAGCCTCAGTAAATTTAAGAAAATTGAAATCATATCAAGCATCTTTTCTGACCACAACGCTATGAGATTAGAAATGAATTACAGGGAAAAAAACGTAAAAAGGACAAACACATGGAGGCTAAACAATACGTTACTAAATAACCAAGAGATCACTGAAGAAATCAAAGAGGAAATCAAAAAATACCTAGAGACAAATGACAATGAAAACACGACGACCCAAAACCTATGGGATGCAGCAAAAGCAGTTCTAAGAGGGAAGTTTATAGCTATACAAGCCTACCTAAAGAAACAAGAAAAAGCTCAAGTAAACAATCTAACCTTACACTTAAAGAAACTAGAGAAAGAAGAACAAACAAAACCCAAAGTTAGCAGAAGGAAAGAAATCATAAAGATCAGAGCAGAAATAAATGAAATAGAAACAAAGAAAACAATAGCAAAGATCAATAAAACTAAAAGTTGGTTCTTTGAGAAGATAAACAAAATTGATAAACCATTAGCCAGACTCATCAAGAAAAAGAGGGAGAGGACTCAAATCAATAAAATCAGAAATGAAAAAGGAGAAGTTACAACAGACACCGCAGAAATACAAAGCATCCTAAGAGACTACTACAAGCAACTTCATGCCAATAAAATGGACAACCTGGAAGAAATGGACAAATTCTTAGAAAGGTATAACCTTCCAAGACTGAACCAGGAAGAAATAGAAAATATGAACAGACCAATCACAAGTAATGAAATTGAAACTGTGATTAAAAATCTTCCAACAAACAAAAGTCCAGGACCAGATGGCTTCACAGGTGAATTCTATCAAACATTTAGAGAAGAGCTAACACCCATCCTTCTCAAACTCTTCCAAAAAATTGCAGAGGAAGGAACACTCCCAAACTCATTCTATGAGGCCACCATCACCCTGATACCAAAACCAGACAAAGACACTACAAAAAAAGAAAATTACAGACCAATATCACTGATGAATATAGATGCAAAAATCCTCAACAAAATACTAGCAAACAGAATCCAACAACACATTAAAAGGATCATACACCACGATCAAGTGGGATTTATCCCAGGGATGCAAGGATTCTTCAATATACGCAAATCAATCAATGTGATACACCATATTAACAAATTGAAGAATAAAAACCATATGATCATCTCAATAGATGCAGAAAAAGCTTTTGACAAAATTCAACACCCATTTCTGATAAAAACTCTCCAGAAAGTGGGCATAGAGGGAACCTACCTCAACATAATAAAGGCCATATATGACAAACCCACAGCAAACATCATTCTCAATGGTGAAAAACTGAAAGCATTTCCTCTAAGATCAGGAACGAGACAAGGATGTCCACTCTCACCACTATTATTCAACATAGTTTTGGAAGTCCTAGCCACGGCAATCAGAGAAGAAAAAGAAATAAAAGGAATACAAATTGGAAAAGAAGAAATAAAACTGTCACTGTTTGCGGATGACATGATACTATACATAGAGAATCCTAAAACTGCCACCAGAAAACTGCTAGAGCTAATTAATGAATATGGTAAAGTTGCAGGATACAAAATTAATGCACAGAAATCTCTTGCATTCCTATACACTAATGATGAAAAATCTGAAAGAGAAATTATGGAAACACTCCCATTTACCATTGCAACAAAAAGAATAAAATACCTAGGAATAAACCTACCTAGGGAGACAAAAGACCTGTATGCAGAAAACTATAAGACACTGATGAAAGAAATTAAAGATGATACCAACAGATGGAGAGATATACCATGTTCTTGGATTGGAAGAATCAACATTGTGAAAATGAGTATACTACCCAAAGCAATCTACAGATTCAATGCAATCCCTATCAAATTACCAATGGCATTTTTTACGGAGCTAGAACAAATCATCTTAAAATTTGTATGGAGACACAAAAGACCCCGAATAGGCAAAGCAGTCTTGAGGCAAAAAAATGGAGCTGGAGGAATCAGACTCCCTGACTTCAGACTATACTACAAAGCTACAGTAATCAAGACAATATGGTACTGGCACAAAAACAGAAACATAGATCAATGGAACAAGATAGAAAGCCCAGAGATTAACCCACGCACCTATGGTCAACTAATCTATGACAAAGGAGGCAAAGATATACAATGGAGAAAAGACAGTCTCTTCAATAAGTGGTGCTGGGAAAACTGGACAGCTACATGTAAAAGAATGAAATTAGAATACTCCCTAACACCATACACAAAAATAAACTCAAAATGGATTAGAGACCTAAATATAAGACTGGACACTATAAAACTCTTAGAGGAAAACATAGGAAGAACACTCTTTGACATAAATCACAGCAAGATCTTTTTTGATCCACCTCCTAGAGTAATGGAAATAAAAACAAAACAAAAAAAATAAAATCCATGAGAATTGATTAAAAGTCATTGTCAACATTCTCAATTTTTACATATTATATGAGGTAGCAAGCATATCATTATAAAGCCTAGATTAAAGAGTCGGACATATTTTATGTTTTCATTTCACTTTATTGTGTATTAAGCACTCACTGTGTACATTACAGTTTGAGGGGATACAGAATAAATAAAATAACATTCTTGCTCTCAACAAATTATGATCTAAAACAGTTTGGTTGAGACCAAGTGAAAACGGTCACACTGAAATGCTAGGTGTGCATAAACAAAAAATCGATGGGCTTGTAATGTTTTGTGGGTGGAGGTTAATGAGGAGAGTCGTTTGTGCTGACTAGGGTCATCTGGAAAGGCTTTGCTGAGAAGGTGGCATTTGAGCTGGTCCTGATATGGGATGGCTGGGCTATCAGTAGGCAGGAGAGGACATAGCAGGTGGGGGGTAAGTTGGGTTGTCTCACTAAGGTAAGAAGTATCGAGGTGTCTTTCAGCCGAGCAGTGGACATATGGGTGTGGGGTTTGAAGGCACTCGTGAACACCAGCGCTCGAAGGCTGCGGCGTTGCAGTGACTCAGACCTGAGAGTTTCACAGCTTCCCCTAGCACGCACCCATTCTGTTTCAGAGCAACGCATGAGTCATCACAGAGAACAGTTGGCCGTGTTGTCACCAGTACACTTCGAAGCAATTACAGGATATTTATGCCCGTTAGCAAAGGCAGATCAGTCGTGGGTGCTCAGGATCCACTCCTGTGGAAAGGAGTGAGTCTGAAGTCTGTTTGCCCCTTGAGCCTTTAGAATACTAACAGGTCATCAATGCATCCCTTTATGGAATGTCCTGTGCCCTGTTCAAAGAGTGAAAACATGTTGGATCACTGAAGTAAGTCTTCACAACCACCCTGTTGTCAGGAGCCCCAGTTTATGAGTGTGGGACAAAGGCTTAGGAAGCTGAATTAACTTTCCCATAGTCACATGACCCAGTAATCAGTTAGGATTTGATTCTAGCTGATTCTGACTAAAAATTCCATTCTGTTTAAACATTATTGCCTCTCATGAGTAGCCAAGAGTCATAAGTATTCTTGCTGATGGGTCATGGAAGAAATCGCTCATATTGGCACAGCTCTTTAGTATTTTTAATGTGCCAAATATTATTATAATTAATAGTAAGTTCAAAGAGCTTCTCCTAAATGCCATGTTTGTTCCTTATAATAATGCTGTCAGACTGGGTTGAAGTTAATGTTCAGAGAAAGTACTGGACATGACCAAGGTTGCAAGGGAATCCTACGAGGTTATTGGTGCCTTGGATCCTAAACAGATACTCAGTCTACGAGTGGTTTTCAATTTTTTCAAAACAAGAAAGCTACTTCTTCAAATGCAATAATGTGGAGAAGCCCAATATATGATGAAACCAAAGAGAATGGGGCTGCTGAGGCTGAATTCGGGTTTTAGGACCTTGGAGACCCTGCCTGTACAGATTCCTCCTCCTCCACTTACTCACCACTCCAAGGTACCTCTGTAGAAACCTGGGGTTTGAAGGGTTCAAGTTCTACTCTTGCTGCCTCTGATGGAAAAGACACAACCACTTTGGTCTAAGTGTTTTTCCCTACTCCCCCTGCCTATGCCCGGCTTTAGTCATTAGGGAATATGTTTCCTATTCTTTGACTCTGCTGTGTGAACCTTGGGGTTTCTGTTTCATAATGTGTGGGTTTATGGGTTGGCCTATACAGATATCATATCAGGAGCAAGAACTTCTTTGTCTTTCCTAAGGGGATATGAGGCATCTTTATGTGACATTTTAATTATCTTGTTTTAGACACAGAAATTCTGGTGTCATACGGCACAGGCTCAGATTCCAGCTCTTTAACTTAAGTTGAAAAATAGCCTCTCTGTGTGTTAGTCTTCTTATCCCTAAAATGGGGATAACAATGGTAACTGCCACTTTGGGCTACATTGATAATTAAATTAATACTTCATATAGAGGACTAAGAACAGTGAATGACACATAAAAAGCACTCTATAAATATTAACTATTTGTCATACATTAAAACATCTTAGAGGTTGTTTTTTGTCTCAGTGAGTCAGTATGACTCTGTGGACACACACATACACACCTGTTGATCTGAGGCTGCACTGATCTAAAACATTATATTAAAAATGAATCTTAATCTTTCCTTTTCAAGAGCGACCATACTTGAGTATTGAGGGGAGTGTTTGCTGCCACAATTTAGGATGGTCATTGAAAAATTATAATGTATCTACAGGGAACGTGGTATAGTGTACCGTGGGATGAGGAGGAGGCTTCAGAACAGGAGAGAAAAACGTTTGAAATAGAATGATTGAACTGGAGAGGAGAATAGATACTTAGTGGGGGTTATAATGAACCTTAGGTGGAACTAGGACCAATAGGTAGAGACTAGAAGGAAGGCAGGAAATATTTATTTAGTACCTATTATGTGTTAAGCATATGCTTTCACTTATGTCATTTGATTTTTATAACTATCTCATAAAGTAATAATTATTGTCCTCATTTTACATATAAGGGAAGCTGGAGTTAAGGAATGTCACCTGCTCAAGTCAATTGGAGAAGCTAGGATTTCAGCCTAGATCCCTTGGACTGCAAATTCCCAGCTCTTTCCGCTGCATTCCTTTATACAAGTTGGAGCTGTCCAACAAGAAATAGGCTGCCTAGATGTCTTGACGTATACACAAAGTGCTGTGGGTAGGTTTCTTCTCGTGATTCTAGTCCTCAGTACATGACAAAAAGACATTTCAATCTCAGTTTTCTTTTAAGTTGCATTTCATCTTCCATATTGATTTTTTCTTCTACCTTTCTTTCTTTCTTTCTTTTCTTCAATTTGAGGTTTTCATTTTCAGGAAATCAGTCAGGTTGCCATTGAGTTTCATTCACTTAGATGTCTATTAATTTCATCACAGGGCAAATTTCAAGATAGAGCAGTTTACTAAGGGTTTTGCCTTTTCAGACACTGACTTCACAGATGAAAATGAAACATTTAAAGATGGCTTCGGCCATTAGGACACCCATATTATATTGGTGGAAATCCTCCAGGCCTCCTAGCAGTGAATAAAGACTGCAAAATTAGCCCAGAGTTAAGCCAGCTTTTCTAAGTGGCCCCTTCAGTATTTGCTTCCTTGTTACCTGAGTCTACACCTTGCCAAAACACCAGGGGCTTTCCCCTTTGTTCTGACTTCAGTTTCTCATCTGTATGATGAAGTCAAACTAAACATCCTTGAAAATCAATCCCCATACTGTTATTTGTTATCTGAGGATTAAACTAATGAATTTCCTATGTTTCCTTCCTTCCCTCCTTCCTTGATTCTTTTTTCTTTTGTTCTTTTATTTATTTATTTGGCAACTTGCTTGATAAGCCTTTAGTTTAAATTCAGAACCTTAATTTTTTTAAACGATAACCTCCAAGTGTGTAGTTCCTAAAACAAGCTGGCACTCTACAAAGAAAAGAAACAATTCTCACTTAACTGAAACAGCAAAGTTACAGATTGCTGCTATCATCACTAATTAGCTGTCCCAGATGGAGGTTTGCCCCACCCCAAAGCAAGAGCTGGATGGCTTCCTATAGATAACTGGGACGCAAATAACTTGCTCCACTCTCTCTCTACATTAACCGTACCATATTTCCTCTCCTGTAAGAGATGTACAGTTGGTCCATTTTAGAATTGGGGCAAAAGAAACTTGTTTTGTAATTAGTTTAAATAACATTTTTAGGTATAAACATAATAAATGCTATTGTAGAATATTTATGTAATGTGAAAGACACAAATAAAATAAGAAATCATCCACAGTTCTATTATCCAGCTATAACTACTGTTAACATATTGGTATATATCTTTCCACATATATCTTTTGATACATGTATATGAAATAAAGTTTACACTGTACATACTGTTTTGCAAGGCTTTTAACTTAACACTGATCATAAAATTTTCTATGTCATTAATATTCTTTCACCATATCATTTTTGAATGATGAGTAGTATTCTGTTATTTGGATATTTGTTATTTTAACCACCTTTAATTTTTGATACGTAAGTTGTTTTCATTTTTCACTGTTAGAAATGGTGGATGCCAAAAGCTCAGCTTCTCTGTACACTGGTGCCGTATCAAATCTCGGAGACAGAGTTTTGGGTGAAGTAGAAAAGGGTAGCTTTATTACTTTGCCAGGCAAGGGGGGACACAACGGGCTCCTGCCTCGAAAAATTATGTGCCCCCCCCTTGGAGAAGATAGTGAGAAGTTTTACAGTAATTGTTCAAAGAGAGCGTGATCAGCTCATGGACATTCTTTTGATGGGTTAGTTGTAAGGTAAGTAGGAGTCAGCATCATCAACCTTCAGGTCCAGCTGGTCTGGGGTCTCCAAGCTTGTGGGCAGCATACCATCATTAATTGTTAACTTCTCCCACCTGGAGGAGTTTCATTATCTGCAAAATAGCTCAGAGATATTGTAGTGTGTATCCGTTGCAGGGGAACCAGGGCCTTGCCCCAAGGCTGCTCTTGACTGTTTCTCCCTGGTCTCACATCCCCTACCTTCCCTAATTAACAACTGCTTGAATCTGCCCATTGGAACTCAGGGAAGGTCATGGAGGCTGAATGAAGGCTGTTTCCTGTAATCAAAGAAATGGGGGACACAGAAAGGCTTTGTGCCCAGGAGCCCCAGAGGTCCCTGCTCAGTATCATAAGCAATGTTATAAAGATTATCCTTAACAGGTAAATCTTAGTATACATCCACAATTATTTCCTTGGGATACAATCTTAGTAGTAAAGTTGCTGGGACAAAAGATAGGCAATTTCTAAGACCAAATCGTTTCAAAAAATAAGGAACGCTTTGCATCCTTATGTTTTATGAATGCGAAAAATTTCCTTACACCCTGGCCAACACTATATATTACTGTTTGTAAAAACTTTGCCAATATGCTTGGTAAAACTTTATATATATATGTATATATTAAAGTCTCTTTACTCATTTAGGGGGATTTTTTTTTATACTTATTAACTTTATAATTCTGTCATAAATCGCCTCTTGCCCACATTTTTAATCTTTATACACTCAGACTGATAATATATTGAAAATGTTGTCTCCCAATTTGTTATTGCCTTTTAATTTTATCTATTATATATTTAGCATAGTATTTAAGAGCACAGACTCTGTATTCAGACTGCCTGTGTGCAAATCTGGAACCCAGATAGCCCTTTTGGCTATATGGCCTTGAAGTGAGTTCCTGAATAACTCAAGGCATCAGGTCACTCATCTATAAAATGGAGGTTTTAACAGTATGTACCTCATATGGTTGTGAGAATTAAATGGGATGACACTTGAAAAGTGCTTAACATAGTCTCTGGAAAGTCATGAGTACTCAATAATTATGAGAAAAATATTGTCATTAGCCATATTTGTGTTGTTGGTTAGTCAAAAGGGTTCAAAATGAGACAGAAACTTCACCTTCTGACTTTCTTGGGCTTACACTGAGGTTGGAAATCTCAAGTGGGTGGGAGGATGAGTGAGTATTGCCAGTCAACTCTGCAAGCTGTGCTTGTATCTTTCTTAGCCATAAGGCAGTGCCAAAGATAAGTGAAGCACATGCTACTACAAGAGACCCCTGCTGGAGAAGAGTTCAGAAAGGCTGTGAGGTGGGGTGCTGGAGGAGCAGATGAATCTACAAGTTCTTTGACTTCTCTGTGCTGTCAATTGTTGAAGCTTAATCAGTTTGCAAGTTTTATGATAAAAGATGTTGGCCCTGAGTGGAGAGGCAGTCAGCCAAGATTTGGAAATTGTGACAGTTAAAAGAGGGAAGTGGATTAGCAATAATACAATAAATGGTCCAAACAGCTGGCCTGGCCAATCAGAGTCATTGATGCAGAAATATCAAGACAAAGGCAGGCCAAGTCTATAAATGAGGGAATTAGCACAATTTAGACTGTGTCGCATAGAGTGGCATTTGTGTTTTCAGAAGCATTTTAAAATTCTCAGAGATGATAATGATACATCAGTAGGAATGCTTTTAAAAAGCCATGAAGTCTGAATTGCCCTTAATCAGTTTTAGGGATGAGATCACAAAAATGGTCAGAATGACTAAATTTTTAGGGAGAATAAAAGGCTCATTTATTCCTAGGAATGCCTATTGGTATTTGAAACTTGATTTAATAACAGTGGTCCCTTATATTTGGATAGCGCTTCTATCTGAAAAGCTCAGGGTCATAGTAATGCCAGTTTATACTTCCATTCTATGCAAGATGACAGGTAAGTTGTTGTTTCTTAGGTGAAGCAGTAGGAATGCAGACAGATTATATAATTTAGATTTAGATAATGAATGTGTCCATGGTGTCACTAGCAAGAGCACCCACGATCTTGTTTTAAACATAAAGAATTCAGTAGTAGCAGGTATGTTGGCTAACATTCTAACAATAGAATCAAACTAGTGTGACAATTATTTGTTTTTTAAGAAATCCATTTATTAGTAGAGTTGCCAGTAAAGACGTGCATATTTCGTACAATGTGTAAGGTGTAAGGCTCATATGAAGAATGAGTTTTTTAGCTGGTTGGAAGGTAGATGCTATGTGAGTACAAAAAATCCAAACTAGCTAGTTTTAAAAAAGAATTAATATCCTTAACATTGAAAGAGCTCTTGTAAATCAGTTAAAAACATGAGTTTTCCAATTAAAATATGCACTGAGAATATGAACAGGCAAGTCATAAATGAAGCAACATAAATGAACATAGTCATATGAAAAGGTGAAGAATCTCATTAATAATAAAATTATTTTAATTTAAAATAAATTGTTTTTTAACTTTCAAAACTGGCATTAAAAAAATGGTACAGCTACCTTTTGGCAAGATCATGATGCAAATAATGTAAATGGTGGAATGTAAAGCATTTAAAAAGGGCAGCATAGTAATATATATCAAAGATTTTAAAATATATTTTCCTTTAATTTAGCAATTTCATTTCATGGAATCTATTCTAGTGTCTTCTTAGGTTCACACAGAAACAGTATCAGAGATAAAAATTCAAATACGATCATTTATAAGATAACCAATAAAGGATACATTAGCCACATTGGGCTGCTGGAGCGTTATCCTGTGGGGAAACTCTTGGAAATAGTATAACATATGCCTCAGAACTATCTCACCTAAGGGGAGAGGGAGTTGGGGTATTTATACACCAACTCTCAAAAGTCATTGGTGGAGAGCTGCTTCTGAGAGTGTTAATTCTTTAGATTTCCAGCCTGCTGTGGACTTGAGCTGAATGACTTCCACATTTCTGTAGAAAGCACTCAGCCATAAAGATGCAGATAGTGATGGTTGGAAACAGGTTATATGCTCCTTAAGATATGGACAAGCCAGTGATGATGTCTGCTATATTAAGAAAACAATAAAATGATTTGCAAATATGTATGTACAAGTCTATTTATTATAACATATATTATATTTTAGAAACAATGTGAGTGCCAAACACTTGGATATTGGCTACAGTAATCATGGTGTATACAATTAATGTATAATTTCTAAATAATATTTAATCACTAAAACATATGTTGTAGAATAGTTACTGACATGACAGTGCTTTATTCAGGGAAGTAAGCAGGTTACAAAGCAGCAAGTATAGTATGAGTATATACTAGTTCGAAAAAAAAAGATCAATCATTAAAAAAAAGATTTGGAAGCACACAAAATAAGATATTAACAGTAACTTTCTCTGGGTAGTGTGATAGTGAATGTACTTTTCTTCTCCATCTTCCTCTTCTTCTTCCCTTTGTAAAAAAAAAACGAAACTCCTATAAACGTATATTGCTTCTGCAATAACAGTCATTTGTAAATTTAAAATTGAGTCACCAATGACTTAAAAATTAAATGATTAAAAACCCTTCACTAAGGCTAGAAAATTAATTTTTAAAGGAATTAATTACTGTTTACTTTTTTGATCTCAGTTAAGATTATTTCCACAAACGTAATCATTTTTTCCTTTGCAGTTTGGCTGGTCATCCCTGTCAATTAGCAGATATGGTATATGAAAACAGGCTGGATCTCATCTTGTGCACTTCAAAATCAGCATTATTTATTTAATTTATTATGTTGACAATACAGAACTTGAATTCTAATTACAAATGTTCAAATTCAGGCACAGAGAATTACATTAAAAAAAAAAACTACTTTGACAAGGAATAACTAAGAATAAAAAATAACATTGAGAAGTGAAAAATCTCTCAATGTATTCCAAAAGACAGAGGTGCTAGACTATAAAATTCTTTCTTGAGAGGAATTTAGACCTGCCCAGTCTGAGGTACTAATAAGTAAGAGACATCTTTAGTAATTAGTTAAGGGCAATTTTTTCCTTTTTCACAACCTGAGAGTGCTAGTCATGGGGTGCTATTAGAAATCTAATTAAATGTCAGATAAGTCAGTTTTCTAGCATACAGCTGTATATACAACAGGTCCTCCAGTACACTTATCTAATAAACTAATATTAGGTTTGGGAAAAAGTCTGCCATAAATATGATTTACTGATTTGTTGGATGGTTCATGTTAGTCAAAATTGCCAGTTCATTTTCGTCTAAAGCTTTTTTTTTTTTTCCAGAAAGAGAGTGGGAGAGATTGTTCTAATCTCGTTTTAAGAGCTCATCAATAATGCACCAGATCAAAATTTAGAACAGTCTGTGTAACGATTGGCATATGGGGGATGAAGAAAATTAATTTGATGTAAGAGAACAACCAGATAGTTTCCCCTCAATAATCCTTCTACTTCTGTGAAGGGAGGATTTAGGAGGTGGTGAGGAGTGGTAAGAAGCAGATTTTTAAAACCTGCCTTAATTTTTTAACCACCTAAAGAACAAATTGATACAATTAAAATGTACATTTCCCATTTTCCTCCAACTTTATAGTGAGTCAGTTGTTCTGTCCTATTGATTTCAGCTCTACAATTTTACTAAAATTTATCCCATCTCCTCCATTTTGGTGACTTTCTCAGGTTCAGGTTCTCTTTATCTCTCTGTGGTTATTCAAGTGGACCATATATTTTTTCTGCCCCCAGTCTTTCCCTGATTCAAATCTTTTTTTTTTTTTTTTTTTAATATCATTGTCAAGTTAATCTACAAAAGCACAGTTCTTATCTTCAGTCTATTGTTGGGTAACATTTCACATTCCATTTTATATTGAAATTGTTTGCAGTCATTGTGTTCACTGTATATTTCATAGATCAAGGCTAAATTTATGGGTGTCTGGGTTCAGAATAGTAAGGTTGGGAGGCAGGATGCTGATACTGCAAAGATCCACATGAAAGAAATGCCCAGTGTCCATTGGGCAGTACCTTAAAACATCAGGTCAAGTACTGTGAGATGCTTGAGGAAAAGCCCCACTGTACTGTAGACTCCCTCATGCTTGACTTCAAGCTTCACAATATGACCATGCCAATCCCAGAGAGGCCTCAAGTACTGGTAACAGGCTAGGAATAAGAATCTTGGGTTTTACTACCAATCTTTTTTCACAATAACCACAAGAGATTGGGAGATGAAAGAATTCATACATTAATTCATTTATCCTACAAATTCTACTGAGTATCTCCCTGTTCCAGGAATCCTCCTGTTAGTACTTAATAGGCTCTTAATAAAGGTTAAACTGAGAGGGTTTAAAGCATATTTGTCCACTTTCTTCATTTTAGAAGGAGATCAATTAAGTGAACTTATTAAGATCATATGATAAGCACTAAAATAATTTTCATTTATAGAGACCATATAAAGTTCCTTCAATTCCCTGGCATAGGACTATTCTGACCTCTGATTATCTCTCCTTCTGGAACCCCATCCTTCACCTTTTAGCTCCCGCCCAACTTACAGATTTCATTTTAAATGTTATTTCCTCAGGGTAGGCTTTCCTTATTTCCTGAGATTAGATTTAGCCCCTACATAATAATCATAGTAAACTATACAAGACCTTCAGTTTTGCTCAGTGCTTTACTTACTGCCTGGAACAAGGGGGGCTCTCAGTGGATGAATGAATTAATCTCATCTTCCAATCTCTTATAATTCTTGTGAAAGGAGATTAGTAGTAAAACCCAAGTTCTTATTCCTAGTTAATGACTAACTGGGACTCTCTGGGGTCCCCATACTCATGTTGTGAACTTGAACTTCAGCATAGTGAGTCTACAAAAAAAAAAGTGTTCAATGGCCTTGCCTCCAGTGGCACTGATGTACTGAGGCACTGCACTTACAGATAATAAGCAGGTGATTGTTTCTTTAATATGGATTTTTCCACTACTGGCATCCTGCCTCCAGCCTTACTAATTTGAATTCAGAGACCCCTACGTTTAGCCTTGACCCATGAAAGATAAGGTGAGCGCAAAGATTACAATTTCAATGTAGAATAGAATGTGATATATTTCTCAGAAATAGAATATTACCCAGGTACTCAAGGAAACTCTCCATAGAATATAAGTGAATAAAATAACAAATAACAGGAGGGTAAAAATGTGGGGCAAACTGGTCAAGGAGATATCCAAAGAGACTTTTGCTACCTTCTTTCCCCCGTTCCCTGTTCTAACCAGGAAGGTTTGCCTCAAGTTTGTTTGAGCCCTCGAAATGCAGTTTTCATCTCTTTCCATCTTCATCATAGAATCATAGTATTCCAACTTTGGTAAAGAGTGTATACACATGGCTTGCTCAGGCAATGGAAAAATAATGTTAAATCTTAAGTGTTTTCAGCTGTGATTCTCAGCAAAGACAACCCCCAACAGAGAATTATACATTCCAAAATATCAATAATGCCAAAGTTGAGAAACTCTAATCTGTTCTGCTCACAACAACTAGGTTGATTCTTTAAAGTGGTGAATCATATCACATCAATTCTCTGTCCTACATCCTTCATGAATCCCTATGTCTCCCCAACTTCCCCATTATCCCTCATCTCCTATTTTACTTCCTTTACTCATTGTATTCCAGCCTCAAGCCTTTCTGCTGGCTGATACCCTTGCCTGCAATGTTCTTTCTTCAGAGATCTGAATGTCTATTTTCTCATCTCTGTCGAGTCTTTGCTTATGTCACTCTTTCAGTGATCAAAATTGTAACTCTCCAATTCTGATTGCCTTAACCTGATTTTGTTGGCAAAGCACTTATCATCTTCTAATATGTTACAAAGTTTACTTATATGATTATTGCTTATTGTCTATCTCCTCCACTAGAAAGTAAGTTCCATAAACTCAAGGATTTATGACAATGTCTGGCACATAGTGGGCATGCTGTGAATATTTGTTGAATGAAGGAAGGAAGGAAAAGAGCAGACTTGAATAATAATCATGTGGATGCCAAGAAAAGCCCTTGGAGAAGAGTAAGTGTAGAGGCCCTAAAAGTGAATGAGCCTGGTGTGCTTAAAGGACAACCAGAAGCACACCAGTCAGAATGGCCGTCATCAAAAAATCTCCAGACAATAAATGTTGGAGAGGGTGTGGAGAAAAGGGAACCCTCTTGCACTGTTGGTGGGAATGTAAATTGGTACAGCCACTATTGAGAACAGTATGGAGGTTCCTTAAAAAACTAAAAATAAAACTACCATATGACCCAGCAATCCCATTACTGGACATATATCCTGAGAAAACCATAATTCAAAAAGAGTCATGTACCACAATGTTCATTGCAGCACTATTTACAATAGCCAGGACATGGAAGCAACCTAAGTGTCCATCAACAGATGAATGGATAAAGAAGATGTGGCACATATATACAATGGAATATTACTCAGCCATAAAAAGAAATGAAATTGAGTTATTTGTAGTGAGGTGGATGGACCTAGAGTCTGTCATACAGAGTGAAGTAAGTCAGAAAGAGAAAAACAAATACCGTATGCTAACACATATATATGGAATCTAAAAAAAAAAAAAAGGTCATGAAGAACTTAGAGGCAGGACGGGAATAAAGACGCAGACCTACTAGAGAATGGACTTGAGGACACGGGGAGGGGGACGGGTAAGCTGGGACAAAGTGAGAGAGTGCCATGGACATATATACACTACCAAATGTAAAACCGTTAGCTAGTGGGAAGCAGCCA
Organism: Balaenoptera ricei; assembly: GCF_028023285.1. Lineage (NCBI taxonomy): Eukaryota > Metazoa > Chordata > Mammalia > Artiodactyla > Balaenopteridae > Balaenoptera > Balaenoptera ricei. The sequence continues at coordinate 85,026,534 of NC_082646.1, read as the reverse complement.
CATAGCACAGGAAGATCAGCTCAGTGCTTTGTGACCACCTAGAGCGGTGGGATAGGGAGGGTGGGAGGGAGGGAGACACAAGAGCGAAGAGATATGGGGATATATGTATATGTATAGCTGATTCACTTTGTTATGAAACAGAAACTAACACACCATTGTAAAGCAATTATACTCCAGTAAAGATGTTAGAAAAAAAAAGGACAACCAGAAGACTAGTAGCTGGAGTATGGTCAGCATGAGTCAAAGAAATTGTCAAGGTCAATTCCTGTAAGGTCTTATAGAACACAATCGTGTTCATGTGCATTTTGTAAAGGAAGAATTTTGTGTCATGTTTAGGAGAGGATTCATATATATTTTCCACCCAAGTTTGGTTGTTCTTATATTCAACTTAGGTAATAAATATGAATGATTCTAATGACCGTTTTATGTTTCGGACTCAATGGCTTTTCTCTATGCATTTAAAACTGACCCATTTAAAAATGTCCATCGTTGCTTGTGTTTTAGCCATTGTTTCAGAGGCTACTATTCAAAAGTAAATATGTATCTGGAACATATAACACTTAATTCTACTAATAATTGTTATGCCATCAGCAGTTGATTGTACTGTCTCCTGAATAAAGACAGAATGAATAAAGGTAGAAGAGGAGGCTTCTGAATGGAGGTATAATGAGAGAGGTTGAAAATGTTAATAAGCAAGGGAAGAAAACTAGAATTTGCTGATCAACTGGTATGCAGCAAGTATTTTGCTAATTTGCATATGTGCAGCAAATTAATTTAAACATGGAAAAACTTATTGTTCCACTTCAACAATGAAAAAATTAAGGTTCAGAGAGGTAAAGTTACTTGCCCAAGATCATGCAGCTAGTAAGAAGCCTAGCTGGAATTTAAATTAAAATGTTTTGGGGTCCAACACTGTGTTAGTGCATTGGGGTTGCTATAACAAAATACCATAAACTGTGCAACAGGCAGTATATCTCAGAGTTCTGGAGTCTGGAAAGCCCAATATCAAGGTTCCAGTCAATCTGGTTCCTGGTGAGGACCTTCTTCCTGGCTTGCAAATGGGTGTTTTCTAATTTGTCCTGCTATGGCAAAGCAAGAGAGAAAGAGAAAGAGAGAGAGAGAGAAAGAATTAGAGAGAGAGACTAAATCTGTGTCTCTTATAATGGCACCAATCCTATCATGAGGGCTCCACACTAATGACCAAATTACCTCTCAATGGCTCCATCTCCAAATACTATCACATTTAAGATTTGGGCATTAACATGAATTTTGGGGACACACAAATCAGTCCATAGTAAATGCCAGTGCTGTTTCTATGATGTTAAATTGCCTTCCTACTAAAAAGAAAGAACACTCCTGCTTGAATATTTTGCCAAAAGTAGGCCCTGGAAGAATTACCTGCGAGTCTAGGCCTAGATTCATTCCCTTTAATTAAGTCAGTTTCTGAAGTCTTTAGTTAAGGTTTAGAAAGTTTCTTTAACATACTTCTGTGAAAGAAGTTTTGATAAAGAAAGTCTGAATGAGCCCATTTTCTCTCAGTTCTCTGAAAAGTTAATGGTTGTCCTAATGCAATTTTCTTTTTCCTGCTAATTGTAAAGGGAACATCCAAACACCAACTCCTGTATTTGGGGTTTTGGTACAGCTTTTGTGTCTGATAATAAAAGCTAAGGTTTATATTGTTGAGTAGAGAAATTCAACCACTGCTCTACATCAAACAGACCAAGGGGCATTATTTGCTATTAAATAAAACTATGTTGGTTACAGTTTCCAGCTCTTCCACACAAAGATACAGGTAGAGAATAATTTAGATCTTTTTAAAACTCCTAATGAAAGAATCATGAGTCTGATCTATTCCCAAAATATTGTCCATGAATCTAAGTAAGAAATTCAAATAATTTTATTTTTAAAGAAAAGAAATGTCCCTTTTCCTCCTCAAATTTCCTTTGGAGGGGTTAGATTTCCCATTAATTTGTTTTAACTGTGAAAAAAGCCCCATGAAGCCCTTATGAAGATTGCCTATCAGTACAGATTCCATGAAGTGGCTGTTTGTTTGCAATTGAAATGTTTTTACTGAGAAAATTCTTGTGGTTTATGACAGTGTAAGTTTTTTTTTACCTTCAAGTGACTATTTTTTTATGTTTTTAAAAATTTTTTATTTTATATTGGAGTATAGTTTATTAACAATGTTGTGTTAGTTTCAGGTGTACAGCAAAGTGATTCAGTTATACATATACATGTATCTATTCTTTTTCAAATTATTTTCCCATTTAGGTTATTACAGTATACTGAGCAGAGTTCCCTATGCTCTACAGCAGGTCCTTGTTGGTTAACTATTTTAAATATAGAAATGTATATATGTCAATCCCAAACTCCCATAATTTAAAGTAGAGAAACACATATTAAAATAAGTTTAAGGAGGCATCCCTTCTCCCCAGATTCTATTTTATTTGTCAGGGCATCTGAGATCCAACTGAAAAAAAACTGCCTGTCTATGGATGTGCTAAGTCAGTTTATAAACTTTTTCTTTTCCTGAAAAATCAATTTATGTTGCATAACATTCTGGAGTCCCTCATCAAAAGTCTAAATTTTTGCAGGCCTTGAATGAGAATAATGGTATACAGAATCCCACTGCTTATATTATGTTTGAGAATGGTGTCTTCTTGTCTTAGAAAGATGAGTAGTATAAGCTTTCACAGGTGAGAATGTATGACCATTCAGAATTGCTAGAATTAATGCATTGTTTGAAATAGTTGTCTTTGTTTTTGTGCCAATTTTAGTTGCCTATTTGAGCAGAAATGCACTTTGAGTTATTTTTAGCTCTGTACGTTGGATTTAGAATTCAATGGATTTACTTTTCACCAATACAAATAAAAAGTCTGTAATATCGGCAGCAAGTAGAGGGTGCAACACTCTATTTTTAACCCCTTTGGTTCCTCAAAATGATTCATGGGTCTGGTTTAAGAGCAACCAGTCAAGGAAACACAGTCTATGAAACACATTCCACTTCTTTAAGAAATCATCACAACCCAGGATTTGTAAAATTTCAACTTGATAAATTTATTCATTATTGTTAAATCTTGGAGGAGTTAAATACCTTTTTTGGAAAATGGCTGTTGTCATCTGGCTAATCTCAGTATTTCTTTGCATGATAAATACTGCCAGTCATGTGGATGTCATAGTCTTTGCCTGTCAGATAGGTTTAGACAGTTGTGGGTTACAGTTAAAGATTGCCACTCTGCAGGATGTTTTTCAGTATTTCATTTGTATAATTCTCTTTTGTTTAAAAAAAATAAGGAAATGACTTGTCAGAGCAGTTTCTCTCCCAACTGCTTCAATTCAACATTTATGCTCCAAGGGATTCTAGTTTTTTTGGTTTGGTTTTTGTTGTCGTTGTAGTTGTTGTTGTTTTGTTTTGTTTTTATTTTTTTATTATTGTTATTATTATTTTTTTTTTGTAAAAGAAAGGCTTATCTACAAGTCTTGGGCACCTGGGAAGTTACTGTGAGCATGATTTAGTAATGTGGTTGAGTGGCTAGACCATCACTGTGTCATTGGAAATGGATAGATTTGATCACAACACATATGGAACAAATGCCAAAAGACTGTTGGTAATTGTTCTTCTGGAATGGTGGCATGAGGAACTCCATGGACTTGCTATCCAGTGAAACAACCATAAATGGTGAACATTATTTTAAGAACAGTCATTTATTTGAGAAAATTTTTGTAAGGACAGTCACAGTCTGTGGCACTTGAGCCATGGCAAGCTTTCTCTCCTCCAGCTGAGTATAATGGCAGCTTCACTGGGAACAGATATGGCCAAGGGGATGGGACTCACTCTCCCATGATATCTCCCCTGGAGGAACAGGTCACCAGCATTTCTCACGCCTTCCCAGATCCATGTTGCAGAGACTCTGTTCCAAGCAAGAGCGGCTGAGGGGTTGGAGGCTCCCTTCCTCCACCCAGTTCTCATTCATAGGGCAGAGGTTCTACTCCAAGGGGTAGGCTGAGAATACTGGAGCCCTGAGCACCCTTACCGCAGCTTGCTCATAGGGCAGAGGTTCCACACTAGGAGAAGCAGTCTGAGAAGACCAGAGGCTACTTACTCCACCTAAAACTCTGCTAGTAAAGCAAAAGTGTCACTTAGAAGTTGGCCATTGTCCCTGTCCCAAGCTCCAGAGTAGTGGCTCAGAGATTTTGCCCAGTTTGAGACAAAGGTCATAAGAACAGACAGCTAACTCTAAGGCTCTCCCTAAAAGAGTTCACTTTATTTGGAACAGAAATTTGGGAAATTTAAGCCTAAGGGTGCTCTAGAAAACAATGGAGATTTTGATGATAAAGAATTAGGAGAAGGTGGGTAGTTTCATAAGAGCAAAAAGCTAAACTATGGGCCAGATAGTTTACCACAGAGAACTGAGAAGAGAAATAGCTAAGAAGAGCCTTCCTGGGTTTAAAACAAACATTAATTACTGGCTTCAAAAACTACCACTGAAAAGAGCTCCAAATTTAATTGGATTAGACTGCAGACCAAGGGCATTGTATATCCAGGGCATTGTTGAAAGCAGTAGGGTAATCATTTGGCAATTAGCAGGGCCAAATAGCTGGATGTGATGCGGGTAGAGGCAAGCAGCTTCATAGAGAGGTCAGGAAGAGAGACAGTCAAAGAAGATCCTGGTAAAACCACTATTACCCCAGGTTGACTGCATTCACGCTCATGGCTGTGCTGTCTGAGGAGTGACCTGAGAGCCTTCACAGTGTGGGGGAAATAGACATCACTCAATTAACTAGTACACTCAATTCACTATGTAAGTAAGAAATAAGAAAATAACAAATCCTGGAAGCATGTGTGTGGGTGTATGTTCAGTTTGTGCAAAATATTACTTAAAATGTCCAATTTTTAACCAAAAATTATGACATGAAAAGAAACAGGAAAATAAGAACCAACGAAAACAAAAAGTAAAATGGCAGATGTAATTCCAACTATATCAATATTAACATTAATAGTGAATGGAATAAAAAATCCAATCAAAGGGCAGAGGTTGTCAGACTGTATTTAAAAAAAAAAGATCCAACATGTACTGTCTACAGGACACAGACTTTATATTCAAAGATACAAATAGATTGAAATTAAAAGGATGGAAAAAGGTATATTGTGCAAATAGCAGCCATGGAAAGCTGGAGTGATTATTACAATAAGATAAAATAGACTTTAAAACAAAAATGTCCCCAGAGATAAAGAAGGATAGAATACTGAATCTATATATTTATAGCAGTATATCAGAAGGATTTACAATTATATTTATGCACAACAGAGCTCCAAAATACATGAAGTAAAAACTGACATAATTAAAGCGAGAAATAATAATTACATATAGGTAGATTTAAGAAGAGCTCATACAATAACTATAATAATAACATTTGGAGACTTCAGTTACCCCCTTTCAACAATGCCTGGAAGAACTAAAATCATGATAAGCAAGGAATCAGAAAACTTGAGAGCCACACTACGTGAAAACCTGTTATATAGTTTCCATAATTAAGGTTGTCTGATACTGGCCTAAGATCAGTGGAATAGAGTTGATGATCCACAAATAGACCCTCACATTTATAGTCAATTGATTTTTGACAATAATTCTAAGGTGATTCAGTAGAGAAAGATGTCTTTTCAGCAAATCATGCTGGGACGGTTGGATATCCACATACAAAGAATGAAATTGGACCCTTTCCTCATGCCATAAAAAAAATTAACTCAAAATAGATTATAGACTCATGTAAAAGCTAAAAGTATAAAACTCTTAGAGGAAATTATAGAAATAATCATTCATGATTTTGGGTTAGGCAAAGCCTTCTTAGATATGACACTAAAGCATGAGACAAAAGAAAAACACAGATAAGTTATACTTCATTATGTTTTGATGTTTCAAAGGATATCATCAAGTAATTGAAAAGACAACTCACAGAATGGGAAAAAAATGTGCAAATCATATCCCTGATAAGAGATGTGTATCTAGAATAAATAAAGAAATCTTTCATCTCAATAGTAAAAAGACAATCCAATTAAAAATGAACAAAGGATCTGAATAGCAGTTGTTCAAAAAAGATAGTCAAGTGGCCAACAAGCACATGAAAAGATGCTCAACATCATTAATCATTGGGGGAATTCTAATCAAAAGCACAATAGGATATCACTTCACATCCACTGGGGTGACTGTAATAAAAAATATGGACAATAAAATATGTTGGTGAAAATGTGGAGAGATTGGAACTCTTATACACTGCTGCTCCCCAGAATATAAAATAGTGTATCAACTTTAGAAAACAGTGTAGCAGTTCCTCAAAAGTTTAAACACAGAGTTACCATATAACACAGCAATTTCATATATATGATAGAGGTATGAAAGCATGTTTATGGCAACATTATTCATAATAGGTAAAACTGGAATCAACTCATTAGTCCAGTTGGTGAATAGATGCACTATGGTATATACACACAATGGAGTATTATTCAACAATAAAAGAATGAATGCTACAACATGGATGAAACTTGACAAACTGTATGCTAAGTTTAAGTCATTCATGAAAGATCACATATCGTATGATTCTATTTGTATGAAATGTCTAGAATAGGTAAATATACAGAGATAAAAAGTAAATTAGTGTTTCCCTGGACCTGAGGGAATTGCAAGGACTGGGAATGATCCCTAATGTGTACGGGGTTTCTTTTCTGAGATTGTGAAAATGTAAAATTGATTTTGTTTATGGTTGAATATTTGATATACATATTGTGCATGGCTATTTCTCAGTCTGAACTCTGAGTATTGTAGAAAACATTGAATACTTTAAGTGGGTGAATTGTATGGTATGTGAGTTATATTTCAACAAAGCACATCATTCTACCTTTGTATATCTGTTTGATATCACCTTTAGGTTTAAACTTACTTCCACACCCATAGAATTCCATAGAATAAAAGAATTATATCTTATAAAAGTATTTTATCCCTTGAGCCTAATTTCCAATAAACTATTTTTATTTTTCCTTTGTTTTAATTGCTGATTCCAATATTCTGCATGGGAAAAATCAATTTATAATTATTGATTTATTCCTCAAAGATGAATATGATCAAGCCAAAATTCCCCAGTAGAACACATTAATTACACATCCTTTATTAGCACTTCAAGGAAAGGGTTTTTTAAAAATTTAGTTGTTAATTAAATTAATTGTTTAATTTGTTTGTATAAAATGCACATTCCATAATTGCTTATTAATAATGATGGCAAGGTTATATTACTGTAAACTTTACTTTTGAGATGTGGCATATCACTTTTATGGAGTTCTCCTTCTCTCTCTTTCTCTCTCTCTCTCTCTCTCTCTCACACACACACACACACACACACACACACCTCCCATACATGTTGTTGTTAGAAATATTAGGATCCTAATATTTGGGGTCAGAATTGTCAAGATTCTTGAATCCCAGCTCTGTGTAACATTAGCTCAGTAGCTGGCTATCCAAGTAAGGGAGGTGTAAGATTCCAGTTTCTAGATGAAATTCAATTTAGAAATACATTTGGAGAACAGATCAAATTGCATTACAGTAATTAAATCTGTAAAATAACCGAAGAATAGCCATGCACAATATGTATATCAAAATTCCATTCAACCTAAATAATAAACACGCAAGAGAAGTTTCAACTGTATCAGAAAAATCATCAAGATTTAAAATACCAGCAACCTCATTTTTCAGAATAAGAGATTATTTATCTCAGCTCAAGAATTATCCCTTAAAATGGAATATTGAGCAAAGCATTTGTAGAGTCATAAGTGCATGGAATATACAGAGCCAAGGGGAATGAGAAGAAATGTCAACATAGAAAGGACGTATTATTTCCATCAGTGGAAAGAAAGGAAAATTGTACTTGTCGATAATGCTGTAATGCCTTGGGAGTTTCCTGGATATAGATTTTCTTTTCCTTTAGCTTTGTATTTTCTCTGAAAATCACCAGACTATGTGAAATTTCTGTAAATAATAATAGACAACTCAGGAACAATATGCAAATAATAGAAACTCTGTTAGCATAGTCTTGAGAATAAGATATATCTTTCATACACAGTGAACAACATGGGCAAAATCAACTGAAATTGAAAATTAGATCATATAACAATTTCTTCTTGAAAAAATGAGTTCACAAAATTTGTTTTTGTGTCCTATTCTTGTAACTATTGAGGCCATGCAAAGAGGCTAGCAAATTTTGATTTACAAGAACCTAGGGCAACCCCATAGTTCATTCAGACCATGTTTACATCTGTCACTTATAGAGATTACTGTCAACCAAATTGCATTAATATGCAATTATGATACTAGAGTATCATAAGTAAAATAAAAACACTGTTTAATTATGAAGTCTCTGGCTTAGTTTATTTTCAGCCAGATACCCACTTTTAAACATAGCTTTAATATCATTAACTTTCCTGTCTTCCTGATCCCTCGTTGAGAACAGGGAAATGCATTGTAATATATCCTGCTTAGTCTTGCTAATGTAGAGCAGGTAGTATTTAAATTCAGTCAGCAATGATTTCACATTGGTAGCAGAAGTAGTTCATTCTTCATGTTTGCATTTTTTGACATTGAAGATTGAAGACTGAAGACATTGAGTATTGTGTTAGAGTCAAATAGAAAATGTAATGCTCAAGGCAATAAAACAAAAATGGGGAATTTGGTATTGGTTATTTTGAAGAACATTAAAAGAATTAACCCAACTTGATCACCACATCTATTATGACTATTTCTGAATGAAATAGGTATATCAAGAATAATTTTAATCGAAACTCTGCACCAGCTCTTCAGAATAGTGACATCTATAGAACCTGCCTGTGATATAATGTACAAAGTACTTACAGCTGTGTGTTACATTTTCTGATAATTTATACCTACAAAATTATACATCCTGTTGACATATAACTGTTCATAGTATTCTTATATGATTGTTTGTATCTGTGATATTGGTGATATTGCTATTCCTCCTCTTTTATTTCTTATTTTGTTAATTTGGATCCTCTTTTTTTCTTGATGAACCTAGATAAAGGTTTATCAGTTTAATTTATCTGTCTCTTGGTTTCATTGATCATTTCTATTGTGTGTTGTGTGTGTGTTTATTTTTGTTTTTGGTTTTGGTCTCTATTTTATTTATTTCCTCTCTGATCTTTATTACTTCCTTCCTTCTACTGACTTTGGACTTTGTTTGTTCTTTTTTTTTCGAATTCCTTTAGATGGTAGGTTAGGTTGTTTATTTGAGATTTTTCTTGTTTCTTAAGGTAGGCCTGGGTCACTATAAACTTCCCTCTTAGAACTGCTTTTGCTATGTCCCATGGAGTTTGTGTTTTCATTTTCATTTGTCTCGAGGTATTTTCTGATTTCCTCTTTGATTTCTTCATTGACCCACTGTTTTTTTTTTTTTTAGTGACATGTTGTGTAGTCTCCATGTGTTTGTGTTTTCCCCATTTTTCTTTCTGTAATTGATTTCACTTTCATACCATTGTTGTAAAAAAAAAAAAATTCTTGATATAATTTCTATCCTCTTAAATTAGTTGAGACTTGTTTTGTTCCTAGCATGTGATGTATCCTGGAGAATATTTCCTGGGCACTTGAGAAGAATGTGTACTCCGCTCTTTTTGGATGGAAAGTCCTGTAGGTATCTATTACATTCAACTGGTCTAATGTGTCATTTAAGACCACTGTTTCCTTATTGATTTTCTGTCTGGATGATCTGTCCATTGATGGAAGTGGGATGTCAAAGTTCCCTAGTATTATTACATTATTGTCAATTTCTCTATGTCTGTTAGTATTTGCTTTATATATTTAGGTGCTCCTGTATTGGGTGCGTATATGTTAATGAGTGTTCTATCCTCGTCTTGTATTGATCCCTTTATCATTATACAGTTTTCTTCTTGGTCTTTTGTTATAGAATTTGTTTTAGAGTCTATTTTGTCTGATATGAGTATTACTACCCCCATTTTCTTGTCGTTTCCATTTGCATGAAATATATTTTTCCATCCTCTCAGTTTTAGTCTGTGTGTGTGTCTTTAGCTCTGAAGTGAGTGTCTTGTAAGAAACACATAGATGGGTCTTGTTTTTTCATCTAATTGGCCATCCTAGGTCTTTTGATTGGAGCATTTAGTCGATTGACATTTAAAGTGATTATTGATAGGTATGTACTTATTGCCATTTTGTTAGCTATTTTCTGGGTGTTTTTGTAGTTTTTATCTGTTCTTTTCTTCTTCTTTTAGTTTCTTCCCTTATGGTTTGATGATTTTTTAGTGGTATGTTTGTGTTCCTTTCTCTGTAATTTCTGTGTATTTATTGTAGGTTTTTGATTCATGGTTACCATGGCATTCATATATTCATACTCATTTTAAACTTGTAGTCATTTAAGTTCAATCTACATTTTTCTTACTCCTCTCCTTCATATTTTGTGTTTCTGATATCACATTTTACATCTTCATGTTTATCCCTTTATTGTCATTGTAGTTATAGTTGATTTTACTTTTTATTTTTTTGTCCTTTAATCTTTGTACTAGTTTATTTAAATGGTTGATTCTCAGCCTTTACTATACATTTGCCTTTATTAGTGGGATTTTTCCTTCCTGTTGATACTTACTTCTTGTTATAGGCTTTTCTTTTCCACTTAGAGAAGACCCGTTAACATTTAGGGTAGGTTTAGTATTGTTGAATAGTATTAGTTTTTCTTGTCTGAGAACTTCTTTATCTCTCCTTCAATTCTAAATGATATTCTTGTGGGGTAGAGTATCCTAGATGGCAGGTGTTTTTTTTTTTTCCCCCTTTCAGCACTTTAAATATATCATGGCAACCCCTCTGGCCTGCAAAGTTTCTGCAGAAAAATCAGCTGATAACCTTATGGGGGTTCCCTTGTATATGACTCTGTTTTTCTATTGCTGCCTTTAAATTTTGTCTTTATCTTTAATTTTTGCCATTTTAATTATGATATGTCTTGGTGTTGGTCTGTTTGGGTTCATCTTGTTTGGGACCCTCTATGCTTCCTATACCTGGATATCTGTGTCTTTCTTCAGGTTCAGGAAGTTTTCAGCCATAATCTCATAAAATACATTTTCAACCCCTTTCTCTCTCTCTTCTCTTTCCGGAACCCCTATAAGGTGAATCTTGGTACAGTTAACATTGTTTCAGAGGACTTTTAATCTGTTCTCATTTTTAATATTTGTTTTTCTTTTTGCTGTTCTGATGGGGTGATTTCTAATATTCTATCTTCCAGATCACTTGTGCATTCTTCTATATCACCCAGTCTGTTGTTAATTCCTTCTAGTATGTTTTTCATTACAGTTATTATATTCTTCAGTTCTTGTTCCTTGTTAAAATTCTCCCTGTGTCCATCTATTCTTTTCCCTAATTCAGTTAGCATTCTTATGACCAATGCTTTGAACTCTTTATCTGGTAAATTATATATTTTTGTTTCATTAGTTGTTTTTTCAGGGGGTTTCTCTTGTTCTGTCAATTGAAAAAAATTCCTGTGTTTTCTCATTTTGCTTAACTCTCTCTGTCTCTATGAAATTAGGTGAAACAGTTACCTTTGTGGTCTTGAAGGGATATTCTTGTGTGGAACCATCCTTATACAGTCTGTATGTGCTCAGTGGCTTTAGTGGGAGAGCTGGATCTGATGTGGGCATGATTCATATCTTTCCCCAGGGTGTTCCAGCAACTACCACCTTGGTATGGGATGGGGCTGGAGATGGAGGTGCTAGAGCCAGAGCCAGGTATGAGCTGGGGCTTCTCCTCTGCTCAGTGGCCTGCACCACTGTATTGGGGGTGGGTCCCAATTTGCTGGGGCAGAAACCCTGGGGGTCAGGTCTGAGTTGGCTCCATTCCCTCTAAGTGTGCACTCTCCCCCTTCCTAGCACTGGCACCCTTGCCCCAGGGCTGTGGTGGCCCTGGCTCCAGTCAGAGTCCTAGACTGCTTCCTAGATGTGCTGCCTCCATAAGTGCCAGTAATGGCTGCCCCTGCCCACTTCAGATGCCGTTCCGGGCCTGGGGTGGCTCTGTCCCTCACAACTGAGCGCTCCCCTTGGCCTCAGCATTCCTTTCCGTAATGTGAAGCTACATGTAAAACAAGAAGAGCCTAAGTGGGTGCTCAGCTTAGGCTGGGATGTGTGCTGGGGTGGTTGTAGGAAACCTGCCAGGGTCCAGTGCAGTTTCAATCTGCTTTCCCCACCTTGTTTCGAGAGTGATCAAGTGTGTGTCTGCTCTTCTTGAGTAGAGTCTAGATTTCTTAAGGTCCTCCTGTTAGTCCCACTGGTTTTCTAACCAGCTAAGGGGACTTGTCTTCCCATTCTTGGACCCCAGGGCTGGGGCATCCAATGTGTGGCTCCAACTGCTCCCTCCCAGGGAGGATCCCCTTTCTCTTCTGTGTCCCCTCCCAGAGATACAGGTCCTGACCTGATCACTTTTCTTCACTTCCTACTCAATTCCGTGTGTATCTTTCTTATAGCCTTGGTTGTATAAGAGTCTTTCTACCAGTCTCAAGTCCATTTTCCGTGAGAATTACTCACATGTAGATGTATTTTTGATGTGTTTGTGGGGAGAGGTGAGTTCCACATCCTCCTACTCTGCCATCTTGATCAGAATCCTCAATTCTATTTTCTTTAAATGCCTAATATAGGTTTTGTTTTTGTCAATGGACTCTAACTGATATACTCTAAATATGTGATACAAACCTATTACACTTAGTATGAAACAACTACACTCCTTTTCGTTGTTCTTAAAATTTGTCTTCAGTTTTCCTCCATTTGCTATTCATCAACAGACAGTTTGCATAAAGGGCATATTGCATTCTATACCAGTGGTGTAATAGCTGTTGGAATATTTTGGGCCATAACAGAGCAACTATGTTGAAACAATGAGTAGAAATTTAAATTGGGTTTTACCTTTTTTCTTCTTGTAAATTTTGGCATATGAACTGTTTTAACATAGGATAGGGCTCACATTTTCCTACTGACACTCAGTATTTTTTGAACAGTTCTCAAGAATTAAAATGCTATATGGTTTTACATTTAAATGTAGACTTTTTTGTGGGGGAAGGCATTGCTCCCTGCTGTGGAGCTAAGTGACTGTTTTATTTCTTTGAAGATGATTAAACGTCCTTTCATTTAACCAAATCTGACTTTCTTTTCTCTGCAAGTTTCAGGGGAAAGTGTTCTTAAAGTTTCTATTAATCTACATTCTCATTTAATAAACCCCATTAAATCCTTACAATGAGGGACTCATTCCTACTGAAAATGCCCTCTCTCTAGATGATATACAAGTATATAAATTATACAAATTACTCTTTTGGGCCCTTATGGAAAGATAGCATTAAACAAGCAAAATCTCACAGTCTAGGGAGAATATGGCTATGCCTGATCAAGAGACAAAAATTATAGTAGATTTCCAAGTTAATTATAGATGGGACCTCATTTAAAACCTCATGGCAGTAATCTAAACTGCTTTTAGCATCCTTTTATTACTCAGGATAATCCTCTATTTAATATTATAAAAATTGGTCAAGACTGAAAGAATTAATCCACTAAACTGTATTTTCTCTTTCTGACATCAAATTTACCACTTCTTGTGACTCTCAATGAAGTAACCCAATTAATTAAATATTTTGTCATGTAAATTCAGCCAAAAAAATCTAAATTTTAACAATTTCACACATTCTGTATACCATTTTAGAAAAGGAATTAGGATACTGTTTCAGATATATCTCTATGGACTTCATCATCTTAAGTACATGGAAGACAATTTCATTTTCACAGTCCTTATCCCTTATGCAAAGATTAGATCATCTAGATCCTCAGGCATTGAAAACTACTTGGTGATAGGGATACAATTCAGGCACATTTGCTATAGAAGTACCGCTGGTTGCCTCTTCAGCCATCATTCACACCATTTGCCTTGCTAACCAGATTTTTATATATTTCTGGCAACGAAGTTGTCCAATGAAAACATGTACATGAGGCAACACAAGAATGTGAGGCCTAGAGATATAGCAGTAATTTTGTGAGCATGAATAGGACAAATCTGAGGGAAGAAATCAACATGCTGAGGCTTGTTTTGGATGGCAGAGTAATAAGATAGAGGGACCTTGGCCTTGATGGTATTTCAGAGCCATTTCTGGAATTTCTTTACCTTCAGAGCTCTTGGAATATGAGGTAATTAATGACTATTATTTAACTGCTTTTCACTGTATCTTCTATGTTCTAATCAACTTTTATAGATTTTGTAGTTGATGACTTGTCATCCAACGGTCACAGGGCTTACATTAGGTTCCTGGACCCAATTCCAACATGTGTATGTGGGGGCTTCCCCACACCAACAAGCAATTCTCAGAATACCATCTGGGTGTCCCACAATTCAACTCAATCCTGACACTTTCTGTCTGGAGATAGCATCAGATTCCACAGGTTAAGGGCTCAGTCCCACAAGACTGTGGTTAGCCCTGCTCCACACCCCCTCTTCAGACACCAGTCATAAGTCTAGGTTGTCACTTGTACTTCTGACCACTGGCTATAGATCAGAGGTTCCTATCTCTTCCTTGGGATTGGTTGATTTTCTAGAGTGGCTCACAGAACTCAGAGAAACATTTTACATATAACTTGGGAGCGGCCGGATGGAAGAGATGCGTAGGGCAAGGCATGGGGAAAGGGTGAGGACCTCCCATGCTCTGTTTAGGTGTGCTGCTCTTCCAGTACCCACACGTGTTCACCAACCCAGAAGCTCTCTGAACCCCATTCTCTTGAGATTTTATGGAGGCTTAATTACATAGGTGTGATTGAGTAAATCATTGGCCATTGGCAACTGAGTCAACTTCCATCCCCTCTCCCCTCCCCTGAGGTCAGGGAGTGGGACTGAAAGTTCCAACCTTCTAATCATGTTTTGCTCCAGCCCCCATCTTTAGGTGCTTTCCCAAGCACCTGGGTTTTGGGAGCTGTGAGCCAGGAACTGTGGATAAAGACCAAATGTATATGAGAAATATATATTTGGTCATCTGAATGACCAAATACATATTTCTTATAAATCACAACATTGCAGGGCCAAACTAATTGTCAAAGTTGTTTACATCTCCCTTGTGGTCCACACTTAAAAATCATCTTATAAATCCTCCAACCACAAACCCCAACGTTTGTATTTCACTCCCTGCCCGATAGAGAATGTCCTCACCTGACAATTTCCCACTGCTATAGTAATTAAGGCTCTGGACCAAGCTCTCCCTTTATTCTTTCTGCTTCCTGACTACAGTTGATGCTTCTTCATGAAACCCTGCATGATGTGGCATGCCTCCTCTTCTTAAACTGTAAGTAATAAACTCTTCTTTCAGTGTCACTGACCTCTCTCTGTTGTTACCAAGTCACCTTTATATATTAAAATTCTGTGGTGCAGTTGAGACAGTGGTGCAATGAACAGGGTGACTTGGTGTTTGATGAAGGTGCATACCCCTAGCTTGTTCTGAACTTATTAACTGGATTCACCAGAAAATGCTCCCTGGGAAGGCATGGCTGATGCTTGTGCTTTAGTTGTCATGGCTTTATCTGTGTCTGCCATATGATGTATGGGTGTTCCAACCTAAATTGTAAGAGGACTTCTAAGGTATATGCCTCTATGATATACCTGGACTCATTTAGTTTTAGGGAAGGATAAGCCACCTCTGGGATATATAACTGGATCCACTGGGTACTGTTTGATGCCCTAACCCGTGCCCCGGAAGGGGTGATGAGGTTAATTGGCTAGCCTGAAAGGCAAAGGATCCTTGAAGGGAGCGGGGAGAGGCTTCTTGCAGAAGGATGTGTTGGAAACAAGTCTGATTCACTGACTCAGCAACACTGAAATCAGTGGAAGAGTCATTCAGTCAGATTGGGTTCTTTTCTCCCCATAAGCTAATTATTGCACTGGCTTGCTCTTTTAGAGGGCATCTCTGGAAAAAATCTGGGCACAGTATCACCTGGGGAACTATAGTGATGCGACATGGGATGCCCTCCTCACGGAAGCCATGGAACCTAAAAGGCTTAAATGTTGCTTCAAAGGCAAATCTCTTAGTTGTTGCCTGCCCTGTTGCTGTTGCAGTTTGTCCCCTGACCCTACAGGGTATAAGGAATTCTACCCTTGGAGACTGGTGAATGAATTAAAGCTTAATTACATTAATCAATTAAAGTAATCAATGTTTAATGGAAAAGAAAAGAGAAAGGAATATTTTGTTCCCACTCCCCCTAAGACAACTGAGGAGGTTTCTCAGCCCATCAGAGGCTGTGAATCTCCAGGTCACTGTGCTTAGGTTAGGCACTCTTAAGTGTTGCTGCTTACCACTATGCTGAATGTCCTCCTTAAAGCCAAATTGCTACAAAAGAAAGAATTTGAAAAATACAGCTGCGGCCACCATTGCTGTCCTGGATGTAGACCCCAGCCCCTCTGAGGTTGATTATTCCCCCCTAGAAAGTAAGACTTCACTGCAGAGGTCACTTTGAACCACTGGGAGTTTTTCAGTTTTTTTTTTTTTTATCCAAGGAAAAAAGGAGCAAATATGTTTGATAGTCATAAATTGCATGGAAAAAAACAAGTGGAGTAAAGGGATAGTGAGTGCTACGAGGATAGAAGTGTTATTTTGCACAGCGTTTTAAAAAAGGTGACAATAACTAATTAGTGAATGAAGTAAAGATAGGAGCTATGCATCTCTGTGGGAAGAATATTCCAGGTTGAGGAATTAGCATATGCAAAGTCCTGAAGATGTTAGTTTGACTGGAGTCATGCAATGAGGGGACAAGTTAGAGAAGAGTATGACTGGTTGGTGTAAGTATTAAGTGATAAATATACACAAAACACTTAGCATGGTGAATAACTGTTATTTCTCCATTCCATTTTATTGCAATTCAGAATGCACACAATCTTGGTATTTTTTAATCCATAGCTTTGCTCCTTGATCCACATTTTCTGTACAGTGTGGCTCATTACGGCCTAGAAACTCAGTTGTCTTAGATCCATATTTTTACAACTTTTTCCCCGTGTGACTCATATGAGAATCCTGACATTCACAGTTAGTAGCTGAGCTTTTAATCTCACCAGTGACATTTATGACACTCATGAAAAATGAAAAGTCCTGAAATCTGCAGAATTTTCTAATGACTTCTCTTATTTATGGACCAGAGAGGTATATGTATGTTTGATATCCCTAAGGCATTATTATATTATCCCTAAAATTGTTCACCAAAAGAAATGTGAAATATGGGAAGTTATCAAAGACACGTTAAGTGAAAAGAGCAGGTTGCAGAGCCATATGTAGAGTATCCATTATCCATTATTTTAAAAACAAACGACGTGTATTTATGCATGCATGAAGGGATGCTAAAATGATCTCGTCTTGGAGTCTTAGCTGAGTTCTCAGAAATGAGAAGAATAGATGTTAAATTGTTAAATACAACCAAATCTACACTGAAGTGCTTGGCTATCAATGTAGGATATGCATTGGGAGTGGCAAAAAAATAAATAAATTCCTCCCAGGATTAGCTCTTTGCCCATATCAAGTCCAGGCTGTGTAATAGACTCTCAGAGAGCTAAGAGTTCTTGAGAGCAGTCAGAATGTGACTATTTTGGGAGAGACTTATAAGTGTACTGAGTGATTCCTGCATCCGTTTGAGAAGGAGTGATGAATAGGCCTTCCTAACTTTGAAGCCAGGTGGAGGGCTTTCTAGGAGAATCATTTAGAGGGCCTGGCTTCTGTTTTCTGGGATTTTTATGTTGTAAGGCTTGGCATGTGACACCTGCCTGAAGTGGTCTGTGGCAGCAAAGAAAGAAATAGGCCTGCACTTGCAGAGTTTGGTAGGAAATGGATGTGTGCTTATGTAGACCCCAAAAGGAAGCAGGAGGAGGGACTTGTCCAAAGACACAGCACCCAACAAGAACAAGTGGAGGGGCAAGGAGGCCCCACAGAAGCGTGGGCCATTTGAAGATGGGAAACAAGAGAAGATGTCACCCACCTCTAGGATGCTGCAGTGAGAAATCCCCAGATGAGGGTCTCTGAGGATCCCCGAATGTCTCAATATAAAACAAACTTCCAGTTGACCAACTCTGAGGGCCCCGATATAGAGAGTAACCATACCAGTGAAGCAAGGCCTTTCCTGACCTTAACTTCTTCTCCCTTCCCTATTTCACTGCTTGTGGAGTCAGAGGAGTCCTGGTGGATAAGGAGGAGGAATAGAGGAACAAGATGGGCAAATAATGAAGGGTCCATTTTGCCCTCAACTCCTGCCCCATAGCCTTTTTCTTAACCCACGGCAGGTCCCAAGCAGGGGCAAAGGAGAAGCTTTAGTGTATGAAATATATATATATATATATATATATATTTTTTTTTTTTTTTAATTTATTTATTTCTGGCTGCCTTGGGTCTTTGTTGCTGCTTGCAGGCTTTCTCTAGTTGCGGCAAGCGGAGGCTACTCTTCATTGTGTTGCGCGGGCTTCTCATTGTGGTGGCTTCTCTTGTTGCGGGGCACAGGCTCTAGGCACACGGGCTTCAGTAGTTGTGGCACACGGGCTCAGTAGCTGTGGCACATGGGCTTAGTTGCTTCGCGGCATGTGGGAACTTCCCAGACCAAGGCTCAAACCCGTGTCCCCTGCGTTGGCTGGCGGATTCTTAACCACTGCGCCACCAGGGAAGTCGGATATTGGGTTTTATATCGTGTAAAAGGATGCTTTTAGAAAGGTAAAATTATGACTCTCATGCAAATGTAAAATGAACCTGTGTCCAAGATTATATTTAATTTATAAATTAATGAGGAAAATAGAATATAACCAGGTTCAAGTTTTAAGAGTATATATAACAAATGCTTCTGTGTAAAGCATCAGTCTTTGTCAGCTGCTTGGGCACACAGTAAGGGGCAGGTGAGAGCTAAGGACAGTGAGTATAATTAAAAATTCAGAGCAAGGAAATAGTGCATGGAGGCAGACAGATCTGGTCAGACTCTGGAGAACAGGTACATATTAGGAGTAAACAATGACCTTAAGATTAGCAGAGGGAAGACAGGGAGTGGTTCTTAGCAGAAACACTTAAAATCGAGACTGGAAGATCATGTTTCCTGGGACTGGAGAATCATTTAATTGAATTGGGCTGAAGATTTTAGGAGTAATATGAGAGAATATTAACAATGTAGGTGAGAAAGATGACATCTGCTTTGCTCAGCATTTTAGTCCTAGCCTCAGGCTAGGGTGCCTGACACTTAATATATGATTAATAAATATCTTTTTGCGTGAATGATTGTTTACATTATTCTGAAGTGGAGAAGGCCATGAAGCTTCAGATCAGCAAAATGAGCAGAATATTTTAGAAATATGATTAGAGTAGTGTAAAGGCATCGGAGTAATAAAGATCAGGTATAAAATACTAAGAGCCTGAAATGAGGCAGGGTGGGATGGCTTTTGGAAAAGTAAAGGAAGAACTGGGTATGAGCTCTATTACAAAGATAGAATTTGTGGGCAGGGTTTGTATACATGAAGAGGGCCAAGGGAATAGAGAGAAAAAAATATTAAAGGGTACTTCCGTATTTTTAGGTTATATCGAGGAGCCTGTGCTTATAGCAATATTTCCATTTAATTTCCCAATGTTCAGACATGGAATACCTTTTTTTTTTTTTTTTTTTTTTTCTGTAGACATACAAATAAAATTCACAGGATCATCCCGAAGCAAAATTTGAAAGTTGGAAAATACATTTTCTCTCCTTTTTGTACACTATCTCCTTTTTAATGTTGACCTCTTCCCTTTCATTTGAACAGGGCCTTCTGCCCTCTTACTGAACTTCTCTCTATAAACCAGAAAAGGACTAAGTCTTAGTCTAGGTTCCTCCAAAAAGCAGAGCCGGAAACACAGGCTTCCATGATGGTTATTTGTTTTAGGAAGTGACCCTAAGGAATAGGATTAGGGGAAGGGGAAGAGTGATAGAATGAAGTAGGATAGAAGGCCCCTTTAAGGAGGTGTTACCTTCCAGTGTCTGCTGTGGATACTTGATTTGATCTTGCTGGAGACTTTTTGAGCTGTGTAGGGAGCTCCTCAGAATTGTCTGCCTGCAAGACAAAAGAAGAAAGTATTTATCCATAGGTTCCTTTCCCTCCTTGATCAAGACTTGCCCCATAGTGTATTAACACCTTCTCACTGAGGTTTGCACGTCAGAATAGCTGAGAGAGATCCTGCAGGTACTGGAAGTGGTCGGTTTAAATAAGTTCCAGGACAGAAAACAGAATTATGTGACACAGTTGAAGTAACACGCAGTCAGATTACACCTACTCATAGCTGAGTGCCCTGAGTGCTATAGCAACAATGGCTGGAGTGAAAACGTGGGTGGGAAGGATGTGAGCTGGGCAAAAGACGTGTCTGATACAATTCATGCCTCGAACTTGTGCCCTAATTCAACAGGTTATCCCAATTAAATGGTCATACAGCCTTCAAAGTGGTGGCTGGTGACAACATCTAAAGAAGACATTCTATACAAGAATTAGGATAAGGCTTCCCTGGTGGCGCAGTGGTTGAGAATCTGCCTGCCAATGCAGGGAACACGGGTTCGAGCCCTGGTCTGGGAAGATCCCACATGCAACGGAGCAACTAGTCCCGTGAGCCACAACTACTGAGCCTGCGCGTCTGGAGCCTGTGCTCCGCAACAAGAGAGGCCGCGATAGTGAAGAGGCCCGCGCACCGTGATGAAGAGTGGCCCCCGCTTGCCGCAACTAGAGAAAGCCCTCACACAGAAACGAAGACCCAACACAGCCAAAAATAAATAAATTAATTTAAAAAAAAAAAGAATTAAGATAACCTCTCTATGGATATTAGTCAGTTTTGTCCTTAGCCATCCTAGAACTTGCTTAATGTGTCTATGAACAGAGAATCCAGGTAACGGGTGGAGGCATGAGTTAACTATTATAGGCTCCCTTTTATCAAGGCTGATCTAACTACAGCTTCTCCTGGATGGCCAGGGTGCCAGTATCAGAGATCAATGCTAATTGATATCTCACTGTTCCTCAGGGAGACTAACCAGTCCTTTGGTGGCAGATTAATTATATCAGATCCTTTCCATTTTGAAGGAGGAAAAAATTCATTGCTGCTGGAATTAATGCATCCTCTGGATATGGTTTCTCCTTCCTTCCTATAGATCTGCCATCTTGGCCACCATATATAAGCTGTAAAATGCCATACTATGAGTCAAGTCCTTGGTAGTAGCTCAAATTATAGGTGACTTTGCCTAGGCTGTGAAGTTGCTCCTAATTTATTATTTTGGCAAGTAGGTGGGTGTAATTTAAGGGGCTTCCTCATGGTACTTGCTACCATAATGTTTCTTATTTTTATTTCAGGGAACCACTGTGAAAATTCTGCCAGCTGCTAAGTACACTAATCCCAATTATGTGTTCAGGGACTGGGGAAGTAACCACAGGGTGAGTCCATGCACCCTTTGGATCCACTGTGAGGTGGACTTGGGCCAAGATTCAATTTATTATTTAGATGAGCACCCAGTATAACCAAAGTCCATGTTTATGTTTCTGGTTCCAGATACTAGTAACATCTCAGACCCTGCAATGGTCTGTGTATTCATCAACCCTGGAATGGTCTGTGTATTTTCCCTTCCCAGGGTATAGATATTATGATAAATATCTGCAAGTCCCTTTGTACATACTTGATTTGGTTCCAGACTTTCTCCTCCAGAGAAGACAACTTCTCCTTCAATAAATGGACTCGGGCATGAGAATTTACTCACATATGGGGTGTAAGTGAGAGATCATGACTTTTCATTGCAGCAGCTGACTTCAGCCTTCTACTCGTCAGCTCTTGACTTTATCTGATTATACAAATACACTTAGACCCCCCTGCCTCTTTTTCATCCGAAGAATACCATGGTCTATCCCTGCTACCATGACCCCTCTGTTTATGAACTGATTGGGTTTGAGTTAATAGTTCCATAAATTGCTTTCCACTTACGGTCAGCTCTGATGTTCATTCATTCAACTGACAATATTGATGGAACGTGGACTATGTGCCAGCCACTGTTCTAGATGTTGAAGGTGCTGTCAGGAACCAAAGAATAAAGTCCCATCCTCATGGAGCTTACATTATAGTGGGATATTCACATTGTCCAACAATCAGTAAATATACCTAGAATGTGTTAGTGTGACTATAATTTGGTTATAATAGTAAACATTTTAAATGCTTTTAAAGTATCAGATAAAGTGGCTGTGGACTCACAATTTAAAAATAGTTAAGAACTGCTGTAAGTTGTGAAGGTATAAGTTGTATTTAGCTATGTACTTCAGATTTTCCCTTTTCCACTTCTTTTAGATATTAGAACCATGTTTATGGTACCTGATATACACAGATGTTGACAAGCCTAGACCAGATCTATAGTGTTTGTAATATATGTAGTATTATGTTGTTAAAAGGCAAAAAATATATTTTTAAATTGTAGCACTGGGGCTGAGCTGTGGTAGTAGGGTGTTGAATCTATAAACCGCAACTTCAGAGTACTGCCCGAAAGAACATGTTTGGTTGACCCAGAAATTTAGGTTGGCACATTTGCATGTATAATATGTAAGAGGAGATTAATGTATTGTGCACACTGTAAATGTCTATTCAGTGTTATTAAAAATAAGTTAAATACGTGTCATACCAGAGCAGTGGTGCTTAACCAGGAGAATGGACAGAATTAACTGAAAGACTTAAAACAAAAAAACCTAAAAACCCATAATCTGGATTCCAACTCTGGAGGTTCTGATTTTCTGTAGGTTTGTGGTAGGGTCTGGACATCTGTTTTGTTAATAGCTCCACAGGTGATTGGGATGCATAACTAGCATTTATAAACAGTGCGTGCGAGGTACAGAAAGGCAGATTTTGATTCTGTGCAAAGGGAGAACTTTCTTACAACTATTTTAACTGTCAAGAGTCAGCATAAGTAGGATATCAAATTCAAATAAAGTTAGTACTAATATTCAGACATATGCTTATATACATACTATTATTGGCCAAAATAAACTGTGCTAAACAATTTCCTTTTATTTTCATCATGAACCAAATGTTTCCAACTCATGTGATATTGTTTATAATATATTAGTGTAAGTCTAAGATCTCCCCATATTTCCTTCTAGACTACTTTTGCTACAAGCTCTGTAGCAAAAGGCAATACAACAGAGTGAGTTCAGATTATTTGTAATTCCCATCTTTACCATCTGCCTGTATTCTCATTAATTTCTTTATTCATTTGCAAAAAAATAGGTATAGTTGTGATGCCTATTCTTGGAGAGTCTCTTATTTCTTGTTTTCTATTTCCACATGGAGGAAGCTCCACTGGAAAACTGCCATGAGTCTCTCACCTAATGAATGCTGTGCTGCTCTGCCCAAGTTGCCCCCGTTAGGACCAATTCATTCAATTCTTCACCTTCAGGGATGTTGACTGCCCACAGGCCACAGCTGAGTCACACTGCAGTAATACAAAATAATTGCCTGTAACTGAAAGGATTGGCCTTGCCCAAGTTATGTCACCTCCCAGGCACAGCCTGCACCCAGTGACCCCTAGTTAATGTAGGGGTACAAAGGCCTGGCCCTCTTGTCTTAACACAAGGCAACTGGGCAAGGCCTTTGCTCCAGAGTTCCTGGGAGATCTGCAGAGGCCTCTGTTGCAATTGCATTGCAGTTCAACTCCTCCCACGGCCCAGTCCTGCTTCCTTCAGCGCCCACAGGTGTTGAACCCCAGGAAACTCCCCAATAAACTTCCTTCAGGTAAATCTCTCCCTCTCTTTTTAGGGGACCAGACCTAAGAGAGGCATCTTCTCTGATTGGTGAATATGCAAAAGGAGGCCTGCATGCACCTCTCAGCCCTCTGAGGGTTCTTCTTGTAGATCTTCTTGTTTTCTGGGAGTGTGTGCTTGGGCCAGTTCACGGTCTTGTCACTGAAGGCTCCTGGCCCTCCAGGGGACAACTGTGGTGTATTGCTATCTGAGACAGGGTGGGGCCACTTGCTCCAGATCTAAAGTCATGTTCTTTGATCAGCCTGATATATAATAATAATATTTTGATCTCCATCGCATTGTTTCGTCTTTCTTCTAATTCAGAGCCCAGACATTGTAAGACATTTGTGTTACTTATTGAGCCACCTAAAACTTCAGTGAATATCTACCTCATAGGATTATCATGATAATTAAATGAGATGCATTTAATTGCTTAGCATGGCATCCAGTATTAAATAAATACTTGAAAAATATTAACTCTATTTAAAATAACATGACTCAACATCACATGTATTTTAAAATGTATTCAGTTTATCCAAATCCAGATCACTCTGAATAGTCTTTGAAAGTTTTGATACTGGTGTGAAAAAATGAAGATCAAGGGGAATTTATGTATTAAACCTTGGCTTTTGGTCAACAGCCACCAAACCAACCTATATCTACTACCTTAAAATCCAGGTGCCTGTCTGTGATCTTCGAAGTTTGCCCAAAGATAATTTCCTGTTTTTCCCCTTGTGCTCATTAGTAGCACACATGTTTGTAAGCCTTTCTAGGCACCAGAAGAAGCATCCAAATGAGTAATATTCTGAGTCTTTGAATCTTATTCATTCATTCATTCACCTAGCATTCATTGGTCACTTACTCTGCCCCAAGCTTTGGGCTAGTAAAGCTCACACGTGCTATTTTGTTTAATCTCCCAGGAAGAGAACTCCTGTGCTACCATCATTTCCTAGTAGCATCATTGAAATTCCTTTTTCTAGAGGACTTAATAAAGGCAATGCACATCTTGGCACAATTTAAAACCAATTATGTGCAAAGGTAGGGTAACGAGTTGCGTTTATTTTCAGTGAGCATCCTTCTGCTTGGAATTAAATAATAGGAATAATGCCAAGACTGAACTGTGAAGAGGGCTGTTTTCAAGATTCACCCGTGTGTAGAAATATGGATCATCACATGAACCTGAAACGATTTGGGTTTTGGAATCATGCAGGCTTTAGATTAAATTAAACACTGTCTAACTATATAAATTATTTTGGCCTTTTCAGCCCTTGAAGATTATTGTATAAATTAAATTAAATAATACGAGTAAAGTATTTAATGCAGTGAATTTCCTGGCAAAGAGTACTCCTTCCATGAAAGATGATGGTACTAATACTAGTAGTAATAATAATGGTCATACTAATAATAGTTGTAAATAAATCTTCAGAATAAAATCCAATTATGGCAGATGCCATTCAACAGCTTCCACCTTTTCTTGCCTTAACAGAACCCTCATTTTGTACAGGTAGTAGACAGTTCTAGATCTCAGGGAAGTTAGCCTTTCCCACCCCACCAACTCAAGAAGATAGTCATAATTGGTCTAAAAAAGACATTAAGATCTCATTCCTCTTGACCTGTTTTGCATATAACTCTGTCCTCAAACTCTCTAGGGTAGAAGGAAATTTCCTGAGGAGCTTTTGGGAAATGTTTTTTATTCCTGATATAAAGGAGAAAGGTGCACATGAATATCTCTTGTCACTATGGCTTCAGCCCCTTCCTCCCCCTTCCTTCTTTACTCCTGGCGGGGTGATGCTCAGAATTATGGAACCCACAGTGTGGCTCTGAGGAGACAGGCATAAGGAAGAACAGCTAGCCTTCTGAGGATACCAGAGCAGAAAAAATGAAAGAGCAGGGCCTCTTGAGGGTATGTGAAGTAACTGTCTTTATTGCCTAAGCCATTGGTGGTTGAATATTCTACTATTTGAAATCACGATTGATATTCACAAAGTAGTCATCAGTATGACACTTGTTGGCATTCTTCTTCATCTGTTGGCAGTAATGCTTGTGATAAGTAGAAAAATTAGTTCAAGATAATCATCACAGGATATTGCAATGACCATTGATGAATGGTCTTTCTTATTAGGGTAATGTCTGAAAAACTATTGAAGCACTTTCTGCCAGCTCCATCTTAGGTGGGAAAAGTAGCACAGCTGTGTTCTGGAGTTTTCCAGAAGTACTCTGTGCTTTTGGAGATCACATGTGGTCTGTTAAGTAACTTTGCCTCTGCAGGTCATGTCTGTCTGGACTGGAAGAGGGCTCCATGCAGGGCAGGTCCTGGTTTACACTGGGAGTAAGAATAGGAGGTGCTGAGCTTTAAAACATTATCTCCCTTCACTGCTTCTGCTCTCCTGGTTAATCTCTACTGAGAATGGCTGGTGAGGGACGAGTGCTTTTGGATTGCTGGGACTGTCTTACAAGAGGGGGCTAGAACGCAAAGATCGTTGGTGTTTCCCAATGAGAAACGAGTGTTTCCCTACTATTTCTTACAGGCAGGGCCAGGCAGTGCTTATGCTACATCACCAACACAGCTAATGGGGGCCTTATTTTCCTTCATCTTCTTTCCCCCAGCTTACAGTCCTGGGGCTGCAGAGAACAGTGATCTAAAGTTCACAGGGGAAACTATCAAATAACCATATTGGAGAGTTTACAGAAATTCTCTACTTATCGAGACCACAAGTCATAGAATGACTATCAATTAATGGGGAAGTTGTTGGAAGTGTGGATGTGGTTTACCACAATGCATTCTGGCTCAGACAGGGCCATCACTTAGCTAGTGACAGCTCTGTCAAACAAAATCACATCAACAATTCATAAAAGTCAACAAATGGTTTGGAAATAATTGGAAGATTTGATGAACTATGTATTTCACTTAGAAAACAGTTTACTTTCACCATAAAAGGAAATGTATATTTAAATTTTTGAGTCACGTATTTACTATATTACTATCATGGTTGGTATTTATTTGAAATATCACTTTTGCTTGCAACTGAGTGCTTCTAACTGAGGAATTTTGATGGAAAGAAGGAAGAATTATTTCGTACAGCAGTCATTATAAAGAGTTGACTCCAGTGGAATTTTTAGTTCTGGCAACAGAGAGATAAAAGCCAAATTCTACCGACATTGGGAAACTTCAGCATCTTTTGAAAATTATCTTGGCACTACTGTCCTTGCCATGCCTATGTCAGGGTTATTTGAACTTGTCTCTTGCTCAGTCCAGAATAAATGGGAAGACACAGAACCACATTTTTTATTAAACGTGAAGCCCAGACATCTGTGCAATTCAACTGTGAAAGAAAGAGCTAGGGAAGTGGTCCAGGTTTCACCCACCCTTAAATGAAAGACTTTCCATCAGGAGTATTTCCTTCTTTGTAAGTAACTCTTGCCCAGGATGCTGACACTAATAACACAGCTCAGATTTCATTTGTTGGGAAAACATTGCAGGCAGGTATTTGGATCTTTATCATCACTCCACATTTTTTCAAAAAATAATCTTTCTGATATTAATTGTACTTTTATATAGGCTATTAATTATGCATATTGAAGAGAAATATGTACATGATAAAATAAAAATCGGTAAATTTCTTTATGGCCACTCCTTAAATAGATACTGTGGAGTGTGGGTTTTCATTTTTTATTCCATTGAGTCCTAGTTATCCTTTGTGGCTCCTTAAGGGACACTGTAAAGGGGAATTCCAGTGGGTGAGTCTGCAAGACTTCTAGCGCCATGTCAGACATTGAATCTCTGCTTCTTTTATCTTATATATTGGGGTTCCACAGGAGGTTGAACAATATTTTACTTAATTATCAAATATATATTTACATTCAGTAAAATACATCTATTTTAGATGTGCAGTCTGTGGGTTTTGACAAATATGCACACTTATATAACCACCACCCCAATCATGATAGAGGACATTTCCATTACCCTCAAAACGTCCTTCCTACTGCTTTGCTCTCAATCCCCACCACTCCTGGCCTCAGCAACCACCATTCACCTTTTGGTCCCTGCGGATTACATTTGCCTGCTCTAGAATTTCCTATAAATGAAATCAAACACTAGGGACTCATTTGTGTCTGGCTTATTTCTCTCAGCCAATTTATTGTTCAGGTTAATTCAAGTCATTGCATGTATCAGTAATTTGATTTTTAAAAATTGGTTGGTAGTATACTGTTGTATGGGTCTACCACAATGTGTTTAGCCGTTCACTTATTCATGGACATTAACGTTGTTTACAGTGTTTAGCTATTATGAATAAAGTTGTAATGAACATTTGTGTAAAAGTCTTAAAGTGGAGGGTTTGTTTTTTTTTTTCATTTTTCTTGGGTAAATACTTAGGAATGTAATGGCTGGATTACATGATAATTATAGATTTAATCCTATAAGGATTTGCTGAACTCTTTTCCAAAATGGTTGTACTAGTTTATATTCCTAACAGTTCTAGCTGTTCCAGATCCTCACCAAGACTTGATATTATGTCTTGTTCATTTTAGTCATTCTAGTGGGTATGCAGAGCTATTTTATTGTGGTTTTAATTTATATTTCCCTGATGACTAATGATATCGAGCAGCTTTTCTTGGGCTTAATAGTGACTTGTATATCAAACCTTATGGAACACCTTTTCAAATCTTTTGTCCACTTTTTTATTGGGTTGTTTTTCTTAATATGGTGTAATATGTGTTCTCTGTATATTTTGGATTTAAGTCTCTTGTTATATATACATATTGTAAATATATTGTCCAGTCTGTGGTTGACTTTTCATGTTCTGAAAAGTGTCTTTTAAAAAGCAGAGGTGTCCAATGTCGAAGACGTCTAGTTTATCTTTTTTTTTTTCTGGTTAATGCAGTTTATTTCCTAAGAAATGTTTGCCTGCCCCAAGCTGGTAAAATTTTTATTATATGTTTTGTTTTAAAAGTTTCATAATTTTTGTTTTAATTTTAGGTCAGTGATCTAGTTCAAGTTAATTTTGGGGTGTAATGCCAGGAAAAGGTCAAGATTTTTTTCCCAAATAGATATCCAGTTCTCCAGCACCATCCTTAACCATGTATGTGCGCAGGTTTATTTTTTGATTCTCCATTTTTTCCCCTTTCATCTAGATATTTATTCTTTCACCAGTCCCACATTCTCTTGATTGCTGTAGCTTTAAGCTTTTAAATTGAGTATAGTCCTCCATGTTTGTTATTTTTCAAAATTAGTTTGAATTGTCTAGATTCTTTTCATTTCCATGTAGATTTTAGAATCAGCATGTCAATTTCTACAAAAAGCCTGCTGGGATTCTTAGTGGGATTCTATCACACTGATAAATAATTCTATTTTACCCACATATTTATCATTCTGATGACTATTGCTTGCTTTCTATAGATTCCAATTTCTATCTGGTATTATTTTCCTTCTGCTGGAAGATTTTCTTTTACTATTGTTTTATAGCACAGATCTACTGATAATGAGTCCTATTGGCTTCAATCTGTCAAAATATTTATTTTACCTTTATTTTAAAGGATATGTTTTATATATGTGTGTGTCTTATAGTTTGCATTTATTTTTCTGATGTGATGTCAACCATTCATATTGATGCTGCCTTGTTTATAATGTTTCTTTTTCTAAAGCTGTTTCTAAGATTCCTCCCCCTCCCCCTGCCACTTGGTGTTCATTGAGAGCCTTGCAACTATGGGTTTATAGTTTTCACCAAATATTGAAAATTTTTAGGGATTATTGCCTCAAATATTTTTTCTGCATCTCCTTTCTTTCCTGGGACTCCAGTTTCATGGCTCTTAGAGTGTTTGATGTTTTCCCACAGGTCACTGGGTGTTAACTCTTTCTTTCTTTTTTTTTTTTTTTAGCCTTTTAAAAAATAACTGCTTTAACTTGAATGGCTTCCATTTCTATACCTTCAGATTACTGTTTTTTCTTATGTAGTCTCTAATCTGATGTTAAGCCAATTGAGTACATTTTTTTCAAATATTTTATTTTTCATCTTTAGGAATTCCATTTGATTCTTTTTTATATCTTCTATTTCTCTCCTAGGGTGGCAGGCCGTAAAGTTACTTGCTAATCAGTTTTATCCTTTCAAGGCTAATTTTTTTTTTTAAACATCTTTATTGAAGTATAATTGCTTTACAATGGTGTGTTAGTTTCTGCTTTATAACAAAGTGAATCAGTTATACATATACATTTGTTCCCATATCTCTTCCCTCTTGCCTCTCCCTCCCTCCCACCCTCCCCATCCCACCCCTCTAGGTGGTCACAAAGCACCGAGCTGATCTCCCTGTGCTATGCGGCTGTCAAGGCTAATTTTTAAGCTTTGTTATGGCAGGTTTATAGAAAGGATAGTGTATTCTAAGGATAGTTTAGTCCTAACACTAAGGTGTGAGTTTTCCGGGGTCTTTACTATGTACCCTATGTGTCAATGAGGACTTTCCACTCTGACTGTTGGAAATTCAATGTCCTGTCCCCTTGTGTGAGCTCTGGGAATTGGTGAGCCTGCAGTTTCCTGGTACTCTTTCCTTCTCTGGTAATTATTCTGTGCCCAGCCTCATGGAGGACCAGCTTAAGCATGTGCAGCTTAGCAGTAAGCCAAATTTTCTAGGGGACTTGTCTGCAGTGTTTGGAAGGTGTTCTTTGTGAAGCGTTCTGTTTACTGGTACTCTGCTTCAAACATTTCAGCCACCTCTACTCCCCAGCTCTGATTTCTGTCTCCTCAACAAAGTGAGAATGCAGAGTTCTTTTTGAATTTCTTTTCCCTAAGCCATGGACCAGAAAGTGTCTCCAGGCAGAAAGCCTAGATAATTCTAGGATTCATCCTATTTTCCTTTTATTGTGACCACAGTCCTGCCCTTCTTGTTGTGCTATATTGGAATATATATTTTGTCTAATTTTCTAGCTGTTTATGGCAAGAGGACAAGTCCTGTACCAGTTACTCCATCACGGCCAGAAGCAAAAGTCTCTGATTTTTAAAGGGCAGTTCTCCAGCTGAAGTGCTCTGAAAACCATTCCCATGTATCTGTTTCTAAACTAAACGCTCATAAATACTAGATTGAATTACATAAACAAACAGAATTACGTAAATAAAACATTATTTTCTTAAAGAGATAGTATGAGCTATAAACAAATCATTGCCATATGTCCAGATGTTCTAGAAAGAAAGTTTTGAACATGTCCCACTTTTGGATCACCATGTCACAGTCCTGGTTCTATCACTTCATACTTCTATAATCTGAGAAGGACTTACTTATGCAATAAAGAACACATTATGAAACAAAAAGATTTAGAGGTAAAGAACCATCCAGAAATAGACACAAAAGCCATGTGTGTGTGTGGCGGAGTGGGGTGTTGAGTGTGAGGAAAGGTGTTGCAAATCTGGTAGCATCTGGAATTACTGTGCAGAATTAGTTAAGTATTCTGGGAACCGAACATCAGTGGGGCTGTCTTGAAAATAAAATCCATTAATGAATTTGCTTCTGGACTCTTTGTTCTAGAATTTTTAAGTGATCCTGTCAGTTGGAAACTCATTTGATGATGTAGTTGACCTTTAATAAACCTCAGTGTACTCGCTAATGTTTCAGAAGAATCACTGGTAATGCATCCTGATAATAGATTAACACACCATAATATGCCACTGGAGTAGAACTTTCATACTATATTCCTCCAAAAGACTGTCCAGGGAATGATAGGTCCTGAAGATGATTCCATTTGATTAGCCTGGAAAGTGCAATGATACTATGAACTGTTTTAATTCTTTGGATATAGGACAATTTGGAGATGGCCTGCCATGGAAAAGTTGATATCTGTGACCCCTAGAAAGAGACTGTTCTGTTCTCTCGACTTTTGCAACAGGAAAGTTTCCATTTTGGAGTTATCTCTCTTTGGATATTCTCAGTAGTCAGTTTGAATGGGTTCTATACCTAGGAATAGATTGTGAACAAATATCAGAGGTGCTGTTAAGCAGCTACTTTTTAAATGGAGCTGGGCCAGGCAACCACGTATATCAGATACGGTTCAGAGTAGTATTACTTTTATTCTATTTCTTAAGGAGTGTGGGATGGAGAAGTAGGGCTGACAAAATAATTCAAGAGTGAAGACTGAGGGTGATGAACAGATTTCATTTTGTGCATTATTTCCAATAATTTGGTAGCAGTTACCTAAAAGGTTGTTTTGGGAAAGATTCTGAGGCAATAGCCAGGCTCTGGAGGACAGTATGCCGTGATCATTTAATGGTGACTGTTCTTGGAGTCTGGGTAGAAAAGGGGAAAGTGGAAGCACATTTTTCTTTTTTTTTTGGCATCCCTAGCAAGTGGAAACTAAGATTGCTATAAATTATGTTTTGAGAAAAGAGAAGCAAAGTCATTGGGGCCCACAAGTACAGTTAGATTGTTGTACTATACTACACTGTGCTTGAGACTTAAGCTCTAAAAGTTCAGTATGGGCTGGGTAAGGAAGGTGATATATGTGCATTAGTGACTGAAGATTAGAGTGTGGATGGCTTTATTTATTTGTTTATTTTTTTAAATTAATTAATTTATTTATTTTTGGCTGCGTTGGGTCTTCACTGTTGCGTGCGTGCTTCCTCTAGTTGCAGTGAGCGGGGCCTCTTTGTTGCGGTGCGTGGGCTTCTCATTGCAGTGGCTTCTCTTTGTTGCAGAGCATGGGTTCTAGGCACGTAGGCTTCAGTAGTTGTGGCTTGCAGGCTCTAGAGCACAGGCTCAGTAGTTGTGGCGCACGGGCTTAGTTGCTCCGCGGCATGTGGGATCTTCCCAGACCAGGGCTCGAACCCATGTCCCCTGCATTGGGAGGCAGATTCTTAACCACTGCACCACCAGGGAAGTCCCTGGATGGCTTTATTGAATGGAAAATATCAGAGT
This sequence comes from Balaenoptera ricei, assembly GCF_028023285.1. NCBI lineage: Eukaryota > Metazoa > Chordata > Mammalia > Artiodactyla > Balaenopteridae > Balaenoptera > Balaenoptera ricei. The sequence goes on along the minus strand of NC_082646.1, from coordinate 84,993,835 downwards.
GAATTTTAGATTTCCTTGGAGATGATTTCTGTGCATAGAAAAAGCTATTTTTGGTTATTTTAATGTAATATTCAATTTATTAAACTTATAAATTCAGAAACTTTGTTTTTCCTTAAAAGTCTTGGTACATCTTATTATTCTATTTTTTTAAACATCTTTATTGGAGTATAATTGCTTTACAATGGTGTGTTAGTTTCTGCTATTTTTAAGTAAAGCAAATTTTGATGATCATTTTGATTAGTTTGGTTTCATTTACGAACTTGGTCTATTAAGCTGCTTCAAATATTTTAAACTTATTCTACTTCTTTTTTAAACAGTTCAGAGGTACAACTAATAACCAAAATGTTCCCAATACTTAAACAATTCCAGAAAAATTAATAAATTCCATACGGTGAATCTAAAACTATTTACCAAGATTAAATACCATTATTCTTCTCAGACAGAAAAAGTCTTAAGAATAATTGCTCAGTGAACATAAAGCTAATCTGTTAGATCCTTTGAAGTATCAAATTCTTTTAAACATTAGAGATAATTTAAATATAAAATGTAGACTCCTAAGTTCAAGTTAAGTCCTCAGCTTATCATTTTGTAACCTCTTTTATTTAAAAGCAGATAAAGATTGCTTGCTTTAATATGGGATTTAAAAAAAATACCCCTATAAAGAAACCTATAGAAGGCAGATATTAAATCTTTCATGGGATATCAAGGTATAAAGCAGAAAAGGTAGTTATCCCAGGATTCCAAAGGCTCATGGGTAACTCTAGATTTCCATGAAACAGTTTGCAAACATAACTTTTGTGCCAAATTTGGGCTATAACTATTCAAAATGGGGAAGGTTCCTGGCTCCTGGGACTCCCTCCCACTTTTTAAAAATTGAGGTAAGATTCATATAACATAGAATTAACCATTTAAAGTATGCAAATCAAATAACTCAATTTTGTTTCTTTTTATGGCTGAATAATATTCCATTGATTATATGTGCCACATCTTCTTTATCCATTCATCTGTCGATGGACACTTAGGTTGCTTCCACGTCCTGGCGATTGTACATAGAGCTGCAATAAACATTGTGGTACATGTCTCTTTTTGAATTATGGTTTTCTCAATAGTGGGATTGGTGGGTCATATGGTAGTTCTATTTTTAGTTTTTGAAGGAACCTCCATACTATTCTCCATAGTGGCTGTGTAGTGAGGTGGATGGACCTAGAGTCTGTCATACAGAGTGAAGTAAGTCAGAAGAGAAAAACAAATACTGTATGCTAACACATATATGTGGAATCTAAAAAAAAAAAATGGTTCTGATGAACCTAGGGGCAGGACAGGAGTAAAGACGCAGACGTAGAGAATGGACTTGAGGACACAGGGACGGGGTAAGGGTAAGCTGGGACGAAGTGAGAGAGTAGCATTGACATATATACACTACCAAATGTAAAAGAGATAGCTAGTGGGAAGCAGCTGCATAGCACAGGGAGATCAGCTCAGTCCTTTGTGACCACCTAGAGGGGTGGGATAGGGAGGGTGGGAGGGAGGCTCAAGAGGGAGGGGATAGGGGGATATATGTATACATATGCTGATTCACTTTGTTATACAGCAGAAACTAACACAACACTGTAAAGCAATTATACTCCAATAAAGACATAAAAAAATAATAATAATAAAGTATACAAATCAATGGCATTTAGCATGTTCACAGTATGACACAGTCATCACCTCTACTCAGTACCCAAATATTTTTATCACCCAGAAAGGCAAACTTGTACGCATTAATCAGTCATTCCCCAGCCCCTGGCACCTACTATTCTGCCTTCTGTCTCTATGGATTTACCCATTCTGAATATTTCTTATAAATTGAACCATATAATATATGTTTTTTTGTCTCTGGCTTCCTTCCATTAGGGTAATATGTTCAAGGTTCATTCATGTCATAGTATGTATCAATACTTCATTCCTTTTGATGGCTAATATTCCATTGTATACATACACCACATTTTGTTTATCCAGTCCATCAGCTGATGGACATTTGGGTTATTTGCACTTTTTGGCTATTGTGTATAATGGTGCTGCTATGAACATTCATGTACAAGTTGAACATTCATGTACAAGTTTTTGTTTAAATACCTGTTTTCAACTCGTCATTTTTGAGGAGCTAAGTAAATTACCCACATTTAACAGCTAATACTGGAATTGGGATATGAATCTGGACTTCACAGTCTAAAACCCATGTTTTTTCCAGGAGAGTACAATATTTCCCAAGGACAAAGGAACCAGGGAGCTAGTCCACTTTTTTTGCAAGAGGATGTGAAAGCTCCCTTCTTCCTTTCAGAGACGAATCAAATGGAATTTGATTATTCCTCACATTCTAAAGTAGTCTGTGATTAGAAAGGGATAGAAAAGGCTTAGAGAGGAAAGGGATATGATTGATTATAAATTATCCCTGTATTTACAGACGGGCACTGTTTCTTCTACTTTCTTTCAACTTACGTCAGGGGGCTTCTGCCTTATAAACATTATTGGCTAATATGTCAATTAACTTTAGCTTAGAAATTATTTGGAGGAAAAAGGCTCTGAGAGCAAACAGCATCATGCTCTGTTGGTGTCCTTTTGTAAACGATTCCCTCTAGTGGTTTGAAATATTGTCACTGTGTTGACAAGATTTCTGTCTTCAAAAATGTAAGCAAGAGAGACCCAGGATATTTATTATTGATGATAATCAAAATCACAACAGCAGTAATTCTGGAGGTTTCTGGCTGTCATTACACAGAGGAAACCAGGGTGAGCTTTTAAAATATTTATCACATCAAGTTACTTCCTGACTTTACATTCCAATTAGAATAAACTCCAAACTCTTTTCTATGCCTTATAAAACCCCAAAGGCTTGAAGCCTACCTGTTGCTCCAAACTCTTGCTGGAATGTCAACCATAGAGGGGCAGGAGCTTCTCTGACTCTTTGTCATTATTTTATCTCCAGCACTGGAATAATGCCTGGCAAATGGCGGGTGCTCAGTAGAAGCGTATGAATGGCTGAATGAATGTCTTCTCCTTCTACTCTCCTGCTCCAAACTCCTCTCTTCCTTCAATACCTTGAGTGCTTCAAACTCCTTACTGAATCACGGCCTTGGCAGTTGTAATCCCCATCTAGCTTGAATTTTCTCCTCCAGATCTTTGCATGTGGAGGACACTTCTTCACACCCCTCAGGTCCCAGGCTCCAAGAAGAGATCCTGTGATGTAGACCCCACCCCCTTCATTATTCCCTATCACATCACTCTGTATGTTTCCTTCACAGTCACAGTTTGCAAATATTTATTGATATATTTTTTGCTTGTTTCTTGTTTGATTTCCCCCAAGATGGCAAAACGGCAAGACCCAAGTCTTGCCTATTCCTTATAGTATATTAAGTACCTAGGCAGTGTACACTGTATGGTAGTCCCTCATTACAAATGTGTTAAATAAGTGAACCAATGACATAACACTGCAGAATTTTCAAAGTAAGTTCAAGTTGATTGGCTGTAATAATCCTCATAACAATTCAATCTCAGTGACACTGATTTTATCAGAAGTCCTCTTTGGATTATTACATTCAGGAGGAAGAATAGAACAGAGTTACTTAGCCCTGTGGCCTTCCTTGGGAATAGCATTGGGATAGATCACTTGGCAGACATATCATAGGTGGGCCAAGTGGATGGGTTTTGAAGGATTTCATGCATTCCTTGGCAGTGTGTGACTTCAGTCCAGTACTGTGAGAAAGGCCTAAGCCTTATGGCCTGTGATGCCCTAATTTTCAGTGGTGAACTGATGGGCCCCAGGAAAGCACTGGACATCCCTGATTTCAGAGAATAAAGTCAGGGGCAGTTTTGGTTAAGTGCAAAGAGCCCAAACTTTGGAGTTAGAACTAGGTTTGAATTTTAGCTCAGATACTAATTAACAGTGTAACCCAAGGCAACTGATTAAACCTCTCTGAGCTTCAGTGTCTTTGTGTAAAATGCATTAAGAGTAATGAATGCCATACAGAGTTGTGGAATAATGAAGTTTAGACTAAGGTAAATGTCCCGTGATATATGCTGGCTGTGCTTAACGGTTGATGCAAGGTAAGAGGTGGGGTGGGGGATACATTCCAAAGGGAACGTGATGTGAAAAGGCTCTGAGATAAGAGACAGATTATGGCCTGTCTGAAAAATGGAAAGGCGCTGGTACATGATCTGAGCAAGTAAGCAAGGAGGAGACTGATAGGAGATGATGCTGGAGAGGCAGGAAAAGTGAAACATGCAGGGACCTAGAGCAATGGGAAACCAAAAAACAGTTTCAAGCAGGGAGTAACACAATTCATGTTTCACTTTGCTTTTTTAAATTTTTAAATTTTTATTTTTGTATTATTTGGCCGTACCACACGGCATGTGGGATCTTAGTTCCCCAACCAGGGATCGAATCTGTGCCCCCTGCAGTGGAAGTGTGGAGTCTTAACCACTGGAACACCAGGGAAGTCCCTCACTTTGTTTTTCATGTGTAACATGCCAGATGTTTCACGATTCATGAACTGGGTTAGGTTTTTGAATTCAGATCTGCCTGACTTCAGAGTTTCACCCTTTTCCTGTAAACTACCCTACCACTCCCAACATAGGTCAACTTACCTAGATACACATTTGTCCTTTAATAAGGACTTTTAATACCTAATCCACCAGCTGTGTAAACTCTGGTAAATTACTTAACCTTGCTACATGTCATTGCCCACATCTCTTAAGACTGTTGTGAAAATTAAATGTGTTGTAAATGTTTGGCATGAGGTACATACTCAATATCTATTAGCTGCAACAATCATAATTATCATTTAGCCTTAGAGATAGGGTGAGGGCAAATATAAGACACTTTAGGAAGCTGATGAAGGACCTGTTTTGCGAGAGGTGCTTCTTTCTGTGTCTCATAGTTGAATTCTACCAAGCAAGCTGTTCCTACAGGGCAGAAAGTCAAGAGATACATGTCCTAATCTCACCTCTACTGAAAATTCATTTCATCTCCATTTTATCTCTGATTCTCAGTTTCCCCATCTGTAATGGGGGTTGGAGATTTTAGTACGAGTCTCTCTTCGGGATGCTGTGAGGTCAAAATGAGCTAAAGGGGCTTAGAGCTCTTAGAAAGAAAATGACAACATAAATTTAAGGAAGCTGGTGTCATTTTTAATGTTGTGTTTGAAAGGAGATGGATTTACACTGTGAATTACCCTTTATAATTTGCTTTGTAACAGCAATATGATATGGCCCTGAAGAAGTCAAGATATAGGTGGCCTCCCTGGTATTAGTAAAGCTGAAGAAATATCAGTTAAGATAAGTTCCCCAAGGCAAAAAAGCCATTAGCTTTTCGAGCCAGGAAGAATCTAAATATCTTCCTCAGAACTCAGGATAATCATTCATATATTTCCTCCGCTGTGTTTCTGTGACTTGGAGGCAAGAATACACTGTATCCATTTTATAAGACGAGCGGCTGACTTGCCTAGGGTCACACAGTTAAGTCAGCAGTGATTAGAATCTATTATTTCCTGATTTGGAGTTCAGAATCAGAACTTACTAGACTTAATTGATATCCCAGCTTGGATTTTTAATTCACTGGACCTTTCTATTAAGCTGTATCACAAACCATCATGGCAGAATAATTCTGAGATTTCTTCCCACTTAACCTGTCAGTCCAAGCCATTTATGTGGTGAGCTTGCTGTTTGCCAGTTATGCTGCTATTTTAATGATCTGCAAATACGTGCCTCAGACCAGGGCCAGCTTAAGACTAAGATGTGAAAGAGGCCAAGCTTGCTTCGCTGCTCAGGAACCCAAAGCCCTAGGTATTCATGGCCTCCTTTTTTTTAAAATTTTTTAAGATTTTATTTTTTAAAACGATTTTAGATTCACAGCAAAATTAACAGAAAGATAAAGAGATTTTCCATATGCCCCCACACATGCATAGCCTCCCCAATTATCAACAACCCCCATGGAGTGGTACACTTGTTGCAATCGATGAACCTAGGTTGACACATCATAATCACCCAAAGCCCATAGTTTACATCAGGGTTCATCTTGGGGTTGTGTATTCTATGAGTTTGGACAAATGTATGATGTGTATCCATCATTATAGTATCGTACAGAATATTTTCACTATCCTTAAATTCCTCTGTGCTACATTGGGCAAATCCTTTTTTTTTTTTTTTTTTAACATCTTTATTGGAGTATAACTGCTTTACAATGGTGCATTACTTTCTGCTCTATAACAAAGTGAATCAGCTATACGTATACATATATCCCCATATCTCCTCCCTCTTGCGTCTGCCTACCACCCTCCCTATCCCACCCCTCTAGGTGGTCACAAAGCACCGAGCTGATCTCCCTGTGCTATGTGGCTGCTTCCCACTAGCTATCTTTTACATGTGGTAGTGTATATATGTCCATGCCACTCTCTCACTTCATCCCAGCTTACCCTTCACCCCACCCCGTGTCCTCAAGTCCATTCTCTATGTCTGCGTCTTTATTCCTGTCCTGCCCCAAGGTTCATCAGGCCATTTCATTTTAGATTCCATATATATCTGTTAGCATATGGTATTTGTTTTTCTCTTTCTGACTTACTTCACTCTGTATGACAGACTCTAGTCCATCCACCTCCTACAAATAAATCAATTTCATTTCTTTTTACGGCTGAGTAATATTCCATTGTATATATGTGCCACATCTTCTTTATCCATTCATCTGTCGATGGACACTTAGGTTGCTTCCATGTCCTGGCTATTGTAAATAGTGCTGCAATGAACATTGTAGTACGTGACTCTTTCTGAATTATGGTTTGCTCAGGGTATACACCCAGTAGTGGGAATGCTGGGTCATATGGTAGTTTTATTTTCAGTTTTTTAAGGAACCTTCATACTGTTCTCCATAGTGGCTGTATCAATTTACATTCCCACCAACAGTGCAAGAGGGTACCCTTTTCTCCACACCCTCTCCAACATTTATTGTTTGTAGATTTTCTGATGATGGCCATTCTGAGCAGTGTGAGGTGATACCTCATTGTGGTTTTGATTTGCATTTCTCTAATGAGTAGTGATGTTCAGCATCCTTTCATGTGTTTGTTGGCAATCTGTATATCTTCTTTGGAGAAATGTCTATTTAGGTCTTCTGCCCATTTTTGGATTGGGTTGTTTGTCCTTTTGATATTGGGCTGAGTGAGCTGCTTCTGTATTTTGGAGATTAATCCTTTGTCTGTTGCTTGTTTGCAAATATTTTCTCCCATTCTGAGGGTTGTCTTTTCATCTTGTTTATGGTTTCCTTTGCTGTGCAAAAGGTTTTAAGTTTCAATAGGTCCCATTTGTTTATTTTTGTTTTTATTTCCATTTCTCTAGGAGGTGGGTCAAGAAAGATCTTGCTATCATTTATGTCATGGAGTGTTCTGCCTATGTTTTCCTCTAAGAGTTTTATAGTGTCCCATCTTACATTTAGGTCTTTAATCCATTTTCAATTTATTTTTGTATATGGTGTTAGGAAGTGTTCTAATTTTATTCTTTTACATGTAGCTGTCCAGGTTTCCCAGCACCACTTATTGAAGAGGCTGTCTTTTCTCCATTGTATATTCTTGCCTCCTTTATCAAAGATAAGGTGACCATATATGCATGGGTTTATCTCTGGGCTTTCTATCCTGTTCCATTGATCTATATTTCTGTTTTGGGGCCAGTACCATACTATCTTGATTACTGTAGCTTTGTAGTATAGTCTGAAGTCAGGGAGCCTGATTCCTCCAGCTTCGTTTTGCTTTCTCAAGATTGCTTTGGCTATTCGGAGTCTTTTGTGTTTCCAAACAAATGGTGAAATTTTTTGTTCTAGTTCTGTGAAAAATGCCATTGGTAGTTTGATAGGGATTGCACTGAATCTCTGGATTGCTTTGGATAGTATAGTCATTTTCACAATATTGATTCTTCCAATCCAAGAACATGGTATATCTCTCCATCTGTATCATCTTTAATTTCTTTCATCAGTGTCTTATAGTTTTCTGCATATAGGTCTTCTGTCTCCTTAGGTAGGTTTATTCCTAGGTATTTTATCCTTTTTGTTGCAGTGGTAAATGGGAGTTTCCTTAAATTCTCTTTCAGATTTTTCATCATTAGTGTATAGGAATGCAAGAGATTTCTGTGCGTTAATCATGTATCCTGCTACTTTACCAGATTCATTGATTAGCTCTAGTAGTTTTCTGGTAGCATCTTTAGGATTCTGTATGTCTAGTATCAGGTCACCTGCAAACAGTGACAGTTTTACTTCTTCTTTTCTGATTTGGATTCCTTTTATTTATTTTTCTTTTCTGATTGCTGTGGCTAAAACTTCCAAAACTATGTTGAATAATAGTGGTGGGAGTGGGCAACCTTCTCTTGTTCCTGATCTTAGAGGAAATGGTTTCAGTTTTTCATCACTGAGAACGATGTTGGCTGTGGGTTTGTCATATATTGCCTTTATAATGTTGAGGTAGGTTCCCTCTATGCCTACTTTCTGGAGGGTTTTAATCATAAATCGGTGTTGAATTTTGTCGAAAGCTTTTTCTGCATCTATTGAGATGATCATATGGTTTTTCTCCTTCAATTTGTTAATATGGTGTATCACATTGATTGATTTGCATATATTGAATTATCCTTGCAATCCCGGGATAAACCCCACTTGATCATGGTGTATGATCCTTTTAATGTGCTGTTGGATTCTGTTTGCTAGTATTTTGTTGAGGATTTTTGCATCACTGTTCATCAGTGATATTGGCCTGTAGTTTTCTTTCTTTGTGACATCTTTGTCTGGTTTTGGTTTCAACGTTATGGGGGCCTCGTAGAATGAGTTTGGGAGTGTTGCTCCCTCTGCTATATTTTGGAAGAGTTTGAGAAGGATAGATGTTAGCTCTTCTCAAAATGTTTCATAGAATTCGCCTGTGAAGCCATCTGGTCCTGGGCTTTGGTTTGTTTGAAGATTTCTAATCACGGTTTCAATTTCAGTGCTTGTGATTGGTCTGTTTATATTTTCTATTTATTCCTGGTCCAGTCTCAGAAGGTTGTGCTTTTCTAAGAATTTGTCCATTTCTTCCAGGTTGTCCATTTTATTGGCAAAGAGTTGCTTGTAGTAATCTCTCATGATCCTTTGTATTTCTGCAGTGTCAGTTGTTACTTCTCCGTTTTCATTTCTAATTCCATTGAGTTGAGTCTTCTCCCTTTTTTTCTTTATGAGTCTAGCTAATGGTTTATCAATTTTGTTTATCTTCTCAAAGAACCAGCTTTTAATTTTATTGATCTTTGCTATTGTTTCCTTCATTTCTTTTTCATTGATTTCTGATCTGATCTTTATGATTTCTTTCCTTCTGCTAAGTTTGGGGGTTTTTTGTTCCTCTTTCTCTAATTGCTTTAGGTGTAAGGTTAGATTGTTTATTTGAGATTTTTCTTGTTTCTTGAGGTAGGATTGTAATGCTATAAACTTCCCTCTTATCACTGCTCTTGCTGCATCCCACAGGTTTTGGGTCATTGTGTTTTCATTGTCATTTGTTTCAAGGTATTTCTTGATTTCCTCTTTGATTTCTTCAGTGATCTCTTGGTTATTTAGTAGTGTATTGTTTAGCCTCCATGTGTTTGTATTTTTTACAGATTTTTTTCCTGTAATTGATATCTAGTCTCATATCATTGTGGTCGGAAAACCTGGCCTCCTTTATCAAGGTCTGCTGTAGTTATTTTCCCCCCTTCCTTTTACCTCACAGTTTACCTTTCCCATGTTCTGTTTCCAGTACCTGTGAAAGTTGAATTCTTCTTAATCTGATAACAGAGGTAATAGGTATTTAGTTGAACTATCACAAGAATTTTCTGGGTCCCAGATTTTCATACCTATGGATTATTTCATCTTTATTTTTGTGTCTCCTATAGATTCACTTTCTAAAAGAAATGTAGCTATTAAGGCAACTGCATATATTAAGTAATAATTAATCTGTTTTCCCATTTTTAATTAACCAGGGACTTAAACAGCTGCCAGATAGAGCTCCTTATCAGCATGAGATATAAGCAGCGTGACCACACTGAGATGATTATATCCAGTGAAAAGCAAGGAAATTTCCAACCTTGCCATTTGCATATGGAGAACTTCAATTAGGCTTTAAAAATAGCAAAAATTTGCTCTTTAAAATCTATGTTCCTCTGTTTTAAAATACTTCTTTTTATGAGAGCTAGGCTAAGAACTGCTGACTTAACCCAGGTCATAGCTCTTGGGTTAAATTTTAGAGTAAAAATTTTTAGGAGTTCTCAAGATGTAGCAGGATGTTTTTTTTTTTTTTTTTTTTAGGGTCAGCATCTTAGCTGAGTGTTCAAGAAACATTTTACCATAATGCACAAATATTTGCTTGTAACTGATAAGTGGCAGGAATTAATAGGCCCAAGAGAAATAAGTTTCTGCCCTTTGCCTCAATGAAATGACAATGCAGGGAGAGCAGACTTTAAGCATTCCTTATTTAGGAGTAGTTTCTGGTTTCTAACCTCCACCACTGAGAATATGTGGAACAAAATCTATGACCAAAGAAAATAATGAGGAAAATGAGGAATACAGCTAGTTTGCCTATAGAAAAGTTTAGTCATTGTTTATCAAGAAAGAACCGTGGTCCCTTCCTCTGAAAACTCTTCCATTGTGCTTTATAAGAGGTTTAATTTCATTCTTGGCTAGGATTTCATTTAACATTGCTACAAGAAATATTCATGTGACTTTTTTTCTATCTTGTCAGTTAATTTGCAGAGAGACCATCTTTTCTACCTGAAGCTTGATATATGGGAAATGAAACACTATCATATCCCAACACTGGTTGATCCTTTCAGATTTATTATCCAGATGTGTCATATCATATCACATCATATCACATCACACTGTGACTCAAAAATAGCTTTTCCAGTAAGTAAAGACTAGGCTCTTCAGCCTGACTTAGGAGATGGAGTATAATTAAACCTGACCTCATGCCCTTTAATTTGTAGTTAACTTTCAAGGATCAATTTAAGTGCTACTTCTTCCAAGAAGACTTAGCTGCTGGCACTAGCTGGACATGAATGCTTTCTTCTGTGAACCCTTATGTCATTTTGTAATTCTCTTATATGCTGCCTTAAATCAGAGCCATGTACTTATTTTATTTCTCACAGTAGATGATGGATTCCTTGAAGTGAGGGCCTTTTTACAAGTTTATATTCACAAAGGGCCTAAATTAGAGCTTTACAGAGAGGGAGTCCTAGATTACATGTACTGATTGAGTGAGTGAATGAATTCAGTCCTTAATTCTCAATATTGGGGAATCAAAATACATATTTGTCTTAGTGTTCAGTGTATTGTGAGCCAATGACTTGGGCCATAAGACATTTGGAAGAAATGATCTGACTCTGTTGGAAATGGAGATGGGGATAATGAGGGCATTTAAAATTTTTTTGTTTTGTTTAATAAAAAAACTTGCCAAAAACAGTGGGAAGGAGAGAGAAAAGTTTCCATGGCAACCTCCAACGCTGTACCTCTGAAGATTCAGTTTATACATTTAAAAAAATGTGCCTTCATTTATTCTTTCCATGGAGACTGGGACTTAGTTAACTGGTAAAAAGTTTTATGGAGGAGGTTTTAATGATACCTGTCAATTTAGGGAAAGGTAAAGAGGAGAGAAAGTTTATTATTGCTGGTGAAATGTACTCAGACTTCTGCACTTTTTGATTTACCAGAATAAATGTATATGAGTGATGGGGGTGGGGTGAGGTGGGGTTCATACCTAGTCCAGAAGGAAGATGACTAGACTGACCTGATACAATGTCTGTCCACATTGCACACCTCATCACACTGTCAGCTTAAAACAAAAGAAACCGTAGTAAAATAGAGTTATATGGATCATCAAATGCAACTATTTTGGGTTGTAGGAAAAATATGAATTCAATAAATCAACAGAAATTTATCAAGAGAGGCAGGGGGGTAAAGCTTGAAGTTAAAGTTAATTAAAAATCTTAACTACTCTGACATTTGGTAAGCATATGGAATTGAAGAAGTTACCTAATTTTCCACAAGCTTATGTTTGCTCATGTGTATAGCCAGGGCAGTACCTACCCCAATGGGGGTTTTGTGCCATTTGAAAGGTCAGCACAGGACATGGCATACACTAAGAACTCAGAAAATGTTAGATGATGGTGATGATGGTGATGGTGGTGACAGTGAGTGATGGTAGTGATGTGATGATGATGATGATTTCCTTCTGTGAATAGCACTATGTTATGCATCTAGAATTCAAGAAATAAACTCTTACATAGGAATTGGCCCCAAGGAGATTGTGATTTAACCTGGGATATGTAACAGTCACATGTTGCAAGTTAAATAGTAATACAGTCCAAACTGCTTAAGACAACATCAAGGCCCCTGATTATGCCTCCTACCAGCCCTCTCCTGTTCATCTCCTGCTACGACTCCCAACACAAGTTGATATCAACACACAAGCCATACCAATTACTCTCCACCCTCTGAGCCCATCAGCACCCCGCTATCATTCCTCCTGCCTTTACACATGTCACTTCTCCTTGGCGTGCCCTTCCCCTCTTCATCTACTTGCTGACCCATCCTTCAGGCCTCAGCTTCTTTGAAACTGCCCGTAAATACAAGGGGCACTTGTATTTATCTCTGTTAGGAAGCATTTCTTTCCATCAACATTTACGATGCATGTGCCAGCCAGTGAGATAGGCACTGGGATACAAAGCCTAAGAAATCATGAGATCTACCCTAAGGACTTTTTGTTTTGGTTTTTACTATTTTGCTTTCCCTTAACAGACTGTTGTCACATTTCTTTATCCCTTTTATCTTACACTAAAGGCTGAGTATAAGGTCTGACATGTAATAGATAATGAAGGTTGATAGGATAAAATAAACAGATGGAGGCAGTTAGTGCAGAGAGAACTTAAACCAAAGAAACTGTCAGTGGTAGGAAGAAAGGAGAATTCTTATTATTTAAATAAGTTAGGTGGTAGGAGCTGGAAGTTAGGTAGACAGAGACCCTGTTTCCAACAAGGTTGTCTCATTTTGAAGGGATGATTGCTAGGATACTTCTTTCTCACAAACAAGTGGGCACACCAAATCTATGTTGCCTCATTTAATCTTATAAGGCATATTGGGAAAAGGGGCACAAGCCAGTGGCTGCAGAGGGACAGTTACTGCATGTATTTGAGTGTGTCTTGATTCTCTTTCAAAGCCAATTTTGTTTTAGAATATTCATTGTTTTTATAATCATGTAGAAGTTATTCCTCTATTTGTGTAGGCCATGTAGGAGTGAATAAAATTAAAAGTCACTATTTTTATGCCCAGTAAGTGATTGAATTGCACTTTAAACAAGGGTAAGCCTCCTAAGTAGAGAGACATGACCCAAGGTCGGGTCCCAATATTTGAAACACCAGATGTCTGTCTGTCTGGGGAGGAAGTCTCCTCCAGAGAGGAGAGGGTCTTACATCTTTGATTTTTTTTCCCCCTTGGGTGATGTTTGTTTATTTCTTTCTTGTTCATTTGTACAAAAATATTTATTGAGCCTCCAGGCTGTTTAAGGCACCATGCTAGGCTCTTGGGCTGAAGTGGGGCTAGATCAAATCTGTACAGAGATATTTAACGTAGATTATCAGAATTTCTAAAAGAAGATAATAGCAGATGTAGGCCTAGTCCCCAGTGTATACCCTGCCACAAAAATCTCTTCCCCACCCATCTTTTCCAACCCCCAAAGCAATTTTACACCAAAGTGGTGACCTATTTTGAACCTGAGTAGTTGGATGCATTTACCATTCTACAAAACTCTGTGTGAAAAAAGTATTCTGTTGATTAGAGTTGTGAGAAACTCTTCCTGGCAGCCAGGAGTCAAAATAATGATATCACTTTTTTTTTTTTTTTGGTCTCCACTACTAGACAGAAGAAAAAGGAATCATTTTCTTTTCTCCCTTCCTCAGCAAAGCTGGTGAAGGAGGCCTGTCATTTGCTATTAACAGAACTCCTTCACTCCATTCTCAAGGAATCTTAACAAGTGTCATCTAAGAAGGGCCTAAAGAATGAAACTCCAGGAAGCTGCTAGAGGCAAAAGCACCAAGGTCCTCACTGCAGAGCTGGCACCAAGGTCCCACCCAGCTCAGGGGAGTTACTGCCATTGGAAATGTAGACTAGCATACCTCACTTTCTCAAAAGCAGGTATGGGGCTGACTGTTAAATCCACAAGGAGACACTTTTGTCATAACAATTGACCAACTGCCACATGGACATAGATGTTAAATGAAACATTCTTCCCACCAGGTTACTTGGTTGACCGAAGTTATCAGAATGGTACTACTAGGGACAAGGGGCTGAGACTTGGTGATAGAACTTTTTGTTGTAAATTAATTTAACCTCCAAATACAACTGGCATTTCCTTTTTAAAAAAAAAGTCTTTCATATGCTGTTTTTACTGAAGATTACTGTACTTGATCCCCAGAAGGACTGATGATCATCAGGACACAAAAGTTCATGGAAGGGAAGTTGCCCAGGGTTATCGAGTTAGGAAGTGCTGGAGCTGGAACTCTCCCCTACATCCTTTATATTCTAGGACTGCTGCTCTTTTCACACCTGTCCAGATGTGTTGACTTCTGAATGTAATACTGCTTATAACCTGTTACTGGTTTGAAGAGTTTCCAGCAGGGCTTCTTAGAACCAGGAGGTATATTTAATACTACTGATGAAGAGTTAAGCATGATTTAAGACCATGTAGCAGAGATGAGCTGATTTGATCATAGGATACAACACACCCAGGAATTTTACCTTCAGTAACGCTGCTTCTAAAATGAGGTATGATGGGTTTGGCATGTGACTACGAAATAATCATACCCTTTATTGTATGTTTCCCAAATCATTTTACTTCATTAATGGTTGTACTTTCAAATGTTGAGTTTTTACATTGTTATTAATATAGTATGATTTTTAAATTGCTACTCTAAAAAAATATTTAATGTTGGCCCTTCTCATATCAACTGCTCTTGCCATGGATTTTAGACCATCTCCAAAACTGTCTTTCAAACTGGCAAAACACCATCCAAAAGACTGTCATTTTTACAATCAATGCTAATTGTTGCCAGTGGAACCATGTTTCATGTTTAGTCCAGATAATATTGACGTGTGGTCTAATTCAATTGAAATGGAAAAATATTTTTTCTCTTTTATATTCAATATATTTTACTTGGTTTTGGTGAAATAATAAAGGAAAAATTGGTGGGGAGCTTAAAATTTCAATGGGAGAGGAAAGTATACAAACAAGTAATGAAAATATAAGGCTGAATGAAATACATTTTATCTTATAGGTAAATATATTGCTGTGGGAGCAAAAGTGAAAAAGCAATTAAACTTGACAGGAAGACTGGGGGAAAGTTTCACAGAAGTATGATGTCTGAGCTCGGCTTTCATGGATGAGTTGGATTTTCTTCTATATAGGAGTGGATAGGGGTGGGCACTCTGGGCTGAGAGAATATCAAGGGCAGGCAGAGGTAGAGGAGTGTGAAAGTATGTTTAGGAAACCACATGTGGTTAAGAGAATTTGAAATATGACTAGAGAATTGGAATAAACGGGAGGTGTATCAGGGCATGAAACAGGGCAACAGCAGTAGTGATATTTAGATACGTAGGTTTGCCAGATTTCGCAAATAAAAATACAGAATGATCAGTTAAATTAGAATTTCCGCTCAACAACAAGTACTTTTTTAGTAGACGTATGTCAGAAATATTGGATAGAGCATATACACATCAAAAATTATTTGTCATTTATCTAAAATTCAGATTTAGCTGCCCATCCTGTGTTTTATCTGACAACACTATGGGTGGAAGGGGAATTAAGGGAGCTGCAGATGGAGGGTAAGGAAAGGACACAAGAGGGACACTATGAGATTTTAGTTTGATGAGTTAAAATATCACACCTGGGCTTCACCCGCCTTATCTTTCTCAAAATGTGTAACAACGAGAATGGAGGAGCCTGGTAGCTCAGAGGAAGCTGGTCTGTTAGATATTACGCAATTCTAAGGGCAAATTCAGAGTGTGGCAACCTCTTAATTGCATTTGAATGCCACCAGAGAACAATCACTGCCACTAAATAATCAAGTGGACAGAATGTCTTGGCCAGTTGACATCAACCAGCATCTCTTCTTGATCAGCCCAGGTACCCCAGTGCTTGCACAGTGGATTATGAATGAGGTAACTACATTGACAGAGTCAAAGCTAAGTATAGACCCAACAGCAGGCGTTCCTTCTCATAAGGCTGTTATTTCTGTGTCTCCAGTAGGTAGAATATATAGATTCAAGAACTTAGGGGTGGAAGTAGAGTGACCCTGCTCATGGTCACTCTCAGAGACCCGTCTAGGTAATTTCTGTTTTCTGTCCCCAAAATTTAGGCTCTGTGGGTCTAAGCAAGGGTCAGCAGCCCAGGGCCAGTGTACAAAATCCTACCCTCAGCCTGTTTTTTCATAGCTCCATGAGCTAAGAATAGTTTTTACATTTTTAAAGGGTTATATATTTAAAAAGAGAAATATGTGACAGATACTAAATGTGTCCTTAAAGGCCTAAAATATTTACTCTCTGACCTTTTAAAGAAGAAGTTTGCTGATCCTTGATCTAAAGGTCCTGAGTCCCAGAGAGGAACAATACTTATTCTAGTGGATACGGTAAGAGTTCCACTAAACTTAAAGTTACAACTGCCACTAGATTACTTTAGATACCTTGTGCTTGTAAGTCAGCAGGCAAAGTGGAGTGATTGACCTTGATTATCATGAAGAGATAGAGTTGTTGCTACATATTTTTGGCAATTGCTGGGGCATCTCTTGTCAGCCTCATGCACATTTTATACTGTAATGTGCAGGTGCAACCATGTTCTGAGAAGAGCATGGTAACCACAGACTCAGATCCCTCATAGATGGGGGCCTCCCTGCCAGGCAAGCGAGCAGTCCAGTGGAAGTGCTGGATGAGCCAGCAGGGGAATCCAGCATGAGTGATGGAGGAAGGAGATGATGAGTATCAGTTACAGCCATGGGATCAACAGCAGCAGCACTAACCCTCCTCTTATAAACTTTCCTTGACATTGTGACCAGCTGGAATCCTGGATAAACATTGTCTGGAGAGAGTGAAGTTCATGTGAGAAGCAAGTGGATCTGAGTGGTGCAAGGGGTGGATCGTGGTAGATGCTGTTAGTGCTTCACCCAGATATCATTTACCAGGCCAGTGTACCTACCTGATGGTGGCTCAATCACAGCTGCCACTTCTCCTGAGAATTGCCCTCGTTGGTACAGGAGCTGCCTCACCTGGGGAGTTACATCCCCCTTCTTCCCAGGAGCAGCTTATTGATAATGACTAATGACATGAGGGAACAAAAGGCCATTTATCTTGCTACAAATTGGAACCAACTCTGTAGTGCATTTAATTCTCCAGGGCTCCTTATGGCATTGAGCTGAAGCTAGTCTCTAGCTGAGCCCACATCCTTGTTTTGCTTTGGTTTGGTTTCCCCTTATCCTGTACTGCTTACCTCATTTCCTTCTCTTAAAAAGACTCCCTCAATAAATCAATTTCACACAAATTCTTGTTTTAGGTTTTGCTTCTAGGAGACCTGAACTAAGGCTAAGTCCTATATGATCTGATCACTGCATACCTGGCTAATAATTTCATACTACTTTTTCTCCTATGTATTTGATTCCAGCAGTGCTGTTCTCCTTGCTGTTTCTTGATATGCTAAGCATCTGCCAATTTTAGGGTATTTATACTTATTCTTCTTTCCACCTTAAATTCTATTCTCTTAATGTCAACTAAGCTCACTCCCCCACTTCCTATCTATATCTATATCTGTATATCTATATCTACATCTATACCTACACCTACACCTACATCTACATCTATATCTATATCTGTATCTGTTTATTATTTTGGCCATGGTGGTAGATTACTGTATCAATGATACCCAATTAATTTTATGCCTATCCGTATCCATGCCTTTGAATAGTTCCCTCCTAAAATGAGTCTGGGTTTGGTCCTATGACTGGCCTTGATCGATTGGACACCAATACACACGACACAAGCAGCAACCTCTTAAGTGCTGAAACATTGAGATTTATCCTTTTGAATGCTGTTACCAGCATATTTAAAGCTTAGGCTAGTCTGCTGAAGAGACCATGTAGAGGTGTACCAAGGTCCTCTGGCTGACAACCCCAGATAACCAACAGATGTGTGACTAGGGCCACATAAGACCATCCAGCTCCAGTGGAGCTGCCACGTGATTACAGCTTCATGAGGGACTCCAGGAGTGACCAGCCGAAAGCTGCCCAGATGAACCCATCCCAAATTGCAGAATCTTGAGCAAACAAATGGCTGTTACTTTAAGCCTCTGATTTTGGGAAGTTTGGTTACATAGCAATAGATAACTCATAGAGCTGTAGCATACTTATTTGGAAAATATATATTCCTTATGTGATCATTCCCAGCACCTCTACTGCAGAAACCCTAACCCTAGCCAGTATCATCTGTCATTTACTTCTCTCCATAATCTAATTACCTAGGAAATCAAGTGATTTGCTGCAGATTCTGACTTGCAGCCAGATTCTTTCACACCTCTCTTTCCTTAGTTTCCTGAGGGATCTTAACTATTTTCATTCTACCTTTTTGTTCCGCGCTTCATATCTTCCCTTGATCTTGTGGTATTTCTCAAGTTTCTTCCAGCTGTGTTGACCATACAGAGTTAAAAGACACTCAACGGTCAGAGGAGTAACTAGCTAAACTCTTCTAGTCCAGATGTTTTATCTTTAAAATGGGGAGGTTGGGATGCATTTATGTCCTTGGTCATCCTCAACCAGGTTCAATATTTAGTCTTTAACCCATCTGGTAATTTTCCTATCTTTCCTATTTCTGTCTTGCTTTTCCTTGAAGTCCATCCAGTTAAAATTTAATTTCATGGGTATAGTGTTGTGTTTGTTTAAGTGGAAAAAAATAAGCTCCAGAGCTATTAGACATAATTTTGAGCTCTGGTTCTTCAGGATTCAAAGTTGTTATACAAGGCTTTTTACTAACATAGCTGAGCCCCAGTTTTTCAATTTGTACAATGATGTTTTCCTTTGTAGATTTGTTGGTTGGATGCAATAATGAAAATATGGAGTTCCTATAAGACAGGGTAGGCAATAAATAAATGGTAATCATTATCATCATGATTAATAATAATTTATAACAAGGTGACTCTCTCTCAAGCACATTCTTCCAGCTAAGTCTGAATTTATTGATCTATACTGATACATTTTGAAAAATTGTTTATGATTTATTTCTTTGATGTTTTATGGAAATTGAATGCACTGGAGAACTAATGATAATAATTCCTAGTAATTACTGAGCACACATCACATGACAGGCACCATTCTAAACATTTTACATATATTAACTTGTTGAATACTCACAAGGACCCTGTTAGAGAACATACTATTTTTCTCCCTCTTTTACAGTAGAGAACACTAGATGTGAAAAGTTCAAGTAACTTGCTAAAGGCAGCTCAGCTGGTAGGGGGAGAACCAGAATCTTACCCAAGTGAATGTAGTTCCAAATCTATACTCGTAAACACCATTCAGCTGTGTACTCCTGCCTTTCCCAGATTCATTAACGTGAGTGATTGATGGATTACTTCTACCACAAATACCAAATTTCTTATTAAAGTTGGTTTGTTCTTTGTCCTGCACACAGACTTTCATTTATCTTTTATACTGTTTTTATTCTGATTTCAGCTCAATGGGTAATCACCTTTTTCTCAACATCCATGACTAATATTACTCTGTGGAAAATGAAATCCATCCCTGCCTCTCGTCTCTCTCAATGACAGGAGGAAACATCTGTAATTAGAGAACTCTTTCTACTTGAATTATAGAATTGAGAGTACCTTAGAGATCATCATCTAACCTTCTCCCTAAATGTGCAAAGAAACTGAGTCCAAGAATGATTTTCTTAATGTCATTATTTTATTCAGTCATTCACTCTTCCATTCAACAATGGTTGAATTCTCCTAAGAACCAGTTTATACTTTACACTAAAACAAATTGCTTCCCCTAGAGCTGCGGGGAACCTCAGTTGATACCCTAGGAGTTGAGGGCAGCCGAGAGCTCACAATCCAACACTAAGAGGACTGTAAGGTTGCCATGATTTCTAAAATACTGATGTCACATTTTAAACAAAATGACTCAGGGAACCTTCCCCAAGCATTGTTGGTTTCCTTCCTCTAAGTTGTTTTAAGGCCCTGAGTCGTATCATATTTCTAACAAAACATTTTTGCTCAAATCTTAGTTTTTTTAAAAGGACATATGTCAACTCACTTTGATCTGTTCAGTCATTTATATTGAGTTTTTAAAATGTATGCCATTTTAGTTAACCTGTTCTGTACTTGAAATTGCTTTTCAGAAGAAGGAATAAGTGACCATTTCAAACTTAGGAAGAACAATTTCATTTTAAACAATTCGCCACAGGTCAGATCATTTCAGAACTCCTGGAATCCAGTTGCCTATCATTACAGCAGTTAGTTGAAATTCTCCATAGAGGAGTTTCTACCCTATATTCTGACATAATGGGAGGGACTACAAGGTTACAGACATATCACTTTCTTCTTTTTCCCAATACAAAACATTTATTTGCCTGCAATTTAAAATTTTAAAGTTATTTTTCAAGATCCATCATCCTTGGCTTGCCTGTAACAGAGTTGTTATGGGAATATCATGGGATAATTTAGTGCTATTGAGGCATTCTTACTATGTAACCATACATGCTGGGGATTACTGTGTGCTGGGGATTGTGCTAGGTGTCTGAGATACAGAGATGAAAACAAGGCAAAGGGTTAAATAGAGTGAAGAGAGCTAAACATTTTGGATCATTTACTACGGGGGTCAGACATGGTGTTGGGCACTCTGTATATGCCAGTTCATTTAACTTTTTAACACTGGGGTATGTATTCATCTGATTTTTCAGATACAGAAACTGAGGCTCAAAGATACCAACAAAAGCTAAGCTAAGATCATTCAGCTTAATAAATATGGTGGAGGAGAAATAAAATATCATGTAATATAAGTTTATGGGTCTGAATTCTAAAATAGAATTATAAACAAATGATCTAGAAACGTAGGAAAACACAAATTGTTCTTTCTGGGGTGTTGTTCCAAGGTAATATTTTAGTTGGGCTTTGGGAGTTGTATGAGAAAGAAGTGGGACTAGTAGACTTTCTGATTGAAGAAATGGAACAAAGAAGTTCTTGAAAAGACGAAAGTGCATGAGACAGGGTGTACTTAGGCATTTCTAAGGTACAGGATATGTTGCAGAGCAGAGTGGGTGTAATAGATGCTGTTAATGTATCAACCCACATCCTTAAGTTTACCTTTGCTTTCACTGGAAGCTGTTGTAGACAATTTCCCAGTTTAAACACTTGAGACTCTTTGCTTCTCTGCCTGGGGACTTTCTCTGGCAGCAGAGGCATTTGCTCAACTGCAGATGGGTGCAACTTGGGTGTGTTTGGGGGTTAACAACCCCGAGAGTGACCCTCAACCAATGGAAGAAGGGAGTTAGTGGTTAACGCTTTGGTCCCTTGGTGGGGAATCCTGAGGCCCACTCCCCACAGTTTCACAGGAGCCCTCCAATAGAATTGAACTGAAGCTGCCTGGCTTTTTAATGCACACTTCAGGGTCTTTTCTCACTTTCCTGTCCTTCTTTCTTCCTTAGAGCATCTCCCAACTAAGTTACTTTTACCTGAGTCCTTGTTTCAGGGTCTGCTTTGTGAATGGGTGGGACTCACAACAAGAGGGCAGGGAAAGTGGAAAGCAGAGGAAGAGGTAGGTAGGTGTACCTCCTTGGATGCTAAGAGACATGGACTTTAACTTGAAGGAGATGGGAAGTCACTAAAGGCTTTAAAGAGGAAAATAATATCAGATTTTAATTTAGAAAGATCACTCAGGCTGTGTGGTATAGGATACAGTGGAAAGGTTAAGGTTGACCAGGGAGACTATTTGGGGAATTTTTGCAGTCATCCAGTGGGCCTCAGTTTGAGCCATTGGTGTAAGATTGATGACAGATTGAGACTTTAAAGGTAGTATATAAAATGGAGTTAGTACATGTATCAGTCAACGTATCACCAAGAAATAGATGTATATTCAAAATAGGCTAATTTAAAGAAGGTGTAATAAAGGACGACCTCTTTATAAAAATGTGTGCAGGATAAAGCAAAACCACAAAAGATTGTATCCCAAGGCAGGTAAAAGCAGAGGAACTTATACTACCCTAGGCCCAAAAGGATACTGCCCGAGGAATGGTTACCAGAGTGTAAAGGAGAGAGTAGTACAGACAAGGCCCCTGGAGAGGAGGGTTGACCAGTCCTGAGGCTGAACCGGTCCGAGGACGCTCCATGGGGAGGAAGCTGGAGGAAGGAATGCCCGGACTTCTTTCTCTTCCCTTTGGTATCCTGATGGAGCCCGCCGCTGGCCAAACCAATCGGAAGCCAGAAGGCGCAGTCACGTGTTGATGTAGACCATACAAATCAGCCACCTGGGACTGAGGGCAAGGAGGTCAAGGGTGAAGTGTGGATCTGGAAGGCAAAAGAAAGATAACACGCACTGTCCGGCAGCAGGACCTAGGGACTGGAAAGCAGAACAGAACGATTTAGGACAAGAATTAAAGGGAAAAGAAGGGAAGACCCTGCATGCCTTCCAAAGGCATTCGTAGTGGGCTCGGTAACGGTCTCCCGTGTAGGTAAAAGGTGGGTAGTGCCCTTGGGTGGGACAAGACGGCACGAGCACTGGGAAGAAGTAGGCTGGCAAGAGTGTGAGGCTATGAGATGGGAGATGGGACCAATGTCATTACCTAGTCCAAGGATTGCTGGGTCTAGATGGCCTGAAACTGCTGCCTTGGACTAAGTCAAATGTCTCTAAACGTTACATTTTTTTTCTCTGAAAATTAAGATTAGAAACGACACTTTCACAACCCATGTGTCTACTACTCAGCTCTGACATACATGTGAACACACACACACACACACACACACACACTTGTGATGTTGGAAAATACATTGGTTTTGATAATATTTCTATCAATATTAAACATCTGGTGACAGGTCCTAAGAAAGTAGAACATTCCTCTTCTTCATGGTTCCTTGCAGGCCAGGAAACAGCCATCTGCAACTTTTTCATGCTATTAATGTGAATAGTTCAACTGTATGTAGGTGGGAAACAGGACTAAATTCATGCTGAAGGGGTTTCCAAGCAATCAGTGCACTAGCAAAGACTCCTGCATTCCTGGGGAACAGAATCCATCAGAACCAGGTCTCTCTCACCTTGCATGACAGGCAGTGTGTCTGAGAAAAGCCTTGGTCTTTGAGTTAGAGAAACAGGGTTCAAGTCCTGACTTTACTTCTTACCTATGTGAGATTTAGCCAATTACACACACCTTCAGTTTCTTGTCTGTAGGATTCAGAAAATGAGTCTTGCTTACTTTTTGCAATTGCTATGATAAGGCAATGTATGCAAAAGCATAATTGTTTACTTCATATTTCTATATAAAGAACTATAATTTTGTTTTGTTATAACTTCCCACTGAAGGGAGAGAGTTCTGTGTTCCCATGACCTATACACTTTTAGAGGAATATGGTAGATTCTGGGTGGAAACATTGTTATGAGCATGGGCTATCTGTTCAGATGGATTTGGGTTTTAAGCCAGGCTCCTCCACTTATCAACTGTGCAAATCTAGGCAAGTTCCTTAAATTCCACTCAATTTCCATATCACTAAATTGAGAATAATATATTCATGTCACAGAATTATTGCAAGAGTAAATTAGATAACACACAGAAGGGAGTAGCATTCACCACAGATAGTGAGAACTCTGCTAGTGGTAAATATTATATTTCATTGGCTGGGTTAGCTTCTTTTCTACTTCTCCCACTCCTCTTTCCCAACTCTCCCTCCTTCCTTTCCTCCTCCTCCTGCCTGAGACTGAACCCTCAGGGATGCTAGGGTGACTATAATATGACCCTGGACCTAGAGATGTATCTAGAAACTTTACATATGTTGGTCCATTTTATCCTCACAAGAACCTTAGATATTTTCCCCATTTGACCCATGAGTAACCAAGGCTCAGAGAGGTTACGTAATTGCCACAGAGTCACACAGCTGATAATTGGCAATGCTGGAGTTTAAACACGGATTTGCTCAGCTCCACAGTTCTTTCTACATCTCCATTCTGGCTCAAGCACAGTTAAATGTGATAATGTAGTAAAAGAAAACAGTTTGGGGCTTCCCTGGTGGCGCAGTGGTTGGGAGTCTGCCTGCTAATGCAGGGGACACGGGTTCGAGCCCTGGTCTGGGAGGATCCCACGTGCCGCGGAGCAACTGGGCCCGTGAGCCACAACTGCTGAGCCTGCGCGTCTGGAGCCTGTGCTCCGCAACAAGAGAGGCCGCGATAGTGAGAGGCCCGCGCACCGCGATGAAGAGTGGCCCCCGCTTGCCGCAACTAGAGGAAGCCCTCGCACAGAGACGAAGACCCAACACAGCCATAAATAAATAAATTAATTAATTAACTTTAAAAAAAAAAAAAGAAAACACTTTGTAATATTTGAAGTGATATATAAATGTGAAATACTATTATTATTGCTATAAATTATGAAAACGATAACAATGACACTGCTGGCTTGGCTCAGAGGCCCTTAACATATAGTCGGACTCGCACTCATCAGGCAGGTGAGGCTGTTTGGTTCTATACTGACCAGCAGGGTGGACTCAGCAAAAACTACAAGGGGACTGTTCGGTCTTCCCTGTCTTTTCAGGCATAGGGAGGGACAAGTAAGACACCCAGCAGTCTGTTTCCTCCTCGTTGTGCAGTTAGTTGGGAACCAGCCGTGAGTGGTGGGGGAGTGGGTCCACATGTGACCCAGAGTGTGGTTTCCACTGACAGGCAAGGTGGTTTCCAGGAATCTCAATCCCAGAATAGTTAAGGAGAGTAACAATGGGAAGCATACAGTATATCCGGCTTGATACCAGGGTAAGGGGATGGCCCATCACCTGGGTCTATAAAAGCCATTTACTGAGCTGAGAACTTAGCTGAAATAACAATTTAAGGATCCAATTAGCATGACAGCTGGATTTTTAATTCTCTCTCTTTTTTTTTTTTTAAACTTCTTCACAAGTGAGCTGACTTCTAAAAAAACAATGACCTATTTTTAATCTCTCATGTTACTGGCAGAGGAAAAATTCTGGTTAAAGTGCGCTAGACTGTCATTGGTAGAGATAATGAAGGAAGAAAATAGGAAATGTCTGAATAGAGATCCAACCAGGGATCATTGATTAGTTTTCACCTCTTCTTGCCTGCCTGCCATCCCTCCTTCCTTCCTTCTTCTTCTATTATTTCTCTTTCTTCCTTTTTCTATTGAGAAACAATAAGAAATGTTTTCAGGAGAGAGGAGATTTTTTTTTCGAAGACTAGGGGTGATACTAAAACTTCTTTGTGGTTAATTCAGAAGGCCCAGAGAAGGTCCATGTGATTAACTCTGTGACTTTCTTAAAAGTCTTAATCATGTGAAGATTTTTTTCCCTCCAGGGCATTATCTAAAATCCAGCAAAAGAATTTGAACATTTTCCTTGGAATCTTCTTATATTCACCTACCTTCATGCCTCCTACTTTTAAGTTCACTTAAGCAAATCTACCATTTTGTGCAAAGTTCCATTTAACCTATAATATTTTACAATGGGCTTATTTAATCGTAAGTGAAAAATGGAAAAAAAAATGCCATTGAGATGAGACTCATAAGCAGGTCTCTTCTGTGAAGTTAATTGGAGTTGGGGGCATTCCCAGTCATTTAATCTATCTATATACCTAATTTATACATATTGATTATCTGTAGGTATATATACACACATATCACAACATCAGCTTTATTGTTGAGCACATAGATGCTAAATAACAGCTGTATTGTTTTGAGCATTTATTATGTGTTAGGTTCTGTATTAAGAGCATCATATAAATGATCTCAATTAATCCTCCAGTGATCTTGTAAGATCTATATCATCATTGCCTTTTATAAAAGAAGAAACCAAGGGTCAGAGAGGTTAGGCAACTTTCCTAAGTCAGAAAGTGACAATTTTCATATCAGCATTAATTTCACCCCAAGTTCTTTCAAATATCCATGCTGATATTTCCCCCTCTTTTTTATTAGAAGACTGTAACTTCCCATTGGATAGCTAAGTAAAGTGAACATAGAAGGCATTGCTATACTTGTTAGACAAATGAGAAAACAGTACCAGAGATTTTAAAGTGATTGGTCCACAGCAGTACCAGAGAATTCAGAGATTTTTCTAAGGTAAAGTGAACAAATCATTATTATAATGAATCATCATATTTATCAAGATATTTTATTAAGTTAAAATAAAGAAAGGATCTTTTTTCTTTGCCCAAGAAAATTCTCTACAGGGAAAGATGATTTTTAATGAAAAATATGACAATTAATGCAAGGGAAGTGAAACATAAATGCTTTTACAGGATTGATGACTGTCTTCTATCTGCTCTGAAACTACAGAGAGCTTTCATTTGTATTACCCTGCTTGGTGTACCTCTAACTTTGCTTCAATGAATAGGTTTTACTTCTTGTAATTGTAACTTGAGATCATCATCAACAATGTTTCCACTTCCATTTCACTGCAGGAAGCCCCAACAGTTCTCATTACCAATAGGACTGTGTATCCTACAATAATTTTCTGTAGGACTCCAAGGCAGGTTGTTAAGATACCAACCAAAGCAGTGACAGACTAGAAGTAAGAAGTCTTCATGGCAACTCTGAAGCTTAGCTCCAAGTCTTTCTTCCCATCTCATCCCAGGTTCCACCATGGTACAGTTTCCCCAGATCTTATATCACTTTGGTATATTGACTGAGCACTGCTGCAAATGGATCACAACCTGGATTATTTTCTTCTGGCCCTTATTGTGAAAATGCACAATTCACTTGGATTTGTTTTTAAAAAAAGGTTGTCTAATCTTGTCTGGACCAGAGCTGTTCAGTAGAGATATAATGTGAACCACATGTATAATTTTCAACTTTCTGCTGATGACATTTCTTTAAAAGTAAAAAAGGTAAAGTTAATTTTAATGATTTATTTAACCTAAAATATCACATACCATATGTAACCAACGTAAAAATTATTAATGAGATATTTTACATTCTTCATACTAAGTTTATGAAATATGATATGTATTTACACTTTATAGCACATCTCAACTTGAATGAACCACATCAAAAATGTCCACTAGTCACATGTGGCTTAGTGGCTACCATATTGGACAGTGCACACCTAGACTTTGCAATGATGGATATAAAAATGGGTTTTTGTATGATGAAAACTTGCATTAAAGACTCTGTCATGGAAATTTCTATTAAAAATAATTAAGAACCAGTCTGTTAAATATTTATTCAGTGCCAACTATGCATTATACTAGGTGCTAGGGATGTAGTAAAAGTGAGGTTGTTAGAAAGGAGTATAAAATATAGCTTTCCCATCATTCCATCACTAAGGAGCCAAAATATCCCTAAATGGCTACAGTGGGGGAGGGTAGGTAGGACAATGTAAACTAATATTACAAAGGAATTTGTTTTAGTACTCATTTTTCTATCCAGTGGGGAGAGCTATTTTTTATAGCCAGGACATTAATGAAGTCACTCTCCCAACAGCATTCCTTCTCCATCACTCCCCCAACCCAAAGAACTAAACAATGTCCCTTCCATTGGGACAGCTTCAGGATAAGAAATTCAGAGGCAGTGGGGCAAGGTGCCCTCAGAACATAACGTGCTCAGGGAGAGATGTGAAGATCTAGCACTACACAGAGAGAAAATCTGATAATTGCTGCCAAGCCTTTTACCAGCTGTGTGATACAATGGAAAAATGCTTCTGTATTTTAAATCTAAACTTTGGAAATTTTTGATGGAGAATAAAATACACTGCTGTCTTTATTCAATAATGGCCTTGATATAAGAAAGTGACACCCCTGTGTAGCTTAGCATGAGATGAGATCAATGTGGGGCAAATCAAGAAATTAAACAAAACTGGGTGGACCACTCAGCCAGATGAGACCCTCCTGGGTTAACGGCTTATTTTTCAATAGCTCTTCATAGGAAAGACTCTAGGATGCTAAAATAGGACGTCTCTGCATGCCTTTTATAAATCACAATATAGTAAAATCCTTCTAAGTTCTAGTTTCAGAATGCTCTTTTACTGTATCCTCTATTATAATCCTTATTTATTTGATTCTTTTCTCAATAGTCTGAGATCCTTCAGGGCAGGGTCTATGTCTTCTATATCTGTGTCAACAATGCCTGCTACATAGTTAATGTACAGTAAACACGAATTACTGAATAAGCTGCCATTCTTTTTGTTGTTGTTGTCTTTGTAAAGTCATGACTTAAAGAATCTCTTTGGACATTGTTATAGACAGACATAGATAGACCTTACCTGACAATTAAAGTCATGATTCTCATCCCTAGGACCACTTAAACAGAGCCTTGTATGGGAAGCTGCTTGACAAGATTTGTTTCCTTCTAGTGGGCTATGAATTACACTGATAGTCCACATAGGATGGCAAAAAATGTTCATAGAAAAAAATACCAATGCAAGTGCCAAATGGATGGAACAGATAATACATGAGTTCAAAGGCAGGAGAGATCAGTGGGGGCCCTGTTGGTCAGGGGGTGAGATGTGAACTGGACTCAAGAGAAGGGGTGAAACATGTACCATCATAAGCTGGAAAGTCATCAAGCAGAAAACCAGAAAGCTTTGCTTGTTGTTTTTATTTATGGGCCAAACACCCACTTTAGGGAGCCCACGTGGCCCTTTCACAGCGTAGATAGCCTCAGTCTGGTCTTAATGAGGCTGAAAGAATTGGCTTCAGACACTAGCTCAGGTTTTCTTCCCTAGCATTTTCCATTCTTTAGAGGAAGTGGGAAACACACTCAGCTCTCTGAACTCTGGAAGATACCATGGGCATTGCTATAATTCAATAAGGATTATTAGTGAGAGGAGAAATAAAACAGTAGAAGTAATAAAACACAATGATAGCCCAGTACCTGGAGACAGAAGTGAAACTAACCAGAAATTGTATAGCTTTTGCTTCATTTATCAGAGCACTTTTGGATTCAAAGCAGGGACCACCCCCACCCCCCGCCAAAAAAAAAAGTGAGAGAAGGTTAATCCATATCTAGAATCCTTTAATAAATAATAAATCGTTTTTAATGGAATGTGAGAGACTTGTTTCTTGCTTGCTTTTCTTTTGTTTGGCAATTCACCAGAGTCCAAACCCTATCAATCCATTCTAATGACTTCTTGGTTTATATGTTTAATTTGTCCCTGATGTCATATTAATAGTGGATTTGAGGGATTATATTATTTGTAAGAAAATGTGCAAAGAGAGAAGAAAAATACCTCCTGTTGTCTAAAAATGAATCTCTACTGCTTAAAGAATCTAATTTTTTCTTCCCTTCCCTTCCTCCCTCCCTCCTTTCTCTTCACCTTTTCTTCCTCTCTCCCTCCCTTACTTTCTTCGTTTATTTTTCCCATTGTTCCCTGTTTTGGTTTGGTTCCTTTTATCTGTCAGAAGACAGTGATGTTGTTCAATCATAACAGAGAATTTAGTGTCTTTCCAACTTTTAAATTACTCTTCAAAAAGATTCAGATATTCTTGATATATCATGTAAAATGTCATTTAGCTTAAAAAATACAAAAATCTCCAGGCAATTAAGTGTTCTATATAGCGTATTAGACCTCATGTTATTCATAAGAATCTCTGGATTCTATCTAGCTCCACTGCTGTGAAATTTCACTTTGTGAAATTGACAAAAGCCCTTAGTCTCTCTGTGTTCAGGTTTCCACATCTGAATGTAAAGGAATGTCTTGAGAACCAAATACAACTATATCTGTAAAAGTGCTCTAAAGCTTATTGAGCACCTCCATCTAAAGAAGGTTAATAGTCATATAGGGTATATATCTGAGTTTATAGGTGGGATAATGTCTTTGATTTTGTTACATTTATTTATTACTGTTTCCCTTAAGAATCAGTATATTTGTTCAGAAGTTAAAGTTCTTTGTATAACTGAGTCTGTTTCTTAGATTCCTGTTAATATAATCAGTGGATTTGGAATTTTCACAGAGAAATAAAGCACTAATTTCTTTTTGATTAACTATGTGGCTTAAGCAGTTGGTTTATCCCAGTTGTTGTCTCAATACACAAAAATTTTCAACTTACGTACAAGGAAGAAGAAAATGAATTGCTTATAATCCCATACCACTCTTCACCACAGTTAACATTCTAGTGTGTATCTTCTGGTAAATATATATATGTATATGCATGTATACATATATGAGTACGTATTTATGTAGCATATAAATGTATAAATTGTACATAATATATTATATGTAAGCACATGTTATATTTTTATATAATACATAAATGTATATGTTAGACATATTACATATTAACTTATATAAATAATGTATATAAATATATAAATGTACATCTAAATAAGATAAATGTATAAATAAATAAATGTACAGGCATACATATTTATGTGTACAAATATATGTATAAGTATGTAGGAATATACATTATAAAATTACCACCAGTATCAGTCATTTAATATATTCCTCTTAGTAATTTTACTTACATGTATATGTTTTCTAGTTTTATGTTACAAAAATGGGCTGTGATGAACATTCCCATGGCTAAATTTTACAGGTAATAATTTTTTATGCAATGTGCTATTTTCCCAGTCCTGTTTAAGTCACATTTTAAACTGTGCTGCCTCTCTTTATATCATGGAGCTAAAGCCAAATGAAAGCACATTTTGGCGGGTTTGACCCTATTCATATAAAACGCCCTGACTTCTACTCCTCCTTGTCTTTGTTCTTTGATTCCACTCTGCTTTTACCACCCTCAGAGCTTCCGGGCTTTATCTATCATTCCTGATCCCCAGTTTAGCTCTTGGTCTTGACAACAGATCTGGCTTCTTTTGTCTAGTTTTAAACCTTGGCATCCTCCTCTGGATGCATCTTACACTCCCCAACTGGCTTCATTCCCTCCTGACCATTCTGGGAGACTGTGAAGCTCAATCAAGGCTGAGCTTGGCTGCTCTGTTCAGTCTGGCTGGAATTTAAATGCATGGCAGGGATAGAGTATTTAGAGCTGGAGGTTGTAGCCAGATTACAGAGGCCTTGAGTGCCAAAGTGAAGGATTTAGACTCTTTTCTGTAGGCACTGTGGCCCCAATTAAGGTTTTTAAACAGAGTGTGCTTTAGGGAGATTAACTTGGTATTTGTGTGTAAAGTAAAACAGAGGGGGAAAGACCAGAGATGAGAGGCTATCAGAGTGGACCAAGTGATGGATACTCCGGATCTATAATAAGATAGAAAGAGAGGAAGGGAGGATGTGACAGTGGTTTTTTTTCTTCTTCTTTTTGCTTTTTTTGGCTTTTAATAAAACTGGCGGGACTTGTAAGCCACATGGATAGTAGTAGTAGTAATACTATAAACAATAATATTATAAAGATCTTACTATGTGCTAGGTACCACACTACAATTTTACAGGTATTATTAGCTTATTTAGCCTTTTCAACAATCTGAGGTGAATACATTATTTTCCTAATTTTGCAAATGAAGAAACAGAGGATTAGAAAAGTTAAGTAACTTGCCCAGGATCACATAGCTTAAGTGGCCTTCTAATCCAGATTTCTCAGATGTCAGTGCCCATGCTCCTGAGTTAAACTGGAAGATAATAACAGAAATAACGAATGTGGAAGAGGACAGCATTGCTGCTTGTGAATATAAAGAGGAGGGATTTCTTAGGAGAAATCATTATTTTTAACTGTAACTAAAACTGCTTCAATGACTGCTTCTGATTTTCAGCATAGAATACTTTTTACTCTTTAATTACTAGGATAATTATCCCGTCCTTACCCTCCTTTCTCCAATCCCTCACGGAGCTTCCATTCTTGTTTACATGGAATTGAGCAGCTTGCATTGTCAGAGCTTTGCCTAAATTGTGATTGCAGAATTAGCCTCGTGCTGTTATAACTCTGGTGTTGTGAAATGAGATCTCATGATACAGTTACAGTCAGCCAGTTGACGCTGATACTTTTCAGTTGCTATTTCTTCCCATACAAATAAACCTGCTGCCAAACATATTTATTAGATCCTGGTATAAAAGCATCTCTTGAGTTTAATCCAATACATTGCATTAAGTGGTATGTCAAGGTGACAGCAATTTTGTCACTGAAGGGTATGGTCATATAGGAGACCCTGGGATTGTCTCTTAGGTAAGCACAAACCCTGTTCTAGGTTTGTGAATGTAATAGAGAGGATTCCTTCTATTTTTTTTAACATCTTTATTGGAGTATAATTGCTTTACAATGGTGTGTTAGGTTCTGCTGTAGGACAAAGTGAATCAGCTATATATATATATATATATATATATATATATATATATATATATATATATATATACACCCATATCCCCTTCCTCTTGCGTGTCCCTCCCACCCTCCCTATCCCACCTCTCTAGGTGGTCACAAAGCACCGAGCTGATCTCCCTGTGCTATGCAGCTGCTTCCCACGTTATCTATTTTACATTTGGTAATGAATATATTTCAATGCTACTCTCTCACTTTGTCCGAGCTTCCCCTTCCCCTTCCCCATCCCCATGTCCTCATGTCCATTCTCTACATCTGCATCTTTATTCCTGTCCTGCCCCTTGGTTCACCAGAAGCTTTTTTTTAGATTCCATATATATGTGTTAGCATACAGTATTTGTTTTTCTCTTTCTGACATACTTCACTCTGTATGACAGACTCTAGATCCATCCACCTCACTACAAATAACTCAATTTCATTTCTTTTTATGGCTGAGTAATATTCCATTGTATACGTGTGCCACATCTTCTTTATCCGTTCATCTGTCGATGGACACTTAGGTTGCTTCCATGTCCTGGCTATTGTAAATAGTGCTGCAATGAACATTGTGGTACATGACTCTTTTTGATTTATGGTTTGCTCAGGGTATACACCCAGTAGTGGGATTGCTGGGTCATATGGGAGTTTTATTTTCAGTTTTTTAAGGAACCTTCATACTGTTCTCCATAGTGGCTGTATCAATTTACATTCCCTCCAACAGTGCAAGAGGGTTCCCTTCTCTCCACGCCCTCTCCAGCATTTATTGTGTGTAGACATTTTGATGATGGCCATTCTGACTGGTGTGAGATGATAACTCATTGTAGTTTTGATTTGCATTTCTCTAATGATTACTGGTGTTGAGCATCCTTTCATGTGTTTGTAGGCAATCTGTATATCTTCTATGGAGAAATGACTATTTACGTCTTCTGCCCATTTTTGGATTGGGTTGTTTGTTGTTTTGATATTGTGCTGCATGAGCTGCTTGTACATTTTGGAGATTAATCCTTTGTCAGTTGCTTCATTTGCAAATATTTTCTCCCAATCTGAGGGTTCTCTTTTTGTCTTCTTTAAGGTTTCCTTTGCTGTGCAAAAGCTTTTAAGTTTCATTAGGCCCCATTTGTTGGTTTTTGTTTTTATTTCCATTTCTCTAGGAGGTGGGTCAAAAAGGATCTTGCTGTGATTTATGTCATAGAGTGTTCTGCCTATGATTTCCTCTAAGAGTTTGATAGTGTCTGGCCTTACATTTAGGTCTTTAATACATTTTGAGTTTATTTTTGTGTATGGTGTTATGAAGTTCCAATTTCATTCTTTGACATGTAGCTGTCCAGTTTTCCCAGCAACACATATTGAAGAGGCTGTATTTTCTCCATTGTATATTCTTGCCTCCTTTATCAAAGATAAGGTGACCATATGTGTGTGGGTTTGTCTCTGGGCTTTCTATCCTGTTCCATTGATCTATATTCCTGTATTTGTGCCTGTACCATACTATCTTGATTACTGTAGCTTTGTAATATAGTCTGAAGGCAGGGAGCCTGATTCCTCCATCTGTGTTTTTCTTTCTCAAGATTGCTTTGGCTATTCGGGGTCTTTTGTGTCTCCATACAAATTGTGAAATTTTTTGTTCTAGTTCTGTGAAAAATGCCATTGGTAGTTTGACAGGGATTGCATTGAATCTGTAGATTGCTTTGAGTAGTAGAGTCAATTTCACAGTGTTGATTCTTCCAATCCAAGAACATTGTATATCTCTCCATCTGTTTGTATCATCTTTAATTTCTTTCATCAGTGTCTTATGGTTTTCTGCATACAGGTCTTCTGTCTCCTTAGGAAGGTTTATTCCTAGGTATTTTATTCTTTTTGTTGCAATGGTAAATGGTAGTTTCCTTAACTTCTCTTTCAGAATTTTCATCATTAGTGTATAGGAATGCAAGAGATTTCTGTGCATTAATTTTGTATCTTGCTACTTTACCAAATTCATTGATTAGCTCTAGTAGTTTTCTGGTAGCATCTTTAGGATTCTCTATGTATAGTATCATGTCATCTGCAAACAGTGACAGTTTTACTTCTTCTTTTCTGATTTGGATTCCTTTTATTTCTTTTTCTTCTCTAATTGCTGTGGCTAAAACTTCCAAATCTGTGTTGAATAATAGTGGTG
The DNA here is from genome assembly GCF_028023285.1 of Balaenoptera ricei. Taxonomy (NCBI): domain Eukaryota; kingdom Metazoa; phylum Chordata; class Mammalia; order Artiodactyla; family Balaenopteridae; genus Balaenoptera; species Balaenoptera ricei. The sequence continues at coordinate 84,959,205 of NC_082646.1, read as the reverse complement.
AGAGTGGCCACCCTTGTCTTGTTCCTGATCTTAGAGGAAATGGTTTCAGTTTTTCTCCATTGACAATGATGTTGGCTGTGGGTTTGTCATATATGGCCTTTATAATGTTGAGGTAAATTCCATTCCCTCTCTGCCTACTTTCTGGAGAGTTTTTATCATAAATCGGTGTTGAATTTTATCAAAAGCTTTTTCTGCATCTATTAAGATTATCATAGAGTTTTTCTCCTTCAATTTGTTAATATGGTGTATCACATTGATTGATTTGCATATATTGAAGAATCCTTGCATTCCTGGCATAAATCCCACTTGATCATGGTGTATGATCCTTTTAATGTGCTCTTGGGTTCTGTTTGCTAGTATTTTGTTGAGGATTCTTGCATCACTGTTCATCAGTGATATTGGTCTCTAGTTTTCTTTTTCTGTGACATCTTTGTCTGGTTTTGGTATCAGGGTGATGGTGGCCTCGTAGAATGAGTTTGGGAGTGTTGCTCCCTCTGCTATATTTTGGAAGAGTTTGAGAAGGATAGGTGTTAGCTCTTCTCTAAACGTTTGATAGAATTCGCCTGTGAAGCCATCTGGTCCTGGGCTTTGGTTTGTTGGAAGATTTTTAATCACAGTTTCAAGTTCAGTGCTTGTGATTGGTCTGTGTATATTTTCTATTTCTTCCTGGTTCAGTCTCTGAAGGTTGTGCTTTTCTAAGAATTTGTCCATTTCTTCAGGCCGTCCATTTTACTGGCATATAGTTGCTTGTAGTAATCTCTCATGATCCTTTGTATTTCTGCAGTGTCAGTTGTTACTTCTCCTTTTTCATTTCTGATTTTGTTGATTTGGGTCTTCTCCCTCTTTTTCTTTATGAGTCTGGCTAATGGTTTATCAATTTTGTTTATCTTCTCAAAGAACCAGTTTTTAGTTTTATTGATCTTTGCTATTGTTGCCTTCATTTCTTTTTCATTGATTTCTCATTTGATCTTTATGATTTCTTTCCATCTGCTAACTTTGGGTTTTTTTGTTCTTCTTTTTCTAATTGCTTTAGGTGTAAGGTTAGGTTGTTTATTTGAGATGATTCTTGTTTCTTGTGGTTGGGTTGTATTGCTATAAACTTTCCTCTTAGAACTGCTTTTGCTGCTTCCGATAGGTTTTGCGTCGTTGAGTTTTCATTGTCATTTGTTTCTAAGTATTTTTTGATTTCCTCTTTGATTTCTTCAGTGATCTCTTGGTCATTTAGTAGCGAAGTGTTTAGCCTCCTTGTGTGTGTAATTTTTACAGTTTATTTTTCTTGTAATTGATACCTGGTCTCATAGCATTGTGGTTCAGAAAAGATACTTGATAAGACTTCAATATTCTTAAATTTACCAGGCTTGATTTGTGACCCAAGATATCGTCTCTCCTGGAGAATATTCCACTGAGCACTTTAGAAGAAAGTGCATTCTGTTGTTTTTACATGGAATGTCCTATAAATATCAATTAAGCCCATCTTGTTTAATGTGTCATTTAAAGCTTGTGTTTCCCTATTTATTTTCATTTTGGTTGATCTGTCCATTGGTGAAAGTGGGGTGTAAAAATCTCCTCCTATGATTGTGTTACTGTCGATTTCCCCTTTTATGGCTGTTAGCATTAGCCTTATGTATTGAGGTGTTCCTATGTTGTGTGCATAAATATTTATAATTGTTACATCTTCTTCATGGATTGATCCCTTGATCATTATGTAGTGTACTTCTTTGTCTCTTGTCATAGTCTTTATTTTAAAGTCAATTTTCTCTGATATGAGAATTGCTACTCCTGCTTTCTTTTGATTTCCATTTGCATGGAATATCTTTTTCCATCCCCTCACTTTCATCTGTATGTGTCCCTAGGTTTGAAGTGGGTCTCTTGTAGACAACGTATATACGGGTCTTGTTTTTGTATCCATTCAGCCAGTCTCTGTCTTTTAGTTGGAGCATTTAATCCATTTTTATTTAAGGTAATTACTGATATGTATGTTCCTGTTACCATTTTCTTAATTGTTTTTGGTTTGTTATTGTAGGTCTTTTCCTTCTTTTGTGTTTACTTCCTAGAGAAGTTCCTTTAGCATTCGTTGTAAAGCTGGTTTGGTGGTGCTGAATTCTCTTAACTTTTGCTTGTTTGTAAAGGTTTTAATTTCTCCCTCAAATCTGAATGAGATCCTTGTTGGGTAGAATAATCTTGGTTGTAGGTTTTTCCCTTTCATCACTTTAAATATGTCCTGCCACTCCCTTCTGGCTTGCAGAGTTTCTGCTGAAAGATCAGCTATTAACCTTATGGGGATTCCCTTGTATGTTATTTGTTGCTTTTAATATTTTCTCTTTGTTTTTAATTTTTGATTGTTTGATTAATATGTCTTGGCATGTTTCTCCTTGGATTTGTCCTGTATGGGACTCTCTGTGCTTCCTGGACTTGATTGACTATTTCCTTTCCCATGTTAGGGAAGTTTTCAACTATAATCACTTCAAGTATTTTCTCAGACCCTATCTTTTTCTCTTCTTCTCTGAGACCCCTATAATTCAATTGTTAGTGCATTTAACGTTGTCCCAGATGTCTCTGACACTGCCCTCAATTCTTTTCATTCTTTTTTCTTTATTCTGCTCTGCGGTAGTTATTTCCACTCTTTTATCTTCCAGGTCACTTATCTGTTCTTCTGCATCAGTTATTCTGCTATTGATTCCTTTCAGATATTTTTTATTTCATTTATTGTGTTGTTCATCATTGTTTGTTTGCTCTTTAGTTCTTCTAGGTCCTTGTTAAATGTTTCTTGTATTTTGTCCATTCTATTTCCAAGAGTTTGGATCATCTTTACTATCGTTACTCTGCACTCTTTTTCAGGTAGACTGCATATTCCCTCTTCATTTGTTTGGTCTTGTGGGTTTTTACTTTGGTCTTTCATCTGCTGCATATTTCTGTGTCTTCTCATTTTGCTTAACTTACTGTGTTTGGGGTCTCCTTTTTGCAGGCTTTAGGTTCATATTTCCCATTGTTTTTGGTGTCTGCCCTCAGTAGGTGAGGTTGATTCAGTACCTTGTGTAGGCTTCCTGGTGGAGGGGACTGATGCCTGTGTTCTGGTAGGTGGGGCTGGATATTGTCTTTCTGGTGGGCAGGGCCATGTCCCGTGGTGTGTTTTTGGGTGTTTGTGAACGTAATATGATTTTAGGCAGTCTCTCTGCTAATGGGTGGGGTTGTGCTCTTGTCTTGCTAGTTGTTTGGCATTGGGTGTCCGGTACTGGAGTTTGCTGGCTGTGGGGTGGAGCTGTGTCTTAGCATTGAGATGGAGATCTCTGGGAGAGCTCTCACTGTTTGATATTACATGGGGCCGGAAGGTCTCTGGTGGTCCAATGTCCTGAACTCGGCTCTCCCACCTCAGAGGCTCAGACCTGACACCAGGCTGGAGCACCAAGACCCTGTCAGCTACATGGCTCAGAAGAAAAGGGAGGAAAAAAAGAAAGAAGAAAAAATATATATAATAATAAATTTTAAAAATTATTAAAATAAAAGAAAAGAGAGCAGCCAAACCAATAAACAAATCCACCATTGATAACAAGTGCTAAACACTAAACTAAGATAAACATAAAAATCAGAAACAAATCAGTCACAGACAGCAAACCCCATGTCTACAATTTCTCCCAAAGTCCACCACCACATTTTTGGGATGGTTTGTTGTCTATTCAGCTATTCCACAGAGATGCAGGGTACCTCAAGTTGATTGTGGGGATTTAATCCTCTCCTTCTGAGGCTGCACAGAGAAATTTCCCTTTCTCTTCTTTGTTTGCACAGCTCCTGGGGTTCAGTTTTGGTTTTGGCCCCACCTCTGTGTGTAGGTTGCTGTCAGGCATCTTTTGCCCACCCAGACAGAAGGGGGTTAAAACAGCAGCTGATTAGGGTGCCCTTGCTCATTTAGGCCGGGGTGAGGGAGGGGTACAGTAGTTATAATTGGAATGTGGGGTGAGCCTGCGGTGGCAGAGACCAACATGACATTGCAACAGCCTAGGGCACGCAGTGTGTTCTCTTGGGGAAGTTGTCCCTGGATCACGGGACCCTGGCTGTGGCTGGCTGAACAGACTCCAGGGAGCGGAGGTGTGGATAGTGACCTGTGCTTGCATACAGGCTTCTTTTTGGCTGTAGCAGCAGCTTTAGCATTTCATGCCCGTCTCCGGGGTCTGAGCTGATAGCCACGACTTGTGCCTGTCTCTGAAGCTCATTTAGGTGGCACTCTGAATCCCCTCTCCTCTCACACCCCGAAACAATGGTCTCTTGCCTCTTAGGCAGGTCCAGACTTTTTCCTGGACTCCCTCCTGGCTAGCTGTGGTGCACCAGCCCCCTTCAGGCTGTGACCACACAGCCAACCCCAGTTCTCTCCCTGGAATTTGACCTCTGAAGCCTGAGCCTCAGCTCCCAGCCCCCTCCCTCCGCAGCGGATGAGCAGACAAGCCTCTCAGGCTGGTGAGTGCTGGTTAGCACCAATCCTCTATGCGGGAATCTCTCCACTTTGCCCTCTTCACCCCTGTCGCTGCACTCTCCTCCATGGCCCCAAAACTTCCCCCCCACCCACTCCTGGTCTCCACCAGTGAAGGAGCTTCCTAGTGTGTGGAAATTTTTCCTCTTTCACAGCTCCCTCCCAGCGGTACAGGTCCCATCCCTATTCTTTTGTCTCTGTTTCTCTTTTGCCCTACCCTGGTTTGTGAGGAGTTTCTTGCCTTTGGGGAAGTCTGAGGTCTTCTGCCAGTGTTCAGTAGGTGTTCTGTAGGAGTTGTTCCACATGTAGATGTATTTTTAATGTATTTGTGGGGAGGAAGTTGATCTCCACGTCTTACTCCTCCACCATCTTGAAGGTTTCCCCTCCTCTTATATCGAGAGGATTCCTTCTTTTTTTTTTTACTTTTTTTTTTAATATTTATTTTTGGCTGTGTTGGGTCTTCGTTTCTGTGCGAGGGCTTTCTCTAGTTGCGGCAAGCGGGGGCCACTCTTCATCGCGGTGCGCAGGCCTCTCACTATCGCGGCCTCTCTTGTTGCGGAGCACAGGCTCCAGACGCACAGGCTCAGTAGTTGTGGCTCACGGGCCCAGTTGCTCCGTGGCATGTGGGATCTTCCCAGACCAGGGCTCGAACCCGTGTCCCCTGCATTGGCAGGCAGATTCTCAACCACTGTGCCACCAGGGAAGCCCGAGAGGATTCCTTCTTAAGATTCAGTTCCATTGTAGCTGCATATATACTACAAACTTTTCCAGCTAGCTGTATCAAAAGTAAATAAATGAATCTTAAAAAAGATTTAACTATCACAGTAAAGGTTTTATATCTCTCCTGGTTGGGAATAAAATATATTTTAGCCAATTCTTCATCAACACTACAGCCTGCTCTGTAAATAATTGGAGACTAGACCAAGTTATGCAATGAGAGAAGAAAAGAAAATAAATGGCATAGAGATTGGGAAAGAAGAAATAAAACTGTTTTTGTTCACAATCGTCTGTGTAGAAAATACCAAGAAATGGCAAAAAAAAAAAAGAAAGAAATAAGACCACAAAAACTCCTTGAATCAATAAGCAATTATAGTAAGACTGTAGGATACAAGGTTACTATACAAAAGTCAGTGGTTTTTTATACATCAAAAATGAGCAATTGGAATTTGAAGTTGAAAACACAATACCATTTTCATTAGCACCAAAAAAGGGAAGAAATGCTTAAGCATAAAACTAATAAAATATGTACAGGATCTGTATGAGGAAAACTAGAAAACTAATGAAAGAAATCAAAGGTCTAAATAAATGGAGAGAGAGTCCATGTTCACAGATAGGAAGATTATTAAGATGTTAATTCTCCCCAACTTGATCTATAAATTCAATGAAATCTCAATCAAAATCTCAGTAAGTTATTTTGTGGATATCAACAAACTTATTCTAAAGGAATAATTTATATGTATTTGGAAAGGCAAATGTCCCAAATAGCCAACATATTACTGAAGAACAAGAAGAAAATTGGAGAATTGGCTTGACCTGACTTCAAGACTTATTTTAAATCCATAGTAATAAAGACAGGTGGTTATGGTGAAACAATAAACAAATAGATCAATGGAACAGAATGGAAGGTCGAGAAAGAGACCCATACAAATGATCTCTGACAAAGTAGCAAAGGCAAATCAATGCAGAAAGGACAGTCTTTTCATCAAATGGTGCTGGAACAACTGGACCTCCACATGCAAAAAATGGAACCTAAACACAGATCTTACACCCTTTACAAAAATTAACTCAAAGTAGATCACAAGCCTAAATGTAAAATGCAAAACTATAAAATTTCTAGAGGATAATATAGGAGAAAATCTAGTTTACCTCTGTTTGGCAATGAGGTTTAAATACAATACCAAAAGCACGATTCCTAGAAGAAAATTCATAAGTTGGACTTCTTAAAAATAAAACTTCTACTCTGTAAAAGACACAATTAAGAGAATAAAGAGACAAACCACAGGCTGGGAGAAAATATTGCAGAACACGTATCTGATAAAGGACTTATATCCAAAATATACACAGAACTCTTAAAACTCCACAATTAAACAGCAACAACACAATTATAAAATAGTCTAAAGATCTGAAAGACACCTCACCAAAGAAGATAAACAGATGGCAAATAAGCATATTAAAAGATGCTCAACATCATATGTTATTTGGGAATTTCAAATTAAAACAATGAGATACCACCACGTACCTATTAGAATTACTAAAATCTAATAACCTGACAACACCAATTGCTGGCAATGATGTAGAGCAACAGTAACTCTCATTTGTTGTTGGAGGGAATGAAAAATGGTACAGCCACTTTGGAGGAGAGTTTGACAGTTTCTTACAAAGTGAAACACAGTGTCTTACCATATGATCTAGCGATTACACTCCTAGATATTTACCCAAATGAGTTGAAAATGTATACTCAAACAAAAGCCTGCACACAAATGTTTACAACAGCTTTATTCATAATTGCCAAAAATTGGAAGCAACCAAGATGTCCTTCAATAGGTGAATGGATATATAAACTGTGATATATCTAAACAATAGAATATTATTCAATGATAAAAAGAAGCTATCAAGCCATGAAAAGATATGGAGAAAACTTAAAGGCATATTGCTAAGTGACAGGAGGCAGTATAAAAAGTCTACCTACTATGCATTTCTAACTATGTGAAGTTCTGGAAAAGGCAAAGCCACAGAGATGATTTTAAAAAGGCATGAGGGAGAGGGATGAATAAGTGAAGCACAGAGAATTTTTAGGGCAGTGAAACTATTATCTATGATACTGAAATGTGCATACATGACATTACAGATTTGTCCAGACACATAGAACTGTACAACACAAAGAGTGAACAGTAATACATGCTATGGAATTTAGTTAATATTCAATAGTAATGTATCAATATCAGTTCATCAATGTAACACATGTTCCACACAATTGCAAGATGTTAATAATAGGAGAAACTGTGTAGGGGAGATGGAGAATATGGAAACTCTTTATAATATCTGCCAATTTCTCTCTAAACCTGAAACTTCTCTAAAAAAATGAAGTCTACTAATTGAAAAAAATATGTTTGTTAGTATCACCAATGATATCATCAGGAAAGTCTTTATGTAAAGGAAAGCTGTCAAGCTCTTCGTAGTAGATGTAAGAATTCCAAAATTTTAGTCTTTGCTTAAAGCTCAAATTTTATCATTGGCAAGAAATATTGTCATCTGTGTTCCTTAAAATGACAGGCTTGTTTCATTCATTTTCAAGAAAACTCTTGGAAAACACCCAAGTCTGAATAACCATAGTATGTCTGTTAGTTGTTCTTTCAAGTAAAAATGGTGATCCCTGAAAAAAGCATCTGGTAGAGCTCATAACTCAAATCACACATGTACTTTTCTTCTTGAAAACATTATACTTTAGTATGCAGCAAAAATGCTTTATGTGTTCTGTCCATTTCATCACAAAATATTAAAAAGATGTACTCAATGATCAATATTTAATAAAATTGTTTTAGTACCCAATTAAGGGTATTTTTAAGTGAAACTGGCTTTTTAAATGCCAGTACTCTGAGTAGCTGTATATTGGCGGTATTGCCTTGATTTGGGTTAAGTTACCAGCAGTCTCATCCCTCCCCCTCCCACCCCTCCATTCCTTTTGTACCCACAGTACAAATGTCAACCTAGTGAAAAAGGAAAATAACATTTTGGTATTATTATTAAAATAGTTTTGACCTCTAGATCTTCTGAATGGGTCTTGGGGTTAGTCCCGCAGGCATTGGTAGACCGCAATTCGAGAAATGTTGGCTTAAATTTTGGCTCTGTAAATCTTTTATATCTTTTCAATGTTTAAAAATATCTTTAAGGAGATTTCAGTATAATATTTTTTCTTTTAATTTCAGCAAAGGGTTGGTCTGAATAACCTAGCTCATCATCTGAATAACTAGAAATAGAAATCCATTTGACTCCTTTTGAAAAGAAAAATCTAACCCTCATTTTGGTAGTATTTTATTACTTACTTACCCTTTATGTTGTCTTTTTAGTTCTTTAAATTTTTTATATATTTTTATATCCTGTAGTTATCATTTTAACTGAGGTCAAATAGACCATCTTTGGTTGAACTTAATATGTAAAACTCTTAGGGCATAAATTAGGGATGTTCTAGGGATATTTGTATTTGTTTCTTGCCTAGAGCTGGCTAGTACTATGCATTGGGGACAATTGTTTTCCCTTTGAGGATCCTGCTTAATGCGGGGGTGAGCACCTGCTCTAGAACAGCTTCAGCCTCTCTTTGGCTTATTAAGCACAATTCAAGTTTCAGTTTACTGATTATCTTCTTCATTTTATTTCTTTACTTCATCATGAAGCAACTGGCATTAACACATTTATTTTTCTCTATTCAAGAATCTATTCATATTTCATGAATGGGAGGCGATAACATTTGGAAGGAAGATCCTGAGCTTGCCTGGGCTGTGTTTTTTCGTATTTCTTCCTTACTGCTGGCAATAGAGATCTTTATTGTTTTCACAACACTATTCCTAGTTTAAATTGTATTTTTAAATTTACCTGTCTAGAGCAATGCCTGGGACATAACAGATTCCCAGGAAGTGTTTGTTGAATGAATGAATGAGTGAAGTAAAAACTTTATCTATCTACTGATAAAGTTATTGAAGCTGGTAATTGACTGCCTCCTAAAACCCAGAACCCTGACTCTCAGTTTTCCCCAAGAGTCTTTCTGTGTTTATTATCTTTGTATGCTCCTGTGGACGTTTCAATTGTCTAGTCAATAGCCTTTGCTTATGAATGAGATGAGTGTATCCCAGAGAGTGAAAATGGTTTGCCCATAGTCACAATGGCTGGTTTCTGGTAGAACTTGAACTACAAGGTCATACATAAACTTTCACTTCTCATAAGTCTAAGAGGTCAGAAACATTCCTAACTGATTAACATTAACCTTAAATGAGGAATATAAACAGGCAGCACAAATTTGGGATTCATTTAGAGGCTGAGGCGATTTCCAGGTCAAGGTGTGAGTCAAGCAGAAAAAAGAAATTTTAGGAGTTGGTTCTGAAACCCATTTTAAAAAATTATCCTTTTCTGACCACTGAAAAGTTTATTCTTACTTATAAACTCTGGTCAGAGAATTTGAACTAGGTAGGAGACTAATGGACACCATTCGAAATGAGTACTACTTCTCCAATTTGTGAAACATAGCATTTAAGCAAATAACAATCTTTCACTGCTTGATTCTGGTGTAGGGATTAGATATCCACCTCTCATTTCTCCCCAAAGCCTCTGATAAATATGACTCACTTTATATCTGTGACAGATGAGCAATATCAAACCTTAGTATCATTTGTGTGCCTTTGAAATCCCTCTCTGTGTTTCCCTTATCTTGTCAAACCTGATGCTTTAAGGATAGATCTTTCTCACCAGCCTTGTACAATTAAACTATGTAACAAGTTGGTTCCCAACTATTTAATTTTCTTTCTTAACATTTGCTTTAGAAATTGCTTATGTGTTAGGGCATTCATCAAACAAACCCACATTTTGACACCCACGTTAATATCAAAAGAGACCATTTAAAGGAGCAGTGTTCTTATCGAGAAAAATGAAGAACTCTTTGAAAGGTAGAATAATCTAGATTGCACAAAAAGTGTAACATTACCTCTGGAGAGGAAGGGAGATGTTAGACACTGGAGGGCTTTGGGACCTGTCTGATGCATGGATGGGGCAGGTCTTCCTGCTGCTGTGGTCTTCCTGGGATTAGCTCCCTGTTCTGCTAATGCACTGGTACATGGGGTGGCAAAATCAAAACAGGTTCTTGTTTCGGGGAGAGATGAAGAAAGCTGGCCTCCTCCCCCATGACTCACCCAGTTAGCTGTGAGGTTGAAGGAGTCTTTTTTTAAGGCTAGGAGGAGAGTGGAGGAGGCAAGAAGAAAACTCTGGAAGATGATGCAGAAGTTGAGTCTTTTTAATAGTGCATGGGAAGGTGCAGATGTGGATTAGATGGAGAGTGGGTCTTGCCAGAAAGCGTGCAGTTTGCAGATGAGTGATATTTGGAGAAATGTGCACCTAAAATAGATTGTAGGGCACCTATAAGGGTTGGTTGACAAGAAATCCCAGAATCCTTCTGTGTTCATCCTTTCAGAGCCTGGGAAGTATCTAGAACAGGACGTGTAGCCTAATATATGCTCAATAAACAACAGTTGCAATTATTGTCATGGATCTCTTGGTGACTCACTCTGCTTAGGAGGTGCTGTGGCAAAAACAGCGAGCATGATTTTAAGAATCCAAAGGCTGCGTGTATCCCACATGCCACCTCCTAACTGTTTGGTTATAGACAAGTCATTTAACATTTCTGGGCCCCAATTTTCTAATCTGGAAAGTGACAGCAATGCCCGTCCTGTTCATCAACACAACATTGAAGGAGGGAGAGTGAGCTAATGAATATAATAGTGTTTTATTAAGAAAAAAGTACGAAGGATGACAGTGGTGACGATGATGATGATATTCCTAGGTAATTCTGTGCTAAGGAAATTTCACATACATTATATGATGCATTCTCATAAAATAACTCCTGAAATAAGTTTTTTTTACAGCTAAGGAAACTGAAGCTCAGAGATGATACTCAAGGTTGAATTGGACAAGTAGGTGGTAGGATTAGTTTTCTAACTTATGCAATGCTGCCTCTGATTATTATTATTAGCAAATATTTATTGAGATTTTACTATAAGCCAGGCACTACTCCATGAACTCTGTATGTTTCACAACATTTAATCCTCCCAACACTACCCAGAGGGCAAATTTAAATACTGTTATCATCATTTTGCAGTTGAGGAAATAATATCATCATTTATTGCTATTCTATTCATTACACACGAGGCCAGCTCCAGCCCTTGGAAAGCTTTCTTCTAACTGGGTCACAGAGGGTTCCAGCTGCCCACCCACTACCAGCCCCACAGGGATTCAGGAGAAATGCTATTTATGTCTCCTGCCCATCCCACAGAGCCTGGCACCCAGCTCCCTGGGGGAGGACTGCTCTTTGGAATTCCTGGCACGGTCTCCATTCTCCTCCCCCTCATACGCTCCTCATCTCTCCCAGTAATGCCTGCCTTTACTTTGTCTTGTAACTCAGGCACAAGCAAGCATGGCTCTTGGTTAGGGGTTGTAAACTGGTTACTGATCTGGTCAATGCCTCTGGCATCTCACGCTTCAGAAAGGGGACCGGGGGTGAATTGCCCGCGGCAGGATCCTCACCTGCAGCCAGCCCTCTGGGAAGGATTGTTGGAAGGATTTCTTTCCCTACATAGTCCAGGTTTTCTGTGCAGCTAGGTTTGCTGCCTGTCTCTGGGGCACTTCCTTCCCTTCTCTGCAGCCCCACTGGGCTTGGGGATCTGGTAACCTAGGAAATGACGGCGTGTGGGGAAAGGAGGCTTTGGTTGTGCTGAGCTGCCAGTGTGATTGTCAGCCCGGTGGGCTGGCTCTGAGGCGGTGGGTGTGTGAGAGGGTGTGTGAGGGTGCTGTGAGCCCGCATGCCCGTGGTTGCTAGAGTGCTGGCACGGGGGTGTGGGTGTGATTGCAGGGTGAGTGTTGCACGGTGAAGGTGATTGTCAGGCAGCTCAGATTTTTTCCTCTGTCTTTTTTTCTTCTATTTTTTCTCATTTATAGTAGGCAAAGAAATGCTCCTCTGCAACAGTGAGGTGATATTTTTGAAAAGTTTCCAAGGGGATGAATTATGTGCTGTCTCAATTCCTCAGTGTTATTGATTCTCCAAGGCTTTGTGACTAATGCTTCTTAATGAGGGAGCCTGGGGTCAGGGTGAAACTTGGGAGGCCAGATTTGCCTACTTTTTTCACCATGAAAGGGATGCAAGCCAAATGCATCCTGGGGAAAGGTCACCTGAAGAGTCAACCTTAGTTTGTGCATCCAAGCGTTCACCTCCCACCAGAGTCCTTTGGTTGTAACAGATCCAACTTTGCTTTAGGGAAAACATTCCACCCTTATTTTCAATACATGGGACTGGTTAAGGTTGACCCCACGCCAATTTAGGGCTGGGCTCATAACCCAGACCCCAGTATATGTCACGTAATTATTACAATGGTTGGTTTAGGGATGAGCCTAAGACTCAATTAAGAATAATGAGGGTCACACTTAAATTTGAACTATTTATAAATAGAGAAAAATTTTTTTATTCATCTCAGAAGTGAAGGATGCAATTTAAAATTTTTGACAATAATCTTATAGCAAGGGCCTGCATGAAAAGGGACGTAATACTGAAGGTTTCAGGAAAAGGGAGAGAGACAGAGTCTAAGTGATGTCATTTGAGACCCTGGAACCAGCTGTTCTTGAGGCAGATTCTACACCTAAACTTTTTCATCATGTGAACCCATAAGCCTCTTTGGCACTATAATCAGTTTGAACTGGGTTTTCTGCCACAGGAAGGCACTGCTTTTCAACTGGGAGAAATTTTGCCCTTAGGAGACATTTAGTGGTATCTGGAGACATTTTTGGTTGTCACAACTGGGAATGGGGTTTCTATTGGCATCTAATGGATAGAAGCCAGAGATGTTGCTAAACATCCTACAATGCACAGGACGGCCCCCTGCAACAAAGAATTATCCAGTCCAAAATGTCAATATTGCCAATTTGGACAAACCCGACACATATGAAGCAGTAAAAGTTGGCTAATAGATAATAAGACTATCTTTATCACCTCTCCCTTCCAGGGTCAGTTCATCTTATCAGGGATAAAACCTTGAGTTAGAGACTTATGGGGGATCCTGCAGCCTCTTCGATGCCCCAGAAGTGAAACTGTGCACAAAGCCAGTCCTGACTTAGCTCCAATGGCTTTGGCTTCCATATGATAACTGCAAATAGGTACAGGCCAGACAAGGGCTGCATGAGTGTCCTCATGGCATGACAGCTGGCCTCCTCTAGAATGAATGATCCAGGAGAGAAAGCAAGGAAGAAGCTGCCCTACCCTTTATGACCTATTCATACACCATTACTTCCACCATATTCTATTTTTAAAAGGGAGTCACTAAGTATAGCTCACCTCCAAAAGGAGGGGAATTAAACTCAACCACTTGAAGGTAGGAGTATCAAAGAATTTGTGGATACATTTTAAAACCACAGCATACTGCCTCCCTGAATGAAGTCTCGGGCATAGCTCATAACTCTTCTGGTCATTTTCAGATAGTGAAACTGTCAAGCCCATTCTAACAAAAACTCTTCCTCAATTTTAAGTGTATCACTTCCCCCAGCTTGCACTTATCCACTAAAGGGAAGGGGAATTTGGTTGATTCTGCCTTCTTTCTTTCTTCGTTTTCCCCATTTATTTGCTACTATTGGGGGATTCCTTCAAAGTCAAGCATTGCTGGATTGGGGCAAGGAGTCTTAAGAAGGCATAGTCTGGTTTTGTTGATGTCTGTGTTCAGTAGTGCCAAAGCTGGGAGCTTTTCTTATTGGGCCCTTTTGGGCTCTTCAAGGTTTCTCCTTATAGGAGCCTTTCCAACAGCAGATGCAGCTTGAAAATGAAGTCTCTTCTGTATGGTCACGCACAACTCTCTCCTTAGTCTCTGTCTTCTCCTTACTCTCCACTACAGGACACCTGAGCCACAGCCAAGGTCTTGAATGTTTTTCTTAAAACTGTCTTCACTTAGCTTTAGATGAAGAGAAATACTCTTCCCGTATTGAGGGTAATGGTTGGTGGTTGAGAGCATTTACACCGAGCACGGTAGAAAAACTGTTCCAAGTAGTCTTCTCCATCCACACGTTCAACCTTCAACCCCAAGGTGCTTGATGAACTAAGGATTGAATAGCCAGTATCACATCTTTTAACATAACCCGATTTATGTGGCCTGCTGCCTATAGTATTGTCTTCAACTGTTGAGGCCTCTGTAGAAGTTTAAAAGAACAGAAAAAAATTACATTTCACATCCTATTACATCTATATAGAGTGACTGACAATTCCTCATATTGTAGACTCTTAAACATCGGCTTAGATATATTTTCTCCTAGAAATGAGGCCAAGAAACTTTATGTCCATGCTCCAGAGCAACAAAGTTTTGATTCCAAAATTTTTAATGCAATTGCTAATTTTTAGACTCAAATTTTGATCATGAAATGTGATTGAGGAAGTATAAAATGCTGTACCAGTATAATCCTCCAAGAAAACCTCAGCTCCATTCTTACGAGCACAGTTGTGTCCTGGCAAAGATAATTGTCTTTCTGAAGAGGCTGCCCTATTATTGACTCTTCGGAAAGCCCGGTTTAATCACAACCCATAAAGTATTCACATACATTTATTATTGATACAGCACTTAGCCTTCTGGCCTTCCAATACTTTTCCTGATAGAACCCTTCACTTTACCTGCTATGCTCATGTTTCCGATGGAAATTAACTTTGCAGGATGTCGTAGAAAGGCAGTGATAGATTCAGTCCTGCCAATGGCTTGGAACTTTAGTTTCATCATCACTCTGAGACAGGGGACCAAATATATAATTTATGGAAAAAAGTATGTATCTTTCTGTCTGTGCTAGAATACCTTAGTTCTCTATTTGTGTGCCTCTAATGTTACTTTTATCTCTATATTATAGATATTCCTTTATATGACTTATCTTTCCTAACAGACCCTATTCTTCCATATTTGTCTCCCGATTATATACGGTTCCTCTCCTCACTCCATTCTCTATATCCAGATATGGAGTAATAGGTATATAGTTAGTTGACTCTTTAATCATATATTAATTTGGGTAAATGAGTGAATGAGTGAATAATTAGATGAACCATTGGAGATTTAAAGAATAGAATATTCTCAGCAAATCCACTTTATTAAGCTCCATACCCCCATTTTAGAGAACCAACTTTGTCCTCTTGTCACCCTGCTTCACAAAAAAACAGAGGCTGGGAATCTGCCCAACTGGTCACAGATTGAATCAAAGGCAATCAGCTGGCCCATGCTAGACCAAATGGATTATTCTTGGAATTTGGATTTGTGAAATTATCTGGATGAAGCTTTGTCAAGCAGTGCTGATGAAGCTTGTTTATGGAGAGTAAATTCAGGATGACACAGAGAGAAGCAGTGACAGGCCCTTAAGAGAACAGTTATTTTAGTTCTTGAAGGCTTTTCAGTCTCTGATGACTTCTCAGTTCCTGGTTCTGGATTCTATACTTCTACTCTTGAGTTCACGGATACTCTTTTCCAGGTCTTAAGATAGCTGACTTCTCTTGTCATTTTGGTCTCAGCTTGAATGTCATCTCCTAGTAGAAACCTTCCCTTAAGAGTTTCAGTTGTCATGCTGTTTACCCCAGGTCACTCTGCTTTATTTTCTTCATAGCATTTAGCACCATAAATGGGTGCTAATGAGCTTTACATGTTTAACTTTTTATTTTATTATCAGTTTCCCCTACTAGAATATATCATGTGACAACAAATACCTCATCCATTTGGTTCACCACTCTTTTTCCAACACTGTAGAATAAGATTTTCACATTGGAGGCCTGGATAAGTAGTTTTTGAATAAATAATAGATATAATAAATCCTCCTTGTTACATCAGCTATTTTGAGGAGGCTTCTGTTATTCCAAACATAAAAGTACCAACACCTAGAACATGGAAGCTGTAGGGGATATCAGTGCCCATATTAGTGAAAAGTCTACTAAGATAATCACCCACGTCAACTTTTCCACCAGCTCCAAAGCAAGAAGCCTATAAAAGATCTTCCTCACATCTGATCTGCATTCTGGTCTTTTTGTTCAATCCTTTTTCCCCCAATCTCTTCAAACCACTAATTTTTATATTTATCCACATCTGTAGACTACTGGGGAGTATTCTCAAACTTCTTCATATTATTAAGCCCCTTGAATCATGTGTCAGCTGGCATATTATTCAGGTACTTTGCAAATGGTGACGGTGAAGGTATTGATTTAACTTAGTCTGAAACCTTTTTATGTAATAGTCAGCAATAAATTATCATAAAGTGTTGGAGCATGGTTCCCACCTGTTCAATGTTGAAAACCTTCTGAAGAAGTTTCAGGGAGGTTAAAGATGTGCAGCTAAGTACTCATCCTGTCTGGGAAGGAAGTGAGAAATTCTACCTTGTAAAGGTCTTCCAGAAACCCAGAAGCACTCAGAGTTCTGTGGGATAGATGTGGCAACAAGTCCACCACGTGACTCATTGTGCAGTGCTATTGATCTCCTATTGGCAGTAAGAACCCCACACATCATCTCAGGAATGAGGTGTGGGAGTGCATTGTTCAGTTCTAAGGTACCGAGTGTGCGGGGGCCACGTGTGCTGTGGAGCAGGCTCCAAATGAGTCAGATGTCTGTTAGGAATGTTGTTGTGGATCTGCTGCCTGTGCTTTCTATCTCACATTGCCCTCAAGTACCTTTCCAATAACTTATACTCACATTTCACAGCTTAAAATGGCCCAGACTGAAGATGACCAATATAGTTGAGTCAAGCCCCAAAAAGATCACATGAGGAAATACTACAATGCCTGTGGTGTTACTCTTCTTGACAAAAAAAAAAAAAAATGGTGTCACAGAGTGGCAGAATGGATAGAGAGTGGATCTCTAGAGTCAAATGAACTTGCATTTCAATCTCAGCTCAATTATTCCCTAGCTGTCAGACCTTAGACAAGATCTTTCACTTTTCTCTAAGTGCTAATGTTCTTTATGTCCAAATATTATTGTTATGCCAAACAAAATTAACTTCATAAGGTTGTGGTGACTACTGAATAAAATAACATAAGCAGAACTCTTCATCACGGTGCTGGGAGATGGTAGGCACTCCTATTTAACCTGGAGCCTCGGTTTCTTTTTTAATGATAAGGATGCTAATCATATCTCACATTTCTTAAGCACTTGCTATATGCCAAGTATTGCACTAAATACTTTAACTGTTGGAGCAGACATGGTCAATTGTCTTTCCTATTCTATTTTTCTCTGTAAACAGAATCCTAAATTATGTGCCTAGTTTAAAAGCTACATTTCTTAGCCTCTCTTGAAACTAGGAACAGCCATGTAACAAAATTCTGTCAACAGGTTTAGATTAAGAGGTCTGCTATGGATTTCTGGGAAAATTCTGCTACTCCTTTGTTACCTCTTCTTTGTTTTCTGTCTGCCATGCAGATATGAGCCTGGCGGAGAGCAGCCCTCTGGCTTTCATCAGGCAGCCATGAGGATGCAAGCCTCATATAAGGGATGATGGAACAAGAAGATAGAAGGATCCTGGGGCTTTGTGGAGCCTCTGTACCAACCCTGGAATAACTATCTCTAGACTTTTAATTTATGGGAAAAAAAATCTTCTATTTGGTTAAACTTTTATAATTGTGTTTTGTGTATGGGCAGCCAAATGCAATCCCTAACCAACATATGTATATTATCTTAATCATTACTCTTTTTTTGACATTATTGTTATCAAATCTATTTTATACTAAGGATATTGAGACATAGGCTAAGTAATCTACCCAAGGTCACAAATAATTCACCTAGTAAGTGAAGCAGAGGTTTGAATCCATATTTTAACCAGTAAAATATAAAATGGGGATGATGATCTTTCTTCCCTGGACTTCCTAACTATTTCACAAATCTTTGAGCTTACCTTTGTCACCTACAAACTTGTTCTGACTACCTGTTCATTTTGTAAAAGTTTCTTAGAATTCACCCAGATCACAATGCTTTTGGAAAACATTTAAGCTCACGTGGCCGTTCTGGCATTAACTACCTATGATCCTAGGCCAGTCATTTAGCCTCTCTGGTCATTTTATGGCAGGGTGGCAGTAGATTATCTCTAAAGTTCCTCTGCTTCTAGCTATCTATGATTCTAAAGGTAAAATTTAACAGATTTCTAATTATTCAGTTAGCTCATCATCAAAGTTTTACTTTATCTAGTTCCATCTCATGACCCAGAGGGTACTGAATAAATATTAATTGATGACTATACTAGGGACAAAGCAACCTTTTTCTGACTCTCTCATTTTTCCTTTAAATCATTGGCTTTTTATTCTTTCTATTTCCATCTAAAATCCAACATCTCATTAAATGGTTTGGGGGAGCTGATCCAGTCAAGATCAAAGACCATTGCTTCCAAAGAGTGAAGCTTACTTCAATCAGGGCAGAAGCAAAGGGAACAAATCAAAGACCTGAAAAAGTCATATTTGGTATTAAAAAAAAAAGAAAAAGTACAAACCATCCCTTAGGTGAAGGAATGGGGTTGGTATGTGGATTCAAAAAAAACAAACTTCAAATAAGAAACAGCAAACCAAAGCAACTTTAGTTGGAAGGAAGAAGGAAGCAAAGTGATAAACACAGGGGAGGATTGGTATTGTTTTTGAAGTATTTTAGAAAGATAAGCAGTGACCAGAGCATTAAAAAGTATTAAAAGAGATTTGAGCTAAAAGAATAATATTTGTATTGTGAATGATCAAAATACATCAAATGATTAAGTAGGTAGAAAGTGCTTTAACTTAAACAGAATCTTTATCGGGGCGAGATCATGTCAAGAAACAGTCTTGAAACTTGCTAAATAGTGCTGTAATATTGCAAGGGATTGGGAGAAGGCTGCTGTCTGCAAACCAGGGAGAGCGCCCTCACCAAGAACAGAACCTGCTGGCACCTTCATCTTGGACTTCCCAGCCTCCAGAACTGTGAGAAATAAATGTCTATCGTTTAAGCAACCTAGTCTATGGTATTTTGATGTAGCAGCTTGAGCTGACTAAGACAGTCTTCATGAAGTTCTTACAGCAGATTTAAGTTCAAATTTCTAATAATATATGTTGGCATTAGCACAGAGAAAATCAACATGGGATAATGAAAACAGCATGGGCATTGGAGCCATAGCTACTTTCCAAACTCTCTCTCTAAATAATTTGCTAACATCTCTGAGACTCAATTTACCCATCTAAAAACAGAGCTAATAATATCTACAGTAAGGGTGCTTTGCACTAAATAAAAATAACAAAAATAAATCTTCTTGTGAAATGGCTGATATGTAGTAGCTACACAATACATATTAATTCTTCCTTCTAGTAACAATGGGTAAATTTTCTTCTCTTGGCTTATGAAGACTTCAATTTTACTTGCTATAAATTTCATATTTTAGAAGTCTGTTTTCTTGCAAAGAGAATCTGTAAGAAGAGTACGTTGTTAGTAGTTCTATAATGAAAGATGAACTAAAAAGCATAATAAATCTGTATGTTTATAATATGCTATTTGCAGACTGCTTGTATCTTATCATACCTATAACTGAAGTTTGTTCTTTTCAAGGATTTTGATATTTGTTTGGTGAGCCTCACTTGACCTCTTTTTGGGGAGCTGAATTGGATTGAATGTGAGGTACCAACATTGTTTTCTCCAGAGCAGACATGTTTATTGTACTACATGTGGAAGGAAAGTAAATCACCTTACTAGAAACACCATGGACATTCTGGATTTAATTTAAAATGTGGCAGGGCTAGAGAACTTTTCTTTTGAGTTTCTAGGTAGACCATATTTCAAGGAGTCATTTCTTTACTTTATTAATTACTCCCCAGGAAATGAACACTTCCAGGCTCTAGTATGAAAAAAAAAAAAAAAAAAAGGGTACAAAAGCCTTAGGGCTTCCTTTGAATAAATGTCTTGTTATGTGCATTTTTTCAGGACATTTTAATGCTAACATTACCCAGAGTTACTAATAGAATTTAGTTAGTACATTGGTTGTGGGCAATTTTACAATAGCTAGTCCTGTTTTATGGGATACAGTTTTAATACATGTATAAATCTGGACAAGATGGCTGGGGAGTGCATAAAGAGGGATTTTTATCAAGTATTCTGGATAATTGGATTCAGACTATAACAAGAGAGGAGCTCTATACTGGGAACTTCTGAGTTGTAGTGATTTGTGTTGTTAGTGTATGTAAAAGAGAATCAGAGGTTTTGGCTTCCCTTAAAGGTTTAACAAAAGGAAACTAAGAGGTTATCCAGAATCATGGCCACTGTTGTTTGTTGAGCTGAGTTCTTTTGCTAATTAGATATCAAGAAATGTGAAAAACATGTTACTTTCATTTTATATGCATTTAATTTATTACATTTCTATTTTGTGCCAGCCACTTTTTGTATACGGGCTCTACTACTGTGACCAAGATGGGCCAGGGTCATGCCCTCATTATGAGCATAGTGCAGTGAGGGAAAATGACAGTAATCCAAGAAAGAGATATAGAAATAAGAGAATTTCAGCTAGAGGTAAGTGATGTGAAGAAAGTAATACAGGATAAGGGGAGAATAACGGTGGAAAGGAGGCATTACCTTCAATGGCTGGTCAGAGAAGGGGACCTTTGAGCTAAGGTCCGAATGATGGGAAGGAGGCAGAAACATGTTGCTGAAAGGTAAAGCTATTTCAGGGAAAGGACAAAGGAAGTGCCAAAGGCCCTGATGAGAAAGGAGTTTGGTGTGTTCAAGAAACTGAGAGGATGCTGGCTAAGAAGCTAGCTAGGAGAAGTGCACCTGTGAGCTCTTACTGACACTCACTTCCCTATATCAAATTAGTTTCGTGGAACCCTCTAGGCTGCCATTAGAGCTAAGGCTCTCAAACACTGGACCGTGGATTGTCCTACCACATAAAAATAACACAATCCTCAAGCCCTTTACAGATTTCTTGGGGTGGAGTGTAGAAATCTCTATTTTAAAGCTTTCCAGATGATTCTATGTGCATCAATGTGATTTCCTATCACCCTTGTGGTCTACAAAAATCCTGCAGCCTCTGGAAGTGATACAGAGATAGTTGCACTGTGATGTCTAGTTGTTAAAAGACTTAGACACTATTTGAGGAAGTGAAATACACCAAAGGGACATGGGGGAACCTACAAAAATCACAGAATGAAATCAACATTAGGAACCCTTATGTCTGGCAGTTACCACCATTGCTAAGAGCAAAAATTACTGTCATTAGATTCTGTCTGTCACTGCAACCACCCCACCTTGAGGAGAGGCTGCTGTAAACCATGATGATAAAGACCCCCGCCACTACTTTTGGGAACTGCCACTAAGGAGAGAAACTGCCTATTTCTTCTGCTTTGAGCTGCTGAAGAACCTGGCACTACCCATTGATGGGCACCATCACTGAGATCAGCAGATATTTCTAATTTATTGACTTGGAGTTAATTAAGAGAATAATAATTTGTGGGATAATCTTATAAGAAAAATAATAGTACTATTATGGTGATTCGATTTCAGAATTCCCTCCAGACTTGATCTCTCAGGAGACTAGAGATGACTACCTTTGATGCATTCTTCAATAAGAGGAAAGAAATACGGCAAGGAGGGAGCCTCTGAAATTGCTGGGGACAGATTCTTCTTAAGTAGAGAAACCATGAAATTAGCTCCATCTTTGGATTCCTGGTGTGACTTGAATGGAGAGGGTTACAAAGTAGAGATATAATCACAGGCTAGATCATTTTCTGAAGGCTGTTGTTACCAAGTACCACACCCTAGGTGGCTTAAAAGATAGAAATATATTCTCTCACCGTCCTGGAGGCTAGAAGTCCAAAATCAAGGCTTTGGCAGAGTCATGGTCTCTCTTAAGGCTCTAGGGGAGGAGCCTTCTTTGCTTGTTCCTCGCTTCTGCTGATTGCAGGCAATCCTTGGTGTTTCATGGCTTTAGATGCACCATTTCACTCTCTTCCTCCATCATCACATGGCCTCCTCTCTGTGTGTTTCTGTGTCTCTGTTTTCTCATCTTATAGAGACACCAGTCATTAGTTTGGGGCCCACTGTAATGAGGTATGACTTCAACTTAATTCCATCTGCAAAGACCCTATTTCCAAATAAGGTCACATTTTGAAGTTCTGGGTCGACATGAATTTTGGGGGGATGCCATTAAACCCAGTACACAGACAATTGGTAAGATGATGTCTTTCCTTCTTTCTTTAAAATGTACAACTGAAAATGATATAAAGGACAAAATAGCCCTTAAAACTGGAACAGTAGCTATTTGCAAAGTCTGATTTTTAATTTTTCTGAATGGCTGTGGCCATTGCCCAAGTCATACAGATAAAGTGAATCTAGTTTTCTTGGATCCCAGTACCTAAGTTCAGGACTAGAAGCTTTAAAAAGACGTGATTGAGGAGAACTAGATGTCCAACCATCTCTTTGGGTCTCCATCATTAGTCTTTTCACGAAATTAGAGCATCAGAAGTTGACAAATATTTTGCTGGGGAATTTTAAAAATTATCTCATTGTCACCCATTGAACTGCAAGGCAAATGAATTGATGAAATTGGTTGGCCCTCTTTTATCAAGGTTCTAAAGAGTAGATCATTATGTGGGACTTCAAAGTGGAGAACTCTGCATGGCTTCAGAGTCCAAGGGATTTTAACTTAGGGAACAGCTTGAAGATAAGCTTTACATAAATCCCTGATATTATTTCATTCATCATCTGATTGCCCAAACATCTTATTGGTATAAAACTTTGTCCAAAAGCATAAAAGTATTGGCTCTTCCAACGCTGTGCATTTTTGCACAAATCATTTTCAGCATAAGAAAGAGGTTAATGATGAAGGATTTGGTAGAGTGGATACAACAGAAGTCTTCAGCCTAGGGTTCTGTATAGTAGTGGCAAGAGCTATTTGAGCATTTTTGTTTTCAGAAAAAGAAAAGCTCTTTTATTATAATAAAACAATATGAAAACTGGATACATTTGTCTAGTAGAATCCAAGAGTCAGAGCCTAAGGTTTTAGCAGAGACAGAGAGAAATTAGTAAGGATTGGCACAATTTATTAAGTAGCTAAACATCTTTCAAAAGGAATTGATCTGAAAACAAGTGCCCTTAACACTTCTGGAAGCACAAAGAGAAATTCCTTTGCACTTTTGATGCAGGCATGCATTCATCTGATAGGTACTTTTGAGAATGTTTTTATGTGCACTTTTGCCCTGATGTTAGTAATTTGTGTGTCTCTGAGGGTATGATAGTTGTTAGGGATGCAAAGCTAAAGAAGACATGGTAAGAAACTGTTTTTATTTTTTGTAAAACTTTTTGTGATAGATATGGTTTACTTTTTTAAGACCCCTTTATATCCAATTATTCTTTCATTAAGGGGATGGACTAATATATTATACTATAAATCCATATTATTTCCC
The DNA here is from genome assembly GCF_028023285.1 of Balaenoptera ricei. Classification (NCBI taxonomy): domain Eukaryota; kingdom Metazoa; phylum Chordata; class Mammalia; order Artiodactyla; family Balaenopteridae; genus Balaenoptera; species Balaenoptera ricei. The sequence continues at coordinate 84,935,599 of NC_082646.1, read as the reverse complement.
CGAGAGAATCCAATCCTTCTCTCTCTCTCTTAGTTCAGGTCTGGGGGCCTGCCATCCTCTGCCCCTACCCCGCCACCCCCAAATCCAGCCCAGCTTCTCTGATCAATATATCAGAGATCACTAAGCTGAAATGGTCAAGTTTGTAACGCCTGCTGACATAGCCCCGGAGGATGCTATCGTAACTGTAATATTCAATCAGAGAAGGAGTGTGTGTTTGGAACTGGTTCCCAAAACTCAGAGCAATCTGCCTGCTGCTTCTGAAAGATCAATCTGCCTTCAGCAATTGAGTCTCAGCAGCAGAAGCAGCACAGAAGAGATGATACGATTCTTGTTCCTCTTTAACCTCCAGCTGAATATTATTTTAGGTCAAGCCCGATCCCTTTCTATACCCTGAACTATGGGATGATGCTGATTTGTGAAGTTAAGGTGCAGTATAAGCTAATGACTTATTTATTTCGGGAAGACATTCCTCTCTACCTCTGATAACTGAGGATTATATTGAGCAATTATACACATTAGGGACATTTAACTCCCTCCTTTGAAGCAGACATTTTTGGCTACTGGAATACACCAGATGCTATGGCAATGGGGATGATGTGTGATGTTGGTTTCTGACTTGCATATAGAAATGAATGTTTGTGGAAAAAAATACACGACAAAGCATGAATAGAAAGGAAAGTACCTACCAGGACCCTGATGATCAATAAATTTTAATACCCATTAATATTCGTTTTGACTAGAGTTTTTTAAATCCTCTTTAGCTGAAATTTTACATAGAGAATAAGCAAAGTAAATGGTTATTTTCCTGGTGGAGAATTATCTAGATTATAATTATTTTTTATTATGGCACAGAATATTAACTGTATCTTCCATGGAGGCCACACACACATGGAGACAGAAATAATAGGTGACTGGCAGATATGGAATCAGCCCCAGTCTACTTCCAACGTTTGATTAAGCCCATTTTTAGCCATTCTGCATTGACTAATGTTTTATTAATCTATGGTATCTATCCTACTTTGGCTCATAAGATGGATAAAGCAATGACTAATTACTAGTCATGCACACACCTATGTAGGATGTATTTTGAGAGTCTGTATTGAGAAATCTATACTGTAAACTAGCTCTCCGACTTTGTAAGTGCAGACAGAAGGTTCGGGTCAATAGAATAATGTTGCTCCCACCAAAGTGAAGTAAATGGTTGTTTTGAAGCTTTCCCAGTGTCCTCATTTAATTGCTGTGGGCTACAAGGGTTGGTATATACTTTTTTTGCTCAAAGTAAATTTCCTCAATTAATGCAGTTTTCATGACCAGAAAGTCTAGTTTAAAGCCTATGTACAAACTGACAATTTTTTTTTCTAATTCCAGCTAAACCTCTCACATCTTTGTGTTTATGTGTGGAGAGACAAGGGAGACATGACCCTTCATTTCATTCTGGGGAGATTCTGAGCTCATTCTTGACTGCCACTAACCAAGGTCAAATGTGAAGAGATTTTTCCCACTAAGAATCACACACTTGAATCTCAGCCGCTCTGGTTTCTTGCCTTACTTTTTTCTAGACTGCCTACAGCAATAGGCCTATTTGGTCGATTCAAAATCAGAACTAATACATTTATTCATGCAATTAAATATTTATTAAGTACCTTACTAGGTTGAATAATGTCCCTAAAAATCCCATGTCTACAGAGAACCTCAGAAAAATGACCTTATTTGGAAATAGGCTTGTTGCAGATGTAATTTATTAAAATGAGGTCAAGGGGCCTGAAATCCAATAACAGGTGACCTTATAAGAAGATGTGATGATGGAGACAGAGGTTGGAGTGATGCAGTTACAAGCGAAGGAATGCCAAGGTTTGCCAGCAGCCACAAGAAGCTGGAAGAGGCAAGGAACAGACCCTTCCCTGGAGCCTCCAGAAGGAACCATCCATGCCATCACCTTGATTTTAACCCTGTGAGACTCGTTTCTCATATTAGGCCTCCAGAACTATAAAATTTTTAAAAATTCTGTTGTTTTAAGCCCCTATATTTGTAGTGGTGACTTGTTATAGCAGCAGCAGGATAATAATACATCTTGTAAGGTAACACAGTCATTAGGTGGCAGAGCTAAGATTTGAACCCATCTGGCTCCAGCTCCCATGCAGTTAGCCTCTAAATCTACTCTCTTTCAATATATGGATTTGAGATCATTCGTTATAATGTACTGAGATAGGGCAGTTTAATGTCGTGAGCACAGGTTTTGGAGTTAAGCTGGACTGGAATTCTAATACTCACTTCCCAATTTATTGGTTGTCTTACCTTGAACAGTTCACTTAACTTTTCTGTGCCTCAGTTTTCACAGTTAAGTGTGGTTATGCTGCTACCTTGCAGTACTATTTAGGACTAGTGCATACAAAGTGTCCAGTACAGTATACATTCTATACTATGCACTCAATTAATGTAGCTATTATTACTATCATGACTTGAATACACAAAACCATCTCTGCATGAAGCTCTCTGTAAAAGTTTCTGGGCCACTTGCTTTGCATTTATGCTTCTTTAAGGCGATCACCCTACTTTTACTAGCCATTCTTGGATCAAAATAAGGACGTTGCTGTGTAATTAACTCATAAAGCTGATACAGTTGAGTATCTATTGTAAAATACATTGGGAAAATTTTTTGAAAAAGAAGGAATCTTTAACCACTCGCACCACTTTTAGTTTCTGAATAAGTTTTCTTCTTGGTTCAATATTCAAATCCACATCTTTGAATTCTGGTTTCAACTTCTCTGGTTTCTCATTCACTCTGCCTGCCGTTTGCCTGTTTGCTCCCACAATCCTTCCTCTCCTGTCCCCTGATCTGCTCTGAATTTTGGAAGGTCAACCACTGTTATTTCTAAGACTTACTTGCCAGCTGGCTTTCTGCTAGGTTCAGACAGTGGAAGCCCTGGCAAGAGACTGGATGGCAACATTCTGGATGGAAACCAGAATGTTCTTTCCTTCACTCCTTTGCTCCTTGTGATATGTCTGCCAGGCATTATCTCCTCTGCAGTTCCAGATCCTGCTGTAAAGCCCCTCTTTTTGGCCTCACCTACTGGGCTTTGGTAATATCCACTCCTGGATAGTTTTCTTTATGTTCCCATCCCAGGTATCATTGTGGCTCTCTGGTGTTGTTAATCTTGGGGTTCCCTCGTGTCTCCTAGTTGGCTTTCAGTTTGCCCTAGACCTTTTAAACTGGTTCATGCTATTGAAATCCCTCTACTGAACTAGCATGCATGAGTTCTGTTTTACTGCCTGGACCTTAACAAACAGAGAGAACTTCCTCTAGACCCTTCCTTGAGTTCAAACCCAAAACATGATTTTATCTCTATACCAAGTACCCAGACCCAAGTTCTCGCATGTTTCTGGATTTTGTGTTTTGCATCCATCATCTTGAAGGCCTCCTACTTCTTACTCGTTTTGTTTGATTCTGTCTGTCTGTATCCTTACCTGCTCTTTTTAAAATTATTATTATTGTCTTATCATGCTGCACCTACCTGTCTTACAATCTTGGGTGAGAACCACTTCCTCATCTGTGCCATTAGAGGATGGGGTGGGAGGAGATTAGACTCCCTCTGAGTTCTCTTCCAGTGACAACACCCCTGATATGATGGAAACATTTTCTGAGCATCACAGTCATGGAGACAAATGCAAGGAAGCCAGAGGATAAGGATACATTAGTATGAATTTCCACAGTTGTTCTCTTTTCTTACTTTTTCAATGTCTTACTACCCAGGAGGTGTTTTGTTTTGTTTTGGTGTGGAAACATAACTATTGCACAAGAGAAAAAAAGCCTCAGGGCTGCTACCACAATCACAAGGGTGGGTTTCTTCTAACTGTTCTTGCTGGTAGGTTCACTGTGAGGGTTCAGACTTATGAACATCCAACACAGAATGATTGAGCAGACTCAGGTGTCATAAACTGACCCATAACAAGGACATATAGTATTTTATTGCTTCAGCAAAGATTAATCAAAGCACCTACTATGGGCCAAGATCTGTAAGAAGGGAGTTACTTAAGGATTTCTATGGAAGTTTTTATTCTCTCTCTTATTCCACTTTTGATCTCATTTAACTCAATCACCTAATCTTTATCATGTACCTAAGCTGTGAAGTCCTAATGAGAAGGCTTTCTTGAAGACCCAGTTAGAATCAGCCATCTGGAATATTTGTAGCATGTTAGAACGTGATTTTTCATTCTATTTAACGCTTAATTCATTCTGCTTTTTGTTAGAATTAATTGTTTATGTATTTCCTCACTCTACTAAATAATATGTCTTCTTGTGAGCAGGACTGTCTTACTCATTTTTATATTTTCCTTCTTCATTTCTTAGTATAATACCCAACATATGATAAAGCTTAAATATTTATGAAATATGTGCAAACTAATAAGAGCTAAAACTGACTGAGTCCTTGCCATATGTTAGGAATGATTCTTGACATTCTATATGTATTATCATATTTACCGTAGTTCTACAGTATAGGTACCACTATTATCATCACTTTACCAGTGAGAAAACTGAGGCCCGGAGAATTTCAATCCCTTTACCAAGGTCATGTACCAACTAGAAAGCCTGTATTCTTAGTCATTGTGTTGCACGGTCTTTTAACTAAAAGAATAAATCATCAGTGATTAATCCAAATGGATGGAAATGTAAGTGGATATCATCAGCTATTTTTTCAGGAGCTCCAGTGATGGTGTTTGGTGAGAGATTTGACTGACATGCATAATAAGAATTGTGGCCTATTTCCCCATTTGGTTGCTTGTTAATGCAGTCAATCTTTAAATTATCATCCTTTCTACAATTCCCTATATGGCTTAGAGACAAAGTGACTCACTGGGTAAATGGAAAAGCCAACAGCCCAGTTTTCTTTTTATGCTCGCTAATAATAGTCAAGAGAATATGAAAGATAGTTGTGATGAGTTTAAGGGTGGTGGCTGGTGGTGATAGGCTGTTATGACATGAGTGGCTTACTCACCACAATGACCACCACGGAACTCTTTTAAGATACCCAGGAAACAGGATAAGTATAGCTTGTGGACTTGGAAACATTGACTATCACATCCAAGTGACTGAGCATTTGCATGGATCATGTGGCTTGCATGAGGAGTTTGGCCTGGGCGTTCACATGTACATGTGAACATGTGAACTCCTGAAACTTACAAGAAAATCATATCTAACCCAGGAATTGTCAGCTGAATCTGTAATGTTTGTTAAACATTCTACATCTGTGAGAAATTTCATCATATTAGAATATGCTTTCTTCTCATGGTTATTGAGAAAGAAAACTGGCTAAATTTGCTCACTTAGCAACAAAAAAGCAGCATCTGGGATTTACTGAGATTGGAGTGGGCCTGTATATGTGTGTGTGTAGTGGTCTGGTACATCATCCTCAGATGTTGACATCTCTCAATCACACACTCATGGGGATATTTAATTTAGAAGAAATCAGGTAAGGTCTGGGTATTCTCTGTATACTTGGCTCCCAAGAGGACTTGCAAGTTGATACTTACTTTGTTGACTTCACTCAGGGCCAACATTAGCCTGTGATTAGGGTGATTTATGAAAATTTCTAAAAAGTCACTACTGCTGGGTGGACACTGCCTCATACCAAGTTGCATGACTGGATTTTGGCCTCTGCTCCTCACTTTTTAAAAAAAAAGTTTCATTTATTTATTTATTTATTTATTTACTTACTTACTTACCTACTTACTTACTTACTTACTTACTTTACTTACTTTACTTACTTACTTTACTTACTTACTTTACTTACTTTACTTACTTACTTTACTTACTTACTTTACTTACTTTATTTACTTACTTACTTACTTACTTTACTTACTTTATTTACTTACTTACTTACTTACTACTTACTTACTTACTTACTTACTTACTTACTTACTTACTTACGCTGCTCCACGTCTTAGTTGTGGCCCACAGGATCTTCACTGCAGCCTGCGAACTTTTTAGTTACAGAATGCATGCCGGATCTAGTTCCCCGACCAGGGATCAAACCTGGGCCCCCTGCATTGGGAGTTCGGAGTCTTACCCACTGGACCACCAGGGAAGTTCCATCCTCACCTTGACTAACAGTATACAACTGTATGTGGTCCTGGCTATATTGGTCCATGTTTGGTCTTTAAATTAGCATACATATTAGTCAGCACTCTTTTTGTTGAAACCAAATGTGAACTAGCTTTGGCTGAAAAGGAGGGTAATTAGAAACCTTGCTTAACTGAGGGCAGAGTAGCAGTGTAGCAGGGGCAGGAAACAACTGTCATCCATAATAAATTGATCTTCTCTTTCTTTCCTCTCCAGTTTTCTCTATGGACACTTTTGTTTATTACTATAGATTGGTTTGTTCCCACAGGATGGAGACGGTGGCTGCCCATGGCTCTAAAGTCATACAGTACCATCTTAGGAAAGAACACGAAATGCACTCTCTCTAATCCCAGGTTAAACAGTCCTAGGCATATGTTCCATTTGCTGTAGATGTGCACCTCTGGACTCACAATTTGGCTGGTAGATTAAATATTATGATAGGTCCACTGTGGACCAGATGCTGACTGTGGCTAGGGAGATTGGATCTGCAAAAGTTTGGAAACTTCCATTCAGAATCCATGCTTAGAGGGAGAGGAGTGAAATATCTCCTCAGTCATGAGGTGGTGGAAGTTGGTTCCTGACCCAGGAATATAAAAAAAACAGATGCTCATTTCACAGGTCCTTAAATTCAAACTTGTTAATGTCCTGTTTCTGAAGGTATATAAAACAAACTCACACTAATAGCTTATAACAGGCTGCAGCAAATAATTCAAATGCCATTAGACGCAACACATCATTTTCCGGTAGGAAAGTTACAGAAGAAACTAAGTTTTTAAGGATCGCTCGTAAACCTGGAATCAGGGTCAGGGAGCCAGCTCTGAGATTGCTATGTTTAATAACTTCAGCCCAATACAGGTGCTGTGTCTATTTCCACAAGTGCCTTCCAGAGGGGATGGGTATTTATTTCATGGTTGTGTTACCTTGCACAAATCTACTAGTATGTGCCTACCAGAGTTTCCATCCTCTGTCCTTCCTCTCAGATTGGATATATAGACTGTAGTGGTTTTAAGGGTTCAAGTCCCAACTCTCATTTACTACCTGGTGAACAAGCAAGTTATTTAATGGCCCTAAGTCTCAGTCTTCTCATCAGTACAGGAGAACCATGATACCATTTTTCTCTTAGGGTTTTGTTAGAATTAAATAAAATAATCATGGCAAGTGCTTTACGTAGTATCTGACATACTGTGCATTGATTTTAAAATTTTCTAATTAGTTGTTCATGTTACTATAGTTGCTGTAGACATTGATTGCACTTTTACTCTTGACAGCCAGTTTTGCCTCTCTGTGATAACTGCATAACTCTGCTTTGATGCATTTTGCACGGATTATTTAGTTTAACTCTCAAATAGCAACCTTATTTTCATCTTTTCCATTCTTTAGGGGGCATTAAATTGTTGCCCCATGTAGCGACTGCAATTTTATATACTTTTGAGACAAGTCCCATCAGATCTTGAAATTTCAGCTTCTAAAATTTAAAGACAATTTGTCACTAAAGGTACTTGGAAGGAATCATTGTGCAGAGACTTCCCATGTAAACTCCTTCCTGTCCAGCAGAGATTGTCGTGAATCTTCAGAAGTGTACAAGTTGGACAGAATAGAGGTCTCCCAGGATAAATTTGGGACCATTCTTTCTTCCGGTTTAGTGGCAAAGGAGTTATTTAGGGAAAGAAATGTTCTTTCTGTTCTGTGAAACTCAAATGAAAGCAAACCTTAAATTCCCCCTCCCTTGCCAAAAAAAAGGTAATTCACAGGGTTGGCTGGATGAAAAGCTTGAAACACTTCAATTATTGATAAGATAAACTAGAGTAAGAGTGATGATGGTATCAGAGGGAAAACACTTTAAAGGGTAAGTTTGAAAGCAAGTATTACATGGTGGCTTGACTGAAAATGCAGGCAGCTGTAGACAGTAGAAGTGAGAGGGAAAATTGAAGAGACTTATTTTTATCAAGAAAACGAATTATGGAAACTCCAGGTATTTTCTTCAAGGAAGAGTTATTATCAGTTCAGTCTTCGCTTGGTCCCCTATTTTATGTGAACAGCAACTGCTGGGACAGATGTGATTTAGTCCAGATGGAAAAGACTTTCAATAAACAAGAATAAGGACTGGCCGAGGTGAGCTGCTGGCAAAATTCAAAGCTGTGAAGACGGCTAAGAAAGCAAATGCCAAGACTGAGAAGTAAAAATTTAATAACGCTGAAAGAACTCTTTGCCATTATAACACAAATCAGTTTTTATTAATTAAGTTGAAAGGAAATGTGTTTTCTTATAATATCCTGAGGTATGGATGTTCATTTTCCAGGGGTCTCTTGACTTTTCTTGTTACCTTTCCCTCTTGTGATGGAGGTTAGGCATTCCGAGGCATTCAGACTTTATACTGACAATTAAATTATGCTGGATCTTTTTCATTTGTCCCTTCAGACCCACTCCCCATTCTTTTCTATCTTGCTCTGTGCCTCTGTGCTGGGAGGCTGATCTTCATGGACTGTAGCCTTCATCTCTGTTGCCTACTGGATTCCACTTGGGTTCAGCAGGAAACTGATGGGCAGGAAAAAGTGAAGTTGGGGACTTTTTCTCTCAGCTTGCTACCTACTAGGGTTGATAGTTGTTGTGATTCTCTACTGAAGGTCACATCTCCTTGTGGGTGGTCCTTTCCTATAGATATAGGGCCATGCCTGGATCAGAGTTCAGTTAATGCCTTTCCCATACACGTAGCTGAGAAATTCAAGGTACTGCTAGGAAGGAATAAGGGGGAATGGATATTGGAGTGGCACCTAAAAATTTCCTAGATGAAAACCAAAATTCCAAGTCTGAATGAGGAAATTAAATCTCAGAGAGATTCAGAAAATACACGTGGTAACATAGAAAGTAATGAAACTGGAACTCAAGCCCATATTTCCTGATTTCATGGGCAACATTTCTTTGAAAGTGTGCAGCCTTGGCTTGAGTTTCAGTGTTCTTCTCTTCTCTCTAGGACTCCAAGGACTTGTTTTTATTTGGAAGATAGTGCAGCATCCAGGGTAAGAGTAGTGGAGCCAAATTGCCTGGGTTCAAATACCAGGTCTTCTCTTACTAGTTCTAAGACCTTGGGCAAAATAACTTAACTCTTGGTCCTTCAGTTTCTTCATTTGTAAAATGTGAATGAAAATACTTCACAATGTTGTTAGAAGGATTAAATGATATAGCCCAGGGACTTCCCTGCTGGTTCAGTGGTTAAGATTCCATGCTTTCATTGCAGGGGGCACGGGTTCCATCCCCGGTCAGGGAACTGAGATCTGGCATGTTGCCTGGCGCGGCTATAAGTAAATTAATTAATTAATTAATTAATTAATTTAAAAAACTAAAAAAGAATTATATAGCCCAATTCTTTAGAACAGTGCCTGACAGATAAGTACTAAGCATTAACTTTATCATTAGTATCATAAGCATCATCACTGTTATTAATTCATAAGGTTTTTGTGAGTATTAAGTGGTCTATTGAAGGTTATGAGAAATAGTTGCATTAAAGATTTATGATGGGAATCTAAAAAAAAAATGGTTCTGATGAACCTAGGGGCAGGACAGGAATAAAGATGCAGATGTAGAGAATGGACTTGAGGACATGGGGAGGGGGAAGGGTAAGCTGGGACGAAGTGAGAGAGTAGCATTGACATATATACACTACCAAATGTAAAATAGATAGCTAGTGGGAAGCAGCTGCATAACACAGGGAGATCAGCTCCGTGCTTTGTGACCACCTAGAGGGGTGGGATAGGGAGGGTGGGAGGGAGGCAAAAGACGGAGGGGATATGGGGATATAGGTATACATATAGCTGATTCACTTTGTTATACAGCAAAACCTAACACACCATTGTAAAGCAATTATACTCCAATAAAGATGTTAAAAAAAAAGATTTATGATAAATTCATACCTATGAGATGTGGAATAAGAGAGAGAAAAAAATTAAAGATGACTCCAAAATTTTCGTTTGAACAATCAGAAGAAAGAAGCCATAAACTGAGATATGGAGGCATTTGATTTGAATAAGCATTCTGGAAGATGAAACAATTTATCCTCTTTTTATTCATGAAAAAACTGAAGCCCAGATGGGTCAGGCAACTGTCTAAGATCATACAGTCAAAAAAAGATAGAGTTGAAATTCCAGCCCAAGTCTATCTGATTTTACAGCCTGTTTTGTAAATTTCAGTTTTTAGGTACTAAGGAAGATTCAGGTTTTTTCTGGTAGTTTCAGTTCATTCAAAATCTTAATATCAGGGCTCTCTTTTGCCTCTAAATTTATAAGTGAATTAATTTATGCTAATTTGTTTCTCACAGCTATAATGTAAAAGAAATTTCATTTTTTCTCCTCTCTTTCACTCCCATTTCAGAAATGCAAAAACTGAAAATAAAGAAGGAAAAGTGACACAACCTGAGTCATATAACCAGTTTATAGTTGAGTTGGATCTTGAATTCAGGTTTTCTGCTTTTAAGCCCCACTGAGTATTTCTAATAGGAAAGGACAAAAGCAATATGATTTGGCCAGAAATACAGCTTCAATTGGTTGAGAAGCATGGGATATTTGTTTATGTCCTGCGTTAAGACGGAAAGATGTACCGAATGGAACCTTCTAAGGTTATTCTGGGGTTCTAGTGTTTACATAGATGAAGTGAAGAACATACTTATGGGGTTAGGATGATGTCATACTGGAAAATATGCAAAAATAAATATGGTAGAAACCTCTAATATTGAGACAACATCCTGCAGGTACTCAAGTAAATATCACCATTAATATAGAAATTAAAGCCAAATTAGGGACTAAAGGAGTAATCTCCAGTTGAGATGATACCATCTAGCATGTACTTCAACTTTTATTACATGGGTATAAACACTCCTTTTATTATGAGAGGAGATACTAGTAAGGAGATAATAACATTTTTATTTCAGAGCAAAGTTAACACACTTAAATCAATTACTTTTTCTCTTCCTCTTAGTCATTTATCAGGAACTTTTAAAAATCGCATGCCAGTGTGAAAGGAAAATAGAAGACCATTAACTCATTCAACGATTTATTTATCCATGAGTTCCATAATATTTATCAGATATCTATTATATGTCAGACCCTCTACTAGGTGCTGGAGATCTAAAGATCTCTAAAGCATAGCAGTCTGCTCTCAAGGAACTCCCAGTATCAGGAGTGTCAAAAAGTAATTGCAATGAAGTCTAATGTTACATTGGTGACAAGAAGTAGAGAGTAATTATTCAGGTGGATCAGAGGGGCTTACGGGAGAAGAAGAAGGGGTTGAAAATAAGTAGAAATTGACCTTGCAGAAAAGTGAAAGTAGAGTATGGGGATGGATAGAATTCCAAGAGGGGATTTCATGAGCCAAGTACAAGGTTTAAAAATCTTGGGGAAATGAAAGGATTGTAGATATGGCTACAATCAATGTATGGCTGTATTGGGTGGAATGGAAGGCAGGAGATGAGGCTAAAGAGGAGTCAGGGTCTATACTCTGTGGAATCTTGAATTCTATCTTAAGGGTTTTGACTTTACAAAACAAAAAGAGAAGAACATTACAAAATATATGAAGTAGGGAAGGAGTTAGAACAAAATGATAAAGTATGAGATATTTTGATCTCTCAAGATGTTTATGTTTAGGTTTTGCTGCAGTAGCAAAGTGGTCCCAAATCTCACTGCCTTCCAAAAAGAGATTTTATTTCTCACTGACATTACATGTGAACTGTGGCTCTGCTCTATGTCTCTTCACACCAGGATCCAGGCCAAAAGAGCAGTCCCTATCTGGGCTTGTGGCACTGGAAGAAAACAATGGTAGAAAATACAATAGTGACATTCATTTCTTCCTGTTTCAATTTTATTGGTGAAAGCAAGTCACGTGGCCAAGCCTGATGCCAATGGGACAGGGACATGTCATCCTATTACAGGGAGAGGGAGCATAAATAACTAGGAAGAGTCATACAATTTATGACAGCATGGGTATAATGTCTAGTTATTTATTTCTGTTTTTCTCTGTTTTTAACCCAGAAGACAATTGTGTGTGTGCGTTTTTGTATGTATGTTTCTATCATATATCATGGTACTGGCAGTGATCATGTCCATGTCTTAAACACATTCTCTCCCTGTAGCAAATGATATATACCTAGCACAATGCTCAGCACACTTGACATACTCAAAAAGTTGACTGATTGCTTGGTGTACTGCAATTACAAGTAGAGAGAGACGTAAGAGAAAGCTGAAGTATCTTTGTTCTCATTATTCCTCCCCAAAATATTTTGATTATAAACTCTAGCTTCTTTTCCACTAGGCAATTAACTTAACTCTTTATAAAATGACCATGGGACTGACTCTGTTGCCCAGAAACTATCCCCTTGCAATCACTGGTCCAGTTTGGCCCCAAAGCTTCTGGTTGCACACAGTTCCCTTCCTCCTTCTCTTCTGTGGTCAATTATACAACGTATTACTCAAGGAGTTGCAAACCAAAATGAAAGAGACAGATAACAGCACAGAGAAAATAAGTTATTTTCTGCTTGAGAGAACTGTGAGCCTGTGGATTTGGAAATCTCAGAAGGGAAGTCAGAGGCTGGTATTTGTTACTGCTGAACCCAGTGTTCATTTTGAAAAAGAGAAAAAGCAGGATGAGGATATTAATCTTTCCTTTACTGCTCCACTTGTGCCATTACCTTAGATTTATGGGCCATAATTTTAGAGAAATAGATTAGTATTTGGACTTTGCAAATGCAAAGGACTAGGGAAAGGGACTTGCTTGGGGCAACTTCATAGGAGTTTCCTGCAGATGGGGTAGGTCACCCCAGGAGAAGTAGGACTGAATGTTACTTGAGGCCATTCATAACTCTGTTTCATGGTCATGTCAGTCATTTTTGTCCAAATATGGTTTCATGTTTCCTATGTTCGACTCACTTGATATTGGGTGATGTCCCTTTTGGATACTAATTTCTTTTTCAGGACTTTTGCCTATTCGCAGAGCTTACTTGAAGGAATCTTTAAAGTCGTTGAGCATTAATAACTGTACTCTTCATCTATATTTCTTGAGTACCTTCTTGTCCCAGGTCTATGTGAATCGATAAGGATATGATGGTAAACAAAACAGACTACTTCCACCTATGGTGCATATGTTCTAGTGTTTATGAATTTAACTCACTCCACAATATGTATTGTCTACTATATGTATTGCTAAGCCCTGTGCTACATGAGCAAAAATGAATGAAGTTCCTGACTTCCAGGAGCCTATAACTTTTTCATGAAAGAGAAACTTAATCCACAGAGTTAGTGTTCTCAGTGATAAACAAGTCTGTTTTGCAGTTGTTTCACACATATTTGATGAGCACTTCTAAATCTCAAAGAACTGTGGTAGGGTATGGCTGCAAAGGATAGGGTGTGATTCTTGCCACTTGTGGGGCTTATAGTCCTGATTAAAATTAGTCAAAATATTTTGAAAGGCAGTATATGATATGTTCCAGAGATAATAATAGTAATTATAATAATAATAATAATAGTAGTAACAATACTAGCTAACACTCATTTACTCTTACCATGTGCTAGACATTCTTCTAAGAGCATTAGATGTTTTAACACCTTTACTAATACAAGAACCATGAGGATAAGGGTTATCTTCATTTTGTAGTTGAGATAACTGATGAAATCTCAGATAACTGATAGGTTAAGACCATATGGCTAGTTGGAAACAGGTCCAGATTTTCAACTCCAACAATAAGGCTTCAGGACCTGAATCCTTAAGTAACCCAGGAATAAATAGGAATTGTGTTTTGTAGGAATCAGTAGGGACTTTATTGGAATAAATAACAACAGGTTGCTTATGGGAGCATAGAAATGTGGGTGATTTTAGACTGAGGTGATCAGAGGTGAGTCCTGTAGAAGATGGGATTTGAAGCAGGCTTTTGAAAATGGGCACTGCCCCTAAACGGTGACATCAGACAAGTTACTAAGGTGATCTCCTGAGCATCTTCTCGAGTGGCATTTAAAAAGTCCCTCGTACCTATCTTCATGACTAGGAAGCTCTAATTAAATTTGCAGAATATTTTGCAGGAACATCTGAGAGTGAAATATGAATAGTCCTACCTTCCAGAAGGTTTTCTGTGAGGAGCCTCAGAGTGTGAAGAGATTTCACTATAGAGAGAAGTCATGATTCCAGGTTTGCCAAATTTAGAAATCACATGAACTGCTGGATGTAGAACAAATTTTGATTCCTCTTTGGTCTTTTATTCCACTTTCTGTTAGATCAGTGTGAGCTGACCTTGTCTTCTCCTGGACCTCTTTCTTCTCCTTTTATTTTTCTTTCTCCTTCCCCTTCTTTTTTCTCCTCCTTTTCTATCTCTCCTCTTCTAAATACATCTCAAGCATGAAATCATATATAAAACAAAATAAGCTCTTTGCCATAGTTAATCTGGAACGGATCAAGATCTGATTTCTGGATCTCATTTCCCAAGATATGAGCATGACTTTAAAAATAAAGTTAGAATAAACATATTGCTTCATAGAGCCCACAATATTTTGGCCAAGATTATCTCCATGCTGGATTTGGTTAGAACTTTATGTTCAGCTAAATAGGCCACAAGTTTCTGTTAACTTACACTTAATGTCATCAATTTCTTAGAAAGTTCCAGAGAATAAAAATAACCCCTGAATTTTGATGCATTTGCATGACTACACTGCATAACATTTTCTCTAGATTACGCAGCACCATACTTGGTATTTACGTAAGCAGTATTGAGACTATACTTTTTTTCTCCCCAGAATTTTAATTTGTTCAACAGCATTGGCCTGCCTACTTTGGGAAAACTTGAGATAGGAACATATGAACTTTAGGTACAGATAAAGTAGAAAGTTTTAAAACAGCATTTGGCTTTAAAGCAACTCTATAATGGAACAATTTTGAATACAATAAGATATTCATAGTGTGATTCAATTTCCTAGACATTATTTTTTGACATTCAGTTTTTCAGTATCCTACCTATTACATGAAATGAAGAATACATATTCATAGAGCAGCTTTCTACTTTAAATTGTTTTAAAAATAATTATGTGATGTTCTAGGCTTCAAGGTAAAAAATAGGTAGACAAGAGTTTTTGTGCAACTCTGCATTTCAAATGTGATATATATGAGTAAGGATGCAATATGTATAAATGGAAAAGTTTAATCAGAACCATCTAACACCGATATAGATTTCTATGGTTTTTATTCCAGGAAAGGGGAATTTGGTCCTCAAAATAGGATGTGTATTCCCAAACCAATAATTAACTTGGAAAAAAATACTTGAGGCGAATTTTCTGAGTCACTGGGATATGGTCTTCAAGTCATCTTTCTAATTAGTTGGGGTCATCCATCAGCACACTTTGCTAAGTTAAATGATATGGTGCATTGTTGGGAGTTTGACAGCTTACTCTGTTACATTTCAGTGGGAACATTTTAACAAAACAAACCTTTAAAATATAGCATTTTAAAAAGTAGGTGAAATGAATAACCATTCAAAAGCTCCATAGCCATACTTATTGTAGAAAAAGGACAAATATCTACCTTCTGAATTATTGTCCAATACATGCAATCACTCCAAAATGGATATTTATTATATCAGTCTATGGAGAAGCAAGATGACATCAATGGAATGAGGGTAACCACATAGTATCTCTCAATTTCTCATCCACCCTCCCCCTAAACTGCCCAATTACATGGTACTTCTGATATTTTCTCCATGAACTATCAAAGCATTGGTGCTACAGACAGGCAAGTAGAGAGAGTGGCAGTGAAAGAAGATTGGTTTATCAAGGCAGTTTCCCAGGCATGTGACTCAAGGAATATATCATTGGAGTTGATTCCAGAAGTCTGGTGACAATAGAGAGTAATTAATTGCTAAGGGTTCAGGCTATAGGGTCAGACAGACCTGCGGTTGAGTCCTCTTTCTTCTCCTTTTTTGCTGATATGAACTTGGGGAAGTTTTCTTTTTCATGCTTGACTTTCTATAATTATGCAATGGAGATAAATAATACAGCAGAGAATTTCTTTGAGGATTCATTTACGTAAGTACAGAGTTACTATTACCATTATCACTTTTGCTTTCTTTCACAATTTCACTTGCATACAACTGCTTCTCTGAGAGGTCAACAAACAAGTCCAAATTCATTATTAAGAATTGTTAATGGACAACCACATATTCCTTGATTTGCTCTCACCTAACCAAGAGAATATTCATGCTATAACAAGCACTTCTTGCTATACTTATCTACTACAAGGCAAATAAATAAGCTTGTGATTAAACTAAGAAAAAAAATAGTCATGTGGCTCTCTAAAAGATACCCAGCTGGATTCATTGCTTGAGGTTTATAATCTAAGTCCTGGTTTCAAGGCTTGTTTCTGATAGCTGGCTTGTGTTGCACTTGGCTGATGTATCCTGAATATAGCCCTTGACACATCAGAGGATTCAACCATTCATCCTGCAACAGGAGGAGCAGGAGAGACTAACCCTAGTCCAACTATAGACTGCATTCTCTAAACAGCTTCCTGCTCAGCAAAATCTTGGCCAGGGTGGAAAAGTGGGTATTATGGATGAATGTCCTGCAGCTTAACTTCATCTGCCCTTGGTCGGAAGGAGAGGAATGAGAAAGAGATAAGCAGCCTGTGATATCCAGGAGCTGGCCTGGCACTGTCAGCTAGGACTTAATGTTACTACAAGCTGGCCTGGCACTCACAGACATCTAGGCTTGGGGTTCCTCTGTTGAACAGAAACAATTTCTCAGAACATCAACATTAGACAAAACCACTCTGTGATCTTTATGATTCAAGACAAAAACAAGTCCTCTCTGTAAATGTGTCTGCACAAAGACAAAACACATACATTGTCCAAGCCACAAAAATGACCAAACATTTCCTCATCCTGGCCAATATGAGTGGCTGCTGCTTCTTTATTGAATAGTTTTAAGTCTCAGTCTAGTCCTCCTCCTTCTAGATAAGACTTACTAAGATGCCCAATCATAGAATTACCCCTGCTTCCTGATGCATACAGTCCAAAGCAAAATCCTCCCTCCTTACATGCTTCCTAAAATCACTACCACAAGCCTAAATCTGTAAGTGTTTTCAAAAATCCTTTTACTAAGAGGCCCCATGGTCCCCTATGGTGTGTGTTCTCCCTCCCTACAATAAGTTGCAATAAACCCAATTTGCTAAACTCTAGGTGCATTCCCAGTGGTCTTTGGCTGGCAGATATTGACAAAGTTGAACAAATGAACTTCCTATGTGATACTGAAAATACAAATGTGAGTAATCAAGACAGTATGGTACTGACACAAAAACAGAAATATAGATCCGTGGGACAGGATAGAAAGTGCAGAGATAAACCCATGCACGTATGGTCACCTTATTTTTGATAAAGGAAGAAAGAATATACAATGGAGAAAAGACAACCTCTTCAATAAGTGCTGCTGGGAAAACTGTACAGATACATGTAAAAGAAAGAAATTAGAACACTCCCTCACACCATATACAAAAATAAACTCAAAATGGATTAAAGACCTAAATGTAAGATGGGACACTATAAAACTCTAAGAGGAAAACATAGGCAGAACACTCCATGTCATAAATCACAGCAAGATCCTTTTTGACCCACCTCCTAGAGAAATGGAAATAAAAACAAAAATAAACAAATGGGACCTATGGAAACGTAAAAGCTTTTGCACAGCAAAGGAAACCTTAAACAAGACGAAAAGACAACCCTCAGAATAAGAGAAAATATTTGCAAATGAAGCAACTGACAAAGGATTAACCAAAGGATTAACCAAAATTTACAAGCAGCTCATGCAACTCAATGTCAAAAAAACAAACAACCAATCCAAAAATGAGCAGAAGACCTAAACAGACATTTCTCCAAAGAAGATATACAGATCACCAACAAACACATGAAAGAATGTTCAACATCACTAATCATTAGAGAAATGCAAGTCAAAACTACAATAAGGTATCACCTCACACCAGTCAGAAAGGCCATCATCAAAAAATCTACAAACAATGAATTCTGGAGAGGGTGTGGAGAAAAGGGAAGCCTCTTGCAGTGTTAGTGGGAATGTAAATTGATACAGCCACTATGGAGAACAGTATGGAGGTTCCTTAAAAAACTAAAAATAGAACTACCATACGACCCAGCAACCCCACTACTGGGCATATACCCTGAGAAAACCATAATTCAAAAAGAGTCATGTACCACAATGTTCATTGCAGCACTATTTACAATAGCCAGGACATGGAAGCAACCTAAGGGTCCATTGACAGATGAATGGATAAAGAAGTTGTGGTACATATATACAATGGAATATTACTCAGCCAGAAAAAGAAATGAAATTGAGTTATTTGTAGTGAGGTGGATGGACCTAGAGTCTGTCATACAGAGTGAAGTAAGTCAGAAGAGAAAAACAAATACTGTATGCTAACACATATATATGGAATCTAAAGAAAAAAGTAGTTCTGAAGAACCTAGGGGCAGGACAGGAATAAAGACACAGACGTAGAGAATGGCCTTGAGGACACAGGGAGGGGTAAGGGTAAGCTGGGACAAAGTGAGAGAGTGGCATGGACTTATATATACTACCAAATTTAAAATAGATAGCTAGTGGGAAGCAGATGCATAGCACAGGGAGATCAGCTCAGTGTTTGTGACCACCTACAGGGGTGGGATAGGGAGGATGGGAGGGAGACACAAGAGGGAGGAGATATGGGAATATATGTATATGTATAGCTGATTCACTTTGTTATACAGCAGAAACTAACATACCATTGTAAAGCAATTATACTCCAAAAAAGATGTTAAAAAAAAAAAAAGAAAATACAAATGTGAATCAGGTGAATTGCTGTAAACGTTTTTTAAAAAATCAAATGGAGCAACAACTTTATGCTCCTGAACCTGTAAACAAAGTAAATCTCTTTTGCTCTATTGGTACCAACATGGATTAGCTTACTTTAAGATGGAAAAACAACAAAGAGATTTTTCCAGGATGGATCTGGGCTCCCTTTGAGAGCAATCTGCCTTGTGTATCATCAGGGAAAATCTTTTACAAAGAGAAAACAAAGAAGTAGACAAACAAAAAAATCCCTGAACCCTACACTCAATTCATAAAACCTTTCCATCTAGAGCAGTAGAATTTTGTTTACCTAGATCATGATAAGGTATTGTTAGGGTTGGGGGGCTCTAGAGAGGAGTTATGGTTTATTGAATGTTCTGATTAACATAAATTTATTTTTCAACAATTATGTGATAGAACAAAACAACATTGAGTAGGACGGGGACATCAAGGAAAGAAAGAAGACTAAGAAAAGAAAGGTGATGTGGAATGCTTGGTGATATTTTAAGAAACAGAAGAATATTACAAGGACTAGAAGGTTTCTATGACTGGCTAGGACCAAAATGCTCTCAAGGAGATGCAGAACCAGGTCTATTCTGTGCAGCCATTTGGGAGAAAAGCAATGATATCTATATGTTTAAATGTGTAAATTCGTGGAGTATTCTAGTAAGAATGTATAAGAAACTGATAACAGTGACTGAGTCTGGGCAAGAGAACTGGGTGCTTGTGTCAGTGAGGGGGAGGAAGATTTATTTATTTATACACACACACATACAACATGCATATTTATGTATATGTATACGTAACAAGAATTGTTAATAAGGAATATATGTAAGAAATGTTTCCCACACACATTCCTTATTTACTAAAAATAAATAAATAATATTTTAATATAAAACTAAGTCATAAAAAGAGAATATATGAATAGAGAGAGTCATGCCTGATCTTGAGGTAGAACAGACGCTTTTTAACAAAGTACAGGAAAAAAAGACAAATACTGATTGTGAATTAATACAACTTGAAAGTTCTCTGGAGCCTTTTTGGAGTCAGATTTCAGTTTGAATCGTGGCTTTTCCTGTTTTAGCCGGATGACAGTGTGTTTAAGTGTAAGTGACTTACACTTTCTGAGATGTAGGTTTCTCGTCTTAATAGAGGGGTTTAAAAATTTTGTTGTGAAGATTTTGTGGATTAAAGCAGACATACACTTAGCCCAGTGAGTGGTGTTTAGAAAATGGCTTCCCATTTCTTTTTTTGTTTTCTAATTTTATTGCCTGGGCCACATACCACTCTCCCGACGGCCCCCTCCTCATCCTGGCCCATTTCTTTGGAGTGATTAGTAGTAAAACCTTTAACAAAAGAAGACCTGTCAGTGCCCCTTGGCAGAGTTGAAAAGTGGAGGTAAGGGTGGGGCAGAGGCCTGCTATTCCGGGAGATTGGAGAAGAGAATGGCGTAGCTGCTGTGTTAATTTCCTAGGGCTACCGGCACAAACTTGGTGGCATAAAACAACAAAAACTTACTCTCTCCGAGTTCTGGAGGCTAGAAGTCTAGAAACCAAGGGACCACGTTCCCTCTGAGAGCTCTACAGAAGAATCCTTCCTTGCCTCTTCCTGGTTTCCGGGGGTCTTCAGCAATCCTTGGCCTTCCTTGGCTTATAGCTGCATCACTCCAATCTCTGCCTCTGCAGTTACATGACCTTCTTCCCTGGGTCTCTGTGTTTCCTCTCCACTTTTTGTAAGGACAGCAGTCATTGGATTTAGAGCCCACTCAAATCCAGTATGACCTCATCTTAACTTGATTACCTCTGCGATAACCCTATTTCCAAATAAGGTCACATTCACAGGTACTGGAAGTTAGAACTTGAACA
This sequence comes from Balaenoptera ricei, assembly GCF_028023285.1. NCBI lineage: Eukaryota > Metazoa > Chordata > Mammalia > Artiodactyla > Balaenopteridae > Balaenoptera > Balaenoptera ricei. Next base: position 84,914,762 of record NC_082646.1, on the reverse strand, counting down.
TATCTTTATTGGGGAAATAACCTCACCTCCCTCAGGAAACAGACCTGTAGTGGCCTGGAGAGGGAGGAATGCAAACTGAATGGCTGTTTCTAGGAGTCAAAGGCAGGCACACAGTGGGATTATCTTGGGACAGAGATAAAGCGTCAGGCCCGTAAGTGGCTGCAAGACAGCTTGTTGAAACTTTCTAAAATGTAGGCATCCCTTTCCCATGTTGAATTCAATGGTAATTTTGTAGCACCTTTGAAAAAATCGCATCTCATCTATAGGACCCTAGTTATAGCTCCAAAAGGGGGAGGGCACTGCAATTTTGCAGTTTGTTTCATAAAAGTTGATTTTGAAAGGTATATCACATCTATACATTTTAATTGGCTCATCCCTAAAGAACTATCCCCAGGCTTAAAAAGACTGATGCTGAAATGGAACATGACATAAATATACTGGGTACCAACCATTAAGGGGCCAGAGGAGCAAGTTCCTCCTAAGGTTTGCAGAGCCTGGGCCGATAGTATGTGGAGGCTCCCATCTGCACCTTTCTTTCTTATTTTTCTGCCCCATAAAGGGCCTCACCCACATCCAGGTGGACACCCCAGAACTCATATCCAAACACCATTCATCACCCTAAAAATATACCTCTTTGCCCCCCTCATCCTTAAGGGTATGTGTGTTGACAGTAAGGTCTGTTGGAAAAGGATAAGCACAGGCCCTAGAAGTGAGACTTTGGCCATTCTGGCATGGAATTCCTAATCCTAAGTACCCAGAATATGGTCCAGAAAGCGAGGGTGGGCACTCAGATTCTGGGGGAACACATCATCTTAACCCTTGGACGTTCCTGCAGAGGCATGGCCAAGGAGGCCCAGATGAAGGCTCTCCAAAGTGTGGGACCCCAGAGTAGGGACTTGATTGCCCAGGTCTATGTGAATAATGCTCAGCAGTTTGATCTGTACTTCACTACCTTAGCTCTCTTAGCTTGGGACAGGGAAAAGACCTTCATTAACACCTACATTTCCTTTCCTAGGATTGCGGCCATCATCATGATAGCATTCTACATTCACTTTTCATCTTGAATCTTTTCATTGCTTGGTTTAGCTTTTAAACTATTTTAGACACTTAAAAATAAGATCTCTAATCTTTTCTCTATTTGGTTTCTAATACTTCTCTAGTTTTGATAAGTGGTCAAATACTTGGTGCCAGGAGGTTGCTACAGGGTTAACTGGATCGTACTAAAGGAATTAAAGGTGAGGAATGAGCCCCAGATGGGACCTCTATGAAATATACCAAGAGTTATCTCATTGGTGCCTCTCTGAACCATGGCTTGAATTTTCCTTCTGTTACCAGGGTTTGTGTTCTGAGGCTAGGAAACTGAATTAAGAGAGGGACTAGAAAAGTACTGTTACTGGACATAAGCAATTTAGAAAATTTACTCCCTTGAGTTGGCCCTAAGATGTCGTACTTGATTATCCAAGGATAGGGCAGACATCCTGAAGATGTTCCTAGTGAATTTCAGTAAAGCAGACTGACCCTTGCCATCTTTATGTTATTACTGGAAACCCAAGAAAGCTATGACTGCTATGGACTGCATGTCCTTTAATGCCATAGATTTGGTTAATGTTTTACATATAAGGATATTCACTATAGAATTATTTGTAGTTGTAAAAATTAGAAACAAACATTTAGCCAATCTTTAAGCAGTGTGATGCATACCTTCAAGAATTGTTCTACAGATATTAAAAGCTCATGTTGTAGTACAATATTTAATAACATGAAATATTTTCATGACTGTATCAAATAAAGTATGCTGTTATGAAACAGCATGTCTAATGTGATTTAAATTTGGAGAAGGGAGGATTATTGATGTGTACTCATGTGAAAAAAAAAAAAAAAAAAACCTAGCCAGGTATATTCCAAAGCATTAACAGTGTTGGTGGTAGTTGGTAGTTTTATTTTCTTCCTTTATTTTTTTCTGAATTCTGCACATTGTCTCCAACAGATACATTACATTTTACTAATAAAAAATAAAAATGGTAAATAAAAGCATCAACCTATCTTAGAAAAAGAACAATAATTAATTTTTGTCTTTGTGTAAAGTTAAAATCGTGACATCATGAGCTGTGAAATGCATCTTCTCTTTGCCTTGCTTCTCTATTCATGACATTTAAGGCTGTCAACCTTGTGTATCTGTAGAGACACTGATTTATTTATGTAAAAAGGTGCCAATATCTTTCTAAAAGAAGATGCTAACGTTTAGGGTCATCAAAAATGCTAATGATGATGGCTGTAACAATAATAATTGCACACATTTATATAGCATTTGGCAGTTAATAAAGCTTCTTCTATGGAAGAATAATTTTGCTCAAGGAAAATTTTCTTATTAAGCATGAGAGAGAAAAGTATAAATAAATGAGGCCAATTTAACCATTTATTATAAAATAATAATAATACTTTAAAATAGAAACGAATAAAACATAATTTTTATCTCTCAAAGAGAAATATAAAACTAGTCTCAACCAAAGCTTCCTATAAGTTGCTTGCAAGTGACAGATTTGAGCTCTGCCCAGTGAAAATTACTCTACTGCTACTACATTACCAGGACTCCATACAGCTAATTTTGGATGTGGTCGTTTCCATCCACCTATTTTTCCACTAAGAAAGGCCTAATACATTATATAAAAGCATGAGAAAGCACAGTCAAATGCACAAAGTGGCCCTTTCTAGCATACTCTCCCAACCCACTGCTTCACACATATTTTGCCAGCCACATTTTAGGTGCAGCAGAGTCAGATTTTGGATCTGGCAATGAGAAAATCAGCTAGAAATAATCTGAGGGTCCACCCTTCCCAGGAAAGAGATATCCTTCTCTTGGTTTGAGTATGTGCTATGCAAGATTATACCCACAGAGGTTTATTATATTCTATTTATTAAAAGGCTCATCTTCCTGTTTTCTTTATTTATATTTTTTATTCTCAGAATTTATTCTAAGTTCTGATCTTTATGTCTTGAATCAATACTAAGAAATATACTGAGATCAGTCAGGGGTGAGAAGAATGAACTTGAAAAAAATAAAGAAAACTTTAAAAGGTGAATTGATAGTTCCTCATTGAGCATGTTTCTGCTTGTCACTAAAGGTGCAAGAAAATGATTCCTGTTCTAATAAATAAATAGTTCGGCCTAAACTTAAATGTAAGAGAAGGGTGAGAATTGAGCCCGTTTTGGGAATTAGCTTCAGAGGGACCACTGTGAGGCTGTGTGTTTAGTTAGAACAGATTTTGTCCAAATCTCCAGCTGACTGAAAGAGAGGCCATACGGAAATTCTGTTAATTATTTGGAGTAAAACTATTGCTAGGAGGTCATGAACATTCGTTAACAGCGTGGACTTTGAGTTCAAGAAGACCTTGTTTGAAATTCTATCACTTCCCTTTCTGAAGTTCAGTTTCCTCACTTGTGAAAATGGGATGATCCTAGCTATTTTCCAGTATTGTTGCAAGGATTAAATACACTAATGTGTGCCAAGTGCTTAGCATACTGCCTGGTGCACTGTTAATGTCTAGTAAATAGGAACCATGCAGGATTATCATGCAGTATCACGTAGTATGCTGTCCATAGTGACACCAAATATATACTTTGCTAAAGTTCTTCTGAATTGATTAGAGGGAATAGAGGAGATCTATAGAAGAATCTTAGCCACGTGTCAAATTAAAAATAGCATATGATAATTTAGGAAATCCCAAATCTCTTTATATACAGAGAAGTTTCCAACTGGACTTTGTGTATATGAGGCAAAAAGAATAATTTCTAATGATAGGCTTATTAAGAATTAGAAATGTATGCTTGGCTAAAAGAAAAGGTAAAATGTGTAGAGTAAATTTAGTAAACTTTAAATTTCAGAACTTCTGATTTAGATTCAGTACCCATTCAGACTGATTAGCTCTAGATTTCTAAGGCTGACCTCAAACCCATTTTTAAAATAATTTCTTTCAGATGTTGGCTTTGTTCTCAGAACTAATTTTGAACTTATGTTTTTACCACAGTTGGCATTTTGGTTTTTCTTGTCTCCCACAAAATTCTGTTATTTGCTTAGGGATAGGACTGTGCCTTATTTATCTTTTCTGTTTCCCCAAATACTTAGTATTTGACATATCTTCAGTACACACATGCATACACACACATACATAAAATGATGCCACTATTAACTGTCTTTTAGCATGCACTTCCTATTTACTGGGCACTGGGATAAGAAATTCACATTCATTATAGTATTTAATTTTCTGAGCAACCCTGAAAAGTTAGTATTGCTATTTACATTTTATCAAAGAAAAAATAACAGAGGCTTAGAGAGATTCTATAAAGCCACATTCCAAGATTATAATGGTAAGTGGACACCAATTCTGTCTGTTCCTAAAGTTATTGCTTTTAACAATGGTGCTACATTGATTGAATGAGGTATGATATGTCTAGGGCTTTTGGATGCTCAAATCTTAGGGTGTAATTCTGAAAAAAAATCTCATATCTTAGAATTAAGGTTTGTTTGATGAGCAATTAATTCTATTAGTTCCAAAGGCACTACCCGCCCCACCCCCCACTAGTTCTCATATCTACTTACTTGGAAGGAATTATCTGTATTTAAAAAAATAAGCATTGACAAGGGAAAAATCTTTTCTAGGGCTCTCTTGCAGTTCAAAAAGTAGTTGAACATAAATTTAGTAGTAAAAAATGAGCTTAGTCCTTATGACTAATTTCAATAACTCTGTCAGAAAAGAAGAGAAGAACATCAATAAGAAAACCTGCTTCACTCCTGACATTTATATGGAATCACAAAAAACCCTGAATAGCCATAGAAATCCTGAGAAAGAAGAACAAAGCAAGAAGCATCACACTACCTGATTTCAAGCTATACTATAAAGGTATAGTAATCAAAACAGTATGGTGCTGGTATAAAAACAAATAGGCCAGTGGAATAGAACTGAGAGCTCAGAACTATATCCAAACATATATGGTCAACTAGTATTTGACAAAGGAGCCAAGAATACTTCATGGAGAAAAGAGAGTCTCTTCAGTAAATGGTGGTGAGAAAATTGGATGCTCACATGTAAATTAATGAAACTGGACCCCTATCTTAAATCACTCACAACAATTAACTTGAAATGGATTAAAGACTTAAATGGAAGAATTGAAACCATGAAACTCCTAGAAGAAAACATAGGAATAAAGCTCCTTGACATGGGTCTTGGTAATGATTTTTTGGATTTGACACCTAAAGCTCAAGGAACAAAATCAAAAATAAACAAGTGGGACTATCTCAAACTAAAAGATTCTGCCCAGCAAAAGAATCCATCCAGAAAGTGAAAAGACAACCTACAGAATCAGAAAAAATATTTGTAATCTATATATCTGATAGGGGGTTAATATCCAAAGTATATAAAGAACTCATACAACTCAATAGCAAAAATCCCCCAAATGACCCAATTACAAAACTGAGCAAAGGACCTGAATAAACATTTTTCCAAAGAAGATATACAAAAGCCAACAGATACATGAAAAGATGCTTAACATCACTAGTCATTAGGGAAATGCAAATTAAAACCACAGTGAGATACCTCCTCATGCCTGTTAAAATGGCTATCATCTAAAAGACAAGAGATAAATGCTGGCATGGATGTGAAGAAAAGGGAACCCTTGTGCACCATTGGCAGGAGTGTGTATTGTTGCAACCACTATGGAAAACAGTATGGAGCTTCCTCAAGAAATTAAAAGTTGAACTACCATATAACAGCAATTCCACTTCTGGGAATATATCCAAAGGAAACAAAAACATTACCTTGAAAAGATACCTGCACCCCCATGTTCATAGCAGCTTTATTTACAATAGCCAAGACATGGAAATAACCTAAGTGTCCATTGATGGATGAATGGATAAGGAAGTTGTTATATATATAATGGAATATTATTTACCCATAAAAAATGAGGAAATCCTACCATTTGTGACAACATGGATGGACCTTGAAGGCATTATGCCAAGTGAAATAAGTCAGACAGAGAAAGATAGATACTAATCTCACTTATATATAGAACTTAAGCAAACAAACCTCATAGAAGAAAAGACCAGACAAGTGGTTGTCAGAGGCAGAGGGTTGGGGGAGAGAGTTGACAGAAGCGTTGGAGGGGGTGCAGATTTCCGGTTATAAGATAAATGAGTACTGGGGATGTAATGTACAGCATGGTTACCCCTGCTGTATTAAATATGGGAAAGTTGCTAAGAAAGTAAATCCTAAGAGTTCTCATCAGAAGGGGAATTTGTTTTTTCTTTTTATTATGTCTATATGAGATGATGGATGTTAGCTGAACCTATTGTGACAATCATTTCACAATATACAGAAACCAAACCATCATACTATATGCCTTAAACTTATACACTGATGTTTGTCAATTATGTCTCATTAAAACTAGAGAAAAAAGAAAAGCTGTTTGTAGTATTTACCTACATTACCATAAAGCTGGTTTCTTTGGCAATGGGATATAAAGAACTTCCACAATTACCTAAATATTATGCTTTAGTTCCCAAGCCACTCCGATTCCTCAAGAGATTAGATCAGAATAGTCTACACATTTTAATATTTTGATTGTCAAATTCTTTGCAGCACTGATACTATATATAGTATAGTCATAGACTGGCACAGGTTAAGATCTAGTGTGAAGTAGGCACCCAACAAACTGCAGGTGAATTAAATCGACCTAAATACTACATATTGCTTTTGGTTGTTTGGTTATCTCTTCTATACTAGTTTTATTTCAATGAAGCTGAAAATAGAACACAAAAACACACACAGGTAATGAGAGAATCTGAGTCAATAGTGGAAAAGAATAATCAGTAGGTGAGATGAATAGTTTAAAAAGATGGGGGACACAGTTTGAAGCCAGATGTGAGTTCTTTGCACATTGTTGCATCTAAGTGTTTAACAATCCAAGGAAAGATAGAAATATAATCGGCTACATAATCATAGTAGAAAATTACCCGGTTAGGAGGAACACGAGCAGATCTGGTTCTAAGTTTTCTTAAATGAATCCTCACTGAGTAGAAACTTACATTATAGAGAGCAATAGCTTTAGAGTAAATAAGACAATGCATTTTCAGACGGTGTTTCTTGTACCATGCTTCACTAGAGGCTAAAGTCATTGTGACCAATGCAAAATAATAAAAGAACAATCATGGGCATAAATTGAATATGAAGGATGCAAGGTCCATAAAATACACATATCATTGCTAATTATGTACAGTTTTTTTCTTCATAAGGTATTTTCCTGTGGAATTTAGTTACTTGTCATTGTGAACCATGGCATGCCTGTTTTTAACTGCCAGAGGAATCAGGGAACATAACCATATTAGGCATTAAAAAAAAAATGCAAACAAAGGATTAAAGGAAAGCAGTTTAATAAATCCCTTTAAAAGCCCCCTACAGCATTTCTTCCTGAATTGTTTATTTCAGACAATAGGTAGAACTTGGAGCCTCCAGGCAGTTTGCCTTTGCATTTTATGGGTCCTTGCATTTTTCTGTGAAGATGAGATAAGGCCTGTCCTGTATGCTTTGATGTCGTTTCCATCATTTAACAAATTCTCTTGGAAAGAAGTAATGAGTGCATCACCAGCTATGAAAAGGATGCTCTTCATTAAACTGTCCTCATCAAGATGCATGAAAGTAACGGTGGAAAAAATTTGACTTTGAGATCAGACACACTTAACACCACTGTATAATATTATGAATTTGGACATGCTTTTAACCACTGAGCCTTAGTTTCCTCATCTATAACATTATGCTGATGATACCTACTGTGATAGTTAGGGTTCATTTGTTGTTAGCACCAGAGAGTGATTGGCAAACTTAACAAATGGAATTTATTGGAAAGATGTTGCAGAAATTCACAGAATATATGGGAAGACAGTAAAACTAGATTATAGCTGGGCATGAAGCAGGCCTGCCATGGGGGTATTCAAGAGGCAGAAACACCCTCTAATCTCCTCAGACACTACTGCTATAATGAATGCTCTCCACTGCTTTTCCTTGAGTCACTCTGATCAAGTTTCAAGGTTCCTGGAAAGAGAGTCCAATTGGCCTAACATGATGGTTTGACTAGGAGAGCACTAAGTCTACAGACTTAGAAAGCTTACACACAATGGATGAGAGGTAATTCCCCAGAGGATGTTTGCCACAAGAAAGGGAAATAAGTGCCAATCACTCAAAAAATGAATAAAAGGTAAAACATCTCCATGACATCTACCTTGATGGAGTCTGGTGGAGATTAAATGATATAACATTTATAAAGTGCCTGGCACATAATAGACTATCCTGGAGTGAAAGCTCCATGAGGGAAGGCACTTGGCTTTATTCGTTGCTGCATCTGAAATGCCTAGAATAGTAGCTTGCAAAAGTAAGCGCTGAATTAATAGTTGTTGAGTGTGGATTCAGTGTATGTTTCTTTCCTTCTTTATTTCTGCCATCCTGACTCCCTTTACTGGTTAAGCTTGGGAGGAAATGAGTTTCTGGTAAGATATCTTTTGGATAAATGGCATTTAGTAGCATATGCTACTTCTACTGCATGGTTATCACATGATTGTTAGATTTTCAGTCATCCATTGAGGCCAATAGGAAAGCATCAGCAGGGCATTAGAGGGTGGTGGCATTCCCTCAACACCTTTAGAAGTGAAAGCCTATCCACTTTTCGATCTGAATGTCTGGTTCTGTGAGTCAGAACTCTTTGGATCACTGTCTTGTTCACCTTTTCCCATTTTCCTCAGGATATTTACATGACTCCATGATCATGCCTTATTTACTTTCCTGATCAAAGCTTCTGGGTGGGACCAGTCCCTCCCATCAGGAAACTTGCACAAGCCTCTTAGATAGCCTCATCCACCAGAGGGCAGACAGCAGAAGCAAGAAGAACTACAATCCTGCAGCCTGTGGAACAAAAACCACATTTACAGAAAGATAGATAAGATGAAAAGTCAGAGGGCAATGTACCAGATGTAGGAACAAGATAAAACCCCAGAAAAACAACTAAATGAAGTGGAGATAGGCAACCTTCCAGAAAAAGAATTCAGAATAATGATAGTGAAGATGATCCACGACCTCGGAAAAAGAATGGAGACAAAGAACAAGAAGATGCAAGAAATGTTTAACAAAGACTTAGAAGAATTAAAGAACAAGCAAACAGAGATGAACAATAAAATAGCTGAAATGAAAACTACACGAGAAGGAAACAATAGCAGAATAACTGAGGCAGAAGAACGGATAAGTGACCTGGAAGACAGAATGGTGGAATTCACTGCTGTGGAACAGAATAAAGAAAAAAGAATGAAAAGACATGAAGACAGCCTAAGAGACCTCTAGGACAACATTAAACACATCATCATTCGCATTATAGGGGTCCCAGAAGAAGAGAGAGAGAAAGGACCAGAGAAAATATTTGAAGAGATTATAATCGAAAACTTCCCTATCATGGGAAAGGAAATAACCACCCAAGTCCAGGAAGTGCAGAGAGTCCCATACAGGATAAACCCAAGGAGAAACATGCAGAGACACATAGTAATCAAACTGGTAAAAATTAAAGACAAAGAGAAATTATTGAAAGCAGCAAGGGAAAAACGACAAATAACATACAAGGGAACTCCCATAAGGTTAACAGCTAATTTCTCAGCAGAAACTCTACAAGGCAGAAGGGAGTGGCATGATATACTTAAAGTGATGAAAGGGAAGAACCTACAACCAAGATTACTCTCCCTGGCAAGGATCTCATTCAGATTCGATGGAGAAATCAAAAGCTTTACAGACAAGCAAAAACTAAGAGAATTCAGCACCACAAAACCAGCTCTAAAACAAATGCTAAAGGAACTTCTCTAAGTGGGAAACACAAGAGAAGAAAAGGACCTACAAAAACAAACCCAAAACAATTAAGAAAATGGTCATAGGAACATACATATCGATAAATACCTTAAACGTGAATGGATTAAATGCTCCAACCAAAAGACACAGGCTTGCTGAAGGGATAAGAAAACAAGACCCATATATATGTTGCCTACAAGAGACCCACTTCAGACCTAGGGACACATACATACTGAAAGTAAGGGGATGGAAAAAGATATTCCATGCAAATGGAAATCAAAAGAAAGCTGGAGTAGCAATACTTATATCAGATAAAATAGACTTTAAAATAAAGAATGTTACAAGAGACAAGGAAGGACACTACATAATGATCAAGGGATCAATCCAAGACAAGATATAACAATTATAAATATATATGCACCCAAACAGGAGCACCTCAATACATAAGGCAACTGCTAACAGCTATAAAAGAGGAAATCGACTGTGACACAGTAATAGTGGGGGACTTTAACACCTCACTTACACCAAAGGACAGATCATCAAAAACGAAAATAAATAAGGAAACAGAAGCTTTAAATGACACAATAGACCAGATAGATTTAATTGATATTTATAGGGCATTCCATCCCAAAACAGCAGATTACACTTTCTTCTCAAGTACGCACGGAACATTCTCCAGGATAGATCACATCTTGGGTCACAAATCAAGCCTCAGTAAATTTAAGAAAATTGAAATCATATCAAGCATCTTTTCTGACTACAATGCTCTGAGATTAGAAATGAATTACAGGGAAAATGTAAAAAACACAAACACATGGAGGCTAAACAATATGTTAATAAATAGCCAAGAGATCACTGAAGAAATCAAAGAGGAAATCAAAAAATACCTAGAGACAAATGACAATGAAAACACGACGACCCAAAACCTATGGGATGCAACAAAATCAGTTCTAAGAGGGAAGTTTATAGCTATACAAGCCTACCTCAAGAAACAAGAAAAATCTCAAATAAACAATCTAACCTTACACCTAAAGGAACTAGAGAAAGAAGAACAAACAAAACCCAAAGTTAGCAGAGGAAAGAAATCATAAAGATCAGAGCGGAAATAAATGAAATAGAAACAAAGAAAACAATAGCAAAGATCAATAAAACTAAAAGCTGGTTCTTTGAGAAGATAAATAAAATTGATAAACGATTAGCCAGACTCATCAAGAAAAAGAGGGAGAAGACTCAAATCAGTAAAATTAGAAATGAAAAAGGAAAAGTTACAACAGACACCGCAGAAATACAAAGCATCCTAAGAGACTACTACAAACAACTGTATGCCAATAAAATGGACAACCTGGAAGAAATGGACAAATTCTTAGAAAGGTATAACCTTCCAAGACTGAACCAAGAAGAAGTAGAAAATATGAACAGACCAATCACAAGTAATGAAATTGAAACAGTGATTAAAAATCTTCCAGCAAACAACAGTCCAGGGCCAGATGGCTTCACAGGTGAATTCTATCAAACATTTAGAGAAGAGATAACACCAATCCTTCTCAAACTCTTCCAAAAAATTGCGGAGGAAGGAACACTCCCAAACTCATTCTATGAGGCCACCATCACCCTGATACCAAAACCAGAAAAAGATACTACAAAAAAAGAAAATTACAGACCAATATCACCGATGACTATAGATGCAAAAATGCTCAACAAAATAGTAGCAAACAGAATCCAACAACACATTAAAAGGACCATACATTATGATCAAGTGGGGTTTATCCCAGGAATGCAAGGATTCTTCAATATATACAAATCAATCAATGTTATAAACCATATTAACAAATTGAAGGAGGAAAACCATATGATCATCTCAGTAGATGCAGAAAAAGCTTTTGACAAAATTCAGCACCCATTTATGATAAAAACTCAGAAAGTGGGCATAGAGGGAACCTACCTCAACATAATAAAGGCCATATATGACAAACGCACAGCAAACATCATCCTCAATGGTGAAAAACTGAAAACATTTCCTCTACGATCAGGAACAAGACAAGGATGTCCACTCTCACCACTATTATTCATATAATAGTCCTAGCCATGGCAGGACTATTGGAAGTCCTAGCCTTGGCAATCAGAGAAGAAAAAGAAATAAAAGGAATACAAATTGGAAAAGAAGACGTAAAACTGTCACTGTTTGCAGATGACATGATACTATACATAAAGAATCCTAAAGAGGCCACCAGAAAACTACTAGAGCTAATCAATGAATTTGGTAAAGTTGCAGGATACAAAATTAATGCACAGAAATCTCTGGCTTTCCTATACATGAATGATGAAAAATCTGAAACAGAAATTAAGGAAACACTTCCATTTACCATTGCAACAAAAATAATAAAATACCTAGGAATAAACCTATCTAGGGAGATAAAAGACCTGTATTCAGAAAACTATAAGGCACTGATGAAAGAAATTAAAAATGATACAAACAGATGGAGAGATATACCATGTTCTTGGATTGGAAGAATCAATATTGTGTAAATGACTATACTACCCAAAGCAATCTACAGATTCAATGCAATCCCTTTCAAATTACTAATTGCATTTTTTAAGGAACTAGAACAAAAACTCTTAAAAATTTGTTTGGAGACACAAAAGACCCCAAATAGCCAAAGCAGTCTTGAGGGAAAAAAACGGAGCTGGAGGAATCAGACTCCCTGACTTCAGACGATACTACAAAGCTACAGTAATCAAGACAATATGGTACTGGCACAAAAACAGAAATATAGATCAATGGAACAGGTTAGAAAGCCCAGAGATAAACCCACGCACCTATGGTCAACTAATCTATGACAAAGAAGGCAAGGATATACAATGGAGAAACGACAGCCTCTGCAATAAGTGATGCTGGGAAAACTGGGCACTACATGTAAAAGAATGAAATTAGAACACTCCCTAACACCATACACAAAAATAAACTCAAAATGGATTAGAGACCTAAATGTAAGACCGGACACCATAAAACTCTTAGAGGAAAACATAAGAAGAACACTCTTTGACATAAATCACAGCAAGATCTTTTTTGATCCACCTCCTAGAGTAATAGAAATAAAAACAAAAATAAACAAATGGGACCTAATGAAACTTCAGTTCTTTTGCACAGCAAAGGAAACCATGAACAAGACGAAAACACAACCCTCAGAATGGGAGAAAATATTTGCAAATGAATCAACGGACAAAGGATTAATCTCCAAAATATATAAACAGCTCATGCAGCTCAATATTAAAACAACAAACAACCCCATCCAAAAATGGGCAGAAGACCTAAATAGACATTTCTCCAAAGAAGACGTACAGATGGCCAAGAAGCACATGAAAAGCTGCTCAACATCACTAATTATTAGAGAAATGCAAGTCAAAACTACAAAGAGGTATCACCTCACACCAGTTAGAATGGGCATCATCAGAAAATCTACAAACAACAAATGCAGGAGAGGGTGTGGAGAAAAGGGAACCCTCTTGCACTGTTGGTGGGAATGCAAATTGATACAGCCACGATGGAGAACAGTATGGAGGTCCCTTAAAAAAATAAAAATAGAATTACCATATGATCCACAAATCCCACTACTGGGCATATACCCAGAGAAAACCATAATTCAAAAAGACACATGCACCCCAATGTTCATTGCAGCACTGTTTACAATAGCCAGGTCATGGAAGCAACCTAAATGCCCATCGACAGACGAATGGATAAAGAAGATGTGGCACATATATACAATGGAATATTACTCAGCCATAAAAAGGAACGATATTGGGTCATTTGTGGAGACGTGGATGGATCTGGAGACTGTCCTACAGAGTGAAGAAAGTCAGAAAGAGAAAAACAAATATCGTATATTAACACATATATGTGGAACCTAGAAAAATGGTACAGATGAACCGGTTTGCTGGGCAGAAACTGAGACACAGATGTAGAGAACAAACGTATGGACACCAAGGGGGGAAAGCAGCTGGGTGGTGGGGGTGGTGGTGTGATGAATTGAGCGATTGACATTGACATGTATACACTGATGTGTATAAACTGGATGACTAATAAGAATCTGCTGTATAAAAAAAAAAAAAGATTCAAAAATAAATAAATTAATAAATTAATTAATTAATTAAAAAAACGAAATGCTTCTGGGTGGAACCAAGTGTCATGAAAAGATCCAGGGCTTGAAAACTGGAACTACAAGTGAAGCATCTAGAAGTTGTCTCTTAAAGAAGATAGCATCATTTTGTCCTGATAAACATCGTGACAAGTTGTCAGTCTCTTAACAGTGCTGGGCAGGCAAGAAGCAGGTCTTTAAAAAAGAAGTAAAGGTTACTTTGACATATCCAAATGAATATTGGAAAAACTGAATCATGTTGTCCAAACGGCTTGTGATAAATGATGTTACCATTATCCACAACCAACAGCATACACACAATCTTTTTTTTTTTAACATCTTTATTGGAGTATAATTGCTTTACAATGGTGTGTTAGTTTCTGCTGCACCACAAAGTGAATCAGCTATATGTATACATATATCTCAATCCCCTCCCCCTTGGGTCTCCCTCCCACCCTCCCTATCCCATCCCTCTAGGTGGTCACAAAGCACTGAGCTGATCTCCCTGTGTTATGTGGCTTCTTCCCACTAGCTATCCATTTTACATTTGGTAGTGTAGATATGTCCATACCACTCTCTCACTTCAACCCAGCTTACCCTTCCCCCTCCCCATGTCCTCAAGTCCATTCTCTACGTCTGCATCTTTATTCCTGTTCTGCCCCTAGGTTCTTCAGAACCTTTTTTTATTTTTTAGATTCCATATATATGTGTTAGCATATGGTGTATGTTTTTCTCTTTCTGACTTACTTCAGTCTGTATGACAGACTCTAATGGTCCATCCACCTCACTACAAATAACTCTATTTCGTTTCTTTTCATGACTGAGGAATATACCATTGTATATATGTGCCACATCTTCTTTATCTATTCATCTGTGGATGGACACTTAGGTTGCTTCCATGTCCTGGCTATTGTAAATAATGCTGCAATGAACATTGTGGTACATGACTCTTTCTGAATTATGATTTTCTCTGGGTATATGCCCAGTAGTGGGATTGCTGGCTCGTATGGTAGTTCTATTTTTAGTTTTTAAGGAACCTCCATACTGTTCTCCATGGTGGCTGTATCAATTTACATTCCCACCAACAGTGCAAGAGGGTTCCCTTTTCTGTGCACCCTTTCCAGCATTTATTGTTTGTGGACTTTTTGATGATGGCCATTCTGACCAGTGTGGGGTGATACCTCATTGTAGTTTTGATTTGCATTTCTCTAATGATTAGTGATGTTGAGCATCCTTTCATGTGTTTGTTGGCCATCAGTATATCTTCTTTGGAGAAATATCTGTTTAGGTCTTCTGCACATTTTTGGATTTGGTTGTTTGTTTTTGTGATATTGAGCTGCATGAGCCTCTTGTATACTTTGGAGATTAATCCTTTGTCAGTTGCTTCATTTGCAAATATTTTCTCCCATTCTGAGGGCTGTCTTTTTGTCTTGTTTATGGTTACCTTTGCTGTGCAAAAGCTTTTAAGTTTCATCAGGTCACATTTGTTTATTTTTGTTTTTATTTCCATTTCTCTAGGAGGTGGGTCAAAAAGGATCTTGCTAGATTTATGTCATAGGGTGTTCTGCCTATGTTTTCCTCTAAGAGTTTTATAGTGTCCCATCTTACATTTAGGTCTCTAATCCATTTTGAGTTTATTTTTGTGCATGGTGTTAGGGAGTGTTCTAATTTCATTCTTTTACATGTAGCTGTCCAGTTTTCCCAGCACCACTTATTGAAGAGGCTGTCTTTTCTCCATTGTATATTCTTGCCACCTTTATCAAAGATAAGGTGACCATATGTGCATGGGTTTATCTCTGGGCTTTCCATCCTGTTCCATTGATCTATATTTCTGTTTTTGTGCCAGTACCATATTGTCTTGATTACTGTAGCTTTGTAGTATAGTCTGGAGTCAGGGAGCCTGATTCCTCCAGCACCATTTTTCTTTCTCGAGATTGCTTTGGCTATTTGGGGTCTTTTGTGTTTCCATACAAACTGCATACACACAATCTTAGTTGGCCCTTTGTGTGTGATGGATTGTAGGAGGAAACGAAATGAGAAGTGTAAGGAATCTAGGTTTTTGAATCTTGCTTCTATTATTACAAGGAGTGTGACTTTGAGTAAATATATCTCTTTTCTGAACCTCAGTTTCCTCTCCCCTAAAATGGGCATAAAGCTGCCTAGGTGGTTGTTATAGCATTCAGTGTATTAGTGATTATAATTCAGCTAGAAAAGTGACACACATGAAATGTATTCAGTAATATTACACCTTCAACCCTGTTGGATAAAGAGACCCATGCTGCTCTGAGACATACATATCTATGGGTGAAGAAATTCCCACTAATATTCAGAATGCTTCAGATTGAACCCCATCTCCATCATGCAGCAGCTGTGTGAATTTGGATAAGTTTTTTGAACTTATTTTAGTCTCAGATACCTCATATGTAACATAGGGATAAGAATTCCCATTCTGTCTATCTAGCAGTTTTTTATGAGGATCCCCTGAAACACGTGAAGTTGTGAATGGTGTGTTCTTAATAGTGTTGACAGCCTTCAGTTAGAGTAAACAGCATCTTCCATTATTCAGTACCTGTTTTGTGCTAGGCCCAGTGTTAAACTCTCAATATGCATCGTCCCAATAATCTCATGAGGCTGGTAATCATATCCTCCCATTTCGTATTTGAGGACACTGAGGCTTAAACAATTTAGGAATATTTCCTATGTTAGTTTTCTAGGGCTGTTGTAACAAAATATCACAAACTAGGTGGTTTAAAACAACAGAAAATTATCTTCTCATAATTATTGAAGCTAGAAGTCCAAAGTCAAGGTGTTGACATGTTTGTGTTCCTTCCAAAACCTGTAGGGGAGAATCCTTTTCCTCTTTCTGGCTTCTGGTGGTGGTAGTCAATCTTTGGTGTTCCTTGGCTTGCATATGTATCGCTCTAATCTCTGTCTCTGTCATCACATGGAATTCTCTCTGTTTCTGTCTATCTCTGTTTTCCCTTCTTATAAGGACATCAGTCATATTAGATTAAAGTCCACTCTAATGACCTCATCTTAACTTGATTACATCTGCAAAGATCCTATTTCCATATAAGGTCACATTCGCAAGTACCCAGGGTTAACACTTCCACAAATCTTTTTGGGAACACAATTCAATCCATAACATTACACAAGGCCAACTACCTAGAACGTGTTACAGATTTGATTCCAGGAATGCTGTTTCTAGAACTTGAATTCTTAAGCAGTAAGACTTACAGAAATTCATTTATTTAGATGGTAGCTGAGCCAGAACTGGTACCTGAGCTTCATGATTCCCAGTTCACTGATTTTCATTCTTTGCCCGGCTGCCTCTCAGGAAAAAAATATTACAAACCAGAGGTAGCAGCAATTTTTTCTCTATTTTAATAGTGGTTTTCTGTTGTGTTTGAGATTCTGTTTCTTAAAGAAGGTGGAGTGAATAGTGGGCTATTTTAGTGAATAGTGAGGAAGGATACACCCCTTGTCCACTGTCAGTCTATGTTTTTGGGTGGTGCTGATCTTCCCCAATCCTGTTTTGAGGGTGGGCATGTGACAAAGGCTTAGTCAATGAGAATGTTCTAGCTCAGTGGCTTCACGGATAGGGTGAGTGATGGGTAAGCAAAACCAACTAGGTCAATGGGACTCAAATCCAAAAGTCATATCCAAAAACGTTCAGAAGAAAAAAATTAATATTTTTTTTCACTCATCCCAAGTGGAGTTGATAAGCTATGAAGAGGCAAAGCTGGAGCTAAGTGGTGGCCAACTTCCTACTCCAGTATAAGTTATCTTCTGGGAATAAAGTTGACAGAGAAGAAAACGATGTTGAGGAATGGAGAACATCTCTATTCAGATGTTGCTGATTATTCCTGAACTTTTCGTTTTGTAAAACAATAATTTTTATTTTTTGTCCAAGTCAGTTTACTCTTCAGTCATTTGCAATCAAAATAATACAGTGGTTTTCTGGAATTTGAAGCCTGCATATCATTTAGAACTTGTACCTTCCTTAAGATTGATTCCCTATAAGAGGGGATGAAGAAGTAGATTATTAGAAAAATGTCTGATCTTGATATAATAAAAGCAGAAGAAAATGCCATTATCATACGTAAGCTGAATATCCTTTGAGGTATACATATCCTGGGGATAAAATTCAATCACATTCACAGTTTTTAAACGTGCTCAAGCAGACAACCCAGCAGCCACTGTGAGCTCTCTTGTACATCATGATCACTTTATTTCAGACACAGACATTTCTTGGGCCCTCATTTTAATGGGCATATCTTTGAATCAAACATTTAGTAGAAGCTACTTCTCGTCACATACATTCTCTGGTTATTTCCTGAAAGTTTGTAAAGCAACTTGATTTCAAAGTCACGTGAGTTTTACTACAGAAAAGAATTGGGGAAAGATGATCAATGAATATGTGCTTAAATTGTTTGTTATTTCAAAACCTATTATAACTGATAGATAAGAACGAGTCTCTCAATTGTCAACCAATCTGAAAAATTGTAATAATAAAACGCAGAAGATTTATAGTTCATCATTTTAAAATACAGATGAACTATTTATAAGAGTGGAAGGCTCTGAGTGGAAAGATAAAAGTCTTGCTAAAATAAAACCCTAGTGTTTCTTTAGGGCAGAATGAAAACAAGACAAATTACTAAAAGAGTATACATTTGATATGTGTCATGTTAGGGCACGACCCTGCTGTTTTTACATATAACTTGGCCACGTTTAACTTTGTTAGTCTTTCCAGTCATGTGAAGTAATTTGGAGAATTTAATACCTCGAATTGTTCCCAGAATCAGAGAAATTAAGAGCATAGACTCCAGAGGAAGACTACATGAGTTTTAGCCCACTTACTGAATGCTGCCACTTGTGGGCTATATGAGCTTGGGCAAGTCATCTAATCTCTCTGCAAATCAGGATCCTCATTGGAAAACCTATAGCACCTACCTCTTAGGGTTCTTATAATTTTAAATGATGTACACACAAAAAATGAGATTATAGTATGCCATATATAGTAACTTCTCTATAAATTACAGGAATTGTTAATAATAATATTATTAAACATTCAGATAATGGTGGCAAAGTTGTTTTTAGTCACAGAAATAATTATCATAATTTTTGTCTTGTACATTATTCTTTGGAGGACAAACCTCAAGAAATATTTGTTCAGCATCCGCCATGTGTCAGGCATTGTTTTGGCTGGTTTTATTCACTGAGACACATCAGTGAACAAAACTGACAACATTCTCTGCCTTTATAGTATTTCTTTCTACTGTGGGTGGAGATAGTCAATAAATAATACACTAAAAAAAGAAGTAAATTGAGGAGTTGTTTTCATGTGAAGAATTCTATGGGGGAAAATGTGTATAGAAAAATAAGGGGAATTGGAAGTTTCAGGGAGTGCAATTTTAAGTAGAGTAGTGTATCATTCAGTGTTCTCCTATTGGTTCTGTACACATACACACGTGCACGCGTGCACATTCCTTAAAAATTCCTTAAAATCTTAAATCTTTATCTATCTCTATATCTATCTGTCTATCTATATAAATAAAGAGAAATAGAGAGAGAGACACAAATATGGCATGTGTATATATATGAATATATATGCATACATACATATATATATAAATACACAGAGAGAGAGAGAGTGACAGAGACAGAGAGATACAGAGAGACAGAGAGAGAGCCAGAGAAACAGAAAAATATTTTAAGGAATTGGCTCGCTTGTTTGTGGGAGCTGGCAAGTAGTGAAATCTGTAGGGCAGGCCAGCAGGCTAGAAGCTCAGGCAGGATCTATCTTACAATCTTGAGGAAGAATTCTTTCTTCTCCTGGAAACCTCAGTTTTTGCTCTTAAGGCCTTCAGCTATGTATTAGTCCCATTCATATTGTTAAAAGTAACCTCCTTTACTTAAAGTCAACTAATTGTAGATGTTAATTACATTTACAATATGCCTTCACAGAAATATCTAGACTAGCATTTGACCAAACAACTGGGCACCATAGCCTAGTCAAGTTGACATATGTAATAGCCATCACAGGTAGTCAGGGCAGGTCTTATGAAGAGAGTGACATTAAACCAAGATTTGAAGGATGTAGAGGAGTTACTCATGTGAATATCTATGAGGAAGAACTTTCCAGGCATAGGGAATATCCAGTGCAAATTCCTTAAATGTGGACTGTGCCTTGCATGTCAGAGGAACAGCAAGGGGACCAGTGTGGCTGGAGGGGAATGAAAGAGTGGGAAAATAACAAAATATGTGGTCAGAGAGTAAAGTGGAAGAGGTGAATGATGTAAAGCCCTGCAGACTATTCTAATGAAGAGGTGAAGGAAGAAAAACTAGAGAGTGAATGAGTATAACATTAATTTGGTGGGATATAGTAATATAAATTTGTATAAATGTTTGAACTCAAGATATTTCTCAGAATGGTCTTAGATGGTACAGCTCTGAAAGCCAAGGAAAGGACAAATACTGCAATGGAAATAGAGAATAAATGTGATTCCCTGAGAAGCCAAATGACAAAGTTATCCCTCCCAAATCAGGGAGTGTAGGCTCCCTGAAGACAGGTGCTAAGCGTGTCTTGCTGACTGTATACCCCTAGTACCTAATGCAGTGTATGGTATGTTGTAGGTGTTACCAATATTTTAAAAATAAAAGAATCCTCTACTTACAGCCAATTACTTATAGATCACCTCAATTTGGAAAACTATTACTGCTAGTCTGCAGGCACAGGGATGCTTTCTTGACCATAATCCAGTACTCTTATTATTTTCTTTTTCCATTCCCAGTGTGGTCTCATTTCTGTTTTGATCTTGATCCTTTTATTCATCTGCCATTTACAGTCTCTGGCACAGGATTGAGAGTGGAACTCACCCCCTGTTATTGATGCTTCTGACGTTGGCATAAATTTTTCTGGGCTTCTAGATTCTGAGTTTTGAAAGTTTTAGTGGATAATCTGGGAAAACACTTTGATCAAGTGAATGAATGCATATCATGGTCTTTGATTTATAAGAGATTTCTAAATAACAGAAACAAGCAAAGGCAGAGAGGCCCAATCAGTTAGGCGAAGGATCTTCATTTTGAAATAATGGAAGCTGAGAGGAGATGTGATTGAGATAGATGGACTCACAAATGGGCAAAATATGAGTAGGATGAATATAAATTCATCAAATTCTTAAATACTATACCTGAAGTTTTCAACCAACCCGAGAAAAGTAATAATTTACATCATAATAATTGCTAACACTTAGGGCAAAAGGAAATGCAAGTTAACATATAAATAGATTCAAGAATGGATTGGTTAAATTCTTAGAGCACAAAGCCATGCTGTTATTGAGGTGGCATACTTTTAGAGGAATGCTATATAACCTAGATAGTAACAGTGGTGTACTGCGGATGTTTAACAACAGGTTCTCTGATAAAAAAACATGCTTATATATGTGTACTTAAGTTTATAACAAACTTTAATGATATTAAGGCTGCAAGCACAAAACTTACAAATAATAATGAAATTAACAATATTCTGTATTGTGAATTCCATATAATCAATTGATTCTAAATGATTTCGCTAGTTTTGTTAAATTCTTCCATCTGCAGCCTACCTATGGTTGCAGTTCAACAATAATCTGACAGAATCAGACTACAAATAAATGCTTGATTACTATCAGATTTGATAAAGATGTCACTCGTGACTGATAAATGAGTGTAGACCCAACATGAATATTGATTGATATTTTCACTTACTTTAATGAGTAAGATAAAAGTGAAACAATGAAAATGTTGCTTGCAACTTTATTCATTCTTCAATCATGCAAGCGATTTCTTTGCTGTTTCAAATAATAGTTTTTGAATACCAGAAGAATATTTCCTTGTTTTGGGTGAAAATTCATAATATAACAGCTAGATACATGATCCACTTTAAATTTAATCTTTATTATTAATATTTTCCATCACTTTGAGTCTAGACAATCAACAAAACAATAAATCAACCTTTAATTCATAGCATTTGATGGTTTCTGTGGTGTAAATACTCCCAGAATAGCCAATTTCAAGCTACCATTGTAATGTCACTGAACGTTGCATTGGGAAGAGATGCACAGAATCTACTATTATATAGTATTTCCATCATACAGATAAAATAGATGTAAATAACCTCAAGAGCATAATTAACAGTAAAGTATAGCAAAAATAATTAGGAAATGATGAGTTTTGAGTATTTATGACCTTTGTTTTTATTATAATTTTTCAATTGTGAGGTTTTATAACATAATTTTTTAATGGTAGCTGTGTTTCAAAACTAGTTGACAAAATTCCTGAACATTTAACTCTTGGCTCTTGCTGACCAGTTCTAGCAGCTCCAGTTCACCACTAGATATAACCACAGGCAAGAAAATTCATCCTTCCCACGCACTGTGTTTTGATAGGTATCTTAAGCACAGAACCTGTACACATTAGAAGAAAAATTTGATCCTATGTGCCATTATTTATATTCTTCTGTAAAGTAATCAATTGACCCCTGTCTCCTAGGTCCTGCTATACTTTTAGATTGTTTTCTTTAAATGAACAAAAATGAGGCAATTATTTTTTTCCTCATCTTTTCAGCCAAAATAGCTAGGGAGAAATAACCATGTGCACTAAAGTATGTTTTTCAAAATCTTTTAACAATTTACAGGATTAGGTATTTCATGACAGAGTACATAAGAACACAACAGGAAATATCAATAAAGGTTGGTTTTTTCAATCCTCTTTACTGCCCTTTTACATGTATATCATTTTCTTCTCAGAAACCAACTCAGGATTGCAAGTCCTGGCTTGAATACAGTTTACTTTGCCTTCCTTTGGCTTTCCTAAAGCTGCCTTGTAAAAATATCCATAGTTATCACCCATTTTAGTTTTATTTATAGTTCTTAGTACCCTACCCCCAATTTTCAAAAATTATTTCTATCAGACACTAACAGATCTATGGTAAGCCCTTGAAATTTCAGCAACCCTCACTGTAGTTAGTTTTCTGATGAGATAACTATTTTTTGGAGCATATGGTTGGAAAAGTCTATTTTTGGATATTTCCAGCCATTTTGAACATGAACCCAAATTCTTGTCCAATACAGTGCTGCAAAATCATTTTATTCCTAGGAAAAGGAATAGCAGAGTTAACCATGTAATTTTCAGAATAGCTCTGTTCTCTACTGGAACAGGTGTCTTCATTCCTGAGGGTATTATTGACTGAATTACGAGTGATTTTGCTGTTTTGAGCCCTCAACTTTTCCAACAGTTCACTTCTGGCAAGTTTTTATTCTAAGTATGTGATCCATGTGACTAAGTATATGCGTCAGTGTTATTGAAGTAATGGTACATTAATCACATCCCAAGTAATCGAGTTTATTGGGCAGAAAAACAAATTGGAAGCATAGATTTTTGTGTTTGTTCAGAAAGAGTGTTAACAGATGATATTTTGCAGGCTAATCATTTATAAGCATGCCTATTTTCTTTTGGCTATCTACCGCACTGAGAACTTATGATATTCTAGTTTAAACCTCTGAATAAACACCGTATATGAAAACTGGATAAACTTGAAAGTTCTTAGCTTAGGACAACAAATACATCTGTTTTTCCCAAGTAACTAGTCTTCATATTTTTCCAAAGTGATATTTGCAGAGGGTCATTCTGAAGCACATATATATATTTTAGGCTCATATTAATGCTATATAGTATTGACATAATGAAAATGAGACAGGCATTAATTGGACCCAGAAAATGGATATATGATTACAATGATTTCAATGACGTATGAAATCTTTGACTTTATCATGTGACTAATTGGGATTCTGAGTGAAGTTTGTGTATAACTCTAGTTTTATGACAATGAGGTTGTAGATAAGAAAATCTGTTGATTGTAAGTTTTTTTTTTTAAAAAAAAGAAACTAATGAAAAATCTGAAAAGATTACGATAACTGCCTTCTACCCCTTCCCTAATGTCCTTCACGTGTAGATCATGTGATAAGTGTTGCTTGATGAGACGATAGTGAGGCTGTTGTGTGGGGTGTCCAAGAAGTGTCCTTACAGGTGATACTCTGTCCTCTGCCTCTTCCTCCTGCTTCCTGAAATGTGAAATCTCCAGGCTTCACAGCTTTTAGGGAAATGAAATGATCACAGGAATAGAAGCTAAACACTGTAGGGTAAGGAGAGAGTGAGAGCTCCCTGATACAGCGGAGCCACCATACCACCTGTGAACTTCTTTCTCTGGGTCTTTGTTTCTCAGAGCTGAACATATATGTAATTAATACACATGCATTTACATTAGCTCATTTAATCCATACAGACTAGGAGGTACTATTATTAGAGTCAACATTTTACAAATGCAGAGTTGCAGAGACAAATGAAGTAACTTGCCTAAGGTCAGATATCTCAGTACAGAGTTGAACCAGGATTTGAGCCCAGGCAGTCCTTTTCTAGAGACTCTTATCTGCTGCCCTCTATGAAAAACAAATAAGAAAATTCAACTTAGTCTATCTGATAAAAGCAGTAAGCATGCATGGTATAAATGAATATACAGTGGCAGGTACAATTCCTCATAATTTTAATGGAACTTTGCAAAACATCATCTAGTTACCTCATCTTCTAGATGCCAGGGTGAGAAACTGAGCCTCCGTGATGCTGAGGATTTGGAAAGACTTTAATGCTGTGCAAAGTGCTAGGGCTGGTCTTGACAATGTAAATAATAAGAGAAAGAATTGTTTTTGTCAAAATAATTCAAATGCTGTGGTTAGTAAAGGGCCATAGGGGAAATATGAAATTATTAGTCAGAGATGCTCAGAGTACTCTTATTCCTGAAAATTCTTAATAGAATGGCTTGGTTTTTAGAGCATAAAAATTAGTAATGAGATGATTGATAGAATGAAAGCATTTGGTCAGAATGCTAAGCTATTTGATACCAGTTCAAAGAGGTGAGATGCTACATTTCTGGATGAAAATATATTATTTGTCTCAAATATACCCTCGGTCCTAGTCAGATTGATTGATTTTTTTTTTTTTTTAATTACTGCTTCTGCACTTGTGGTTATTCCCTTCCTAAATTATGTCCAGTTAAACTCACTTCTCCAGATCATACCGATCCCAGTTTCATTCCTGCTTTTTCCAAAAAGGCTTTTCCTGATTAACCTGGCCCAGCATTATCTCTGTCCTCTCTAGAATTTAATGATGCTCTATTTGTTTTACTTTTCACATGTATTGCATTGTTTGCTTAGAGACCCTTGCAGTGGATTCCTGGCAAGTCTTTTCAGATGCATAGAGTTCTGTGACTGTGCATTACATCTTCTGTGTGTGTGTGTGTGTGTGTGTGTGTGTGTCCAGATGTTAGCCAGGGCTCCTTTGCTTCTCAGAGATCTAAACTTGATCAGTTTCAATCCTGGCTAATTCCATGCCTGTGGAATCTGAATTTCTCAGGATTGCTACTCATTTCTGTGGACATTTGCTCTTATGCTCTTCTCTGTTCCTCATTCTTGCATACGCATATGCTTATCCCTTATCCTTTTCTCCAGTTTCCACAAGCTGTATATTCATGCCACAGATTTTGTGAATTAGCAATATGAACTGAAGATGCAGGGGTGGGGTGAGGAATGGGGGGCACCTCCTCATGCAACACTCAGTTATCTACCATCTTGCCAACTTGCTTACATCTCTCACTCTGTCTTCTCCTCTCCTCATCCTTTCCAGATTATCCTCTCTGGGAGAATCTAACTTTTCCCCTCTCTTGTGCATAGAAATTCAGTTATTCTCAGCTTCTGAGCAAAACTTGTAAACCCAAACCCATAAAAGTGCAGCAGAACAAGGATATGTTGAATTACTAGAATCCATGTTCTTTAGGAAATACTTGAAATGATAAAAGGGCTTTTTTTTTTTTTTTTTCTATTTTACTTGTAGGCTTACCCACTTGTATAGGCTGTAAACTAGCTCAGTACCAAGGGATGTGTTAGGCACTGGGAATGCAAAAATATAAGAGAAGGTCCTTGACTTCAAAGAACTCCCAGTCTAGGGAAGAGGCTGACACATAGATCATATGAATATAACATGGTGAGAATAAATTTAATAAATTAAATGAAGTGATAGAGGTCTAATAGTATAAAGTATGAATCAAGTGTGAAAGTTAAAGTAAGTTTTCTTCTTTGAGAACAGAACACAGCTTGAAGAAATAACAGAGTTACCTAGGCAAATGGAGGTTGAGAGTAGGGAATGAAGGGCATCCTAGGCAGTTGGAAGTTAGTTCACAAAAACATGGAGATCCAAAGAAACATGTGATATGTGTGGGACACTACAGCAAATTCAGGATTTCAGGAGTGTAAGTGTAAGGGGAATGCTGGGAGATGAACCTGGATTTAGATGATAGAATATATGTGCTATCTCATGCAAAGGAGCTCAAACTTCATTTTGAAGGCAATGGTAAACCACAGATGACTTTTAGGAATACGTTTGTGGGTCTTGATCAAATATGCCCTGAGAAAGATTGTTTGAAGGGAGACAATAAAAGGCAAGGGCAATGGCAGTCAGTGAGAAGAGAAGTGATAAGTACCCAAGTTAGGGAAGTAAACATAGACACAATCACTAAATACAAGTCAAGGCCGTGTGCTGTGTAATCAATCCCAGAAGACCCACTGTTCACAATGTGGGTGGTGGCACAGCTGCAGGGCAAATGGAGTGGAGGGAAAGATTGAGGCAGTATTTAGGGATAAAAGTCAGCAGTCCTTGGTGAGTGGTTAGTATTTTTGTGAGGAGGGAGAATTTTAGGGAGACTATGAGGTTTCTGGTTTAGAGGAATGTAAAAATCTAAAGATTACATTTCAAGAGTATTCTTATCGATGGAAATGCCAACAACTCTGCCCTCTACTCTTGTAAACTGGACTATATATAGAAGCAAAAATATGGCTTTGACCCTGAGTCCATGAGATACAGGCAAATGACTCAACAAAAGTGAATAACTGGGATGTTATTGTACCTCTAAATGTGTTTCTGTTATTTGGGTAATGTAATAATCTAGTGGTTTCCAAATATTCTTGATAGCACACCAATACAGGTGAGACATATTTGGACTTCCACCAATATTTGTACATAAATTTTAAAAAACAAATTATGTAAATTTGCCACCTTATTAATATTCTATGTACATATAAAAACATGTATGTAAGGTAAAATTTTGAAACACTGAGATTTTAAAAAATAGGAAAAGAAGTTCCAATATTTCTTCCATTCCTTAATGGATGATTTTGCCTTCCCTTTGGAGAGCACTGTCTTAATCTAAAAGGCTTTTTCCAGTTGATATGGCATCATCTGCAGTCATTCTAGAATTTTTTTGCTACCTGAAGTCTAGCCAAAAACTAGGCTTACATCACATTCTCTCTCTCTTTTTCTGTCTCTCTTTCTATTAGAAGAGTACTTGTATGGGAGGTCGAAGAGAACAAACCAAAAGTAGCCAGGGGCCATTTTAACCAGCGTTCTTCTAGTACTTGGGAAACTATAAAACTGACCCAGATAATAAAAGTGGCAGCAGTTGTTTTTGACATGAACGATAAAACTCTATGACATGCTGCTGTCAGAACTCCAGTTCTGAGTTCCCTTTCTCAGCTCTGCTTGAGAGACTGGAAAGATGCTGGTGGAAAATGAAGGCTTAGCGAACGAGGGCACGCGAGTTGAGGTCTGACAGTTTGCCAAGCCCTTCACAAGCTGAGGCCATATTGTTGCTGATGAATGTGATATTCCTGTTGCAACAAGTTCCCTAAAGGAATAGATCTCCTCCAGTTTGCATGGCACAGTGATTGGGATTGTTATTTTTGCTTTTAACAAAACATGAAAGTGGTAAGCTGAACTCACCACCTCTGGAGGGGAAGTAGTAGAAAAAAATAGCATGAAAAGGACCACATTCCTTAGCATCTGGGCAGGTATTAGACGAGAGGCCAACTCAGTTGAATAGAAATCTTTGTAGGGACCATGAAGGGACACAGTGGCTGGATAGATCATGGTGTTATTAATAGAGGTAGGGTACAGTGCAAGAGCATCGTATTAGGGAAAGTGAGGGGAGGGCAATGGGGCCAAGGTGGAGAGAGTAGACAGTTGTTGAATTCAAGTTAAGGGTAATTTGTCATATGTTTAGAGTCACAAGGAAAGTCAGAGATTGAATAGAATATGAAGCCCTTGGGTCATTGTTTCCAGCTTGAGCACTCGCATTCCCCCATTCCTGTAATGAATCTCTATTTACTTTGAAGGCAATCTGCTTGTTTGGGGACTGAACTTGAAGAAAGCTGGCAGAGGGAAAGCTACTAACAATTAACTTCTTATTACAGTTAAGATAATTGGAGTTGTCTCTAGAGAAAGGCATATCTGTTGCATAGAGCTGTTTAATTTTTCCTCTTCTGTCCATATAGTCTGTGCAACATTTTTTTTTTATTACTCAGACGATAAATGATAAATAGAGAATGACTTAGCAGTATCTATCTTTTGAAGTTGGAACACCAGCATTTGTTATTAGACTGGCTTCATCTTCCCAGCCAGAATGAATCAAAGATGTTATCTTTAAGCATTTTAAAATTTGCCGTGAAATGACAAACGCCGGGGACTTCAAAACAAAGTTTGGTTATTTTTCCTAAGCTTGTGATTCTGAGGTGGAAGAAAATGCTATTTAAAAAGTTGAAGTTGCATAACATCTTGCATTTTCTGGTGCTAGTTAAGTACATAAATCAGCTTCAACTTTTTTTCCATTACAACTTCTGTTTTAAATAAATGAATAAAGATTATCATAGAAATTGAGTTTCTGAATGCTACTAAATATGTCACAGACCAGTAATGAATGGATTTCATTTCTAGTCGTTGTTAAAGAAGCAGATGTGATTCTTGAGATTAGGTGAGAGCTGTGAGCTCTGCTGGTTTAAGCCCCAGGCTAAAAATGAAAAGCCACTGGTTTCAGTTCTGGCTTTGAAACCAGCTAGACCATAATCTTCACCATATTGTTCAGCCTGCTAAAGACAGTATCCTCTGATGTACAGTGCCTAACCCTTCCTTCCTAACTCACTGTGGCAATGGAAGCAATACTAACAGCGGGAAAAACCCTCAATAATTACCACTAAGATTTACTGAACAACTATTAAGTGTAGCCATCATGTTACATACTTTATTTAGCTTAATAAATATGAAAAAGTTAAGTTCACAGCTGATGATGCCACTAAAAAGAAGTTAAATGTTTTTTAGAAAGAGAAACCAAACTTTTTGCTAAGTTTCTTTTTGTCTCAAACACTGTGATCCTTAGATAAATTTCTAAAAATGATTCACCCATATCTTTATTGAGGACAGACTATACCCAGAGCACGATGTTGGGCCTTGTGTAGGCTATTAAGGTGTACAAAACTCAGAACTGTCTTCGGTGAGTTTCCAGTCTAAGAGAGAAGGCAGAGTAGTGAGCATGGCTGATGGTGAGTTCTAGATTCAGGCTGCCTAGGTTTGAAAGCTAGTACTTCCACCCTTTTGCAAGATGTTCTAATTGTTATTACCTCAGTTTCTTCATCTGTAAAATGGTACAATAATAGTTTTTAACTCACAGGGTTGATGTGAGAGTTAAACAAGACAATTCAATTAAAGTGTTTATCCAACTTGCTTGGTAGCATTGCTTGGCATAGACTAAATGCTCAACTGCTATTACTACTATTACTATTATGGGAGAAAAGTTATATATGAAATAATTATATAATTAGATAGAATAGGGTAAATGGCCAGTGGATGGGATAGGTGGATTATAAATAAAGCTCAGAAAATAAATGTTATTTCTACTGGGAAGAATCAGAAATTAGGATGGGGTGAGGATGTTTACATTTGTGCCAGACCTTGACAAGTAAGTATGATTTAGACATGTGAAGATTAAAGAGGCATCCCAGGTACAGGGAAGAGTTTAATTAAAAGCACAGAGAGAGGAAAGTAAAGAGCCACAAACAAGAAATAGTGATTGATCCAGTTTGGCTATAATAAAGGATGAAGGAGAGGAAGAAGTTGAGACTAAGTTGGAAAGGCAAGGTGGGTCTGTTACATGGAAATTCTTGAATGTAAATCCACTGAAGTAGTCTGAACTTTGGTTTGTCCACAATGGACAGTCATGGAAGTTTTTTGAGGAGTGATGTGATGTGGACACAGTCATTGTTAAAGATTAACCTGGGTGTGCAGCTTAATGATAAACAGGGTCATCTTGGAAGGAGATAGAAAGCATGAAGTTAATCAATTTAGAAGAATTTTAAATTGAGCCTAGGGGCAGACAGTAAGACAATAGAGGTGACTAAGTCCTACTGATTTAACTTTACTTATGGATGTATTTATTTAGCTTTATTCTCCCCTAACACATAGAGGCTTCTTTGGCTTCAATGGGAGAAACGCAGCCACCAAAGACTTCACAGCTTAACAACTTCAAAACTATGTTCCCAGAGAGAA
Source organism: Balaenoptera ricei (assembly GCF_028023285.1). Lineage (NCBI taxonomy): Eukaryota > Metazoa > Chordata > Mammalia > Artiodactyla > Balaenopteridae > Balaenoptera > Balaenoptera ricei. Next base: position 84,884,299 of record NC_082646.1, on the reverse strand, counting down.
GCTGACTCAATCCTCAATTCCAGCTCAGAAGTCATTACAAGAGATTCTTATGGGCTCAGCTTGGGCCAGGAAATGCTCTTTGTCCGATAGACTCCATGAAAAGTTTTGGAGGCCATATAAGAGTGTTTGAATCATATCCTATGGAGCAGTGTTTCTTAAATTAAAATTTGTGTGCCATGCAACTCTTTGGTAGTCTAGTGAAGCCTACGACCCCTCAGAATGATATTTTTAAGTGATATAAAATAAGACTATTAGGATTTCAAAGCAAGGCATTTAGCTTGAATGAAAATAGTTTTTAAATTGTGATATAATAATATATATATTGTTTCTTTACGAGTACAGTAAATGACAAGGTGTAGTGACAGGCCTAACAACTAACATAATTACAAAAATGGTGATGGCAATAAATAATATTTTGAGACATTTAGCAACTGTGAAGTGGTATGAAAATATCTGTGCTTTCTATTAGTGACAAAGTTGGAGGTACTACTAATGCTGCTATAGTGTTTTGCCTACATTTGTAAATGAAGGATATGCCAAAGTGAAGGGGTTGGTAAAAATGAAAATGCTATTTTTTTCTCATCCATGTTTATAGACACCCAGAATTCTGTCTACAGCCAATTTATGGCAGAATGAGGAAACTTGCTACAGATGATGAGGGGCTGTCAAAAGATTGTAATCAAGGGAGTAACATGTTTATAGAAACACTATGTCAGAATAGTTAAGATCATGACATTTGGCATCAGAAAAATGTGGACTTGAATCCTAGTTCTGTTAACTTTGCTATCATTGTGGATTGATTGAACCTGTATCTTAATTTCTCTAAGGATTTTTTTCATCTACTAAATGATTATAGCTGTAACTAAACCCTGAGAGTCATTGTAAGGATTAGATTTAAAAGAGATAATGCATGTCAAGTGATTAGTGAAGATTTGGCAAGAAAATTTTGAGGTAAAAATAATCATTGTGAGTATTGCTACCCTTTTTTTTTTTTTTAACCTCTTGTACTCTTTGGATATTGACATACTTTGATATATATTTGTAGAAGAAAATCTTTGGTTATCTTCTTGGAAAGAGTGCTAGACTATTGCACATTAAACCTTTCTTGGAAGGAGATGGGGGAGAATGATATTTCCTTTTCCTGTTAGTTTGGGGTTACAGGCATAAATTCATGACATCTTGGAAAGAGTGACTTCTCATATGGATGGCAGATGGGGCTGTCATGTTTCTTAAAATACCAACAGCATAACCAGGAAAGGTTCTATTCTAAGCTTGGGATGTAAGCTCAATCTCTTGGGCATGGCAAGCTGTGCCTTCCAGCCTCTTGAAATGATTCCTGCTAGCTAAAATAACACTGAAGTCGCTAAAATTTTAGTTGATTTTACATCCAACACCTGGCTCTTGCTTGAATTGTTTATACTCGTGAGTTTAATTTTAGATTTAAGCTTCATATTTTTCCTACTACTCTAGATATTCTTGATTTTCTAACTGAATTTAAGATGTTTATAATTTACCAGCAGATTCCGTAGTTTTAGACCTTATTATAAATATACAAAATGCTACAGCAGCCCATCAGTATAAACTTGCTTATTTGCTCTGTCTCTTTTGCCAGGACACAAATCTGTAGCTGCTTTACCAGTTCCTTTTATATTTAACCCCTTGTTCATTGACAAAGCCAATAGGGATTTAGGTAATGAAGTGCTGTTTATTTTGTTGGCTTGTTTAGTTGGCTTTTTGCCAGTTTTTGTTCTTATTCTGTCTGTTTGGAAGAAGCATAAATATATCCAAACAAGACTACAAAGCCTCCTTGTCATTCTGTAAAAGCCCCCCTAGGTTTTTAGCAAAGCACTCACTTCTCAGGAATCTCAGCTCCTCTTTCTGACGTTTTGGAATTTCCATGAGTAATGGCAGATGCTGAAAGTAGCATTTTGTACAACATGTCTGGGTCCTTTTACATTTAAACATTCTTCCCCCCTTCTTGCCCTTCTAGATTGAGATCAGGTATGGCCTTCGTCACTGCTTCACTGTAGATGAGTTTATTTCTTCAGTTTTCCAAAAAGGCACCTGACTCACTTTCTATAGTGGGACTCCTGAATCAGAATATCAATTTGACTTTTTCTCCTATCAGCTTCCCCAGTTCTGCATTCATATCACTGTTATCACACTTAGTACAAATAGTGTAATTATCTTCAGCAGGGCATGAACTGTTTGAAACTAGAGACTTTTCATTCATTCATTCAATCAATCAATTTATTAAAAAAATCATTTGTTTATTGAGCACTTGACCTGTGTCAGGTAATGCAAGGCATTGAGTATATTATCAATGAATAAGTACAAGGTTCCCGCTCTCACAAAATTTAGAGTTGAATGGACTTTCATTCTATACCCCCAACATTTTCCACCAAGTCGGCATACAGGAGGTAGTCAGGAAGAGTTGTCAGAATAAATAATGTAAAACTAAATTTGTAGTTTACAAAACTGTTAAGATACATGACTGAATTTACCAACATCTAGTTATAATAAATAAGAACTCTCCTGAGAATATTCTGGGCAAAGGAAAAAGTAGAAGACAGGTGGCGTTTTGAGAAACATATCTTCTTTCTCAGGCCAGACAAGATTTAATTTTGGAGAAGGCCACTGTATTACCAATGATTTCGAAGGAGCAGTGCATCATTTCTAAAACTTTCCAGTGCTGACCTAAGAAAAGGCTGCCTGCAGGTATTTCAGGCCTCTGAAACTTTCATTTCTAATGATTGTATTCAGGTGTGTGCTCATCAACATGCAGTGACATTGTGCTATATGGAATGTATTTCCACTGCTTGAATAGTTTTCAGTGCTCCATTCATTTGATAGTCTGATTCACTAAAAACCCAATCTGTGCCAACTCTCTCCTGTTTCATTATCTTTGAAATAACAATCTGTAAGTAAAGATAACACAGAATGGATATTACTAAAAGCACATTTTATAAGAGGTGCACCAAATGTCTGATATGGCTAGGAGATCATTTATTTTATTAGTTAAGGCCAAAATGAGGTGAGGAGAAGAAATCTTAGTATATATTTAGGTAAGGCAAGAGCAATGCAATTCACATGGCATGGCACAGAAGCTGGTAGCTGTGGAGACAAAAGGAAGGTGGAGCAAAGAGTAAGGAATAGGATCATGGATAAGAAAAGGAAGCTGTTTAAAACATAGACACAGACATTCTGCATTACATGGATTCACTGAGTAAGATGGTTTGCATTCCTTATGATCAGTTAAGGGAACAGCTCAAGAAATCTGCATTTAACAGAATGGCAAGTCATTGACACTAAGGGATGTTAGGCAAATAAGTTGACATCTCTGGAAATTAGTTTCCTCATCTACCTTGTAAGGACATGGATGAAGTAGCTTTTAAGGTCCTTTGTACCCAAGAATCTCTAAGTCTTTTCAGAGCACTCAAGGGCATTCAATCTTACTTTGCCTACTAAGTGTTATCAATAATAAAAGCCATATAGCAAAAGAAAAAAATAACTAAGTTCCTATTGGTTTTAAGCTAATGACACTATATTTTTTATACTTTTTGACATATTTAGCTTTGGTTAGTTATCAAATCTGTCAGAGGTTTTCAGCAGGAATGGGAATTACAGCATCTTTGTACCAGTCAGCAAACAGAGCCATTATAAGTTTTATGGAAACTGGAGATTTATTATAAAAATTAGAACTTACACAAATGGAGGAGGAGATGAGGAAGTGGAGGTATGAAAAGAGTTTAAGTAAGAATCACAAACCAATTTGCCTGATACACTGTGACAAGTGGACAGGTCAGAGCCAATGTGGACAGCACAGGGGGAACTTTAAGGAGTCCGTGGAAATTGCTGTCTTGGAAGACGCTTTCACCTCTGTGGAGGTGAAGTTACCCTTTGTGGATCTATAGCCAAGTTTCTAGTGTTGGGGCTGGCATTGCTATTGGTCAGTGGAGCCTGTAGTAAGGCCCTAGCTGGATGTGGAGCATCAGAGAACATGTACAAGGTTGGATTTACCTGGTACCTCTTCATTTGTCCTTATCATGTTGGTCTGACTGGAACGACTTTAAGGGAATATTGGCTTGACTTCCATTCTTCCAAATCATGTACAAGTTCCTCCTTTGGCCAACTCTGATCTGAAACATACAAATGACATAGCACACAGGGACAAAGAGAGACAAAATCAAATGTGTTTAAATATTTCTAATACCAAATTTCAATACATATGACTCATTGGATACTGTTTTTAAGAATTTTTAAGTAGAAGACCAAGCTAAGACAGTTTTCTAAAAGCACTATCTAAAACAATAAGAAGGTGAAAAAGACAAAACCTGTAATGTGCTTGTCACATTACAGTGTACAAAATGCTTTAATTTTATTATTTTATGAGGTTTCACAATTACCTTCAGAAATGAGTAAGACAAGAGTTACTAATCCTGATGATAGATGAAAGAACATGGCTAAGCAAAATCTTGAAGATGGCTGTGTGCGAAGACGCAGAGTTAATGTCTCCCCACAACTAGGGTGACTGCCAGCCACTGGAGGGGGACTCTGATGCCCAAGGAGAGGGGAGGAACCCCAAAGTGAACTGGTAGGATGTAGGGGGACTGAGGGGAGTGGAGAGGTGGAGGCCAGACAGGATCGGTGCCCCTGAGGCTGGGGAGATCAGGAGAGGCAGGCGGGAGGGACCCTCCCAGACTGGAGGATCAGGAGAGGAGAGGAGGACATTTGCCCCATCCACTCAAGACCAGGAAGCCTGTTGGGCTCCCAGGTGAGGTACCCTGCCCTCTGAGACCAGGAGTGGGGGGCACACCTGGGCCCCTTCTGTTCCTTGAGCCTAAGCCCCACCCCCCAGAGCCCCCAGGGCCTTTTCCAGCCCTGTGGGTCCTGAGCATAGGTCCCTACCCACCACCCAAACCTCACCCTTGCTTAGGCCCCACCCATTGCCCAAACCTCGCCCTTGCTTAGGCCCCACACTCCACAGCCAAGGGCTTTCCCCCCCTTTTTTTTCCCCTCCTCTTTTTTAATATTGTGGTACTGACGTACCTTTCAGTTTTTGATTAATCTATATGTTTATTTTTATATTCTTTCTAACATATCTGTTAGTTTCCTAGTCTAATTTTATTTTTCACTTTGTTACTGTTCTCTTTTTTTTTTTTTTTTGCCACTCCATGTTGCTTGTGGGATCTTGGTTCATGAGCCCAGATTCAGGCCAAAGCTCCTGCGGTGGAAGCTCTGAGTCCAAACCACTGGACTAACAGAGAACCTCAGACCCCAGGGAATATTCAACAGAGTGAGGTCTCACAGAGTTCCTCATCTCAGCACCAAGACCCAGCTCTGCCCAAGAGCCTACAAGCTCCAGTGTAGGAAGCCTCAGGCCAAACAACCAGTAAGACAGGAGCACAGTCCCACTCATTAAAAAAAAAAAAATGAGATGGCAAAAAAATATGTCACAGATGAAGGAGCAAGGTAAAAACCTACAAGACCAAATAAATGAAGTGGAAATAGGCAAACTACCTGAAAAAAATTCAGAGTAATTATAGTAAAGATGATCACAATCTCAGAAATAGAATGGAGGTACAGATTGAGAAAATACAAGAAATGTTTAACAAATATCTAGAAGAACTACAGAACAAAAAAACAGAGATGAACAACAAATAACTGAAATGAAAAATACACTAGAAGGGATCAATAACAGAATAACTGAGGCAGTAGAATGAATAAGTGAGCTGGAAGACAAAATGGTGGAAATAACTGCCAAGGAGCAGAATAAAGAAAAAAGAATGAAAAGAATTGAAGACAATCTCAGTGACCTCTGGGACAATACTAAGCACACCAACATTCGAATTATAGGGGTCCCAGAAAAAGAAGAGAAAAAGAAAGGGTCTGAGAAAATATTTGAAAAGATTATAGTTGAAAACTTCCATAACATGGGAAAGGAAATAGTCACCCAAGTCCAGGAAGCACAGAGAGTCCCATACAGGATAAAACCTAGGAAAAACACACCAAGACACATATTAATAAAACTAACAAAAATTAAATTTAAAGAAAAAATATTAAAAGCAGCAAGGGAAAAAACAAAAAATAACATACAAAGGAATCTCCATAAGGTTATCAGCTGATTTTTCAGTGGAAACTCTACAGGCCAGAAGGGAGTGGCAGGATATACTTAAAGTGATGAAAGAGAAAAACCTACAACCAAGATTACTCTACCCAGCAAGGATCTCATTCAGATTTGATGGAGAAGTCAAAAGCTTTTCAGACAAACAAAAGCTAAGAGAATTCAGCACCATCAAACCAGCTTTACAACAAATGCTAAAGCTTCTCTAGGCTGGAAACACAAAAGAAGAAAAAGACCCACAAAAACAAACACAAAACAATTAAGAAAATGGTAATGGAAACATACATATCTATAATAACCTTGAATGTAAATGGATTAAATGCTCCAACCAAAAGACATAGACTGGCTGAGTGGATACAAAAACAGGACCCATATATATGCTGACTACAAGAGACCCACTTCAGACCTAGGGATACATACAGACTGAAAGTGAAGGGATGGAAGACGATATTCCATGCAAATGGAAATCAAAAGAAAGCTGGAGTAGCAATACTCCTATCAGTCTTTAAAAAAGACTGTTACAAGAGATAAGGAGGACACTACATAATGATCAAAGGATCAATCCAAGAAGAAGATATAACAATTATAAATGTTTGTTCACCCAACATAGGAACACCTCAATACATAAAGCAAATGCTAACAACCATGAAAGGAGAAATTGACAGTAACACAATAATAGTAGGGGACTTTAACAGCCCACTTTCACCAATGGACAGATCATTCAAACAGAAAATAAATAAGGAAACACAAGCTGTAAATGACACAATAGACCAGCTATATCTAATTGATATTTATAGAACATTCCACCCAAAAGTGGCAGAATACAATTTCTTTTCAAGTGCACACAGAACATTCTCCAGGATAGATCACATCTTGGGTCACAAATCAAGCCTCAGCGAATTTAAGAAAATTGAAATCATATCAAGCATCTTTTCTGACCACAACACTATGAGACTACAAATCAGTTACAGGAAAAAAACTATAAAAAACACAAATACATGGAGGCTAAACAGTGCACTACTAAGTAACCAAGAGATCACTGAAGAAATCAAAGAAGAAATTAAAAAATACGTAGAAACAAATGACAACTGAAACATGATGACCCAAAACCTATGGGACAAAGCAAAAGCAGTTCCAAGAGGAAAGTTTATAGCAATTCAATCTCACCTCAATAAACTAGAAAAATCTCAAATAAACAATCTAGGGGAAGAGACCTTCAAGATGGCAGAGGAGTAAGATGTGGAGATCACTTTCATCCCCACAAATACATCAGAATTACATCTACATGTGGAACAACTCCTACAGAACACCTACTGAATGCTGGCAGAAAACCTCAGACTTCCCAAAAGGCAAGAAACTCCCCATGTACCTGGGTAGGGAAAAAGAAAAAAGAAAAAACAGAGACAAAAGAATAGGGACAGGACCTGCACCTCTGGGAGGGAGCTATGAAGGAGGAAAAGTTTCCACACACTAGGAAGACCCTTCACTGGAGGAAACGTGGGGGGGTGGGGGCGGTGGTAAGGTGGAAGCTTTGGAGCCACAGAGGAGAGTGCAGCAATAGGAGTGCGGAGGGCAAAGCGGAGAGATTCCTGCAGAGAGGATCAGTGCTGACCAGCACTCAACAGCCTGAGAGGCTTGTCTGTTCACCCGCCAGCCAGGATGAGTGGGGGCTGGGAGCTGAGGCTCGGGCTTTGGAGTTCAGATCCCAGGGAGAGGACTGGGGTTGGCTGCATGAACACAGCCTGAAGGGGGCTAGTGCACAACAGCTAGCCAGGAGGGAGTCCGGGATAACTCTGAATCTGCCTAAGAGGCAAGAGACAATTGTTTCAGGGTGCGCGAGAAGAGGGGATTCAGAGCACCGCCTAAACGAGCTCCAGAGACGGGTGCGAGCCATGGCTATCAGTGTGGACAACAGAGACGGGCATGAAACGCTAAGGCTGCTGCTGCAGCCACCAAGAAGCCTGTGTGCGAGCACAGGTCACTATCCACACCTCCCCTCCCAGGAGCCTGTGCAGCCCGCCACTGCCAGGGTCCTGTGATCCAGGGACAACTTCCCTGGGAGAACACACGGCACGCCTCAGGCTGTGGCAACTTCACGCTGTCCTCTGCCACCGCAGGCTCACCCTGCATTCTGTAATCCTCCATCCCCCCAGCCTGAGTGAGCCAGAGCCCCTAATCAGCTGCTACTTTAACCCCGTCCTGTCTGAGAGAAGAACAGATGCCTTCAGGCAACCTACATGCAAAGGCAGGGACAAATCAAAGGTGAACCCCAGGAGCTGTGCAAACAAAGAAGAGAAAAGGAAATCTCTCATAGCATCCTCAGGAGCAGCAGATTAAATCTCCACAATCAACTTGATGTAACCTGCATCTGTGGAATACCTGAATAGAAAACAAATCATCCCAAAATTGAGGTGGTGGACTTTGGGAGCAACGATATATCTATTTTTTTCCTTTTTCTCGTTTTGTGAGAGTGTATGTGTATGCTTCTTTGTGTGATTTTGTCTGTATAGCTTTGCTTTTACCATTTTTCCTAGGATTCTGTCTGTCCTTTTTTTTTTTTAGTATAATTTTTAGCGCTTGTTATCATTGGTGGATTTGTTTTTTGGTTTGGTTGCTCTCTTCTTTCATTCTTTCTTTCTTTTAAATTTTTTTTATTACTTTTTGTTTTTTTTAATTTTTAATAATTATTTTTTATTTTTTATTTTATAACTTTATTTTATTTTATTATTTTCTTCCTTCCTTCCTTCCTTCCTTCCTTCCTTCATTTCTTCTTTCTTTCTTCCTTTCTTTCTTTCTTTCTTTCTTTCTTTCGTTCGTTCTTCCTTTCTTCCTTCTTTTTTTATCCCTTTTCTTCTGAGCTGTGAGGCAGACAGGGTCTTGGTGCTCCAGCTGGGTTTCAGGACTGTGCCTCTGAGGTGGGAGAGCCGAGTTCAGGACATTGGTCCACAGGAGACCTCCCAGCTCCATGTAATATCAAACAGCGAAAGCTCTCCCAGAGATCTCCATCTCAACAATAAACCCAGCTCCACTCAAAGACCAGCAAGCTATAGTGCTGGACACCCTATGCCAAAAAATTAGCAACACAGGAACATAACCCACCCACTAGCAGAGAGGCCACCTAATATAATAATAAGGTCACAGACACCCCAAAACACACCACCAGATGTGGACCTTCCCACCAGAAAGACAAGATCCAGCCTCATCCACCAGAACACAGGCACTGGTCCCCTCCACCAGGAAGCCTACAAAACCCACTAAACCAACCCTAGCCACTGAGGGCAGACACCAAAAACAACAGGAACTACGAACAGGCAGCCTGCAAAAAGGAGACCGCAGACACAGTAAGTTAAGCAAAATGAGAAGACAGAGAAACACACAGCAGATGAAGGAGCAAGATAAAAACCCACCAGACCAAAGGGAAATGAAATAGGCATTCTACCTGAAAAAGAATTCAGAGTAATGATAGTAAATATGATCCAAAATCGTGGAAATACAATGGAGAAAATACAAGAAACGTTTAACAAGGACCTAGAAGAACTAACGAGCAAACAAACAATGATGAACAACACAATAAATGAAATTTAAAATTCTCTAGAATGAATCAATAGCAGAATAACTGAGGAAGAAAAAAGGATAAGTGACCTGGAAGATAAAATAGTGGAAATAACTACTGCAGAGCAGAATAAAGAAAACAAAATGTAAAGAATTGAGGGCAGTCTCAGAGACCTCTAGGACAACATTGAATGCACCAACATTGAATTCTAGTGGGCCCAGAAGAAGAAAAGAAAAAGAAAGGGACTGAGAAAATATTTGAAGAGATTATGGTTGAAAACTTCCCTAACATGGGAAAGGAAAGAGTTATTCAACTCCAGGAAATGCAGAAAGTCCCATACAGGATAAATCCAAGGAGAAACATGCCAAGACACATATTAATCAAACTATCAAAAATTAAATACAAAGAAAAAATATTAAAAGCAGCAAGGGAAAAGCAACAAATAACATACAAGGGAATCCCCATAAGGTTAGAGGTGATCTTTCAGCAGAAACTCTGCAAGCCAGAAGGGAGTAGCAGGACATATTTAAAGTGATGAAAGGGAAAACCCTACAACCAAGATTACTCTACCCAGCAAGGATCTCATTCATATTCGACAGAGAAATTAAAACCTTTACAGAGAAGAAAAAGCTAAGAGAATTCAGCACTGCCAAACCAGCTTTACAACAAATGCTACAGGAACTTCTCTAGACAGGAAACACAAGAAAAGGAAAAGACCTAAAATAACAAACCCAAAACACTTCAGAAAATGGTAATAGGAAAATACATATAGATAACCACCTTAAATGTAAATGGATTAAATGCTCCAACCAAAAGACATAGACTGGCTGAATGGATACAAAAACAAGTCCCATAAATGTGCGGTCTACAAGAGACCCACTTCAGCCCTAGGGACGCATACAGACTGAAAATGAGGGAGTGGAATAAAATATTCCATGCAAATGGAAATCAAAAGAAAGCTGGAGTAGGAAGTCTCATATCAGACAAAATAGACTTTAAAGACTATTATAAGAGACAAAAAAGGACATTACATAATGATCAAGGGATCAATCCAAGAAGAAGATATAACAATTATAAATATTTATGGACCTAACATAGGAGCACCTCACTACATAAACAGCCATAAAAGGGGAAATTGACAATAACACAATCATAGTAGGGGATTATAACACCCCACTTTCACCAATGGACAGATCATCCAAAATGAAAATAAATAAGGAAACACAAGCTTTTTTTTTTTTTAATAATCTCAGCCTCTTTTTTAAATTATTTATTTATTTATTTATTTATTTATTTATTTATTTATTTATTTGCCTGTGTTGGGTCTTCGTTTCAGTGTGAGGGCTTTCTCCATCTGCGGCAAGTGGGGACCACTCCTCATCGTGGTGCGCGGGCCTCTCACTGTCGTGGCCTCTCTTGTTGCGGAGCACAAGCTCCAGACGCGCAGGCTCAGTAGTTGTGGCTCACGGGCCTAGTTGCTCTGCAGCATGTGGGATCTTCCCAGACCAGGGCTTGAACCCGTGTCCCCTGCATTGGCAGGCAGATTCTCAACCGCTGCACCACCAGGGAAGCCCCGAAACACAAGCTTTAAATGACACATTAAACAAGATGGACTTGATTGATATTTATAGGACATCCCATCCAAAAACAACAGAATACACTTTCTTCTCAAGTGCTCATGGAACATTCTCCAGGATAGATCCTCTCTGGGTCACAAAGCAAGCCTTGATAAATTTAAGAAAATTGAAATTGTATCAAGTATCTTTTCTGACCACAATGCTATGAGACTAGATATCAATTACAGGAAAAAATCTGTAAAAAATACAAACACAAGCATGCTAAACTATACACTACTTAATAACCAAGAGATCACTGAAGAAATCAAAGAGGAAATCAAAAAATACCTACAAACAAATGACAATGAAAACACGATGACACAAAACCTATGGGATGCAGCAAAAGCAGTTCTAAGAGGGAAGTTTATAGCAATATAATCCTACCGGAAGAAACAAGAAACATCTCAAATAAACAACCTAACCTTACACCTAAAGCAATTGGGGAAAGAAGAACCAAAAATACCCTGAAGTTAACAAAAGGAAAGAAATCATAAAGATCAGATGAGAAATCAATGAAGAAGAAATGAAGGAAATGATAACAAAGATCAATAAAACTAAAAGCTGGTTCTTTGAGAAGATAAAATCGATAAACCATTAGTCAGACTCATCAAGAACAAAAGGGAAAAGAGTCAAGTCAATAGAATTAGAAATAAAAAAGGAGAATTAAAAACTGACACTGCAGAAATACAAAGGATCGTGAGAGATTACTACAAGCAAATATGTGCCAATAAAATGGACAACCTGGAAGAAATGGACAAATTCTTAGAAAAGCACAACCTTCCAAGACTGAACCAGGAAGAAATAGAAAATGTAAACAGACCAATCAAAAGCACTGAAAATGAGACTGTGATGAAAAATCTTCCACGAAATAAAAGCCCAGGACCATATGGCTTCACAGGCGAATTCTATCAAACATTTAGAGGAGAGCTAACACCTATCCTTCTCAAACTCTTACAAAATATAGCAGAGGGAGGAACACTCCCAAACTCATTCTACAAGGCCACGATCACCCTGATACCAAAACCAGAAAAAGATATCACAAAAATGAAAATTGTATACCAATATCACTGATGAACACAGATGCAAAAATCCTCAACAAAATACTAGCAAACAGAATCCAACAGCACAGTAAAAGGATCATACACCATGATCAAGTGGGGTTTATCTCAGGGAAGCAAGGGTTCTTCAGTATATACAAATCAATCAATGTGATACACCATATTAACCAATTGAAGAATAAAAACCCTATGATCATCTCAATAGATGCAGAAAAAACTTTTGACAAAATTCAACACCCATTTTGGATGAAAACTCTCCAGAAAATGGGCACAGAGGGAACCTACCTCAGCACAATAACGGCCATATATGACAAACCCTCAGCAAGCATTATACTCAATGGTGAAAAACTGAAACCTTTTCCATTAAGATCAGGAATAAAGCAAGGATGTCCACTCTCACCACTATTATTCAACATAGTTTTGGAAGTCCTAGCCACAGCAATCAGAGAAGAAAAAAAAGTAAACAGAATACAAATTAGAAAAGAAGAAGTAAAACTGTCGCTGTTTGCAGATGACATTATACTGTACATAGAAAATCCTAAGGATGCCACCAGAAAACTCCTAGAACTAATCAATGAATTTGTAAGGTAGCAAGATACAAAATTAATGCACAGAAATCTCTAGCATTCCTATTCACTAACAATGAAATATCTAAAAGAGAAATTAAGGAAACACTCCCATTTACCATTGCAACAAAAAGAATAAAATACCTAGGAATAAACCTGTCTAAGGAGGCAAAAGACTTCTACTCAGAAAACTATAAAACACTGATGAAAGAAATCAAAGATGATATAAACAGATGGAGAAAAATACTGTGTTCTTGGATTGGAAGAATCAGTATTGTGAAAATGACTATACTACCCAAAGCAATCTACAGATTCAATGCAATCCTTATCAAATTCCCAGTTGCATTCTTCACAGAATTAGAACAAAAAATTTCACAATTTTTATGGAAACACAAAAGACCCTGAATAGCCAAAGCAATCTTGAGAAAGAAAAACGGAGCTGGAGGAATCAGGCTCCCTGACTTCAGACTATACTGCAAAGCTACAGTAATCCAGACAGTATGGTACTGGCACAAAAACAGAAATATATATCAAGGGTACAGGATAGAATGCCCAGAGATAAACCCATGCACATATGGACACCTAATTTATGACAAAGGAGGCAAGAACATACAATGGAGAAAAGACAGCCTCTTCAATGAGTGGTGCTGGGAAAACTGGATAGTTACATGTAAAACAATGAAATTAGAACATTACCTAATTCTATACACAAAAATAAACTCCAAGTGGATTAAAGACTTAAATGTAAGACCAGACACTATAAAACTCTCAGAGGAAAACTTAGGAAAAACACTATTTAACATAATCCACAGCAAGATCTTTTTTGACCCACTTTCTAGAGTAATGGAAATAAAAACAAAAATAAACAAATGGGGCTTAATTAAACTCGAAAGCTTTTGCACAGCAAAGGAAACCATAAACAAGACAAAAAGACAACCCTCAGAATGGGAGAAAATATTTGCAAATGAAACAACAAAGGACTAATCTCCAAAATATACAAACAGCTCATGGAGTTCAATATCAAAAAACAAACAATGCAGTTAAAAAATGGGCAGAAGACTTAAATAGATATTTCACCAAGGAAGACATACAGATAGCGAATAGGCACGTGAAAGATGCTCAACATCACTAATTATTAGACAAATGCAAATCAAAACTACAATGAGGTATCACCTCACGCTGGTCAGAATGGCTATTATCAAAAAATCTAGAACCAATAAATGCTGTAAAGGGTGTGGTGAAAAGGGAACCCTCCTGCACTGTTGGTGGGAATATAAATTGATACAACCACTATGGAAAGCAGTATGGAGGCTTCTTAAAGAACTAAAAATAGAACTACCACATGACCCAGCAGTCCCACTACTGGGCCTATACCCTGAGAAAACCATAATTTTAAAAGAGACATGTACCACAATGTTCATTGCAGCTCTATGTACAATAGCGAGGACATGGACCCAACCTAAGTGTCCATCGACAGATGAATGGATAAAGAAGATGTGGCACATATATACAATGAAATATTACTCAGCCATAAAAAGAAATGAAATTGAGTTATTTGTAGTGAGGTGGATGGACCTAGAGTCTGTCATACAGAGTGAAGTAAGTCGGAAAGAGAAAAACAAATACTGTATGCTGACGCATATATATAGAATCTAAAACCAAACAAATGGTACTGATGAACCTAGCTGAAGGGCAGGAATAAAAAGGTAGGCATAGAGAATGGACTTGAGGACATGGGGTGGGAGGGCGAAGTTGGGGCGAAGTGAGAGTAGCATCGACATATATAGACTACCGAATGTAAAATAGTTGGCTGGTGGGAAGTAGCAGCATAGCACAGGGAGATCATCTCGGTGCTTTGCGATGACCTAGAAGGGTGGGATAGGGAGGATGGGAGGGAAGCTCAAGAGGGAGGGGATATGGGGACATGTGTATGCATATGGCTGATTCACTTTGTTGTGCAACAGAAACTAACACAGCATGGTGAAGCAATTATACTACGATAAAGATCTATTGTTTAAAAAAAAAGGGTAAACTGTAAATGGCCAAGATCATATAGTAAGGGAGAAGGATGAAGTTCTTAGAATATGCTGAGTAGGGAATCCTTTGTGCAATTTAAAGTATTCCAAAAAGTGCACTTCCTTCAACTTGCTTCCGACTATTTTGTTTTGACAAAATGGAGATTCGATTAATGGTGATACACTTCTTTGTACTGAATATAACATTATTATTATATTAATAATGACCTCATTTCATGAGTAATCCATTTCAGAGCTTACCATGGACTTTCACATCCTTTATCTCATTTTGTTTTCAGAAAATATTTTTCTGGTTGGTCTCTATTATCTCCTTTTTACAAGTGAAAAAGTACATCAGAAAGACTGGGTAACTGTCTCAATTTCATGCTGATTTGACTTGTTGAAGCAGAGCTCAAAGTCATACAACCTCACTTCAAGTTCAAGTTTAAGTTTTCTATTCTTTCTTCTATTTTTCCTACTCTAGACATGGAGGAGGCACTAAAAACATTTTGCATGCACAGATTTATGAATGAGAAAATACCTTAGACTTGGAGTGTTAAACATTTTCCTGTTCCTTAGTAAGTGAGGCTCAGAACAGAGAAGTCTATATTTAATACATCAGCACCAGGAAGGGGACCCTCAGAAGGGGTCAGGAATCCAGAAGCCATGGAGAAAGGTACATGTTGGGGGAGGAAGAGTGTACAGATGCCCTGAGAATGAAAGTCCTTCATCAAGTTTAAGGTGGAGGTAGCTGACCAGTAAATTGGGCAAGTGTCAATTTTTCCCTGGGAAAATGAGCGTATAGGTAGATAAATAATAATGGAACAAAGAACATATCTTGTTCTCATGTATATCATCCCTTTAGAGCACTGATGGCAGAGAGATGGTCATGAGTGTCACAGGCAGCCCTTGAAAATAGAGACTTCAAAAAAAAATCATACTATTTATTTCATAATATATGTTTGAAATGGCTCAGAGAAGAAGGCTACGTAATGATGGGTTTCGCCAGTTTATTATTTTGATATGTAAAATTGCTATTTCAGGTCCCTCTCTGAGATCTCTGTGGTATAATGGAAATAGACTCGCACAGGAGAGAGTGGTCTGGTAGAATGCTGTAGTTTAATGTATCCTTAGATCTCTTCTCTATTTCTATTTTAAAATATTTTTTGGTCATCAGATTCTGCAACTACTGAGGACTTTATACTTCTCATCCCTGAAACTCTGGGATATGTAGGGCTAGAGATCCTAGTCCCCAAAGGAAAAACATTCTTGCTAGAGGACAGAGCAGATCTCATTCAACTATAAGCCATGGCTGCTGCCCAAGAACTCTGGACTCCTTGTGAATAGGGGCCAGCAGATGAGAAAAGTTACCATCTTGGCCAGGGCAGTTGACCCTGATCAGAAGGAGGAAATAGGGTTCTTTTATACCTTGGGGCAGAAAAGAACATATATGGAACTCAGATGATCTACTGGTTCCTCTTTGTATTCCCTTATACAATTATGACTGAATTATCATGTGAAATGCTCCTCACTTGAGATGTGTATGATTACCAGGGATTTAGACACTTTAGGAATGAAGGTTTAGGTAATACCAGGTGAGCTATCAAGACTTGCAGAGGTGGTAAGTGAAGGTGAAAGGAATTTAGAATGGATAGTAGAGGTTGGAGACTATCACCAGTTGCAGTCTCAAGACAACTGCAACAATGGAGGATGTAGCTCATCCCACTAACCTCTCTATTCCTTTTATGAAGAGAGGGTCAAAGGAAAAATGGAGAAAATGCTTTAGAACTGTATGGAAAAATTGATCTGTGCAGAGCGAGGGGTGAACTATGGCAGCAACAGAGTTCTGCTGCTCAGATATGTTAAGAGAGAAGCTCCTGTGAGGGGTGAGTAGCTGACAGCCTCCAGCTATATTGTTATTGGACTATGCTACCTTGTTCACACTGAGGCCGGGATCCCTCCATCCAGTGACTGAGCCCAGCAGGGGTACTAGACTCTGGCCACTTATGCTCAGTGCAGGACTCTTAATGGGTATTTTTCCTCTGGGCTCCTCTTTGAGTTGGCTGAGACTTTCTCAGAGCTGCAGTGCAACATGAAGCTCTTCCTACTGTATTCTCCTTCCTTCCCTCTCTCCTTTCCCAGGTGTCAGAGCTGAACCAGTCTAAAGGCAGTCCCTGTCTACTCCTCTTCCTTTTTCCCTTTATTTTTCACTGACCTTCCCCCAGTAAATATCTTGTGCTTCTTTCTTTCTTTTTTTTTTTTTTTAATATTTATTTATTTAGGCTGTGCCGGGTCTTAGTTGCGGCACGCGGGATCTTTTAGTTGCAGCAAGCAGACTCTTAGTTGTGGCATGCAAATGAGATCTAGTTCCCTGACCAGGGATCGAACCCGGGCCCCCTGCATCGGGAGCACGAAGTCTTACCCACTGGACCACCAGGGAAGTCCCTATCTTGTACTTCTAATTCTGCCATGGCATTTGCTTCTTGAACTGACATAAGACTCTAATTTCATTCGCCCCTCTCCCCACCTATAGTCCTTCTTGTTGAGATGGCATCTATTTACTTAAGAAGCTGGAGTAGCAACAGCCAAGGCAATGCAGTTGCAAGGTAACAGTGCAATGTGCTATTGATAGGTTTGACCTCTGCAGCACTTTTGCTCCACTGGCTGCTCATGGTAGCTTTTTGGCTCTTAGTACATTAGAACCAGAGGGGATATCCGGACTAAGAATTTGCTTTTCCCTCCACTCCTGGCAACATACACATTTGACTCAGTCTCAGTCTGTCTTGGTCATTTGCTGATTCTCACTTTTCAGTTTGACAGTCCCATCTTCATATGACATCTCAAATTTCTCATACACCAGCTTTTTTCTTCCACCTTTCTTCAGTCACCATGGTTTCTCTTTCAGCTGACCCATTTTCATGCATAGGCTCTTGCAAAACTCTATCCTGCTTCTCTTCGTTCCAGGCAATGAGTTCTGGTCATGAGAAACTCTTCAAAGACACCTTTTACCCTGTCCCATAGCAATCCTTTAGCTAGGGTTTCAGCATGAACTTAGATTTGTTTTAGTGAAGTCATGACATTTAACCATAAAATATTGCAACTATAGATAATAGTATATTATATATACTATATATATATATATATATATATAGTATTTGTAGTTCCTCATAATTTTGAGATGAATTATGAATAATCTCTGCAAAGAGATATTTTTAGTCTCCTAAATAGAACATAGCTACAGGACCTCATTTAAAATATTTAAAATATTCCTCTTATATTAACCAAGGAAATCCACCAAGTCTGGATAATGATTTTAAAAGACACTATTTTTTTTTCTTAAACTTGTCTCATTTCATGTATTATTTTGATGTAACAGCCCATTATCTTAATAATTGTTAAGTTGAAGTTTGACTAAATAATTCTCATATTTGAGACTCTGGGTCTTATTAATTTGATAGGTTTGATGATCTTGGGAAATAAAGCCTACAGTGCTGTATCCAGATGACCTACCAAAGACATTTCAAATGTTTTCTCAGTCTATAAGCCTAGCGCTCATAGGAAGTATAGGAAGTTAAATCTTCTCTTTCTTTGCTAGGAAATCCCAGGTTCAAATATAATGATAACTATAAAAGTGAGAGAGAACAACACTTATTTTTAAAAGTACAGTTCCTGTCACTATTTCTCAAACTCCACTATTTGCTCCATAACTGACATTACCCAGATGGCCATGAAACATGCTGAAATTGGTTGATAGTAACAACCAATTTCAGGGTGGTGAATAAATTGCTAGGGTGGTGAATAAATAACTTATGTAAATATGACTTCAGCTCCTTAGTTTCTGTTGGTGTTTGTAATGAGTCAAGGCAGCCAATTTAGCACCTTGTTTTTCTAAAGTTGATTGAAAAGTTAAAGATTCCATCTCCCAGCTGTCTTGTTTAGAACACTTATGTCAAACAACTAATTCACTGATAGTTTTTCTCCCATTTTAACCTTTTCCCCACTTAATTGAATCTCATCTTCATGTGGAAATGGTGACATTTAGACATTCCTTCAGACTGGATCTCTAAAAGCCTGTCTGGTACCTATACAAACTCCCTTTCTCTGGGAACCACTCCAGTCAGTTTGTTCGATATTAAAAACCCAAGTATTAGATAACTTCTAAAAATGGAATCAATTTTTCATCTCAGTGAAAAGATTCAGACTAATTGTAGATACTGGCATCTCCAGTGTTATAGATTATAAACCCTGGTCATCCTGAGGCATAAGGTAATTCGTGGTGCCTAGAATATTTTCATAAGAAAGTCAGTTAATAAATGTGTTTGATAATCAGCAAAAACGTATTCAAATACAAAATGAGTCTGGTTGTAATGGATGTTAAAGTGGACACAGCTGGGAGATATGGTTCAGTCATTGACCAAAAGATTAAGCTATAAAAGGTTAAGATATATTGGACTCTCAGCCCTTTGAGAATAAGAGCTTTTCCTTGCCATTTTAGCCCAATAAGGAGTTTAATAAATGTTTACTAAATGAATACATGAGGGATTAGGAAAGGAAAGGAAACAATTTAGGGTTAAATTATGCATAATAGATGATTTTTGACATAAAGTCCTGATAAAAGGAATAAAAAATAGCTAGAAGGCATGAGATCTTATGTCATATACTGAATAACGACTTTTAAGAGGACTTTGATTAAAACCATGGCTTAAATTGTGGCCTCAAAGGTACAGCTTGGTATAACAAAGTTTCCGCTTCTTTCACTGAACCCATATTTCTGTGTTTCCTAGTTTCTGAGACTACTCGTCACGTGTCATTCCTAGAAAAAAAGTTTCTTCTTTCTTAGTAAGTTCTAAGCATCCCTTTATGCCTCCTTAGAACCCATCTGCTCTCAAACCTGCCTTTGAAATCACAAATTATGCTGGTCAGCAGCTCGTAAATATCCAGAATCAACCTTGAAGGCATACCCTTTCTCTAATTCCTCCATCACTCTGGGCACTAACCCAGTCAGAACACGATATGTAAGCATGTAAAGACTCCTGGCGTAGAGAAGCAGCGACAAGCATGGGTGTTTGTATTGTTAGTCACTCCTTGTATTTCCAGCCTTTTCTAAGTGCAAGCCCTGATGTCTTTGACCTGCAGCTTCCTATCCCAGTTGCTGAGTGATTCAATCCAAAGTGGATGGTATATTATCATCTTATCATACCTATGAATAAGGGGCCCTAAGCTAGTCTTGCTGAATGAAGCCTATTATTAAGCCTGATCATTTGAATCTCTCAGGTCAGCTTAGGAGTACTTTTATAGTCAATGAACTGCAACTTTCCCCTAACCACTGCATCTGCCATATTTGGACAGTCTGAATGAAATGTGTCTTTGTTTTTCTGATTATATTCCAGTTCATAAAATCTTGACTTTTCCCCTGAACAATGTGTTTGACTGGCACTTTGACAACTCCTCCAGCCATGGTCAGCTTTTTCCTAGGACTGATTGCTGTGTAGAACAGTGTTATTGTTATTATTATTTTAAAGTATAGGCCATAGTATACATACACAATCTCCTAGACTGATTAATATAAGTGCACAATTCAGTACTCTGATGTACACTCATGAAATCATAATCTCTGTAGGTAGGACCCTGGACTTTGCAAGTAAACAAGCTTTCACTGTTTACAAAAGTTTGAGAAATAAAAAAAATATTGTTTTCTTTTTTTGTTATCTGTATGAAATGATAGATGTTAGCTAAACTTAACTGTGGTAATCATTGCACAATATATGTAAGTCAAATCATTATACTGTACACCTTAAACTTACACAGGGCTTTTTGTCATTTATATCTCAATAAACCTGGGGAAAAAGTTTGAGAAACACTACACTAAAGCTTGAGAAATACTACTATGGCTTGTACATCTTGTACCCAAATCAAGATGTAATTATTTTAATAACAGCTTTTTTGAGATATAATTCACTTACCATAAAGTGTACCCTTTTAAATAGTTTGATTCAGTGGTCTAATTATATTCAAGATATGATCTTGAGGGTTTTTTTTTTTTTTTAATGGTTCATTGTCCTGGAGACTTCTACAAGAGTATCTTCATATATAGTATAGACCCCTTTAAATCTAATGGATGAGCTTACCATATCTATGAACATTTAGATTGCTGATTATTCACGTTGCAGTCCAAGTCTACTGCTAGGAGTATTTCCTTGGACTCATGATCCATGATCACAGATTTTTTTTCTTCTAAACTAGGTTTCTTCTGAAGAACTACCAGGCCTGACAGTCAGCCCCACTGAGAATATTTCACATGAGATTGTTTGGTGATAGCCTTTCTAGAATAACAGATAAATGTTGGAACGAATGCACGGTTAGCTTGGTAGAAAGGATGGGGTCATACTAATAAATGAGAAACTGAAGTT
The DNA here is from genome assembly GCF_028023285.1 of Balaenoptera ricei. Taxonomy (NCBI): domain Eukaryota; kingdom Metazoa; phylum Chordata; class Mammalia; order Artiodactyla; family Balaenopteridae; genus Balaenoptera; species Balaenoptera ricei. Next base: position 84,862,957 of record NC_082646.1, on the reverse strand, counting down.
TACATTGGGTTTGGTAGAAAATAGAGACCCACTGGGAAATCAATAAAATAATATGAAGGAATACATTGTGGGTGTTTGTGTAAAATTGAACTGGTAGGGTTAACCAGGTGGGTCAGAGAGAAGCAAGCTTCATATCAAGAGATCTAAAAAGAAGGATATTGAACTGAACCAGGAGCTAGCTGATGAGGGCGTGGGTCTGAGTACTATCAGTGAGAATGGAAAGGAAATACTGCTAAGATTTGTTGAATAAATGGAGCTGAAAAGGTTAAACTGCATAATACCTCGGCTTGGTGGCTGAGTCACTCGTAGTGCTGCTAAGAGTGGTAACAAAGTTGATGGGGGAGCTGATCAAGAGGAATGAAAGCTCTAAGCCCTGTACCTCACACCTGAGCCCAAGTTGCCATCGTCATTTCTCAACTACAAAGTGTGATTGATGCCAGGATGCAGAACTAAAAGAGGGCAATTACTGGATGTTGGGGTGAGGTACATAATGCTATGTTGTTTGAGCAAATAATATCATTTCTGGAAAATGACAAGATGAATGGCGCTAGTGTGCATCCATCAAATGAGTCATATTAGGCGTTTATCCCGTATTTTGTACAGGGCATACTCTCTCCAAAGAGACTCAGTTTCATTTTCTGCACCACATTTCACCCTAATACCTTTGTTTGCCAATCCTCTTTCCAGTATGGAGTTATGGAAAAAAAAATATTTCTAATTCAGGACACTTGGTTTAAAATATCCAAAGACAATTTTGTGGAAACTAATATTGCTCACAATACTTGGTTCTCCCACATGTCTTCACAAAAACCATATGACTAGTTTTAGCCAATGAAGCATGAGCAGGCATAAGTGTAACATTCTAGACCAAAGTTAAGAAGAATGTGTTACTTCATGCAGTTTCTTCCCCTTTGGCGGTGATTGTTCAGGCCACATGATGGATCAGCCTGGATCCTTGAGTCACTGCATGGAGAAGAATTTCCTTTGAGAGTTGCCTGCTCCAAATCAGAGTTTGTGTGAGTGAGAAATAAATCTTTCTTCTGTTGGGCATTTACTCGTTACCACAGTCTTGCTTATATATTCTGCCTGATATACTAAATCAGGGTGGATTTTGGGGAAAAAAATGAATGCATAACCTAAAACTCCAGAGGTAAATGACTTTAGAAATAGCTGCACTGATGATACCTCATCTTGGTTTTACATTTCTCTATGTTGACTCCATTCCTAGACGGTCTCTCTCCCCTAAGTATCCAGTTTCTTACTCATAGTTTAGCAATCCAGTAAAAAAAAAAAGATTTTGAAAAATTCTAATATCTCCCTCACTCTTAAACAAACAAACAAACCTGGAACTGAATATCATTGTATTGGCTTGGCTCATGTATTTATATCTCTATCCATGAATATGAATCATGACCAGAGATTTAATGTGTTATGACTGGCCTGTCCAGGGGCCAGAAGTTATGGTTAGTCCCACTCAAATCATACAGACTAACAATGAGTGAGGAGTGGTTCCTTAAAATGAAATAGGATTGCTATTATTAAAGAAGGGTAAATTGATGCTGGGAAACAAAAAAAGTTCACATTAATTTATATATTTTTCAGTATAGACATTATCTCCTTATAGCTCTAAGCAGTATTGTACAGGTATGCCCTGTTGAGTGCCTCTTTAGTTAATATTTCCTGATAGAATGAGGTCCCTTAGTTTTTAATATCCAAACTTCATGGAGCTTACAAAACTCTCAACTGCAACATTTTCACCCTATGTTTGCATCAGAAATTTTATATTTTTGTCCCCAGAGTTCAATACAACACTTCAGACAAATGATATTTATGAAAAACCTTGACTTGTACTCCGAAAACAGTTAGTAGAATGTCAAAATCATGATAAATATTTTGAAAAGTATAAAGTATGATGAGTGTCGACAAAGGGACGTATAGGCTGGATGTGTCTGGTGCTGAGAAAGGCATCCCAGTGTCACAGTCAAGATGAGACATTCTCTGACACTGGGCATTTGTCCTAAATGTCTTTCCTATTGTTGCCAAGATTTGCCAAGAAATAATTGTACTGTGTGACCCCCCCAAACACAAGGAAGTATTCATAAAAATTGTAGGGAAGTAAGCAAAGCAAATGAGAAAGTGATTGTAACAAAACTGAAGTGTTACTGTATTAAATGTAATTTTTAAAAATTACTGTGCTAAATATTTGATAACCATAGACCTATATTCCAACTATTTTATATCCTGACATGATAGTTTGTTAATTCTCTAAAGGCATTTTTGTGTGTGTTTTAGTCATATTTAGAAATATGTTGAGAGATTTGGGTTGAGGCATAGCAAGTATCTTTTTTTCCTACATAAAATAATGGGAAGACTTTCTAGGTATTGTTTTGTTTTGTTTGGATTTTTTTTCCAAGGCACATATGATTTTCAGGAGTGGATTGCTATCCATAAACAGGAGATCCCTATGTTGTCTTGGCACTCTACTTGGCTGTGTGTTAGCCTCTCCCCTCTGGAGTCACCTCCTCTACTGTTCTTCATTTTCCAGGGCAATGGTGTGTCTAGAACTCTTATTCAATGGGAAGTGTGATATGAGTGAGGTCCAAAACTTAGAAACTGCATTAAATACTAGCATCTTCCAGGCCTCCTCTTAGGCTATAGAACATCATTAAATAACCCTGAGGCTCTCATGGATTCTGAGAATGTTTCTTAGACAGTGGACTCAAAGAAATTCAACTCCTTTATTTTACTTACGGATTATACATTTCATTAGATGGCATAACACAGGGTACATCTTAAATAACTAATTTGGTTAAATAGTCCAATTTGTGAATAAAATGTAAGGTGTTGAGAACACATTATAAAGCATAGAGCATCTGAAATGATTGTTTCCATTTTGGGGTGAACATCAGCTGTGCCTTCTGGTTTGTTCATTTTTTCATTAATTCAGCAAATATCCATTGACTTTCTACTGTTTACAGAGCTTAACCTGACCAAAATATTTCCACTTTGAAGGATAAACTTTAGTTCTTTGACAGATACTCTCTTCAGTGATCTATTAGAGCTGAGATTTGAAAGGATGGAAAGGAATTCATTCTCATCTTTGGGAACAGAGTCATGGAAATGAGGAATTGCTCAGGTAAACAACACTAGAATCAATGAAGATAAAGTCTATTTAAATACTTGAAGAAGGTTTCAATAATAAATAGCCTTCACTAAATACTTGTGAGCCAGACATTGTGTTAAGCCCTTTACATGCAGTGTGACTTTTACTCTTTTTAATAACCCTGTGAAAGAGTTATTATTACTATACATATTCTACAAACAAGGAGAGGGGTAGGGAAATGAAACAATTCATCCACAATTACTTAATTAGGGCATGGTAGCTAGAATGTGTAACCAGTTGTGCCTTGAAAGATGAATAGAATTTGCATAGGTGCATAGGCATGAAACCTGTATCATGAGCAAAGACATGGAGAATGCACAGGTGAAGTCAGATCAAAAACCCATTAATAGACCAATCCCACTGGAATTAAAAATTAGCATCAGGAATGTATTACAAATTCACATGCCATTTAAAGATAATGTGCGCTTTGGTCATCTTTTGTTGTGTAATGAATCACCCAAAACTTGGTGGCTTTAGAATGATAGAAATCATGTATTGCCACTCAAAATTCTGTAGATAGATAGGGTTCATTAGGGTTGTTTCTCTGCTCCATATGGTATCAGCTGCAGCTGTGATGGTCCAGAGGCTTGAATCAGTTGGAATATAAGATTACTTACCAATGTAGTTCACAGGTACCGGTGGCTGCCAGCTAGGATATGGCTGGGATTTTGACTGCAGTGTGTTGGTTCTCTTGCACACGGCCTCTCCATATGGTTTGGGTTTCCTACAGAGTGACATCTGAAATCTAAAGGAAAATGTGTGAAAATAGAAGCTGCATATATCATAAGTTTATACAGCATCATTTTTCCATTGCATTTTATCAGTCAAAGCAATTCACAGAACTAACCCAGATTTAAGTGGGGAGGAAATAGACTCACCTTTGGTTGGTGGGCATGTCAAAGACTTTGTGACCATTTTTAATGAGTGAAGCAGGACAGGTATGAGATTAAAAAAAAGAGTGGTAGGAAACATGCAGATCAGATGGCATCTTTCCCCTCCTATGCACTTTGGATTTCAGATATTTAAGAAGCACTGTTTACTTCATACAGAGTATATTTAGGGGTTTAATTTTCACTATTGCCCACCCGTTTGTAACCCTTGATATTGGGAAATGTTGGGATATATAGACTATACAGGTAATCTAGAAATTGTCAAGAGCTAGAATAGCAGAAAAAAGGGTTTGAATGCATTCTGATAGAAATATAAATATGATGAAAACAAAATGGAATTTTGTTTTGATGAAATAGAATTTTTATTTTTACTTTCATGAAATAGACCAGTGGTCTAAAAAGTAGGGTATTCAAAATGATCTATGAGGGAGAGAATAAAAAATATTAGACTTTGCATTAATATTTATTATTTCATTCTTCTTTAAAGTACTATTTTGGCTTATGTATTATAAGCATAATATGTTCAACCAGTATAGTACCTGCACATAATTTATAAATAAACCAATGTATATTTTTTAGGAGATGGTGTTCAAAAATTTTTACTGATCACTATGTGTGATGATTGTTAGGGTTTGTAGATTATTGATCTAAGAAATGAAAATAACCAGTGTAACATCAAGTAATTAAACATATTGTCCACTTGTGGTGAAAAATTTCCTGGTGCTTGTGTGTAGTTCATATTGAAGTATAGAACTGAATATGGCAAAGACTAAAAGATAACCTCTCCCTTGCCCCAGAAAAGAAGAAAGACATTTTATTCATTACTGTTTATAGGAAAAAAGTAACATTTTGAAGATAAATGATCCAATTTTATTGTTAGGGAAAAAATAGCATCCATTAACTTAAATTATATTCTCCTTACCTGGAAGACCAATGTGGCTAAATTTGCTTGTGGTGATTATCAGAACACACATCATTATATATATATATTTTTTTAAATTCACAGGAGTACGCTCTGGCTTTTTTTTTTTTTTTTTTTAATTTCTATTTATTTATTTATTTATGGCTGTGTTGGGTCTTCGTTTCTGTGCGAGGGCTTTCTCTAGTTGCGGCAAGTGGGGGCCACTCTTCATCGCGGTGCGCGGGCCTCTCACTATCGCGGCCTCTCTTGTTGGGAGCACAGGCTCCAGATGCGCAGGCTCAGTAATTGTGGCTCACGGGCCTAGTTGCTCCGCAGCATGTGGGATCTTCCCAGACCAGGGCTCGAACCCGTGTCCCCTGCATTGGCAGGCAGACTCTCAACCACTGCGCCACCAGGGAAGCCCCACACATCGTTATATTTGAGCCTGTAGCTAAATGTCCAAGCAAGAACCCTTGATTACTAAAATTGATTTATTAAGTACTTGACTGTCTAGGACATTATTCTGAATCATAGTTTTATTAGCAGTTTTTGTTTTTTTTTTCTCTGCACCAAACTCCTTAAAAGCATGCACTCTTTCCTCCTTTAGAACTCTTGTCCCCACATGTCATCTTCAAATATCTTTCCATTTCTTTCATTTCTGGGGGCTGGAGGTCTTCATAGAGTTGCTGCATGTGCTACGGATGCTCCTTATTTCTTTAGGAATACAGTACTCCTTTTTGTCTCATCTCTGTTCCTTGTATGACCTTGAGAAAGTCACTTGGTATCTTTGTCCTTAGACTCCACATCTGGAAAAAAGAAATTTCTAAGATTCTTCTTAAATCTAGAAATACAGAATTTGTCTCTCTAGGTCTCCTTTTTAATACATACCGTTAAGAAATCAGGTAGATCCTGACTGTTACCTCACTTACACAAACCATTTTCAGAAGTCACCACGAGGTCAAGAGAGACTTCCTAGAGAGCCTTGGCAGTCACTGGGCAGTCAGCCAAAAGGGAAGCACCAGCGCTCACAGTGGACTGTTTTGGGCCTGGGTGAAGGGAAATGGTATTGCTGATAAAAGTTGTAGAAGCACAGACTTGAGGAAAGGAGATCATATCGTAGCTGCGAATTAGAGCAGAACTGAGTGACTTGAAAAATCTGTATCATATGTCTAATTGATTGGGTTTATATTGAATAATCAATAGAGCAAGGTTGAAAAATAGAACCAGGAGTGAAGGTAAGGTAGGTAAATCCTAACAGGTTAGGATCTGTATAAATAAATTCTGGATGTCTGTGTCGGTTTGGGTCTTCCAAGAAGCAGCTGTCAAGATGGGATGAAACTGCAGAACATTTATTGGGGGAAAACTCTGTGAAGGATAAAAAGGGAGGGAAAGCCAATGGAGAAAGGGGGCCTCACACTATTATGCAGGTCTGTCACCTGAGAATGAGAGAGCGAGGAAGGAGGACAAGGCAAGAGGAGTCTCAGTTTGGAGGAAGTTGTAAGAAAATTTAGGCCAGATTGGTGGGGAATCTTTGAGCCAGAGACACGTGCTAAAATAACCCTGGGCCTTGTAGGATGGAGCTGCATTAGTATTCCCATCATGCTCAGCTGTTGACTGGGAACAGCTCACAGGAAGTGGGGCCTTGGCATGAATGTGGGGATAAATCCATAAGGGCAGCTGCTGGGGTTGTCAATCAATTATACTCCCCACAGCAGGAGATCTGCGATGCATATTTCCAGGCTGCCACAGTATCCAGTGGACCCCCATATGCCTCCTTTAGTACTTCAAGTGGTTTGAATAATGTAGAAAATAACCCTTTGTGACAAAGACTCTGGATAGCAGATTTTTCTGAATACTTGAGGAAGATAGGATAATGATAAACACTGTGTTTTGAGTTTATTCTGTGAACTAGCCACCTGCTAGGCAGTTTACACACGCTGTCTCATTGACATTGTATAAGAATGCAATGAGGTAGCCATTATTGTTTTAATACTTATTTTACAGATGAGAAAACCAACTTACTGACATTGAGGTTTACTCAAGGTTGCACATGTTGTAAATGACATAATTCTTTTTTATTTTAGCATTTAGAAGCCTCTTTTTTTATTGAAGTATAGTGGATTTAACAATACTGTGTCAGTTGCAGGTGTACAGCAGAGCAATTCAGTTATATATATTTTTCATATTATTTTCAATTATAGGTTATTATAAGTTATTGAATATAATTCCCTGTGTTATACAGTAAATCCTTATTGCTTATCTCTTCCATGTATAATAGTTTGTTAATCTCATAGTCCTATTTTATCCCTCCCTCCACCCTATCTCTTTGGTAACCATAGGTTTATTTTCTATGTCTGTGAGTCTGTTTCTGTTTTGGATATAGATTCATTTGTATTATATTTTAGGTTCCACATATAAGCGATATCATATAATATTTGTCTTTCTCTGTCTGGCTTACTTCACTTAGTGTGATATTCTCTAGGTCCATCTATGTTGCTGCAAATGGCAATATTTCATTCTTTTTTATGGCTGAGTAATATTCCATTGTGTGTGTGAGTATACACACACACACACACACACCACATCTTCTGAAACCAATCATTTGTTGATGGACACTTGTGTTGTTTGCATGTTTTAACTATTATAAATAGTGCTGCTATGAACATTGGGGTGCATGTATCTTTTTGAATACAGTTTTCATCTTTTCCAGACATATGCCCAGGAGTGGGATTGCTGGGTCATATGGTAATTCTATTTTTAGTTTTTTAAGGAAACTCCATACTGTTCTCCATAGTGGCTGTACCAGTTTACATTACCTTCAACAGTGTAGGAGGGTTCCCTTTTCTCCACACCCTCTCCAGTATTTATTATTTATAGAGTTTTTGATGATAGCCATACATGACATAATTCTTAAGCACCATCACAAATAAAAACTTTTAAATACTACTAGATTCCACTTCCACCTGGGTACAATCTCACTTAGAATCTCACTTAGAATATAATTCAACAGAATTTGACCTATTGAGAGTTATGAGGCTATCACACTGTCACAATCTTCACTACAGTCCAAGAAAATCATTATTTTGTATTGCAGTTCCCCAATATTTCGTCTGCTAGCGTTTATTTTCATATTTCACTCTAGAATCATCATATTCTAGTCCTTACTCCACTTAAGATATACCTTCTTATGTTTTCCTCACTATATTTTGGAAGTATATACATGAGGCTTTTGAAAGATGCCTGTGGTATATAAGAAGGAAAGGAAACAGAATTAAGGCAACTATGCTTACAATATTTTAATGTAATAGGAGCATCATTTCCTAAAACTTCCTTGAAATAGCTCAAAGTTTTAATGACTACTAGACTTTAAGCTCCTTGAAAGCTGGGACTGTGTCTCATTCACAATAACACTCAAGAAAGACCCTTGTCACATGGAGACAGCCTAAATGTCCATTGACAGATGAATGGATAAAGAAGATGTGGCATATATATATATATATATATACATACACATACACACACACACAATGGAATACTACTCAGCCATAAAAAGGGAATCAAATAAGGCCATTTGCCAAAACATGGATGTACCTAGAGATTATCATACTAAGTGAAGTAAGTCAGACAGAGAAAGACAAGTACCATATAATATCACTTATATGTGGAATCTAAAATATAACACAAATGAACTTATCTACAACACAGAAACAGACTCAGACATAGAGAACAAACTTGTGGTTGCCACGAGGTAGAAGGGGTTGGGGAGGGATGGATTGGGAGGTTGGGATTAGTAGATGCAAACTATTATATATAGAATGGATAAACAACAAGGTCCTAGTGTATAGCACGTGGAACTATATTCAATATCCTCTGATAAACCATAATGGAAAAGAATATGAAAAATAATGTGTTGTGTGTGTGTATAACTGAATCATTTGCTGTACAGTAGAAATTAACACAACATTGTAAATCAACTATACTTCAGTAAAATAAATTTAAAAAAAAGAAGGACCCTTGTCTAAGATATGAAATCAATCCATAGTTCCTTAAAAAAAATGACAAAATCAAGAACGCTTTTCTCTATGTTCTTTAACAAAAATAGCTAATATTTCTTGAGTATTTGTTCTCTACCAGGTGCTTTTCCAAGCAGGTAACATGCATGCATTAACTCACTTAATCCCTACCAAGCTATATGAATTTAATCATTGTCCTTGTGTTATAGACGTGTATGTAAACTGAGACACAGGAAAGTGAGTTAATTTGCCCAAGGTCATATAGTTAGCAAGTGCCAGAGCAAGGATTTGAAACCAGGTGGTCTGGCTCTGGTATCCATTCACTGAATGATAGAGTTTCTCCCCTTAGTACTGACTAATTACTTACAAGGAGGTGGTACCCTGTAATAAATAGTGATCAATTCATTATTCAGTAGTTCTGGTACAACCACTGACAGTGAGTTGAAAGAGTTTGTCAGAATTGTTTTTACCCTCCTGTTAGGATGATCATAAGGATTTCAGTTTAAAAGAACATTTATTCACTTATTTTCCCTTCCTTTGTTCACAAAAAAATGTGAAAGAGTAAACAGACAGGTGATGGAGCAAATGCATTCACTCTGTCCCAGCTTTGTCCAGGCTGAAAGTCTGCTGATCACTGGTTAATATTCTATTGGTTCCGTATGGAGCAAGAGTAAACTTTACAGCTTCTTCCTTTAGGAAGAATTGCCTTCATTGCCTCAGGCCAAAGGAGAAGTCTGGCAAGAGAGTGGGGGAGACGGAACCTTCATTTATGAATGAAACCCATTTAGTGTCAAATTTATGAGAAATTGCTGGTCACTTTGAAGAATGAAGCTCAGTGTACTGGTTGTATTGACCAGGAGCTGGCTAAATAAATAAAGTTTTATTTACAGCCAAGCTCATTCATTTATGTATTGTCTGTGATTTCTTTTGCCCCATAACAGTGGAGGTGACTAGTTTCAACAGAGACATCTTTGCCTAAAATATTCACTCTGTGGCCTTTTACAGAAAAAGTTTATTGACTCTTCTTCCTGAGCATTATGGAAGCTTATTCTGTGGCTCTCGAGCTAGATTCCCAGTGTTGAGGTCCTGGCTCTGTCACCCACTAGCTGTGAGACATTTGACATGGTGCTCACAGTTTCCCCCTTTTATAAAGTGGGATGATAATTTTTACCTCTTAGGTTTTCTCCAAATTAAGTGTATTAGTACATGTTAATCCCTTAATATTATGGGTGAGTCATTGTGAGTACTTAGTAAATGTAAGCTGCAATTATTTTTTATCAACATTATTTGTACTTTACCATTATTGTCTTAAATTATTTCTTTTCTTAGTCAAAGAAATTAATTCTTTTCTTAGTCTTTTCTTCTCTTAAATTATTTCTTTTCCTTACTGTTAGGGGGAAATAATGGAAGCAGCTCCCTTTTGAATTAGACTTTGTATCAGGGACAAATATTAGTATTTACTCAATATTATGCAAGTTATCCATGGTTGCCTGGGCTGTCACCTGTCTCTCTACTTACATGGAGGAACCAAAACATTTCCCAACCAGTATAAATTGTTTTTCAGTATATTTGTTTATAAGCTTCTTATAATAAGTCACTTCCTTGAAAGGAATGAATTCATTAATCAATTATCATAAGCATGGCCATGTCGGTTTCTGTGATTTTCTCCTATCTAGAAGGAGTGAATATGTATATATATATATATATATATATATATATATATATATATATTTATTAATAGGGTAGGAGATATAAAGGACAAAGAGAGCTGTAAGGGATGTGTGGTCTGATGTTCTAGGAAGTGGAATGAAATTCAGCCCCTGTGGCCCTTTCGGGGGTCAAAGAGCAAGCTGCAGACACAGTGGTTCTGCTGAGCTGTGTGTGGCTTTCAGCAAAGCTGCTAATGGAATAATGACAGTTTCTGACGTAAAGCAGAAGGTGTTCTATTTTTAGTCGAGAGGAACTATGCTCCAGAGACAATCCAGACACGTTCTTATCTTAGAGGATACTGAAAAACGCCCACACTTTCTGAACACCCTGTTGCCATATATAAGATGATGGTCTCCTGGAAAGGAGCTATACTGACAGTCCTAATAATACCACCATTTATCAAGCATTTACTGTGTACCTGAAACTGTGCAAAACACATTATCCCCGTGAATTCCAACAACCATCCAATGAGGAGGCACTAGTATTGTTCTCATTTTACAGGTGAAATTGCTACTCAGAGACGTACCATTTTGGGTGTGAATAGCAGAGCTGTTTTCAAGTCCATTTTTGGCACAATCAAAATTCCAAGCACGATTGAAAAGGAAAAAGGGGATGTAATTAAACTCTCAGCTCTCAAATCAAATTAGAGAAATGATACCCTAGCAATTGCAAGGCATATTACTCTCTGGTTCATGGACTGGAAATGAATAAAAACAGCCAGTTAGAATGTGATGATATTCCATGTCACTGGAAGAATTGGGCCAACAAGAGGCCAGCATCTGAAACTGGACTTATGAATGGTGGACAGAGTTAGGACATGGTATTCTGAGGAAATAGGAGTAGACAGTAGGATCAGGCCAGCAGTTACCTTCAGGAGAGACTGATGGGTAGGTCACAGATGTGGGCTATGTAAGAGTACACACCATTTGGATGCTAGGAAGGCAGCTACAAGGGAATCATGTAGCAGTTCAAAGAAAGTCAGCACTGAACTGGGTATGTTTGGGTCAGGGGTCCTATCTGAAGATTTTGATAAAAGATCGACAAGTCCGCAGTGGAAAGTTTTTCAGGACAAAAGATTACCTAAAATCTCAATTGTCGAAACAGAGGCCTAAGTACTCATATTAAAACAAGCAATAAGTAAGACCAGCAAAAATTTCAAGACAAAATCTTTCAACAGTTGTGTGTTAACCACCTATCATGTGCCAGGAACTGGGACCAGAGTGTTAGGCCATATACTATCTAAAAACGTCCCTGACTACAGTTAGGCAGAGCTGGTGGCAGAATCTGGGAAGGAAGATCAGTGAACTTAGCGAGAATGAGGGCAAATGAATAAAGCTTCAGATATGTTCATGCCTGGTAGTTTTAAACCGTATCTGGGTTTGGCTCCATTTAAAGTGGATATATAAATTGAAGCAGTGATTGATAGGACATGGCATTATTCAAATCTTAGAACTATATATGTCATTTATTCATCATTTACTCTTTCAAACACTCATCTTTCCGAAAAATCATTGTCTCTGTATATATCAGGCACTATGCCAAGGGCTGGGGATACAAGGACAAATATGATTTTTTTTCCTTTTGTTTGAGGAGCTTAGAGCATAAGGCAGAGATTCTCAGACATTGGTAACAGGGCACAAGTTAAAAATTCAGATGTAGGTGCCCGCTCTGAAATGCAGATGAGGTAGATCAGTGTAAATGGGCTAGGAGTATGCATTTTCCTCAGGCATCACAGGATGCTGACCAGTCTAATTGAAGCCAGTGTATGGAGACCTCTGATTTAGAAAAATATGAAAGTCTTCGATGAGACTTTTTATGTGTGAACCATCAGATTTCAATGCAAAAGAGGAAAAATCTAACATTTTGAATTTCATGAAAATGAAATATATTACTAATGGAGAAAGCCAATTGTTCATTCCTGAATGTGTTCAACCAAGCATAGATACTCACTTGCCTGAGTTCTGTATAGGAAGTTAAACTCCATGTCTTTTAAAACATTTCCAACACTGATATCTGTGCTTCTGTGACACTGAAATTTAACCCACCCCAAACTTTGTAATTTAGTTTAAAAAAAAAAAGCAATTCTTCTATTTATTTCAGTTAAGGGCTCTGTTTTGGTTGATAGTTTAATTTTAATTTTGTCCTTTTCTATTTCTTTCTCTTTCTTCCCTCCCTCCATTTCTTCCTTCCTTCCCCTGCTCCTGAGTTACTTACCACTTCCTTAACTATTTTTTTAAACATATTTATTGGAGTATAATTGCTTTACAATGGTGTGTTAGTTTCTGCTTTATAACAAAGTGAATCAGCTATACATATACATATATCCCTATATCCCATCCCTCTTGTGTCTCCCTCCCATCCTCCCTATCCCACCTCTCTAGGTGGTCACAAAGCACCAAGCTGATCTCCCTGCGCTATGCAGCTGCTTCCCACTAGCTGTCTATTTTACATTTGGTAGTGTATATATGTCCATGCCACTCTCTCACTTCGTCCCAACTTACCCTTCCCCCTCCCCATGTCCTCAAGTCCATTCTCTACGCCTGCGTCTTTATTCCTGTCCTGCCCCTAGATTCTTCAGAACCATTTTATTTTATTTTTTTAGATTCCATATATATATGTGTTAGCATACAGTATTTGTTTTTCTCTTTCTGACTTACTTCACTCTGTATGACAGACTCTAGGTCCATCCACCTCACTACAAATAACTCAATTTCATTTCTTTTATGGCTGAGTAATATTCGATTGTATATATGTGCCACATCTTCTTTATCCATTCATCTGTCGATGGACACTTAGGTTGCCCCTGCATCACTTATTGAAGAGGCTGTCTTTTCTCCATTGTATATTCTTGCCTCCTTTACCAAAAATAAGGTGACCATATGTGCATGGGTTTATCTCTGGGCTTTCTATCCTGTTCCATTGACCTGTATTTCTGTTTTTGTGCCAGTACCATACTGTCTTGATTACTGTAGCTTTGTAGTATAGTCTGAAGTCTGGCAGCCTGATTCCTCCAGCTCTGTTTTTCATTCTCAAGATTGCTTACGCTATTTGGTGTCTTTTGTGTTTCCACACAAATTGTGAAATTTTTTGTTCTAGTTCTGTGAAAAATGCCATTGGTAGTTTGATAGGGATTGCGTTGAATCTGTAGATTTCCTTGGGTAGTATAGTCATTTTCACAATGCTGATTCTTCCAATGCAAGAACATGGTATATCTCTCCATCTGTTTGTATCATCTTTAATTTCTTTCCTCAGTGTCTTATAGTTTTCTGCATACAGGTCCTTTGTCTCCTTAGGTAGGTTTATTCCTAGGTAGTTTATTCTTTTTGTTGCAGTGGTAAATGGGAGTGTTTCCTTAATTTCTCTTTCTGATTTTTCATCATTAGTGTATAGGAATGCAAGAGATTTCTGAGCATTAATTTTGTATCCTGCTACTTGACCAAATTCATTGATTAGCTCTAGTAGTTTTCTGGTAGCATCTTTAGGATTCTCTATGTATAGTATCAGGTCATCTGCAAACAGTGACAGTTTTACTTCTTCTTTTCCAATTTGGATTCCATTTATGTATTTTTCTTTTCTAATTGCTGTGGCTAAAACTTCCAAACTATGTTGAATAAGAGTGGTGAGAGTGGGCAACCTTGTCTTGTTCCTGATTTTAGAGGAAATGGTTTCAGTTTTTCACCATGAGAATGATGTTGGCTGTGGGTTGGTCATATATGGCCTTTATTATGTTGAGGTAAGTTCCCTCTATGCCTACTTTCTGGAGGGTTTTTGTCATAAATGAGTGTTGAATTTTGTAAAAAGCTTTTTCTGCATCTCTTGAGATGATCATATGATTTTTCTGCTTCAATTTGTTAATATGTTTTATCACATTGATTGATTTGTGTATATTGAATTATCCTTGCAATCCTGGGATAAACCCCACTTGATCATGGTGTATGATCCTTTTAATGTACTCTTGGATTCTGTTTGCTAGTACTTTTTGAGGATTTTTGCATCTATGTTCATCAGTGATATTGGCCTGTAGTTTTCTTTCTTTGTTACATCTTTGTCTGGTTTTGGTATCAGGGTGATGGTGGCCTCGTAGAATAAGTGTGGGAGTATTCCTCCCTCTGCTATATTTTGGAAGAGTTTGAGAAGGATAGGTGTTAGCTCTTCTCTAAATGTTTGATAGAATTTGCCTGTGAAGCCATCTGGTCCTGGGCTTTTGTTTCTTGGAAGATTTTTCATCACAGTCTCATTTTCAGTGCTTGTGATTGGTCTGTTTATATTTTCTATTTCTTCCTGGTTCAGTCTCAGAAGGTTGTGCTTTTCTAAGAATTTGTCCCTTTCTTCCAGGTTGTCCACTTTATTGGCACATATTTGCTTGTAGCAATCGTGCATGATCCTTTGTATTTCTACATTGTCAGTTGTTACTTCTCCTTTTTCATTTCTACTTGTATTGAGTCTTCTCTTCTTTTTGCTTGATGAGTCTGGCTAATGGTTTATCAATTTTGTTTATCTTCTCAAAGAACCAGCTTTTATTTTTATTGATCTTTGCTACTGTTTCCTTCATTTCTTTTTCATTGATTTCTGATCTGATCTTTATGATTTCTTTCCTTCTGCTAACTTTGGGTTCTTTTTGTTCTTCTTTCTCTAATTGCTTTAGGTGTAAGGTTAGGTTGTTTATTTGAGATGTTTCTTGTTTCCTGAGGTAAGATTATATTGCTGTAAACTTCCCTCTTAGACGTGATTTTGCTGCATCCCATAGGTTTTGGGTCATCATGTTTTCATTGTCATTTGTTTCAAGGTATTTTTTGATTTCCTTTTTGATTTCTTCAGTGATCTCTTGGTTATTTAGTAGTGTATTGTTTAGCCTCCATGTATTTGTATTTTTTAAAGATTTTCTCCTGTAATTGATATCTAGTCTCATAGCTTTGTGGTCGAAAAAGATACTTGATATGATTTCAATTTTCTTAAATTTACCAAGGCTTGATTTGTGGCCCAAGATATGATCTATCCTGGAAAATGTTCCATGAGCACTTGAGAAGAAAGTGTATTCTGTTGTTTTTGGATGGAATGTCCTATAAATATCAATTAAGTCCATCATGTTTAGTGTGTTATTTAAAGCTTGTGTTTGCTTATTTATTTTCATTTTGGATAATCTGTCCATTGGTGAAAGGGGGGTGTTAAAGTCCCCTACTATGATTGTTTTACTGTTGATTTCCCCTTTTATGACTGTTAGCATTTGCCTTATGTATTGAGGTGCTCCTATGTTGGGTGCATAAATATCTACAATTGTTATATCTTCTTCTTGGATTGATCCCTTGATCATTATGTAGTGTCCTTCTTTGTCTCTTATAATAGTCTTTATTTTAAAGTCTATTTTGTCTGATATGAGAATTGCTACTCCAGCTTTCTTTGATTTCCATTTGCATGGAATATCTTTTTCCATCCCCTCACTTTCAGTCTGTATGTGTCCCTAGGTCTGAAGTGGGTCTCTTGTACACAACATACATATGGGTCTTGTTTTTGTATCCATTCAGCCAGTCTATGTCTTTTGGTTGCAGCATTTAATCCATTTACATTTAAGGTAGTTATCGGTATGTATGTTCCTATTACCATTTTCTTAATGTTTTGGGTTTATTATTGTAGGTCTTTTCCTTCTCTTCTGTTTCCTGCCTAGAGAAGTTTCTTTAGCATTTGTTGTAAAGCTGGTTTGGTGCTGCTGAATTCTCTTAGCTTTTGCTTGTCTGTAAAGGTTTTAATTTCTCCATAGAATCTGAATGAGACCCTTGCCGGGTAGAGTAATCTTGGTGTAGGTTTTTCCCTTTCATCACTTTAAATATGTCCTGCTACTCCCCTCTGGCTTGCAGAGTTTCTGCTGAAAGTTCAGCTGTTAATGTTATGGGGATTCCCTTGTATGTTATTTGTTGCTTTTCCCTTGCTGCTTTTAATATTTTTTCTTTGTATTTAATTTTTGTTAGTTTGATTAATATGTGTCTTGGAGTGTTTCTCCTTGTATTTATCCTGTATGGGACTCTCTGTGCTTCCTGGACTTGATTGACTATTTCCTTTCCCATATTAGGGAAGTTTTCAACTATAATCTCTTCCAATATTTTCTCAGTCCCTTTCTTTTTCTCTTCTTCTTCTGAGACCACTAGAATTCGAATGTTGGTGCATTTAATGTTGTCTCAGAGGTCTCTGAGACTGTCCTCAGTTCTTTTCATTCTTTTTTCTTTATTCTGCTCTGTGGTAGTTAGTTCCACTCTTTTATATTCCAGGTCACTAATCCATTCTTCTTCCTCAGGTATTCTGCTATTGATTCCTTGTAGAGAATTTTTAATTTCATTTATTGTGTTGTTCATCATTGTTTGTTTGCTCTTTAGTTCTTCTAGGTCCTTGTTAAACGTTTCTTGTATTTTCTCCATTCTATTTCCAACATTTTGGATCATGTTTACTATCATTACTCTGAATTCTTTTTCCAGTTGACTGCCTATTTCCTCTCCATTTGTTTGGTCTGGTGGGTTTTTACCTTGATCCTTCATCTGCTCTGTGTTTCTGTCTTCTCATTTTGCTTAACTTACTGTGTTTGGTGTCTCTTTTTCGCAGGCTGCACGTTCGTAGTTCCCATTATATTTGGTGTCTGCCCCCAGTGGGTAAGGTTGGTTCAGTGGTTTGTATAGGCTTCCTGGTGGAGGGGACTATTGCCTGTGTTCTGGTGGATGACACTGGATCTTGTCTTTCTGGTGGGCAGGACCATGTCTGGTGGTGTGTTTGGGGGTGTCTGTGACCTTATTATGATTTTAGACAGCCTCTCCTCTATTGGGTGGGGTTGTGTTCCTGTCTTGCTAGTCATTTGGCATAGGGTGTCCAGCACTGTAGCTTGCTGGTTGTTGAGTGAAGCTGGGTCTTAGCATTGAGATGGAGATCTCTGGGAGAGCTTTTGCCGTTTGATATTACGTTGAGCCAGGAGGTCTCTGGTGGACCAATGTCCTGAACTCAGCTCTCCCACCTCAGAGGCACGGGCCTGATACCCGGCCAGAGCATGAAGACCCTGTCAGCCACACAGCTTAGAAGAAAAGGGAGATAAAAGAAAGAAAGAAAAAAATCAAATAAAATAAAGTCATTAAAAAAATTATTAAAAATTAAAAAATTAAAAGTAGTAAAAAAGAAAAAAGAAAGAAAGAAGAGAGCAACCAAGCCAAAAAACAAATCCACCAATGATAACAAGTGCTAAAAACTATACTAAAACAAACAAACAAAAAACCAGACAGACTGAACCCTAGGACAAATGGTAAAAGCAAAGCTATACAGACGCAATCACATACAGAAGCATAGAAATACACACTCACAAAAAGCAAAAAAGGAAAAAAAATATATCTATATATATAAAAAAAGAAAAGGATGGTAGCAACCAAATCAATAAAGAAATCTACCAATGATAATAAACTCTAAATACTAAACTAAGATAAACATAAGACCAGAAACAAATTAGATGCAGAAAGCAAACCCCAAATCTACAGTTGCTCCGAAAGTCCGCCACCTCAATTTTGGTATGATTCATTGTCTATTCAGGTATTCCAGAGGTAAAGGGTACATCAAGTTGATTGTGGAGATTTAATCCGCTGCTCCTGAGGCTGCTGGGAGAGATTTCCCTTTCTCTGTTTGCACAGCTCCTGGGGTTCAGCTTTGGATTTGGCCCTGCCTCTGCATGTAGGTCCCCTGAGGGCGTCTGTTCTTTGCTCAAACAGGAAGGGGTTAAAGGAGCAGCTGATTCGGGGGATCTGGCTCACTCAGGCCGGGGGGAGGGAGGGGTACAGATGCGGGGCGAGCCTGCAGCAGCAGAGGCCAGCATGACATTGCAACAGCCTGAGGTGCGCCGTGTGTTCCCCCAGGGAAGTTGTCCCTGGATCAAGGGACCCTGGCATTGGCGGGCTGCACAGGCTCCCAGGAGGGGCGGTGTGGATAGTGACCGGTGCTTGCACACAGGCTTCCTGGTGGCGGCAGCAGCAGCCTTAACGTCTCATGCCCGTCTCTGGGGTCCGCGCTGATAGCCGCGGCTCGCGCCCGTCTCTGGAGCTCATTTAGGTGGTGCTCTGAATCCCCTCTCCTCGCGCACCAGGAAACAATGGTCTCTTCCCTCTTCGGCAGGTCCAGACTTTTTCCCGGACTCCCTCCCGGCTAGCTGTGGCGCACTAGCCCCCTTCAGGCTGTGTTCACGCAGCCAACCCCAGTCCTCTCCCTGGGGTCTGACCTCCGAAGCCCGAGCCTCAGCTCCCAGCCCCCGCCAGCCCCGGCGGGTGAGCAGACAGGCCTCTCGGGCTGGTGAGTGCTGGTCGGCACCGATCCTCTGTGCGGGAGTCTCTCCGCTTTGCCCTCTGCACCCCTGTGGCTGCGCTCTCCTCTGTGGCTCCGAAGCTCCCCCCTCTGCCACCCGCAGTCTCCACCAGTGAAGGGACTTCCTAGTGTGTGGAAACTTTTCCTCCTTCACAGCTCCCTCCCAGAGGTGCAGGTCCTGTTCCTATTCTTTTGTCTCTGTTTTTTATTTTTTCTTTTGCCCTACCCAGGTACGTGGGGAGTTTCTTGCCTTTTGAGAAGTCTGAGGTCTTCTGCCAGCATTCAGTAGGTGTTCTATAGGAGTTGTTCCACATGTAGATGTATTTCTGATGTATTTGTGGGGAGGAAGGTGATCTCCACGTCTTATTCCTCTACCATCTTGAAGGTCTCTCCACTTCCTTAACTATTGATTTAGATATTTCTTCTGGGAAATTTGTAGCCAAGATTTTTTAATACAGTTGAATAAAATTCCTTGCATATAAACTAATAATATTCCTTGAATATAAAAGATATGAGGCAGCATAGTGAAAGAATTTTTATTCAGCTTTTTTCAAATACTCAGGATCACCTTTAACTATCTCAATATCCCTGGAAAGAGGGTAAAATTGATATTATTGTTTCTCTATCACAAATGAGTTAGAGATAAAGGAAAGCTATGTACTTTCACGATGTATCACATAATGTTTCAATTACCTCTAGATGTATAATAAACCACCAGACTAAGCCCCAAAACTTAGTGGCTTAAAAATAAGAGCAATTTGTTATTTCTCATGGTTCTCCAGGTCGACTGGGTAGTTTTTCTGCAGATATCTTGCAGCTACAGTTACGTGATGGATCAGATGGGAGGGCTGGAACAGCCCAGAGGACCAACCTCTTTCTACCCCCATGGTTTTTCATCCTGCTCTTTGTCACAGCATGATGGTCTCAGGTTATGAAAGGAAAGAAGCTACAATGCCTGATGAGGCTTTTGCTTAGAATGGCTTCCTCCACATTCTTTGGTGAAAACTAGTCGCAAGTTCAGCCCAGATGCAAGAGGTCAAATGTAGACTCCACATATTTTTTTTTAAATTGAAGTAGAGTTGATTTACAATGTTGTATTAATTTCTGCTGTACAGCAAAATTATTCAGTTATACACATATATACATTCTTTTTTATATTCTTTTCCATTATGGTTTATCACAGGATATTGAATATATTTCCCTGTGCTGTACAGTAGGACCTTGTTTATCCATCCTATATATAATAGTTTGCATCTGCTAATCCCATGCTCCCAATCCATCCTTCCTCCACCCCCCTTCCCCTTGGCAACCATAAATCTGTTCTCTATCAGATTTTACATATTGATGAGATAAATGGCAAAGTCGTATTGCAAAGAGTCTTGTGTATTAAGAATGGAAGTGGGTGGCCATCTTTTACAACTCATCACAATTTACTAGTAAATTTGGTACATTTCTGGCTTGCAGGCCACAAATCATTCACATTTCTCCCGTATGCAAAATATACTCAGTTCCACTGCAGTGTCTGCCAAGTGTCTCATTCCAGTTGCAGCATCAGACTTGAGGGGCTCATGTTATTGGGTTCTTCTATTCATGGGAAAGAGCATATTCTTAGGTTAGTTTAGAATTAACTTCTGCTTGCTTGATTCTCTGTTCTCTTCTGCTCTTGACTCTGACCTCTGGGCTCCTGTCTATGCCCACTGAAATGTAATTAACATTCTGTATTTACAGCTAGGTGGCTTAATCATCCTGCTTCCTGCTTATAGAATTTGGGGAACTATGGGCCTCTTTTCATTTTGAATTACCTCTTTTAGTCCAAGCTGGTAAATGATATGCAAAATTTTTGTGGATTTTTTTATAAATATGATTGAGCTTAACTCTATACCCCAAAAGTCATGTGTATAGTTCCTTGTGCGACAGACATTTCTCTACCTTGAGCTGCATATATAGCTGCTATGGAAACACATCTTTTAAGATTCCAAGAGTCTCTGGTAGCCACCACCTCAAATCTTTCTGAGGTCTCAACCAAGGGTCTCAGAGCAATATTCTTGTTTTAATCTCTACCTTAGGGTCATTGCTTACTTTCAGAAGATTTTGTCACCTGGAGAGACCAGAAATATAAAATAGTTTTATTTTCCAACCCAGAAAGTCTTGGCTTCTTTATATTTCTTTTAAATTCTGTTTGCATAAGGCAGAATTTCTTTCTTAGCTCATCATTCTAGTATCATAATTTTAAATGGTTAGCTTAAAAATAAAAGCCAATTAACATATTTAACACACTGCCCTGAAACTTTAGCCAAAGCCACAAATTCTTTAGTTGCATTTTGTGTCTTCCAAGCTATCACAGGAGACAGATTTTTCAAATCTCCTACAACAAAATATAGGTTTCCCTTGTCTGAGTCTCTGAGAGCAGTTTCTTTGCGTATATCAGGTATATTTTAGCCTCTACTAAATATCTCCTTTCTTCTAGTCCTGTCTCTCTGCCTGTTGCCTGATCTGAGAACCAATGCCACGTGCTTTAAGTTTTAGTTATGTGAGCACCCCCCACTTCTGATACCAGTTTCTCTCTTAGTTATTATTGCTCCATACAAAAAACAACAACAACAACAACAAAAAAGACACACTAAAACTTAGTAGCTTTAAACAACAAAAATTTATTGATTATCATGATTCTGTGTGATGACTGGGTAGTTCTGCTGCTTTTTCTTGACCTCACTCATGCAACTTCAATATGCTGGTGGTTCAGCTGGAGTGGCCAGAACATCTGGTCCTTTCTCTCTCCATCATAATTTTCAACCCAGGCTTCTTCACAGCATAATGGTTTCAAGATTCCAAGAGAACAAATGTAGAAGTATCAAGCCTCTTTAAGCCTCAGTTTGAAATTCACACCACATCACTTCTGTTACATGTAGTAGTCAAAGCAAGTTACAGGACCAGTAAAAATTCAAGGAGTAAAAAAAATTGATTCCCACTCTCTATGGGAGGAGTGGCAACATCACAATGTAGAAGGGGGCGTATTCCGACTGAGAGGAATTGTGGCCATATTTGCCATATACTACACACAGGCCATTGGTAGCTTCAAACAGAACCCAGATATATTAATTTCCAATATAAATAGTAACATATAAAAAGTGCCTAGAAATATGTATAGCATGTAAGAAATGTTATTAAATGTTATTTCTTACCACTTTTTGCTTCCTCAATATATTTCAAAAAGTATGCATTTTGCAGGGAATATGCTAATTTGCTTTACATGTTATATGATTTAAAATCAGTGAGTCCAGAACTAGAATACAAAATTTCACAATTTGTATGGAAACACAAAAGACCCCGCATAACAAAAGCAATCTTGAGAAAGAAAAACGGGGCTAGAGGAATCAGGCTCCTGGACTTCAGACTATACTACAAAGCTACAGTAATCAAGATAGTATGGTACTGGCCCCAAAACAGAAATATAGATCAATGGAACAGGATAGAAAGTCCAGAGATAAACCCATGCATATATGGTCACCTTATCTTTGATAAAGGAGGCAAGAATATACAATGGAGAAAAGACAGCCTCTTCAATAAGTGGTGCTGGGAAAACTGGACAGCTACATGTAAAAGAATGAAATTAGAACACTCCCTAACACCATACACAAAAATAAACAACATGGATTAAAAACCTAAATGTAAGGCCAGACACTATAAAACTCTTAGATGAAAACATAGGCAGAACACTCTATGACATAAATCACAGCAAGATCCTTTTTGACCCACCTCCTAGAGAAATGGAAATAAAAACAAAAATAAACAAATGTGACCTAATGAAACTTAAAAGCTTTTGCGTAGCAAAGGAATACATAAACAAAACAAAAAGACAACCCACAGAATGGGAGAAAATATTTGAAAACAAAGCAACCAACAAGGGATAATCTCCAAAATATACAAATAGCTTATGCAGCTCTATGTCAAAAAAACAAGCAACCCAATCAAAAAATGGGCAGAAGATCCAAATAGGCATTTCTCCAAAGAAGACATACAGATGGCCAAAAAGCACATGAGAAGATACTCAACATTACTAATTATCAGAGAAATGCAAATCAAAACTACAATGAGGTATCACCTCACACAGGTCAGAATGGCCATCATCAAAAAGACTGCAAACAATAAATGCTGGAGAGAGTGTGGAGAAAAGGGAACCCTCCTACACTCTTGGTGGGAATGTAAATTGGTACAACCACTATGGAAAACAATATGGAGGTTCCTTAAGAAACTAATAATAGGGCTACCATAGGATCCAGCAATCCTGCTCCTGGGCATATATCCAGAGGAAACCATAATTAGAAAAGATACATGCACCCCAATGTTCACTGAAGCACTATTTACAATAGCCAAGATATAGAAGCATCCTAAATGTCCATCGGCAGAGGAATAGATAAAGAAGATGTGGTACATATATACAATGGAATATTACTTAGCCATAGAAAAGGAACAAAATAATACCATTTACAGCAACATGGATGGATCTAGAGATTATCATGAAGTTAGTCAGACAAAGACAAATATCATATGATATTACTCATATGTGGAATCTAATTTAAAAAATGATACAAATGAACTTATTTACAAAACATAAACAGACTCACAGATTTCTAAAACAAACTTATGGTTACAAAAGGGGAAACGTGGGAGGGGGGAGGGATAAATCAGGAGCTTGGGTTGAACATACACGCACTACTATACATAAAATAGATAACCAACAAGGACCTACTGTATAGCATAGGGAACTCTACTCAATATTCTCTAATAACCTATATGGGTAAAGAATCTGAAAAAGAATGAATATACGTATAACTGAATCACTTTGCAGTACACCTGAAACCAACACAACATTGTAAATCAACTACCCTCCAATAAATTTTTTTTAAAAAGTAAAAAGAAATAGACAATTGAAATTATGCTTAGGTATAAAGAAGTTTGTTAATCTTACCTTTTGAAGTATATACTTCCAGATTACTTGATATTGCTTCTCTCTGGCCTTGCTTAGAGAAAAATGACTTTTCCCTGTCCTTGAATGTAGCTATCAACGTTGTCTATGCCATGTGATGGATGATGAATAAACTTGGCAGGCAGCAGAATAGGAAGGATAGGCAGGGACCAGAATGGGAAATAGATCCCATTGTGAAGATGCTTCAGCTGCACAGATAGAAAGAGTCCAGAGGGCAGAATATATGCTCTCCAGAGCAGTAAGCACATGTCGTTTTGACCATTGATAGATGTTAGGAAGGCATATTTGAGGTCTATAGGGGAACAGGTTACCACAATAAGGATTCTCAACAGGGAGCAATGTGTAGTAATGCAAGCAAGAGGGATCTTGGCAGGAGTCAGATCAGAGATCATGTAGCATGACCCTATATGTTAGGAAGAACTGGAAATAATAATATAGAAAAATAGAGTAGTCAATATGGTGTTTATCAAAATATTATTCTGGTTAAAACACTGGCTTTAGGTTGCACACACCTGGATGTAAATCTCAGCCCCTCCATTTGTTAGCTCTTCAACTTAGGCAGGTTATTTATCTTCTGTTCCTTAGTTAACATATGTAAAAAATAATTGGGAGTAAAAATAACTACCCTGAATATTTCTTGTGAGGATTAAATGAAGAGTATATGTATAAAGCACATAATAAATGTCTGACACATAAATATGACTACTACTTCTACTAATCACACAGCAGCAACAATACAATGGTGAAGCTCAGGCTTGGGGAGAAAGATGGGAAAAGATTCCTCAAAATGTGGTCTAAGAAGGGAATTGTAGCCAAAAATAAGAGTTTATTTCCTAGGGCTGAGATTCTGGGTCACAGTGGAAGGAAAGTGAAAGGGACTTACCGATAAGTCATCTAAGTTACTGAATTTGACTCCTATATTCCCTTGCCTAAGGACATAGTAGACCTCAGAGCAAGTTTTCAAGGGAGACTGTGGAGGTGAGGAATGAGAGGAAGAAATCAAGAGGAAGAAAGTTCAGGGGCACTGTTAGGGGGCCAGCCAAAATGTCACACTCAAGAGAAAGCCTCCTGTTGGTCTGTCTTGTTTGTATGCTAGAACTCTTTTCATAGGCATGCTAGTGCATTTTTGTAGCCAGCTCATTTATCTAGTGAAACACCAGATCCTTCTAACCCCCTTCCTCACCTCCATTCCTTAAGCTGAGGAGAAGATATTCTGGCTAGGAAATACCAGCAGGAGTCTCATCCAGATAAACAACCTACCCACCTCTCTGCTCTGTTCTTAACTCCCACTTGTGGGCAGAGATTTCATTCTAAAAGCACACCTGGGTCCAGGGAACCAGTCTGTCAATTCTCTCTAGCTGTACAAATTCTATAGTAGGTGCAAATGGACCAGAAGGAAATTGCTTCTAGGAGGAAACGGAGGGTTGGTTGTTGTTATTATTGTTGTTCCTGTTGGCACCAAAAGCTGTTGAAGGAGATGGGCCGTGCCTTTCTTTGGTAGGTTGCCATTTTGGATTCATCATCATGTAGATTTCTAAAACCTTGTATCTGAGGTTGCAAGATTGCAATTGCTAGCAGGTTTCTCACCTCAAATTTGGTGTATGTTTTGGAGCCTGTCAGTGTATGTGTACTCATCGTGATAATTGCATCATTCAATTTTAGAGTGAATTATCTTTTTTCATAGAAAGCAAAATTATCCCAAAAGAAAAATATGAAAGATTAAATCCCCCTATAACTACTCTTTGCTATAACTCTCTACCAAGCCTGAAGGATTGTCCCTATAAGCATTCTGTCCTCTTGATTTTTTACAATTGTTGTTATATGTGCTGCGAAGCACTTCCTGGGCATGTCATATTTCATTGTACAATTTGTTGTCATGCAGCTCTCCCATGCCCTATCAACTTCCCCATGCTTTGTCTTCTTAGTATTTACGTACTCTGTAATATCGTTTTGGTTATTTATGATCTGTCTCTTAATCACAATCACCTTGCCACCACTGGTAGAATGTAAGGAATGTTTACCCCAATGTTTCTCCCCTAGTCTAAACTTCCCCTTAATGTTATTGTTGAGTTTGGTGGTGATTATCATTATTATTATTAATGTGTCAGACACTTTATTGTGTGCTTTACTCACAGCTCTTATTTAACACTTACAACAAATATTAAAAGTAGCTATTTCTGCCTTCACTTCTTTTTTTTAAAATTAAGATTGATTTTTATTATGTGCTGGATATAAATTTTTGTTATTACCAAAGCACTTAAGTTACAATAGAAGTCAACAGGGAAATGTGTTTTTTTTTTCTTTATTGAAGTATAGTTGATTTACAATATTATATTAGTTTCAGGTGTACAACATAGTGACTCAATATTTTTATAGATTATACTCCATTCAAACATATTATAAAATTTTGGCTATGTTCTGTGTGCTGTAAATATATCCTTGTAGCTTATTTTATACATAGTAGTACATACCTCTTAATCCCCTATACCTACCTTGCCCCACCCCACTGGTAACCACTAGTTTGTTCTCCATATCTGTGAGTCTGTTTCTGTTTTTTATATTCATTTGTTTGTTTATTTTTAGATTCCACTATAAGTGATAATATAGAGTATTTTTATTTCTCTGTCTGACTTATTTCACTAAGCATAATACCCCCCAAGTCCATCCATGTTTTTGCAAATGACAAAATTTCATTTTTAGTGGCTGAGTAATATTCCATTTCATTTATATATATCATATCTTCTTCATCCATTTATCTGTTGATGGAAACTTAACTTGCTTCTGTATCTTGGCTATTATAAATAATGCTGATATGAACATTCTGGTGCATATATCTTTTCAAATCAGTATTTTCATTTTCTTCAGGTATATACCCAGGAATGGAATTGCTGGATCATATGGAAATTCTATTTTTAGTTTTTTGAGGAACCTCCATGCTGTTTCCCATAGTGGCTGCACCAATTTATATTCCCTCCAACAATGTACTGGGGTTCCCTTTTTCTATATTCTCGCCATCATTTGTTATTTGTGATCTTTCTGATGATAGCTATCTGACAGGTATGAGGTGATACTTGTTGTGGTTTTGATTTGCATTTCTCTGATGATTAGCAAAGTTGAGCATTTTTTTTCATGTGTCTGTTGGCCATCTGTATATCTTCTTTGGAAATATGTCTATTCAGGTCTTCTGCCCTTAATATCCAAAATACATAAACAAGTCATACAACTAAATACCAAAAAGACAAACAACATGATTTAAAAATGGGCAGAATACCTTCTTTACAAATGAAAAAAAACCCAAAAAACAAAAACCCCCTAAGGCTCAGAGTAGTAGTTTGCTTTGTTCCTAAAGTATCACCAGTGCCAAGAAATTCACCTGGCACATAGTAGGTCCTCAGTCAACATTTGTCAAAAGAATTCATGAATTAGTTGGAAAATAAGAAGTTGTCTTCACTTCCTCATATTACAAAAAGAAGAGATTAATAGAAAGGAGAAAGTGTTAGTTATAAATGCAGTTGTCTTTTAAGGGCAATAAGCTATATTATTTAAAAGACCTTTGTTCAAGTGAGTGCCTTGATGCCTGGTTAAGTTAGTTGTTATTTCCTATGTGAGCTCTTCACCATGACCCTCAAATCTTCCTGGCAAGGAAAGGAAGTGTGGAGAGTTAGGTGAGTACAGAGGTAAGACTCAGACCAGGGAACCAACATACAGCAGACTCAAGAATCACAACCAAAAGGGAACTTTAGAATGTGAACTCCCTGGAAATTTTAATTCCCTTCAAGGAATACTCCAAGGAAGCCAATCTAATTTCAGTCTTAATGAAGTGGAAGACATGAGCTAAAATTAGTGTTACACGTACCTAGCACAAAGAGGGCATTCTCCTTTCTCAGAAACCAAAGACAACAACACAAAAAACAACAACATATGAACTGTGTATTCAGCATAGTTTAAAGAGAGAATGTAAGGGTTTTTTTAAAATTGAAAAATGCTAAAATTTAGAATAATGATCTAAAGTAGCATATAGTAGAGACAACTGTAATTCAAAAAGGTGTGTTAGTGAAGACAAGGCAAGAGGAAATTCACAGAGAAGTAAAGAAATTATCTTGTTTTCATAATTATCCTCTTCCTCAGATGCCATACAGTTTTTTTGAAAATCTTTGTCAAAGTATAGTTTGGGATAGAATTAAAACAAGCCCAAAATGAGAACAATGAATTGTCAAGACCAAAGGCATGGTGATGTCAATGCTCTTATGGGGAGCACTTAGGGATGAAGCAACCATTCACCTCCCAGAATATGCCTATTAAGGTGGTTGAGATGGGGACTCCACTCTAGGCCTTGGCTGCCACTTCGATTTATAAATCTCCACATGCCTTGCATATTTTAAGGGCTTGATAAATAATAGCAATTTTAATGATTACTTCTCTGCCTTATGAACTTCTCTTCAATCTGTATAGTCCAACTGAAAGATGATTTTCTCTTTGAAACATTCTCAACTTCCCTTTCTCCCTTTATGGCAGGAATAATTTCCCCCCTTTTGTTGTGCATCCCAAGCATCTCTTACACACCCCTCTTATAACTTTAAACATTTTCTGTAGTGAGTATCCTATGCACATTTGTCTTCTTTGTTGGGTTGTATGCTCTTTGAATGCCAGGGATACATCGTATTCATCTCTGCCATGTGCTTACCCCAATGTATGCAGATAATTAGCAAATTTTTAATAAATGAAAGAAAAAAAGAAACAATGAATAAGTGAATGAAGGAGTGGGGGGCAACCCTGAGTGATGGGCAGGTCTGTATCAACTCCAGTTTACTGATAAACAAAAGTGAAGATGAAAGATGCTGAAGTTACAGCTAAAATTTATTGGATATATACCATGCTCCGGTTCTGATGGGCACTTTTCATGTATTATCATCATCCTTACAATAGTCATTCTACGTAGGTGATATTAGCCCCATTTCACACTCATCTTGGTAGCAACCATCAAACACATTCATCATTATCCCCATTTTGTAGATGAGTAAGTGGAGGCTTGTAGAGCTCTGAGACTTGCCCAAAGTCTACATGACTATTAAGTGGCAAGGATTGGATTTTACCCCGAGTCAGCTACAAAGGTGCAGTTAGTTATAAAATTATGACAAGAACCTAGACTCTCTGACATTAGTCCAGTATTTCATTTTAACTCTCATTCTCACTTTTGCAGCCCAAAACTTTTAACAAAGCTTTTAATAATCTCAAAGATAATCATGTGTAGATAGATCAGGTATCTATATACATTGTGGAATTTGAGAGGAAAGTAAAGATCTACCGCACTCTTTATTATCTATCTCAATATTTTGCCAATGTATCTATAACTCCTAGCGTCATGGAAGGTGACGTTTCCCAAAGCGGGTTCTGTGGCTGCTCATAGGTGTACTGGGTTCAAATAGTTCAGGGATTTGAGATTAAATGTGGGATTAAATACAGTGTAATTTATTCTTAAGTATCTCGTGCAGGACTCCTTTGATGTGCTAATGTGTATTGTGAACTTACAACAGGTGAATAAGATATAGAGCAATTCTCAATTTGAGATAGGACGCCATCCCCCTTCCTTTTTTTTTCTGAGTATCACGGAGAGTTTTTTTCCATAACACATACTTCTGAAAAGTGCTTGTTTAAGGCACTGTGCCTCTGGAAATCTCCAACAAAAATGTCAGTGGTATTAGCTGAGGCAGTTTATACACAGATCCATGAGCTTTCACCCACAAGTGGTGGCAGGAGAAGGCCATTTTCTACCATGCAGTTTTGTCTAAATTGAAATTGGACTGCTCAGTAGATCTGTATCATCATCCCAGTCCTGTCCATTAAGAGGAACTTGTTCAAGTTATTTTCCCTCTATAAGCTCCAGTTTCCTCTTCAATAGGGTGGAGCTAGTAAAAACTACTACATAAATGTTGTGACTAACTAATAATAACAATCATAAAACTATTGAAAGAGCAACACTTATTTGTCCTTACTACTGCCAAGCACAAGTTTAGGTATTACTTTCATCATCTTTTTTAGCCTTTGTGGCAACCATGAGAATGGGTTATTATGCTCATTTTGTAGCTGAGCAGACTGCAACTCAGAATTGTTATGTAGGTTTCTCATGATCACACAGCTAGAAGGTGGAGGAACCAAATTTCAAATCCAGTCCATCTGATCCTTTTACCTGTGGTTTACTAACTTGAAATTCCAAATGTGATTATTACCTTGATAAATAATAATAATGGGGATAGGAAATATTTTGATTCTCCTTATGTGCCAGGTCTTGTTTTAAGTAGCTTATGTGTATTTTTTAATCATCACAATAATCTTATTTATGTAAGTTTGCTGTGTAAATTTTATATGCTATGTAATTACAGCTTTCTATTATTACTACTATCATGAATAATGAATAAATCCTTATGCATTATTTTCCTGATTCTATTTTCCTCCTTGTTTTCAAAACTTTTAATATAAACAATATTATAGAATGTTAAAGCTGAATGAGATATTAGGGGTTACTTAATCTTATTGACCTTCTTTTTGGGACTGTCTCTTAATTTGCCAAACCACTGTGGGCATGGTACTTAGACTGGATTGTTTGTGATTCTTGACTTTACGTTGATCAAACTATTTGGAAAGTGTAGCTTCAAAAGAAATGTTGAGAGACAATTACAAGATATCACCAAAAATCTAGAAAATAAGTTTTAACTTGAAATAAGACAAGCATCTATTTGGTGCATATTTACCTTGGAGTAAATTTAACAGGACTTGCACCTCTCAAAAGGCTCATCCTTGGTAGCAAACACCCAGTTATAAAACTTGGTGTTGGAGGAGGTCATTGAGAGAACATGGCCACCGGTTGACCCAAGAGCTGGATCCTGTCAATCAGTGGCTATTAAATGTTCCACCTACCAATCTGGAGTGGTCTGCCTCTTTCTTCAGTCTCTCCATGCCCTTCGTGTATGGGGGACATTTTCACCCGGGAAGCTCCTGAGTTTGCAAACCAACACTTGGGAATGGCTCTGTGGTACCATGAAATGCATCTAGGTCTGGGTGGCAGGAAAACTGGACTCTAAGACCACATGCTGCCATTGGCTTGCTCTGTAGCTTTGTCTTTAATTAACAGTTATTCATCCATGCCAAACGTCTTTATTGAACAGCTACTGTCAGGTGCTATGCCACACAATGAGAATAAAAGAAAAGCAAAAATTCAGACAGTTCCTGACCTCAGGGGGTCAGCCTGATAAAGCTGATTTGGGACACAAAGCACCTATAGATAGTGTGTCTTGCACTTGGTAGAAGCTTGGTGCGCTGTACTTTCTTCTCCTTGATTCCTTGGGACAGTAACTTCACTTTCCCAGTTGTCATTTTCTTCATTCATGAAGTGGAGGACAGGATGGAGAGAGTGGCATGATGGAGAGGACAAGTTCCAAGATTCCTTCTGGTTCCAACTTCAAAGATTGATCAGTTTCAGGATAATTACCAGGTACAGATCCAACATATAATGTGTTTGCGATGGATGGTGTTTGGCAATAAGAGAGGAAGAAGTTGCTCTTTCTGTTTAATTTTCACTTCACCGTGATAATTTAATAGCATGAATGATAAATCCAATCAATATGCAATCGAGTTTACTAGTTCAATTTGTGAGAAATCTGGAGACCTAATCCACCTCTTCCTGCTTCTTACAAGTGTACTCATGCTATGCCCTTTATCAGTGTTAAGAGGTGAATTTCATTCTCAGTTGATAAAGTATGTTGTTTAAAAAGCATTTCAGGGACTTCCCTGGTGGCGCAGTGGTTAAGAATCTGCCTGCCAATGCAGGGGACACGGGTTCGATCCCTGGTCCGGGAAGATCCCACATGCTGCCGAGCAACTAAGCCCATGCGCCACAACTACTGAGGCTGTGCTCTAGAGCCCATGAGCCATAACTACTGAGCCTGCATGCTGCAACTACTGAAGTCCGTGCGCCTAGAGCCCGTGCTCCATAGCAAGAGAAGCCACCGCAATGAGAAGCCCGCGCTCCACAACACTCGCCGAAACTAGAGAAAGCCCGCGCATAGCAACAAAGACCCAACGCAGCCAAGAAAAAAGCATTTATTTTCTTGGTGATGAGCTTTTGTGCATAAACTCTAAGAAGTTTTCCATACCAACTACAACAGGAATGCAACTCAGATTTGCAAGTCTCCTTCCCTTGAATATAATCAGAATTGAAGTGTCCTCATCTGGAGCAAGATCATTCTATTATCTACCATTTTAAATAATTAGGTTTTAAGTGGTCGATTTTTTTTTTTATTCTCTACACTGCCCGACACATTCTGAAGGGCTGGTTATTTATCGTTTCTCAGAGAAAATCATCCATCCGAAAAGTTTGGGGGCAGATTTAAATTCTTGTGAAATAATTTTCTCCTTTTAAAGTAGTCATTCAACTTCTATAATTGGAGAAAACTTTCTGAGATTTTGGTCAATGAGTACTGCTTTCATTAATTCCTAGATCTGAAAGGATTTGCTAGTAGCCTATCTGAAATGTTGATACAATGATGCCATAAATCTCCAATGAATAGTAATAATAATAAAAGCATCTCATACTGGAGCATCTGAAGTTTTTAACTCAGAAGACTTTCACAACAATCCTACAATCTATGGAATAGTCAAGCACTATTATTGCCATCCTCTGACTGAAAAAAAAAGTTGCAAATTAAAGAGTTAGTATAAATGAACTCATTTTAAAACTTTACAGAAGTCTTATTGCAGCCTGAAAAAAAGTCCACTTTTAACTCCTATCACAGTTTATAATTATTATTTAATAGCTTTCTCCCCAGACTGTAAACTTCTCCAGATTAAGATCCTTCTATATGTCTTTGTATCCATGACACCTAATACATTGATTGGCACATAGTTGCTGCTCAAATGTATGTTAAGTGAATAGCTCATCATAACACGTGGATAATCGTGACTTGGTTGAATAAAGTTGGACTTGAATGGATTGAGGCTTGTTATGTATATAATATTTTGGAAAAAAATATGAATATAAAAGATTGAGGAAACATTGCTGTCACATCTAGAACTTTTTTCCAACAGCTCATTTGTTCATTGATTCAAGGGTGCATGTCCTTCTTTCATTAACTTATTTACCCCTTCATTTAATCATTTATTAATTCACCTATATTGCATCCACTGGGTGCCTATTATTTACCGTATACCTTATTAGAACTCAAATAAGATCATGTTTTTGTTGCTGTTCTGCTTAGAGTTGTTTTTCTTCATTAATATCCTAGGTTATTATTTTAGCTTCTCCCTGAACTTTGAATGATAAGTAAATATCAGAACTTCTCATACCTTCTTATTTCTTGCTGTAAAATAGAAATTATGATTCACGCACTTGTTCTTTGGGTTGAGAGATGACTAAGGAGCACTTATTTTGAGGTAAATATTTCGATGAGAGATGAGGGGAAAGCAGAATGAGTTCATAATAGATAACCTCATTTCCAAGAGGAGGACATGATTTGTGGAGCTGAGTGATCCAGGTTGTCCCTCTGGACTTCTGAAACTAAATGTCCCTCTGGGACTTTTGTCAAGGTCCCAAGACTCTTCCTCATCCCTCCTCTGTCTTTTCCTTAGGGAACATCATTTATGTTTCTTCTTCCCAGTGGGCAGTAACTCTTCTCTCATGGCTTTTCCCCCCTCTTCCTAACACTTAATTACTGGTCTCTCTTACTCCTGCCTGTCTCCACGCTACCAAATACAGTAATACCCTGAGTATAGCCATGAGTCCTGCCCACATCTGTTCACAATGATTCAGTGGCTGTTACTGTCCACACCCATTAGTTGGGCATTCAATGCCTTCTACTTTCAGGCCATGCTTACTTTAGGAAAATTATTTCCCATAAATTTCTTTATGTATCTATCTCAAGTCGAACTGACCACTTACCATTCCACATTCTACATCTCCCAAGGAGCTGCCTCAGTGCCCTTGTTCTTGCATTTTTTTTAAGCCTAGGGTAGCCTTTCCCTCTACCTTCCCAAATTCATATTCTACTTATTCTTGAAGAATCAGTTAATATATCAACTACTTCATTAAATGGTTGATCTCTCAAACTAGAAGTATTTTTTCTGTCCTTGAATTCTAAACTCCAAAGCACTTTATCTGCAACTGTCTTATGCCATAGTGAATCATATAGAATGTAGTAAAATTATAATCAGTTGTACAAGCTTTATTTTCATTTCTAAATTACATTTTCCTTTACAGTGAGGTAAGAGTCTGATTCTTTACTATATTTGCAGTATACACTGTGGGGGGGTGAAGGGCAATATTTGTTGAATGAGTGAATGAACGAATGAACGAGGTATTTGCAGAGGAATGTCTAGGTGCCTCATCTTCTTTAATGCTACAGTCAGTGTATAGTATAATGCTACTTTTTATGAAATGATCATATTACTGAAATCCTCAACTATCCAAATACAGCAAAGAATCTGAAACTAAGTGAGAAATTCCTCTGAGTGGCAAGGAAAATAGATATGGCCAAGTTTATTTACGTGGTGCATACCCTGAGGCTAGTTGGAGCTTATTCAGGTGTTAAGTGTTACCGTTGGGTTACTGATTTAATGAGCTTAGTTATTTAGTTGCCATAGAAACTAATAGCAATAAGGAGGGATAAGCATATCATGAGAGAGAAGGAAGCATGAAAGCAACTAGTGTGATATATCATAATATCCTAGAGATCATCGCTCTTGCAGGGTAAGTGCTCTGAGAAATAATCCAATAATTTTATCAAATATAGTTTACAGGGGATTTGTATTTTGCAAACATTTCCACCAAGAATAGTCCCCAAAGTGAAGTTTGTTATCTGAAGGTGTCAGCTTCCGTAATCTGGACATGCTGATTGTAAGAATGCCTTACAGCTGTAAAACATTTTGACATCTTTAAATGGCTTTAATATAAGATCACATGAATGATAAATATTGTTTCTAGTTTAATGAGTGGGAGGATAGGCGCCCCCAAACATAACTTGGTCAAAAAGTCATAAACAAGTAAACAACATAGCCAAGACTCAAGTACATATATTCTGTACCCCAAATTATTTCCATTTCATTATATTGTAATGACACTTATATTCAATACTTTATCCCATATTGCTTTTGAAAAAAAATTGATATAATTCTCTTTTGGGTCAATACATTTGCTAAGTGACAGCTTGGCTGGAACACACCTAGTGTGATCATTTCAAAGGCCACTTACATTTTAGGGTTACAAGGAAATCACCTGCCATAGTTCAGAGCTGTATTTCGAAAGCTGTTGTCTTCGAGTCCCTGAGTTATTATTAACTTCAGATGTCCAATCAGCGCTCTGGACATCATCCAACTTCCAGTGTATACATCTCTTTTCCTGAGGGCTCTTTGCAGGAAACTGTTCTGCTAATTAACAGCTGGCTAGAAGTGCTGGGGAATTAGAAACCTCAACCAATTACTGATGCAAGTGAATGTATAAATACGCCAACTCTCTCGACCTTCAAGTGATATACAAATATATCCCTGGGATTCCCTGCAGGATTAAGCTTTAGTCATCCAATGTGATGACTGGCTTAACTCAACTCGTATTGACAGTCTTCCCTCCTCGGACACTGTTTTGTTTCCCTATAGGTCATCCCTGTACCTTCCACATAAACCTCCTGCCCTCAAATCGTTTCCTCAATCTCCTTTTGGAGGAACTCATAAGACTAACATATCTGGAGGAATTACTGTGCTTTAACTACATCAGTTCATCTATTCACTCATAAAAAGAATAATTAGTAATATAACCAAAACTGATACTTTAACACTGATAGCCATGATTCCAAGTGTTATAATGTTTTTCGTTATTTACCATCACAGGCCTATGAGGTAATAATTATTATTGGCCCCATTTTACAGGTTAGGAACCTGATGTTTGGAAAGGATTAGTAAGTTGGCCAAGGTCACTCAGTGTGACAATGATGGAGCCAGTAGTTGAACCTAGGCTTTCCAATGCTAGAGCCTAGTTATTAATCTTCAAGAAATTAAATTGATTCAGGCTCATGTGGATAGATATATATGCAGGAGGGGTCTGAATAGGAGGAAGCAGCTCTTTGTGGGCAGGGAGATGAGTTTCTTCTTTGAGGGACCCACCTGCAGCCACCTAAACTCTATTGCCCTGAACCCTTATCTTTTAGAGGTCCAAAAGGTAGCAACTACTTTTAGTGTCAGTTTGAATGTGTAAACATTTAACTGAAATGGTGAAGCTTAGGAAAGCATGATTTCTCTCTGTTCCCTTCACTGTAAGGGCATTGGTGATTAGAATAAATAATTGCTCTGAAAATAGCTCCATCCCATTTG
This sequence comes from Balaenoptera ricei, assembly GCF_028023285.1. Lineage (NCBI taxonomy): Eukaryota > Metazoa > Chordata > Mammalia > Artiodactyla > Balaenopteridae > Balaenoptera > Balaenoptera ricei. The sequence continues at coordinate 84,826,626 of NC_082646.1, read as the reverse complement.
TTCAAACTATTAAGCCCATCAATGAAGTTAATTTATGAGAGGAATGACACACATGTTGGCAAATTGTTCTCTTCATCTTGGCAGCCTTCATATTTCTCATCTCTTTTTTACCTTCTTTTCTGCCTCTATTTGCTGTTTATGCTGTCACTTCTCAGTGTCTTTTGGGAGCTGAAGTTTCCTGCAGCAAATTTGTGTTTTTTTCCATCTCTAAGTTCATGCACAGACCTATTTTGTCTACTTGCTTATAAGGATATGTTTGCTATCTCCTCTCTTCTACATTTTGATGATGACCATTTGATTTCTTATCTTCTGGATTTCATCTGCTACAGTCATTTTTCATTAAACATCTCTCATCCTTCTTGCATTCTGGTGTTGATATGGCATAATCAGATAGAGTTCAGTGAGTAAAATAGAAGCAAATGACTCCTGCACATGAAAAGGACAGAAAATAATTGTTGCTTTAAAAGGCAACTGTGCTTTAAACTGTTGGGCTATGTGAGGAAGAATTCCTTCTAGGAAGAGATTTGCCTCTTCTCTTAGGAAAAACCTCTCTCTGGGCTTGTTTTGTTATGAAAAACAAAGTCTTCCATCTTTTGCCCTGTTCCCCACTAAATGGAAGCAGGCATTTTGGGCCTCCTCTGGTGGCTGGTGAGGGGAAGACAGGATCTTGGGGGCGGGGTTCCTGTGACTTGGGAGAAGATGGAAGAGAAAGATTGCAGTAGGAAAAAAGGTGCCATATCCAGACAGCAGTGAGAAAGCTGAAGGTAAAAGAAAGCCAGTGAGGGCTTCCCTGGTGGCGCAGTGGTTGAGAATCCGCCTGCCAATGCAGGGGACACGGGTTCGAGCCCTGGTCCGGGAAGATCCCACATGCTGTGGAGCAACTAAGCTCGTGCGCCACAACTACTGAGCCTGTGCTCTAGAGCCCGTGAGTCACAACTACTGAGCCCACGTGCCGCAACTACTGAAGCCCACGCACCTACAGCCCATGCTTTGCAACAAGAGAAGCCACTGCAATGAGAAGCCCAGGCACTGCAACGAAGAGTAGCCCCCGCTCACCGCAACTAGAGAAAGCCCACGCGCAGCAACGAAGACCCAACACAGCCAAAAATAAATAAATAAAATAAATAAATTTTAAAAAAAAAGAAAGAAAGAAAGCCAGTGAGACAATCCTGGTAGAAATTCTCCAGGGAACTTTAAAAGCATAATGTCTCATGTTCAATATTGTTTTTGCCTCCTCTGTATTCTGCCAAAATCCCTTCTGTAATCACTAAACATTAGTTGAAAACATACTACACACTGCCTTGTGGTGTCAGCAGTGTCTGGAGGACTAAGAAAGGCAGGGCAGTGTCCAATGTGGGGATCAAAGGATGAGAGAGAGAAAACTGTAACCACAGGATGCTGATGAATGAGGTGATAGAAATTCAGTGAGAACAGAAATTCATGGCACAAGGTGGGCAGGAGAGCTTACCTGCACTGCCTACCACAGACACACACCCTGCACAGAGAATCACTTCTTCACATCTAAGTAAAAGTAACGTTTTAGAAACATAAACCTGATTATGTCATTTCCTACTTAGAATGCTTCTGAGGCTTTCAGGGAACACTCCTTACAATAATTTACATGTCCCTTTATGATCCTACTCATCTCTTTAGCCTCATCTTGCAACAAACCTTTCCTCCATATCTATTGTATTTGTCCTTCATCCACTCTGGGCATCAGTTCATTCCCTCCAACTTGCCATGATCCCCCTCGCCACAGGACCATTGCACATGCTGTCCCATCTGCCTGAAGCATGTTCCTTACCTTCTTTGAAGAGTTGATTCTTGCTTATCCATTAGATTGCAACTTAAGTGTCCCTTCCTCAGGAAGCTGTCCTTGGTCTCTCTGACCAATGCCTCTCTCAAAGCCCTGTGCACCTCTTCTTCACTACGCCTGCCATAGTTGTAACCTCACAATGGTTTGTGGGATCACTTGATTAATGCATATTTCCCCTGCTAGTTGCCAAAGTTTCACTCAACAGGTACATCTGACTTTGATGAGAGTTTTGTCCCCAGGGTCTTGTCTGAAGGAGGGAGGGAGGGAGAGAGGGAGGAAGGAAGGAAGGAAGGAAGGAAGGAAGGAAGGAAGGAAGGAAGGAAGAAAGGAAGGAAGGAAGGAGATAAACATTTATCAGGGGCCTCAAAAGTCTTCCCTGCCTGGTGATACTTGAAAAACGTTTGGAAGAGTCTAGTTCCCTTCTGGTTCTTAGAACTGACTGAGAGTCCTGTTTCAGAGAAAATTAAAACATTTGCCAAAATTGGTAGTTAAGGAAAGTTCTTATCCATTTAGTTAGGCTTTGTCCTGGGACCACAATGACTATGATGATGATGATGATGGTGATGAAAGTATGTAATATTCATTTTGATTACCCTTCTCAAACTCTTTAATATGTATGTATATGTGTGCATGCATTTGTTTGTATATAGAAAGAAGGAAGAACTTTCTCTCCAACTACAATCATTTAGCAACAAGCTAAAGACCATATGAAGAAGAAATCTCTCTTGCTCTATTTGACTGACAGTCACTTCTGCTCTGGACAGAGAACAATTTGGCAAGAGCAAGGAACACACATGAACACTGGTCTAATGACCTCATCTTCTTTTCCAAGTTTTATTTTTTCGAAACAAACTCTTCCTCTCAGGGTATAGCTGACTGTTAAGGTATTTTATCCCCAGGTACTAACTATGGAGTTGGAGTCCTGAATTAAGACTGGCTAGAACATGAATGGACCTAGAGATTATCATACTAAATGAAGTAAACTGGACAGAGAAAGACAAATATCATATATCGCTTAAATGTGGAATCTAAAAAAAGTGATACAAATGAACTTATATACAAAATAGAAATAGACCCACAGACATAGAAAACAAGCTTATGGTTAGCAAAGGGGAAAGGGAGGGCTAAATTAGGAACTTCGGATTAACAGATACACACTACTGTATACAAAATAGATAACCAACAAGCACCTACTGTAGAGCACAAAGAATTTCACTCAATATTTTGTAATAAACTATAAGGGAAAAAATCTGGAAAAGAATATATATATATATATATATATATATATATGTATAAATGAATCACTGTGCTGTACACCTGAAACTAACATGACATTGTAAATCAACTATACTTCAATAAAAAAACTAAAGGTTCTTCCATGTTGTAGTGTGAAAAAAAAAAAATGAAAAACTGGCTAGAAATCCTAACCTGACTTCATCACTTAGCAGCTGTGTGACCTTGGGCAAATAGTTAACCTGTTTGAGCCTCAGTTCTTTCACATTTAAAATGGATATACTACGCCCATGTCAGGGGGTTGTGGTGAGCTCTAAATGAGGTGAGGTATGGAAAACCAGCTGCAGAGTAGATGCTTCAATGTTCCTTTCTTGTCTCCTGTCTGAATCCTATTTTCTGAGCTTGTTTCCATTCTTTCCAGCTTCTGGCAGAAGTGAGTTGGCTCATCAATTATTACTTCACAGTGCAGGTTGGTTGCCTCTTTGTACCATGAAAAATAGGAAAAGAAAAATAACATTAGTAATCTTTAATTGATCCTCCTGAGAGGGATCAAATGCCAGGAGTGAGTTTTAGGAGCGCCTTCAAATACGAGGGGCTGAAGTTAGATATTAAATTCTTATGAATGCAGAGAAAGGAGAACTGTCTGTGACCCAGCACATCTTTTGGCTAGTGAGCTAATGCATCATCTCTGAGAGCAACTGTGTCATAAAACTGTGTTTTACTAAAGGGAACAAAGAGCTCCTCTGGCTTCTCCCCCCACCAGCCATACTGTCGTCCTCTCCTTTCTGGAAGCTGCCAGAGGCGGGGGCTCACTAGTGCCAGTCAGAGTCTACAGAGTGCTTACTTCCCTTCTTTTCCAATTTTTGTTCTGCTACTAGGGTTCCTACCAGAGAGATCTCTGAGCAGGCTTTTCTAGTATTTGCAGTGACTTGTCCAATGTGTAAGAAATAGACAAATGTCATTTAGTGGTGATTTCGTCTCTGCTTCTCTTTCTCTCATTCAGAAGCACCATAATTCCCCAAATTGAATTTGGAAAGAGATATTGTTCACTGACCATGGGGACAGTAAATATATGCATAAATGGAATCAAACCTCTTTTCTCAAGCAATTTGTCTTCACTCTAGCCTGAAATCATCTTTTAAAACTGGAGAACAGCCTTAATTCAGACTCCAACTCAATAGTTAGTGCCTGGGGATTAAATATGTTAATGATTCACCAGAGGAGAAGTTTGTTTTGTAAAAATGAGACTACGAGGGGAGATGAGGTCATTATATCATTGTCCACTAGTGGTCAGGAGAGGAGCGACTGAGTTCAGGGCAGGAGTACACGGGCAATTTTAGGTGGGTCAAAATGAGATCTGCACAGTACTATCATATTTAATTCTCTGCACCAAGAACTTGTTAAGTTAGTGACTATAATTACCCCTGTCCATTTTACAGATGAGTTCTGAATGGAGTTCAAAGTGATTAAGTAATGTGTTGGGGGTCTTATAGTTATTAAGTGATAGAGACACCATTTGAACAAGAACCATCTGACTTAGACAAAGCTAGAGTCTAAGCTCCTAGCTAACCACTACGCTATACTGTGAGCTAGCATTCCTTAAATTGGTAGAGACATACGTAAAATGATAGCTAAGAATACCAGAGATTTGGTATGAATGTGAAACAGGCAGAGCAATCCACAAACACCGAGGGCATCTCTGAGGAGGTTGTATTCGGGATGGCAGCCTAAGGCACCAGGCACTGGAAACTTGTCTCAAGATCACTAGGAAAACTGAAGCCTGTCTCCTGTTTTAATTTGCCATACCAGTGAAGGCTGATGAAGTTGCATATCAGATAGAAACTTTGGATCCCACTCATACTTTTGTTCTAGTGTCAGAAGTGTCCCATTCACTTTATCCCAGTGAAAAGAGTATATTAATTGGGAAGATGCTAGGATTTTTCTTACAGAGTTCTTTTGTCTTCAGGGAAGGTTTTAAGATGGCATATTTGGAACTGCATGAAAAGTCTTCAAGTATTTCTGCTTCTACTTTAAAAATTTTATTCATTCATTTCACACATCCATTCATTCCTCCAGCATCTCTTTATTGAGGGCCTTCTATATCCAGGCACTATACATTGTGCTCTTCACTTGGTCTGCTCATTCTGAACACCATCTACTTTGTAGTAGATTTCAGAATATCCCTAACATCCTTCTGAAATCAGCCACAACAGCTACCTCCACATTTTGTGGAAAAGTAGATACTGTATTTCATAGACCAGTTACTTAAGCTTCTGAGTGCCCATATTTGTAGAAGAGAGGTAGGTAGTAATGAGTGGATTAGACTAGATGGATCATCAGGTGTTTTCTAGTTCTCAGGTTCTTTGATCTTGCATCTTTGGTCTTAGTTACACTCAGCAAAGAATCTTCTGAGTCCACTTAGGTTTGAAGGTGTTGGGGGTTTCATTTATGCCATGAAGAGTTTGGGTGCATTTTCTTCCATCTCTGAAGTTCTGGCTTTTAATGAAACTTCTGCTCCACGTAGCTCCAGGGCTAACCTCCTTGGGGGAGAAAAGAGTAGCTGCATCTCTGAAATCTCCACTGATTCTGAGGAGGTCCTAGTTGTCTCATTGGAGGATACTGTAGCTTGAGGAAAAGACTCTGCTTTCAGAGTTTGAACCAAGCATGTGTCGTGACCCTCTTTTCCCTCATGGGAGGCAGTTTTGAGGGAAATGAGGTAGGAGCAGGAGTTCCAGCTTCAGATTGCCTGGGGTTGAATCATGATTTCCTACTTGCTGGTGTGCCCTGAGCCAAGTTATTTCACCTCAGTTTCTTCATCAAAGAATTGAGCTGATAGTAATTTACATGGAGGTAATGACAACTAGAGGCAAGAATACTTATAGAGCACTTGGAACAGAGCTTGGTTCATAGGGAGCAGTCAATAGCTAATAGCTATGATTTTGTCCAATAAAAGCCATTGGTCAAATATTGTCTCCAAGTTCGGGAGTCTGTGAACCTTACGGAGTATAGTGAGGGCACGGCTGGGGGAGGCAGGTCAGGTTAGAAGGACACGGGAGGGCATGTGGAGGGGTCAGGAAAGGGCTTCTGGTTCAAGCCAATGGGAGGAATAAGCATATGTGAGCATATTTCCAGAATAGAGATACACTTCTTTTTGTCTTTCTTTCTGTGTTTATTCAACAAATAATTACTTCCTCTTTGCCCTTTGCCCCTCCCCCATCTCTCTTTCCTCCTTCCCATTTTTCTTCTTTTTTCTTTCCTCCTTTCTTTGCTCCCTTTGATAAAATTCTAGCCTGGGAATGGGAAAGAGCCTGGGCAGAGAGGAAGGGCTGGGAATACATGGGAGAGAAAAGCTAGGCAAAGGTGGGAGTCTGTTTTGGCCTTCTTTCCTTTTGACTTCAAGCCGTGCTTCTCTCCAGGCTGGGGAAAGGCCAGATAGGCCTGTGACTTATTGATCAAGAATGGAAGAAAAAGTCATGTGGCAGGTGGCAGGCTGTGCTACATCCAAATGAGTCTGGGCCTTATGGTGGGGGGCCTGGAAGGGAAATGTCAGCTGTACCAGTGAAAGCTACAGAACAGGCCCAGGGGTTGGAACTGAGCAGGGAGAGAACAGCTGTGCAGTCGGGCCCCAGCCCCAAAGGCAGTCATGACATGTGGCCTCCTTCTATTGTGTGGTGGTGGTAGATGGGGTGCTAGGCTGGGGTAGGGAAGGGAATCATGGTGCTTCTGGAGAAGGAATGGGACAGGCTTCCAGAGAGAGCTCAGAGGCTCAGCTGTCAAGAGGTGCACTGGGGTTTACAAGCTTTGTCTCTGCCTGTTGCTTTTTACAGTGAAAAACACAAAATGTAGCTTCGCCAACTAATCTGAAGCCTTGCTCTTAATCGATACCTGGGGTCAGACTGTCATGAAAAGAAGCACTGCCATTGTGGATTGGGAGCAGCTATTTGACAAGATGGCTGTGCCTGATGACAAGGACAGAAATAGGATAAAAGCTGTGACTGAATACATCAGGCAGTGTGCACATCGTGTTTATCTCTCCCTGTTTCATCTTCCTATATGTTATCACTTTGATTTTCAAAACAACCATGGGTTTACAGAACTTGGAATAATAAGAGGACACACACACACACACACACACACACACACACACACACACATACACACACACTATCTGACATAACTAATCCCCATAAGAAACAGACTCTCTGCAATTCAACAGATGTTAGAAGGGACTTTCGGTGTCCTCCCCAATTTCTCAGTCAAAGCAGGAAGTTTTCTACAGTAACCTGGGTGGGTGGTCATTCTTCCCTTTCTTAAGTATTTGCATTAACAGTAATCTCAATACTTCTCGTGGCAACTCATTCTATTGTTGGTAGCTCAAGGAGCATTCAGCCACACCTCTGGGCTCCTGCTTTTCAGTAAGCCCTAGGAATAACAGTGATGGGAGAAATCAACTCTTTATCATTGACATACAACTAACTGCAGCTCAGTTTAGATCCTGGGTGCCCAAATCCAGCAGCAATCCTTCCCTCTACTCTCTTATTGTTCTGCAGTACTGCCAACATCACCACCATTGACTCCCAACAGACTGGTGGGACTAGTTCTAGATGAATAGCTGCATCTTAAGTATTGCTGCTGCCTTCCTTATTACTCCTGTTCCCCTGAGGGCCACAGTTCTTTCTGTGCCAATTAGAGGTGTTTTGCTTTCCCCATAATAATTCTTTACCCCACAAGAGATACCTTTTTGTTTTCTCCTTTGGAACTCTCTGTAGGAATTTATTATCCCATGTTCCCAAGGAGAGGACTAGAAGTCTTCTGGTGAAGGTAACATCATAGGCTGGATGATCAGTTTCTTTTACTTATAACAAAATTGTGTATCTAGACAAGGACATGGTCCTTAATCTCCATACCCTGAGTGGCCTACATTTGCCTTCTCGAGGCTTCTTAGTTTTCTCAGATCTTTTAGTTAAAATTACTCAGTAAGCCCAGCTATTCCTGGCTCCTTCAGATGGTCTTACTCTACACATGCAGTTTGAAGAAATAAAAATCCTAGCTGTAACTGCTAGCCCATCAGAGCGATTTGTCCAGATTCCCCTATTCTGACCTTGATATCTTCCTGACTCTCCAACTGTCCTCTGATTCTCTTGCTTAGAAGATTATTTGTTGTTTTTCTCTAACACTGTCCTCAGGTAAGAGCCTGAGATTCACCTAACTGTATACCAGAGCAGAATGGAAGGCAAGCTCTCTTCCCCTGGCCCTATTTTGAGGATCCTGATATCCAGATTAAACCCTCTTGCCATTTGCCTAGGTAAGAAGAAGTCTAATCTGCAACCCAGAGTTCCCTTCCTTATTTCTCTACTATGAATAAAAACACAGATTAGGCCCAATGCAGACTTTTTCCACTAAGATAAAGACAAACCCATCACCTAGTAATATCCATTGGTCTTAGGTCTGCCTCATGGAACAGCACAGACATGCCATTCCTCATTCCTCAAGTATTAATTTGGCAAAGGACAAGAGCCAGGGCAAATTCAGCCAAGCCTAAGGTGATTCATGGTTGCCATAATGAGTTGTTCAATAGCGTTTCGTCATACACTATAGTCCTCCAATGGAATTAAAGAAAATATGAAAGAGTGTGAAATGGTTTTGCATTGGATGGAGGTATATTTCCACCTGTGTGTCAGTGGGCACGTCTTGGGCACACACATTTACTACTGACTGAATTTCCACCTGTTCTACCCACCCCCCCTTTACCTTTGCAATAAAAAGAGGTCTGGGCGATGGGCTATAAGTGTAAATGATGCATATCACTTCTGGACCAAAGCATCCAAAAGCTTGTGTGGAAACTGCCTGGTTTCTGAGTCCCTGCTGGAGTGCAGCTTTTCCAGTCACCCAACTTGTATGGGAGTTTATAAGAGCAGAAAACAACATCTTTGTTCTATTACATCACTGAAATTTCAGGCCTAATTTGTTGGCTCAGCACAGCCTAGCTCACCATGACTGGGACAATATCTTTGTCTCAGTGTTTAATAAAAATGACCACTTGGCTTGTGTCATTGTAGTTGAGTTCTTTGGGGCCCACTGGACCCTGGTTAGCTAGGAATGTTGGACCCTTTTCAGAGAAAAGTCTTCTCTGAAAAAGGAAAGAAAGGGGCTTAGATAGAACTGTTTAGTAATCAGGGTCCTGATTGCAGATGTCTCCTTTTCTGGCAGTGGCCTTGCCATATACTCTGGTTCATTTCTGGGCTGCTGGGACCAAATGCAAGCTTAGGAGAGAAACTTCATATAGTTAATGCCTCGGCATACTGAACAGATGCTGCTGAAAGTAATGAGAATGCTACAAACCTGAGATGGGATCTGGAATTGAAAATTTAACGGACATGTATTCTCTGTGGAACCTTCATGGATGCAGCCAGGCTTCGGGTCTCAAGCCCTATTTTGTTGCCTATCAGAAACTACTCTTACATGAGAGCTAGAAACTACTGAATTTTCTACTCAGGGCTATTGATATTATCTGATAGCTTTCTTCCCCCTTCTCTCCTCTCCTCAGGAAGATTTATCAGGCAATCTTTCTGGAGCTGCCATTAACAAGCCATGGATTGCCTCTCTAGGGAGGGAAAGAAAACTAACACTTATTTAGTGCCTAATACAAGCCACAAAATGTGCTAGTCAGTTTTTGCATGTTCTCTCATTCCTAACAGGAAGTATAGCAAGAGCCAGATATTGAAACTGAGCAGGACCCTGCAGGGCCTTCCCAGGGACAGCCTCCATTTCTGTGTCCCCCGTCTCTAGTTTGCAGAAAAGTTTTAGCCTCCTGGGCTCTCCCCAAGTTCCAAAGAGCAAATTTATTCAGAGAAGTGAAAAATGCAGAAATGAAGGAAAATAGTCAAGCAAGACAAAATAATAATAGTTTAGCCATAAAACAAAGTCAAGGGCCTTTAGTTCCTCCTCAAGGGCTACAGATACTATCCTGAGCCATATCCTTGAGTTATTTTCCAGATGCTAAAACCCCCACCAGGTAGAAGAAGTTAACTGCATGGTGACCACCAGCATGTAGACCCCAGACTGCTTGGAACCAGAAGGTTGATGATTGAGATTCCTGAAACATCACCCTGTTACCTCACCATCAACCAAACAGAGAATTGTGCATGAACTGATAACACACCCTGTGACCCTCCCCCTCACATTGCCTTACTGTCTTTAAAAACACTTCCCTGAAAGCCGTCAGGGAGTTCAGATCTCTTGAGCATTAGCTGCCCATACTCCTTGCTTGGTGCCTTGCAATAAATGCTGTACTTTCCTTCAGTACAACCAGGTGTCAGTAGATTGGCTTTGCTGGACATTGGGTGAGCAGACCCAAGTTTGGTTCAGTAACCATATCACAGATTAGAAGAAACAAAGGACTTTGGCATCTTAGAAACTTTGGTTCAGAATCCCAGCTCTGAATTGCTAGCTGTGTGACCCAGAGCTAATTTAACTGAATCTCTTCCCATGACTCTCCTAGCAGCTAATAATACCTCCCAGGACACTGTTGGGCGGATGACACACTGTGTAGAATTGTGTGGTACTGTCTCTGGAACATACTAGGCACTCAGTAGTCTTCCCAGACAGCCTTTGAGAAATTCCATTTTACAGATGAATTTATGACCTAGAGATATTAAATATCTTACCCTAGGTCACCTAATGCAGAGGTAGACATTAAACTTTGGTCAGACTGTTTCCAATTTAAATACCATTAGAATGGCAGAGTTGAATAGATATGACATAGACCATGTACAGTGCAAAGCCTAAAATATTTACTATACAGCCCTTTAAAGAAATAGTTTGCCATATCTTGATTTGAAAGTAAGAATATGGCATCTTTGCATATTGAAGAACTCTGAAACACAGGAAGCATCCATCAAGGATTCCATACGAGTAAAATAAGTTTACTTTGTGGTAGAGAGGTTAAATTTGGTTTGAGGTGGAGAGAAAATCTATTATTTTTAATTTGCCTTTGATATTAAGAGTGAAAAACATAAAGCTATTCTACAAATGTTGCAATTAATAGACATGTAGTTCAACTCTCTATCATTTCTGGGTAGGCTAGAGAGAGAAGGAACTGTATCTTATGGACTGACTGTTTTTCTCTGTGGGAAAATGGTAATAAGAGTGTCACTTGACAGCCTGATAAGCTGTAGCAGTCCAACTGTGATCCCTAGGGAGGGGTACCCCATCAACCCCAGGAGGCCCAAAAGACTGTGTTTGCTTGATCGTCAAAGACTGAAACATTCTTAGAGGACACACTGTGCCTTACTCAATATTGAAGGAGGTAATAAATTCCAGGATCTTCAAATTCTTTCTGGGTAACCACAAACAATTTGGTGCCTTACTATTAAAAGCAGAGCATTCTATTTCGATTAAATCAAAATGTTTTACACAGCATCTCGTGGAGTCTTTTACTTCCTCTGTCTTTAATGTTTGCTTAATAAAATCACACATTCAATTATTTAAAAGAGCCAAGAACCAATAGGGGATTTGGTGACCTGGTGCTTAAAGCTTAGAAATCCAATTTGCCTTTCCTTTATTGCTAGCAGATCTGACCTAGGTTGAAGGTGATGAAAACTATTGGACTTTTAGAATCATTTTAAAGAGCTGAGAGACTTGGCTCACCAAGTCTCATCTATACCTGAATAGAATGAATTTCATTATTGATGTTATCACAATTGACATTTCCCCAGGTTTTCATTTCTTCTATCTTCAGATTCATTACCTTATTTCAAATTGTTAATGTACTAGTGTACTGAGTTCTGGCAATTTCCACTGTGATTTTTGTCTATATAAGACTTTTCAGACATGCTGTGCATTAACCCATTACCAGCTGTTAAACTAGCCTGGAAGGACAGTCAGTGAGACTTGTCAGTATTTGCACCTTTTTTAGACATGTCTAGCTTTCCTAAAACGATCACATGCATTTCACTTAAAGAAAATGGGTGCATAATTATTGAAGACACCTAATTTTTCCAAGCAAAGACTGAAGAATATGAAGCTGAAAATTTTTTCCCATAATTGAACTTGTATTCAATACTTAAAATGAACGTAACCTTTTCTTCACAGAAGCAGTATGTTGATTATGTGTAAGTTTACCTCAATTTTAATTTTATCGCAAAGCAATATTTCCTTTTAAACTTTCCAGAAACATATAAATGTAATGTTTTAAATATCAACTTGACTTTTTCTAAGTTGACTTTTTTTTTTTCTTTTGAACAGAGAAAGATTTATTGCAGGGTCATGCAAGGAGTTGGGTGGCTCATGCTCCCCCCAAAAACCTGAACTCCCCAAAGCGTTTCAGCAAAGCATTTTTAAAGGTCAGGAAAGGGAGGGGAGGTCACAGGGTATGTGATCAGCTCATGCACAATTCTCTGATTGGTTGATGCTGAGGTAACAGGGCGGTTAACTTTATCAATCCTTAGGCGCCAGTAGGTCTGGGGGTTACGTGCTCATGATCATCAAGTAGTTAATTTCTTGTATTTGGTTTTTAGCATCTGAAAAACTCAAGAAATGTGCATGAGATACTATTATCTGGGTACTTTGGAGAGGAGCTAAAGCAGAGGATATGGGGCAGAGGTCTGTCCCTGGCAGGCCCCATAAGGTCCTGCTGGATTAAAATTCCCTCCTTTTCTTTGATACTGCTCAATCTTGAGGAGAACAGGTGTTGGACAAGAAAAGGATAAAGAGGTTAATCATAAGCTTGATAGAGGAACTCACAGGGTCCTGCTCAGTTTCACCAGCAGACACTGCTTTGAGAATTCCTGGTAGTATCCAAGTGTGACACAGCTCGGAAGATTCAAGTTCTTGGCAGTACAGGAACGTGTCTGAAATCACATCCACAATGGCCACTGAGTTTTACCTTGGATGTTTGAACCAGAGCTATTCCATTTTGCCTTTCAATAAGTTGACACTTTTATTAAATAATTTCCTCTGGTATTAAGGAAATTTGTTTCACCTAGATTCATTCCATCATAAGTAATGGTTCAACTAAACTCTATCCCAGGAATGCAGTTGATGGAAAATGATAGTCACATGGTATGTGATTAAAACAAAATGCTGTATAGTAATTTTGTTCCTTACAGTTATTAGTATATTCAATTATCATGGAGTGCTACTAACAGCTCTTAAACTAATCAGGCTGAATTTTAGTAGGCATATTAGATAGGGAAATTGCACTATTTACAAAGTTATGGAGATAGCAGGATGCTGGCTCAGGAAAAATGATTTACAAAGTAATTATACTCCTTACTAGCCGCATGGCCATCACATTTCTTAGTCAGTTAGAAAATTTTTTCATAATCCTAGGTCCAAATTACTTATGATCTCACATGCCAGAACTCTGTATTTATGCCCAGTGCTTCAGCCAAATGAAACACATTTCAATTCTTTGAAGCAAGTATTTTTTAAATTATTATTCAACGCTACCTCTCTATTAGCTGTTATTAACACATTCTTTTACAATTCTTTTAGTAGTTACTCTCCACTAGTGGTTCTCAAATTGTGGTTCCCAGACCAGCAGCATCAGCTGCATGGGCATACCTAGGAACTTGTTAGAAATGCAAATTATCTGGTCCTCCTGGAGGTGGAGCCCAGAAATCTGCATTTTAAGCCCTTTGAGTGAGTCTAGTTTATGCTGAAGTTTGAGAACCACTACCTTATATCATACTTTTTGCTTCCTCTCTTTATTTTATCCTATATGCTCCATATTTCCTCCTTTTTGCCTCGTAAAAAACACAAACAAAAAACTATTTTTCTTGTCCCATCTAAAATGCCTTTCTTGGTTTCTCCCTTCTCTGAATTCCCTTAGAATTAAAAATATAAAAACCATTATAAGGCATATATCTATTAAACTTTGCTTTATAGTTAATTTGTAACATCTATTATCTTCACTCCAATGATACAAACTCCCAGAAGCCAGGCACTGTGTCCTTATATTCAACCAGCATGTAGCCCAGTATTTGGTCCTCTATCAGTAATTGACTGCCTGCCAGATCTTGTCTCTAACACACACCCTCTACTACCACAGACTCATTTTTGCCCCTGAAACTTTCTACCTCTCTGCAATATTTATTCCTCCCTCTATGCTGTATAATTCTTATTAGGCTCCTATTCAATTTAACCTCCTCTTAACATCTCCTCAATTAAAATTTGTATGGATTTCTGCTTCTAGCTATAATGGGCTACCTTATAGGCTGCAACCCAACCCATCAAAAACAACTGAAAAAGCTAGAGTGATTAAAATAATTGATTTTAAGGTATCAGAGAGCTACCAAGGCATGTAGACTGAGGGGTTAAGATCTCAGAAAAAGGAAACATTGTGTTGAGTGAACTTGATACACTACACTGTTTTTTTTCTGGAGACATTCACTGATTCCTAAGAATCATGAATGAAGAGGGTGAGACGCTGAGATGTAAGCTGCTGCTAAGAAGCTAATACATTCCGCAGAGCTTTTGACAGTCTCATGGGCCTACAGAGATAAAAAACTGAAGGTCAAGGCTGCCACCGTGATTCACTCTGATGAATCAAGATCTTTACCTCTTACTATACATCTTGCTATGCATCGTGGACTGAATTCTATCCCCTCAAAATTCATATGTTGAAGCCTTAGCCTCCATGTGACTATATTTGGAGATAGGACCTTTAAGGAGGTAATTAAGGTTAAAAAAAGTCATAAGAGAAGGACCTTAATTCGATAGGATTAGTGTCTTTATAAAATGAGGAAGAGCCATATGTGAGCCATATTTTTCCAAATGGGACCCTGGCTGATAATTTATTAAGCACTTATTCCTTTTCAGACACTGTGTTAAGAGCTTCATATTCATCACATAATTTAAACCTGAGAAAAGAAGTCTGTGAGGTAGATTTTATTATTATCAGTCACTTTTTACAAATGAGGCAGCCAGTGCTCAAGTTTGACAGAGTTTGCACAGCTAAAAAGTAGCAGACTTGGGACTGAATCTCTATTGATTACAGAGCCCACAGAGCTGAAGATCTTAACCCTAATTCTCAACAATTTTTATCATCTTATGGTTTTCTTGATAATATATTATTGAATTAGTACTTAGCATTAAAGAAGCTTTCTTATTTATGATTTAATTTAATCAGTCCCAAGCCAAGACTCTGGCCAAGAGGGCTGCTGGAGATACACAGATTCTACATTCCATGTTTAACTGGCCGTCTGAAAAGATAAACCGGTAGCAAGCTTCAAACAGGTCCTAGCTTCTTCCTTTAGCCCTAAGGCAGGGAGCGCTATGGATTGCAATAAAAGTCCTCCTGTTGGTCTATGGAATACATTTTATGTTGCCAGTTTCCTGTTGTGGGCACAAATGCTCCTAGTTGACTCTCTCACATTCAAAGAATGCATATTTTAGGAAAATTTGTTTAAAGATAAAGATACAAATATCTAATCCTATTTGTTTTTTTCAGTCTAAAGAAGATGCCTTTAAAAAACAGCTGACTTTCTCTTGAGATAAGAGCTCAGGGTGTGTGTGTGTGTGTGTGTGTGTGTGTGTGTGTGTGTGTGTGTGTGTTTATGTATATGTATTTAAATCCCTTGTCTTTGATGATATCCTCCTATCAGATCCTCTTTTTCTGTGTTTTGGCTAGAGTTGGGGGAGAAGGGTGAGAAAAGCATCTGATTTGAGCTGTCATTTGCAGGGATGACATTGTCCTATCCAACAGCAGGAAAATCAGCTCTTTGTCATGTGTACACACCTGTAGCCAATGGGGAAGATATTTTTGGTGAGTTAAAGTCCTGAAATGCATGAGTTCAATCGCCATTGATTGCTATGATAACAGTGCTCTAGCTCTCATGTGTCGCAGAAGCAAATGAGTGTCAATTGTGGGTTCTAAGAAAGACAGTAAGATTCTGCTTTAGTCTCTCCTAAGGAGGACTGTTCTTTCTAGGACTTATTAAACATAGCATATATGTATATATTTCTACTGGGCTTATATTTTTCCAGTGGAACTTGTCAGTTCTGCCAAACATTAAGTCCAATATTCTGTCTGTCTGCCAGCTGATCAGTCAGGCAAAAGATGAAGGTAGTTCAGTGTTCCCTGCCTGATGCGGGAGGCTCGGTCCCTATCTGGATGAAGCATACTAAATATGGTTGGACAGAGCTGAACAGAGGCTATTAAAGAATCTGGGTCACTGGGTCCCCATATGTGTAGAACAAACACTGACATTCTATAGGCTATACTGGGATAGCCCATACTTGAAATCTCTTACTGTTAACATTTCTCCCATTTCCAAAAAAAAAAATCAAAAGTCACAAAGATCTTTTCATTAGCTTAAGCTTTTCTTCCATGCATTAAAAAAAAAAAAAACATGAATACCTATACCTCCTGTCTGCTAACAAGTGCTCACTAAAGACAAAACAAACCAGTAACCATATGTTTAATGGAAAAAGCTATAAATGGCTAATTTTATTTGAAAGATTATTTGTGAATATACATTATGATGGTTACCTTTTTCTATGTATTAGCTATATCTTCCGGGGTCTGGTTCAGAAGGTTTCCTGCTAGGCCTATCAACTGGATTAAGGGAGTCCTGAGGAAGGCAATTACTCCACTCCAGGGTAGAGTAATCCAGACCTCTTCCATAGATGAGGTATCTCTGGAACTAGATCTGAAAGGATTGATAAGATTTTTGACAACTAGAGAGGAGGGGGGACCAGCAGGAGTCAAGGATGGAAGGTAAGACTATGCATGTCATATGTGGAGGTCTGCTCAGGCTAAAATGACTGGAATGGAAGACTCATTGGAAGTGGTGAGAGAAAAGACTAAAGTGTTTGCTTAATTGTTATGTGAGATATCTTTACTTGATTTGGAATCTTGTTCCTGCTATGGAGTTTAGCTATCTGCCTCCTGACATTAAAGCCTATTAAGCTTTTAAATACCTTTGGTGCACAGCTTTGGCTAAGAGGCCAAAACTCAAATGCTCTTCATTAATGCAAGAGCCAGATGTCATCCAGTGTGATGGCACTGACAGTCCTCTGAGCTCTGGGACCATGTTCCCTGTTGTCTGAGCCTGGGATAAACTTCAGCCAATATTGCCAACATACTTGGCCAACTGTGCTTTCAGAATGACGGAAGTCTGGGGGAAAAGTCTAGAGATGGTGCCTTCTGTCCTTCAGCATCTCAGGGGCTCTCAGAAATTCTCGACCTATCACAAACCATTCTCTCCATTTGCTCATCAGTGGAAACAAATAACCAACTCTAATTTCTCCTTTGAGATTGTTGCAATCTACATCTGTTTGCTTGCTTATTTCTGCCCAGCGGACCATTAATGGATTTGAGTTTCCTTCTAACCTGTCATGATATGAGAGGTTATAAAGCTCTGAGCCTTTCAACAGCAGGGACTTCGTGGCAAGAGATGTGTTGGTGAGAAAGTTGGAGGAACCAACAGATACACTGACATACTCTTTAATGGCATGGATATAATCCAAATTTGCTGTTCACTGCAATAGTGAACCAGATTATCAGTGTTTTGTATGCAATAAGAATGGAAAAATCTCCTAATAAGATGTGGATAAAAGCAAGGCCTCTTTTCTTTCTTTTTATGAAAATTTAGTCTTCGTATATGTGCCTTCTCTTTTTTCAAAGCGTGGAAGGCTCCTTGAAGGCTGAGTGACATTTTCCGTCTCTTTGCTCCAAAAGCCATGTTCTAATTTCTGCCACAGCATTACACTGCACTGACATATCTATTTACTTGCCTGCCTGCCCCACTGGGAAATGAACATCATTTATTGATATTTGTGTTGCCCTTGGAATAAAATTGAATGTTGTAGAATCGTAAGGCCTGCCTGATGAGATCCCTGCTATGTCTACAACCCCATCTCAGCACTTTCTCATTTGTGCGGTACATTAAGTTACACTGGCCTTATTCAAGATCCTTGAACTTTTTAAATGTATTGTTTTTTGTCTCTTGAATTTCTATCCTATTTATCAAAATTATATGCTCTGAAGATCTACCTTGATAAGCACAGAATACAGATATAAGTATGGCAATGATGATGACAACGAATGATGATGATGAAGAGGAATTATATTAGGTATTTCATTGGATTTCCTCATTTATTCCTTATATCAGTGTTATAATGTAGACGTTAAAATATTATTATCCGTAATTTATAGATGAGGAAACTGAAGCAAAAAGAAGAAGAGCTAAGTGCTATAGGAACACAGTGTCAAAGTTGTGCGTCAAACTTAAGACATCAGCTTCTAGAGACTTTGTTTTCAACCATTCTCCTCTACTGCCTCTTACATTATATGGGACTTTCTAGACTCTAGAAAATGTCCTGGCATAAGCAAGATTCTAATCTACTAGGAAGGGGCTTCCATCATATAGAAGTGAATCATAAACCTTTCTATCAATCCATCACATATAAATCTCCTGCATATGACTGAAGGTTGAGTCCAAACCAACTCATGTTTTCTATAAAGGGGGCCTGGATCTATGTGTGGGTGACTGTCTACAGAATCTCTCTCTGCCTTCCCAACTATAAGAACTTGCTCAGGGTATCTTGCTGATACCAATTGCTTCATTCTTAATTTGAACTAAAATTTTGTCTCTTTGTCTAGTCTCTCTTTTGATTAGGTACTTTTTCATTTTGAGGTTTTTTTTCCTAACGTCTTCTCATTCTGAAGATACAAGCTAAATAATATCCCATCCCTATAGCACACATATACACTCTTAATTCTGATTCCTAAAATCCCCATCTAAAAGTCTGAGTTTCCAGGTCCTTGCCTGCTCAGGTGGGAAATGCAGAGATTAACAATTGCATATATTTTTAATTTTCAATAGAGTTGACCTACTAAGTTTTAGAGCATGTTCACATTTGAGCTCAAAAAGGACTGGCATTAAAATTGACAGATTTCTGCACTGGTTTCCTCCATCCCCAGGTAAGAGAGTTAGCGCTGTGACATATCTCACATCAGTCTATGAAAAAGGAGGCAGGATTGAATTGTGATTTAAAGCACATGCTTTGCAATAGAACAGATCTGGGGTTTGAAGACAAGCTTTGCCGCTTGCTAACTTCATGTCCTCGGGAAGCTATTTAACTTCATTAAATCTATGTTCACTAATCTAAAAAAATAGCAATAATACTACTACCAACCTCAGAAAATTATCATGAAGTTAAATGAGATGATGTCCAGGAAGTATTTATAATAGTGTCTGAAACCCTTAAAAATGAGTAATATACATTATTACATGGGGTTCTATTTTAAACGAGTAAGGCCATCAAAAATTTTGGTCCAGAAGGGCTAATGTTGCCTCTTTTCCTTTGCTGTTTTGAGCACTGTTCTTGCCTGTAAACAACAACTATGTGAGCCAGTGGTCCATTTAGAATCAGAATTAACTAGATGAAGAGTTTGGATTTTTAAATAGAGCACTTGATCTTCTGTGCTCTGATGACAGCCCAAGTCACTGTTATTGTGTATTATATTTTGATAATAAAGAGTAAGAGCACCCAGCTGCTCCTATGATGGAGGGAATTGCCTCAGCTTCAAAGGTTCAGAAAGTTAATTTTATTAGCTCATGCTGAGTGACTAAAGGTATTCATCAGTTTATCTCAGGGAAATAATGTGTGCCATTCCAACTAACATGGCACAGAGGTAAACCAAAGCTCTCTTCTAAAATGCAGATATGATCGTGTCATTTCCTTCCTTGGCACCCATCAATGGCTCCCCATGGGTTTCAGGAAAAGGCTCAAACTGAATATAAGCCTAGAAGCCTCTCTTGTGCTACCTTCCATGAATCTTGCCTCCCTCATCTCTTTCCACTTTCCCTTTGTAAATGATCCTCCAAGCATATTAAACTTTGACATTTTATAAAATTTATCAGACTTTCAGTAGACTCTGGGTCTTTCCAGATGGTATTCCTTCATCCCAGAGCACTCTACTCCCTGCTTCTGTTCTCCAGAATCACTCCTACTTACGCCATGGACCCATATGAAGTGTAATTTTCTCTGGGAAGCCATCGCCAACCCCCTAGTTCTGGTTTAGGTCCCCTTGTACCCTGCACCCATCCCATTTGTCTGGCACTGACTGTTCATTTTCTTGTTTTTTCCAGTTGACTGTAAGTTTAGTGAGGGTAGGAACCCTGTCTATCATGTTCACCATTATATTTTCAGAACCCCAAATTTACATGAAAATTATTTACCACTGAATAAGTAGGAATGAATAAGCTTGTACAATGGGAGAAATCTGCGTCAATCAGACCCTGATGTCTGCAAGTGGTACCTTGCTTACACCCTTTCCAACTCCCTCACTCCCAACCTGGGTGGGCTTACTCAACAGGCAGTTCCCAGGAGACAATTGCTTGCTTGCAGAATGGGATTTAATAGTGGTATCTATGAAGTTTTATAAACCTGATTATTTGCCCTTCTGTACTCTAGGTATTTGAGCCAAAATCTGGGCTTGACCAGTTTAGAATCCCAGTTTTCTTTTATTTAATTTATTTTGTTGAAGTATAGTTAATTTAAAATGTTGTGTTAAGAATCCCATTTTTCTTAGTTATACATTGCAAGGGTCTTTATAAGTATTTTTTCATCAGACTGTGAAGTCTGTCTATTCCTTCTTTACCAGCTGTGATCCGGCTCACCTTTTCAGATACCGAGTCATACCTCAGTGAGTAGGTGGGACTCAAGCTCTTCAAAAACAGTCCTGAACCCACAAGGCTATCTTTTGAATTTATGTTAAACAACTCTGTAATTCCTCAATAAGTACCAGTTTCTAGCTACTTTAAAAAAAAAAACAAAAACTGTTGTTGCTAATTGATGATTTCATGAGTTCTTTCTTCACTTGGCGTGTTTCTTTGGATACCTAGTAAGTTATCTTGCCTTTGGTCCTCAATCCAGCCTTTGACTCTGGGACTGGACTTAAAATTAAATCACTGCATCTGTCCTCATATTCTCTTTGGTCTTACATCATTGCCTTTATCCATTCTATTTTGGTACATCCACATGTGTGTCCCACTATTAAAATTCAGTCTAAGAAAATGGCCTTCCCAGATAAAAAGAAACTCTCTCCAGTAATGGATAAAGCATGAGCATGGCAACTTTATTAGAATTTCTAAACAAGATTTTATTTCATTCATATTTTAGGCAGGCTCATTCTCAATGGGTATTGTTATCTCCATAATGAGAAGATCAAGAGCATAGGCCTTGAAAGCAGGCAGGCCTATAATATTATCTATATGACTATGGGGAAATTACTCCTTCTCTCTAAGCCTCAGTATCTCCAAATATAAAATAAAACTGATAATAATAGTACCTATCACATAAGATTGCCATGCTTATAAATGTGGTCGAGTGTATAAACCTCTTATCTTGATACCTGGCACAGATGAAATAAATAGTATCGGTATTACTATTTTTACTGTTATCAGTAGTCAGCTATCTCCAAATACTACAGTGAGATGACACAGTCTCTTACTTGTAGTTCCTAGTTTGGCAGTAGGTCCTGAAAACTAATTTGGGTGATAAAAATATCAGTAATATTAGAGCTGACACAGCAGTTATAATGAATAAGGAACTGCTGTATGGGAATTGATTGGTTGCTCAAGGCCAAAGAAAACATGGCTTCTACAGTGACACCTGGAGACCCAGGGAAAATCTTGGAATTCAACAATAGTGACCTTTCTCATACTTGGGTCCAAAGCCTGCCCCATGGAATGCCCTGCTGTTATGAGATGACATTGAGAAAAATATAACACTTTGGCATTTCCATTTTGAAATCAAAGGACCAGATGTCATCCTAAGTGATTTGTGCTTATTTGTGTGTGTATGTCCCTGAATACAGGACATGTACTATTGATTTTCAACAGGCAGTTACACAACAGCTTCTGAAGACTGACCTTAAATTATCTGGGTTGCACATAAAAAGTTCCTTGGACTTTTAATCAGAACATGACTCTATCCAAGGACAGAGAGGATGGGGATGAGGTGGATGTGAGAACAACTTCAAAGCTCCGTGGATAGTTAATAGCTTTCTTACACATTTCCTTCTTAATAAGGCGGATAGGAGGAGAGGCTTCTAATTAGCTGGAACTGTGGAATGGCATAGCTGTAGAGGACCTTGACTCTTAGTTGATCCAACCCCTCATTTTACAGAGGAGAAATCTTGGGCTCAGAAAGATGGGTCACTGGCTTAGGTTCATGTGATAGACAGAAGCCAGATCTGCAAATTAGCTCTTCAGACTTTAGGTTTGTAGGTATCAATTTAAAATCATATTACTTATTACAATATACTACTTCTGGTAAGTCTTTAAAGTACAGTACCACTGGAATATATTAATGTAACTCTATCAGTCAGTAACTTTTATAGGACAGTGGTTAAAAGCATAGGCAGTGGGTATCAAGCAAACCTGGTTTCCAGTCTTTGGTCTAGCATTTGCTAGCTATGTGGCCTTGGACAACTTAATCCCACTCAGCTTAATTTTCTTCATCTGTAATGAGGATAATCATAGTTAGCATCTCTTTTTATTTTTGTGACTGTTAAATGAGATAATGAAGATAAATAATACAGTCCCTAGAACAAACTAAATACTAATAAATAGTACCCAAGATTAATGGTTTTCAACCAGTGATCAT
Source organism: Balaenoptera ricei (assembly GCF_028023285.1). Lineage (NCBI taxonomy): Eukaryota > Metazoa > Chordata > Mammalia > Artiodactyla > Balaenopteridae > Balaenoptera > Balaenoptera ricei. The sequence continues at coordinate 84,803,954 of NC_082646.1, read as the reverse complement.
TGTTACAAATATCAGAAAACTATCCAAACTTGTTTAAGCAAAAAAATAAATTTACTGAAAGATATTTTGTAGCTCACTGGATTCCTAGAAGGTTAAGGACTAGATTTTTGAGGCTATGCAGTAGGAATAATGTCCAAAATCATGTTCCAGAACTGATGCAGTGGTGACATTACTGTTTTAAACTGACCCTGAAATTTGCATAGCTAACTCCATGCATGCTGGACTCTAGAGGCTACTTCTAGTACCTCTGCACTGTTTCTTCTACGATATAGATGTATGTGCACCACTCTCAACAAAGCTCTTTCTGCATAGGGCCTGCTTTTTCACATCACTAGCTTTTTTTTTTTTTTAATTTTTATTGGAGTATAGTTGCTTTACAATGTTGTGTTAGTTTCTACTGTACAACAAAGTGGATCAGCTATACGTATAACATATATCCCCTTTTCTTTGGATTTCCTTCCCATTTAGTTCACCACAGAGCATTGAGTAGAGTTCCCTGTGCTAAACAGTAGGTTCTCATTAGTTATCTATTTTATACATAGTATCAATAGTGTATATATGTCAATCCCAATCTCCCAATTCATCCCGCCCTCCCTTTCCCCCTTGGTATCCATACGTTTATTTTCTACATCTGTGTCTCTATTTCTGCTTTGTAAATAAGATCATTGACATGGATGGACCTAGAGACTGTCATACAGAGTGAAGTCAGAAAGAGAAAAACAAATATCGTATATTAACACATATATGTGGAATCTGAAAAAAATAGTATAAATGATCTTATTCACATCACTAGCTTTTAAAGATAAATTTAGCTTTTTTTTTTTATTGTGGTAAACTATACGTAACATAAAATTTACCATTTAAAATGTACCATACTGTGACATTAAGTCCATTCACACTACTGTGGATCACTAGCTTTTGATTCAAAGTAATTTAATATGGATGTATATTTTGTATGGAAGCTTCTATATCTGGCTTCTATAAAGGGACTCAGGGTCTCATAAGGTACTGAATTCCATAAACGTAGGAAGAGTGTTCACAGACTTAGTGTACCCAAATTAAAGAAAAAATATCTACTACAATCCACCCCTTTTTTGCCCGATATCAAATTACACACTTAGATGGTATTTAAATTTCAAACAAGAAGTACAACACATTTTCTGCCTATGATGCAATTATTCTGTAAACAAAATAAAGTGCTTATTTCTTCTCCCTTAAAAAGTAGGAGAGTATAATATTTATAGCAGATGTCTCATTAGGGAGTAGTTCAATTCCATGTTATAGCTAATCCAGTCTGTAGTGCAAGCACCTCTCCTATGACTCCTTTGACCTGATGGATCCAATGATATTCAAAATATCTTTAGAAAATCAAGTTGCCATATGGAGTCCAACCCAACATTTGATCAGGGTCGTCCCTATAGCACTGTGGTTAAGAGTGAGGACCCTGGGCTTCCCTGGTGGCGCGGTGGTTGGGAGTCTGCCTGCCAATGCAGGGGACACGGGTTCGAGCCCTGGTCTGGGAAGATCCCACATGCCGCGGAGCGGCTGGGCCCGTGAGCCACGACTACTGAGCCTGCGCGTCTGGAGCCTGTGCTCCGCAACAAGAGAGGCCGCGATAGTGAGAGGCCCGTGCACCGCGATGAAGAGTGGCCCCCGCTTGCCGCAACTAGAGAAAGCCCTCGCACAGAAACGAAGACCCAACACAGCCATAAAAACAAATAAATAAATAAATTTAAAAAAAAAAAAAAAAAAAAAGAGTGAGGACCCTACAGCCAGAGCTGCCTGGGAAAAACTCCAGCTCCATCATATTCTTGCCTTCTGACCCTAAACAACCTACTAACCTCTCTGTGCCTCCTTATTTTTTTTTTTTTTTTCACTTGTAACTACCTATCCCCTATCTTCTGTGAAAGATTAAATAAATTAACAATAATAATAATAATAATAATAAATAAAAGTGCTTGGAAAATGGCTTGGCATAAAATAAACCCTAACATGTAAGTATTTGCTGATATGTTACTACATCCATTCTGCCTCTAGTACCGTGATAAGCCCTTTAATATTCTTTAACTTATGGAGTAAATTGTAATATTAACCACTAAGGATATTATGTTATGGGAAATAAGTCAGACAGAGAAAGACAAATACCATATAATTTCACTCATATGTGGAATCTAAAGAAACAAAACAAATGAACAAACAAAACAAAACAAACATAGTCAAAGATATAGAGAACAAGCTAGTGGTTGCCAGAGGGAAAGAGGGTGGAGAGATGGATGAAATAGGAGAAAGGGATTAAGAGGTACAAACTTCTAGCTCTAAAGTAAATGTCACGGGGATGTAATATATATGGAGCAAATAGTCGATGATATTAAAACAACTTTGTATGGTGACAGATGGTAACTAGACTTACTGTGGTGATTATTTCATAAAGTATAAAAATATCAAACCATTATGTTGTACACCTGAAATTAATATAACATTGTATGTCAAGTATAACTTAATTTTTAAAAAATGTTTTCGAACTTGAAGAGGGAATGCCTTTGCTTTAACATGCCAGGTGTCTCCACCGTGATCTCTCTAGGGTCTTACTAAAGAGAACATCCTGATTTGTCCATTCACTTTGCTGGGTACACTCAGTTTCACCTCTGTATCCCCAGCACCAATGGGCTTACACAAACATTTTTGAATATTCAATAAATATTTTTTGAAGGAGACTCCTCAATGACTAAGATATAAGCATGTGAGGGTAGGGATTTCCTCTGTTTTATTCACTAATAAATACCCCCTGCCAAAATCAGCACCTGGTACATAATAGAGTCTCAACAAATATTTATCAAAAGAATAAATGAACCATACACAATAAATGAAACTTACATATAATTATAAAAATTATTGGATAATATACCAGTTCTAGATAGATGATATGAGTGAAAGCGAGTGTAGGTATTTGGGACATTTCTATTTCTAAATCATAAATAATGAATATTTCCAGGAAATATGATTTGGTTATAGTTGATTCAAAGCCTTTATGCTATGATTAAAAATTTACCCTAAATTCTAGCTCTAAATGTTGGATAATGTTTTCAGAAGGTAAATGACTAGAAAGATAGATATAGGATAGAATTCTATAGATGACCTTGATAGCTTCTTTGACAGTGAACACTCAAACTCCATTCCATTATTTAATATTGTGGGCAAACTGGGAGAAAAGAGGCCCTGATGTGATTTATGATCCATCTCTAAGGGAGTTAGCCCAGGCCCAATTGCTCTGTGAATGACTTTTGCTGATTTAGTCAGCTCTCATTTTTTTCGAATCTTAAATATTCCCATTTACATGAGTAAGTGAGAAAAAGTTATCAGTTATAACCTAATAGAAAAGAAATTCTTTCTGCCTTTTTTCAAGAAAATTTCAGTTTAAATTTTTATAGAGAGGATAAAAAATAAGTTTGGAAATCCTCTTTAGAAACAGTGAAATTAACTTTTGAGTTATCCAGAATTTCTGGATATACATAAGCATTTATATAATTTTCAAAAGAGACCATCTGGATTAAGGGGGTGTAACAGAGGAAACATTTAAATTTTACCTAGGATGCGTTACTCTTTTTTACATATTGTCTCTACTTGCCAAAGTGTTAGAGGTAACTGAGAATCTTACATATTCTTTCTCAGACTACCCAACCCCAAATCCAGGGTAAAAATTGGAATCATATTAGCACTAATCATTCAAGTTTAGTTAGTTCTTATTAATTCTAGTGCCAAATAACCAACCTTCTGTAATGTCTTCTCCAGTTAGAGATCCCAAGCTGTTTCTCACATATGTTTACAAATATAAAATACCTTAAAATATGGACTCCCTAGTTGCCCACAGGAGATGGGATGAAGCCTCTGTAAAAACTCCTCTGGTTGCTGAGTCATCTCTTCTTGTGGGTTCATTATATCCCTGTATCATATCCTAAAACCATGTATACTTAAGGTATTATATGTGTGAGCTTGATGGCTTACCTGCACTCAAATAAAACATATTTATATACATATTATAATACATAATCCTTTACTCTCTCTCACTATTCTGGTGATCAGGATATGTTTCTTCGTGTACTATCCTCAGGATCTCAAAAAATGTGAAATAGTGAAAAAGTAGTTGTTCCACCCTACCACCCCCCGCCCCCCAAATAAAAACTCTGAGAAGATAGCAAAATAAAGAGAACTGAAGGGGATACAACTTGATTTTAACCATGACTGAGTTCCTGAGAAGGGTTTCAAGCCTCCTATAGCCTTGAGAGTCTCATCCAGGAAGGAAGCTAAGATGATAGAAATCCAAAATTGGTTTAAAGGAAATCTTGTGCTTTTCACTGAAAGCATTTCATTATCCAACTTGACACCCAAGAGATGCTATTTCTCTCCCTCCTTTTCTCTCCTGGCCTTTTGAAGCGGTCTTTTATTTCTTCCATAATCTATATAAACCACAAAGTTCCTTGAAAATACTATCCACAAGAAATCATATTCCAATTATACCAGTCTATAACCTACAATAATTAAAATTTCTATTCATATGTTATTGGAGTTTTAAAGCATATCGAATGGTATCTTAATTCATATTTAAGCAGAACTTTTAACGTCTTCCCTCCCAATTATGTCATGATGTCTCTCACATACACTGCAGTGGTTCTCAAGTGTTCTGTGCTTTTTTATGCTGTCAACCTCCATTCTCCAGCCTCTCTCCCCAAATTGATTCTAATTATGGATTCTGATGTCCTGGTTTCTCTCCTTAATCTTTTCTCCAGTTCATCTTTCTTTTTTTGTAAATTAATCGAGATTTTCTGACTTTTTTATTTTCTCTTTTTTTCCTTGTTCATTATTATCAGATTCTGTAAAACAAAGGATGTTCAGGTTCAAGCATTAACCAAGCAAGCAAGACTAATTATATATCTTATTTCATGCTATTCCTGTCACCTACCCATCTTTCTTCCCTCTATTCAGTTTTTCCTCTTTCTTCACTTCAAAAATAAAGCTTTCTCCTGTCTATGAAATGAGAAGATAAAATTGTCTTAAATATATTAGTGTTAATTGGGTCTGGGAAACATACAAGGATGCATAATTTATTGAAACTGTGGAATTTTCTAGACTCTTTTTCTTAACCAGAGGAGCTAAATCTTCTCCGCTTTAGATTTCTTCATCACTGCCCTCCTGGATTAGGTAATGTTGCAATCCTCTGTCATCCTGTACCCATGTCAATTAAATAGAAACACAGGAAATAAGCAGTATTCCCTTGTTTTCTTACAATGCTTTTCATCCGTTCTCTAGTTGATAAGATATATCTATAAAATTTAGATGTTTCTCTAGCATGGACTCAAGTTAATTCAAGTAAAGATTTTAGTGCTAAAGGCTCATTAAAGCTGAGATGCTTAAGTGATAATGGGCGGGTTCTGAAGGTCACAAAGCTCTAACAGAGAACAAGCAGAAAAGGAGAGACCGTTGAAAGGCTGGTAAAGATCCCAGTGACAGACTGACAACACTGATGTCTCTTGACAATGCGTTTCCTCCACTCCTGTTATGTTCCACCATGTGTGATGGCATTTGGAAAGGCATGAAAATTGGGAGAGGATGAAAAATGTTGTAATGGGAGTCATATTAATTTTAAATCAATTTCTTTGAAATATAGTTTAAATATAATGAAGTGCACCTACTGTAATTGTATATTTCTATGAGCTTGACAAATTCGAATGGACATGTAACCATTACCACTATCCAGATATAGAACATTACCCCAAAATGTGAATTTGGGTCCCACTACAGTTCATCGTCCATCTTGGCTCTAGGTAATCATTGGCCTGCTTTCCGTCATTTTAGATGAGATTTGTCTTTGTAATTTTGCATATAAATGAAATCGTGTAGTATATATATATTTTTTTAATCTGGCTTATTTCGCTTAATATAACACTTTTGAGATTTATCCATGTTGTTGTGGGTATCAGTAGTTTATTCTTTTTTATCTCTGAATAGTATTTCATTATATGACATACCACAATACGTTTATCTATTCATCAGTTGATGACCATTTGGGTTGTTTCCAGTTTTGAATTAAAAGCTGACGTGAATGAACATTCACATACAAGTTTTTGTATGAATATATATTTTAACTTCACTTTTGGAGATTCTTGGGAGTGAAATTCCTGTGGTGTATAGTAATTGTACATTTAACTTTGTAAGAAACTGAAAACTGTTTTCAAAAGTGATTGCAATACTTTACATTCCTACCAGCAGTATATAAAAGATCCAGTTTCTCCACATTCTCGTCAACACTTGGCATTGCCAATCTTTTTAATTTTATCCATTCTAATGTGTATGCAGTGGTATCTCATTATAGTTTTCATTTGCATTTCTCTGAGAAATAATGATTTTGACTATTCTTTTCATAGACTTATCATCTTATGTGAGGTTTCCTTTCAAAATTTTTGCCCATTTATTATTGGATTATTTGCCACCTTATTGAGTTGGAATATTTCTTTATGTACTTTGGATAAAAGTGCTTTGTCAAATATATGCGTTGTGATACATTTTCTTCTAGTCCAAAGCTTCCCTTTTATAGTTTCAATAGTATCTTTCAATGAGCAGAAGTTTTGAATTTTTATGAAGTCCAGTTTGGAAGTTTTTTTTTTCTTTTTATGGTTTCTCCTTTTTACATCCTAAGGAATCTTTGTCTATAGTAAGGTCATGAAGATTTTCTCTGATGTTTTCTTTTAAAAGTTTTAGAGTTTTAGTTTTAGATTTTACATTTATGATGATGATTCTCGAAATTAATTATGTCATCTATTGTGTGAGGTAAGGGTTGAGATTTGTTTTGTTTTGTTTTTTTCTGTATTGATATCTACTTGTTCCAGCACCATTTATTGACACGACTTTCTCATTCAGTCTTCTTGGCACCTTTATGGAAACCTTTGACCAGACACGTGGGGATCTATGTGTACAATTTATATTCTCTACCAGTGACCTATTGTATTGTCCCAGAACTCGAGTTCAGTGTTGTATAGAAGTGGTTAGAGTGACCATCCATGACTTGTTCCTAACCTTTGGGATTAAGTTGATAAATCTCTAGTTGGATTGATTAAGACCAAAAGAGACAACCTATCAATATTAGGAATGATTGATAGAGAGAACATCACTGCAGATACTACTGACATTAAAAAGAGAATAGGGAATATTATGAGCACCTTAATGCTAATGTCATCAACAAGCTAGATGAAATGAACAAAGTATTTGAACAACACAAATTACTAAAACTGACTTAAGAAGAAATGGAAAGCCATCATCAAAAAAATTTATTACAAAGAAAACTCCAGGCCAGATGGTTTCACGGGTTAATTCTGTCAAACATTTGAGGGATCAATGATACCAATCCTTCACAAACAGAGATGGGGGAACACTTCCCATCTTATTTTATGAGGCAAGAGTTATCCTGATTTCAATACCAGACAAAGCCATTACAAGAAAAAATATTATAAATCAATGGCCCTGATGAACATAAACATAGACACCATTAACAAAATTTTAGCAAATTAAATTTAGCAGTATGTAAATATATCATGACCCAGTGAGATTTATCTCAAGTCTTAGCTTTAAGTTTTAGTCAAAAATATTGATATAATCCTTAGGAATAGGCTTAAGGCAAGTTGTAGTTTGCTCCTGTGGTACTTGTTAACTTCAGTAGGATAATAGTTTTTCAAGGTTCTATCTATTCTTTAGAAAGTTATGTCCATGGCTTCAAGAACCAAAACCACAGATGAGAAGTCCTGTACTTATAACAGTTGTGCCCACCTCTATACTGTGAGCTGATTAGTATCTTCAATGCATTTCTTATCCAGCGGGCAAGAAAACACATGACATAATTAGAAAACTGTGAAGTGGTGCCTATTCTGAAGGATGGTGTATAACCATCTTGAAAATTCTGTGATTCAGGGTCCAAATAAATCTTTTTAATGTGGAAGTTTAGTTCAGGGTAATCAGAGATAACCCGTGAAACAGATGAATTCGGATTTGGGTGTTAAAGTAGCCATTCATTTTCTCACCAATCATCAGAATATATTTTGTATCATAATTACTTATGGGTGTGTTGCAAGATAAAGTTGCAAAATGGGGTTGATTAAATTTTACATACATTAGAGTCACTTTCAAGTCACTCTCATTCTCATGGGTATTCTGGAATGCTTTCTCGAGTGGGAGGAAAGGTGATAAAGTTACAGCCAGTGCCTGTAATAGCTCAGAACTAACGTTGTGCCTTATTTATTATATTTTACCATAGAGTATTCCATCAACTACTATGTCTGCCATGGTTAAGGTGATGAAAAAATAAAAATGATTGGTACTCTTTTTTACTTTAGCTGTACTATGTTGGGAAAAGAATTAATTACCAACATTTTGAGACACTGAGAAGCAGACTAGCTGAAAAAAGACCGCCTCCCCCGCATCATTAACTGTGTCTCCAACTGCCATCCTTGACTCTGGCCATACTGGCCATGCAGTAATTAGCAGAAGTCAAGTTCTGTCTTGAATATTTCCTCTAAGTTTGATTTTCTTGCAGTCTTATTACATATGTATATAATGCAACCTTTGTCTTATAACGTTGATTTCGCTACAGCTTTCACAAACTTTGTGAAAAATACATCAGGATGACAAGTGAAAAATTTCCCTTTCTCTTCTTGAGGATTGCCAATGGCATCAAAATTCATTATTCAAAATCTTACCCATAATATCTTAAAGAGCCCAAGTTTTAATTATATAAATGACTTACAAATTGGGAAAATGTGACATAATGGAAAAGCCATGAGTTTTATAATCAGAAAGTCTTGAATTATCATTCTCATTCCCTTAATTTAATGGTTGTGTGACCCTAGATAAGTCACTAAACCTTCCTGGACCTTCCTTTCTTCATCCATAAAATGGACATAATGTCTGTCTTACCATTCAGGTTTCATCTGAAATTCCACTCCCTGATTCTACCATCTCAGTGAGATCTTTGGGATATTTTTGTCTGCAGAACATAGCTGTTTCACTCCCACTCATCTTCTTTTTGGTAACAGGTTCTTCAGTCTTGACCAAAGGTTGGCAGATGGCCTAAAATAAACCAATCAGATAGTTTTTCTTCCACTACTCTTACATGGAGAAACATAGAAATTGGCAGTGGTTGTAGCAGAGTCATGCCATGGTAGGATCCCCAGGTGGACTCATGATGTTCTGTTTATGAGATTCCAAGATTGCAATGTAGCTTGTCCTTTAAGACACCTGGATACTATATTCTTTCTTGGATTCTGTGAGCTATCATAATATTCATTTCATAAACCCACTTCAGTTTAAATTAAGTCAGAAATGGTTTCTGTGTTTTACATTCAGAAATCTTAACCAAAACTATCCCTTATCATATGCCCCCATAATGCCCTTTGCTCCTGTCTTTATAACACGTCAGAGTTGTAATTGATTGTTCAACATTTATTTCCCTTACCAGATAGTAAGTTCTATAAAAATCAAGGAACACTGTCTGCCTTGTTCCTCTGTTTCTCAGGGCTTATCCCCAGCACAGTGCCTGCCACCTGGAAATAGTTAATGGTGGCTAAATAAAGGATTCATATAAAGCTCTCACAGTGCTTAATAAATGTGAATACTTTTCTTCCCTCCTTTTTCTACCTTCCCCCTTTCCTTTGTTTTAACACCAGAAGCACATCTCTTTGAAAATACAAATAGTGTAATACCCACGTCTTGTGCTTCAAATTGTGCACACATCCCTCCTCTACCCACCTCCCCGAACAGTGACTCTTCAAGTTTCTCTTGAAATGAAAACAGATTCAGCACATGCTTTGAGAGTCAAAGCAAGGGTCAATGTCCCTCCTAAGGGAATATGACAGAAACGCCCTACATCCAGTTAATGCCTGGATGGTTTCTGCCAAAGCCTTGCCCTCTGCTCCATCTTTCCTGTGGATATTGCTGTGCTAGTGGCCCAAGTCGTGCTGCCAAGAGGTCCCAGAAGAAGGTGAGTATAACAGGCCCACACAGGGATTGAACCTGTGACCCGCTCCTTATTAGCAAGTCTACCCAGCAGACCTGACTCTAAACTGGTTGCTGAATTTCTCTCAGATCACTCCTGCTGTTTTCGCTCCAAGGTCATGAATCTGACCCAATAAAGATAGTTAACTTGAAAAAAATCTTCATGCCATTTTTAGAATATCTGGAGCAGAACGACCTTGGCATTGGTCAGTGTTTGTAAAGGGCATTCGGTTTGTGAGAAAATGAACGCATTGCTATTCCGGGGAGTTACAAGACAATATCATGTTTCTTCTTTTTTCATTTTTGACACTGGGGGGTGGTTTTGCAGTATAGCTATTGGACTATAGAAACAGCCTTCTAGCTTAGAATGTAGCCAAAATTAAACAGAGGGATGTAAAAATCTACAGAGAATGTAGGACTATAAACACAGGAGAAGCTAGCTGTTTTAAGAAAAAAGGAGATACTTCTAGCTAAATGCCTATTATATGCCAGACACTCAGCTACACAGTTTTACTTAGAGTATTTTTGTTGATGTTCTTTTATAGACGTTATTTCCCCCATTTTATGCATGATAAACTGAGGCTTAGAGAGGTTTAAATGATGTGTTTAGGGTCACCCAGCATAGTGTGGAATTTGGTCACCTCCTTCTATCTTAAGAATTCTTCCCATCCTTTCAACAGTACTGAACTTCCTCTGTTAACATGTTACTCCTTGTCTCTATGAGAAATTCTGCTTTGAACTTGGTTTTAGCTGCCATAGACACACAATATATTTGCCTTTCACAGTAGCCAGTTCTGAAAATATCAGTAATATTCAATCAAAATTTCATTTCACTTCTCTCATCTTCCTTCCCATGTGGCGGGTGTTTATTTTTTTTCAGGTTCTATCTTTCTTCATAGGTCTGGAAATGTTTCTTCAGTAGGTCTGGGTGAAGCTGATGAATTTGCATTTTCCACAAGACCTTTCTGTGGAAAAGGATAGTCCTGCCCTATCCTCAAACATTCTGAAGTAGGACATCCCAAGACACAGACGGAGAAAGACTATGCTGAGGGGAGAGGGCTTATGCTGGTTCTCTCACTGCGCTTAACTTGAAATCAGGACTTAAGGAAAGTTGATGCTTTGAAGACATAAGGATTTGGTTTAAATCCTGGCTCTCTCATGGTTGAGGTGTATAAACTTAGACAATTTATTTAATCTCTCAAAGTGTGCATTTCCTCATCTATAAAATGAACAGACTAATAGCACCTCCTTTATAAGTCTGTAGTAAGGTTAAAATGAGATACTGTGCCTGGCATATAGCAAACATTCAATACAAAGTTTCTGAAAATTTCTTCCAAATATTGTACTTCCTTTATGATATAGGATAATTCCATAGTAGATTCAGTAAGAAAATATGGATTAAAAAATGTTGGGGAAAATGCAGGTATGAGTTATTCTTCGAAATTAGAATTTCAGTCATTCCAAAAAATATCTGTTACATGTCTGTTTTTCTGCTTTGCTTTGGTTACTCTGCTAGGTATACACATATTTTGTGGACATATCTCAACCTTAAAGCTGATATGCAGGTGGGCAAAACTCTCTACTTATTTGTTTTGTTGGAGACAAAATATTGGATTGAGAAAATTATGACTCTGACCTAAAATGGACAAATTTAGGGATGTTTGTTCTAAGTTTCCAAAGCTTTAAAATATGAGTACACTACTACTAAATGAAAGCATCTCTTATTTCAACCAAGCAGAAAAATAATGTAGCCCATGTAGATTTGCCCAAATTGGAATTCCAGGAAATTACCCTGAATATTCTCCCTCCTCACTTCTTTGCATGACTTCAACTCTCTGACTGAAAGGAAGCCAATTTATTTTGTGAGGATTTTAATAATATATTAATTATGATAAGATTGAAATCTAATGACTAGCTCCTTGAGACTGAGAGACATTGGACTATTTATATATACTCTCTGCCCTTTCAGTCTGACCTACTTTGACAGTTTTATTAAACCAATTGACTTTTGAAGTTTGTTTATGAAATGACTGGGGAAGACTGACTATTTGGGGTGTTTGGCATTTGTACAACACACCATTTAATAAGTTCCGTCAGAGTATTTCTGAAGTCCAGGAAAATGTCATTCTCTAACCTGTTAAGTAAATCACAGTTGAGTCCATGTGTGTGTTTTGGAACTTGTGTATACAGTGAACACACAGAATTTTCCCATTATAAAACAAAAAAGAGCTCTCTTTGTGTGTAACTTGATTGTTGTCAGTCTACAGTTCTAACTTCATGTGACTTGAATGGGATTGGTTCATGTACTGAATTGTTCCATTACCTTTTCATCCAATGTTCATTCATTAATTTTTTCAACATTTACTGAGCACCTACTCTGCCTCAGGTGCTGTAAAAGTCCCTGGGGATAAGCAGCAAAAAACAGTCTAGTTTTGCTAGACTGACAAGCAAATAATCAAATCAGTGATTTGCTAAATATAATAGCCACATGTGCCACAAAGGAAAAATGCGGGTTACTTCTTTTATTAGAAGTTTTAGCTATTACAATCTATTATTAACATTTCCCCATCCCCCAGCATACATATATCCTGGAATTCTGTTGTTTGAGCTACTCTTTTATACCTAGTACAAGTGAAAAGTATGAAAAATTGCATTTTCAAGCTTTTGTGAAGTTGCTAGTACTAAGTGCAAATAGTATGTGTATTCAATGCTATTGTTCAGGAACTAATATATAATTATATGCCTTTTCACTGCTGGCTGGGAGATATCCTCATTTTTTCCCCCATGACCACTACCCCCTCATGGTCTTTGATCTCTTTGATACATTTGATCCTGTCTTGTGTTGACCCCTGTCTTACTTATTTAAGTCTTAGTTCCCTAAGCAGACCCTTAGGCTACTTGAAGGCAGGGTCCATACCTGGTTCATTATTTTGCTGCTAGACAGACCTTGTCTCCAATAGGTGCTTAAATGATATGTGTTGATTTGCTGATGTATTTCTTCCTGTTTATAGGTTACAAGTGGATGAACATTGATCAGTGGTCAGGGTCATTGTAGCCCCATCTATGTATCTGTTGTTGATTAGTCTATTTTTCAAGGTTGCAAATCTTAAAAGGCAGTGGAATCTGGCTTTCTTGGCTCTATAACTTTGCAGGTAAGTTACCAGAGAGGAACTTAGTTGAATAAACCCACTAACATCATACTGCTTATTGTCAGTATGAAGGCTCATTGGCTTTAGACCCATCCACTACCAAGGGAAACAAAGAAATGAGAGAGTGACAGGTTCCAGGTATGGACAAATGTAACTCCTTATCAGTGGATGGTTTGGCCTCAGTTAATATGAAAGCTTGGTAGTGGAAATGTGGATGGAATCTGATTCCTTACTTCCCAAGATAAAAGGTAAGAACCTCAAACCTGCTTGAGAAAAGAAGCTGTTCTTACTGACTACACCTAGGCTTTGATAATCTTGCTTCCCTACTATTGATGTCAGATACTTGTCCTACTAATCTTCTGTTATATCCTCAAGGGTTTTAAAATTTCCTCTATTTCTGCCTGTACATAGATTTATAATTGATTTATTTTTATTTAATTCATATCTAACTAGTAGGGGGTTTGTCTTAACCTTCTAATTCCGGAATAATAGTGGGGTAGATTGGAGCAGTTCAGTTTTTTACATTCAACTCTTATTTATAAGTACCCAGTGAGAGAAAGTATATTACAAAGGATAAGAGCTGTTTGTTGCTAATGATAAATTTTCTGGGTTTGCATCTCACCTTTGCCACTTGTCATCCAGTTGACACTGGAGAGGTGGTTAATGTGTTTGTGCCTCAATACTTAGTTCATTGGGTTGTTCTGAGGATTTCATGAGTCAGTACATAAAAAAACATTTAGAAGGGCTCACGAGGAGCTCAGTGCCTATTAGTCACTATTGTTATTAATAGTACTGCTGTTACTGTGTCACTAGATATTTAGCGGATGGAGTTTTAATGGTATTACTTCCAAGAATAAAGGTACAGTCAGATCCTGCCCTCCATTTACCTTGTCCCCCAGCAAAGTTTCAACTAAGACAAGTATATGCATAGAACCAAAGAAGGTTAAAGAATATTGAGTTAGTGCTCAATAGTGTCCAAAGCAAGGCTCTCTGGATGAACCTATTTGCAGGGCAGGGATAGAGACACAGATGTAGAAAACGGACGTGTGGACACAGAGGGGGAAGGAGGGGTTAGGACGAATTGGGAGATTAGGACTGACGTATATACACTACCATGTGTAAAATTGATAGCTAGTGGGAAGCTGCTGCATAGCACAGGGAGCTCAGCTCGGTGCTCTGTGATGACTAGATGGGTGGGATGGGGGGTGGAAGTGAGGTCCAAGAGGGAGGGGATGTATGTATACATATAGCTGATTTACTTAGTTGTACAGCAGAAACTAACACAACATTGTAAAGCAACTATTCTCCAATTAAAAAAAAAAATGAACTCTTCATCTCCAAGAAGGGGAGAAGGGAGGATAAAAATTGGGAGGAACATATACTTTAATATGGCTTCAAAGAGAGAACAAGAGTGAGAGACAGAGACATGCTGGTTACAAGAGAAACCCTGGGTCTGCTTATCAAAAAAAAATGGTAGAGTGACAGACTTAATCAAAAGTGCTGCCTAGTAAAAAAATGGTCCAATACAGATTTTAACCAATAATATTATCAAGTTCTTTTAATCTACATAATTTTACAAAGAGGACAGACAGAGGTAGAAATGTGGGGTAAGGCTGCAAAAATATTCCTTTATATTCAGAACTTCTTGCAAAATCTTGTCCAGATGCTATAGTCTAAGAATTTGCAATCTAATATGGATGATAATAAAATGAACCACATAGTTCAGTGTTATAAAGGGTTGAGTAAGACATTTTCCATAAGGAAGAATCAAGCAAAATTGCATAGGCAGTCTGGGCAGAGTTTCAGCTTGGGCAATTTAAGAAGGTTTCCTGGAAGAGGTGACATTTAACAAAAGTCAGAATTTACTATGCACTGGCTTTGTGTAAGCAATGTGTTAAGTGCTATACATACATTATCTCGTTTTGTTCTCACAAGTACCTTATGAGGAGAAACTACATTGCCCCATTTTACAAATGACAAAGAGGCTTAGAGAGATTAAATAATTTCTAAGGTTTGTAAGTAGCAACCACCTGAATATGGTTCAAAGCCAGGTTCCCTGAGGATGAATACCTAAACTCTCCGTTCTACTGCCTTCTTCCACTTTGCCCTGCTGTCTCCTACCAGGAGATAGGAAGGGTCCAATGGAAAGCATAAGGGAATATGTTAAGAAAACAGTGGCTCTTTCAATTTGTTTCATAGACTTCATTTAGGGAACACTTTGCACAAGGCCTGAGGCTGGCGATGGAGACAGAGTTACAAGGCACAGTGGCTTCTACTAAGGAGCTGGGAGACAAGGCAATGAATAAATAGTGCCAGACGAATAGTACAAAGAGTAAGCAGTGAATATTTAATTGATGACTATTTATTATGCACCTACCATGTGCTAAATTGATGGGATTGTAAAGATGAATATAATTCCGACTTTTAAAATGTTTTTATAACTTATTAGGTAAGATAATAAATGTATATAAACAACTATGATAGAAGGCAGGATATGGTAGGCCCTAGCAGAGAGGATTAGAGAAAATGGGGCCAAGAGAGAACATAGGAACATAGAAAAGCAGGACTATCATCCCTGTACATGGAGCACATTATATGCTAGTGCTCTACTTTGGAGTTTACCTCATTGATTTTCACCATAACCCATACAAGTATAGAAATTTACCCTAATTTTATGCATTAGGACACTAGGGCACATACAGGCTAAGTGTTCCACCTAAAAACAAAACAAAGACAGAAAGGAGCAGGTCTGTCTGCTCCTTTGAAGGTAGCATTTGACGGTTGATGTGATAAAAAAGAAAAATAGATATAGAACAGTATGGTAGACAGACTCCAAGGCAGTCCCCAGATATTCTCATATTCTCTGCTGTGGTCGCTTACACAACTTTTTCTTGGAGCCCTGGACTGCCAAGTGAGCAGCGTGACTACTCTGAGACCAATATGCTGGGAACACGTGGAGAGGCCACATGGAGAGACCACATGGAGAAACCATGAGAATAGTTGAAGAGAGAGGCATGCCCAGTGACTTCGCATCTACTCCTGTCCCTTAAAAGTCTACTCATCTCAGTTGAAGCTCCAGATATTATGGACCAGCGACCAGTCCAACCCAATAATTCCTAACCACATTGAAAATTCTGGAGCAAAATAAATGATTGTTGTTTATTAAGGCACTAAGTTTTTGGAGTGATTTGTTGACACAGCAATAACAAATAATGAGGACCGGGAAGGCATGCATGTTACTTATCTATTGCTGTGTCACACATTACCCCCAAAGTTAGAAGTTAAAACACACGTACTTTTATTATCTCAGTTTCTGTGTGCCAGGGGTCTAGTCATGGCTTGTCTGGGTCCTCTACTTCAAGGTCTGTCACTAAGCTTCAATGACGGTATTGGCTGAGACTTTAGTCATCTCAGGGATCAATTGGGAAGAATCTGCTTCCTAGATCACTCATGAAGTTGATGGCAGAATTCACTTCCTCACAGAGTGTTGGACTAAGGCATCCATGGCTCACAGGCTTTTAGCTAGAGGACTCTCAGTGCTTTACCACACGGACCTCTCCATATAGCATCTCAACTTAAAGCAAGAAAGAAAGCAAAAGAGAGCACCAGAAAAAGAACACTACAGAAGTCACAATCTTTTGGAATCTAATCATAGAAGTGACATCTCATCCCATTTACTGCATTCTATTCATGGGAAGCATGTCACAAGATCCAGTCCTCACCCAAGAATAGGGGATTACTCAAAGATGTGAATACTAGGAGACAGGGATCATTGAAGACCATTTTCAGAGTCTACTTACCACAGTATGATAAATCCAAATACTTGTTAGAAGCAGTTCATCCTTTCATCTTCTAGAAAAATAAAGAGAAGGGTTTTTTGTTTGTTTGTTTTTTTGTTTTTTGAGAAATAGTATTAGCCCCAGGTTTCAATCATGATTCCTAAATGTAGTGCATGTTGGGCATAGGGAGGGGAATTATTTTAGCTTCTTTGAGTCTGTTTGCTCATCTTTAAATGCCAATAATAGTTTTTTCTTCACAGAATTTTATGAATATTAAATGACTGAATGTAAGTGCAAATATCTCTTAGAGCATCTGGAATATGTGATGTTCTCTAAAAAAAATTTGTTAGATCTGATGGTGAGAATGTGTGTTAGATTTATTTGAAGGAAAAATCTAAAAGTGGACATTTAAAAGTATAGACGTGGCCTAGAATCCATGTAGTCTGCATGTATCTTCAGGTACCTGCTAGCATCGTAATCAGAAAATAATTTTTTTGAATGTAGAGACAAGAAAGAAATCAGTTCTAGTTTTTCAGTTTTCAAAAGTCCTCTCCATTCTATTATGTGTCTTGTGGAAAGTAAGTTACTAAAAGATACTATATGGTGATTTCTTGGTCTCAGAATTTAACACTGCAGGTTGTTAATGGTACCTTAGAGGAAGTACTGAGCCCATTCAAAGGAGAATGAAGTGGAAGTAACTATGAGTTCTTCTAACATTTGAGCAGCCAATGATCTTCCATAGCATGAACATTAGAGTCTAGATAGGAGATTTTGCTCTGTTGAATTCTAGAGTGAACCAGGAATCAAACCAACAGTGCAGGGCTCTATGTCCCTTATGTTGCCCTCTTAGCTTGAGTTAAACCATGGATACATGGAATAAGGGAGTCTCCTGGGTCTTTTATCCATGCTGGTGCACCAGGAGAGCAAGTGAAGGTTGCCAAAGAGGCCAGAGGTACTGCCTTCAGCCAGTTAAGTAAACCACAGATATTTGAGCATCAACCATGTGTTAGAAATCTGGGATACAAAGGTTTTACATAGCAAAGTAAAAAGAAAAAAAAAAAAAAAAAGATCATCAGCACCAACAAAAACTGTAATAGAAAGTAGTATGGGCTGTAGTAGAGAAAGAGTCTGAATGAAGTGATGTGAAAACATACATGGGAAACAGTTAATTCCACCTGAGAAAATTCAGAAAAAAAGGAGCCACATTTGACATGATAGTTGAATGGAAATTTGCTGAGTCTGGACTGAATACATCAACCTGTTCCAGATCACACCTGCACTGAAGATATATTATCCATCCTTACCTCCAGTCCTGTACCTAACTATTCAGTGATTTGCATGGGAGTCTGGAGCCTCCTGGCAATGAATTTATGAACTTCAGTCCATTCATACTTGGGGGTCAGGGACATACAAACACGTTTGGAGGCCTATGGGGATGGTGAAAGGAGGACACAAATACAGAAGTCTCAGGAGAGGATTCATCCAACTCGAGAAAGGAAGGATTTAGCTCAGTGAGCCAGACTCCACAGTAGAGCCTGAGGGTCGTATGGGAAAAGTGTCTCTAGGAAAAGTGCATTGTTTTTGTACATGAAACCAGCCAGAATCAACCATCTGAGTAGAGTCTATGCTTCTTAGGAAAAGGAAGTAGTATATCTATAAATATTAAAATACTTTTAACACCTAGATGCTCCAGCCAGCTGGCTGTGGAACCCTATAAACGAGCAGAACAGTGAGATCCAGGAAAAAAGGAAGAGAGTGTGCTGAAGTAGATAGAGAAGTGAGCACTAGAGGTGTCAGAATTAGAGGTGACAGTGGTGCCAATAGCAGCCAAAGGGAATGTTAGTGTCCTGGAAATAGGTAATTGCATGAGTAAGGTCCATGATAATGTGAGATTTCATTCCAGAAGAAGGCACACAGCAATGCTACAGGAAAAGACACAAGAAGGAGCCTGGACTGAGCACTGGAGATAGGGTGACCAACTATAACAGTTTGCCCAGGGACTGAGAAATGTTTTAGAAAGGGGGACTTTCCATGCTGAAATGTGAAAGTCCTCGGCAAACTGGGACAAAGTGGTCACATAAACCAGAAGGATTTGTAAATATAGTGCAATACCAATGGGAACCTTCCAAGATTTTAAAGGAGGAAGATGACCTCAAATAACTGAGGGACAGGGTTGTTGCTGAGAGCCAGTGTTTTGCAGATGGAAGATATCAAGCCAATGAAGGCCAGGGACACAAGAAGTGTGACCTCATTTCTATACTGACTTATGAAATCTGGGATAATTCAATCCATCTTCAACTTCCCTCTTCTCAAATCTAAAGAGTTGGTCCACTGACTGGGCTGAGCGTGTAGTCAAAACATATGAACACAATTTTTACCTAAGACTATGATAAATGCTGGTCCAAATACCAGGCCCAGCCTGGATTAGTAAGGAAGAATAGAGGCCCAGATGTTATGGTAGGTGAGGATGAGGTCTAACCTGAAGCCGCCAAAGCCGTGGGTTCGTGATGGGGGTCATGAACTTTGAGATAGGGCATTGATCTAGGGAAACAAGATGAATAGTAAGCAGGCAGAGACCAATTGTCATGGAAGGAGAGGTCAGTCATGGGAAGACTGTTGATAAATTACAAGGAATGAATCAGTTTTTACTTAAGTCTCTTTTAACAGACCGGCTGTGGAAGGTAAATGAATAGGCTGCCCTGTTTTAAAGAGCCAGAGGTAGGGGTACAATGAGTCTACTTTGGGGGAAAACCTGCAAGTATTAGCACAATGTCTGGGCACAGATTAGGTCTTCAGTAAATGCTGGCTTTCTGTCTTCATTCTTCCTGAATATGAAGGAGAGCACAGCATTTTCCTGAATTAGAGACCTTGTACCTAGCTGATCTGATTCTAGTCCATTCTTCATGCCGCTTCCAGAACTATCATCTTCCAAAAATAATAGATGACGTTTTAAAAATCACTAGGCATTAATTGTCGTTTAAAAAATAAGATTCAAAATTCATAGCATCCAAGGCCCTTTTAAACCTGACTCCGATGTTCTCCAGTACTGACTCCGCCACTCCTTACGTGAACTGCTAGTTACAGACACACCAACTCTCCTTCTTGCCTTGAAAATACCCTATTTTCAAGAAAGGAAAAACAAGAATGAAACAAGAAAGAACATGAAAGAATAAACAACAAATAACATGGAAGATTTACATGAAAACAATGAAAATACTACCAGGGGACCCAAAATACAAAGTGAATGAAAGGAAATACTGTATTCTTGGAAAGACTGACATAATAATGCTAACAACTCATTAATTTACTCATTCCATAAATTGAATATGATATCAATACAAATTTCATCCATTATTTTCTTGCTGGATAAATTTCATATGAAAAAATAAACAACAATGTCCACGACATTGTTTGATTGATTGAGGGAAGGGATGGTCCTAACAGACATTAAAACATATTGGAAAGCTAGAATAATTAAAACAGTGTAGTCCTGTTACACATACAGACCAGAAATTCCCGAAATAGTACCAAATAGATATGAGCTTTTAAGTATGTGGTAAATGTGACATTGCATCTTGGTGAGGAACTGATGGCTTATTCAATAAATGTTGGACTAGTCACCTGTAAAGTAATAGAATTGGATTCATAGTTTACTCCTAAATGAACTCCAGATTTAAACATGAAATATAAACTGCTAAAAATATTAATCAAATAAATGAAGACTAATTTAAAAAATATTTTTCTTAGTATTACACAAAGTCCAGAAGTGAATTGGAAAAATAATAGATAAATTCCACTAAAATGTTTTTGAAAAATTTATTAGAAAAGCACAATAAAGGCAAACGTGAAACTCTGGGAAGTATTTGCTAATCATATCACAGAGAAATGGCTGTGAGCTCTATAAATCTGTAAGAAATAGTCTAAAGGTTCAATAAATAAATGAGCAAAGGAAATGAACAAACAGTTCACAGAAAAAGAAATATGAATGGCTCTTAAACATATAAAAACCTGTTCAACCTCACACATCAAAAAAAGAATGTAAACTAAAACTCTCCTAGTCTTCATATTTACCTCTCAGATTGGAAAAGGTCAAAGAGTTTGATTACACACTGTGGGTTTGCCAGAGTGTAGGGAAACAAACCTCATAATTCACTAGCAGAAGTGTAACTGGGTCTAACTTACCTGAAGAAAAAAAAATTGGCAATCTCTAATAATTTCATTGCTTCATACATACTTTCAAATTTACTAAAAAGAAGCCTTGCAAATGTCCAGTCGAAGGGGCTTCCCTGGTGGCGCAGTGGTTAAGAATCTGCCTGACAATGCAGGGGACACAGGTTCAAGCCCTGGTCCGGGAAAGTCCCACGTGCTGTGGAGCAACTAAGCCCGTGTGCCACAGCTACTGAGCCCGCGCGCCACAAGTACTGAAGCCTGCACGCCTATAGCCCGTGCTCCACAACAAGAGAAGCCACTGCAATGAGAAGCCCCCGCTCGCCGCAACTAGAGAAAGTCACCATGCAGCAACAAAGACCCAACGCAGCCGAAAGTAAATAAATAAAAAATAAATAAATTTTTTAAAAAAGAAGAAAAATTCCAGTTGAATCTATGCAGAATCCTGTTGCAGCTCTTTTATGTCTTTATTTTTGTTGGAAATTTAACGTAAAGAATCCAGTCATTTCAGAAATGGTAGAAATATGATTCACGCATGAAATCTCTTTGTAACAACTTCACCACCTCCCCAAAGGGCTTGTTCTGTGCATTTTAACTGTTAAAATTCTCTTCAAGTTGATCCCCAGATTTCTGGCCTTCATTCTGCCCTCTGAAGTTGTCACAGATTTCTAATTCTACCAATTCAAAATGGTATACTGCTAGATTTCAGGTTATCAATCACCTGATTTAATAAATAAACAGACTTTTTTTTCTTTTTTTTTCAGTCTTCACTCCAAACAAACATAGCTAAGGTGATTTTTTCTTTTGGGAAGGTGGGTGCGATCACAGCTCCCATCTGTCTTGATTAAGCACAGGTCGTTATTCCATATGCCCTTCCTTGCTAGAGTCTGCACAGAGCTTGTTTCCTTTTCGAGGCTCCTTTATGCATAGCACATAAAGAAAGCTCTAAGAAGTGGAGACTCACGTTCCACCTGAGGCTGGATGAACAACTCACCCAGGGCAGTGCCTTAATCAGAATTTTTGCTATTTAGCAAGGGAAATGTCAGCTCTGCAGCTACCCCAGGAAGAAGCATATAATGAGCAAGTAGAAGGATCTCCTTTTGGTGATGGTTACACAAGTGTCTTTGATGATGAGAACAAAGAGATGCAAATGAAAACTAGGGACAGCCTTCTGTCTATAAATGTTTCTGGCATCTGGGATCTTTTTCCTCAGCTTTAGTATCAAAGAAATACATCGAACAAGAGCCCCACAACCAGGTCCCTCAGGGGCACCTGGTTACCTGTTGAAGTGACCAGACAGATGCTCAGAGAAAGATAGAAAATGTAAGAAGTTGGTTTTACTGGACCTCCATGGAGACGGGGCGGTGCGGGGAGCGTGGTCATATACGGAAGGCTGGCAATTCATTCCCCCCACATGACACAGTTGAATAACTGAAAATGCTAATCAATAATGTCCTTGGAAAGGAAGATTTATTAGCAAGTTGTGATGTCTTCCTGAACTCATTTCTACTCCTAGGGGGAATTGTTTAAGTAGTTCTTCATCATATGAACAACTGTCCAGTCTGGCTATAGTAGCATTGAAAGTAGCAGTGAAACAGGACACTTTTTTCCTTGGAATCGTGGATTTTAAGTCTCAGTCATGGGCCTCAGTAAGTGTTCAGTTCAGGCAAAAAAAAGACTTCATTCATGATTATTGCAATAGTGGAAAAAGATTGAAGTCAACTCTATGGAAACAAAAGGCAGGAGAGGTTGTAGGCACTGGGGTGAGCTTCTTGGCAGGTAAAGAAGCTTTTTAGTGGGGAGGTTGGTCAACGTGATGAGGCCTCTGAGTTTGCTACTCCGTGCTTATCAAAGTTAGGCTCCTACCCTCCCCCAGAGACTGGAAAACCAGAGCACTATCTTTCTTGATGATCACATTTCAAAGGGGTGGCTCCCAGGTCCTTGAGACTCGAGACATTTCTGGGTTGTAAAACTGGAAAGAGGCTGAGAGAAGATTTATATCTCAAAGGGGCAGAGAAAGATTTACAATTGCAAGTTTTCTGAAATAAATGCTCTAAGCAAGGGGAGGTCTGGGACCTAGGTCAGGAAGAAAAGCATCTAAAGTTTAATCAAGCCAAGGGGAAACTTGAGGCCATCTTGTTCACTGGAAGGCATAGGGAACTCTATTTTCAAATTCCTGATGGGACTAGAGAGGAAAACAATTCTAATTTTGAGGAACTCAAAAAAAAGTCAATCTTCCTAACCAAGTATGGAAGATCCTGTTTAGCTCAAAGCTGGACTGTGAACGTTGTCTAGAACATTCTGAGAATGAGGCCTCCCACCTCTTGGCAGAGAACAATTTCTCACCAGGTTCCCCATCCCTGACTCTGTCACCTTTCCTAAAACAACTCCATGTACAGACAGTTAAGCCTTAGAGACTGGCCTGAAAGGAAGGAGAAGGAAAGGGAAGAAACAACTGGTGGGCATCTAAAGTTAGGTGCCTATGCATACTGTCTCATTTAGTTCTGTCAGCAGTCTTAAGAAGTATTCATTACTAACCCAGGCAACAGATGAGGATGTTGAGCTTTGGGAGGGTAAGTATTTTGCTCATGGCTACACAGCTAATACATGCCAGAGCCAGATATTAGCCCACTTCTTTCTGGCACTTAAGATATGTCTGTTTTTTGAGTAAGTGTGTGCGTGTGTGTCCTGCGAAGTGTGGGGCAAGGCAGGCAACAGTCCTGTGTTTTTGCCTTAAGCATAGTGATCATAGTATGAGAAGGGAAGTATGGGCCAATCCAACGTCAGTCTATTCCCTGCTTTACAGCCAGAATGATCCTTTCACAATGCAAGGCACAGTAGGTTTCTCCCCTAATTAAAAACAAGGTGGCTTTCCACCTTGTTCAGAATGAGACCCAAATTCTAACCTGAGCCTACAAGGCGCTGAACATTCCATGCTCTTGTCTCTAACTACCCTCCCCCTTGCTTCCTGTGCTTCAGTGTGTGAAACCAACACATATTTCCTTGGTAACACCAAACATGCTCCTGCTTCAGGCCCTTTGTATCAATACTTGCTATTCCCTCTGCCTGGAACACACCCCAAGATAGCAACATGGCTCACTCCCTAAGCATTTTATAACGTGTAAAGGCTATTGTATTTCTTTTTCTGTGAGGTGTCTATATATTGTATTTATTTAAATTGGGTTTTTTTTTCTTCTCTTTTGTTTTTAGGAGCTCTTTATGTATAAAGATGTCAGCTCCTCCCCTTTTTTATATAGTATTATATAGTATTTTATATAATATTATAACTTATATTCTATAAATTAAAAAATATGTAGTTGAGTATATTACTCTTTTTTTATAATTATTTCTAGATCAAATCTCAGTTAAGATCTCCTTACTTAGAGATTGTAAAGGAATACACAGATACTTCTTCTTTTACAGTATAGTTTTATTTTTCTAGTTAGATTTCTGCCTTTACCTTGTTTGTGGTATAAAATATGAGGGACACATCTAGATTTATCTTTTTTTCTCAAATGACTAATTGTCTTAATACAATTTCTTAAAAATTTCTCTTTCCCCCCTTAATTTGAGATGCCACCTTTATAATATCAGATTGCCATATGCACTTTGGTTTATTTCTGATTTTCTGTTGTATTTCATTGGTATCTCTTTTTGATGAAATAACTGATGCATATTTAAGGTATTTGGCCGCATCTGCTGAACAGTGAAGAAGTCAGCAGCATCTGTTCTGAATTGGCCTGGAATTCCCTTGAGGACTGAGCCTTCATGCACATTGTACATCAACATTACACTGGATATTCGTTAAAACTTTGGATTCCCGGGCTCTGATTCCTAAGAAAGTCAGAACCTTTAGGGGCAGGGCCCAGGGGGCCACATTTAGAAATAAGTTTACCAATCATTTTCAGGTAAAGTTTGG
This sequence comes from Balaenoptera ricei, assembly GCF_028023285.1. Taxonomy (NCBI): domain Eukaryota; kingdom Metazoa; phylum Chordata; class Mammalia; order Artiodactyla; family Balaenopteridae; genus Balaenoptera; species Balaenoptera ricei. The sequence goes on along the minus strand of NC_082646.1, from coordinate 84,778,905 downwards.
AGATGGAAAGAAGGCAAATTCAAACATTTTTCTAATGGGTATCTATTTTATCCTTTGTCTGCCTAAATGCACAGAAAAGCATTTTGTTTCACCATATAAGCTGCAAAACCAGGAAGGAGCTGTTATAGCTCAAAATGCAACACTTTTTGACTACCACCCAAATCAATAGGCATGATTTCCTTTGACATCCCTTAATGACGTACTAATAGGAGAGATAGAGGTAGGCCAGGCGGGAGAGTTAGCCAAGTGGGCAGAACCAGGAGGATTAAGTGCTTAATTGAATTTCTGTCTCAGTTCTGGCCAAAGTATTTTTATCAGCATCAACACACGAAGAGTGCCTAATCTGTACATCCAGAAAACCAATGCCAGATGGGTAGCCGTCATGGTGCTAACATGTTCACTAACCATATTTAGAATCAACAAATTAAGATAAGTTACTTTGCTTGTAAAATCATAACAAAGGTGAAGACAGAACCAATCACAGGAAGGCAGTTCCTCACAAAAGGGCTTATGAGTCCAGTACTTCCATAGTTCAATGTCACTTACTCCCGCTGCAGGATACATAAAGTCTCTCTGCTTATCTAATGCTTGAAGTCTCTGGCTGAAGCTTCTGGACATTGCTCTAGCTAGAGGCCCAATACAGGAATCGATCTGCAGTGGCTGTCTAATTGCTGGGGGATGGAGAGAGATGATCCTTCCTATGTGATGCTTAATGAACCAATTTAGAGACACACCTACACTAGATGTCAAGGTTCTGTAGCCTTTTCTCATACCCTGGAAGAATGTGTAAATGGTTTATTTATAATAGGAAAACTTAGTTTGCATGAATTGAATAATTTTATATTCAGTCTTTCAGTGGTGAATAATTCTATAATAATTACAAGCAATTTTGGGTTACAATTATATAGAAACCAGTAGAATAAATGGAAAGCAAAAGAGGGTAGTTTTCAAGAGTTACAGAAATTAGGTAGAGTCATAGGGCAAATTCTCTCTTGTCCTCCCTTTAAGAAGCAGCTAGCATTTCTTAGAGGGTGTAATGCCAGATAAGACTCCTGCCACTAAGAAAGAATAACCTCTCATCCCCTACCTTCTTCATAGAAATGGACATGGTGATACTTACAGTGGACTGCAGTGAGAGTAGTCAGACTTGAAGAAAGTCTAGAAGACTTCCAAGTATAGGTCAATAACGTGGCACTAAAGTGGGCTAAAGGTCCAAAACTTCTGTGTGAGGAGAGGAGGACCCAGAGGGACTCAGAAGAGATAAAACTGAGGACTGAAAAGAGGAGATTTATCCTGAGGGTCTCAGTACCATGATTGCCAAGGGTCAGTGTAATGGCAGAGGGTGTGAGACCAGCAGAAGTCAAAGCAGTTGTGGAAATAAGCTGGTGGTGGTTTTCTATGATATATTGGGGAGAAATAAGGACAAGAACTTAGACACAGATATGTAAGGGACACGACTATTTAGTAAGAGGTACAGCACAGGTACTGATCAAAGAGAACAGACTCCAGCACTAGGGCCAGTTGGACCTTGGAAGCACAAATGTGCTTGGCTGCTGGATTGTGGGGATCTGTGGGGGATGCCAGGGACAGGGTTGTAGGGGTAGAAGGACCCTTAAAGGCTCAGGGCAGTAGCTAGCTCTTTACCAAACGTACAGCAGTATTTCAGTAATTATTTTGGTCATTGATTATAGCTCTATTGATACAGGCAGGCAGACTATCAGAAGATATACATGCTCTTTTGTGCTGGTGTTTGCTGTGTATATGAGTATACAGAAGATATACATGCTATTTTGTGCTGGTGTTTGCTGTGTATATGAGTATACAAGGCTGCAAGGGGGCTGAGGTATTGTTACATCTGTGTGTTTCAGAAGATGTTGGCTAGAGGTGGGGTAGATGAGCCATTTGATTAAAAAAATTTCAAATTAAAATTTAATTTTATTCTCCAAGAGCGACAGTTCATACAGTTCCAAAATGTGTGAAATACCAGATACAAGAATTGACAGAAAAGAAGTTCTAAAACAAATTTAGACACATCACTTGAGTTTGTGCAACACTCCATTTTTCAATGACACTTAATATACTCAAAATCAACTTAGAAACTCAAATCAACTTCCATGGAGTCTCAGTTATCAATCACAAGTAGCATATGGGTATTTACATTTGTCCTTTACTACAATTTCTAGCCTATCTTTAGCTTGTGCTGTTTATTTCCACACAGTTTGTCTCCCTTGATCTTCTTGAAAACACTGTGAACTATTTTAAAAATAAGAAAATAAAGGAACCTTATTGAAACTTTCTTACTGTGTCCCATTTTATCATTGGAATAACGCACTGTGGTGGACATTTTACAGGTGAGAATATTGAAGGATTTGAAGATGTTTTGTAAATAAGGGGAAGAACCAGGTTGGCAAGCTGCTTGTCTGATTCTTTTTCTGTTATTCTCTGCCAGAAGCTAGAATATTTCAGTGTTTTGTGACCCGTGAACCCTAGCTAGTTAAAGTGAACTGGACCTAGAACTGTTCAGGTGCTTCAAAATCTAGAGCATTTACTGTAAAGAGGAAACTTCTAGAAACTTCTCCATCTTCAGGGAAGCTTCTGAGCATTTTAGTGTTACTCTTCATTGCTCATTGTAAATGTCCATTCTATCATCCCCAGGTACTACACTTAATAGATCATCTGTTAGTCTATAAACTGAAGAGGAACATAGCTGTAAAGAATGTATTTGTACAGGGCGCCTATAAATTCCTCACAGAGATGACTCTTTATGACTGGAGTGCTTCTAAGGAGGGACAGGGAGAAATGCTTCTAGTGAGAGAGACATTGAAAACATAACCAAGGTGACAATCGGTATTGGTGGATGTACCAATGAGCATTCCTTGTTGCCTTATCATGAAATATTCCTGCTGAATAATGAAAAAAAAATCAAGCTTATGTAGTGTTAAATTGCAAAGGACATATGACATGATACAGTCTTATATGAATTAATGTAAAACAGGCCTGGCTCTCTATATAGCTGATTATGTTACCTGGAGCACTGAGGTTGTACATTTTGCACGATTTAATTCATTCACTATTTGTTACATTCTGGAGAACTATGACAGAAATATTGACTGGTCACCAATGTTTAACAGCTGACAATCAGTAGTCTTCTTTGGCGTGGAGGTAGGGGATGGGATCTATTTGAGCAAATTCATCCTCCTCAGCCAACTTTTACCTTATGTCTGAACCTTAGTTTCTCTCTCTGTTCTTATACTTTCCAAAGTGAAACTGACACGAAGCGGGGTCCCTAGCTCCCTTCCTCTGCCCAAGCCCTGTGGATCCCTTTGAATTTCCTTACTGCTGGCTCATTTCACAAAAGGTTTAAAAGATGTTCTAGGGAAACATCCTTCCTGCCACATCTTGTTGCCCTGCTCTCGTTTTGTGGCTACACTTTTCAAAAATCATCACCTCCTGTGGAAACAAATTCATCATAAACCTCTTGCAATATACCCCCAGTCCATGACACTTTTGGACTGACATTTATTCATAGATTGACTATAAATAGGCAGCGATTTACACTCAATTAGATGTGGAGGGAAATCTGGAGTTGCAGGAAAATTTCTACTCAACTCAGTCAGTATGCAGGGTCTGTGTGATGGCTGGGCAACTGATGTTGCTGCCATTTGTTAAGATTCCCCCTTATTTGCTTTCTATTCAGACACTCCTAATTTGTGCAGAATAACTTAAGACATAATTTATAAGGGAATAACTTAAGACAGGGTAATTAATTGGAGCATAGCATCTTTGAGAAAAAAAGACAAAATTATTTACTTCTTTCCTTTTCTTTTTAAAAATGTCTGAAAAATGAGACCATATTCTTATCTTTTAACTTCCCCTAAATTGCAATATTCTGATTAAATTAAAATCACCAAGGATATGTCTTCCCTAAGAAAATGAAATCCAAATATTAAGCTGCATGCTTTGGTCACCCCTAAGAATCAAAAATTAATTTCAACCTGGGCTGGGTAAAATGAGCTTGTGGCTTTGGAGAATGGGAGAAAAGGCATATAATAGTCAATGGGGGACTTTGATTATATAGCGTCTAATCACTTCTGTTCAAAAAAATCTCATTTAAAATGAGAATGTTGAATCCCTAAGCTTCCACAAGACCTAATAGTGATTAGCTCACATGAATCTAAATTGCTGCTAAGTATTGATTATTATGAGGAGAAATCTAAGGAGAGTTTGATTAAATTACGCCAATGAATGGTGTTATTCAGCCCAAACAGGGGACATTTATTTAATCCAATAGTTTCAAATAGAATCACGTTTCTATATACACATATAGATCATGTGCATTTTTAGTTTATGAAGCATCAAAATGGCAAGAGAATTACTCAAATGGCCCTGAACCTAGTTTTATCATGCCAAAGATGTTTTGAGATCTTGCAGAACAGTACTTTTCAAATTTTAATGTCTATCCAATCACCTGGGGATCTTGTTAAACTGAAGATTCGTATTCAGTAGGTCTGAGGTGAGGCATGAGATTTGCATTTCTAGAAACTTGCCTGGTGATGCAGATGATGCTGTTTCTTGGACCAACCATACTTTGAGTAGTGAAGTTTTAGAACGTCTGGGTCATGATTCTGAAAATCAGTTACCACTGTATGAGGATAAGCTAGTTAATACTGTGTGCTGATTTATATAATCCCTGATAACTAGTGGTATAATATAATCATTGATATAAAGAGAGAATGGTTTCCAAAGTAAAAGAACTAGGAGACAGCAGAGACTACTGTTCTAGTCTTGCCTCTGCTACAAACAACCATTCCTAATATGTGTGTAGTACTTTGCATTTTACAAAGCAAGTTTATATAGTATATGTCCCATGGTTTTATATTGATCCTCTGAACAGCCCTGTGAAGTAAGTCAAGCAGGCATTTTATTTTCATTTTTCCTCATGAATATCCTGAAACTAAAAGTTGATGTGATTTGCACAGTTTCACATTATTATTTGGCAAGAAAGCCATGACTCAAACCCATATTTCCTGACCACAAGTCCAGCGTTCTTTCTACTAGCAGTGATTTTGCATGGATCATGTAACTTCTCTAGTCCTTCTCTTACTTATGAAATGGGTGATCCTGGTTCAACTGGATCAGTGGTTATCAGCCCTCACTGTGCAACTATATTACCTTGGAAGCACAAGAAATCATACCAGTGAGCGTCCCCTCCCAGTGCAGTTGAACAGGAGCCTTCCTGAGCGGGGGACCGGTTACCATTTCTTTTCATCGTCTAAGCTGATTCTGATACATAGTGACGAATGAGAACAAAAAACATTAGATATTCACAAAAGCGCTTTTCAAGGTAAGTTGTGTTCCTATCTTCTTCAGGAAAATCTCAATGGCCATGGAATCTAAATTAGTAAGTATGGATAAATCTATCACTGACTTTGTTAGAAATGTGAAATTGTGGTTTAGCAAGCTTTTACTTTTTGCCTTATTGCACAGGCCTTGAAAATTTAGGTAGATTTCACTTGATGCTTTTTAAAAAGATCACTTTCACTCAAACAAGTGAAGATTTCAGTTTGCTCCCTGTAGCCACACTCTATGCAACACCAGTATTTCTGAGTTTTCTATTTTTCCTTTGAACTTGGCACTGAATATTTAGGCTTTTATTTGGGCTTTCATTGGAGTGGGTGTCTAAACCCTTCTGATTGCTTTTTGGCATGACTGCTGTTTTCCTTGTGGCTGCTGTGACTTCAAGGAGGATTTAGACACAAAGTATGCTTACCTAGATTACCTAAGATTTCTATGTCAGAAACTGATAATGTAAGTGGTTTAGAAATAGTCTCTTCTCAGAGTTAAAATTTCAGTACTAAGTCTCCCTGATGTAAATTTTGGAAAAGTTCAGGTTGTTGGAAGCAGATGGTTGTTTTTTCTTACAGAATCTTTTGCTTTTCTGTAGTTGTCACAAGATCAAGAGGACAGAATTAGTCAACAGCTTTCCCTAGTAGATTCCATTCTGTTGATCATTTTTCAAAGTTGAAGAGACAGGAGGAAAATGAAGGCTTTGAACCCTTGGGAGGATCCAAGGGGGATTTGGGCCTTTCTGGGGGGTAATCCTTGATCCTGTGGCCTAAGAGGGTTCCCAATAAAGCCATCTCTTCTGGAAGCATCCTAATTCTGAGTGATGTCACTGGGTCAGTGATGAGTCTCTGAGTTTCTCTAAGAAGGGTTCAGAGTTTGAGGTAAAACAGATAACACAGCTCATTTAATTTTGGTAGTGGAAATTCAATCACATATATAATATCCTTGAAAGGATATTATGCAATCCAAGTCTTGATTCCCAAACTTTCTGACTTGTATTTTCTATAACTAGGCAGTTTATTCAATAAGGAAATAAAATGCATAATGCTCAAAAGATGACTACAATATCAGTTTACTTGGGCAGAGGGTGCAAAACGGTCTTTTTTACAGCAGACCATCAGTCTTGACTTTCCTTAATGTTTTAGTCTGACCACCTAGTCTTTCTTATACTGTTTGTTTCAGGGGATTCATGAGGTCCAGAGATACTTTTTTTGTTCAATTTTACTGTGAGATTTTTAGACCCTGTGGAGAATCTGGTTGTCATTATAAAATACACTTTTATTCACCCTGAGAAGAATTGTCCTGAAACACCCCATTGCCTTTTCTAATTTCTAGATTTTCCTGTTCATTCTTACGATGTCTTTAATAACATCACTCCTGAGCCCCATGGACCTCACAGAGAGCAGAATCTTTTGGTTTGGGAGATTCCAGGTGTATTTCCTTCATCTCCCTCCGTGATAAACAGCTTTGTCTGAGTCTAGCTGTGCCTGGGCTCCCACAAAACATTTGGCTGCCACTGTTCTGGGGAGATGGTTACTGTGTTCACAAGGTATTGGAAATTTCTGCTGCTCCTTTAACTCCCCCATTTGTATCTTGGAACTTTATTTTCTAGTGTTCTATCTCTGAAATTGGTCGCTGTTTCCCTACAGGGGAAAGTATGGAGTCAGCGACTGATATTAAAAAAATAAATGGTAGCAAAGCAATTGCTCTCATTTGGAATTAATAATATTTTATTAAAATTTGTAAGAACACTCAGCTGGTAGCGCCAGAGCCAATTACTCATGTGTACGTCGAATGTGCCTTCCCAATTCAAAGTGTGCAACAACTCTTTTTGAGTTAAGGAAAATACATCTGTGTAGTAAGTTGGAGGATCTAAGTTTTAACTCTTCCTGTGCCAGTCTGAAGCCTGGAGTGATATGAAATGTAATAATGATTTAAACATTCAAAATAGTAGACATTTAACTTTTCTAAGGGAAAAATTTAGGTAGCAGGGTCTGATAACAGATGGTGTCACATATTTATTTCATTCTTGGAGTTATTTGCCCTTTTGTAAGGGTTTAAATCACCGTACAACCTAGGTTAGAACAATCGTAGATTTGTCTAGAATTAAATATTTGATAGGAGAATGAGATAGAAAGAGACAAGCTCGTTATATCAGGTATATAGTTTCTGTCCTTTCAGATCTACACTCCAGCCATCTTGAGTCCATATTTTGTTTTAAGGGTCTGAACTTTATGGACACCATGAAGCAGGCCCTATGCTTTCTGACTTCCGATAGCATTTGACCAACAAGAAGTTATGGCAAGAGATCAGAGGAAGGGAGGTGGGCTCTGAGCAGGCTGTGTTTTCCCAAGGAATGTCCCTGTTCCTTTCAAGATGGCTCTCCCTACAGGACTCTCTCCATCCAGTGCTGGGGACCTCTTTTCCCCTCCTTCTTCTACGCTAGAGGTGATAGCAGCTCTGCAGTTACTAGTTTCATGGTTCTGTACTATCCCTTGTAATTTTCTTATAAACACGGGGGTGCTATTTTCTGCAGAGACCTTGCATGATTCACCAGAGTTAACATAATACAGGTTTCAGTGGATGAGATATCTGTTTATCTTATCTCTAAGCTTAAGATAGGGGAGCCTATTAACCACACACAACTTCCAACCTTTAAGAAAAATGGACTTGCAATACCAGTGGTGACTAACATGAGTGGTGAGTGATAAATAGAGGTAAGAAAGTATATATTTATAACACTTAAGGATGATATTCTGTTGCTAGGCATTGATAAAACCATATAGTTGCTTATAACTGGTTTTCATTCTAATTGGCCAGGAATTTGTATTGAGAAGTATTTTGAATATCACCCTGGTTTCACTGATACGTATTATTATTCATGTGGGTAAATTGATAACTTGGTAAACTGGTTTGTTTTGTTTTTCCACCTGAAAATTGACAGAGAAAAGCTTTAATCAAGCCTCAGGAAGCTATAGCTTTCAACAACACTCAACTTGGTTCAGCACCCATCTGCAAGAAACAATCCATTTGCAAAATACATTACATGGGAAATGAAAAAGAAAAAAAAAAAGTAAGCCGTAGTTATAGCTTTATCATGAAACTCCCAATAGCTAACATTTACAGAGAGATATCTATATACTAGGCAGTCACTCTGTATCCTTCATGAGCAGTATCTTATTTAATGCTTCTCAACAAATATTGAGTACTATTATATTCCGGTTTTTCAGTTAAAGAATATAGGGCTTAGAGAGGCTTAACTTGCCCCAAAACATGCATTTAATTGGCATCTAACTGGACTTTGATCTGAGGACTCTCCAATTTCAAAGCCTAGGTTCTCAACCATTATGATGAACTGCTTCCTTGAACTTTTCTATAGCTTAAAGCAACTCTTATGTTTTTGTACAACAGTGATCAAGAAAATTTTAATGATCATTAATTAAAGTAGGAAGGATTACTTGCAATTGTATTAGTATATACTTATTTCTTGACATTGTCACCTATATTGGCTCAGTAGATACTTTTGTGTTGCTTATTAAATATAAAGTATGGAGTAGAAGAGTCCAAGCACGAACTGAAGGTGCAGCTGTGGGAATGTTAAGACAGAACACAAGTGAGGGTAATCATAATAAAATAATTGACAGGATTATTTAATTAAAAATCTAGACTCAGAGGGGAAATTAGATATTGTTTGGTCCAATCCCTTCTTTCATACAGTAATGAAATGGAAATCTAAGATATTTCAGTGGCCTCCAAAAGGGCACTGTGGAAATATCTGAGGACAGTTGGTAAGAAAAGGTTTCCTACAATGATTCCATCAAAACAGAAGCCAACATATTTTAGTAAGTTTGAAAAAGAAAGTGATTTTAACTTTAACAGATGAGAGTAAATATCACTAGATAAGTATCTTTGATCCCCCCACTTTTATTGAGATATAATTAACATACTGCACTATATAAGGTTAAGGTATACAGCATAATTTGACTCACATATATTGTGAACTGATTACCACGATAAGTTTAATTAACATCTATCATCTCATATAGGTACAAAAAAAGAAGGAAAAGAGAAAAAAAGGTTTTTTTTTCCCTTATGATGAGAATTCTTTAAGATTTACAGTCTTAACAACTTTCTATAAATATACCATACAGCAGTGTTAACTACAATCACTGTTTGTACATTACATCCTTAGTGCTGATTTATCTTATAACTGGAAGTGTATACCTTTGACCACCTTCATCCAATTCCCCTTCCCCTCACCCCCCAACCTCTGATAACCACAAATCTGATCTCTTTTTTTTTTTTAGATTTCAAATATGAATTAATACAGTATTTGTCTTTCTCCGACTTATTTCACTTAGCATAATGCCCTCAAGGTCCATCCATGTTGTCACAAATGGCATCTGTTGATAGACACTTAGGTTGCTTCCATGTCTTGGCTAATGCAAATAACCCTATTATGAACACGGGGGTGCAGATAACTCTTAGACATAGTGACTTTGTTTCCTTTGGGTAAATACCCAAAAATGGAATTGCTGGATCATATGGTAGTTTTATTTTTAATTTTTTTTGAGGAATATCCACACCAATAATCTGTGGATATAATGGCTATACCAATTTACAATACCACTGTAAGGGTGCAAGTGTTTCCCTTTCTCCAGTCTCAGCAGCATTTGTTATATCTTGTCTTTTTTATGATAGCCATTCTAACAGACCTGAGGTGATATCTCATTGTGGTTTTGATTTGCATTTCCCTAGTGATTAGTGATGTTGAGCACCTTTTCACATACCTGTTGGCCATTCATATACTTTTGTTGAAAAAATATCTTTTTAGGTCCTTTGCCCATTTTTAAATTGGATAAGTTTATTTTTTGCTATTGAGTTGTATGAGTTTTTATGTATCTTGGATATTAACCCCTAGTCAGGTATATGTTTTGCAAATATTTTTTCTCATTCTGCATTCTATAGGTTGTTTTTTTTCCTTTTATTTGTCATTTCTTTTGCTGTGACTAAGCTTTTAATTTGATGTAGTTCCACTTGTTTATTTTTAATTTAGTTGCTTGTGCTTTAGGTATCATATACAAAAAATCATTGCCAAGTCATGTGAAGGAGCTTTTTTCCTGTGTTGTCTTCTGGGAGTTTTATGGCTCATAGTCTTATTTTTTGTATACAACCAAAATAGCAGACCTGGCCTTGGAGCAAGTCCATTCTATTTCTGTTGCAACAAATTCTCTCCTTCTCATTCCTGCCAGCTCTTACAGGATTCACAAAGTATGTTTCATATTCTGAGCAGTGGCTCATAAATATAGGGAGAAAAGAAAGTCAGTAGATAGCAAGTCTCTTCCAGGGGCATGACCTACTGCCCAAAGGGGCACTCAGTCAGTCATTCTGACTTTGGTAATTGAATGCTGTATCCATTTCACTGCCACATTATCATAAAAAAAGAGTACCTAAGGAAATGTAGTATAACAGCCAAACATTTGTTGGATGAAATTGCTAACTTTTAAAATAGATCCCGGTTTTGTTCTTCATTATATTTTTATTTCTGAAATGGTAATTTCTGTATTTTAACCCTGTTGCATTTATTATTAATGGAAGTGACATGTGGGAACTTGGGTTTTTCTGTCAAGGACATAAGCAGTTCATTCTCTGCAATTAAAAAAAAGTGCTGGTATACATTTTTCTCTTTCATGACATCATTGAAACCTGTGTGCCTAAACAAATTAATGTCCTATTCTCAACAGACTCATTTGGAAGATAGAGCATGTTCAGTGAGCAACAAGAAGGCCATGGGGAATATAAGCTGCAGGGCTGAGAGAAGAGGCATTTTATAGCTAATTGTTATCAATTGTTAAATATCATGTTTTATAGAAATAAAAAAAATGAGATATATTTTCCCACTGTAACAAACTTACCTTCCTTCCACTTTGTCCTATACCTCACCTCCCTCTTGCAATGTATGCCCTTGGTCATGAGAAGAGGTAGCAGATAGGGCTTGAATGCACGGTCTATACAGATTGATGGTAGCAGCGGTGGGGCAGAATTTTTGAACTTTTTGGAATCCCACATAGCAACATAAAAAGGAGCTAGATAGCAAAATCAAAAAACCATGAACACTTACAACAAAACTAGAAGTTATCCTCATAAACCTCAAAATTGATGGTAAGAGAAAACCACCAATAGTTATAAATTTTATTTGGTATCAGAAAGCAGAGGAGTGCAATAGGGAGTATAACAAACCTGAAAACAAGAGAACCCCTAAAATAGCCAAGGGGAGTTTACTGGGAAGAATGGTGGGCTAATTGGAGAATGACAGCTGAAATTGAAGAAATTTTGCCCTGATAGTGAGTGAGAAGATAGGATCTTCAGGAAGGCTTGAAGGAGCTGAATCAGTCTAAGGTCTGTGAATTCTCAAAAATGACCAAGCAGGGCTCTCTTCTAGGACAGGACTCCATACCAAGAAGATGCTGGAAGTGGAAAAAAAAAACTGAGCAGGATAGGGGAGAATAGAAACGGAGAAAAGAGAGTTGCAGTTGGGGAGAGAACAGAGACGGGAAAGCTCAGAAAGCAAGCTGCTATATTCTTTTACTCTGCATGAAAATAAAAGTAGGTGGAGCTATGTGAAGTTATAAAAACTATCTTGACTAGGTCTTCAAAAAGTTCAGGAGAGGGCTTCCCTGGTGGCGCAGTGGTTGAGAGTCTGCCTGCCAATGCAGGGGACACGGGTTCGAGCCCTGGTCTGGGAAGATCCCACATGCCGCGGAGCAACTGGGCCCGTGAGCCACAACTACTGAGCCTGCGCGTCTGGAGCCTGTGCTCCACAACAAGAGAGGCCCACGCACCGCGATGAGATTGGCCCCCACTTGCCGCAACTAGAGAATGCCCTCGCACAGAAACGAAGACCCAACACAGTCATAAATTAAAAAAAAAAAAAAAAAAAAAAAATTCAGGAGAACTAATTTCACATAAAAATGAGCATTCAGTGAGTATCAAGGTCAAATTCTATATAAGTTTATTAAAAAAGAGAATAAGGAGCAAAATATCTTTACAGACTGTGTGAGATACAGTCATGATGACAAAACAGATTAAAACTGTAACCTGTTTCAAAATTACTAAAAGACATTAAAAAAAATGATAGACAAGAAGTCACAATATAAATCATAGTTACAAAAACTCTGATATGAGATACTCAAACATGGGGAATGAACTAGAAATAAAAGAAAAAATAATTTCAGAAATGAATACTAATGTAGAAGAAACACAAGACTGAATAAAGACAAAAATAATTCCTGTATTAATTATCTACTGATGCCTAGTAAATCATCCCCAATTATAGCAGTTTCAAACAAAAAAACACTTGTTTCACAGCACCTGTAAGTTGGAAATTGTGCATAGTTTAACTAGATGCCTCTAGGTCAGGGTCTCAAGGTGAAATTAACATGTCAGCCTGAGTGAAGTCATCTCAAGACCCCATAGGGGAGAATCAACTTTCAAGCTTATTCATATGTCTATTTCAGGCCTCAGGCCCTCTTTTCTGGCTGTTGTCCAGAAATAGATACCTTGCTAGGTGGGCCTTTCTAAGTAAACAAATGAGGAAGTGAGAGGAGGAAAGGAAGGTGGAAGTCACAGTCTTTTTATGACCTAACCCCAGAGTGGCATCCCATTGGTTTTGGTGTATTCCATTTATTAACAGTGATTTCCTAGATCCAGCCCACACTCCAGAGAAGCATGTGAATATACAGAGGTAGGGATCATTGGGAGTCATTGATATCATAATGCCTTACAACAAATGAGAGGCAAAAAATTAAAATAAAAAAGAAATGAACAAAGAGATAAAAAGAGAAAATGACAAATATCGAAGATAGGCAATGAAGATTCAACATATGGCTTACAGGACTCTGAAGAAGAAAATCAAAGCAAGGGATCACAACAAATACCAAAAACAGTAATTTAAGAAAACTTTCTTGAATTAATGGGTATAATAAGCTTTCAGGATTTACAGTTTCTCACCTAATTAAAGGTGAGATAAGCATTCATTATATTCTTCCTGATGAACACACCACAACAACCGTTGTCAAATACCCATCACTTATACTATTATTTAGTGTTTTCTTTTTATCATACATTAAATCCTGAATTTACAATGCCAGCTGTATTTTTCTAAAACACATTAAAGTAAATAATTCATAGATTTTTTTTTTTGTAAGTGTAGATATGTGCTACCTAAAACCAAATAGTATACTAATGAAATAAGAGTACCACACTTTGGGAAAGGCTTGTCTAGCACATAGTAAAGGTTCAATAAATGTTAGTTTATTTTAACAGAGACTAGGTAGTAGTTATAAATGGTTATGTTCAGAACTATTCCTGACATTGGAAAATCCATGTCAGAATTAATGTCATAAATACTAAGCTAAGACATTCAGAAGTGCAAATGTTAGCATGACAATGGAAGGAACAGACTATGCAGGTGAATTTTGTGGATATAATTGTGTTTTCATGCATTCACTGTTAAGAATAGAAGTTTATCTCTTAGCCCTTAGCTTGGCTTTTGATATTGTTTAGTGAAGATGAATGGTGTATGCTGAAGTCTGGCATTTTCAGTTCTCTCTAGCTTTGTGTCAATTTCCAATGTGCCAGACAGATATATTTATATGCACTACTCACTCATAAATTATTTCAGAGATTTTTCTATTTTGGAATAAGTCTTTCATGTATTTGATACTGATAAGGATAAGAATGTTTCTGTTAATAGGTGCCAGCACACATCCCACTTTCAGCCAGTTAATAGGTGACCATGTAATCATTTGTCAAGCAGTATCCTTTGCCAAGCTGACATTTGCATCACCAGTAACTTTGCATAATTAGGTTACAATTCGCCTTATGTGGAATTAGGGCAATGAGTAAAGCTTAAAGGTATATGAATATATACATACAATTATTTTATTGAAATTAGTCCTAAACAAAAAAGAAAAAAGATAACTGGTTAGAAATGTAGAGAGAAATGTGATACTTGGGAGAAAATTATCACCTCTTCCTAGAATTCTTAATAGTGAAGAGAATGAATACAGACATAGAAAATCATAGACTTTAGACTTCAGAGAACAGGTAGTGTTGATAAAAAGTAACTTGATTAGGGTAGAAAAATCCTGCCCCCCCCCGCCCCCCACCAATACAGAAGAAACTAACAAGGTGAAAGAGGCAGAAAAGCTATGGTCCATGGTTTTACTGTAAGAGAAAAAAGGGAAAAAAATTTTTCCATTTCATCAGTTGGCACCTTTGCAAGTCCCTGATTATTAGAATTTCTGGGTCTTTAGTGCTTGACCAGGTTATAAAGTGAATAGGTTAAAAAGATTCTAATTTAAAGTGTGTGTATTTTTTATACTTCTTTTGGACTGTAGCTTCATTTTCACTCCTTTTTGAATTTTTCTCTATGGAAATCCAGAGGAAATTAAGTCTTTACACAGTATTCCAAAATTCTGCAGCTAGGTTATTTATCTCTTCCCATTTCTCCGTCTCTAGGCACCACAATAGACATCGATATAGGAATGTTTGCAATAGCAGTGTGAATTACATATGAAATTTAAAATGCCTCTCTGCTCCCAGGGGAAATAGCTATTCCAGGTAATCACTGCTCCTGGGTACAGAGAAGCAGATCAGTAGATAAGAGAGTGGCTCTTTGGAAGTGAATGTGGAGCCGAGCTTTTCTCCATGTATAAGCATGGCCTAGCGCCTCACTCATTATAGTCCACCAACATTTGACTTCACTTTTTTTCCTAATGTACAAAGATCTCCTCTAAGGTATGAGGATTTTGTATGAAGTTATTTGTTCTTCATGAAAAGATTCTGTCCATCCCTATCTGGGTCCCTTTGGGCTGCTGTAACAGAATACCATAGACTGGGTGGCTAATAAACAATGGAAATTTATTTCTCACTGTTCTGGAGGCTGGGAAGTCCAAGATCAAGGTGCTGGCAGATTTGGTGTCTGGTGAAGGCCAGCTTCCTAGTTCACAGACAGCCATCTTCTTACTGTGTCCTCACATGGCAGAAGAGGTGAGAGAGTTCTCTGGGGTCTCTTTCATAAAGGCAAAATCCCAGTCATGAAGGCTCCACCCTCATGATCTAATAATCTTCCAGAGGGACCACGTCCTAATACTATCACATTGGAGGTTAGGATTTCAGCATATGAATAGTGGGTCCAAACATTCTGTCCATAGCAATCTCAATTTCCTAAAAGTATATACTTGTCACTAAAGTCTTAAATATTCCTTGAGGTTTCTTATCATCTTAAACGAAGTTAACTTCCCCTTTGCATATATTCATGTAACCTACATTTCTGTTTGAAATAATTTATTAAAATTGTAACTGAATGATTCTTCATACAACTTTCGATTTCAGGTATTTTGCCTTTGCATGGTCTTATTTAACACCTGAACTACAAGAAGAACTCAACAAATTTTTTTTTGAATGAGTGAACATGTAAATAATTAAATGGCATTCACTGGTTCAGTGGCAGGCAGGAACCTTCCTCTTTGACCAATGAACTGCTACAATAAATGGAAGCAAAGTATAGCAAAAAAAAAAAAAAGACTTCGATCTAAGGTTGGAACTTTTGGGTTCAAGTGCTGGCTCTGTTCATTTTTAGCTGTGTGCTGGGAAAAAGACACTCTGAGGGTTAGCTTCAGCTGTAACATGAAGACACTTTCCTCACACAGAGGCTTCCCTGTTTTTAAAAATTATTCAGCTATCCTAAAATGTAGACTAAGGTTCTTTACAGTGGAAAAAAAAAGTGTATGATATAGTACAATATTGTCCATACAGCCAGTGACCTGCGCAGTTTGCAAAGGTTTCTTAATATCCCCCAAATGTTGTTGACTAAAATATAGGAGAAAAATTATGAACTTTTGCTGTCTTAAATATTAAAATGAATAGCAAAATAATAATAATAATAGTTACCAAAACTTCAAGTTCACAATAGCTTCACATTGCACTTAACAGAATTTCAGAAAGAATACCGCTAACATTTAGGTTTCTGAGCTTCTTTGTTTTCCCGGCGTACTGTGCACAATGCCAGTGTTGAAGGCCAGAGATTAAAATTAGGTTTTATCTGAGACAAAATGGGGAATTCCATTTATTTCAGCAAACAATTCTTCAGTATTGCCATATGCATAACTCTATATGAGATGGTAAACAAGTTAGTGAAAAAGTACAACAGGCACTACTTTGAAAAGGATCTATATATAAACAGTGGTACAGAAATAGCTATGAGGTAGGTAGAAGCTCCTTTCTCAAGATAATGATCCCAGCCCTGCCCATCAGAGAGTCTCAGAGAATTTTGGCTGTCTCTGAAAGTAAAGATGCTATAATGGCCTTGGTGGAAACCAGGGAATACTGAATTCCAAGCTCTGGAGAGTAATCTACTTTTCTTTCTAGTCTGTTCTTCATCAAAACTTACTTTACTAATCTTGTTCCCTCACAGGATGCTATTCAAAGATAGTTTGTCGGTTCAGCTAAAACAGATTCCAAAATGGTGACTCTTGAGGCAAACACTGGAAGACCTGTTTGGTTTGACTCTATGAGTGTTAAAAATAAATGGATTTGATAGGCAAAGAATACACTCTCAATGTCACAACATTTCCCACGATTCTCTGATAGTTCTACTCACAATGTTACACATTTGTTACCTGCCTTGACTTTAAGCCAAGTATTGCTTTTCCTGATAAATATTCTCAATTTTAACAGTGACTGTCTATTAAAGGGGGAAAAATACCTTAATCAAAAGAGGGTAAATTGAAAGGCAGAACTAAAATTTCAGTGGCTTATTGATTAGGGGAAGTATTTTTTGTCTTGAAACAACATTTGTATTCTCAAATGTCACATCAAAATAGGTGACCATCTATTACTACAATTGGCCAGATCTAAAGAAATATTTAGAGTCAGGTCAATGGTGTGGGCCAGGTACTAGACACCGGGAAGGAATATGAGAAAAAGGAGTAGACTAATCAGTATTTTTAACTTCTAATCTTTCCTTTGTCTACCTTCAAAAATCAATAGGAAGATAAATATGAAACAGTTCTGTTGGGTAAAGGGAGTGCCCATGACTAATTCAGGCAGAAGGGCCTAGAGCAGAGAGCAGGGACCCCATCTGTACATGGTGAAGGCAAGCTGAGTATAGATAAGGATCTGCACGAGAATCACTTTGATATTTTATCACCAAGTTTGAAAAACATTATAAAAGGCCACACGAAAACCTACACATGAGTATTTGCAGCAGCTTGATTCATAATTGTCCAAACTTTGAAGTAACCAGGATGTCCTTCAGTAGGGGAATGGATAAGTAAGCTGTGGTACATACAGCCAATGGAATATCATTCAGTGCTAAAAAGAAATGAGCCATCAAACCATGAAAAGACATGGAGGAAACTTAAGTGCATATTAATCAGGGAAAGAAGCCAATCTGAGAAGGCTACATGCTGTATGATCCCAAGTATATTGCATTCTGGAAAAGGCAAAATTGTGGAGACAGTAAAAAGATCAGGGTTTTCCGAAGGATGGAGAGAGGGAGGTGTGAGGAGGAGCACAGAGGATTTTTATGGCAGGGAAAATGCTCTGTATGACACTGTAATGGTGGATAGATGTCGTAGTACTTTTGTCCACACCCATAGAATGTGTAACACCAAGAGTGAAGCCTAAGGTAAACTGTGGACTTTGGGAGCTAATTATGTGTGGATGAACGTTCATCTTTGGGAACAAAGGAACCATTCTGCTGAGTGATGTTGATAATGGGGAGGCTACGCTTGTGTGAGGGCAGGGATTATATGGGAAATCTTGGTACCTCCCTCTCAATTTTGTTGTAAACCTAAAACTGTTCTTAAAAAAATAAAGTCTTAAAAAAAATAAGAGTGATGACAGCACTCAGTGTGTACCTGTGCGTCTCCAGTCTCTCTGCTCTAATTGTACCACTGTCATTCTGGGATGTCTCATCAAGATCTCCCGTGCTGGATCTCCAGTTATCTTTTCTCATGTAAACTCCTCTTTATTAGCTTTGTTTATCTTTCTGCTAGAGCAAAAGCTTCAGTAACTTATTGAGATAGGTGTATAAATGGTACATTTTTTGAGCTTTTGTATTTCTGAAAATGCCTTTTTTCCTATCCTTTATTGTTTTTCACCTGGTTATAGAATTCTAAGTTGGAAATAATATTACTTCAGAATTTTGAAGTTTCTCTCTCTCATCCACTCTCTCTCTCTTTTCTGGAAGCGTATAGAATTTCCTCTTTGTAGCCAGTGTTTTCAGATTTCACAGTGATAGGCCTTGGTATGGATCTATTTTCATCCACTGAGATGGGCACTTGATGTGTCCTTTTAATAGTTCAGTTCTGAGAATTTTCCTTAAATTATTATTTTTGTGTTTATTTTTTAAAATTTGTTTATTTATTTTTGGCTGCATTGGGTCTTCGTTGCTGCACGCGGGCTTTCTCTAGTTGCGGGGAGCGGGGGCTGCTCTTTGTTGCAGTGCGCGGGCTTCTCATTGCAGTGGCTTCTCCTGTTGCGGAACATGGGCTCTAGGCGCGCAGGCTTCAGCATTTGTGGCACGTGGGCTCTAGAGCACAGGCTCAGTAGCTGTGACACACGGGCTTTGTTGCTCCATGGCACGTGGGATCTTCCCAGACCAGGGCTTGAACCCGTGTCCCTTGCATTGGCAGGCAGATTCTTAACCACTGTGCCACCAGGGAAGTCCTTTTTTTTTTGTTTATTTTATATCCTCTGGGTTTTTTTTTGTTTTTTTTTTTTTCTGTTCTCTCTTTCTGAAATTCCTATTATACAGACCATGGACATCCTCTATTGATGCTCTAATTTTCTTTCTTTTTCACTCCTATTTTCCATTTCTCTGTTGATTTTGGAATGTTTTCTCAAATTTATTTTCCAATTCTTTTATTATTTAAAAAGTATTTTCTTTTCAAGTATCATGTTTGTAAACTCCAAGAGTTCCTTTTTGTTTTCTGAATATTCATTTTTTTCTAGTATCCTATTCCTTTTTTCCCAAAAATGCAATATCTTCTCTTATCTCTATGGGAATATTAATAATTGACAAGATTTTTAAAAAATTATTCTTCCTGCATTGACTTCTGTTCTTTCAAGTCACTTTACATCCGTATGTTTTGGTTCTTATTTTTCATATTAGAAGTTTTCATCTGCTTTTTGAAAAACAGGTATGAAAATTAGAAAACAAACCTTAACAGTAAGAAAATATTTACAAGTCATATATCTGATAAAGGACTTCTATCTAAAATATATAATGACCTATTAAAACTCAATAATAAGAAAACATAAAACAAAATTAAAAGTGGACAGACTCTTTAAACTGACACTTTCCACAGAAAAAAATATGTATCAATGGTAAATAATCCCAGAAAGAGATGCTCAACATTCTTAGTCATTAGGGAGATGTAAATTAAAACCAAAATGAGGTACACTGAACACCCACTATAATGAGTATAGTAAAATAGGTTGACCATGCTAATCTATTTCAAGAGAGTGTGGAGAAAAATCCACTCTAATTTATTCTAATTTGGAAAATGATTTGGTTGTTTCTTAAAAAGTTAAACATTCACCTACCATATGATCCAGTCACTCAACTCTTAAGTTTTCACCCTACAGAAATGAAAGCATACATCCATACAAAGACTTTTATTGAATAGCCAAAAAATGGGAGTGACCCAAATGTCCATCAATGCATAAACAGAAAAGTTGTAATACATCCATACAACAAAATACTGCTCAGCAGTAAAGATAATTGACTACTGATATAGGTAACACTGTTGATGAATCTCTTATCCTGAGAGAAAGAGACCGAAAAAGAATACATGTTGTATTGCTCCCTTTATATAAAATGCTTGAAAATGCAAACTAACCTGTAATGATAGAAAGGAGATCATTTGATCTAGAAGGAGAAGGCCTTGAGAGTGGATTAAAAAGGAAGAAGAAACTTTTGTGGGTTATCACAAAAGTTTATGATTGTGGTGATTACACGGGTTTATATAAATGTCAAAACATCAAGTTATTGCTTTAAACATATGCAATTTTCTATGTAAAATATACATATGTAAAAACATAAAGCTGCTTAACAAAAAAATTTTCTGAGTCTCTACCTCTGCTCTACATTCTCATAATATTTATTTCTTTCTGTACCAATATTATCCTGCCTTAATTATTATAACTTAATAAAAAAAATTATAACTGTTAGGGCAGACCATCTACCAGACATTTTGGGTATTTCTGGATGTTACACATTCAGGTTAAGTACAAAATTAGCTTGTTAAATCTCATAAAAAATTAATGAGGTAGGTTGTACTTTAATTTTGGAAAAACTGACAGCCTTACTGTCATGAATTTTCCTACTCATAATGAGATTTTCACTACTTGTTTTGATTTTCATGCATATCATTCAGTAGTATTTTATAATTATTTTTTATAATGATTTGCTTTCATCTTGTTAGATTCCTAGTTAGTTTCTTAAAGGTGTTTCTGATATAATGAATATTTGTTTTCTAACTCTACCCTTTTTGTTGTTATTTCTGCTGACTCTGCTATTTCATTGACCTTTGTATATTGATCTAGTTTTCCAGCAAAATAATGGACTCTCATAATGATTTCAGTAATTGATCAGCAAATGGACAATCTTATAATCAAAAAAGAAAGCCAAAAATTTTTTTAAAAATGAAAGCCAAAGTAAAGTTTGTTAGTTTTTCCTCTTTTTATAATCTGGAAAGGTGATAATATATAAGGATTATCCATTCCTTGGTAGTTTGGCCAGAATCACAATTAACACCATAAGGTGAAAATTGGGACACTGAGAATTGATGATTTTGATTACAGATTCTTTATAGCATTTGATTTATTTAAATTGGCTGGTTTTTTTTCTGTTATCATTTTTGATAGTTATATTTTCTCTGGAAAAAAAGCTCATTTTGCCTACACTTTCGAGGTCTTGAAATCATAAAGTTGTTCCTAATATCATCTCATAAAGACAAAAGGAAAGCACAAAGATATTATCATTTTTCAGCATTACTTCAGTAAAATGAGATATTTAAAATCTTGTTTTAATTCCATTGACATTTTCAATAAAACAGCTTTTTTGGTTAAAAAATTTTAATATTTGCTTACTGTATCATTTATTCTATTGGCAGTTATTTTCCTAGATTCTTAACAGTTTTTTCCTAATTCTTGAATTTAATGCTTATTTTTTTTTACTCTCTTTTAAAATGAATGCAGTTAAGGTGAAAATTTTACTTGTGGCCAATTGTGCTAAGGATAATCTTAAAACATAGATTTGTAGTATCATTTGGCCATGCTTCCCTTCTTTTTCATAGCCATACCATGGTAATGGCAAGGATTAATACTCCCATCTTACACCGGGGAGACATGCTATGAAGGGTTTAGTACTTCCCTGTCATCACTCACACATTTGTGAATGTTCAACTGGAGAAAGAACTCTATAACCACTGACTCATTGGCTGTCTGACCAGTCCTCTGAATATGAGTGTGTACTGGGAGTGCAATTAGGCACAACAGCAAAGTCTCTGAGGCAAGGCGATGCCTGGAAATACTCTTTAGGATAATTCAATCCCAGCCCTTCTTGGGATTTTGGTTTTGAGCAAGGGCTTTGTTATTAAAAAATACTCTTCAGTGTTTAATTCTTTGAATCTCACATAATGTATGTTGTGGAACAGAATTTAATCTTTCTTCTTGGATCAGGTGAGCTGTGGACAGTATGGAGTCCTGACTTGCCTGTCTACCTGGTTCTTCATGTGCACAATATCTGAATTCACTCTGAGAACTGGATAATCAGAAACTTAAAATTCAGGAGAAAGGATCAGGATGACATTATTAGTTTAAGCTTGAACTTCTCCATCAACTCTAAACACATCAAAGAAAGACGATTTTTAAAGAACATGAAAATGATTAAGATATGCTAAACTGAAAACAAGAAAAATACCTCCATGAACCAGAAAGGGAATAGAAGATCAGAGTAGTAAGTTAGTAGTCAGGGACTGAAGCCAGGGCTTGCTGTACTCTGGGTCTGGATGCAGCTAGGCTTTGCCTCCTGCACAGTAATGGGAACCAAAACTCCGTGTGCATGGCAGGAGAGCCGAGTCCAGCTAATTGCATGAAACCTGGGGTAGGGGCAGGGCTCACTAGCCTATGAAATATGGTCAAAAGAAAGTTGCGGCTACTGCCTGGCACTATGGCTTGTGTAAATGTGCACACCTGCAATGTTGGAGGATTCAAAGTCTTCTAACAGGATCTGAAAGGAAGTTACCCTACATTTAGCGACTGATTTTGAGATGGACCCATGTTTATGAGAGAACTGGAACCTTGAACCATTATAAAAATTGGTCCTGGGCTAGAGTTCCCCTGGGAACCAGGTTGTGTCTCTGAAAGAAGGTGGGATTTCTATGGCAACCAAAAAACTGATTCCCCCAGATTGAGGTAAGAGGGATGGAAGGAGTCTTTATCCAGAGAGTAAGGTTTTGTGCCTTTTCCCCAGGCAGAGTCCAGGGAATAAATAGCTGTGTGGCTCATCAAGGGCCACAGAGATGAGTTCTTAGATAAGATGTAGATATATCCAAGCCTTCATCTGTGTTGTGGACATAGCAGAGATCTTCCAGACCCACGGAGGACAGAAAGACAAAAGTTACCTTGAGATTAGTGATAGATGATTATGTGGGATGGTGGACGTCTCAAAGGATACTGATGAAAGGTCTCCTTCCCATCACCCCATGCCTTGACTTGGAACTAGGTAAGCACCTTAGACACAATCCAACATGAAAGGAATGCTTCCATTTGATTGACATTATTTTCTGCTGCTCTGAAAAATTGTGAGTTTAAAACAGAAATTATGTTGTATTACAGAAAAATGTTATCTGCCTTGCCTACTAAGATTCATACCAGATTCCGATACAAATAATTCGGCCAAGTAAAATATGATGTTATGTTAGTAGGAGGTTAATGAAATGAACAGAGAAGCCTTTCAAGCTAAACAGATAAGAGTGCCATGGGTCCAGCTATGCCATTGAAAGTCATCTCTGTCCTGGCTGGAGTTTGGCATCATTTATTGATGGTTGTTGTTCTGGCTTAAGCTTTGATGAGAATGCCTCTGGTCCTCTGGCTAGCTGAGATTTCCAGAGTGGTAGCAATGGCAGACATTCCAGTTATGTCCTCCTGGTGAGATCCCTTTTTGTTTTTGCGGGGAACAATTTTTTTGCATCTCCTTCCCCAAGAAAGCAGAGGTTGCCTTCAGATTAGCCCTTCTCTCACCATCTTTTCTGAGGTGGTGTAAGGAGAATAATAAATTTGTGCTCATATTTGTGGTATTGGGAAAATTTTACTCAGTACAAAAGCAGCTCTTTATCGCTGAAAGCTGCAGATGGAGTATAACCGAGCCTCCCTCTTCTAAATCCTTTTATCACCTTAGACATACACACAAGGTGCCCAGTAGGAAACCCTCAAAGGGCTGATGGTTTCCTCGGGTGCCTTTCCCAAGTAATTTTAGTAAAAAGGAGACACTAATTATACTGCCATTAAACTTGACGCAACTTTCCACTCTCCTATTTCAGCCTACATCCAGAATCCCTTCTGCCCATGTCCATGTTTGCCTAGAAGAAAAATAAAATTGGTCTCCCTAGGGAGCCTTACAGATATTTTGATATTTATTTGACAATTGTTATTTAACAAACCAACAAACAAGAGGGAGACCAAAGGAGCTCAGTACAATTTTTAAAATCTTGAGTCATCTATTTTCATTTTCATAAGATGATGTTCAAATAATTAATTGGAAACATAGATAATTAAAATATGTCAGAAGTTGAACTTTTAAGGAAAAAATTCTGTTGTTCTTTTTTTTTTTTTCAATTTCTTGTGCTGTTAAGTCATCAGGGAAAAATAAACTTTTTTTAACCCCCATATTCTTTTTTTTTCTTTGATACAAACTGCTGATTTTATTCACATTTTCCCAGTGTAACTTTTACTCATTTGTGCATGTATGTGTGTATTTATTTATTTTTAAACTTTTTGTTTTATATTGGAGTATATCCGATTAACAATGTTGTGATCGTTTCAGGTGCATAGCAAAGGGACTCAGCCATACATATACATGTATCCATTCTCCCCCAGATTCCCCTCCCATCCAGGCTGCCACATAACATTGAGCAGAGTTCCCTGTGCTGTACAGTAGGTCTTTGTTTTAACCCACATATTCTGGGAGAGGAAAGACAGTGGTATATTTCTAAAGCCTGAGCAAGTGTGTGTACAGTGGAGAGGGGAGCAAAATATTTTGCATTTCAGGCTCAAAGAAAGAATTTAAGTTCAGTTGGTCAGAAAGATGGGGGATGAAGACTGGTGCTTGGAGTTGGGGGCTAGAGCACAAGCTCTCAATTCCCAGGGTGGTCAGGTAAGGAGTTGGGTGTTAGGTATTAGAATGATCCATGCAAGCCCGGGCATGTCAGCAGTAAGCATGATTGAAGACCAGAAGTCTAGCTATAAATTTTCTGACAACGTAAACCCCAGGATGCTTGGACAATCCTGGAAAAGGAGAGGTATTCACTAAGAGTGACTGGTATGGATGACTTCTCAACTTTGGCAATCAGGGGCACAGAGCTAGATTTTGGAAAAATAGATTTAGATTTAGAAAAATAAAGCAACATAAATATTTGTGCACATTCATACCTAAGACAAACAGAAAATAAAGTATCAAGTAAATGTTATGAATGTCTAATGAAAAATATTTTTTTCCAAGAACAAATTTTATAGCTATAATTTTTATCTCAATGACATGTTAATTTCCCAGCTCTCAATTTCTTGGAAAAATTGGGGCTTTTCTTTGAGCTTAATATTTATCTCTGACTTAACTTCCTTCAATCATACTTACTTTTATTTCTGTAATATTACTGTAAGCACTGTTAAATCCTCATCTTTCTTAAAAACTTTTGAGGTCTTAAAATTGAATAATAAGCCGCCAAGGGCAACTGTATATTCACAGTGCCTTCTATGCTAAAATCTTTGAATGTGTTTATTTAGCAATGGATACCATAACCCGAAACTGCAAAACACCTAAAAGAAAACATAGGGGAAAAGCTTCACATCATTGGTTTTAGCAATGATTTCTTGGATATGACACCGAAAGCACAGACAACAAAAGCAAAAATAGACAAGTGGTACTACATCAAACTAAAATGCTTCTGCATAGCAAAGGAAACAGTCAATGAAGTGAAAAGGCAACCTATGGAATGAGAGAAAATATTTGCAAATCATACATCTTATAAGGTGTTACTATCTAAAATATATGAGAAACTCCTACAATTTAATAACAGAAGACCCAGTTAAAAAAATGAGGAAAAGACTTAAATAGACATTTCACCAAATAAAACATACAAAGCCAATAGGTATATGAAAAGATGTTCAACATCATTAATCATCAAGGAAATGCAGATCAAACCCACAATAAGATATCACCTCACACCTATTAGGATGGCTGTTATCAAAAAAAAAAGAAAAGAAAAAGAAAAGATAACAAGTGTTGGAGAGAATGTGGAGACATTAGAATATTAGAAGTGTAAATGGGCTTCCCTGGTGGCGCAGTGGTTGAGAATCTGCCTGCCAATGCAGGGGACATGGGTTCGAGCCCTGATCTGGGAAGATCCCACATGCCGCGGAGCAACTAGGCCCATGAGCCACAATTACTGAGCCTGCGCGTCTGGAGCCTGTGCTCCGCAACAAGAGAGGCCACGATAATGAGAGGCCCGCGCACCGCGATGAAGAGTGGCCCCCGCTCGCCGCAAATAGAGAAAGCCCTCGCACAGAAACGAAGACCCAACACAGCCATAAATAAATAAATAAACCCAAAGTTAAGAAATGTAAAATAATAACTACTGTAGAAATCAATATGGAGGGTCCACAAAAAATTAAAAATGGAACTACTATGATCCAGCAATCTCACTTTTGGGTACTTCTTTAAAAGCATTGAAATCAGGATTTCAGAGAGCTATTTGCATTCTCATGTTCATTGCAGCATGATTCACAATAGTCAAGATATGTAAACAACCTAATTGCCCATCGACAGATGAATTAAGTACCGTACATACAAACAATAAATTATTATTCAGCTTTAAAAATGAAGGAAATTCTGTTATATTTGACATGTATGAACCTTGAGGACATAATGCTAAATGAAATAATCCAGTCACAGAAGGACAAATATTACATGATTCCACTCACATGAGGTATCAAAAATTAGTCAAACTCATAGAAACAGGGAGTAGAATGGAGGTTCCCAGGGACTGGAGAGCAGAGGAAATAGGGAGTTGTTATTTAACAGGTATAAAGTTTCAGTTGTGCAAGAAGAATAACTTCTAGAGATCTTCTCTACAACATTGTGCCTATAAATAACAATACTGTGTTGTGCACTTCAAATTTTGTTGAGGGGATAAATACTATGTTAAGTGTTCTTATCACAATTTTTTTAAAAAAAAGAAAAGAAAATGAATACCATGAATAGCAACTTGAGTAATTAGGTTGGCCTTCTAATTCATTTTCCACATTATCTGTGTGGACTTTGTTTGACTACCAACCTCTTCCTTGAAGATTAAATTGTCCCAGACAGCCCATGGAAATTTTTCCTCACCTGAATTCCCCCTGGCCCTTGTTGTCTACAACATTCATTGTGTGGTATTGTTTACTACATTTTCAGTAGCTTATTTGTCTACATATATATATACTTTTTTAATTCTTGAGGAATAGAGTACCAAGAATCTTGCTTTTTTACCTCTCCTTTATTGGACCTTGCCTGTACGGAGTTGCAACATTTTGTTCGTTGATTAATTATCTAAACAATTTCTATTCAATTTCTATTAATTTACAAGCCCTGACTTGGATAAACCTCAACTAGATAGTAGAAAAAACATTATTCATGATTAATAACAAATTTTCACATATCTTTAAGTTAAATTCCTATTACTTATAACAAGTTTTATCTCTTATGGGGAAAGAAGTATATGGCGTAGGGGTTTGTTGCATTAAAAATTCATGAATAGGGGCTTCCCTGGTGGCGCAGTGGTTGAGAGTCTGCCTGCCAATGCAGGGGACACGGGTTCAAGCCCTGGTCTGGGAAGATCCCACATGCCGCGGAGCAACAAAGCCCGTGAGCCACAACTACTGAGCCTGCGCGTCTGGAGCCTGTGCTCCGCAACAAGAGAGGCCGCGACAGTGAGAGGCCCGCGCACCGCGATGAAGAGTGGCCCCCGCTCGCCACAACTAGAGAAAGCCCGTGCACAGGAACGAAGACCCAACACAGCCAAAAAAAAAAAAAAAAAAAAAAAAAGAATCAGATTTATATTTAAAAACAAAAAATTCATGAATAATTTTGGAAAGTAACATGACTTCTCTCTGGGCTTGGGATTCCTCATCTCTCAAGTGAGATATTTGTATCAAGTTGCTATCTGTTATATTAATACTCATAAAATGAGTTGGTGAATGTTTTCTTTTTATGAAGTATTTGTTAGAAGTTTTTATTCCTTAATATTTGGGGAGCTCACCCGTAACCATCTGTTTGTGGTGTCTTGTTGTTGTTGTTAGATAATTTTTCACTTCTGATATATTTCTGTAATGATTCAGGTTTCTTATTTTTCCTTGATTCAGTTTTGTTGATTAAGGTTATTCTGGGTATCTATCCATTTCACCTAAGTTTTTAATGTTATTTGTGTAAAGTTCTTCATAGCTCAGGATAGTGGATGTGCAATAACTTTTTGGTGAATGAATGAATCAGTGAATGAATGTTAGACTCAAGCATCTAGAATGAAGCCTGTATACATCAAACCATACTTCACACTTTTAGAACTGAAACAGGATAATATTAAACTAATATTTAATAAGCAAAAAGTAAAAGCACAAGTAAATGCATGAAGCACGGACAAACATTCATTTTCATTGATACTAAGTACATTTTACATTGATTTGTTCAGTTGCTTTACCAAAAAAATGTTCTCACAATTCCTTACTTTTTCTCTCTCATGCCTCAAAATAGGACATTCAACATCAGCGTAATCTTTGTACAAGGACAGGACGGTTGTCTATTCTGTACATAGCTTTTAAAGTAGCCTATCTATTTTTATCATCAATCCTACCCATCATTGTACCTGCCATTCCTAAATTCCATACTTCTCTAGCATTTCTTGAGGCAAATTATTTTTCTCTTTGGTTATAAAATCCCTTGTACCTCTATTCTCTGCTGCAGCTTTCTCTGATCTCCTGTGTCAGATTCCTGTCTTCCATCCACTTTCTGTCGTCAAAATTTGTTAAAGTATTTCATCTTTTAGTAGCCCTCTTCTCTATTTTGGCTTATATCTGTTTTATCCCTTTATTAAATGATTTTTTTTTAAATTTATTTATTTCTATTTATGGCTGTGTTGGGTCTTCGTTTCTCTGCGAGGGCTTTCTCTAGTTGTGGCAAGCGGGGGCCACTCTTCATCGCGGTGCGCGGGCCTCTCACTATCGCGGCCTCTCTTGTTGAGGAGCACAGGCTCCAGACGCGCAGGCTCTGTAGTTGTGGCTCACGGGCCCAGTTGCTCCGCGGCATGTGGGATCCTCCCAGACCAGGGCTCGAACCCGTGTCCCCTGCATTGGCAGGCGGATTCTCAACCACTGCGCCACCAGGGAAGCCCTATCCCTTTATTATTATTTAGTTGAGTCTTTACAAAAAGAGGAAAAAAATACATACAGTAAATTAGCCATCTTCTCCAAAAAGCATAGTTTATTTTTTAGTTATTATTTTTTTAGCATTTGTATTGTACTCCATAGAATGGATATTTATTAATTTTATTCAACTACTTTCTCCTATATTCATATTCTCCATATTTTGTCCACATTTTTCAGCTACAAGCATGTGTGTAATTTATATATATATGCATATGTATATAAATATGTATATATATAATACACATGTAATTTATAAACATATAAAATATCTCATTACTTCTGCCTATGCACTATTGGAGAGCATCCCATAAATGAGGTTGTTTTGTCATATATCTTCTGTAATATTACTGTGACCAGCCATAAACAGACTACATGGGCAAAATATTGTATCAATTCACATTCCCAACATAAACGTATTAACACATTTATCCATGTCATTGCCAGTAGTGGGTGGTACTACCCTTTATAATTATCTCCAACCTGATAAAAATGTATTTGTTTCATTACTTTAAATTTTATTTACCACAAGTGACATTGAGCACCTTTGCACATATTTCTTGGACATTTTTATTTCCTCTTCTGTGAGTTACCTATTTGTATCCAATGACAACTTTATTATAAGGTCATCTGTGTTTTTTGAATTATTGGAGGAAACTTTTCAAATAGTATGCACAAAAACTTTTTGTCATATTTCTTATCGTAAACATTTTTTCCAATCCCGTGATCTTTCTTACAACTTTTATAAGGTGTCTTTTGCATACTAAAGGTATTTTTATAAATATCTACATATAGCCAGGTTCTAGATGTACTGTCACACTCAAAACAGTCTCTACCTATAAGTTATATAAAAAATCTATTTTCTATAAACTACAAAGTTCTGTTTGGGCTTAAAATATTTTAAGTATTTATTTTCTTTTTTTCTTTTTTGGCCACACCATGCAGCACACGGGATCTTAGGTCCCCAGCCAGGGATCAAACCCATGCCCCCTGCAGTGGAAGCGCCAATTCTTCACCACTGGTCTGCCAAGGAAGTCCCTAGTTTCACTTTTAATAATCGATGTATGTAGTTTTTACATTTTGTATGTGATGTGAAGAAGAAAATCAAGCTTTAATTTTTTTCTAATGAGAATTCATTTATTCCAGCAAAATAAATTCCATAAATTAAATAAATCTTCTTTCTGTGAGTTAAATTGCCATCTTTGTCACATGTTAGGTTTTCATATCTACTTTATTCTATTTATTGATTCTGATTCTGTTACAACACTCTATTAAACAATTTCTGAGCCAGCATCGCAGGGTTTTGTATGTAAGGCAATCATCTAGTTCATGTAGTATCAAAAAGCACATCCTTCTTTAATATTCTTTCTGTTTTTAGTATTCTTGGATATTTGAGGATGTTTACCTCTCCATGTTAACTTTATTTTAACCCATTTTTTTGAATTGAATTTTGTGCAGAATTGCATTCATTTATATTTAGAAATAATACATTTAGAGGACAGGCAGATCTTAAAGGGCTTCATAAAAACTTCAAGGAATTTGAATTTTTTTTCTTGGGGTCAGTGAGTTTAGTGCATTTCCTGAGATCCAAAATAAAAAGGCTCTGAGAAACAGAGAAAATATAGTCATATTTGAAATTTAGAGGCACTACTTCGTTTACAGGGTGACGGGTGATTGAAAAAAGGAAGCAAGATCTGATTCAGGAAGCCCAGGTTAAGTAGCTGTGGTTATCTTCAGGTGAAATAAACAGGAAATGAAGATCATCTCAACAAGGGATGCAACAGTGAGGAGAGATAAGTAAATAGTAGAACTGAGTGTTGGGCAGGGAATAAGTGAAGCATTACGCTTTCTAAATTTAATGACTTGTTTACCACATCCTGTGACCAAAATGCAACGCAGTTTTTACAGTGTACAGTATACAATGTAGCCACAGAGCATGAATGACATGTAAACGTGTTTATGACAGAATACTACATTCAAAAGGCAGCAAGCAAAATGTCATGAACAAAATAAGTACAGCTGTGTAAACAAAAACAATATACAGAAAAATTAAGGGAATATATCGAAAGTTACCCTAAATAAAAGAAAAATTCTTAATTATGTATGTAGTCAACTGTTTTACAGAAAATGATAAAAATGACAGGAAATTAGAATATGCTCTTTTTACTATGGCTCACGCTACTTATTTTTAAAAGATATAATTTCTTGAGTATTTTTCATGTGGCTGACACCCTATGGAACAACTACCAATGTTATTTTTTCATTTATCACAGATCTCCTTTCAACCAAGACTGCTATTAGTCTCCTCTTTTTTAATTTATTTTCTTATGAGTTGAGGAAGCTGCTGCTTACGGATATAAATTACTTGCTGAAACTCATTCATGCACTAGCAAGTAACAAAGCCAGAACTGATGTGCCAGCTAATGTGGAATAACTTTCGTAAGTGTTTTGTTTTGTTTTGTTTTTCTTGAATCCTTTCCCTGTACTCTGCACATATTCAGTCCTCACTACCGTCAGTGTCATCTTTTGGTACCTCAGAGAGGAGACAGCAGTTACGGAAGGATAGGAGGAGATAGCTTTCAAAATACACAAAAGCAAAATACAGCATGATTGGCAAACATACAAAAGCAAAACAAAGCATTATTTACAAGGGTCATGCACTTTAAAGAACCCTACTTACTATCATGAACAAGAGCATCTGGTAGCCAGTGAAGGTTCAAGGACAAATTTCATGGTTTTATATATATCAAAATCTATGAACCCACCTGGGTAAAGACTGTTCATTTTGGTCATAAACATTTTAATTATAAATGTGAATGTCCTCACCTTCAGCCATAAATCCACCGTTATCATTGCTCTTCAGTTGGGGTTATTTGGGTCATTTGGAAAGTGCAAAGGAGAAGGAATCACATTTTTTTTCATTCATTTTTTTTTTTTGTATAATTCTGAACTGAGCTCCACAGGATGTTTTTCAGTATCAGTGAACCTCCAAAATTCCTTCTAATATTATACTTAGTGACCTCTTTTTCTCTTTTCAATAAACATGGATGAAATGACTTTTCAGGCAACTGAGTTATTCAGGGAAGCAAACATGATAAATGGAGCAAAGAGTATAATGAAAAGCCAGAGGATTTAAGACAATCATCCAGTTCATGCAAATGTACATGAAACAAGGCCCCATAGTCCACCTTTCAATTAGAATGAGCTGAAAGTCAAAAGCTCTGCTGAGTGCTGTCAGCACAATTAGTATTTGTATTTTCAGTATTAGTCCAGGCTCTGTGAATAGTGCCAGTATCACTTAAGATAAACCTGCTAGTCAGTTAATTTGTGCTAAAAGTAGTTAACTAAAGAAGAGCAATTTCTCTTTTCTCTTTGACACGCAGTCAAGTACCTTCTAATACAAGGTGATGGGTTTTTGGCAGGAACATGGTAAGAGAAAAGTGCTCAGTAGTGAGCTCAATTGGGCTCAGCAGGTGGGAGAAAAGAATTATGATAGGAGAGAGGGAGTCAGGCATTGTGGCGGAAGGACTTTGGAGACCATAGAAAGGCCAGCTCTGCCTCTGGTTAGCTGCATGAGCAAGTTTTTAAACCTATTTTAGCCTCAGTTTCCCCATTAGAAAGTGGGGTTAAAAACATCTACTTTACAGGGTTACTATGAAGGAAATGCCAGAACAGTACCTGCACAGAGTACCTACTGATAAACACTGGCTTCCATCTTCATCTTTCTTGCTCCTCCATCATTATCCTTCTCTCTCTAATTAATTATATTTCTGAAGAAAGAAAAACTACATTCAAATGATAGGAAGTCACCACGTGCGTGCATTGTTACTCTTTCTCTTGCTCTATGGTTTGGCTCCTAGTTCTTTCTTTCTCAGTGAGCTCTGTTCACACTCCCCTCCTCCAATTCTTCTGTCATTTGCTACCCATGACATTTTCCAAAAACTCATCATCTCATGATAATATACTTGTCCTGGTCCGTTTCTCCATTAATCCTTTTCAGATGAATTATCTAGTGCCCCAGTATAATAAATAGTTTGCATTTTGACCATGGCCTTGAGGAAATAATTCCTTAACTCAAAAGCTCTGAAGGGTACTGTTTTCCTTGCTCTTAGCTTCTGGGACTAGGAAGACTTTGAAGTCCAAGAAGCCTGCTTGTGAATTCCCAAATTGGGTTCCAAGATTGGGAAACTCCCAGCCTGAGAGGAAGGAAAGAGAAGAGCTAGTGGCCTCTTTTCCACGGCTGGCAAATATTGAAGGTACAATGTAGATTGGGAAAAGTTCTGGAATAACCATTAAGAGTTGGAAGTTCTAGCGCTCACTCTGCCCATATTTTACTGTGTGACCTGAACAAGACAGTTTTCTTCAAAGAAAATAACGTGCATTTGGATTCAAGGATTCCTAAGAAAACAATTCATATTTTTATGATTCCATAAATAATATTGTCAGGTTTATTTTATGTAAAAGCACAACTATAGCACTTGTCACTGTTCTAACCACTTTACAAATACGAATTTATTTACTCCTCATAATGGCTCTATAAAGTAGGCACTATAATTATCTTCATATTATGGATGAAGAAACTGAGGCCCAGAGAAGTGTAGTAAATTGACCTAAGTCACACAGCTTTTAAGATGTGGAGCCAGGATTTGAAAACACCAGATTGGCTCCAACATTCTGTTCTTAACCACTGTACTTGGCTCACTTAAAAATAAAATATTTATATATCCTTTTACATATATTTATATGTGCATCGTAATCACTATGCTGTACTATACTGAAAAGGAACACATTTTGAATCCATTCTGTCACCTGCCTACTGTGCTCATGCCTGGAGCTGCCCCTGACCCTAGGTCGTCATCAACTCTGAAGAGGAACGTTGACAATTCTGCTATCTTTGTCAGTCCATATGGCTGTGTCTCATTCTTCTTTTCTGAAAAGTGGGAAGAAATATAACATTTCAAAATAATTACCCTGTCTTTTCCAAGATCGCAAAGACCTTGCAGGCTGATAGTTAAATACTTTTTTCACCCCAGTCTTAGAGAATAAAACACATTTTTAAATGTCTCTGGGATGACTAGCAGATGTTTTTCCTTCAAAGAAGCTCTTTTCTAATTCGTTCCATGAAGCAAACCTGCTGCTTGGCTTTTGTCTCTTGGGAGGACACTGCCCTATATGTCACCAAAACCAAGACTGCCCTGTCACAGACATGTAGTGGTTGCCAGTCAGTAATTTATTTTAAACGTGACCCTTGAATTCCTATACAGAATCCAAAGTCGTTTTCTTACTCTGCTCCTCAAAATATTTTAAAACATGACAATGAAAGAGCTGAGAGAGCGTAGTGTCATGCAAGGACATTTTACCCTATACAGTGGCCCCGCTTATCCACAGCTTCACTTTCCACAGTTTCAGTTACCCATGTTCAACTGCAGTCTGAAAGTATGAACTGAAAAATTCCAGAAATAATTCATAAGTTTTAAATTGCGTGCCATTCTGAGTAGCACGGTGAAATCTCACGCTGCCCCACTCCATCCCCTTGGGACATGAATCATCCTCTTTGTCCAGTGCGTCCCGCACATTAGTCACTTAGTAGCCATCTTGGTTATCAGACCTACTGTCACAGTATCGCAGTGCTTGTGTTCAAGTAACGCTTATTTTACTTAATAGTGGCCCCGAAGTGCAAAAGAGGGATGCTGGCAATTTGGATATGCCAAGGAGAAGCTTTAAAGTATTTCCTTTAACTAGACAGATGAAAGTTCTCCACTTAATGAGGAAAGAAAAAAATTGTATGCTGAGGTTGCTATGGTCTACTGTAAGAACAAATCTTCTATTGGTGAAATTGTGAAGAATGAAAAAGAAATTTATGCAAGCTTTGCTGTCACACCTCAAAAAGCAAAAGTTAGGGCCACGGTGCATGGTTAGTGCTTAGTTGAGGTGGAAAAGGCATTAAATTTGTACAGTAAGATATTTTGAGAGGGAGAGAGAGAGAGCACATTCACAAAACTTTTATTACAGTATATTGTTATAATTGTTTTATTTTATTTGTAGTTGTTATTAATCTCTTACTGTGCCTAATTTATAAACTAAACCTTATCATAGATATGTATTTTAGAAAAAAACATAGTTTACATAGGGTTTCGTACTACCTGTGGTTTCAGGCATCCATTGGGGGTCTTAGAACATATCACCCACCCACCTATAATGGGGGGACAACAGTACTATTTCTTCAAGGAGCTCTCTGACGCTCAATTTCCTGATTTTTACATTGGGAATAATGACTCAACTTAGAGAATTGCTCTGAGTATTAGAAAAGATTACATATGTAAATTGCTTGATGCAGTATCTGAAACATAGTACAGTGGACTCACACAGGAGTATGGTAAACCACAAAATTAAGACTATTTTACACTAGATGATGACCTTATTCTTAGGATTTTTTTTTTTAGTCTCTCCTTAATTTGAGAGTCAACATTCATAAGGCATACCTTGCTTTATTGCACTTCATTTTTTTTTTTAACATCTTTATTGGAGTATAGCTGCTTTACAATGTTGTGTTAGTTTCTGCTGTGTAACAAAGTGAATCAGCTATATGTATACATATATCCCCATATCCCCTCCCTCTTGCGTCTCCCTCCCACCCTCCCTATCCCACCCCTCTAGGTGGTCACAAAGCACCGAGCTGATCTCCCTGTGCTATGTGGCTGCTTCCCACTAGCTATCTATTTTACATTTGGTAGTGTATATATGTCCATGCCACTCTCTCACTTCGTCACAGCTTACCCTTCCCCCTCCCCATGTCCTGAAGTCCATTCTCTACATCTGCATCTTTATTCCTGTCCTGCCCCTAGCTTCTTCAGAACCATTTTATTTATTTATTTTTTGATTCCATATATATGTGTTAGCATACGGTATTTGTTTTTCTCTTTCTGACTTACTTCACTCTGTATGACAGACTCTAGGTCCATCCACCTCACTACAAATAACTCAATTTCGTTTCTTTTTATGGCTGAGTAATATTCCATTGCATATATGTGCCACATATTGCACTTCATTTTATTGCTTTTTGCAGATAACTGCATTTTTTACAAATTTAAGTTTTGTGGCAACCCTTTGTCAAGCAAGTCTATCCATTTCTCCAACAGCATTTCCTCACTTTGTGTCTCTGTGTCACAATTTGGTAATTCTCACATTTCAAACTTTTCCCTTACTATTATATTTTTTGTGGTGATCTGTGATCAGTGAACTTGAATATTACTATTGATAAAGATCATGACTCGCTCAAGGCTCAGATGATGGTTAACATTTTTCAGCAATAAGGTATGTTTTAATTAAGATATGTACATTTTTAAAGACATAACATTAGTTTCCTAGGGTTTCCATAACAAAGTACAACAATTGGGCGGCATAAAACAGTAGCAATTTGAGGGCTTCCCTGGTGGCCCAGTGGTTGAGAATCTGCCTGCCAATGCAGGGGTCACAGGTTCGAGCCCTGGTCTGGGAAGATCCCACATGCCGCGGAGCAACTAAGCCCGTGTGCCACAACTACTGAGCCTGCGCTCTAAAGCCCGCGAGCCACAACTACTGAGCCTGCATGCCACAAATACTGAAGCCCGGGCACCTAGAACCCATGCTCCACAACAAGAGAAGCCATCAAAATGAGAAGCCCGCGCGCAGCAACAAAGACCCAGTGCA
Organism: Balaenoptera ricei; assembly: GCF_028023285.1. Lineage (NCBI taxonomy): Eukaryota > Metazoa > Chordata > Mammalia > Artiodactyla > Balaenopteridae > Balaenoptera > Balaenoptera ricei. The sequence goes on along the minus strand of NC_082646.1, from coordinate 84,742,125 downwards.
GCCAAAAATAAATTAATTAATTAATTAAAAAAAAAACAAAACAAAACAGTAGCAATTTATTTTCTCACAGTTCTGGAGGATACACATCTGAAATCGAGGTATTGACATGGCCATGCTCTTTCTGAGATCTATAGGGGAGAATCCTCCCTTGCCTCTTCTAACCTCAGGTATTTGCTGGCAATCCTTGATGTTCCCTGGCTGGTACGTGCATCACTCCAATTTCTGCCTCCATTCTTACATGGCTTTTTTCTTCCTGTGTGTACCTGTCTCTGTGTCTGTTCTCCTTTCTTATAAGGACATCATTCATATTGGATTAAGGGTCCATGCTACTCCAGTATGACTTCATTATAACTTGATTTCATCTGCAAAGACCATGTTTCCAAAAAACATGACATTCACAGGTACCAGGGATTAGGACTTCAGCACAGCTTTTCCAGGGGGACATAATCCAACTCGTAACAGAGACCATTACCTAAGAGATGGGAATGAGCTCTTCACAGATCAACAGAAACACAGCACGCTTTACCTAAAGCTGAGGCCTTCTGGAAGTGCCCCAGTATTGGTTAAACATTTCTGAGCCCCAATCCTATCTTCCACTATTATTTCTACTTTTGAAGTTTGAGTTTTAAGAATAAAGTATTTTGCTAGAATAAAAAAGACACATTTATATGCAGATTTGAATTTGTGCAATAGTTTCATATTCATCATCACATTTTATTCTCACAACAGAACTGTAAATCACAAATTATTATTGTTGAGTTTAAATAGAACTTGTCTTCTACACCAGAATATGAGATATTGAAAAATGAAAATTCTAAGCAGATCTGCACATTATTGCCTTATCATCTTATTTATTGACCTTGAAGAATATCATCAAACTTCTTAACACTGACTGACTCACCCACCTGTCAATCAGCTCTTCAGTGGGTCCTCCCCATGGGAGGGGCTGCCCCTCTCACAGCTCTTTCCCAAAAAGAAAAGAGAGGAGCTAAAATGGCACATCCAGGTTATTCTCCATAAATTTGCCATTCCAATGAAGTCATTCCAGTTTTTCCTGGAGCAGAACAAATAAAGGGACAGAAAGAAGCCAGAATTGTTACCTTAACTGTGTTCCATTCACCTGGAAGGAAAAACACCAGAAGCAGCAAAGAAATATTTGCTCCCAACATTTATTACCCACTTTTTTATTCAGATAAGAAAGATGAGGCTCCATGTGATAAGGTGATTTATTAAGTTTTTCAGGTTATTTCCAACTTTTGTACCTCTTTCCATTACATCACAGTTGTCTTCTCTTTGTAATAAGTATGCTTATTAAACATAGTATGGTGTCTTCATTTTACACGTGTGGTATGGATTCTATCAGTTTCAATTCTTAGACCAGCAGAACCTGCTGTCACATATCTCACATGATATAAGTAATTCTTGGAAATTATGCTTTGCCATATTTTCCCAGTCAGAATATATCAGGTTGGCATTTTGAACTGCATTTGAACTCTTAAGCGCTAAAAATAACTGACTCTTGAGAAAAATCCTTTCTATTAAGCACAAAAGTTAAACTTTCTCAAAAGGAGTTAAGGATGTTGAGTTGCCCTTTCATAGCAGGAGTCTAAATGTATCCAACAATTAATTATGCTCCTCTTAATACTAGATTTACTTCATAGCACTTTACAAGATCATAAATTGTAAAAACTGTATTAATTTTCTTATCTATATTTGCCATTAGAATCTGAGCTCAATTAGGACAGGAATCACATTTGTCCTGTTTACCCTTATTTCCAAGCATAATTTCTAACAAATAAACACAAAATTAGCTGAAGAAATATATATACAAAGCAGTGTGATTGTTTTTAACACGTTGGACAATATAATATTTATGTTTTACACAGGTGATTCACTTATCTTTGACAGTCTTTAGACACTAAAACATTTCTGACAGTTTTAATGTTCTCACTCTCAGATTCATAATTTATTAGTAAGAGCGATGATGCAAATGTGGGGATATATGTCCCGTCTCCACGACCATTTCCATTGTATTTATCTTCCAATGTACCATGTTTTGTTTTGTTTGTTTGTTTTGTTTTTTCAACAGTTCTTAGGATCATGTCTGTCCTATTTGGGATTAATCCATTCATGCCTTAAAACAAGTATTTGGAGATATTTGATTAAGTAAGTTAGTGAAATGTACTGAATTTCTACAGTATTCTAAGCGCTGGAAATAATTATCTATTAATATTAAAATAATGCTTTAAAAAGTGGAAAATTTCTTTTTGCCTTAATTATTTAATGTTTTTATGCCTTAGATATTATCATTAACTCATTTGAAAAGTTAAAAACAAAAAACTAAAATTAAGAAAAATTGGGTAACTTTTCTGATGTTTCACAACCTTCTGTTCCTACTTACTGGCTCACATTTTATTATGAACAGGAACCTATACACATATAATAAGCTGATTAACGGAATTGTCTTTAGAGGTTAAGTGATTTGGATTTGCACTCTAGCTGGCATCAGTACTTGTTTGTTCTATGACTTCTCTGAACCTTAGTTTCTTCATCTATGTGTTGGAGAAATAGTGCTTTAATCATGGCCTGTTGTGTTGGGTCTTAGCATATTAACATCATGTGTTTATAAAAGAAAGTTAAATTCCTGTGGGGTCATCCTGCTTCCCAGTAGTGGTAGTAAGTCAGTAGTAGTGATATGAGAATTGGGGAAACTATGTGAATCAAGGGCAAGGGCTCTCATAGCAATTTCTAAGAATTCACTTTCTTTCCATATGGATAGTTTCCTGTGAATGTAGCCTGCTGTCTTCTGTGGGTCATTCTTGTAATAGCATCTGTGACCTTTTACCTTGCAGAAGTCCCTTTGTACTTGGCTGCTCACATTTCCCACTTCAGCTGGCCATCCACAAGCATTTTGCTGCACCACTTTCTGCAGATACTACTTTTCTTAACATGACCTTTTATGCTTCTGTCCTTGGCAATGTATAAAAATCCACTGCCAGTTGAGGATTTAATCTTCATGTTCCACCAACAGCACTGCCCACCAGACACAACAGCATTATAAAATATCTTGCTGTCAAGAGGTAATATTTTATAGCTTCTTGAGTTTTTCCCAAATTTCTAGTGTACTTGTTTGCCCTTCAAACTTTTAGTGAATGATAAATATCTTCCTAGAATAACCAGTAAACATGCAGATATCCTACTGAGCAAAGAGACAGTATTAGTTCATTCACTATGGGAGCCATGATGTTTGATTAAGTGATCATTGGGTCCTAAGATCTAAAATATAGGAATGGGTAAGGTGAGATTGCTCTCCTAGACTGGGGCTTTGGAGTACTCTTCAGAACTCTCTCTGTCACTTCTTTTTCTTCCTCTCCTTTTTTCTTTTTCATCTTCACTATCTATTGCTTTTCTTCTGGCTAGATATAGTTGGAGGCACTCTCAAGATAAAAACATCAGTTAGGAAAATAAATTCAAGTCTCCAGTAACTAAATCCAGACAACACAAAGACCAAGGAAAGATGCCAGCAGAAGAAGACCACAACAGAGCTCGTGATTTCCAAAGGTTTTCAATTATGTCCCATCAGTCTTAGCAACTTCATTCATTGCCCCTACGAGTTTGTTATTGGCTATGTTTGCAAGGCCATATTTCTTAACATTTAAAAGCCCTTAAAAGTATAATCTCTTTGCTTCTGAAAATAATAATCTTAGTATATGCTATGAAGAACGTTAAATTTCGTTTTCCCATCTGTTGACCCTTTACAGTAGGCAGGATAGGAAATTTTGTTTCAATTTTCCAAATGAGACTTGGAGAAGCTAAGTGACTTATGTAAGGCCACAGAGCTAATAAGGGCCACAGTTGCTCCTTGTTTCAGTTCACACGCTGTATGTCCTAAGGACACTCAAGGGGGTTCCCATGAAGTTCCTTAAAGTGGTGTTGATATTCAGATAAGCATCTAAGGAGCCACGGTCTCATAGATTGGTCTAGGTTTCTGTATCTAAGTGTCTGGAAGAGCCTGATATGCTTTGGCAAGCATATGTAATGCAAGCATATGTAAAGCAAGTAATGGTAGCATTACTTTTGCTCTGCATCTTCTTAACTGTGCAACACCCAGGTAATATGTGCATCAGGAAGCATCCCCAGGATGAAATTGCAGCCTGGGGGATGATTCATTGTCGCAGTCCTGCCTGATGTACATCAGAACTCTAGGAAGAGGTGTTCAGGCCAGCGTAGCAAAAAAGACTGGTGTCAGAAATTGTCTTTCCTGTTTTAGATTTTTCTCACTGCCTAGCATACTGAGGCATTTGTTTTAACATTCAATATATATCTTCAGGGAGAGAATTTTATTCTAGAGTTGCTATGAACATTTTAGAGGGGCTATAATTGAACACCCACTGGTGCCAAGCATTTGGCTAGGCGCTTTAAAATCATTATTTTATTTAATGTCCGTAATAAAACTATGAGGAAGTTATGTTTGGCCAAAGTTTATCATATGAAAATTGTACCAAGGAAGTGACAACTACTTTGTATAAGTAAATCAAGTTTAGGATTAGCAAGGACAAAATTCTAACATAACCTAAATGCAAGGGCTTGTCCCCTGTTAACCAATCATGGTTTATTAATCCAATGGTTCTTAAATCTAACTTTATGTATATATCTAATTTCCTGTCATTTTTCCCTATGAAACATCTCTTTTCCTTCTTATTTCAGCCTCATAGCTAGGCCCCCAAATTCATTGCCACCAATCATGTCACCATCTTTTCTCTAGTTTATCATTTTTTAATGTTTGAGCTTTCAGCCAATGCATCAATGCAAGAATCCATAGTTGGACAAGTGTTCTCACCATCTGTGGACTCTATTAGTACAACACTTCCAATACTGGGTTCTGCAAAATGTTAACATCTTAATGTTGACTTTTTATGTTATAATATTGGAATTCACATCACTAGACAATGATGATGATTACTAAAGTTTAAATTTATTGAACGTCTACTAAATATTTTCTAAAATTACATCATTTAACATTTGCAACAAACCTACAATTAAGGAAGATTATTCACATTTTTCAGAAGTGTAATCTGAAATTCCGAAGAGTTAACCATTACAGAGTTGGGCAGATAATAAATAATGAAGCTTCCATTTGAATAGAGTTCTGTCTGATATTAAAGTCCATGCTGGGTCCAGTGATGCCTTCAGTTCTCAGAATCGAGCAGTGTTTTCATGCAACGATGTGTCACCACCTTCTTTGTTTTAGAAATTTCAAGTTCTGATATAGACCTAAGCTACAGACAGAATGTTAGCTCTGAGGAGGTTTTAAAATCCAGAAAGATATATCATGTATCTAGTTTTTAATATTAAAATATTTTTGGTAGATCAATTCCATTTTTTATCAGGAGCAAGAAGTAGTCCTAGAGGAACTGGTACAAACAAAAAATTGGCAGCCGAGGCAATTTCTAACCTTTTCTGGTAACCCTACTGCATCCAGTATGTTTTTGAGGCGGTACAAAATCTCTAGCAATGTAGAGAATACAAATTTACATTAATAATCAGGGCCTCAGCCCAGTCTACTCATACTCCAAATTTATCATAGACATATTTAATGAATGCTTACTCTGAGGAAATTGGCTTTCCAGCACAGAATCTGCCTCAAAATTTCAGGATCTATTTGAGAGCTTAGCTAATGTTTATGTATTTCAAGACAGGCATCAGCTATAAATCCTGGATTAATATACATGGGGCAGAGACAGAAACAAGAGTGAAGAACACAGCAGGCTCTTCATTATTCAGCTATAAAAAAAAATATTTACATGCTAGAGTTGGAAAGGACCTTAGAGATAGGTGGGTCTGACCCTCTTATCGTATTTCTATTCATTATAATAGTAATAAATTCTTAGGAAAGAAAATCTGAAGACTCAGAAAAGCAAACCAGGAGAAAGAATTTACTCTTAGTCTTAACACCCAAACAAATGCTGATATGCTGGCAGAATTTTTATCCTTTCCTTTATTTCTATGAAAAGATGATTTTTAACTCAGTTTAAATCATATATACAATTATATTCAATATGTATATTATTTTTTACTTAATATTAAGCCGTAAACATTTTTCTATGGAATTATACAGTTTTTCAAATAACAATTTTAATGCCTAAATAATATTCTACTTGGTGAAAACATCATAGTTTACTTAGCTAATCTTAGTATTTGGGCATTTCTACTGTTTTCCAATTAGGTCATCATACATAATTCTACAATGATCATATTCAAAACCAAAGCTTTTAGATTCTTAACATTATCTCCTAAATTATATTCTCAAATGTGTAACTACTAGGTTAATACATACATATTGTCAAATTGCTCTTCAAAGAGTTTTACTACTAGTAATGAAATAAAAACCTCAATGTCTACATTCTTAGTGGTATCACAGAACACACATACACACACAAACACACACACACACACATGCAAAACACACAAATTTAATGGGCAAAAAAAATTTGCTTTACTGTTTAATTTTACTGTATTACTGCCTTTAGACTCAGCAAGGACGGCCCTTGGACTCTATAGGACCACGCTGGCCTTCCTCTAGCCATGCCGCTCTCCAAGAGACAAAGATTTCACAGGGCCAAATAGACTTTGAACTCAAGTTACCCCTTTTTGACTATGCTGTGGGTGCACTACACTCTGAAATTTCATGTTCAGTTGAACCTAAACTCATTTCCAAAGGCTTTTGGGACCTCCTTTCCAGGCCAGTATTCCTAAGGACAAACAGCTCTTTGTGGAGACAGTGAGGTACAGAAGAATCTAGACAAGGCTTGATCATAGGGTCTCAGATGTACATGCATATGTATGCTGAGTGTGGTTAGAAAGAAAAGAGGAAAAGCTCTGCTATCATCTCTCTCTGTGCCATTATGATCCAGAACAGAATGGGGAGGAATATGACAATTCTAAACTCAAATTTGGTTTTATAGGTCCTTATGGAGACATTTTCGTCAAAGCAGAAGGATAAAATGCAATTTTTTTCACAGTTTGTTTGTTTTGTTTAAAGCTCTGAACTATTTAGACATACTATGTGGATCTCCGTTTGTGTTCTTACCCTGGGCTCTACAGATCACAGGGGCTGACCTAACTTTTTAATTTTATAAATTAAATGGATAATATACTAGAAATGTCTATTGTCCCAAACATTAATTTCTCTAAAAGAATGAGAAAGTTAACGAGCCCTAAGTGAATACATAAGGAAATTCTACCAAATCTTTAATGGTCAGATAAAGGCAGAACAAAAAAGAAAATTAAAGACCAGCATCACTCCTAATTATCTCCATAGAGGCTAGAGGAAAAAAAATCTTTGACATTCTGCATTCATTGCTGATTTTAAAATAAGGAGCACACAAGAATGTGGGAATTGGGATCAATGGATATGTTCTTGGCCTAGCAAAAACTATATAAGGTCAAAAAATAAATTAAAAACTAGGAAGAAACATTTATAATATACAAATGGGCTAATCATGAATCAGTATATATGGAATATTAGCCTTTTATCCCTGATATATTTTGCATATTATATATATGTATATATACATATATATACATAAATTATTTCTTTAAAATTGAGAGGGAAAAGACCCAAACCTGTTACAGTAATTAGCCAAATAAATGAACAAGTAATCCACAAAAAGCTATCCAAGATGGCTCCAAAACATGTGAAACTTCACTCATAATTAGAGAAATGCAAATTTAAACCACACTGAGATATCATTTTTCACTTCTCAGACAGCAAAAATTAAAGCTTGACAACACCTGTTGGCAAGGTGGTGGGGAAACAGGCATTCCCATACATTGCAGGTGGTACACCTTTATGGAGAAAAATTTGCTAAGTCTGTCAAAACTATATATGTGTTTGACCCAGCAATTCAGCGTCTAATCATTTACCCTGTAGACACTGCCAACAATGTGAAAATAGATGTATACAAGGTTATGAATTGCATTGTTGTTTGGAATTACAAAACATCAGAAGAAACCTAAATGCTCATATAGAGGAATTTGGTTGAATAAACTATGGTCCACCCACACAATGGATTACTATGATGATACAATAATGAGAAATAAAATGATGTGATTTTTAATATATTGTTAAATTGAGAAAAGCAAAGTAAAAAGCAAAATGAAACATATATTTATGTTTAGCTCTTATGTAAGAAAAAAGGGAAAATAAGAAAAAAATATATATATTTGCTTATTTCTTTCAAAAACATAAAACAGCACCATAGACACATGCGTGAAAGATAAACCAGAAACTACTTTGTCATTATCTTTACGAAGTGTTTGAAAGCAAGGTGGAAGGCTTTAAGGTAGAGGCCTGATACATTTCTGTCTTTTTGTATTTCAGGACCATGTTTATACTTTATATACTCAAAAAATCAATCAATCAACAAAGATGTGGGAAAGAAACTTAAATGGAGTACAAAGAGAAACTCATAAACTTAATTGAATTTCACATGAATAACATAACTACACTTAATGAGAGTGTGACAACTAATACAAAAGGTGAACTTTGAACTTTTTTTTTCACTCTGTACTATCAGACTCAAGATTTAAAGAACTGTAAACAAATATTAAACTCCAGTTGCTAGATTTGTTCATAGATACAGTATGGGTTTGTATTGCTGAGCTTACCTTTTCTATATTCTAGGATTGATCAAATAAGTAGAGAAGAATGTTAAGCATATGGAAAGAGAGAAGATGAAAATTAAGTATATGGTGTTGGATTTGAATTGGGGGTGTCAGTATAGATTCTTGGTTTTAAAGATAGGTTAGATAGATATAGATATAGTAGATATGTGTATATTTGTGTGTGTGCACGTAACATTTATTTTCCAGCTATGTCTCACCTCAAAATCCTAGAAATATGACACCTTAGTAGCAATGAGCATACCTTGCACCCAGGTCTAAGTTTCATAATAATAAACATAAATGGGAGAAAAAGAGCAAAATAAAAAGAGGAAATAAAACAAATATAGAATAAATAACTGAGTTTGAGAATTACTCAAATTTGGCAACCAAATTGAATTGGCAACCATCACAGTAACAACTGAATTAGGCGAAAATCATCAAACTACTGGGTAAAATTTGTTGAGAAACAGGACATGTACATACTCTCAAAGTATCTTTTCAAAAGTTTTTTATTAATTACAAGGGGGAAATCCAGTAACTTTGCCATGGAGATCTGGCAGACATCACCTTAAGGAAGCAATCAAAATTATCACCATTAATGGGACAAACCAATATCATGTGCCTCCATATATTATGCACTAAAAAAGTCACTTCACTTTTTTAATATTCCTCCCAAAACTGAGTCACCTAAATCTTATCACAAGGAAACATCAACCAAGCCCCAAATGAGAGACATTCTAGAAAATAACTATCCTGTACTTTTCTCAAATGTTAGTATGGAAGACAAAGAAAATCTGACAAACAGTACTTGATCCTGGATTGGACCCTGGAAGAGCAACAAAGGATATTATTTCTGAAGATTCATGGAATGTGAATAAAGTCTATAGATTAGATAATATATTGTGCTACTATTGGCTACATTATTTTGATAATTGTGCTATGATTACATAAGAGAATATTATTGTTCTTAGAAAATGCATGCTAAATATTAAACAGTAAAGCAGCATTATGACTGCAACATTTTGCCAAATTATTCAGAAAAAATTATTACACATATACACACATATGATGGTGAAGCAAGAATTACAAAATGTTAACAACTGCAGACTCTGGGTGAGAGTACCATATGTTTTCTTGTACTATTCTTATAGCTTTTCTGTAAGACTGAAATTATTTGAAAGCAGAAAGTTACAGTAACAATGGAAAGAACAGATCAAGATGATATTGATGTCTTCCAGGAAAGAACATTCTTCTTTTACTTCAGGTTTCTGCAACTTGGGTTTTAGCCTCACTGAGCATCTGCAAATGCTGAAATATGGCACCCCAGAAGTGAAAGAAAAAAAAAAAATACCAATGTCTGGTGTGATGGGAAGGGTGAGATCATTGCCCAACCCCGTTAATAACTGCCTTTCTTCAGATGTTATTTATATAGGACAGCAAGAGAGAGAACATCCTCTCAGATAAAGGCCTATTAAAAGCAGAGTTAGATCTAATTAGTGGAGCTAATTGATTGTTCATCAGCCTACACATCATGGCAGCCCATGGGTCATGACAGAGCTGGAAGGTACATCACCTGAAGGAGAATACGATTTTGTTTAGTTACCTCAAATGATATTTTACCGTGCATTTCATTTATATGCTGTCTTTTCGGAGCCACCCTTTTATAATTACACAGTGCAAACTGGGAAAGGTTGAGTCATGGCTTTCTATTTGAAGTCTCAGTATGCCAACGTGTTTAGAGGACTGTGTATCTGGGGGCCTGTCTGCCTTTGAGGAAGTCCCAGCCTTATCACAGTTCTAGTACCCCAAGACCTTCTAAATAGAGTCTATTGGGGCCTTGCCCGGGCTGAGTTTCTGACCCTAAACCAGGACAAGATTAAGAACTTTACTGCTTTAAACATTAAAGCCATAAGAGTACTCCTGCCATCTTGGCCACATGCAATGTATTTCAAAATGAAGACAAAACTATACTGTAAAATAAACAAAAAGAAGTCAAACAGAGTTCTAATTTTTACTATGATTACTATGACAATACTTTTTTTTTAGTTATCAAACATGGAATAGTTCATTTCTTTTCTTTGCACTTGTGTCCGTGCTTGTCATTGACCTAAACTTAACTTACCGTTCATCTGCCTGTTCATGAGATAAGCACCATACCAGCCTGGGAACACACAGCTCCCAGACAAGAGATTCTCAACAGGGGAACTGGGGAAGGACAGAAGGATGCTTATTTCCCTAAGATGTATCAGAATCATCTGAAGTGCTGTTTCAATGTACCCATGCCTAGCTGAGACCCTGATGCATACATGTCAGAATGAGTAAACCCCTCAACCTCCATTCTCTGTTAAGAAGTACTGCAGCTTTTGAGGCACCATTACCAATGAGTTTATATGTAATTTCTCAGCTCCGTGGATGCTGAGGGATCAAATGGGGAAAAGGTTAAGGTCTGTTGTGCTAAAGATCCTCTTTTAATGCCAAGGAGAGTGTAGCTGTGCATTCTTTTGGCCATGATTCCTTTGTGGGACCTCTAGTCTGGCCAGAAAGTACAGTAAAATGAAGGTGATATCTGAGTTCCAAAAATCCATAACTAGAATAAAAGAGGATGAGGCTTCTTTAAGAGCTGAGATATTTGGAAACAAAGGAGTATATCTAGGCTTTAATGATAAAAACCTCCTCAAATTTAAGTTCTCTCCAATCCACTGCCAACCTTCTCCTGTAACCTGCTGTCTCTGCCAGGCTTGCACTTGGCCTCTGCTCTCCAGTAACCCTAAGGCTGGCTTCCCACCCCTTCCATGCCTAGCCTGACTTTTTTTTTTTTTTTTTTTTAATTTTACTTATTTATTTATGGCTGTGTTGGGTCTTCGTTTCTGTGCGAGGGCTTTCTCTAGTTGCGGCAAGCGGGGGCCACTCTTCATCGCGGTGCGTGGGCCCCTCGCTATCGTTGCCTGTCTTGTTGCGGAGCACAGGCTCCAGACGCGCAGGCTCAGTAGTTGTGGCTCACGGGCCCAGCCGCTCCGCGGCATGTGGGATCTTCCCAGACCAGGGCTCGAACCCGTGTTCCCTGCATCGGCAGGCAGACTCTCAACCACTGCACCACCAGGGAAGCCCTAGCCTGACTTTTGAATCTGTGTGGAAATCTGGTTTTTGAGAATTAGAAAATGACTTGACATTTACTAGGCTATAGTTCATTGTTTGTCTTTCTGAGTAAGTACTATTTAACCTGAAGTGAGTAAGTACTATTTAACCTGAAGTAAAATAACAATGACTATTTCCCCTAAATTTCCACGGTTGTTGATGTTAAAGAATCCCACGGATTTCCTCTTTTAGGATTCAGAAAGTTGATCATTTCTCCAGATGTATCTTAATGAACACCATAGTTAACATTCCCGGATCAATTAAAAGAACTCCATCAATTCTGATATAGGCACTGACTTTTTTCCCTTAAATGTACTGATTGATTCACTGGCCTGTGCTCTCTTGTGAGCAAGTTATATCCATTGTAAACCAGGTTTTTTTTTTAATTGAGGACTTCAGTGCTTGCTGTAGTGCCAACTTAACAGATATGAGTCTTTTATTTGACATTCTTCTAAGAAAATAAGTGTATTAACATACCACATAAGGAAATCAATCTAGCACACCTGGCTTTGTCTTTAATGCTATGAAACTGTCTTTACCTCTAAATCATGTGGCAGAAAATTACTCTTTCCAAACAAAGAAAATGCAACTTCATTTGTACTCACAGGCATTTTTGTTGGGAAAATTTATTCATCAACAACTCTTAAATCACTGGTAAAGATCCTGCTAATGTTCATTTGGGTCAAGTGAGTACTACAAATTCTTATTAATATGTGACAAAGCTAGATTTATATAAAGAAGCAAGAGGTTTTCTGCAATTTGACTCATAGAATGTAAGGTTAGTGCAAAGATCCAAAGTTTCAGTAGAAATATTACCATGACATCATTCTCATCCCGAGGTCTATTTGGCGTTAATGAGTAACGCTGGCAGCCATTTTGAATCAGGAGCATCAAGGTTATGACACACTGACCCCTCCCAGCTGTGACCTCCAGACCCTCAGCCTACTTCAGATCTGCTTTGCCTACAGCAGCTCTATACATCTTGTAAGGGTAATTAATAAAATTATTATTTTTTGCTTCTCTTTTTCCAGTGTGAGCTCCTCACCACAATGGAACTGCTGTCAAAATGTCCTAAAGAGCTTCTTTTTCCCCAAAGAAAGGTTTCTTGTTTCTAGGCCTCCCCTGAGTTTCTGAGACAATTTTTTTTTTTAATTGGATAATCCAAAAAGTAGAATATAATTTGGTTCTAAGTCCATTCTGAATTTTGACATCCCAAAATGGCCTTGTAAATATTTGCAAATAAAGACTTGGTTTTATTTTGGGTTAGTTGTGGGGATTTTATTTATTAAAAAAAAATAATTCCAATAATAGTAATAATACCTACATACAGACTTTACATTTACCTGAAATTTATATTTGTTCATTGACACAATCAAGTTCCCCAGTGAGAAATTTCTAATAAATTGGCAAATTTTTTTCTATCTTTCACGCACCTTCAACTTAATAGATTCAGGAAGACATTCTTCTATAACAAATATCTAAAAATTAGGTAGTATTTTAGGGAAATGTTACAATAGCAAATTTTTGTAGATAAATGGCATCCACAAATAATTGATGTCATCAATCCACAAATCTTTTGAGAAAATCCTGGCTAGTGACACACTCCTTCTTTATTTGCCTATATAATTTTATTCATACAATCCATTTTCATAAAATACCTTGTATCCCTACTCAGCTTCTCCCATCCTTCAAGACTCAGTTCAAATTCCATGTCTTCAGACTTCATGAAATTTCATTTTACTACCTAAACTCACAGTGGTAAAATGTTTTTTTTTTTGTCTGAGCCATTCTCTTTACTTTTAGTATTAAACTCACAAGCTCTGGAATCAGATTGATCTAAGGTTTGAAAGTTCTTCCACTCACTGCTAGGTGAACTGGGGCTTTTAAACCCTTCAAACATCTATTTTCTCTTCTGTAAAATGATGGTGGTAATACTTATTTGAGGATAAGTGTGATGACATTTGTAAAGGATTCAGATTCAGCATAATGCCTGGGCCATAGAAAATAATAAATTTTGCCTTATCATCATGACTGATAGTCTGACTTTACCATAGTTGGAATAAAATATGGGCACATCTTTTTAATATTCAAACTAAGACTCCAAGATCTCTATCTACTTTTCATGAGCTTGTCTTTCTTTGTTTCTTAGTCCACCACTGTCCTTAGTTATATAGTTTTTACAATTCACAATAGCCACGTTAACTCAGGAGACTTTCCAAGCTCACTGCAAGATCTGCCTGGAATATGCCCTTCCCTAGTATTAGAGAATAGTGATAGTCACCCTCAGTCAGTCATGAAGCCCACCATTTCCCACTAATGATATTTTAAATTTCTTGAAGATAAAAGCCCACCTTGAAACACTATTAGCAAGTAGTGCTAATTAACTTTATAGCTGTAATTTGTTGCTTTCTTCCCAATCTGTAATAACTGTGATATCCCCATAATCCCCCATTGCCTTGCACATAGTAGTTGTACAATAAATATTTTACTTTCATGATCATCAGCCTGCAAACAAGGCCTTTCTTCACTTTTACTTTTTGTCTCTTCCATTCGCCTTCCCTCTTGGATGAAGTTGTTAATAAGCGGTGAAATGTCCATAGCTGGGACTCAGCCTAGGGTTTAGATAAGCCATATGGCAGAGGAGAAATCCCTGAGTGATTCACAATTGGGCTTGTTTCTATTATGACTCAGCTTCTATTTTATTTATTGATTCTGAGTTAGGATGGAATTCTACCTCAGGAGAAATACCTCAATTTTTAAGGATAAAGTGGTAGTATGTATTTTTCCTTCAGCCCCAATATTAGACCTAAGGGGTAAATTCTATTTTCTACCATGAAGCGAAGACAACAGAGTTCATGCTCATGTATCACTGATTGTGGGTAGTACTCTTTGCTGGTCTAATGTCAGTAGTCAGAAACAGAGGCTCAAATAGAAGACAAGTACACAAAAAGGGTCTGAGAATTTTTCTTGGGTTAAACTGTCATGCAGTTTCTACCAAAAGAAATTAAAAATAATATCTTAAAAATCACCAAATTTGACTAAAAATGAAGGATAGAGAGAAAGCGAAAGAGTTTAAAAAGACAGGTTGGAAGCCTGCTATTTTTTTCCTACAAAGTCATAAAGTTTAATTCAAAAATTTCCTGGAATTTATAGTGCCAGAGGCTAAGCTAAAAATAATTTTCCCTCATTAGATCTTGTAGTTTAACCTCTGAAGTGGAAAGTTTGTGACAGCTACATCAAGACTCCAGCTCACAAAAGCACCATTCAAAAAGGAAAAGAATGAAGAGGAACTGTTGCTATTAAATGACCCAGAGAGAATCGAGGAGACAATGAAGACTATTTCTGTATCTTTCTGGGACCAAGCATAGGGTGGCTGGGCTGTTCCAGGTGAAGCACTTCTGTCAACTCCAAAGGTATCATGTGCTAAATGAGCATGAAATTCTATCTGGGAGCAAAGCATTGAAAGTTAAACTTGACAATGACAGGAATCTGAGGGGGAAAAAGAAGCACAAGGTTTGCTCAATAACCCCAGTGAAAATTAATAATCAGTAATTGTCTCCCTGTCACCTTTCCCAAACACTGAACAAAGCTTTTGTATCATGGCCATGGAATGGAGAAAAACAGTCACAAAGACTTAAACTCCAAGTTACTCTTGAAAATCTGAGACTAAGGAAGAGGGGTGGTTTTATTGTTGAAATAAAGATTTCTAAACTTTAATATTGTTTTTCTCTGTCTTTCTTTAATTTCATGGTCCAACAAGGTAAAATGCTTATTACATTATTCTGGTCAGATTCTAAGATTCTGTGCTACCTACTCAGTCATATTTATCTCATGCTACTAATAGGGGAAGAAGAGAAGAGGACCACTCTATAAGTTGGATTCAATCAGGTGAACATAGCCACTTTGAGTGATATAGGAGAAAGGAGTTTAATATAATGGGAATTACACCATACACAATTGTGGAAGCAGGTGAAAAAGTCTATGGATATTGCTTCTGTGTCCGGTAAGAGCCTAAAGATGTCACAAATTCACAGAACCAGTAATTGGGAAGAAAAAACTGGACATAAAATTAGGGAGAGTGAGGACAAACTGGAATCTATGAAAACAAATTGGAATTAACACCTGTATCTCAAAGCCTTCAACCTTGATGATGTAGATAACATGCAAAAGACACTGGTACCCTTGAACGTGACCCAGGATTCAGAAAAACTGAAGGACAGACCTGATGGAAGCTGAAGGAGCTTTGGGTTTCCAGATACTGCCTCACAGCAACAAGGTGAGCCAGAAGATTAATAAAGATGTGTGTCATCTGCCACAGCTCCTGGCCCTACATCTCTGTTCAGAGCAGAATGGCTGGTGCTTCACTTCTGCCTTCCAGATATCATGCAAGTTTCTCTTGAAGCCAATCCTAATTTAAAAAAAAACATACAGGAAAGGAGATTCTAGGAAACATAGTCTAGCTTAGCTACATAGACGCAATTCAAAAACCACCAAGCCCAAATGTTCAATATCTGGTTTTCAAGGCACTGTACCAATTTCTAGCTCATCTACCTTTTATGTTAAAACAGTGAACTTCTCTAAAACTCTTTAAAATGACAGAAATCAGATTCAAACTAAGACCAAGTATTTTGACTTCAGAAAATTAATTAACCCTTGAATTTCCCTTTATTAACATTAGACTATGCACAATCGAATACTTCTTACACTACGTATCAGTCAGGGTTCCAACAGGAAGCACATGGCACACTCATCATGGGCTGTGAAAGAGAGCTCAATAAAGGAACTTTTCAGAAAGATTCGTTGGCAGGGATTAGGAAAATCGGTGGTAGTAAAGCTAGTAAATTCGCCAGTACTGGCTGTAGTAGGGAGTCATTATGATCTCTAAGTTTGAAGATGGAAGGAAGAGAAGCAGTTACTCTACCCAAGGGAGTAGATGTATGGAGAGAGCCATCAAAAAGGAGCTGGAAATTTTGGTGAAAAGAAGTAGCCAACCTGTGGTACTTAGAAGGAAGGGAACAGAGAGAGTAAATACTCCAACCTCAATCTCTTTCAGCCTCTTATTTCTTGTGCTCTCCATTCAGTGACCCCTGTTCACTCAACTCAGTTGGAAACCAATGAGATAAGGAGTCCTTCTATGCAGTTAACAGAAGTCAGGATCCTGGAGGACAGAGCAGGATGAAAGGTGGAGATTGATCCAGAGGGGCAAATGGAAAATATCTAGCATACACAAATTATTCCAAGAGTTAAGCATTAATAATATTTTAAGAAACTATTTTGCTTTTATACAGACATAAATATCCACTAAATTTTTTTTCAAGGTAATGCCTAAACTTTTCTTAATTACTATCTAACAAAATATTTCTATGCTTTCCATCATGGACTAGTTTTCAAATTCTGGATATATAATGAACTGATAAAAAGAACCAAAGCAAGACCACACACAACTTTACCAGCTTCTAGTGGGGATGTTTGGCAAGGGGTGGGGGTGGGGGATTGACTGGCAGAGGTACAGTCCCTGGGCCATGAGTAGATGATCAAAGCATTTGCTTCTTTAATAAAATATCAAAGGCTGTTGTAGGCTGCAGGTATTCCTGAGACTAAAACTAAAGTGAACTGCAAGTGCTTCATAGCAGAGAACAGGGGAATAAATATTTTGTGAAACTTTTGGATTCTTCCTGGTAAAACTTTCCCATTCTTTTTCTAAGTATCCATTTTCAGGTTTTCTACAATGTAGAAAGATCTACTCTAAGGCCTGGAAATTCAGATTTTCTTATCTTTTTTTTTGGTGGGGGGGAGATTTGTTAGATGTTTACTCAGGATCTCAACAGTACCTGCCCCATACCTATGGTAAGTAGGCCTTACAGGTAGCAAGAGGAGGAAGAGATAGCATCTGTCTTCTTACCATTAAAGCTGGTTTAGGCTCTAATCCCTCAAAGAGTTGATTGCCAGGAAAAGAACGTATTAGCAAGGATGGATATTAGTGCTAAATTAAGCCCTTCCTTAGGTTCCAGGTCCAGTTCAAGACAGTATCTATGTCAGATTTTAACACAACTACACAACACAAATTCATGGCATATAGTAGAAAGAGAATGAAGAAACTGAAGCTTCTAGGTCTGGGTCCAGCATTTACTATCTGTGCAACTTTGGGAAAATTGCTGACCTTCTTAAAACTTTTGTTTATCATCTATAAAACATAGATCGATCGATAGATAGACAGATTGATAGATAGATAATTGCTTCACCAGGTTTCTGTGAGGAATAATTGAAATAACATGTATAAAACACATATCAGAGTGTAGGCAGTTAAGATGGGAGCTACTGAGGAATTCTGGAAAGGTGGAGATATGGCATCCATGCGCTGGATACTTTTTCCTGTGCTTACAACGTTTATCAGACAGAACTGCAGGCTAGAAGAGACAGCTATGTTACATGTATGGTAACAGAATTAGTGCAGATGGTCCCCGACTTATCATGGTTTGACTTAACGATTTTTCAACTTTACGATGGTGCAAAAGCAATTCACATTCAATAGAAACCTTACTTAGAATTCTGAATTTTGATCTTTTCCTGGGCTAACCATATGAGGTCCAATACTCTCTTGTGATGCCGGACAGCGGCAGCTCCCAGTCAGTCACGTGATTGCGAAGGTAAACAACTGATACACTGACAACCATTCTGTACCCAAACAACCATTCTGTTTTTCACTTTCATTACAGCATTCAATAAGTTACATGAGATATTCAACACTTTATTATAAAATGGGCTTTGTGTTAGATGATTTTGCCCAACTGTAAGTTAATGTAAGCTGTTCTGAGCACATTTAAGGTAGGCTAGGCTAAGCTATGATGTAGCCTAGGTGTATTAACTGCTTTTTTGACTTAGAATATTTTCAACTCATGATGGGTTTATTGAGACAAAACCTCATCGTAAGTCAAGGAAGATCTGTATGAACTTCTAGCTCAAACTGTTTAACACCAAAAGTAAGTAGGCCTTTCTAGAGTAGTTGATCCAAATTCTGTTCTTCCTACCTGATGTTTAAAAAGTCTTCCGGACTAGATGTGGGAAATGTAAAGGGCTTATGCATGATAAATTCATATGATGTGTGTGTGTGTGTGTGTGTGTGTGTGTGTGTATGTCCTTAGACTTTAGCAGATGTGCCTAGAACACTCAGGTTTAACAAGCATATATAGCGCTGACAGTGATTTACTTGATTTAATTAATTAACGAAAAGGGACAAAAGCCTCCCTATTATAAAGTTAATGCATAGAGCTGGGGAAGAGAACCAACTCAATGAAAATATTAAATACCCAAAGACTAAGTAGATAGTCAAAAATGGCCCATGCCTACAGTGCTGTAGGAATCATTTTCTCAAGACACAACAGAGGATCTAGAGGGTTTTGGAAAACATGTTTTAATTTTATTTCCGTATAGAAGGAGTGAATGATGGGAAGTGAAATAAATAGAAATCATTTGATTAAGGTAGAGAAGAGGGTAATTCCTTTAAAAATAAGATATTAGAACCAAGCTAATGATATATGAAAGGGAAAAAAATGAATCTTATAGTCCAGGATAGTTAGTGATGATAAATCAAAATTATAATTGAGTAATCATAGTTCAGGCATACAAAAATGGTGGTGGGTGGCCATTGAGGACCTGGTCTCAGACTTGTCTGCCCCACTGAGAACTTGAGCTATACCTAACACAAGAACTCCAGCTGCTTTTAAAAGAGCATCTGCTAGCTACAACCTTGTATCTCAAGGTTGTTCCCCCTTGTAACTATACAACCATTTCAGACCCCAACCAACACTTGCTTAACAAGCACTCTTGATTCTTGCCAGCTCCAAATATAATTCTTGATAAACAACTCATGTAATTAACTGTGGCCTTGCAGATCTTGCCTTTATAATCTTCCTCCATTTTGTAATATGGTGGAACACAATTCAAGTGCTTCTTGAATCTGTGTCTCCCAGGCTGCAGTCCTAACAAGCCCCAAATAAACGCCTCTTTATTCCAATCAGGTTTCTGTTCCTGAAATATGTTTGACAATAGACATTGAGAGGAAGGAAGAGAAAATTTGTTCAGACCTCAGTAGGGAAGACCAGATTAGCATGAACTATTGAAGCAATATTAGATGGGATTCTATGTAACATGGCTATTAGAGGTGGAGATTTAACAATTGTCTCTGTCCTCAGGGAACATATTCAAGAAAGTTATAAGTTACAGAATTAGGATATTAAGGAAATCACAACAAATTGGAAATATATCAGCAGACAGCTAATCAGTCCAGTTCTAGAGTTGATGTTGGAACCCTTCAAGATAGGGTAAACCAGGTCAGGGAGGTGAAGAATGAAATGATTTGTCTGAACAGAATTCATCAATTTCATGTACCTTTTTCTATGGGAGACTACACATTTCGAAATCTAGAGGAGCATTTGAAAAACAAACATCTGATCCAGAAAACCATTGGAAAGTACAAAACAAAAGGGCCCTGAGTTCCAGCAAGCAGTGTGAGTTCTAGGTATGTTTGAGGAGGAATGGAACCAAATGAACAAGCATATGAAACTGCTATAAGTAGGACGTTTCTGAAAGAAACAGGAGAATAGACCCTACACTTGCCAAAAGGGATACAGCGGAACAAATGCTACTCAAGGCACAGAACATCAATAGCTGCAGTAAGCACATGAAGTGTCTTTGGAAGTGCATGCCAGATGTATGATTCTTCAGGAGGTGCCTAAAATACAGATTTCAGGAACGACTGCAGCTTTGGTCCAAGAATCTGTGGAGGGTGATTCTCTAACTGAAACAAATGAAGAGATGATGCTAAGAGCTAATGTCACAGTCCTGACAATCACAAATTAAATGACCGTGTTGGTAGGCACTGTAGCAACCAAGCAAAAATCCTCGCTCACAGGGGAAGGAAGAAGCCAAGTGTGTTAGTCAGGATGAGCTAGATTATCCTCTGCTAACAAATTAACTCCTGCATCTCAGTGCCTAAAAATAAAAGGGCTTAATTTGTATGAATATACAGTGGAAAGGGCCCTGTTCTCCACATAGATATTCAGGGATTCTGGCTGATCTTGCTCATTGAAGCAAGAGGAAGGAGTTGCTGGAGTTTGTCTCAGTGATTTTTTTTACTGCTTCAGCCTGGGAAAGACTCATATCACTTTTCATTGTCCATATTGTATTGGCCAGATCTAATCACATGACTCCCTTCAACTACAAGGCAACTGGAAAGCACCAGTATCCACGTGCCCAGGAAGGAGACAGAAGTTTTGGTGAACACTACTTATGTTTGGCACACCATGTTGCTCAGATCACCCTACATCCAGTGCAGCACTGGTGAGCTAGAATCACAGAACTCAAAAGGAAATGAAAATCAAGAAATTTTGAAAATGGTGGATGGGAAATAAAAGACACATCAGTAAATAATCTTGGTGATGAAGACTACCATCATTGCAAATTATCACATACCACTCTGAGAACAGAGAAATTATGGCTAGGTGGATCTCCTCCCTCCCAACAACCATATGGGTAAACACATTCTGCCAAATTAGTTTCTTGGCCGATTTATTTTAAATACACAGATGATGGACTCCACACAACTATCATAAATGACAGAAGTCACAGGGAGATGAAAATCAAGACTATTCTCTTTCCGCTCTCCTTCACTCAGCAAGGAGTCACTCCTCTGGCCTTTGTGAACATCAAGTATAGGGCTTCAAAAATATAATTTTGCCCAGAGCTGGTGACTGGTTCATTTTAAAAATTGTATTGCTGTGGGATTTGTGGCATGATTATTCAATGAACTGTGGGTTCTTTAACAAATGAGACATATAAAAGGCTGTAGTTGTACTAATTCAGTTTGGAGTTGCTAAAATAACCATAGACTTTCTTGTAGTACTCACCTCAGATTGCAGTTTCTGAAGAAATTAAGTCTACCCAGGCTTAAAGAAATTTTTTGACGAAGATTAGGTAGAATGCTACATATTTTTAACTTTAGTTTTGAAACAACTTAGTGGGCTATTTGTCACCTGTTAGTTATTAAAATTTCCAAACTCTAAAAGAATATTGCAATGAGCAACATACACTCACTATTAATAGATCCATTCAAAACTTGTTAAAGCTTCTCTCTCTCTCTCCATTTTTATCTCTAACTTTATCTGTCTCCCTCTCAATCTTCTTGTTGACCATTTCAAAAAAAGTTGCATCATGATAATTAACCCATTAAAATGTTGCATATATAAGGACATACTCCTCAATAACCAAAACAACATTATTGTATCTATAGGAATTACAAAATAATTTCCTAATATTTATTATTGAGTCTTTTTCATGATATCAAGTTTTATGTTGATACTTCAATCAACTTCGTATTTGATTGAAATATCAACATCTCTTTTAACATAGAAACATTTTCCTCCCCCCCTCCTTTTATTTTTAATGGCAATGACTTTTCAAGGTACGAGGCCGATTTTCTCTCAGATATCTGATTGTTTTCTTACAGGGTCATTTTATGTATTTCTCTGTCTATATTGTTGCATTTCTTTTAAAATGAAAGTTAGATATAATAGCTTGATTATACTCAGGTTAAATATTTATTTTATCAGGAATATTTCATAAGAGGTGTTTACTTCATATTACACCACATCAGGTGAAACATATTGTCAAGTATTTTCACAATTAGTGATTCTAAATTTGGTCATTTGTTGAAAGAGGTGACAACCAAACTTCTCCATTATAAAAATAAAATTTCCATTTGCAATTATCAAGTCGTCTGTTTAGTGATTTTGGCAGTATGCAAATACGCCATCCACATCAATTTTTGCCTTCTTTTAGCATCCGCTGATGATCTTTGCCTGACACAATTATTCTATTTGATGTCCAAACGGTACTTTAAAAAAATCTATTATACATTATTTCTTAGCTGTCATATTTCTGTAAAAAAAGGTTTCCTTTTCAATTGTTAATGAACTATATTTCCTCATAAAAGGCAGAAAAATAATTAATTTTTAATTTTTCTTTTTTTTTTAGAGAAGGAAGTTAATGTAGCACAGTCACCTTTGGTGATGGAAAATATGCTTTTGCTGTTCCTTTTTCTTTTTTGATTACTTTTCAAAGAATCTAGTAATTCATGTGTCTCATTATTAATCTGTTATCTAAACTTAATTTCTATTTTGTTATTAAAGAGTTTTTATAATACTTGTTTTTTAATCTTTTTTGTTCTTGTTGGATGTTTATTTTTATTTTCTTATTCTTATTGGTATAATTATTTAAGGCTATGCAGTTTCATCTGAGCAATTCTGCTATATTCTGTATATTCTAAAATATATTATTTACATTAAAATTATTTTCTAAAATTTTAGAAATTTTGACTTTTTAATTTTTATCTTATATGGGGGTACAGTTGATTTACAATGTTGTGTTAGTTTCAGGTGTACAGCAAAGTGGTTCAGTTATACATATATCCATTCTTTTTCAGATTCTTTTCCCATATAGGTTATTACAGAATATTGAGTAGAGTTCTCTGTACTATACAGTAGGTCCTTGTTGATTATCTATTTTATATATAATAGTGAGTTTATGTTACTCCCAAATTAGGAGTTTGGGATTCACATATTTTAATTTCCAAATGAAAGAGACTTCTCTTTGATTTTGCCATTATTTTCTAGTTTTATTGCCCTGTGATCAGAGAATTTTTGCTATTATTTTTTCTTTATGAAATTTATTGATATTTTCTTTGTGCTATTATGTGGCTAATATAATAATCCATTAAATTTTATGGATAGTATCATGAAACTTTTAAGCAGGTGTATTTTCTATTTATTGAGGGTTTGCCTTTTGATGAATATCCACCTTAGATCCTCCTTATCGATTATGTTATTAGGTCCTCTATAATCTTATTTATTTGCTCATTTGACTGACTTGGACCATAAAGGTATGTTAAAATCTCCTTAGATTAGTGTGTTTTTATTTTTCCTTTCATGTTCTGTATTTTGTTCTATATGAAGGTCACAGCTGTGTTATTTAGTGCATAGATATTCATAAATTTTATCGATAATTTTATTGTGAATTGTAAACTTGAGTATTAGAAAGTGTATGGTTGATCATGTTTGATGCCTTTTGGTTTGAAATCTACCTTTTAAAATATCAAGATAGTAACCTCTCCTTTTGCTTTTATTTATAAGGTAGGCATTTGCCCAACACTTTTATTTTGTCTTTTGAATCATTTTGTTTTACTTTAGACTCATATACAGCTAGGCTTGAGCTTTGTTTTAAGAGCCAATTGGAAACTCATTTTCTAATATATATGGTATAGTCATTTTGGGGATCTCTCTCGCTTTGTCAGATACCTTTATGATATACTTAGTGTGTATTGTGTTATAGTTACCCTGTTTCTTTGTCAATGTGATCTGTTTCATGACTATTTTTGTCGGCTCTTTTCTTTTTTTTTTTTTTTGGTATTAGGAAGGTTTATATTTTGTTCCAGTTATTCTTTTTACATAATAATTTTATAATATCTCTTTGTTACCATTTACCTTACTTCAGCTTCTACTACTTGGTTTGTCAGTTTTCAGTTATATCATTGGACTGTCACCCTTTCCTCTGAAAAATTCTGACTCATATTCTATTTTCCCTTCACTATCTCCCTTCTCCACCCATTTTTAGTGGTATTATTTCTAATTTGTCAGAACATGTAAGATTCATATATTACCCTTCCGCTGTCATCCTCACTTTGGTTTTGATCTTACCCTACAAATATGTTCAATTCTTAAAATTTTTGCTTATTTTCCTAAAAAGCTATTGGTTGAGGGGAACTTATTTTTAGTAGATTCCATAGGAAGGGCTTGTGGGTATGATTTTCCATAAATTTCCTACATTTGTGCATGTTTAGATCAGTTTTATTGTAGCATTAATACTTGAAGAATAATTAATATTTGGCTGAGTATAACACAATTATCTCAGAACATTTTTCCTTTGGGTTCTTAAAAATGGTGCTCCACTATTGTCTTGCTCTATATTGATGTTGAAAAGTCTGACACCAACCTAAATTTTTGTTTTGTTTTTTTGCCCCCAAACTTTATTTATCTTCTAACTGGAACTTTGTATTCTTTGACCAACATCTCCCCATTTCCCCCACCCTTCAGCCCCTAGTAACCACCATTCTACTCTCTGTTTCTACAAGTTCAGCTTTTTCAGATTCCACATATAAATGATACCATGCAGTATTTGTCTTTTCTGTCTGACTTATTTAACATCACTTAATGTCTTCAAGGACCGTCCGTGTTGTCATAAATGGATATTTTGTTCTTTCTCATGGCTGAATAATATTCCAATACTGTCCATTCACCCATTGACAGTACTTAGATTGTTTCCATATTTAGCTATTGTGGAGTAATGCTGCAATAAATATGGGAGTGCAGATATCTCCTTGATATCCTGTTTTCATTTCCTTTGGATATATACCCAGAAATGAAATTGCTTGATCACAATATAATTCTATTTTTAATTTTTTTGAAGAACCTCGAAACTTTTTTCCATGGTGGCTATACCAATTGACATTCCCAATAGTGCACAAAGATTTCTTTTCTCTACATCCTTGTCAATGCTACTTATCTCTCTCTCTCTCTCTCTCTCTCTCTCTCTTTTTTTGATGATAGCCATTCTAATAGGTATGAGGTGATGTTTCATTGTGGTTTTGATTTGCATTTCACTGATGATTAATGATGTTAACCATCTTTTCATGTAACTGTTGGCCATTTGTGTGTCTTCTTTGGAAAAATGCCTATTTAGATCCTCTGCCTATTTTTAATCAGATTTTTTGGGTTTTTTTGTAATTGATTTGTATGAGTTCCTTATATATTTTGGATATGAACACATTTAATATTAACATAACAAATATATGGCTTTCTCATTCTGTAGGTTGCCTTTTCATTTTGTTGATGGCTTCCTTTGCTGAGCAGAAACTTTTTAGTTTGATGTAGTCCCCCTTATTTATTTTTTGCTTTGTTGCTTGTGCTTCTGGTGTCATATCCAAAAAATCATTGCCAGTACTTATGACAAGAAGCTTTTCCTGTATGATTTTTACTCAGAGTTTCATGTTTTTGGTTCTTACAGTTAAATCTTTAATCCACTTCAAGTTAATGTTTGTGATTTGTGTAAGATAGGAGTCCAATTTTATTTTTCTGCATGTGATTATCCAGTTTGCCCAATAACATCTGTTGAAGAGACTATTCTTTGCCATAGAGTATTTTTGCCTCCCCTGTCAAATATTAGGTGATTGTACATGCAGGGGTTATTTCTGGGTTCTTGATTCTGTTCCATATGTCTATTTTTATTCTGGGACCATATTGTTTTGACTATTATAGCTTTGTAGCATAGTTTGTAATTTGTTGGAATTTTGATAGGGATTGCATTTAATCTATAGATGGCATTGGGAAGTTTGGAGCTGGAGGAATAAGGCTCCCAGACTTCAGACTATACTACAAAGCTACAGTAATCAAGACAGTATGGTACTGGCACAAAAACAGAAATATAGATCAATGGAACAGGATAGAAAGTCCAGAGATAAACCCATGCACATATGGTCACCTTATCTTTGACAAAAGAGGCAAGAATATACAATGGAGAAAAGACAGCCTCTTCAATAAGTGGTGCTGGGAAAACTGGACAGCTACATGTAAAAGAATGAAATTAGAACACTTCCTAACACCATACACAAAAATACACTCAAAATGGATTAAAGACCTAAGTGTAAGGCCAGACACTATCAAACTCTTAGAGGAAAACATAGGCAGAACACACTATGACATAAATCACAGCAAGATCCTTTTTGACCCACGTCCTAGAGAAATGGAAATAAAAACAAAAATTAACAAATGGGACCTGATGAAACTTAACAGCTTTTACACAGCAAAGGAAACCATAAACAAGATGAAAAGACAACCCTCAGAATGGGAGAAAATATTGCAAATGAAGCAACTAACAAAGGATTAATCTCCAAAATATAGAAGCAGCTCATGCAGCTCAGTATCAAAAAAATAAACAACCCAATCCAAAAATGGGTGGAAGACCAAAATAGACATTTCTCCAAAGAAGATATACAAATTGCCAACAAACACATGAAAGGATGATCAACATCACTAATCATTAGAGAAATACAAATCAAAACCACAATGAAGTATCACCTCACACCAGTCTGAATGACCATCATCAAAAAATCTACAAACAATAAATGCTGGAGAGGGTGTGGAGAAAAGGGAATCCTCTTGCACTGTTGGTGGGAATGTAAATTGATACAGCCACTATGGAGAACAGTATGGAGATCCTTACAAAACTAAAAATACAACTACCATATGATCCAGCAATCCCATTACTGAGCATATACACTGAGAAAACCATAATTCAAAAAGAGACATGCACCACAATGTTCATTGCAGCACTATTTACAATAGCCAGGGCATGGAAGCAACCTAAATGTCCATCAACAGATGATTGGATAAAGAAGATGTGGCACATATATACAATGAAATATTACTCAGCCATAAAAAAGAAACGAAATTGAGTTATTTGTAGTGAGGTGGATAGAACTAGAGTCTGTCACACAGAGTAAAGTAAGTCAGAAAGAGAAAAACAAATACCGTATGCTAACACATATATTCGGAATCTTAAAAAAAAAAATGGTTCTGATGAACCTAGGGGCAGGACAGGAATAAAGATGCAGACGTAGAGAATGGCCTTGAGGGCACGGTGGTGGGGAGGGTAAGCTGGGACGAAGTGTGAGAGTGGCGTGGACATATATACACTACCAAATGTAAAATAGATAGCTAGTGGGAAGCAGCTGCATAGCACAGGGAGATCAGCACAGTGCTTTGTGTCCATCTAGAGGGATGGGATAGGGAGGGTGGGAGGGAGACACAAGAGGGAGGGGATATAGGGATATATGTATACAAATAGCTGATTCACTTTGTTATACAGCAGAAAGTAACACAACATTGTTAAGCAATTATACTGCAATAAAGATATTTAAAAAAATACAGATGTCTAGGTCTCATTCTCAGAGCTTCTAATTTGATTGGTATAGAGTGAAGCCTGGGTAATGGGTTTTTTTTTTTTAAGCTGCCTAGATGAGTCTAATGTGCAGCAAAATTTGATATTTATCACTTCAGATGGTAGAGCTGAAGAAACAGCTGAAATACTCAAATGACTCTTACATAGATCATATGTTAATCTGCTGATTCATTAATAAATTATTATTTTTCAAAAATAATTAACATTCCTTTTAGAAAGATAAAAAACAAAGATAAGCCTCTCATAAAAATTACCCATAATCTCCTGTTAAAGGATAACTTCTATAAATATTTTCATTTTTCTCTTCAGATGTTCCACTCTGTGTGCTTGATGTGTGTGTGTGTGTGTGTGTGTGTGTATGTGTGTCTGTGCATGTGTGTGTAGTCTCATATTCTCGTATGTACTTCGATTCATAGTAGTTGAAGTTTCAAGGTTGCTCTCTCTTCACAATAGAATTTCTCCTTATTGAGTTGTGTCTTCTAAAGAGAAGGCCTCCAAAGGTTAAGGATTAATTCAGCTAATGAACTGTGAATATTGGTAAATCGACATTTCAAAGGGCAATGACATTCAGTGATGCGCTAAAACTCACTATCTTAGTGAATTAATATTTGTGTGTGTGCTAAGTCATATGAGAAGCCACAGATTTCCTTCACTTGCCTCTTTCCTAATCTCTTTATCTCAATTTTAGACTCTTTCTGCTTACATTCATTTTTCCTTTTCTTTGACAAATGAGAAACGAAGAGGCATTTAAAAACTTGTGCTTTATTGGATTAGTTTAATGGACTTTTTTTCTAAATGTAAAAAAGCAGAAATGTACTTTTAAATTTAAACTACTTTATAATTTATTGAAAAATAAATTGTATAATTTGTAAGAAGTTGTTTATATAAGCGGCCCTATCTAGAATGATATTTATCGCCCTTCTTCAAAGCATAACCAAGATGTCAAATTCATAATCAGTATTCAGCTGATTTAGATTTTCCACACTTGTATAGTTTTAATGTGTTAGTCTCTGTGCTCTGACTATAGTCTTAATACTCAGAGTCCTTGTTCTTTGGCTGCTTGTTGATAAGGCACATGTGCTCTATAAATCTTTTGAAAAGTATATGCAGTAGCTCCATATCTAATGGAGAAAAATAAATAAATGGTGTGTGTGGGAAGGAAAAGGTATATTTGAAATATTAATTAACAAAGCAAATACAGGCGCTTCGTATTTATGCCAGGGCTGACACATAACTTGTAACAAGAAGCTAATTAGCAGAGGCACAATAAAGACCACTTCTTGAAAGCTCTCATTTGATAAATAAGAAAATTAAAACTCAACAAGATAAACTAAACATCTGTTATTACATATATTGTTAAAAGTAAAACAGAACCACAATCTCAGTTTCCTAATTCCCAATTTAATAATATTTCCACTATAGTACAGTGGCAGCTCTAATTATCACAGATCTGTATTCTATTCTATTCGCACCATCAGAAAATTTGGGCTATAAAACCAGCTGCAGCCTTTAATAACAGCAAACCATTGTCTGATTGATTTGAAATTCCACCAAAGAAGACAGAAGATGGAGGGGGGATGAGAGTATGTTAAGGTGATATAGTATATTGATGAAGAAGAAATCATCTGTACATCGTCAATGCATTTTTCGTGAGACAACTCAGTAGCTAAAGATTTGATGGCCAAAAAATTGCAATGATCTTATTACTAGGTGAAAATCACAAGTGTGAATAATGGAATGGTAATGAAGCAGCATTTTTAGAAAACATATTCACCAGGAGGAGATTCTGTGGCATGTTACCTAGTGAGGACTGCCCTAAAATCACTTTTAGGGTAGTACCTAGTGGGTTCTGGGTTAAGCCATATAACCAGGTTAAATATAATTCATCAATTCAGAGACATCAAAACTACTGAGAATTAATAGATAATCTAAGCTCCCAAAATGTCAATGCAATTTGCTTCAACTTTATTCAAATTTAATTTCCTCCAAAATGTTATAATAAAATTGTGATCATTTAAATTAATTTTTTAAAGCCAAAAAATCCAAACTTTGTTTCTGTTCATTAAACCACAACTTTTCTTGAAATAAATGCTACAGTTACAAACCTATATTGTAATATTCATTATGGTTGGATAGAAAATATGGGCTAACTAATGGCCCGTCGCAGATTAATAGCCCATCGCAGATTGAATAAATTAAAACATTCAGTCCTGAGAATCATAAAAGAGAAAGAAAAATGAAAGTTATCACCGAGGGAAAAAAGAAATGTGTTAAAGCCTGTTTTGTATGGTGCTGAGACATCTGGATACAAAGTACTAACTCTGGTTGAACAGCTGGATCCTGGACCTGTTCTGTGCCAAACATTTGTATGATTAAGGGAACTGAACACTTCCTAAGCATGCGGCTGTTGTGCCATCTTATGACAGAAATAGTGTCTTCTGGAAGTACTGCATTGCAGCTCCTTTTTTTTCTTCTTCTAATTTTACCACAGACCCGAGAGATGATTGATGTGAGCCAAAAATGTCCTATTTGGCTGTCGTGCCATGTGCCTCAGCTGTGGTAAGAGTGTTTTCAAGATGTGATCAACATCTGCTCTCAATACACAGTCTGTACTCAGGGGGCATCCTCTGGGGGTTATCTTTGTGCCTTAATTCAAGAGAACCTGTTTTTCCTTTTGACGCATGGCTAAAATGAAGCTAAGTGACAGCAAGAAAACTGCCCAAGTTCACATAATAGTGTGGCACCAAGGCTCGGTCTCAAGTCTACCATTTCCTTGCTCCAAAAGGCATCTTCATTTAAAATAAACCATCAGTATTCTATATTTATATGGTGATTTTTAATTTGTAATGTATTTTCTCACCCATTTCTCTTTCTTGGCATAATTCACTCTCCCTATAGCCATCCACATTTATATTGAATTTATTTATTTCTGCAGTGTGCTTTTGAAAAAGGCCCAAATCTTTTAGGTTGGAATATATACATTCAAATAGAAATGGTTTGTGTTTATATTTAGATGACATAAAAGCATAAAATAACTTATTAATTCCTAGGAGTTAACACATGCTTCTCTGGAAATTCATTAATGGCAGATGTGAATTTCTGGTTTTAGATACAGATTCAAAACAATGCACACATTGATTAAATGATTTTAAAAAATTTTTCTGTTGATTAAAAAGCACACATTCATCTTCAACTAGAAGTCATTGGCAATCCTTGCAACATTTTATTTTGTCTTGAATGTTAAAGAATATCAAAATGGCATATGACAACTTTGAGGTGTTAATTTTGCATATCATGGGCTTCTGTTTGCTATTATTTATAAAGGCTAGGCTTGCATTTGGAAAGCACACTTATTTATTTATTTATTTATTTATTTATTTTATTGAAGTATAGCTGATTTACAATGTTGTGTTAGTTTCTGGTGTGCAGCAAAGTGATTCAGTGATATATATATCACTGAATATATATATATATATATATATATATATATATATATATATATATATACTTTTTCAGATTCTTTTCCCTTATAAGTTATTATAAGATGTTGAATATAGTTCCCTGTGCTATACAGTAGGACCTTGTTGTTTATCTATTTTGTGTATGGTAGTTTGTATCTGCTAATCCTAAACTCCTAATTTATCCTTCACCCCCTCTTCCTGTTTATTATCCATAAGTTTGTTTTCTAGGTCTGTGAGTCTGTGTTTTATAAATAAGTTCATTTGTATCATTTTTTAAGATTCAAAAAATAAGTGATATCATATGATATTTGTCTTTCTCTGACTTACTTCACTTGGTATGATAATTTTTAGGTTCATCCATGTTGCTGCAAATGGCATTATTTCATTCTTTTTTATGGCTGAGTAATATCCCATTGTGTGTGTGTGTGTGTATATATATATATATATCACATCTTCTTTATCCATTCACCTGTCAATGGACAATTAGGTTGCTTGCACGTCTTGGCTATTGTAAATAGTGCTGCTATGAACATTGGGGTGCATGTATCTTTTCAAATTAGAGTTTATCTCTTTTCTGGGTATATGCACACGAGTGGGATTGTTGGGTCACATGGTAATTCTAATTTTAGTTTTCTGAGGAACCTCCATAGTGTTTTCCATAGTAGCTGCACCAATTTACATTCTCACCAGCAGTGTAGTTGGGTTCCCTTTTCTCCACACCCTTTCCAGCATTTTTTATTTGTAGTCTTTTTGATGATGGCCATTCTGACTGGTGTGAGGTGGTACCTGATTGTAGTTTTGATTTGCATTTCTTTAATAATTTGTGATATTGAGCATCTTTTCATGTGGAAAGCACAATTTTTAAGTTCATCAGTGATTAACCTGAAAATATTTGTTAACCTATAGCTATACCTAAGACATTGGAATAGGCCCTAGTGAATTTGTCACACACACACACAACATAATCAAGCGAACAAATAAACAGGCATGCCCTTATATATACAGGGGAATTGGACATAAATATATGAAACAGAGGTTTTCCTTCTGTCAGGTTTTCCTGACTTCCTTATCTAGTCAATAAGGAAGAAGACATTTAGAGGTGTATAGTAAGCCAGGTCAATTAAAAGAAAGAAAGAACAAGAACAACAAGAACAACAACAAGGAAAACAAGACGATTTCACACATGTGCACATCATCAGTAGAAACTGTTTTGCATCAAGAGTAGTTGCAATGAATCTAGGGAATTTGGTTTATAGCCTTTCAGCCTCTTCATTATAGGAAAGCAACCCAAGAGGCAGTAGAAATAGAGGTTGAATGAGCCAATTCTTAGCATCCATCCTAGGGCTCTAAGGTAATTTGCAGTTATTTGGGTTAGGGCTTGAATGCCAGACTATATATATATATATATATATATATATATATATATAAACTATATTAGTTTAAAACTAATATATAAATATTAGTATGTATATTTATATAATATATATATTTATATATTAGTTTTTAACTAATATAGTCACTAATGCACAGCTAAACAGCTGATAATACCACCAGGACACAGCTTAAAGACGGATCCTTTGTCCTTTGGTTTATCATTGAATTTGGCCAATGAGAGGTACAAGCAGGAAATCAGAGAGTGGAAAAATAGAAAAGTCGAGGTATTTAATGTCTTGGCTCCTTTCCTTCCCAGGCACAGGCTGGCATTGGCTGCCCTCCTTCATGAGGGGCAAAGCATCAGTGGAACAACACTTCCTTAAAGCAGCAGGTCTCACCTTATTCTGGTAACCACTCCCTCTCCTTGCATCTTGGGATGGCAGTGACTTCCAGATGTTTTTAACCTGAGGATGCATCACCATCTGTCATCCCTAATTTGATACCCCTTACCCTGCCCATACCTCTGTAAATAGTCCTTTCTCTTCAGTAATCTGTTTGGATTGAGCCATCTCACTCCAGCCAATGCTCTAGACATTATAATGTGCCTAATTCTTTCCCATAGCACTATATGTGTCTTTTAATTAAATGTTTATATACCATAGGTAAGTAACTGAGAGAAATAAAGGGTGTAACTTCATCTTTGTAACAAACTGAGGACAGTCAAGATACCTGAGTGAGGTAGCATATTTCTTTCTTCCCTTGTTCTCCCAAATGTCTCCGTGCAACCCTTTGGCTGCCAGTCTCCACCCTCATCACTCACTGTATCATTGTGATTCATCCCCCATGGCCCACAGATCATGCTTCAATACTAAAAGCAATGCCATAATAGCATCTATTGAATATTTGCCAGACACTTCTAAGGGTTTTACATGTACTAACCCAATTAGTCCTTAGACCAGCACTTTGAGGTAGATACTGGTATTATCATCCCTTTTTACAGAGGAAGACACTTGGGCCCATGGCAGTTAAGTAGTTTTTACAGAGTCATACCACTAGAAATGGAGAAGGTGGGATTCCAACCCAGGGGCTATGGCTCTAGCATCTGTTCTTATCACTGTGCCCTACTAACTCTTTTTGTTTAAGATGTACAACATGATGATTTAATATATGTATACATTGTAAAATGATTACCACAATCAAGTTAATTAATACCTTCATCACTTCACATAATTAACTTTTGTGCATGTGGTAAGGACATTTAAGATCTACTCTCTTAGCAAATTTCAAGTATACAATACAGTATTATTAACTATAGTCACAATGCTATACAATAGATCACCAGAAGTAATTCATCTTAAAACGGAATGTTTGTACCTTTTGCCCAAATTCTCCCATCCGCCCCCGCTGCTGCACCTGCCCGATTCTACTTTCTGGTTCTGAGTTTGTTTTAGATTCCATATATAAGTGAGATCATACAGCACTTGTCTTTCTGTATCTGGTTTATTTCACTTACACTATACTAACTCTTAACATGACCATATTTACTAATGGAACCAACAGATAAACAATTCCCTGTTAAAATTGCTTTTTTCTTTTTGAATTTGCAAAATGTATAGCACATACCCTAACCAAGACATTGTTAGTGGAATGGCACTTTTGGAAAAAGAGGGAAAACACAGGAAGATGTGTAGAGTAATCATCTCACTGTGACTTTTGGAAAATCCTTCAACTTCTGAAAAATCATTCAACTTCTGCATTCTTAAGTTGTTCGTCTGTAAAGCAAAACGGTTGAATTAAATCCATTAAGAAAAAAGAACACTTCTAAAGCATGAATAAGATAGTCAGGAGATAAGGATGAAGCTGAACAAAATTAGTAGGGGATTATTCCAGCCAAGATAAGAAATTTAAGGAAAATTAATGACACCATAGAATTTCAAGCTAAATTAGAAGCAGCACAATATAAAAACAGTAGTAAAGAAAACAGAATTTGACTTTAAGCAGGCTAGATAAAAATAATTAAAAAAAAAAAAAAAAAGCAAAGAACTAGACAGGCTGGAAACTGAAACCTAAAGTATAAAGAGAACCAAACAAATGAAATACAGAAAAAGTCCAAATTTAAACAGAATAAAGTTTTTCCAAATTAAAAGAAAGACAAAAACCTAGAACATAAAAAGACTCATTGATTTCCAGAAAAAAATCAAACAAATATAGAAAATGGGTAAAATAATCCTGAGGTTTTCAAATTGCAAATAAAAAGAAACCTCAAAATAAAAATAATCCTATAAGTGTCCAGAGAATAAAAGTACCTGTTGTAGAAGAATATATAAATTATCTGGAAAAAATATTCATCTTTAAACACATCATTAAAAACACAAAAAATTGGGCTTCCCTGGTGGCGCAGTGGTTGAGAATCTGCCTGCCAAGGCAGGGGACACGGGTTCGAGCCCTGGTCTGGGAGGATCCCACATGCCGCGGAGCGACTGGGCCCGTGAGCCACAACTACTGAGCCTGCGCGTCTGGAGCCTGTGCTCCGCAACAAGAGAGGCCGCGATAGTGAGAGGCCCGCGCACCGCGATGAAGAGTGGCCCCCGCTTGCCACAACTGGAGAAAGCCCTCGCACAGAAGCGAAGACCCAACACAGCCAAAAATAAATATAAAAAATAAATTAATTAACTTTAAAAAAAATTAAAAAAAAAAAAACACAAAAAATTAATAAATACAGCATCCATTAAAAATTAGGAAAAAAATCCAATAAAATACTTGAAAAAAACCAATGGTATTAACTAAACATGATTTGAAAAAGTTAGTGAACTGCAAAGTAATTGGTTACACAATCAATACATACAGAAAATAATATTTAAGAAAAAATTATTCTCATTAAAAACTATGGATAACATTCTGTATTTTTTGAATTCTTTAAAACATTTCTAAATGAATTTTGTCAATTCTATTACAAAAATAAGCTCATTTTACAATAATGAAAGAGGAAAATAATTCTAATAATACTATTTGCAAACTTATGGTAAGATGAATTTTTCGACCATGAAGACATAGCCAAGATACCACTCTTTACATGGTGGCAATTTACTTAAATTGTTGGCAAACTACATTCTTGTGGAAACTGACTATGAAAGTCCAGCCCTACAAACCCAAATAAATCAACTGAAAACAAATGTTTCATAAAACAGTTGATAACTTCTGTGTTCTGAAATGCTCTTAATATACTTTTCTTGTTCTATATAGAACATACCTGGTTAGGAAAAATTTTAAATTAATAGAGATAGTTTTATAAACAAAACCTCTCCTGAGAAGTGCCTGAAGATCTTGCCACTCATATCAGTAAGTGGAGTTTCTGACAAAGGCGCAGCATTTCCTTACCTAAAATACTGTTATGAAGTGTTACTTGCCTGCCTGTTTCAGAGCATTTATTAGTCTTTTTCCGCAGACATTTGTTAACTTTGGCTGTCAGGAAGTCATCACAATCACTGACAAAAATTGTCAGCTTTCAATGCTCATAAATCTATTTGTCAGTCCTCTCACCAGTGAATGGAACACTTTAGCAATTCATTTTTGGGGAATAAATTTGGAGGACATAGGAAATAGAGTCAGTATTTTTGTCTTTCCAGAATCATTCCACCATGCCCCATTTTCTTTGAGGAACAACTCCTTCCCCATTACACCCAAGTGTTTCCAGCTGGGTTTACCAATCACCATATATCACCCCCCCAAACCCTGCACTATAGTGATTCATCTGATTATGGGCATGTGACCCAAACCAAGCCAATGGGAACCTTCTTTTGGGATTGTTTTTCTAAGTTCCTTTTCCTCTCTGGAGGTGGAATTGTAACGATATGGCCTCTGCCTGAATAAAACCACTACCCAGGGAGAAAAAAAGACCAGAGGAAGAGAAAAAGAAGCATGGTGGATCTAGTTCTAATTCTGACAGCCCCTAAATTTGCTCTTCACCTTTGGGAGAATCATTAGTTCTCCCTATGGTTATATTAATCCAGATCTGGTTTTCAAGAAAAGAATTCATTTCATATTATCTTGAGGTATTCATTCATTTATTCATTCATTCATTGTTACAGTCAAGAGCTGTGCTGTGTGTAACAGCTTTATTGCATAGGCTGGATCAGACAGATGGGCTGGCATTAAACTCTTTTTCTCTTCTCTCGCCGTTAAACATACTCTATAGACTTCCTCTTCTCTGCATCCAGAAGAGATTTGGGCAGATCCAAAAGCTTTTCCAGTGGCTCTTAGATCATTGACTCTCCAATCTTAACCCAAATTTAAAGCTTTTCCTTCCACTCTTAAGTTTTAGCCTGGTGCAGGTTTGGAAGCCTGGTGCAGGTTTGGAAGCCTGCAATGGAGTGGTGAAGAGTAGTCAGTTTCATTTCTTTTTCGATGCCTCATTTCTTACTCCCCACCTTTCTGACAAATACTTCTGACTCCTTCAGTATTGGGTTAGGGAGGGAGATGATTAAGGGGAAAGGTCATGGTCTCACCTGGCCAAGCTGCTGAAATCTGATACTGGTATCCTCAGAAGGTGAAAGCAACACTGTCAAGGCTTTTTTTTCTTGAGTTGCTTGTAGAGATTTTTCAGAAATTCTCTTTAAGATTTAGGTCCCTCCAGCTACACTTGCCTCCTCATAGATTATGCCTCCTCGGGCTGCCCGGTTTTGACCCCCTCATCAGCCAATGGGCTTCCATAAATACACATCCTTGTTGAGGTCCTTTTGTCTCATCAGAACATTGTCTTGAGAAAAGTTCATTTGAAGACAACCCCAGCCATTCCCTTCCGCAGAGACCTCATTTGTATACCCCTCCAAATACACACACACACACACACAGCCCTTGGTGGCAGTGCAGTTCCTGTTTATGGCAGTCACCTCTCTGTTGTACTTGCCAATAGGGACAGCTCCAGTCACATCCTCCTGCTTTTAGACATTTTCTAGCAATTTTAGATATCTGGACCACTGCCCCCTGAGGTCAAATTTGGCTGTAGTCTAGTTTTTTTGTTTGTTTGATTTCCTGCCCGTACACTGTTTAATTTTGGTTTGAATGCCCTTAGGTAGGGCATATAATCCCAAATTGCATAGTTTCCACAAATATTATACTTTTGCAAATTTCATTTTCTTCCTGGACTAATAGATCTCCTATTTAAAGAAAAAAATCTTTGCCCAGATCCACTATGAGAAAAAATATCACACCCTCTTCACTTCCTGGAGAGTCTATCACTAACTTAAAGGGATTTCTCAATATTATAGCAATATTTCTGTTCTGACCAGTTTGCTTAGTATTTTTCATTACCTCAAGGAAGACATGAAGACATTCAGTGAGACCTGGAATTCCTGTGGAATGATCATTTTTAATAGATAAACTATTCTAAAGAGGGTTGAAGTGACGTGAAAGCTGAACTAGTGTACAAGTCACCTTAACAATACACGGATCAAAGGCCATCATTTTCCCAGTTTTTGTCAAAATAAGCCTGATCTCTAAAAGATAAATGTCACTTGAGGAGAAAAGTAGTGACCATTAGTATTTCTGTGTGTTTGGAGTGTGGCTTCTTCCTTCTCTGTTATGAACTTTATATTCTAATGCAAGAGCCAGTCATAGGCTAGGGCAGAGAGAATTATTAAAACTCTTCAATGGAACTATTAGCAAGATAAACCATGTCCTCATATACAGGACGTCACCTGAAGAAATCACTGTATTATGTCACATTAACTCACATTGGTGGTAGGAACAGAAGGTCTTTCTAAAGTAACTCCCGCCATGGTTGGCTTCCTAGGGTATAAGTCACATTGGAGATAAACGTGGTAAGAAAGCAAAGAGACACTAAACTTGTAATCAAATAACAGCCAGTTATGTTTGTAAATTTTGCTTAATTTATAAAAGCATATTTGGTAAAAGTTTCAAATAAGAGGGTAAGAACTAAAATGAAAAGTTAAATTCTTCCCCTGCCTTAAACCTCCACTACCATTTCTCATAGGGTACTGCTTCCAGCTACCATTTAGCTATTTCCAGTATATCTTTCCAAAAATCTTCAGCATTTACCAAAATTGTATAATTTTTAACTAGATGAGATAAAATATGCATGATATTATTCATTAGTTTACTTTTCATTTTGCTTAATAATGTATCTTAGCAAGCATTCTAAATCAGCATAAGTAGGTTAAAGACATTATTTTTAATAGACACATAAAATAGTTGCTAACTTAGGAAATCATACCTACATATCAGGCCCTTTTAAAAATTTTACATATATTAACTTACTCCTTGAAATAGCTACCTATGTTAGGTATTATTATTATTCCAATTTACACATGAGAGAAAAGTGGCAGAGAAAGTCTGAGTAATGTATTCAAGATTGCATAGCACAGGTAGCTGACATGTCAAGCCAGAGAGCATGGTTTCTATACTGCCCCTCATAATAGTCCTCTATTAATCATACTAATGGACCACTAAGTTGGGATATGTGTGTGTGCATGTGTGTGTGTGTGTATGTGTGTTTGTGAAAAAGAAAGAGAGGGATAGGGTGGGGAGAAAGAGAGAGTAAAAGAAAGAGAGAGAGAAAGAATGCTTGCTTTTTTCCAATACAAGTAATGTAGCAATGAGCATTATTATATATCTATTGAATTAATTTCTAGCATTGGGATAGCTGGATCAAATAGCATATGAATTATATATATAGCATATGCATTATAAATATATGTATATGTATGTCCATGTATCTATGTCTTAAGTGCATATATATAGCAATTACATAAGTATCTTAATTACATACAAGACTTAATTACTTATATATACATACTAAAAATTTATTCCAAATATTGTACCATTGTACCAATTAACATTCCTGCTAGGAAACTTTGCCACTAGCACCAACATTCTTTCATACTTTTGAAACATGTTAATAAAGGGTATATATTTTCCAATTCATTTCTATTTAATTATGAGCAAGGTTGAGTATCCCTAGACTGTAAGCTACATAAGAGAAGCCAAATGATATCCAACTACATTATTGCACAAAGCGATGCTTAGCAAAGCTAGCTGAGCTCCTGAAATCAAAGTATAATGCTTCAACAGATTTTGAGGTTATCTCACAGATGTCTGGTGCTGTATCTCTTTGGGATGCTAAGTAAATATTTTGTTAGGAAAAACTCCCACAAGAAAACATAATATACTCACTTAAATGCATGACTTTCAATTAAGTTTTTAGCCTAAACTTCTTTGGCTACTAAGAACTGCTTATGTTCTGCCTGCTTCTCCCTCCTGTTTTGATCCCAAAGCAGATGCAGGTTGCAGGTTGCATCTGCTTCCCTACAATGTCAAGACATTAGATATTAGAACTGAATGAACTGATTGAATGTAATTCCGTTAGAATAAAGATCATTTCTGCAGATTGTTCAAGTCAACCAAGGGCAAAGCAGGTAATAAAGGGCCTGGTGTTAGAAGAGATAAACTGCTAACACATGCTCTGATCCAATCTGATAATGTGAAGGACAGAAGCACTTGGCAATTAGAGTGACTTAAAACAGAAGCCCAGATCAAACTAGATCAAATTGATTCTGCCCAAGATGGCAGTAACCAAGCCATGTCTGGCATGGGACTATTGTACGCTGGGAGATTGTTAGAAAGAAATTTGTGAAGTTTCAAATTGAGAGAATGGATTTTTTCAAAAAATCAACTTTCCAATAGCTTGCCTTTAACCGAGAGATTGACTAATTTGTGTAGAGGAAGCTTGTGTTGAGATCCACTCCTTCGTAAGAATTCTAGCGTTTGTATATTCTAATGTATA
Organism: Balaenoptera ricei; assembly: GCF_028023285.1. Classification (NCBI taxonomy): domain Eukaryota; kingdom Metazoa; phylum Chordata; class Mammalia; order Artiodactyla; family Balaenopteridae; genus Balaenoptera; species Balaenoptera ricei. Next base: position 84,701,619 of record NC_082646.1, on the reverse strand, counting down.
TGTGTCTGGCTAACAGCCCCATGGCTGCTCTCTAATTGATAAACACATGACAACTTTCTTCTTATATAAATGGTTTCTTGTTTCAAACTGAAAGTCTTATTTCAGCCACTCACTATTTCATGAAAGAGTTCATAACAAATGATAGATCACAAGCATTTACATAACTAAGAAATCATTTTGTTTCAAACTATTAAGCCTTCCAACCATGCCTGGTATAGAAAAGATTGACTAATAATCCTTGCTGTGCTCCTGGTGGAATTATTGAATAATTCAAATAAGAGATTATTCAAAGCAATGGTACTGAAAGGAGGCGGCTGGATAAGTGACTTGTTGATTTATTAGCCTGTAGTTTCTTCTTGCTGCATATGAAAATAGTGAAGCAAGAATAATGCCATTTGATAATCTCCATAGGGGAGATTCTCTTTCAGGAGATGTCACCTGAAGGCGTTAGCGACCAGAACACTTTGTCTTGTTATGTTGTTAGATTGCCTTGTGATAATTTCATGGTGAAAGAAGCAAGTAATCGCTCAAGACTTTTTATCAGAGGAATTGCATGAAATTTTGTGGAAATTGTCTCTTCACCAACTCCAGAAAACCTTATTTTTGCATTTACTGCTCCCAAGTTCTCTACACAGTTACCCTGCCTCTCCTGGGTACCCTCTTCACATACAACGTGTTTTGTCATTTTTAAAGAACATTCCTGTGCATTATCCCATTTAGTTAGTCTGACTCCTCTTCAAAACAGGAATCTAAGGCTCCAACTTCCAGATACCAAACAAAGTAGAGTTCAGGCATTTCCAACACTTTTATCCAGCTATTACAAATTAAGGTGGACTTCATTCTTCACATGATTATGAGGGAAACTGTTAATAGATATAGAGAGGGAGCTATACGTATTATGAAAAGTCTTGCTATGATAGAATCCCTATTTTTTATTGAAGTATGGTTGAATTACAATATTAATGGTATGCTTGTATTCTTTTCTCCCTAGTTTTTGTGTATCTATTGTAGGTTTTTGATTTTGGTTACCTGGGGTTCATTTATGTTGACCTATAACTATATCTACTTGTTTTAAACTGATAGTCACTGAAGTTCAAACACATTCTAAAAGATCCACATTTTTTACTCCCTTCCCCCACATTTTGTGTTTTTGATGTCATATTTTACATCTTCATGTCTATCTCAATATACTTGATTTCACAATTTTTGTCTTGTAATCTTCACACTAGCTTACTGAAGACAATCTACAGCCTTTACTGTACATTTGCCTTTACGACTGGGTTCTCCTTTTCTGTAAATTCTTACTTCTTGTTGTAGCCTTTTCTTTTCCACTTAGAGAAGACACTTTCACACTTCTTGTAGGGTTGGTTTAGTATTGATAAACTCTTTTAGTTTTTGCTGGTCTGAGAAGTTATCTGTCCTTCAATCCTGAATGATAACCCTGCTGAGTAGAGTATCCTTGGTTGTAACTTTTTCCCTTTCAGCATTTTAAATATATCGTGCCACTCTCTTCTGGCCTGCAAAGTTTCTGCAAAGAAATCATCTAACAGCCTTGTGGAGGTTCTCTTGTATGTCACTCTTTGTTTTTCTCTTGCCTTTAAAATACTCTCTTTATCTTTAAATTTTGCCATTCTAATTATGATATGTCTTGATGTGGCTCTCTTTGGTTTCATCTTGTTTGGAATTCTTTGTGCTTTCTGTACCTGGAAATCTGTTTCTTTCTTCAGCTTCAGGAAGTTTTCAGCCATAATTTCACCAAATACATTTTCAACCCATTTATTTTTCTCTTTTCCTTCTGGTACTCTTATAATGCAATGGTTAGTATGCTAGATGTTGTCCTAAAGGTCCCTTAAACTATCCTCAGTTTTTTTAAAATTTGTGTTTCTATTTACTGTTCTGATTGGGTGATTTCCATTACTCTATCTTCCAGATCGCTTTTGCATTTGTCTGTATCACCTAGTCTACTGTTAATTTCTTTTAGTTTATTTTTATTTCAGTTATTGTATTCTTCATCTCTGACTGTTTTTTTTTTTTTTATATTTTCTAGTTCCTTGTTAAAATTCTCACTGTGTTCCTCTGTTCTTTTCCCAAGTTCAGTTAGCATTCTTATTACTAATGCTTTAACTCTTTATCAGATAAATTATTTTTCTCTGTTTCATTAGTTGTTTTTTTTCTCTTATTCTTTTGTTTGAAACAAATTCCTCTGTCTTCTCATTTTGTTTAACTTTCTCTGTCTCTATGAAATTAGGTGAAACAGTTACCTATCCCAGTCTTGAAGGGGTGTCCTTGTGTGGGAGCGTCCCTAGGCAGTCTGAGGATGTCCAGTGGGTTTGGTGGGAAAGCTGGATGTGAAGTGAGCGTAGGTCACCTCCTTCCCCTTTGGTGTGCTGGCATCTATCACCTTGGTGGGAGGTAGGGCTGGAGATGGAGGGGTTAGAGCCAGAGCCAGGTGTGAACCAGGGCTTCTCCTGTGCTCAGTAGCTGTCACCACCTAATCCAGGTTAGGGTGGGGTCTCAGTGTGCTGGAGCAGAAACCCTGAGGGTTGGGTCTGAGATGGTCCTGTTCCTTCTAATTGTGCGCTCCCTCTCTCCCTCCCCAGGCACCCAGTGCTGGCCAGGGCGTGCACTGGGAGGGTTCTGGCATGACAGTCAGAGCTCCAGGCAGCTTCCAATCAGTTGCCTTTGCTCTATCCAGTGGCTGCCTTTGCCCTGTTCAGATGTTGGGCCAGGTCTGAGTTGGCTCCATCTCCCCAAAGTGAGCACTGTTCTCAGCAACAGCAGCTGTTGCCTTAGTGGAGAGCTGTGCTGCAACCAGAGGGGTCAGAGCAGGCGCCCGGTGGGAGCCTGGCTGTGCACTGGGGAAGTCGTGGGAAACCAACCAGAGCCCAGGTCAGTTTTCAGTCACCTTCCTGCACCTTGCTTGTGTGCAGGAGTCTCCTTTTCTTACAACCCTTCCGTAAGTTCCACTGGTTTTGAAATCTGCTAAGTGTACTTGTCTTCCCAGTGTCGGACTTGAGGACTGGGGTGTCCAACACAGCTCGAGCCCCTCATTCCCCAGGAAGAATCTCTGAGCTCGTGATATCCCCCTCCTCTTCTGTGTCCCCTTCTAGGGGCATGGGTCCCACATGATTGCTTCTCCTCCCTTCCTACTTGACTCATGTGGATCTTTCTTTACAGCCTTGGTAGTAGAAGAGTCTTTCTTCCATTCTCCAGTTTGTTTTCAGTGATTGTTGCTCCACGTGTAGACATATTTTTGATGTGTTCATGGGGAGAGGTGAGCTCAGTGTCCTACTCTACCATCTTGAGTCCTCCCACCGGGGATCCCTTTTTATGACATGTCATAGCAAACCACTATTAAATATTAGGGGAATTAGAGTTTTTAAAAGCATTTACTGAGTCCATATTTATGTCAGTCACTGTAAGTCCTGAAAGCATTATTTTATTAAGCCTTTAAAAAACCACAGGAGGAAGATACTATTGTCATCTGCATTTTTAAATCAGGAAACTGAGAGTCAAAAAAGTTAAGTAGCACTGAGCCCCAAAAATGTTAGATCTAATCAAATCAATTCAGTAAAGTTGCAGAATTGTAAAATTAACATACAAAAATCAGTAGCATTTCTGTACAAAAACAATGAATTTTCTGAAAAAGAAATTTAAAAATTTATCCCATTTACAGTAACATCAAAAACAATAAAATACTTAAGAATAAATTTAACCAAGGAAGTAAAAGATCTCCACTCGGAAAACAAGACACTGATGAAAGAAATTAAAGAAAATGCAAATAAATTGAAAGGTAACCTATGTTCATGAATTGGAAGAATTAATATTATTAAAATGTCAATACTACCTCAAACCATCTATAGATCCAATGCAATCCCTATCAAAATTCCAATAACATTTTTTAAAGTAGAAAAAACCCTCCTGAAATTTACATGGAACCACAAAAGACCCCAGAGAGCCAAAGAAATCCTGAGAAAGAAGAACAAAGCAGGAGGCATTATGCTTCCTGATTTCAAGTTATATTAGAAGGCTATAGTAATTAAAACGGTATGGTATTGGCATAAAAGCAGACAATGGAACAGAATAGAGCTTCCAGAAATAAACCCATGCATATTTGGTCAATTAATTTACAACAAAGGAGCCAAGAATACTTGATGGAGAAAGGAGAGTCTCTTCAATAAATGGTGTTGGGATAATTGAATATTCACATGTAAAAGAATAAAACTGGACCTTGACATTACACCACTCACACAAATTAACTCAAAATGGACTAAAAACTTGAATGTAAGACCTGAAATCATGAAACTCCTGGAAGAAAATATAGGAATAGATCTCCTTGGCAAGGGCCTTGGTAATGATTTTTTGGTTATGACACTTAAAACACAAGCACCAAAATAAAAAATAAACAAGTGGGACTACATCAAACTAAACAGCTTCTGTATAGCAAAAGTATCCAATGCCAAAGTGAGAAGACAACTTACAGAATGAGAATAAAATATTTGCAAACCGTATATCTGATAAGCACCAAACACAAGCACCAAAATATAAAAAGAACTCAGACAACTCAATAGCAAGAAAACAACCCAATTTAAAAAATGGACAAAGGACTTGAATAGATATTTTTCCAAAGAAGATATATGAAAGGCCAACAGGTGCATGAAAAGATGTTCAACATCACTAGTCATTAGGGAAATACAAATCAAAACACGATATCACCTCATGCCTGTTATAATGGCCATCATCAAAAAACACAAGAGATACCAAATATTGGTGTAGATGTGGAGAAAAGGGAACACTTGTGCAGTGCTGGTGGGAGCGTAAATTGGTATAGCCACTATGGAAAACAGTATATAGGATTGTAAACAAAATTAAAAACAGAACTACGATATGATCCAGCATTATCACTTCTGGGAATATATCCAAAATAAATGAAAACACTAACTTGAAAAGATATCTGCATCCCTTCATTTATAGCAGCATTGTTTGCAATAGCTAAGACATGGAAACAACCTAAGTGTTCACTGATGAATGAATGAAGAAAGAATATTATTCAGCTACTAAAAAATGGGGAATTCCTGCCATTTGCAACAATATGGATGGACCTTGAAGGCATTACATTAAGTGAAATAAGTCCAACAGAGAAAGACAAATACTGTAGTGATCACATGTATGTGGAACCTAAACAAAAGCAAAAACAACAAACAAACAAATCCTAAACTCAAAGAAAGGAAAGATCAGATTTGTGGTTACCAGAGTAGGAGGGTAGGAAGAGAGGGAGTTGGAGGAAGGTGGTCCAAATGTACAAACTTTGCTATAAGATAAATAAGAACTAGAGATGCAATGTAGAGCATGATGGTTATAGTTAACACTGTTGTATGATATGCAGAAATGGTGTCAAGAGAGTAAATCCTAAGAGTCCTCATCTCAAGGAGAAATTTTTTTCTTTCTTATTTTTTTCTTTCTTTTCTTATTGTATTTGTACCCAATGATGGATGCTAGTTGAACCTATTGTGATAATCATTTCACAATATATGTAAATCAAACCATCATGCTGTATGACTTAAACTTATACAGTGAGATATGTCAATTATTTCTCAGTAAAACTGGAAAAAAAATTAAGTACTGTCTTCAGTTAGAGGTGATCCAAAAATTACAGAAGAAAAATGAGATTGCTTTCTGACATTTATATCGTAAAAATCAACACACAATTAATGAGAGCTGAGAGATGAGAATTTCTTTTAAGAACAGAGAGTTGCTCTTGGCAAACAAGAACTGACTACTCTTGATTGAAGATGTCAACATTCCTGAAGAAAAAGAGATTAATCTGCCAGGACGTTGGTCATAAACTTTTAGTGATAGAAGCAAACGAATGTAATAGCCATCCAACCCATATTCTAAGGGAAAGAAAAATTAGGCAATGAGATTTAAACATTCCACTGTTGTTAACAAGGCCATCCATGTTGTGGAGATGAATTTATTAAGCTACGTAAATCTAATGGTAATTACAATTCTGTTCATCTACTGTTCCTTGTTTAGATTCCACGTAGCATTCTAATTATAATTTGCTTTCCCATGAAGTCTGCCAACAGAGATAAAATAATATGGACTCACATACTTAAAGCTACATGACAACTAGTTTTAAGCAGAAAATTAAGAAATTAACATTCTGATTTTATCTGCTAGTGTCATTAATTTGGTTAATGAAATTTTTCCCTGAGAAACATATCTGCTCTCTCAGTTTAGTTTATTGAGCTAGTATGCTTGAGGGGTAAATGTTGGGCAGTGCAAAACTCACAAATGTAAGAAATTAATAACTACATGATCTGTTTCCGCTAAAATTATGGAGAAAACTTCCTGAAATTATCTGTCCTACTTGAACTTTTTAAAGTAATAATATTTGAGCACCTAATATGTTCCAGGCATTGTGCCAGATGCTCTACATGTGTTACTCATCCAGGTTTCATATGAAACCTTGTGGAAATGTGTTATAGTATGCATTTTATAAATGAAAAACTGAACATCAGAAATACTGAGAAGGTTTATTTTCTTCTGGCTTAATGTACATCTGTGCCTAATGGTATACTTCAAGTCAATTATATTTCAGTTCTAACAATTTAGTGTCCCTGAATTCTACTCTTTCAAACCACTGCATTCTCAAATCCATGAATCTGACACCAACTCCCTTTTAGTGACCTATGATAGAAATTTGGTTGTCAATCATCTCCTTGCAATGCACAAAGCCTCCTTGCCAAACTCAGGAATGTTTAGAAAACAAATAAGGAATCCCAATGTTGGAACAACACAAGAAGAATGTACATCTAAACAAAGCAAGAGGTCTATGATAAAACACTAAAGATTTAACTAGATGGTATTTGCCTTGGCATGAGAATGGTTAATGAATGAATGACAAAGAAAACACAGAGTGAAAGAGCTCAGAACAACAAAAAAAAAATTAGTAACTTTGAGAAAATTATTCCTCAAATAGATCAGATCATATATTTTTCAATTCTGTCCCTTTATATTACCGAAATTTTAGTTGCCTATCAAAATGAATAACTCAAATTCCCTCAAGGAGGGGTGGGGGTCTGAATGGTTCATTCACAAAACAATTGCCAAAGAGACTCAGTAGTTCTGATGTGGTGTTTGGCCACCCCCAATTATCACTTAATTTGGGGAAAAAAAAACAAAAACAAAAACTATCTTCAGTCATCAGCAATAACTAGGCAACAAATTGGATCTTGCTGCTCAATACAAATCATACACCAGTCAATATGTGTCAGTGGCTGTGCTTAAAGACCAAATAAAGAGGTAACTTATGAAGATCTTGTTCTTTCAATTATCCTTGACTTAAAAAAATAATAATAATAATTTTTAAAAAACAGAGAGGAAGGTGAGAAATGGTCAATTCCTATTTTTAAAGTTGTATCTTAGAGCTTGTTCTTTAAGTCAGTCTAAAGAATTAGATTTTCATACTAAATATCTCTGGAAAGAGGTTAGCTGTTGCTACTGAATTTTGATAACCTTTAGGTAAAGCAGCTGTAAAGTAACAGATACATTTTCTTTATATTATGGATATGGGCCATAGCTGGTCATTGGTAGTGGACTTGCTGGTGAGAAAACAACACATTTATTTATTCAATGATTGGTTACTTAATGCCTAATCTGAATCAAAGGCCAAAAGTGAGGCATTGGGAACATATTGTAGGATAAGAGAATGTCTCAGTCAAGATAACTAGACCCAAAGAGCGAAACAAATGAGTACATGAACAAGTAAAATGTAATGATGACACTTTCATGGGTGTTTATTTATCTTCAAACCCATCAAGATGTATACATTAAATTTGTACAGCTTGTTTGTATGCCAATAATACCTGAATAGAAACAAAACAAAACACAACAAAACGCAATGGGACGAGGGACTTCCCTGGTGGTGCAGTGGTTAAGAATCCGCCTGCCAGCGCAGGGGACACGGGTTTGATCACTGGTCCGGGAAGATCCCACATGCCACGGAGCAACTAAGTCCGTGCACCACAACTACTAAACCTGAGCTCTAGAGCCCGCAAGCCATAACTACTGAGCCTACCATGCCAACTACTGAAGCCTGCGTGCTCTAGGGCCCCCATGCCACAACTACTGAGCCCATACGCCTAGAGCCCATGCTCCGCAACAAGAGAAGCCACCGCAATGAGAAGTCCATGCACCGCAACGCAGAGTAGCCCTCACTTGCCGCAACTAGAGAAAGCCCGCACACAGCAACAAAGACCAAACACAGCCAATCTAAAAATTAAAAAATTTTTAAAGTGCAATGGAACGAGTTCTATTTCTGTAGTCCTACCATTTATGATCTGTACAACCTTAAGAAAATTGCTAACCTCTCTCATTCTGTTTTTCTCTATATTTATTACAATTTGAAATATGTAAGTATAGTGGATTCAATAGTGTTCCCTAAAAATATATGTCTATGCCTTAATCTCCAGAACCTGTGAATGTTACCTTACTTAGAAAAATGGGTCTTTGCAGATGTAAATAAGCTAAAGATCTTGAGATGAGCTCATTCTAGATTATTCGGGTGGGTCCTAAATCTAATGACAAGTTTCCTTGTAAGAGACACAGAGAGGAGACAGATGGAGAGGATAAAGCAATATGACCATGGAGGCAGAGATTGGAGTTATGTGGCCACAACCTCAAAGAAGTTGGCAACTACCAAAAGATGGAAGAAGATAGGAATGAAATCTCCCCTACATCTTTAGGTGGGAGTGCAAACCTGCTGATACCTTGATTTCAGACTTTTGGCCTACAGAACTGTGAGAAAATTAATTTCTATTGTTTTAAGTTACCAAGATTATGTAATTTGTTATGGCAGCCCTAGAAAACTAATACAATTAGCAAAGTGCTCAAGACATTACCTGATGCCGGGTAGACATTCAGTAATCATATCTGGAATGATGAAGATCATGATAATTTTCTTTTATTAATCAATAGATACAAAGTATTCATTCAACATGCCTATTCCTATGTGAGACTTAATTTTAGATTGTTCTGACAGGCTTATATGATACATTTTTAAAACATTTACTTTAATGTGCCTTTAATTCTATTGGCAATCTGGTCTGGGATGTTTTTATCTTTAGACTGACTTAAAGAACAAGCTCTAAGATATAACTTTAAAAATAGGAATTGACCTTTTCTCACCTTCCTCTCTGTTTTTTAAAAATTATTATTATTTTTTTTTTAAGTCAAGGATAACTGAAAGAACAAGAAGATCTTTATAAGTTACCTCTTTATTTGGTCTTTAAGCACAACATTTTATTTTGCCGTTTAATAAAAAGTAAGGGAAAGAGCAAAGAAAGATGGAGGAAAGGATTAAAAATTATTCAGCAATTATAAATACATTTAAAAACTCATTTTGAATGTCAATAGCTGGTACATTGATATAGGCAAGGACAAAGCATAATATCGGCATGTACAACTCACTGGGTCAGAGAGTAGGAATTGGTTAGTTCAGAGCCAAGAAAAGCTAATTATAAATATAATTAACATTGTTTTCATTGAGTTCATGGAAACTCTTCAAGGTTGGCATCCATTTAATTCCCTGTGAGTAATAGGACAGGGAGATGACATACTATCAAGGCCACCAATATCTCATGTTAGACTGGAGGAATTGTTTTGTGTATATAACATACTCAGAATTTATGGGTGTAAGATTTCAAAGCCTAGCCCTAAACCTTGACATTCAAATGTGAAAGCTTAAATAATTGCACAATTTTGAGAGATTAATGCTCTGCTAGCAAGGGAACTAAAGTGAATTTCTTTCTTTTTTTTTTTAAGAACTACCAGGTTTTGATGATTTTGTGTGACACACTTTCAGTATAGCTATACATATTTACAGCAAGTAATGGAGGTGTTTTGAAGAATGACACTTATTTTACCACAGAAATTGCTTAATGAAGAAATTACTTTCTTGAAATTAGTAAAGGGATTATCTATAAGCAAAAATCAGGTAGGAATATCTACTTTTAAATACATATTCAGAATCCTAACACTTTTCAAAACCTTTGCCCAGATAATCCAACTTTTATTTTAAAGAAATAACCTCTAACACTAAAAAGAGCTTTAAAATCCAATATTTCTATTACAATAGGGGGTAAAGTTTAAACCTCCCAGTCTAATAACAGGGTAATGGCTATACAGTTGTTATTATGTTTCATAAACTAGTGGAAAAGAGGATTGAAGAAGGGAGAGTTATCAGAAATCAATTTGAATGAACGACTGAAGATGAAGCTGGGAAAGAACTAATCCCATGGGGAAAATAAACCAAATATCCCAAACTTCACCAGGTAGTAAAGTTTTAGGGACAGAGAAAGGGGTGACTCTAAATCGGTCATTTGTTGGAATAGTCTCGGCTATTCCCCTAGACTTCTGTCTGTGTTCCCAGTAATTGGATCATTATTAAAAAATAAAGGTGATTCATCTCTCTAGTGTCAGGACACAACCACTACTTTGGTGTAACACAAGAAGTACCATTACTTCCCACTTTGTGGCAGATCAGTCTAGTATCTGTGGTGGCTCCTGGGAATCTGTAGTAGACCCTGGTAGGCTACTTGCACACCTGGAAGTAGACAAAAGTAGCAGTCACACCACTTAGTGGAGCCTATAGTATTTGCCAGTGATTTTCTGTAAATATGGAGAAATTGTCCACCATTCCTCCAAAATATTCTGGAATCCAGGAGGAATGATGGTAGCCACAGGGCACAGAGCTACCTGGTAGACACCATGGTGGTCAGAGAATGTCAGTGGCCTTGGGAAATCACATGGATGCAGATTAGATCCATATTCATGAAGAAATTTGAGATACTATTATGTGACTACTTGGGAACTATCCAAAATACATTCCAGGATCTTATCAGGCGCTGAAGACTTACATAGGAAGACAATAGCAAGAGCCAGTGAAAGTTGAATAAATAATGAAGTATGGCCCCATTTATACCCACAGGTCTTGAGAAACTTGGTAGCTAATATGTAAATAATTACATATTTTAATGATAAAATATATAACCATTAAAAGTAATTTTCAGAAAGAATTCTCAATATAAATAAAAAAGCTTTTTGCAATTATATATATAAATAAATGTAAGTATATCTAGGTATGTCTGTGTTTCTGTTTATTATTGCAGCTGTCTAAAATGCTAAATGGATTTTAATCATATCTAGAGGTTGTGACCTAAAATATAGACTATATGGAGCACATGAAATTAACTCTGAATGGGTATATGTAGTACTTCAATTGCTTATTTTGTACAGTATTATGACACCGACATTTTAAATCTCTCCAGGAGTAAAGTCTAGGAGTTTGTTAATTTAATTATTTTAATCAATTTTAATGGAAATTTTGGTGGGAGCTGAGGATGCCAAATGTTAATTAATTTTTCTAAGGTTATTCATTTATTTATTTAATCTGTCTTTATTTTTGACTGCCCACTATTCTAGGTTCTATGGATGAAACAATAAGTAAAATTGTAATATAATATAAGGTAGTTATAAATGTTTTGATAAAACATAAAGTAAGTAAGGTGATAGAGAATGATAGGAATGGTCAGAGTAATCTTCTCTAAGAATAAGGAGATGATTTTTAAGTTATTAATTTTATTTTTTCATTTACACTTCAATATATTTAAGTAAATTGTACCAAATAGTGATCCTGAAAGCAAACAAATTTGCTTCTACAGTATTTCTTAATTTTTAGCTCTACCAGATAAAGAAATGAAAGATTTGAGAAAGATTGAACTTCTGAAAGAAATATTATATGTGTATGCATGCTTGTGTGTGTGTCTGTTTCAGCATATACAGTATTTGAATGTGTGTGTAACAAACAAAACCAAACTGCGATCCTGAAAAGCACTAAACATCTACATTAAACATTGTATTCAAGTGCTAAATGTACACTAACAATGAACTGTCAGAAAGAAAATTAAAGCAATACAGTTTACAAGAGCATCACAAAGAGTAACATACTTAGAAATAAATTTAACCAAGGAGTTGAAAGATCTGTGCACTGAAAACTGTAAGACATTGATGAAAAAAAAAATTGAAGAAGACACAAATAAATGGAAAGATGGTCTTTGCTCATGGATTGGAAGAATTAATATTGTTAAAATGTCAACGCATTTTAGACATTTTAATGTCTAAAATGTACATTCAATGCAATCCCTATCAAGATTCTAATAGCATTTTTTTACAGAAATAGAAAAAACACACCTAAATTTTATATGGAACTACACAAGACCCCAAGTCACTAAAGAAGTCCTGAGAAAGAATAACAAAGCAGGAGGCATCATAGTTCCTGATTTCAAAATAATAGGAAGCTATAGTAATTAAAATAGTATAGTATTGGCTTAAAAACAGACACATCGATCAATGGAACAGAACTGAGATTCCAGAGATAAACCCATACATGTATGGTCAGTTAATTTATAACAAAGGAGACAAGAATACTGAGTGGAGAAAGGAGAGTCTCTTCAATAAATGGGGATGTGAAAACTAGATAGCCACATGCAGGAGAATGAAGCTGGATCCCTATCTTACACCATACACAAAAATCAACTCAAAATGGATTAAAAACCTTCATGTAAGACCTAAAGCCATAAAAATTCTAGAAGTAAACATAGGGGGCATGTTGACATTGGTCTTAGCAATGATTTTTTGGATATGACACCAAAAGCAAAGTCAATAAAAGCAAAAATGAACAAGTGGGACTACATCAAATTAAAAAGTTTCTGTACAGCAAAAGAATTCATCAACAAAATGAAAAGGCAGCCTATGGAATCGGAGAAAATATTTGCAAACCATATATCCAATAAGCGCTTAGTATCCAAAATATATAAGGAATTCATATAACTCAATAGCAAAAAAGTAAATAATCCAATTAAAAATGGGCAAAGGATCTAAATAGACACTTTTCCAAAGAAGACATACAAATGGCCAATAGGTACGTGAAAAGATGCTCAACATCACTAATCATGAGGGAAATTCTAATTAAAACCACAAAGAGATACCACCTTATACCTGTAGGATGGCTATTATCAAAAAGGCAAGAGATAACAAGTACTGGCAAAGATGTGGAGAAAAGGCAACCCTTGTGCACTGTTGTTGGGAATGTACATTGGTGCAGCCATTATGGAAAACAGTACGGAGGTTCCTCAAGAAATTAAAAATAGAACTACCACATGATTCGGCAATCTCACTTCTGGGTATATATCCAAAGGAAACAAAACCATTATTTCGAAAAGATATCAGCACTCCTATGTTCATAGCATCTATTCACAATAGCTAAAATATGGAAACAACCTACGTGTCTGTCAATGGATGAATGGATAAGAAAAATGTTATATATATATAACACAATGTAATTTTTTCAGCCTTTAAAAAGAAGGAAATCTTGTCATTTGTGACAGTGTGGCTCAATCTTAAGGGTATTATGCTAAGTGAAATAAATCAGACAGAGAAAGACAAACAATGCATAGTATCATATATGTGGGATCTAAAAAAAATAAAGTCAAAATCATATAAACAGAAAGTATAAAAGTTGTTTTCAGGGAATTAGGGGTAGGAGAGTTTGCTAAAAGGGTACAAGCTTCCAGTTACAAGAGGAATAAGTTCTGAGGATCTAATGTATAACTTGGTTAACTATTGTTGATAACTCTGTACTGTATAATTGAAATTTGCTAAGACAGTAGACCTTAAATGTTCTTAATGAAAGAAAGAAAGGAAGAAAGGGAAAGGAAAGGAAAGGAAAGGTAAACATGTGACGTGATGGATGTGCTAATTAACTCAACGAGGGGAATCCTTTTATGATGAGTATATATAACATATTATCATGTTGTACACTTTAAATATCTTACAATTTTATTTGTCAATTGTACCTCAATAAAGCTGAAAAAAAGGCACTAAAAAGAAATCTGAAACTTCCGAATTTCACTCAAGAAGATGACTACTTAAATATTTGTGAGGAAAAGAAAGCTTTTAAAGACACATGGAAGTGATATAAAATGGAACAAATGTTTAGTGACCTTTCTGAAGAACTCTGCTCATCAAGCATAACTGAAGTTGATGCCTGATGGGAGGCATGTTTGAGCACCCAGTGAGATGTCAGTCATCCTCCAAGAACTGATGAAAAGGCCCCATGGGCAGTGGTGTCCTGGAGCAAATCACGTACATCTTTTCTCAACAGTAAATTCTACCAATCAGAGCTTCAGGTATTTTGTGAGTGTGTGTGTGAGATAACTGTTATATGCTTACTAGTGCACTACTGCCTATTGCTGCCCATTGGGAGCTGCAGGAGCTTTTACTGGAATTGAATCCAAATTCTAGCATAAGGTACATATGCCTTAAGATATGAAAAGACTTGCCATATATGTTAAAACCTTGTGGACAGAGAAGACAAGTAGTGGTTTCAAATATAAAAGTCGAGTCAAATGAGCTAAGGAATATAACCCTGATTCCATGTCTGAATTCTGCTACTAATGTCAATACCTGAAATGAAAAGATGAGCCTAAAAGTGTAAGCTCTATCAATGAAAAGGTCATACTGAAGTCTTATTAATTCAGCAAAGCCCCCAAAGTTCTTAACGGAGATAGTACATTTAAAAAAGGGTGGGGGCTTCCCTGGTGGCGCAGTGGTTGAGAATCTGCCTGCCAATGCAGGGGACACGGGTTCGAGCCCTGGTCTGGGAAGATCCCACATGCCGCGGAGCAACTGGGCCCGTGAGCCACAACTACTGAGCCTGCGCGTCTGGAGCCTGTGCTCCGCAACAAGAGAGGCCGCGATAGCGAGAGGCCGGCGCACCGCGATGAAGAGTGGCCCCCACTCGCCGCAACTGGAGAAAGCCCTCAGACAGAAACGAAGACCCAACACAGCCAAAAATAAAAATAATAAATAAATAATAAATTAAAAAATTTTAAAAATAAATAAATAAATAAATAAAAAAGGGTGGAGGAGGCTACAAATACATAAAAATGAAGGGCAAGAGTAGAGGGAAATGAACACTTATCTGCCATGTATGTCTCTACTTTCTTTTTTTTTTTTTTTTTCTTCTTCACACACACACACACTGTATTTTATTTTTACAAGAGATAAATCGACTGACACCAAGCATTGTACATGGATGACCACAACAAAAGCAACAATGATTGCAATTACCAAACATGAAACACACTCATACTATGTCATAGTATTGTATGTCTCTACTTTCAATTACCTACTATTACTGATGAGTGTCATATTTGCCATTACTAGTGATGTCACATTTGCCACTCCAGATTATAAGCATTGATTTGTAACTGAGTTACTTTCCATGAGACAACTGTATGTATTATGCTTCAGGGTGACTGACAGCAAGGATTAAATCACACAAGTCTCTGAAAGAACAATAATTAAGACATAAGATTAGTTATAAAGTAGAAGATTTTTACAGTTCTGAATTATTATAATTATAGAAAATTATTGCAAATCCAACTATTTGTTTTTATTAAGTGTTTCAGATGGTTAATCATTATCTTAAGCAATGTTGGATAATGCTTCTAGTGTTTGGTAAGAATAGAAGGATTCAAAATTTTATATATACCACAGTTACATCCTTATTAAGATTTACATAAGTGGCTGGAGGAAATACATTCTTTTAGGTGCAGAGATGTTTGCTTCTGGTTATGATGCCGTCAGTGGTACTGGACTAGCCTTCCTGCCATAATCAACCGTAAAATTGTGCAAATTATATAAGGCAACTGTTCTCAGGTAGTGGACAACAGACAACAGGAGACGGTAATCACTAAGAGAAGGGAAATTCTCAAGGTAAACCTCAGGGTGGCCCCGGACTGAGGAATATCTTATAACTACAGTGCAACATCATGACTCTGGTACAGCAATTCAAGCAGAGCCTCAGGAAAAGACAGAGTTTAGAGTTCAGGGCAGAGCTAAAATGGGTTCAGCGAGGTATAGTACTAGAAAGGAAAGTCCCTTTCAAGTCCTTGGCTGAGGGCTGGAATACACATAGGGAGGAAGAGACTACCACTCTAGTGGGAATGGCTGCTCTAGGACTGAAATTGGAATAAAGATACTGAAGGCTGAGCCATGCTGGGGACACTGGGGTCCAGCCAAAGCAGAGACCTTAAATCCTCATTAATATCTTTAACATCCCATTACATTTGAGAGATAAGAAAAGGATGCCTTAGGAATAAGGATCATGCCCTAGAGTAAAGACAAAGACTAAAATTCAGCTCTGACAAGATTCACATTTGAACACAGAGTTTGGAGGGTAAATCCTAACAAGTTGCAGAAGCTTGGTAAACATCATGGGCTTTCCACAGATTGGCTCTACCAAACTGTAAAACAAAACCTGCCTATGCAAGTTCAAGGTGAACATTCAGTGACTAAACTGCCCACCAGAACACAAATTAATGCTCTTCAGGGAAAGACAGTAGAATTTCTGGTATCTACATATAATTCACAATGCCCCATATATAATCAGTAATGCCAGATATGTAAAGAAATAGGAAAATATGACTGACAGTTTTTTTAAAAGCAATCAATAGAAACTTACTTCATTGATGGCATAAAATTGGGTATAGTAGGCAAAGACTTTTAAAACAGCAATTGTAAGTATGTCAAAAACTAAAGAAAACTCTTTTAAAAATTGAAGGAAAATATAATCTTAATAAATAACCACATAGGTATACCAGCAGAAAATGGAAAGGGTGAAAAATAATGGCATGGACATTCTAGAACTTAAAAATACTATAAGCAAAATCATTCTCTAAAGATAAATGAAAAGAGTACAAAGGACCCAGGAAATAATATCAAATGGTCCCATGATACATGTAATTTGAGTTTGGAAAGAGACAAAAGTGACAATTGGGCAGAAAAAATATTTAAGAAGAATTTAGGTCCAAAAGTTATCAAATGTGATTTAAAGCATTGATCTGAGATTTAAGAAATTTAGCAAATCCCAAGCAAGATAAGTACTAAAAAAAAGCACAGCAAAGTAAACCATAATCAAATTTCTTTAAAGAAATTTATTTATTTTTAAAATAAATTTATTTTTAAAATTTGTTTTATTTTTGGCCGCATTGGGTCTTCATTTCTGCATGCGGGCTTTCTCCAGTTGCGGTGAGCGGGGGCTACTCTTCGTTGCGGTGCGCAAGCTTCTCATTGTGGTGGCTTCTCTTGTTGCGGAGCACGGGCTCTAGGCGCACGGGCTTCAGTAGTTGTGGCACACGGGCTCAGTAGTTGTGGCTTGCAGGCTCTAGAGTGCAGGCTCATTAGTTGTGGCACACAGGCTTAGTTGCTCCGTGGCATGTGGGATCTTCTCAGACCAGGGCTGGAACCTGTGTCCCATGCATTGGCACGCAGATTCTTAACCACTGTGCCACCAGGGAAGTCCCATAATCAAATTTCTGTAAGCTAAATAAATCTTAAATCTTAAAATCAGTTGGAAGAGAAAAGACACATTGTACATAAGGAAATAACAACATGAATGACATCTATCTTCTCATTAGAAAAAAAAAATGCAGAAGAAAATAAAATAATATCTTTAAAGTGCTAAAAGGAAAAAAGAAGTCCATCTACCCAGAATATATTATTCAGCAAAAATATCCTGTAGGAACAAGAGTGCAATAAAAACATTTGCAGACAAATTAAATCCAAGAAAATTTGCCTTTAGCTATACTGAACTACAAGAAATGCTATAGCATGTTTTTAAGCTGAAGGAGAAAGATGCCAGTTAAAAAACTCAGAAGGGAATGAAGAGCCCTGGAAATAGTAACTAAGTGGATAAACACAGAAGTACATGTTTGTTCCTTTTCATGATTCTCTTAAAATAAAATAACTGTAAAAGTAAAAAAAAAAATTGTCACATGGGGTTAATAAAGTATAAGAAGTATGACAAGAATATCGTAAGTTGTTATATTTCAGAAATAGAAATTTTGAAGTGTAAAATGTAATAAGGAAAGTGTAGGGAAATGCGAAGAGAGAACTGAGAGATGGCAACTGTGAGCAGTGAAGTGGTGAAATATTGACCTGAACATATGGATAAATTAAGGATGTATATTGCTAACCCTAAAATTATCACTAAAATAATCAAAAGAAGTATAGATAAAAAGTCAATAGAGAAAAAAAGTGGAATCCTAAGAATATTCTGCAAAGGAAACAAAAATGTTTTCTTTCATTACTCACAATACAACACTTCATTTCCAACACTTTGCTGAACACTTCTGACACTTCTGATCATCAAATGCCTGGGGGTTTCCTCCCACCAATAAGTACTCAAACACCACCTACTCTCTTACAGTTTAACTCAATTCTTACACTATCTATCTGTAGATAACATCAGATCCCACAGGTTAAGGGCTCACTTCCACGCAACTAACCCTGTTCCTCACTGCAGATGCTAAATGAAAGTCCAAGGTAACCTGTGCTTCTGGCTGGCCAGCTCTAAATTGGAGGTTCAATGACCCCCTCCTTGGGTTCAATTAATTTGCTAGAGCTGCTCCCAGAACTCAGGGAAAGGGTTCACTTACTAGATTACTGGTTTATTATAAAAAGATATAACTCAGGAACAGCCGAATGGAAGACAGGCATAGAGCAAGGTATGTGGGAAGGAGCACAGAGCCTTCTCACATTTTGTCTCTGGGGTGCCACTCTCCCAGCACCTCCACATATTCAACAACCTGGAAGCTCTCTGAACCCCATCCTTTGGAGGTTTTGTGGAGGCTTCATTATGTGGTATGATTGATTAAATCATTGGCCATTGGTGATTAATCCAACCTCCAGTCCCTATCCGCTCCCCAGAGGACAGGGCAGAGGGTGAAAGTTTCAACCCACTAATCCAAAGGTTGGTTGCTCTGGCATCTAACCCCCATCCTTAGGGGTTTTCTCAAAAGTTACTTTATTAACATAAACTCAGGAAAGGGGCTTGTTGTAAATAACAAAAGAGTATTTTCACCTTTAGAACTCCAGCTACATTAGAAAGTCCAAGGGTTTTAGGAGCTCTGTGCCAGGAGAGGGGATGGAAACCAAATATATAAATATATATATATATATATATATATATATATATATATATATATATATACACACATACACACACATATATACATATATATATAACTAATACTACTAATATTATTATAAATCATAATATTACATCTGTTGACGCCAAAGATGACAAGAGAGGTGCCCTAACCTATACAGGAGACAAACAAATTAAATTAAAAATATAAGGATTGAATTAGAAGAGAAAAAATTGTTAGAATTTTCAGATTGATAGATATGGTTATTTCATGGAAAATACAAGAGAAGCTACAGATAAATAATTAGAAGAAACATTCGTCAGTATGCTAAACACTAGATAAGCATACAAACTGCAGTAAAAATCTGTACAATAGCAACAAAATTAGCATATGTAAAAAAAATACTATTTACCTTAGCAAAAAATATGAGAAACTAAGAATTAATCTAATAAAATAGGTGCAAGTCCTTACACATGTAGTTTAAAAACATAAAAGAATGTTGGAATAATGATATAGATAGTTCATTTTCTGGATAATAAAACTGTACTCACTATTGTAATGATTTATGAAATTTCAATCCCAATAAAAATCTTCCAAGCTGTTCTAAAATGTATGTAGAAAAGCAGAGTCAAGATGATTCATGCCATACCTGAGGAAGCAAAAGGTGAAGGAGATAAGGATATAGCCTCCAAAACATTAAGACTAATTATAAAGCTATAGTAATTAACATATTGTAACATTGGTACAGGGAGAAATAAATATAATCATAGAATAAAATAGTCCAGAAACAAACCACTGCACGTATATCCATTCAATATTAGGGAGAACGAGCATTGTAGGACACAGAAGAGGAAAGATTATTCAATCAGTGGTGCTGTGAAAACTAGTTATTCTTGAGAAAAATTATATTGGCTTATTACTTCACGCTATACACCAAAATTAATTAAGAGTATTACAAGACTAGTGTATAGGTAGAAAAAATTTTCATGCTAAAGTTAACATTTCAAAATGGTAGGGGAAGTAAGAAATAGTCAATAAACAATGCTAGAATAGCTATACACCATTAAACATATAAATTTAGATCTCATACTTTATATCACACTGACTTTCTAATTAATTAGATATGTGATCATTTTAAAAACCAGGAAATATAAGAAAGTGAGTTTTGAAGTTTGAGTACTGGGAAAACTTTTAAAGCATGATAGAAGATATAAAAAGATTAACTATATAAAAATGTAAAACTACCTAATGGTAATGGAAGAAAAATAAACATAATTAATACATATGGCAAACTAGAAAGATACAATATTTGTAGAAGATAAAAAGATATATATGTGTGTGTGTATACAGATGTATCTTAAAAGTCAGTAAGAGGGGAAAAAAGATCAAAAATACAAATAGAGAAAGAATTTGAACAGGCAACTCAAAGAGGCAATATATAAGAATAAAGAACATGAAGATGTTATTTTTAAGGTCATTAACCTTCAAAGAAAATAAGAATTGGCTTTCGTTAGTGTTGTTATTGTGTAGACTGACAAAATATGGGATATTAAAAGATTTTTTATGTAACATCTTTATTGGAGTATAATTGCTTTTCAATGTTGTGTTAGTTTCTGCTGTATAACAAAGTGAATCAGCTATACATATACATATATCCCCATATCCCCACCCTCTTGCGCCTCCCTCCCACCCTTCTAGGTGGTCAGAAAACACTGAGCTGATTTCTCTGTGCTATGCAGCTGCTTCCCACTAGCAATCTATTTTACATTTGGTAGTGTATATATATCAATGCTACTCTCTCACTTCGTCCCAGCTTACCCCTCCCCATGTCCTCAAGTCCATTCTCTACGTCTGCAGCTTTATTCCTGTCCTACCCCTAGGTTCATCAGAACCTTTTTTTTTTTTTTTTAGATTTCATATACATGTGTTAGCATATAGTATTTTTTTTCTCTTTCTGACTTACTTCACTCTGTACGACAGACTCTAGGTCCATCCACCTCACTACAAATAACTCAATTTTGTTACTTTTTATGGCCGAGTAATATTCCATTGTATATATGTACCACATCTTCTTTATCCATTCATCTCTTGATAGACACTTAGGTTGCTTCCATGTCCTGGCTATTGTAAATAGTGCTGCAATGAACATTGTGGTACATGTCTCTTTTTGAATTATGGTTTTCTCAGGGTATATGCCCAGTAGTGGGATTGCTGGATCATGAGATTGATATTTGGTATTGGCACAAGTATGGAAAAATGAACACTTTCTCACATGGCTTGTATTATTTAACTTTAATATTTATGCTTTTTCCAGAGGACAGTTTGAAAGCCTTAAATAGTTTAGAACTTTTGGCTAGAAGTCTCCAATTTTAGAGTTTTGCTAAATAAATTGTACATATGAATAAAAAGGTTCATTGTGGTAATGGTTAGAATACAGAAAATTTTTTTAAATTAAATATCCTTCAGAAGCAGATATAATGTGATATATCTATACACTAAAATACAGTGATCCATTAAAAATCTTGGAAATTTAATCTATGATATATTCAATCAAAACTTTATTGTTACAAATCAACAATATATGTGATATTTGTTGATTTAGTATTTCATTATAAATTCTGTAAGTATAACTAAATATTAATATCAATATCTTAATTTCATAGCAAGAGAAAATCAATTAAAATCTTTTTACTTGACAACAATTTGTTACCTGAGATTAGGGTTTCATTTTTATTATGGGATTATTATGGGATTATATGGTTTCTCATTACCCTTTCTTAGTTTTCTGTGTCTTCTAAAATTACCACAATGCATGTGTTAAATTATTCCCTTTTGTAATTAGAAAATATAAATACCATTTATTAAAAAGTAAAGCCATTCCACATCTTGCCTCTTATTTTCACCAAATGAGTAAGCAATTTACCTTGGTCTTTGTGGCTTCAGCGTTGGAAGCTTCTGTGAGCTTTCAGCTGTGTCTACATTTTCTATGATTATTGCCCAGAGCACTAGAACTGAAGGTAAAGATAAATAAATTGCTCACATTCCTTTAGCTAAGGCTTTCTCTAGATTTAGGAAATAAATTGAACCACCCATCTGGCTGTTTTGGTCCCTTTGTAGGTGGCTAAAGACTCTCACAGCCAAATTACTCACAGAATCCTCTGCTCTGACACATGTGGTCGGTGAAATGGATGAAGCCACTTTCTGCTGTCTGTTCATTGCAAATGAAACAGAGCATATATTTTGAGACCTTTATGTTTAAAATTTTGTTTAACTGGAGCTCTTCAGAATAAGTATTGTGGTTCTTTTTAATGGGGAATCTGGAGGAAATAAAATGTAATCACCATTATGGCAAACTCTGTGCTAGTTATTTTATGAAATTAAAAAAAACAAACTTTGCTATAATCTTGTTAGAGGGGTACCATTTTCTTGATTGTATAAGTAGGAAAATGTAACCAGAGTTTATCTGAGTAATACAAGTGTCCATCCAGGAAGTGACAAAAGTAAAATTTACAAATAATTGTTTTTTATGTTTTAAATTTAAACTTCCACAATCTTTTTACACTGGTTGAAAGACTAGGAAAGTGATTGACATGGTTATAATTGTCTCCTTATTTTTCCCCAAATGGGTGAAAAGTCTATCTTGTTGAGTGACCAAAGAAAATAGCCTTGCATCTCCTTTCCCCCCCCCCCCCCCGCCCCTGCATTGCCTTTTCCATAAGGCAAGAAGACCAGTTTCTCTTGGAATTTATCTGGAACTACTGTTTTGTATAAACTCAGTTACCTAGGGCAGAAGAATTTAAAGAGGAACTCCTTTTCAGAACACAGAACAAAAGATCACCTTTATTTAAAAACTGGTTTCAGAAGATCCAGGAAATTGCTTAAATGAGATTCTTAACCTTTTATAGAAAATAAACATAATAAGAAACTTCCCTTAGATGATAATAGTCAATTTTTTGTCTTTAGATTAACCAAAGGGATCGCAGCATATGGGAAGAGTATATACCTCAAATTCAGAACTTGACTCAAGTTGAGAGTACATTATTTACTGGTCGTGCAATCTGTGTATTTTACAAAACTCTTAATCTTTAGTTCCAACATCTGTAAGATAGAAATAATAATTTCTACTTAAAAGATATATAACAAGATGCATGCGAAGGCATCTTCCTGAAATGTTAGATGCTGGATAAATGTGCTGTCCCATGATAATCAGAAAACGATAAACCCTTCCCTTCTATGAAAATGATGGTTACAGAAAAGACTTTGTTAGAGACTAAATTAAGTTTTTTTCTTTTAACATCTTTATTGGAGTATAATTGCTTTACAATCGTATGTTAGTTTCTGCTTTATAACAAAATGAATCAGCTATACACATACATATATCCCCATTTAAGCTGCCAGAGAAGTGGTTTATATCTCTAACAGCCAGAGGATTCATTTTATTTTGAATGGATAGGCTACATTATGTGATGGTAACAAACAACCCGCTTCCCCTTAAATTTCAGTGGCTTTTAACAACAGAGGTTTATGTATTGTACATGTTTTGTGTCTCTCATGACTCAACTAGGGCAAGTGTTCTAGATCCTCCTTGCAGGCTGTGGATGCAGCCACCATTTTTAATGTTGCTCATGGCAGTGGCAATGGAAAAGAGACAGTACGGGAAATTGTCACTAGTTTTTAAAATATTCCAATTCTAACGGCACCTCTCTTTTGCTTACATTTCCTTGGTGAAAGCAAGTCTTGCTGCCACACTCACCCTCAGTGGGGCATGGAAGTTCAAGTCTACATATAATGAATAGGTTTATTATTTTATTTTAAAAGGAATTCGTAAATTATATATCAAAATCACAGCAGTTTTAATTCATAATAGCAAAATATTAATCAATATAATGCATATTTTTTTAAAAAAGCCCTTTGGGTGCTAAATGTAAAGGGTTTCTGAGACCTAAAAGTTTGAGGACAACTGGCTGAAACTATTCCCTCTCACTGAAATGTCCTTTCCTCTTTCTCTTGTTGCTGGAATTCTGTATGTTCTGTCAGGATGAAATCGAATATTACTTCTATGAAAACTTTCTTAGATTACACTCCAACACCAGGAAAACTTGTTCCTACCATACCATCTATTGCCTTTATCGTTCATTTCTAGCATACAGGTGTAGTGATTTCAGAATTGTTAACCTATATCCCCAGGGGAAACAACTTTCTCGACTAAAGTGTGGAGTGTATGTACTATTGCTTTGGCGTTTAGAATTTCAGACTCCACTTATTTTCAGGGTTAGGTCAGCACCTTTTACCCGCACTCCTGTCAGTGAGGTTGTTTCATACATTTGCAACCCAATTCGATTCTGCATTCTATTCTGGGATCCCTCAGCCTTCTAAATAATATTTTTTAAGTTGTATACATTAAAGTTCACTCTTTGTGCTGTAAAGTTTCATGGATTTTGACAAATGTGTAGCATGTACCCACTGTCATGGTATCATATGGAATAGTTTCACGACACTAAATAATCTCTTGTGCCTCCACTCTGTAACACCTCCCCGCCACACACACATACACACCCACCAAACACACACATACACGAACCTCAAACTCCTGGCAACTACTAATCTGTTTATTATCTCTGTATTTTTGCTTTTTCCAGAATGTCTTATAAATGCATCAGTATATAGCCTTTTCAGGCTGGCTGACTCCCATTAGCAATAGGCATTTATGATTCACCGAAGTCTTACATGGCTTGATAGCTCATTTCTTTTTATTGATGAATAATATTCCATTGGGTGGCTGGGCTACAGTTTGTTTATTCATTTACCTATTCAAGAAGATCTTGGGTGCCTCCATTTTTTGGCAATTATTAATAAAGCAGCTATAAACATTTCCATGCAGGCTTTCTTGTAGACACACATTTTAAAATTAGTTGGGTAAATATCAACAAGCACAATTACTGGAATGGTATGGTAAGGGTATGCTTAGTTTTGGTCATTTTCCTACATTGGGCTGGTAGGCTTCTGTTATCACACAGGTGACTTCCCTTCATCCCATCTTTTTAATACTTTTACATCTGGAGATCTTCACCTTTCTCTAAGCTCTTCTACCTAGATTCTTAAGCCTGGACTTTTCCTACCATCTATCTAGCTCTTTGGTTTTCTCCCTCTCCTTCAATTCAACAACATGGGTATGGACCCAGCTCGTCCCCAAAGCCTGCGTGGCCCCAAAGCATCCAATTCTAGGGAATCTTCACCAATGCCTGAGATTTATGGGCCTGAAGAAAATTATGTGTCCTTGCAAATGTCATCTGCTGAGACCCACGACATGGAGACTGGACAGTCCTGATTCTTCCGCAAGCCCCAGAGTAAAACTACTGGCCACGGCTGCAGACAAGAGCACAGAGAAGAAGGAAGAGAAGGTCCTGGTCAAGAAACAGAAGACCAGAACCGCGTTCTCTCAGACGCAGCTGTGTGTGCTCAATGTCAGATTTCAGAGGCAGAAATACCTCAGCCTCCAGCAAGTGCAAGAACTTTCCAACATCCTGAACCTTAGCTACAAACAGGTTAAGACCTGGTTCCAGAACCAGAGAATGAAACGTAAGAGCTGGCAGAAAAACAACTGGCCAAGGAATAGCAACATTGTGACCCAGGGCCCAGCAACTACAGAATATCCGGGCTTCTATTCCTACCACCAAGGATGCCTGGTGAACTCTTCCGGAAACCTGCCCATGTTGGGTAACCAGACCTGGAATAACCCAAGTTGGAGCAACCAGAGCTGGAACAGTCAATCCTGGAGCAAACACCCTTGGAACAGTCAGACCTGGTGCCCCCAAGCCTGGAATAACTAGACTTGGAACAATCAATTCAACAACTATGTTGAGGAATTCCTGCAGTCCCAGATCCAGTTCCAGCAAAATTCTCCTGTCAGGCCACCTTGGAAACTGCTGGGGAAAGCTATAACATAATACAGCAAACTGCTAAGTATTTCAATTCCCAACAGCAAATCATGGATTTATTCCCAAATTACTCTCTGAACATACAGCCTGAAGATTTGTAACGATGGCTGTATTATTCAATTTCAATTTGAGCCGTGACTGTATTACTTCCCTAGAAATTTTCTTTTACAATTATGTATCTCTCTGCCTTGATAAGCTGCTTTTCATTGTGCCTTTTGTGTCAATTTGGGGGTGTATGATTGGTGTCTAATCAAAGAGGTTTCAGAAGCATTGGCTTCTACGGACAACATGATAAAAGATGACTGCGGCTATAGATAACTAGGTTATAATACTATTTTTTGGATATCTTTAGGATCTAGAGCCTAACCTCAAGAAGAGGAAGCAAAAGTACAAAGATGTGTGATGAAGGATTATTCATATTTTCTAGGATGGGGAGGCTTTACTTGTTAAGAACCTCAGTTGTTAAGGTGAAGGGTTAAGCTACAATGTGCTTCACTGATTTCCTCTACCCCTTTTTGCTATTTTACTACAACCCCTAATTTTTTCACCACTCTAGTATTTATAGAAAGATGTTTTGATTTGTCCACATCATAATACTACCAGTTGGCTGGTTCCTTTATAAGTACCAATAAATTTTAAAATTACCCATTTAAAAAAAAAAAAAAAAAGAGTATGCTTAGTTTTGTAAGAAACTGCCCAGCTATCTTCCAAAGTGGCTATACCATTTGCACTCCTAACTGCAATGTATTCCTGCTGCTTACCAGCAATCCTTACCAGTAATTAATATTGTCAGGTTTTCTCTATTTTATTCTTTCTGGTAGTTGTGTAGTGATATCTCCATAAATTTTTTAAACATCTTTATTGGAGTATAATTGCTTTACAATGTTGTGTTAGTTTCTGCTGTATAACAAAGTGAATCAGCTATATGTATACATATATCCCCATATCCCCTCCCTCTTGCACCTCCCTCCCACCCTCCTTATCCCACCCCTCTAGGTGGTCACAAAGCACTGAGCTGATCTCCCTGTGCTATGCAGCTGCTTTCCACTAGCTACCTATTTTACATTTGGTAGTATATATATTTCAGTGCTACTCTCTCACTTCATCCCAGATTACCCTCGCCCCCGCCCCGTGTTCTCAAGTCCATTCTCTACGTCTGCATCTTTATTCCTGTCCTGCCCCTAGGTTCATCAGATCCATTTTTTTTTTAGATTCTGTATATATGTGTTAGCATAAGGTCTTTGTTTTTCTCTTTCTGATTTATTTCACTCTGTAGGACAGACTCTAGGTCCATTCGCCTCACTACAAATAACTCAATTTCGTTTCTTTCTTTTTTTTTTGAGTTTTTTTTTTTAACATCTTTATTGGAGTATAATTGCTTTACAATGGTGTGTTAGTTTCTGCTTTATAACAAAGTGAATTTCATTTCTTTTTATGGCTAATATTCCATTGTATATATGTGCCACATCTTCTTTATCCATTCATCTGTTGATGGACACTTAGTCCGTACATTTTTAATATTGCTTGTTTTGTGTTTATGTGAGAGCCATAATTTTAACTTTCTGAAAAGTACTGACAATTTTACTTCTAGTCTCTCTTTGGTATATAAACCCAACTTTTATGAATGATATGGGAAACAGTCAGAATATGCAATTATATGATCTTCTGAAAAGAATATGGGTATGTATCTGTTTGTGTGTGTGTTGATATAAAGCTGTTATTTATCATATTTAGTCAATTCAAATAGTAGACATATGGATTTAATTAAAAATAAGCAAGTTAATTTGATTTTGCTTTATTTTTCTCTGACATCCACCAGTTAGAAGAGGAGACAATAAAGATTAATTCACTAAACCACTGATATTGATTTATTTTCCTCCAAAGCCTTAGGAAAGCACATGATGTATGAAATTATTGAGGTTATTGTGCAAAGCTGCTGCTGAATCTGAGATACTTGACAGCCACAGAATAAGGAGAAAACTCAGTGTGCTATGTGCTTTGTGCTAAGATAAGTTCAGTTATTTTCAGATCCCTTTCATTTCAGTTGCTATTTAGGATTTATATAATTTGATAACACACTGTTGAGGGCTTATAGATTAACCTGAAATTCATAGACTTTATGGTGAAAAACTTCAAGACATTATAGGCTTACAAGAAACAGTTTTCAGCCTGATAATTATAGAGTTAGGATCAGTAGGGTTTTAAATGGAGAGTGATTGGAGTACAAATGTTATTGGGGGGAAAAGGGATAAGTCAATATGAGATTTGGGGGAAGCTCTTACTCCTTTGATTAATATTTCACCATTCTCATATGAGCTTCAGCACCAAGATAGCAATAAAATAATTCTATAGTTCTTCTCACCAAAAGAGTCTGGAATTTATTTAAGGAAGTAAGCACGGCTTACTGGCTGCATTTGTTATAAAAAAAATTTTTTTTTAATTATACTAATTCTTTACGAATTGGCCCAACATGATGCTAGAAAAGAGATAACAGGATGATTTTACTAGAGAGCCACTCAGTATGGGGCCAATCTGACCAATATGTCCCATTATTACCAGCAAAGGGTAGCTTCATTTTTCTCACTACCAAGTCAGACCCCTCAATGCTTAGGAGGTCTCAGCATCCTTTTCCTCTTGTTTGATGAGATGATTGAATGCAGATACAGACAACAACCTGAGTGGTGATGTAAGCTGTTGAGTATTCATTTGATTTTAAGCATCTTAATAACTACAGTACAGAATAATTATATCTCCTAATTTATACATTCATTATACATTACATCTCTGGAAAGCAGAAGAGAGAAAAATAGTACAATCTTAATATCTGGGCTTTGTTGTCACGGAGACAAGAGTTGGAATCATGCTCTGCTGCTTATGATCTTGAGAAAGTTACATAACTTCTTAGAAATTCATTTTGTTCACCTGTAAAATTGAGACGGTAATATTTATCTAACTGAGTTTTAGTGAGAATTAAATGAAAGGACTAGCACTTTATAATCACTTAAAAAATAATCTCCCTTCTTTCTCAATTTAGTAATTAAAAATCAGTTCTCGAGTACTTCATTGTCACTTGCCTCATGACCTCCTTTTTCTTCAAAAGAAAAAAAAATAGAATTAGGAAATAATGTTTACAGACTGATTTTATTGGGAAAAAATTAGCAAAAGTAGTATAAGAAATATCCACTCCCCCGGCCACCAAAAGAAACAGACTATGTCTTCACAGGAGCATTCTGTCACATCTTTAAGGATCAGATCATTCCAATGCTATTATCTCTTCCATAGCAGCCAGATTGGACATAAATAAAGGAGGCAATTTAAAAATTCTTTTTAAAGTTGGCATTACCTTGCTACCAAAATGTGACAAAGACTGCACACACATACAAAAATTATGGATTTATATTACTATAAATATTGATTAAAAATCACAAACAAAATATTAGCAAATAGAATTCAGTAGCCCATTAAAAAACTAACACATCATGACCAATCGGGTTTTATAACAGGAATACAATATTCGGTCAACATTAGGAAATATATTAATATAATGTATTATATAGATCTATGTTTTGAAATAAATTATATGATCATATGCTTATATGCTAGAAAATTTTTTTTCAAATTCCACACCAATTCTTGATTTTAAGTGTCAATAAGATTGGAATGAATTGATCCTTCTCAGTATGACAAACTATTTATATCTCAAAAAAAGGACCAGTGTCATGCTCAACAAGGACACACTAAAGTTAGGAATAAGGTAAAAATGCCCACCACCATACATATAGCTTAACATTGTACCAAGATATTAAACAATAAAATTTTATGAAAGAAAGAAGTTAGAAGTATAAGAATTTAAAAGAAGGCAAAGAGATCACTATTTGCATATGACATGATTGTATACCCAGAAAAAACCAAGAGAATCAACTGAAAAAAGATCTTTATATGATAACATAATTCAGTAAGTTTGTGGGGTTAAAAAAAATACACAGATGTCAGCAGCTTTGTCAAGTAGGAACAACAACAACAAAAAACAGTTAAATCATAGAAGTAAATAAAATAAATATTATTGATGAGGATACAATACTCAGGAATAATGAAAGAAATCTGCAAAATCTTCATGGGAGAAACTTGGAAACAGTTATTTTATCACTTTAATGCTATGCTGATAAAATAACACTTGGTATCCTAGGGATTCTAAAGTTCACATGTAAAAACAAATAAGAAATATTAGGAAAGCAGCCTCGGGGGAGAAGAAGGAAGAATACAGGAAAGAATTAGTCTTAAAACAAATTACTAAAATATAGTACTGGTGTTTGGATAGATCAATAGGACAATAGTCTATGGAATAACTGAGTTGTGAAGCAGACAGCTATAAAAGATAACATTGGATCCATGTTTCACATTACACATGAGTATAAACTTTAAATTAAACAAGTATTTAAATGTGAAAAATAAACCATACAAGTTTAGAAGACTACATGGGAGGATTTCTCTATAATTTTGGAGTGAGGGTGCCTGTTCTAACTTACTCAAAAGGAAAAAATGGTAAATTTGATTACTTAAACAGTACAAAGTTTTGCAAGGTAAAAAAAAAATTATATATATATATATATATATATGTATATATACATAATATATATACATGGCAAAGTTAAAAGACAATCAACAAATTGGAAAAAATTTGCAACTCATAACACAGGAGAAAAAGACGCTCTACAGGAAGTTGAGAAGAAGAATATTAATAACCTCCAAAAGAAAAATGAGCTAGGGATGTAAACACAGAGCTCATAGAAAAAGTACAAATGTCCCTTAAACATGTAAAAAGCTGCTAAATCTCACTTATGATAAAAGAACTGCAAATTAAAACTAAATTTCAGTACCAGATTTCATTTTTCAGATAAACAAAAATCCCCGAAGTTTGGCAACAGCCATTTTGGTGAGGATATGGGAAAATAGACTCATTTCATTTTTCTCAGGTGACACTACAGAATAGTACAATGGCTAACAAAGGTAATTTGGCAATTTCTCTCTAAGTGAGAAATGCTTTACCTTTTGATTCAGCAATCTCACTCCTTGGAATTTATTCAACAGATGTATCTGCACATGTATAAGACGGTATGTACGGAAGATTACTCATCCGGTATTGTAATAGCAAAACATTAGAAACAAGCCAAGATTCCATCAACAGGAGAATGGTTAAATGATCTACGGTACATCGACAAGATGAAATACTATGTCGTTGTAGGAAATAGAGATGAAATTCTCTATTTACATATATGAACAGTTTTATGAGATATAAGTGAAAAAAAGCAAGATTCAGATCAAAGCGTATGATATTTTTTGATGTACAAGAGGAAACTTAGAATATGTGTTCATATGTTCTTATACTTGCATAGAAACACTGGAGGGATACATAACAATTGAAATTTGTTTGCAGCTGGAGATGTGGTGTGGTCTGAGGATAGAAGTAAGATTGAGATATTTTACAGATGAGCTTTTTTTTTTTTAAACTTCTTTAAACCACGTGAATATTTCTTATTAAATTTTTTTTTCATTTTGGGTCTTGACAATACTTCTTTCCACCAATATCTGGGGTCAAATATTTAGGCTGTGTATTGTCCCCTGGAAAATGCAAAAGTGACCCTACACTCACTGGTCCCTTCACACACATTTCACCTTTGAAAGTGAAATTAATTAATGATGTTCTCTGGCTATTCAGACCCCAGGAAACAAAAAGCCTGCTTTTGCCTTTTATATTCCCCTGTTGAGTTTCCATCTGAGTGATAGAATGCTCTGGGTTTACCTGTGTTTGCAGGCAGAAAACAACAGCAAGCATCCAGCACTCATTTTCCAATATATTTCCTTCTCCACTGAATCTTGAAAAGGTTCCTCCAGGTAAAACTGGTTAGGTTTCCTTTGGTGCTTTCCAAAGATGTCAGATGCAGGCTACAGCCGTTGAGTTTTGTTTTGTTTTGTTTTTAATTGATTGAAGTATAGCATTGGGCTCCCTGACTACCATCTCCTTTCTGAGAGTCTGTATCGTTAAATATTAAGAGAGAATGAACATGCTGCTAATGTTGACAATCAGCTACTTTTTACTGTTTAACCACACATGGTCACAAATAAAAAGTGAAGGACTATTCTGAGTATGGTTAATGGGAAGTAAGCACCAAGACATGAAAGGTGCTGCAACCACTATCTGAAGAAAAAGAATTCACTCAATATGATTTCTTAACTTCATTTCAAATTCCCTCTCATTCTATATGAAATATTGAGTTAAGAGATGAAATAAATTCTTGTGACACTTCCCTTAAGAGTTCCCTTAAAAAGAAAAAGAGTCTTCTCTAAAAGAAAATTATTTTGCAATTATTCATGGAGTGCTTCATAATTCCCATAATTCTTTCTGAAGTTGCAAAAGCAAACGCCCAGATATATAGCAAATATCTAAAATAAAATGTAACTGTTATAATTCCTCTGTTAATTAACACCTCTGTTAATACAAGAAAAATGTGATATAGGTTACGGTAAAATAAGAACCATGAATAAGAGTCACTGAGTTTCTCTGTATCAATTAGGGTAAATCAGGAAAGTAGTCTGCAATGAAGAATCTCTTACGGAAATTAAAGTTTATACAATTTGAGGGAAAATCGGCTTCAGAGGGAAGTTGGAGGAACAGAGGAAAGTCACTAATGAGCTCTCTTGAAACAGGGGCACTGGAGGATAGGGTGGAGTTTGCAGGGAGATCTGGAATTCAGGCGTGTCCAGCCCATGGGGTTAGACTACAAAGGGAAGTGGTAGAAAAGTCTGTGGAAAGCTAGTTCCTCCCAATCTTGTTGCTGTTGGTCAGCAGAGCTAGCAGTTGGGAAAAAGAGGGGACACAGGACAGGAGAGGAAGAGAATAAACTGGGATTCACTAGCACCTCTATATCTGTCTTCTACTGCAGGGAAGAGCAAGGATAAACTCAAACTTGCATGCATCTCCATGCCTGTCTCTCTCTCCATCTAACCACGACAGCCTCAGAGAGTAATGGCTGCCAACACACTCTGCTTCCCAAATCTCACATAAATTTCACTTTTGCACCAATAGGACGCCTGGACCATACAGGGAAGAGGATTCTTAGAAATGCAGTGTCAGCTTAACCAACTTAACACTGAATGATAGCACCACGCAGTACAATTCAATCAACAGGTACTGAGTACTTACTCTGCATCAGGTACTAATCTTATGTTCAGAGGTGAAAGACACTCTCTATCCTCACCAAATAAACCATTTATTAAGGGGACAAAATATGGGGAAAAAATATTGTAATCAGGGTGGGAAGAGTAACTGTCTAACACTGATGGTTGGGTAACTCAACACTATACTCAACCCATTTCTCTCTGGCTCATTATCTCTACCAGAGAAGATGAAAAAACTAATCAGTTTGACAGCCTCTTTTGTAGCTAGGAGTAATCATGTGACAAAATTATTGCAAATTGGATCTAACTGGAATTCTATTTGGTGCTTTGGAAAGGCATTGATTTTTTCTGATGATGGGAGAAAGCACAGCTCTACACCCTTTCTGGCTTTGAATGTGGATGTGAAGTCTGATGCTTTAGGGACCATCTTTCAAGTATGAGGGAAAAGCCAAGAGAATTTCAAAGATGCTGGCCTTGACGTTGCTGATCCACTAAATGCCAACAGACTTCACATTCTAGATTTCTTAATTAGTATGAGAAAACAAACTCATATTTATTTAAGCCCTTGTGCTTTGAGTTTCCCATTACTTGCAGTTAAATGCATCCCTAACTACTTCCTCTATAGAAATAGCTATAGTAAAGAAAAGAGAAAATAAAATCAAGAACAGCTTCCCTAAGGAAGACACAGATGAATTGCTTGTTTAATGTCAAGGTGGATAAAGAAAAATTGTCTAATTTTACCCAGGTATGTAAATACAAAACAACACAATAGATAAGCAGGTATTTTATTACATTAAGGCAAAGATGTTTTTCACAGTTCCTCCATGTCCCAGAAAGTTCAGTATATACCTTCCAGCTGAAAATTAAGGGAAATAAACAGAACCTAATGCTTTTAAACCTTCCCTAATGGCATTGAGATCTGAGTAGAGCAATATTCAGTGGACATTCCATCGTTGATATTGGATGAGTGCTTTGGAGAGAAACATTCAGGACTAGAAATTGCTGGTGAGAACAATGGACTACTATTGGCTGAAGTGTAAATGAGAGAAAATCAGCTAGGGACTGTAGTCAGTAGCCTAAAACATATAATGTTTGTTGGTATGTGTGCCAGCACTTCTTTATGCATCAAAGACAGACATTTTATTTTCTCACTAGAGTCATCTGCTGATCCCAGACTCGCCTTCAGAATCCTTCTCAACACAGGACTTCAGCTAGTCACTATCAGTTAGAATTGGTATGTGAGAAAAAAAATTACTTGCAATCATGATCTTGAAATATTATCAGAGATCTGACTTGAAAAATGAAAACCTTAGGGTAATCCTTACATTTCAGATTAATATAGAAACATAGGCATGTTTGGGATAAAAGAAGAGTTTAATGGTGAAAGGCTTTTGTATCTGATAGTTCTGGGTTTGAATTCTGAATTTTGGATGCTGGTCAGGGGAATTTATCTCTCAGTTTGCACCCTCTTTAAAAATGGGGTACAAATACCTAACTCATAGATATATTGTAAGTAATAATTTATGTGAAAATATCATCTGTAAGATATCTGTGATGATGATAATAATGAGTCAGATCTTTTTAATTGAACTCAAGGAGGAAAAAGCAGTTGCGAGTATCAGATCACACTTTCATCAAATGGAAATTCTTGGACCATATCTAATTTGAATGGCATTTAAGAATATATATGAAATTTACTCAGAAGAACCAAAAGGTAGAGAAGCAGCTCAAAACTGCAAAACAGAAATACCACATTCCTTGGATTAAATATTTTTAAAAGGCTGTTTTAAGGGTAGATGTACTAGGTCTTTGAAATGTGCAATTATTATGCAGAAAAGGATTAATGTGTCTGTCTTCACCTTGAATTTCTAACATTTAAATTTCTAGTTAGGTATATGACCAGCAATCCCTTCTACTTTCATCAAACATGTCCCACTAAGGGATAGATCCAGATTTTGTGAGATCTCAAGCACATACAATTTGTGTGTCTTTCTTTCATGAAAGGAATGCAAAAATTACAAATATAAAATTAGGTTTGAAAATGAATATTCAAGTAAAATAAGAAAAGAAATCACAATAAATTACTGTAATAAATGACTCAGGCCCCTTTTTCTGAGATCTCTTTAGGCAACTTACAAGTAATTCTTAGAGATGTTTTCTGGTTGCTACCTGGCTTTTCATACCTGAAACACTGCCCAACTCTTAACAACTCCCTGAAACACTGCCCAGCTCTTATCAACTCCCAGCACTCACAGGGGCAGGAGGCAGTGGGGACACTGAAGCTGAAGATTCATCAAATTCACAGCAAATCTACCTCTGGTTCCATTCTAAGTCATTCTAGGTCATAATGAACTAGCAAAGCAATAGCAAATTCAGTTCTTACTGCATTTGAATGTTTTTCTTTAAGTATTATGCATTTTTTTTGGATGCAGACAATTTTTAAAGTCTTTATTGAATTTGTTACAATACTGTTTCTGTTTTATGTTTTTGGTTTTTTGGCCACGAGGCATGTGGGATCTTAGTTCCCCGACCAGGGATCGAAACTGCACCCCCTGCATTGGAAGGTGAAGTCTTAACCACTGGACTGCCAGAGAAGTCCCATTAAGCATTGTGCATTGGCAACCAAATTTAAAATAACTGCCTAGTCTACTTTTTAGTAACTTAGTCCTTCTAGAGGAGTTGTTTTCAACACTAGCCACACAAAATGATCCAGGGCACTGTTAAAAAATACCAGTGCCAGGGCCTCACTCCAAGAGTTTCTGATATAACTGGTCCTACTGGGGCCTAAGAATCAGTATTTAAAAGCTCTTGAGGTAGTTTTTCTGTGAAGCCAGGGTTAAGAATCACTGACCTAGGGAGTTGAAAGATTCTAAAATATTTATCATGTTTGGTTAATAAAATCTGCATTGTAACTGGTGGTTGAAAATTAAACAGTATATATCTATTAATTTCAGATTGCTGAAAAGATCAAACTGTATACAGATACTAAGTGCCCACTTAAGAATGACCCAAACAGGGGAGAGAGGAGGGACAGAAAGGAAATTTGGAAAACTTCCTATTTCCTTTTGTCCTAGAAAGTAGGAATCAGACAAATAAGAAAGGACACAATACATATTGATACACTTTTGTCGACTACAGTCACAAACTAAAAAGGGAACATTTAAAAATAAATGAAAAAGAAAAGCACTGAGCAAGGTAATGGAATATGAGTAGATGTTAAATATTCCTGTATGACTCAAAATTGCTAGTTGTAGCACATCTGTAGGTGGGTTTTTTTTTTTTTTTTTTCAGACATCAAATTAATCTGACAGCATGACAGGTTATGACATGATAAGTTCTGTCATTTTTATTTTTCTTTCTTCCTTCTCTATCTGTTTTGTTTAATAGCAAACATGAATTTTCCTGGACACTACTGTAGCAATTATCATTCAGCCATTCAGTCTATCAAGAGGAGGACAGGATGGCAAAATAATTAAATAAAATAAAACTGTAGTTCAATATAAGGTAAAAAAAGAAATTACTTGTCCCATTTAAAAAAAAAAAAAAGTAGAAAGTCAGTTTGGGAAAGAATTTAAAAAAATCTCCTATTTTTGATATTCAATGTGATTCGATTTAGCTCCAGAGTTGGCAAAGACTGAAAGGGAAAAATGGTGTCTGTACAGATCAAAATAGAGTCAAGAAAATGACCTAATTTAGTTGTTTTCAAAATTTCTTTTTGCTCTGGAATCCTTTATTTCAACAAAATCTTAGTCAAAAGCTCAATATGGAAAACAAAAATAACAGAGTTGGCCTCGGTGAGAAGAAACTCGGGAAAGTTGAGATAAGACCCTTGGTGGGTTGGGATGAATGTGCCTCATGACTTTTACACTTTCAGCAACCCTTGTAACACATCCTCAGAGCCATAAGAAAGATGTGGAAAACAGTTTGAAAGCCACTAATCCAGAGAATTCAGATTCCAGATTCTGCTGCTAACAAAAGAGCCTTTTTTTAAAGAGAAGATGATCTTTTTCACTGGTAACAATAGATATAAGCAAATATATATATATATATATATATATATATATATATATATATATAGTGCTTTTTTAAAAAAATTTTACTAATGTGCAAACTCTATGGCTCTAAAATAATCCATTAAAATGTGGAACTGAATTTGTGGCACATTTACTGAGCACCTCTATATGTTAAGAATTCTACTAGAAGCTACAGGTATCAAGGACTAAGTAAAATGAAGGAGTGGGTAGAAAGGGAAGGGAGAAAGATCTTTTAATCAATTTTATTTATTGACTATTGCTTGACCATCTATTGTGTTCCAGACACTGTTCTAGACACTTAAAAAAAACAAAAACAAAAACATAAAATTTCCTAACAACAAATAAGCCCTCCAAAGAACTTATGTTCCATCATGGGAAGATAAAAAATAAATAATAAACACTAGGAATAAGTGAGAAGGTGACATCCATGGAGTAAAAGGGTTTGGGAATGCTGGAGGTATAGTTACAATTTCAAATAGGAAGATCACAATAAGTCTTCTTGAGAAGGCACATTTGAGAAAGACCTGAAGTAGAGAAAGGAGTAAACTATGAGGATATCTGAGAACACTATTCCAAGCAGAGGAAAGAACCAGTAGATAGGCCCTGTGTTGAGAGAGAGTTCTGTTGGAGGATTGGTGTGGTAACTAACATGATTTAAGAGAAAGATTAGTAGGACCGGGGGTCAGAAAGGTAAAGAGGTATGGATGGAGTGTGGTTAATCACACAGACCCCATAGACCATTGTATAGCTATTACTCTGAGTGAAATTGTGACCTAATCCAAGGATTTGAGCAGAGGAGTGATAAGCTTTGACTTTCATACTAAAAGGATTATTCTAGTTGCTGTGCTGAGATTAGGTAGGGCTT
This sequence comes from Balaenoptera ricei, assembly GCF_028023285.1. Classification (NCBI taxonomy): domain Eukaryota; kingdom Metazoa; phylum Chordata; class Mammalia; order Artiodactyla; family Balaenopteridae; genus Balaenoptera; species Balaenoptera ricei. Next base: position 84,663,548 of record NC_082646.1, on the reverse strand, counting down.
GGGGACAGGGTCAAGTATGGAAGCAAGAGGGCCATTTAGAAGGCCATTTGCAATAGCATAAGTGTGAAAATGAGGGTGGTTTAGATTAGGGAGGTGAAGAGATTTAGAAGTATTTTTGGATTTTTTAAGATGGAGATAATAGAATTTCATGGTCAACTGAATGGATGGATGGTATGAGAGAAAGAGTCAGGAGCCAAGGATTACTCCAAGATTTTTGGCCAGGGAAATTGGAATAATGGATCTCTCAATGCTTTTGCTCATTTTACTTCTTCCACTGATGATGCTTTTCCTTTAGTTTCTCCATTTTAAAATCCTATCAGTCTTTCAGGTAATGACTAATATGCTCTTTGCTTCCAGAAACCTTTCCTGTTCTCTCAAGATGAAAAGATTGTCTTTCTTTTCATACAGCCACAGTCTTTTTTGATGCCTTTCTCATGGTATATATCAATACCAACTTCATATTAGAACTTTTTGTGATGCTGTCTAGCTTTCCTACTAGACCGCCAGTATTTTCAGGAGAGGAAATAAAAGTTGATAACAAGCATGGTCCCTGACATATAAGAGGGGCACAATATTAATGCATAAATGACATTTTCCGGAATATATTTGTGAGTTGAAATGTGGCCTTTCTTCATTCATCTGTATCCCTTTATTTACATTGGTGGTTACTTTTTTCACAACAGTTATAACCAGAATATAGATTCAATGGAGGACAAGGATAAGTTACTAAGGCTAATAGTTTGACAAAGAAGAGATGATGGTGGCTATTTTAATTTTGTGAAGAAAAGGGCAATCACAGGAAGTGGAGGAAAGCCTATTTTATTGAACACTTACTGTTATGTGTCAAGTGCTTTATGTCTGATCCTCTTTTACCCTCAAAAGTGTGTATAAGCTATGTGCTCAGTATTTCCATTTTGCAGATAAGAGAGATGATAATCAAAGAAGTGAAATAACCTTCCAAAAGTCACATAATTCATGTGGTACAGGGACTCAAGTCCTTTGATCCTCGAATCTATGCCTTTTCCTTTTGTATCACACTGCCTCTCCAGATCTTTGGACTTTCTTTCCATGCTATAAATTCAATGAAAATGTTTTGAAGGTTTATTTTACTTAAATTCAAATTTATGGAAAATTTAAAGTCAAGTAAACAACTCTGCATACAGGGTCTGGAGCAACTGAAGGTTACCGGGGAACTTATTGTGAAGGGCACTGCAGGCTTCAGGTCAGGAAGCAAAAGTATAAGACTCCATGGTAGTTGGCAAACACAAAGAATTATTTACATAAGCCCCACCTCCCTGCTAAAAAAGTTCACCATAACATGGAAAGAAAATTACTTCTAATTAGAAGTAATAAAGTGGTTCTTAAGCAGTTGACTTGCTTTTCACACTCCTTTCCAGGAAATATCTCTAGGAGCCCTAAAGCTGTTTTGATTCTGAATGTGTTTATTTTAATAAAGCTACTTTTTAAATGATCATACAGAATAGTAAGTTTTGAAAGACAGAACCTTCTCTGTTATAGCCCTGAAATTCAGAACAAAGTTGAGCAGTAAACTGATGTTCAGAGAAGGTGTAAAAATAGAATCTTGGAACCCTTCTGGGCATTAGTATCACATTTTTTTTTCCTACAGAAGAAAGGAACTTTCTGTTACCTCATAGTCTCTCCATCAGCAACTGAGATCAAAGGAAAATCATCTTTTTTTAAGTTGGCATGGGAAATGTAGCCAGAAATTTGGCCAAAGTTTTGCCTTAGATTGGTTTAAGGCTGAGCTCAATCTGAGATGTTGAGAAGAGGGGAAATTTGCCATTTCCTGAAAATGCAAACTATAGTAATGATTCATCTTTTAACTAAATGCATTAAGGGCATACTCTGTGTCGAGGCCTGTGGCCGATAATTGGGATCCAGAGATAAAACAAAGAGTCCCCATCCTCAAGGGGCTCTATCTGTTAGGTGAGTTACATGTAGAAATTTGGAGACTTGGGAGATAACAGGCTGGAGGTGGTTTAACTTACTTGGGTCATTTAATAAAAGGCTTATACTTTTATAAGAAGGAAGTTTCCCTTCCCAAACTCGAAAGGAAAGGAAAACACTAAATGCTTAGGACATGTATATTAAATAAATTATTCAACTTTAGAAGTTCACACTTGAAGGAGTTAATGCGAGAACTGCCATCTTGAAGCATTAGGAAGAGTGGATCTCTCCCTAATCCTGCAATAGAATCACAGAAGCTCATGGGTATGGCCATGGAATTTCTATTTTTAAAAAATCTTCCAGATGATTCTAATGCTCAGCCAAGACTGAAAACCATTGATTAAGCCACACAGGAGACAGGGATTTCCTGCAAAGAAGAGAAAAGTAGGTAGAGAAAAATATTCAATTTTGGTTGGGGTTCTAGGGAAATTGGGAAACAAAGACAAAAGGCGACTAAAAAGTGGAAAAGGGTGAGGAAAGACAAAGAAGGAGAAAGATATGAATTCACGTTCTTGTTCCTGAAACAGTGGCACGATTGTTTCTGATCCTCTCTCTTTTTGTGGATTCATTTTACCAAGCAGATTCCTGTATTTGATTAAACCTTAGTCTTTCCTTAAGAATGGGGATTTACGGCTGATTTGTCTTTGTATTCTTTCCAGTGAGCCATTCCCCCTTTATCTGAACCCTCCTGGAGAACAACATAGCAATTGGAAAACACATAAGCTCCTTTCTCAAATGTTGACGTATTTGTTACATGCCCACACACACACGTACACACATCTGTCTGTCTGTCTGTCTGTCTCTCTAGCTATAGAAAGAGAGCGAGAAAACACCCACCTATTCTGTGCTGTAACTTCACATTCTTAGGAGGAGGCTGTGGATCCATCAAGTGAAGATGAACTCTACTGTTATTGGTTGAATTATGTCCCCACAAATGGAATACGTTGAAGTCCTAATCCCTAGTACCTGTGACTGTGACCTCATTTTGAAACCAAGCGGGGACCTTTGTGGCTCCTGGGCACGGAAGCCTTTTTGTCCCTCATTTCTTGTAGGCAAGACTCCAGCCTCCATGACTTTCCCTGAGTTCCAAAGGGCAGATTCAAACAGTTGCTAATCAAGGGAGGAGCAGCCATGAAACCACCTGAGGCAAGATTAAAGGGACCAGAGAAGCTCATCAAGATTAGGAGACTGACCACCTGAAATCCTGCACATACCTTAATCTTGTCAGCAAGCCCACTCTTGAACCTTTTCCATTAAATTCCACACGAAACTCCCCTGGATTGGGAAGCAAAGTTTTTCGAGGCAGGAGCCCTCCGTGTATCCCTTTGCCTGGCAAAGCAATAAAGCTATCCTTTCCTACTTCACCCAGATGTCTCTCTCTGAGATTCGATGCAGCACCAGTGCACAGAGAGACTGAGCTTTTGGCATCATTTTGGAAATAGAGTCTTTGTACATGTAATCAAGTCAAGATGAGGTCATTAGGGTAAGCCTTAATCCAATATTACTTGTGTCTGTATAAGAAGGGAAGACAGAGACATAGACAGACACACACAAGGAGAATGTCATGTGATTACAGAGGCAGAGATTGAAGTATTGAAGCTGCAAGTCAAGGAACATCTGGGGCTACCAGAAGCTGGAAGAGGCAAAGAAGTTTTTTTCTCCTGGAGGCTTTGGAGGGAACATAGCCCTCTGCCAACACTTTAATTTCAAACTCTAGCCCCCAGAATGGTGAAAGAATAAATTTCTATTGTTTTAAGACACCACATTTGTAGCACTTTATTACAGCAGTTTTAGGAAACCATACACCTACCTTTACATGATAGGAAATGGATATCATCTACCTTATTAGGCAGTGGATGAAATCCATAGAGATTTATCTTAAAAAATGAAGAAAATGTGTCCATTGCTTTCTTTCTTTTATAATCCATCATGTAGAGACATAACTAAATAAGCAATCACATAACGTGAGATATTTGTTGAGTGGGAAAGAACTTACAAGTTGTCACGAGAACACATAACAAGGACTCCTAACTTAGCCAGTAGAGATAGAGGTTTCAAGAGACATCAAAGAAAGGCTTCCATGAAGAAGGGCTATTTAAGATGATATTTGAAAGAAATAAATCAGCCACACAACTCAGAAGGAAGGGTGTTCTGGGGAAAAGGAAAATGTGTAATTGGGCCTAGACTTGAGACATCCTTAGTGTAGTTGAGAAGCACACAAATGTGGTTGTAGGCTGGAGTCTCTCATACATAGTCCTGTTAAAGGATGTCATTTACTCACTGTGATATTTGGCCACTGTATTTTTGTCCCTTCACCTTTCCTTGGAATTCCTTTAGCATCTCAACTTAAGACCAGAATTTCCTTGGTTTTCATTAGTCTTTTTTATTTTGTAAGCTCTGATCCAGGAATTTAAGTTCTGGAAATGAATTCCAAAGGACACTAGTATTAGACATAACCCTGGTTGAAAGGGAAAATGAGGCTGTTTACTTTCTGCCTCTAGGTTGCCATGTCAGGGGATGTTTATAGAAGGCTGTGGGAGGACATAGACAAAAGGTCTGGAGAAAGCTTAAGACAACAGTTCTCAAATTACCACCTGAAGAAAAATATTCAATGCATTAACATATTCTATCATTAAAAGGCTCCATGGTCAAATAAACATGAGGAATGCTGAATTGTAAACTTAACAGATTTTTTGTTCATTTGCTTTGCTGTAAGAATCTCAGAGACTCTAATTCATAAAGAGAATTGTGAATCTCCAGAGTAAATTATAGTATCAGTTGTCTCCATTGTTTTTTGTTTTGTCTTGTTTTGTTTTAAACATTTTGCAGAATGCAGAAGGTATTTGTTGCTTATTCATTTGCTTATTTTTATGTTTGAAGATTCTGATTTAGGGTGAGTCTTTATGTAAATCAGGGCTCTGACTCATACCACAGACGCCAAAAAGATTAGATATTTGCGATATTTGTTTTCCTTGAAACAAGGCAACTAGAATTTGAGGAAGTGACCTAAGCTTGGCCAACAGGGTTCTCTTGCAAGTTTCTTTAAATCTGGAACCAACAATAACAGAAAGCAGAGGACATCTGGAATTCACCTAGAGTGGTGACAGCACCTGATAACCATTGCATTGGTGATAGTGGTAGTTAGTGGCAGCGGGCAGGTAGCAGTTTCTCTTTACCCTGACTGCTACGGTGCTCCCAGTTGCATTGGATCCTGCCATTAACCAAGGTAGATGCTGTCTACTTAGGAACTTAACCCCTATCCTTCCAATACAGTCCTTTTTCCTTTACCAGAATCAAGTTTCTGTTGGTTACAACCAAGGGTATGGTCACAGGGAACCTCTGATTGTAGTGCTGCAAGGAAAATACTTTGGGGAAAAATACTTTAGGAATACATGCATATACCCCAAATAATATCATGGGTCATGTCCTTTTAGCCATCTCTAACCAAGGCCCAGCTTCCTTCAATAACACAATCTCTTCTAATGCCTCCTAGAGGCTTAAGAAAGGAAAATCTATTGTAAGTGAGGAGGTGGAAAAAAGGGAATCCTTGTACAATGTTGGTGGGAATGTAAATTGGTGCAGCCACTGTGGAAAACAGTATGGAGGTTCCTTAAAAAACTAAAAATAGCCTTGGGGTAGCCGTGTGGCTGACAGGGTCTTGGTGCTATGGTCTGGTGTGAAGCCTGAGCCTCTGAAGTGGGAGAGCCAAGTTCAGGATGTTGGACAACAAGAGACCTCCCAGGCCCATGTAATATCAATAGGCAAGTTCTCCCAGAGATCTCCGTCTCAACGCTAAGACCCAGCTCCACCTAATGGCCAGCAAGCACCAGTACTGGAACCCCATGCCAATCAACTAGAAAGACAAGAACATAACCCCACCAATTAGCAGAGAGACTGCCTAAAATCATACTAAGTTCACAGACACCCCAAAACACATCACTGAACATGGCGCTGCCCACCAGAAAGACAAGATCCAGCCCCACCCACCAGAACACAGGCACCAGTCCCCTCCACCAGGAAGCCTACACAAGGCACTGAACCAAAGTCACCCACTGGGGGCACACACCAAAAACAACAGGAACTATGAACCTGCAGCCTGTGAAAAGGAGACCCCAAACACAGTAAGTTAAACAAAATGACAAGACAGAGAAATACGCAGCAGATGAAGGAGCAAGGTAAAAATCCACCAGTCCAAACAAATGAAGAGGACATAGGCAATCTACCTGAAAAAGAATTCAGAGTAATGATAGTAAAGATGATCCAAAATCTTGGAAATAGAATGGAGAAAATACAAGAAACCTTTAACAAGGACCTAGAAGAACTAAAGAGCAAACAATGATGAGCAACACAATAAATGAAATTAAAAATTCTCTAGAAGGAATCAATAGCAGAATAACTGAGGCAGAAGAACAGATAAGTGGCCTGGAAGGTAAAATAGAGGAATAACTGTCACAGAGCAGAATAAAGAAAAAAAGAGTGAAAAGAATTGAGGGCAGTCTCAGAGACATCTGGGACAACATTAAATGCACCAACATTCGAATTATAGGGGTTGCAGAAGAAGAAGAGAAAAAGAAAGGGTTTGAGAAAATATTTGAAGAGATTATAGTTGAAAACTTATAACATGCGAAAGGAAATAGTCAATCAAGTCCAGGAAGCACAGAGGGTCCCATACAGGATAAATCCAAGGAGAAACATGCCAAGACATACTAATCAAACTATCAAAAATTAAAAACAAAGAGAAAATATTAAAAGCAACAAATAACATACAAGGGAATTCCCGTAAGGTTAATAGCTGATCTTTCAGCAGAAACTCTGCAAGCCAGAAGGGAGTGGTGGGACATATTTAAAGCGATGAATGGGAAAAATCTACAACCAAGATTACTCTACCCAGCAAGGAACTCATTCAGATTCGACAGACAAATTAAAATCTTTACAGACAAGCAAAAGCTAAGAGAATTCAGGACCACCAAACCAGCTTTACAACAAATACTAAAGGAACTTCTCTAGGCAGGAAACACAAGAGAAGGAAAAGACCTACAATAACAAACCCAAAACAATTAAGAAAATGGTAATAGGAACATACATATTGATAATTACCTTAAATGTAAATGGATTAAATGCTACAACCAAAAGACATTGACTGGCTGAATGGATACAAAAACAAGACCTGTATATATGCTGTCTACAAGAGACCCACTTCAGACTTAGGGACACATACAGACTGAAAGTGAGGGGATGGAAAAAGATATTCCATGCAAATGGAAATCAAAAGAAAGCTGGGTGGCAATTCTCATATCAGATAAAATAGACTTTAAAATAAAGACTATTACAAGAGACAAAGAAGGGCACTACATAATGATCAAGGGATCAATCCAAAAAGAAGATAAAACAATTGTAAATATTTATGCACCCAACATAGGAGCACTTCAATAGCTAAGGCAAATGCTAACAGCCATAAAAGGGGAAATCAACAGTAACACAATCATAGTAGGGGACTTTAACACCCCACTTTCAGCAATGGACAGATCAACCAAAATGAAAATAAATAAGGAAACACAAAATTTAAATAACACATTAGACAACATGGACTTAATTGATATTTATAAGACATTCCATCCAAAAACAACAGAATACACTTTCTTCTCAAGTGCTCATGGAACATTCTCCAGGATAGATCATATCTTGGGTCACAAATCAAGCCTTGGTAAATTTAAGAAAATTGAAAACATATCAAATATCTTTTCCAACCACAATGCTATGAGACTAGATATCAATTACAGGAAAAAAAATCTGTAAAAAATACGAACACATTGAGGCTAAACAATACGCTACTAAATAACCAAGAGATCACTGAGGAAATCAAAAAATACCTAGAAACAAATGACAGTGAAAACAAGATGACCCAAAACCTATGGGATGCAGCAAAAACAGTTCTAGGAGGGACGTTTATACCAATACAATCCTACCTCAAGAAACAAGAAAAATTTCAAATAAACAACCTAACCTTACACCTAAAGCAATTACAGAAAGAAGAACAAAAAAATCCCGAAAGTTAGCAGAGGGAAAGAAATCATAAAGATCAGAGCAAAAATAAATGAAAAAGAAATGAAGGACACAATAGCAAAGATCAATAAAACTAAAAGCTGGGATAAACCATTAGGCAGACTCATCAAGACAAAAAGGGAGAAGACTTAAATCAACAGGATTAGAAATGAAAAAGGAGAAGTAACAACTGACACTGCAGAAATAGAAAGGATCATGAGAGATTACTGCAAGCAACTATATGCCAATAACCTGGACAACCTGGAAGAAATGGACAAATTCTTAGAAAAGCACAACATTCCGAGATGGAACCAGGAAGAAATAGAAAATATAAACAGACCAATCACAAGCACTGAAATTGAAACTGTGATTAAATATCTTCCAACAAACAAAAACCCAGGACCAGATGGCTTCATAGGCAAATTCTATCAAACATTTAGAGAAGAGCTAACATCTATCCTTCTCAAACTCTTCCAAAATACAGCAGAGGGAGGAACACTCCCAAACTCATTCTATGAGGCCACCATCACCCTGATACCAAAACCAGACAAAGATGTCACAAAAATAGAAAACTACAGACCAATATCACTGAGGAACATAGATGCAAAAATCCTCAACAAAATACTAGCAAACAGAATCCAACAACACATTAAAAGGATCATACACCATGAACAAGTGGGGTTTATCCCAGGAATGCAAGGATTCTTCAATATATGCAAATCAATCAATGTGATACACCATATTAACAAATTGAAGGATAAAAACCATATGATCATCTCAATAGATGCAGAAAAAGCTTTTGACAAAATTCAACACCCATTTATGATAAAAACTCTCCAGAAAGTAAGCATAGAGGGAACCTACCTCAACATAATAAAGGCCATATATGACAAACCCACAGCCAACATCGTTCTCAATGGTGAAAAACTGAAACCATTTCCTCTAAGATCAGGAACAAACAAGGTTGCCCACTCTCACTGCTATTATAAACCATAGTTTTGGAAGTTTTAGCTACAGCAATCAGAGAAGAAAAAGAAATAAAAAGAATCCAAATCGGAAAAGAAGAAGCAAAGCTGTCACTGTTTGCAGTTGACATGCTACTATACATAGAGAATCCTAAAGACGCTACCAGAAAACTAGTAGAGCTAATCAATGAATTTGGTAAAATAACAGGATACAAAATTAATGCACAGAAATCTCTAACATTCCTATACGCTAATGATGAAAAATCTGAAAGAGAAAGTAAGGAAACGTGCCCATTTACCATTGCAACAAAAAGAATAAAATACCTAGGAATAAATCTACATAAAGAGACAAAAGACCTGTATGCAGAAAATTATAAGACACTGATGAAAGAAATTACAGATGGTATAAACAGATGGAGATATATACCATGTTCTTGGATTGGAAGAATCAGCATTGTGAAAATGACTATACTACCCAAAACAAACTACAGATTCAATGCAATCCATATCAAAGTACCAATGGCATTTTTCACAGAACTAGAACAAATTTCACAATTTGTATGGAAACACAAAAGACCTCGAACAGTCAAAGCAATCTTGAGAAAGAAAAACGGAGCCGAAGGAATAAGGATCCCAGACTTAAGACTATACTACAAAGGTACAGTAATCAAGACAGTATGGTACTGGCACAAAAACAGTACTATAGATCAATGGAACAGGATAGAAAGCCCAGAGAAAACCCCACACATATCTGGTCACCTTTTCTTTGATAAAGGAGGCAAGAATATACAATGGGGAAGAGACAGCCTCTTCAATAAGTGTTGCTGGGAAAACTGGACAGCTATATGTAAAAGAATGAAATTAGAATGCTCCCTAACAATGTATACAAAAATAAACTCAAAATGGATTAAAGACCTAAATGTAAGTCCAGACAGTATAAAACTCTTAGAGGAATACATAGGCAGAACACTCTATGACACAGCAAGATTCTTTTTGACCCACCTCTTAGAGAAATGGAAATAAAAACAAAAATAAACAAATGGGACCTGATGAAACTTAACAGCTTTTGCATAGCAAAGGAAACCATAAACAAGATGAAAAGACAACCCTCAGAATGGGAGAAAATATTTGTAAATGAAGCAACTGACAAAGGATCAAGCTCCAAAATTTACAAGCAACTCATGCAGTGCAGTATCAAAAAAACAAACAACCCAATCCAAAAATGGGCAGAATACTTAAATAGACATTTACCCAAAGAAGATATACAGATTGCCAACAAACACATGAAAGGATGCTCAACATCACTAATCATTAGAGAAATTCAAGTCAAAACTACAATGAGGTATCACCTCACAGCAGTCAGAATGGCCATCATCAAAATATCTACAAACAGTAAGTGGTGGAGAGGGTGTGGAGAAAAGGGAACCCTCTTGCACTGCTGGTGGGAAGGTAAATTGGTACAGCCACTATGGAGAACAATATGGAGGTTCCTTAAAAAACTAAAAATAGAACTACCATATGATCCAGCAATCCCACCACTGGGCATATACTCTGAGAAAACCATAATTCAAAAACAGACATGTACCACAGTGTTCATTGCAACACTATTTACAATAGCCAGGACATGGAAGCAACCTAAGTGTCCATTGAGAGATGAATGGATTAAGAAGATGTGGCACATATATACAATGGAATATTACTCAGCCATAAAAAGAAACAAAATTGAGTCACTTGTTTTGAGGTGGATGGACCTAGAGTCTGTCATACAGAGTGAAGTAAGTCAGAAAGAGAAAAATAAATACTGTATGCTGAAACATATATATAGAATCTAAAAAAAAAAAAAAAAGTGGTCCTGGTGAACCTAGGGGGAAGACAGGAATAAAAACAGATGCAGATGTAGAGAATGGACTTGAGGACATGGGGAGGGGGAAGTGTAAGCTGGGACCAAGTGAGAGAGTGGCATAGACTTATATACACTACCAAATGTAAAATAGATAGCTAGTGGGAAGCAGCTGCATAACACAGGGAGATCAGCTCGGTGCTTTGTGACCACCTAGAGGGGTGGGATAGGGAGGGTGGGAGGGAGACACAAGAGGGAGGGGATATGGTGATATATGTATATATATAGCTGATTAACTTTGTTATACAGCAGAAACTAACACAACACTGTAAAGCAATTATACTCCAATAAAGATGTTAAAAAAAAAAAAAAAAGAAATGACACAGCAATCCATTTTTGGGTATATATCGGAAAAAACCAAAAACACTAATTTGAAAAGATATATGCACCCCAATGTTCAAAGCAGCATTATTTACAGTTGCCAAGTATGGGAACAACCTAAGTGTCCATCAGCAGATGAATGGGTAAAGAAGATGTGAGATATATATATATATACATATATATATATACACACACACACACACACACACAAACACACACACACACACACACACACACACACACACGCACAATGGAATACTACGCAGCCATAAAAAAGAATGAAATTTTGCCATTTGCAGCAATATGGATAGACTTGGAGGGCCTTATGTTAAGTGAAATAAGTCAGAGAAAAACAAATACTGTGTTATATCACTTATATGTGGAATCTAAAAAATACAGGAAACTAGTGAATATAATAAAAAAGAAGCAGACAGAGATATAGAGAGCAAAGTAGTGGCTACCGGTTGGGGAGAGATGGGCAATATATGGGTAGGGGATTAAGATGTACAAACTATTAGGTGTAAAATAAGCTACAAGGATATATTACAGAACATGGGGAACATAGCCAATATTTTTTAATATCTATGATTGGAATATAACCTTTAAAACTGTGAACCACTATATTGTTTACCTGTAACTTATATAATATTGCACATCAACTATATATAATTTTAAAAATAAATAAATAAAAGAAGGAAAAAAAAAAAGAAAGGAGGATCTATGTCATGTGCTCCTGAAGGCAGCCCATACACTCTATCTTAGCATGTATTTCAGGCCCACAGACATCAAACATAGAAAACTTCTAACCTTTCCCCACATGAGTCATTTGTTCTTATCCTGGCTCCACTGAGAAAAAATCAGGCTCTTTGTGACAGATAGAATGTTACCCTTTATTGCTTCTGCTGTATGAAACAATACAGCTGGTGTAGGCTATAAAGTTGGGCAGACCTGGGATGGAGTCCTACTTTGGCAAGTACTTGTTGATTGAAGTACAGCAAGAAGAGATGTCAGTACAACATCTTTCAGGGTGTGTTTCTTTTGATGAATTCCCTGAAAAAGTTGATGGTAAATTATCTTCATCTTAGACATGGATAATTGTGTACTCAAGTTCTCCAAATGTTTAAGTATAGGGCTTAGCATCTCTATTATTCAGTAACAGTATTGCTTTGGGTTAAATTACTTAACTTCCCTAAGACTCAGGGACTTATGTGTAAAATGAAATGCAATAGTGAGGTTTCTGTTACAAATGCCAGAAAACCTGGCCTAACCTGGGTTAAGCTGAAAATATATTTTTTATATAACTGAACAGATCAAAGATGATCATTGATTTCAGATGAGGCTTGATCCAGGATTCAAACAATATCACTTGGATCCAATTTCTATCTCTATTTTTTATAGTTTCACTTTACTGTTTTTTCCCTCCATCCTAAGCAATTTATTTTCTTAAGATACCCAAACCAGCAACTCCCAAGAACACATCCAAGCTCAGACACAGGAGACAATAAGAATGTTTCTGGGCTTCCCTGGTGGCGCAGTGGTTGAGAATCTGCCTGCTAATGCAGGGGACACAGGTTTGCGCCCTGGTCTGGGAGGATCCCACATGCCGCGGAGCAACTAGGCCCGTGAGCCACAACTACTGAGCCTGCGCGTCTGGAGCCTGTGCTCCGCAACAAGAGAGGCCACAATAGTGAGAGGACCGCGCACCGCGATGAGGAGTGGCCCCTGCTTGCCGCAACTACAGAAAGTCCTAGCACAGAAACGAAGACCCAACACAGTAATCAATCAATCAATCAATCAATCAATCTTTAAAAAAAAAAAAAAAAAGAATGTTTCTTTCTGAGAAGTTCCAGCTTAAATGACATTGTCATTCATATTGTTTACGAACTGCCGATAGGCTCAAATTTGTCACATGCTTCACCTCTAGTGTCAATCCACAGGAATTTAATTAACAAAGTGGGAAAATGTGGCTCCTCAGAAGGAAATTACGGTTTCCTAAACAGGGTTAGAATCAATGGATATTAGGATGCAAAAATAGCAGAGAGCTACAGTACCTTAGACTTCTGCTAAAGCTTGTATAAGATAATACGTATAAACTATTCAGCACAATGTGTGTGGCACGTGGGGGGAACTGAGCCATTTCATAACATTGCTATTCTACAAGTGCATGATGCTTAAGTATAATCTATATTAAAGCCCTAATCATTCACATCAAAGACAAGAAGATGTGCTAAAATTTTGTCACAATGCTAAAACATTAAGCTTTTCATATACAATGTGAGGTGGGAAAAGATAAAAAAAATCTTGTGTGACCATGAAGAACGTTCTACTTGATTCTTCTTTTTGATATTTCTTTTTGGAGGATCAAACTCTTGGTCTGTCCTCTCTCATGCTGCTGGCAGTAAAAGGGGCCTGGAATCTGCCACTTGGAGGGTTGCATTCTCCTAACCTATCTTGGAATTCTGTCTTGGCAACTAAAGAGGGGTCCAGGGGGTACGAAGTCTGGGCAGCCTATTTGACTTGCATTTTTTTATTAAAAAAAAAATGTTCTTGTGGCTTCCATATTTTCTCTTCCAGTTGACTAGGAGACTCTGCTAGGGCAGATTGCCTAATTTCAGCTACAAACATAGAGTGTTCACAAGCCTGACATATTGTTTTGGTCTCTCTTTTAGATGTTCAGCATTTGAGACTATAGTCATGATTCAGAAGTTTCAGATGGCAGCTATGTCTTTCTTGGAGATCCAACTACCTGAAGAGATAGCTCTTTCCTTTCCATGGACAGATTAGGATTCAAATACCAATCATGGAGATAGAAAATGGCTCTTTCTTTCTGTCCCTCAGGCTTTACTCAACTCTCCAGTTACTTTGTGGCCCCAGTGTTGAGCTGAGCAAATAAGGGGGTGCTGGCAGTGTCTACCTGATGCCAGTTCAGGAAATGAAGCAGGAAGAGGAGGCCAGTCACATTGAATCATTTTGTCTGAGAAGATACAGCTGGTCAAGCAGTTTGTTCACTGACCTGAGTTTTTGCTACCATAAAGATCTATATATTAGTTCAAACTGCCATTAAAGAATACTACAGACCAATGAGTTTAAAGCAACAAAAATTATTTTTTGCAGTTTTGGAGATATGAAGTCCAAGAGTTGATTTCTGATGAGACCTCTCTTCTTGACTTGCAAAGAGCTGCCTTCTTTCTCTGTCTTCACATGGTCTTTCCTCTGCGTGCTTGTGGGGAGAGAGTGATCTCTGGTATCTCTTCTTCTTCTTTTAAGTCATAAATTCTATTGGATAGGGCCCCACCCTTATGACCTCATTTAACCTTAATTACTTCCTTAAAGACCCTACTTCCAAATAGAGTCACATTGGGGGGTTAAAACTTCAGCGTAAGAATTTGGGGCAATATAATTCAGCCCATAACAGTAACCAACAAGCAAAACCCTGAGGCTACTCAAATCTGTTGTGGTTAGAAATTATCCCTCTGCTTGTCTTTGTGTGGTATAATGGGACCACTGATCAAAATTTTATGGAAGAAGAAAAAACAACTTAAAAAAATTATGATATTTCTGTGACTATTTGTGGCATCTGAAATTTTCCCAGGAAGAGTTTTACAAAATGTATATCAATATACTCTTCACAGCAGAATTCCTCATCAGCAGCCCCTACAGTCTTTCTTCACCAAGAATCCAAGACTTCTGGAGGCAATATCAGTATGGCTATGAGATGCTTTCAACTCTGCTTTCTGTGTGGTACTTTCTAGGCCTGAGGTTCTCATTAAGTAAACACATCTCCCCCCTCCCTATCTCTCCTCCTTCTCTCGCAACACCTGTTCCATAATATTATGGGTGTTTTTTTTCCCTCTTACTCATTAGAAGTGAGCACATTCTAATTTTCTCTTTTTCATTTTAATTAGATAATCACGCTTACTTTTAGATGAACCAAAGTGTTTACAGATACAGTCTGCATGCTTGTGCTTGATTTAGGGGTGGGTATTTACTTGAAGGCTGGAAGAGAGTCTTATCAGAGTCTGGCCAGCCTTCTTAATGTGGCATTAAGGTCTAGGAAATGGCAAGAAACTAATCCAGTGGAAAGACTCTTATTCTTATAACATGACCAAAAATTCAACAGGTCCTGAGACACTATTTGACTTCATTTCTCAGGATTCATTTGTTGTTATTTAAATGACAAAAAGAGACTTAACTCAGAGTTTACTGTGATCCTATTATGTGCCAGACAATGTGCCACCTGCTAAAAATACAATAGGACAAGATATAGTCCCTGACAGAAAGGATATCACAGTGTAGTAAAGGAGATAAACAAGAAAACCTTTGCTACTCAGTATCACATGGGGTAAAAAATAGGGTGGGAGTCCTGGGAATATCGATGGAGTAGAATGAACTTTCTGGAGAATCCAAATATCTTTTGCTAATAATGGTCATGTAAACAAAAAATATAGTATAAATTCAATAAATTTTTGTTGAGTTAACAAATTATACTATGTTTATAAATTTCAGTTAAATATCACAGAGGTTTTAAAAATCATGTGTCATCCTAAAACCCTAGGAGGTTAACATTTTAATATATTTCTTTAAATTTTTCCCAAATACTTCCGTGGGCATGCTTATAATCTTTTAAAATATGTATACATAAGTGGGCTAATCATATGTATATATATATATGTGTATGTGTGTATATATATGTGTGTGTGTGTGTTTGTGTATATATATATGTGTATATATGTACTTCTAATACATTTGTAATTACATGTATATATATTTGTAAATACCATTTTCATTTAACATTTTATCATGGGTCTTATCATTTTATTAAGCATTCTTCAAAAATATTATTGATGTTTGTTAAATATACCATTATATAAGATGGCTTATAACTAACAGAACAAGTCTGGAAGGTAGATTTCTCAGTATAATTTATGGCTGGAATATTACTAGCTAGTGAGTTTAAATGACTTCCGTAAACTGATTCAGTAAGTGATGAAGGCAGGATCACGTGACGGGGAGATGTTGGTCAAAGGGTACAAATGGTCACTTACAAGATAAGTTCTGGGGACCTAATGTATAACATAGTAGCTATAGTTAATAATATTGTATTATATGCTTGACGTTTAACTAAGAGAGTAGATATTAAGTGTTCTCATCACACACAGAAAAAAATGGTAACTATGTGAGGTGATGGACATGTTAATTAGCTCGATTGTAGTAATCATTTCACAACATACACATATATCAAATCATCATATTGTATACTCTTAGTATATTCAATTTTTGTCAGTTATACCTCAAGAAAGCTGGAAAAATAGAAATAAGGATAATAGTTGTTATTCCATATGGTTGTTGTGAGAATTAAATGGATTCATTGATATTAGTTTTCTGTTGCTGCATAACAAATTACTAAAAAATTAACATCTGCAAACAACACTTAGTTATTACCTCACAGTCTTTGTAGGTCAGAGGTATGGCATACCTCATGGTTCTCTGCGCTGCATACATAAGGCTAAAATCAAAGTATAGGCCAAACTAAGTTATTGTCTAGAGGCTCCGGGGAAAATTCTCCTTCCAACCTCATTCTTGCTGTTGGCAGAATTCAGTTCCTTGTGGTTCCTGTAGAACTGCAGTCTCTCTTTCCTTGCTGGCTTTCAGCTGTGGGCCGCCCTCAGCTCCTAGAGTCCATCTTATGTCTTGATGCATGACCTCCTCCATCTTTAAACCAGAAATGGCACATCCAATACTTTTCATGCTCCAAATCTTTGACTTTCTTTAGTTACCAGCCAGAGAAAACTTACTGCCTTTTTTTATATACATGTATATATATTTATTAAATATGTATCTGTATATATATGTATATATGTGTGTGTGTATATATATATATATATATATATATATATATATATATATATATATATATACATACACACAGGGAGAGAGAGAGAGTCTTGTTCTACTTATTCACAGTGGCAGAACAGTCAGGAGGGTCATTTAATGGATTTGTCAGGCAAAGAGAACTTCATATTCTGAAAGGCTAGGTATACTTTCTTTTTTCTTCCACGTGCTATCTTTTCACTGCCTGAGCATTGCAAGGATTGCTCAGTCTAATTGTCAGAAATTCTGACTGTGATATGTTATTTACTAGATCTCTTATGTGGAACGAATGCTAAACAACAATGATATGTATTGTGTAGTCCACAATATTTTAATAAGTCTTTGATGAGGACTATTATGAAACTTAGAAACCAATTCAGTCATTTTTTTAAGCTAAAAGTCCTTTTAAAGACATTGTACAATATTTTTGCTAAAGGTTAATGGTTGAAAAGAAGTGATTCTCATTGATAAGTAAAAACATTCAAAAAGAAATTATTTCATTTAAAAACAGGTTCCCTGTTGCCCTTCTCTCCTTTTTCTATATAAAGTTTTTGTATATGTCTTTATTCTGTGGAGCTTGCATTTTCTCCATTTATGTCTATCAAAATTAAGCTCTATAAGTTGTCTAACATTGTCTTAGCTTTCTAGAAGTAAAACAAATTTAAAGGAATGCATAATACCTTATCAGTAAAAAGGCTTTTTGCAGATTTTAAGAATGGTCAATTTAGTTGTATGATCTTATTTCACCCTAGTTTTCATATGTATAAACAAATGCAGCAATATAATTATTTAATTACTAAGTACTTTTTGAAAACCTGCTGCCTTTAAAGGGCTCATGGGATTTGGTCAGTTTACCCAGAAAATTTCCCTATCTTAAGATCAACTGTGCCATGTAACATAACCTAATCACAAGAGTAAAATCCATCAGATTTACAATCTATGTGATTATGCATGCAGTCCAAGGGGTGAAAAATCTTGGATACTATCTTAGAATTCTGCTTACCATATCATGCTTGTAAAGCATGTAGAATGTTCACCATTAATATAAGCACTTAACAAATGTTTGATATTGTTTTATAACTAAAATATCAATATATAGCATTCCTCAATATATAGAATCATCAGAATTCAGAATCATCACTACACAGTAAAACTGAAACCCACCTACATATTTTCATTATTTTGTTAGGAAAAATTCTGAATGAAGACTAAAACACTGAATTTAGCTTCTGCAAAGTGTAAGTAAGATACCATCTAAAGACTACTTTATATAACAGAATTCAGAATTCTCAACCATGTGCATCTTCTGCCTTCTTCTGGTGTTTTGGAACATAGCATGAGAATGTTTTTCTTTCATAAGGGAGAAAAGTTTTAAAGGTTGATTTCCTGTATGAATATTACAGAATCTTTGTTGGTCTTAATTTGGGGGTGTTTAGTTCATAATTTGCAACATTACTAGCCACGTCGATCTTAATGTTTTTAACCAAATATAAAGAGGATACTCATTACACACATGTCATTGTCTCGAATGTCCCGTAGCTACAGGGCCCACCTAATTACAGAATTGATTTACAGCCACTGCTATAGTGTTTAAGCCACGTAAGTTGGGTAAGCAAACCAGTGAGCAATGGTTCAATCAACAAAATGGGCCCATCAATCTGCAAGAATGTGGTAAATTTCCAAAGAAGGTATAGAAAGTCAGATCTTTCCAGAGAGGTTCAGAAACTTCCTCTGATGAAATAAGGTTTTATTCTCTCTATTCATGACTGTTCTTGCCATGATGCTTCTCCCTCATGACTTCGTTGAATTTTGGTGGATTTAGATAGCTATTTGCATAACTGTCTCAGGATCGCCCCCTTCTGACACTTCAGTCCAATGTATTTTATTCTGGTCATTGAATTATGTGTCTCATTACTTTTTTTTTTTTCCAGCCTGAGATTGTGTAAGGCTGACTTCATTTTCCTCATAGCCCCAGCATAATCACTGCACAGGAAAGTACCTGGTTAATAGTCCTGAAACATGTTAACTCCATGCTCTAAAAGGAGACATAAAATAAAAGGGCTGTTGTTGAGATAACATAATCACAGGATGATAAAGGAGGAAAAGAACCTTAGAATCTCAAGCTCTCATCAGAAATGAGAAAAACAAGTATCAAAAATTAGTATGCTAGGACTTCCCTGGTGGCGCAGTGGTTGAGAATCCACCTGCCAACGCAGGGGACATGGGTTCGAGCCCTGGTCCAGGAAGATCCCACACGCCGTGGAGCATCTAAGCCTGTGCACCACAACTACTGAGCCTGCGCTCTAGAACTTGCGAGCCACAACTACTGAGCCCACATGCCACAACTACTGAAGCCCATGCACCTAGAGCCCGAGCTCTGTAACAAGAGAAGCCACTGCAATGAGAAGCCTGGGCACCACAACGAAGAGTAGCCCCCGCTTGCTGCAACTAGAGAAAGCCTGCACACGGCAATGAAGACCCAATGCAGCCAAAAATAAATAAATAAATTAATTAATTAATTAAAAAAAAATTAGTATGCTATGTCTCAGATTTCATAGCAAATCATCCAGGATATTTCTCCTTATTAACTTTCTTAGCTTCACTTGATTCTAGTGGACAATTTTTATATTCTTTGTTTATAGGCTACTGAGTTTATACTCTGGTGCTGTCTCTCTATAGGTTTCTATTTATTTGTATGTATTAGAGTATAAGCAGTGTGTACATAAGTTCCAGTCTTATGTTTTAAATATCAACTGAGATTGGTGTGCTTGGCAGGATTTTGGGCCCCATGATATTTTGCCCCCTGATGGTAAGCCTATGAATATATTTTATTACATGTCAAAAAGAATTTCCAGGTTGCTAATCAGCTAACCTTAAAATAGGGAGGTTATACTCCATTATCCAGTTGGCTCAATGTAATGAATTGGGATTTTTAGAAATGGCGGAGGGAGGAGGAAGAATCAGTGAGAGAGAGATGAAATGGTAGAAGAAGGTCTACAGATTTGAAACATGACAGGGACTTGACCCACCACTGCTGGCTTTAAAGACAAAGGGACACGAAGCCAAGGAAGGCAGGCAGCTTCCAGAAGATAAGAACCACCCCTAAATGACAGCCAGCAAGGAAACAGGGACCTCAGACATACAACTGCATAGAGCTGAATTCCCCCAGCAACTTAATTGATTGTGGAAGTAGATTGGCCTCTAGAGCCTCCAGAAAGAAACAGAGCCCTGCAGACATCTTGATCTTGGCTTTGTAAGACTTGAAGCAGAAAAATGAGCTGAGCTCACTAGATTCTGACATATAAAACTGTAGTGTTGTTAAATGGGTGCAGTTTTAAACTGCTAAATTTGTGGTAATTTGTTATTCATAGAAAACTCACACAATTTGCTTTTAATGACTTCTCTTAGGAGAATTGGTGGATGGGTGTTTTTGTATGGGTATCCCAGTCCCTCAATGCTTAGCCTTTCTTGATAAGAATCAGTACAACACACAGCCTGTTTTATAAAAAGCAAGCTTGGTGATTTGATCTCTGGGAGAGAGACTAAAGCAACTGGATACAAACGTGGTATCTGAATTTTCCTTCACCTTCTGAGATGTGCTGATCAAAGTACATTTTTTGCCCCAAGTAGATGAGGATGAATCCAGTTTCTTAGGTCATTATCACATTGTCTATTTGATTCCATCACACCCCTCCTCTGTTATCAGCATATGCCAACCCCTTTCTGTATTGATTCTAACACCTCATTCTCAATCTTGACTAGGAATCTTATCTTTTTTTCTCATAGCAGATCTCAAGCAGATGAGAGGAAACATTTGGGCTTGATTGTGTTACACTCTATGCTTGAGATTATGTCCTTGGGGAGAAGCCCAACTAGGCAGAGAATGAATATACTGATTATAAGCTGAATCCAGAAAGTAGAAAGTAAGTTCTTCATAAGATGGATTCATTCAATGGTATGGCTATGAATATTAATTATTATAGTAGAGGATATATATAGTATACACTTTTGTTCAATCATTTGAGTATCTATATAAATTAGGCATTGATAGCTTCATTTTTGTTTTGTTTAGTTTTTGTTTTTGAAGAAGTATATGTTGTGCTAGTTTTTTTTTTTTTTTTTAACTTTTGGGTTTATTTATTTATTTATTTATTTATTTATGGCTGTGTTGGGTCTTCACTTCTGCGCGAGGGCTTTCTCTAGTTGCGGCAAGCGGGGGCCACTCTTCATTGCGGTGCGCGGGCCTCTCACTGTCGTGGCCTCTCTTGTTGCGGAGCACAGGCTCCAGACGCGCAGGCTCAGCAAATTGTGGCTCACGGGCCTAGTTGCTCCGCTGCATGTGGGATCTTCCCAGACCAGGGCTCGAACCCGTGTCCCCTGCATTGGCAGGCAGACTCTCAACCACTGCGCCACCAGGGAAGCCCCATTTTTGTTTTTAAAGTATTATTTATTTTCATTGTAATAAATAATAGCCTACATTTCAGTACAGTTTTAGACTGATAGAAAAGTTGATCAGATAGTACAGAGTTCCATATATTCACCCTACCCCTATTTCCAGCCTCCCTCTCACACTCACACACAGGTTCCCCTATTATTAAATTACCTTCTTGCATTAGTTTCAATTAATGAAACAGTATCAATACATTGTCATTAACTAAAACCTGTCATTTACATTAAGTTTTACTCTTGCATTGTACTGTTCTATGGGTTTTAACACATGCATGATGTCATATATCTACCATTACCGTATCATACAGAATAGTTTCATCCTAATGATCTCCTGCACTTCACCTAATCATCCCTCTCCTTCCTCCAATTGAAAACCCTGATAACCCTGGATCTTTTTATTGTCTCTATAGTTTGGGGGTTTTTTTCCCCCAAAAATGCCATACGTTTGGGATCATACAAGATGTATGATTTACAGACTGGCTTTTTTCACTTAGCAATATGCACTTAAGTTTCCTCCATGAGTTTTGTAGCTTATTAGTTGATTACTTATTATCACTGAATACTGTTCCATTGTATGGATGTACCACAATTTGTTTTTGTTTTTCACATCTTTATTGGAGTATAAATGCTTTACAATGTTGTGTTAGTTTCTGCTGTACAACAAAGTAAATCAGCTATATGTATACATATATCCCCATATCCCCTCCCTCTTGAGCCTCCCATCCACCCTCCCTATCCCATCCCCCTAGGTCATCACAAAGCATCAAATTGACCTCCTTGTGCTATGCAGCAACTTCCCACTAGCTATCCATTTCACACTTGGTAGTGTATATATGTCAATGCTATTCTCTCACTTCATCCCAGCTTCCCCTTCCCACCCTGTGCCCTAAAGTCCGTTATCTATGTCTGCGTCTTTATGCCTGCCCTGCCACTAGGTTCATTAGTACCGCTTTTTAAAAGTCCATATATATGCATTAGCATAGGTATTTGTTTTTCTCTTGCTAACTTACTTCACTCTGTATGACAAGATTCTAGGTCCATCCACCTCATTACAAATAACTCAATTTTGTTACTTGTTATGGCTGAGTAATATTCCATTGTATATATATGCCACATCTTCTTTACCCATTCATCTCTTGATGGACATTTAGGTTGCTTCCATGTCCTGGCTATTGTAAATAGTGCTGCAATGAACATTGTGGTACATGACTCTTTTTGAATTATGGTTTGCTCAGGGTGTATGCCCAGTAGTGGGATTACTCATGTAGTTTTCTGGTGGCCTCTTTAGGATTTTCATGCCATCTACAAAGAGGGACAGTTTTACTTCTTCCTTTCCAATTTGGATTCCTTTTACTTCTTTTTCTTCTCTGCCTGCTGTGGCTAGGACTTCCAATACTATGTTGAATAATAGTGGCGAGAGTGTTCCTGATCTCAGAGGAAATGCTTTCAGTTTTCACCATTGAGAATGAGGTTTGCTGTGGGTTTGTCATATATGGCCTTTATTATGTTGAGGTAGGCTCCATCTATGCCCACTTTCTGGAGAGTTTTTATCATAAATGGGTGTTGAATTTTGTCAAAAGCTTTTTCTGCATCTATTGAAATTATCATATGTTTTCATCCTTCAATTTGTTAATATGGTGTATCACATTGATTGTTTTGCATATATTGAAGAATCCTTGGATTTCTGGGATAAATCCCACTTGATCATGGTGTATGATCCTTTTAATGTGTTGTTGGATTCTGTTTGCTAGCATTCTGTTGAGGATTTTTGTGTCTATATTCATCAGTGATATTGGTCCATAATTTTCTTTTTTTGTGATATCTTTGTCTGGTTTTGGTATCAGGGTGATGGTGGTCTCATAGAACGAGTTTGGGAGTGCTCCTCCCTCCTCAATTTTTGGAAGAGTTTGAGAAGGATGGTGTTAACTCTTCTCTAAATGTTTGATAGAATTCACCTGTGAAGCCATCTGGTCCTGGACTTTTGTTTGTTGGAAGATTTTTAATTACAGTTTCAATTCCATTACCTGTGATCGGTCTGTTTATATTCTCTAATTCTTCCTGGTTCAATCTTGGAAAGTTGTACATTTCCGAGAACTTGTCCATTTCTTATAGGTTGTCCGTTTTATTGGCATATAGTTGCTTGTAGTAGTCTCTTATCATCTTTTGTATTTCTGCAGTGTCAGTTGTAATCTCTCCTTTTTCATTTCTAATTTTATTGATTTGAGTCCTCTCCCGTTTTTTCTTGATGAGTCTGGCTAAAGGTTTACCAATTTTGTTTATCTTCTCAGAGAACCAACATTTAGTTTTATTGATCTTTGCTATTGTTTTCTTCATTTTTATTTCATTTATTTCTGCTCTGATCTTTATGATTTCTTTCCTTCTACTAACTTTGGGTTTTCTTTGTTCTTCTTTTTCTAGTTGGTTTAGGTGTAAGGTTAGATTGTTTACTTGAGATTTTTATTGTTTCTTGAGGTGAGCTTGAATTGCTATGAACTTCCCTCTTAGAACTGCTTTTGCTGTGTCCCATAGGTTTTGGATCATTGTGTTTTCGTTGTCATCTGTTTCTAGGTAATTTTTATATATTCTTCTTTGATTTCCTCAGTGATCTCTTGGTTATGTAGCAGCAGACTGTTTAGCTTCCATGTATTTGTGTTTTTTACAGGGTTTTTCCTGTAATTGATTTCTAATCTCATAGCGTTGTGGTTGGAAAAGATGCTTGATACAATTTCAATTTTCTTAACTTTACCAAGACTCAATTTGTGACTGAAGATGTGATCTATTCTGGAGAATGTTCTGTGTGCACTTAAGAAGAAAGTGTAATCTACTGTTTTCAGATGGACTGTCCTAAAAATATCATTTAAGTCTATCTGGTCTATTGTGTAATTTTGTGTTTCCTTATTTATTTTCTGTCTGGATGATCTGTCTATTGGTGTAAATGGGGTGTTAAAATCCCCCACTATTATTGTGTTACTGTTGATTTCTCCTTTTATGGCTGTTAACATTTGCCTTTTGTATTGAGGTGTTCCTATGTTGGGTGCATATATATTTATAATTGTTATGTTTTCTTCTTGGATTGATCCCTTGATCATTATGTGGTGTTCTTCCTTATCTCTTGTAACAGTCTTTATTGTAAAGTTTATTTCACCTGATATGAGTATTGCTACTCCAGCTTTCTTGTGATTTCCATTTTCATGGAATATCTTTTTCCATCCCCTCACTTTCAATCTGTATATGTCCCTAGGTCTGAAGCTGGTCTCTTGTAGACAGCATATATAAGGGTCTTGTTTTTGTATCCATTCAGCCTGTCTGTGTCTTTTGGTTGGAGCATTTAATCCATTTACATTCAAGGTGATTATCGATATGTATGTTCCTATTAACATTTTCTTAATTGATTTGGGTTTGTTTTTGTGGGTCTTTTTCTTCTCTTCTGTTTCCTGCTTAGAGAATTTCCTTTGGCATTTGTTGTAAAACTGGTTTGGTGGTGCTGAATTCTCTTAGCTTTTGCTTGTCTGTAAAGTTTTGATTTCTCTGTCAAATCTGAATGAGATCCTTGTTCGGTAGAGTAATCTTGGTTGTAGGTTTTTTCTCTTTCACCACTTTAAATATATCCTGCCTTCTGGCTTGCAGAGTTTCTGCTGAACGATCAGCTGTTAATCTTATGGGGATTCCCTTGTATATTATTTGTTGCTTTTCCCTTGCTGCTTTTAATATTGTTTCTTTGATTTTGATTTTTTATAGTTTGATTAATATGTCTTGGCATGTTTTTCTTTGGGTTTATCCTGTATGGAACTCTCTGTGCTTCCTGGACTTGATTGACTGCTTCCTTTCCCATGTTAGGGAAGTTTTCAACTATAATCTCTTCCAATATTTTCTCAGACTCTTTTTTTTCTCTTCTTCTTCTGGGATCTCTATAATTCGAATGTTGGTGCATTTCATGTTGTCCCAGAGGTCTCTGAGACTGTCCTCAATTCTTTTCATTCATTTTTCTTTATTCTGCTCTGAGGTAGTTATTTCCACCATTTTATCTTCCAGCTCACTTATCTGTTCTTCTGCCTCAGTTATTCTGCTAATGATCCCTTATAGAATATTTTTAATTTCAGTTATTGTGTTGTTCATCACTGTTTGTTTGCTCTTTAGTTCTTCTAAGTCCTTGTTAAACGTTTCTATTTCTGAGATTTTGGATCATCTTTACTATCATTACTCTGAATTCTTTTTCAGGTAGTTTGCCTATTTCCTCTTCATTTATTTGGTCTTGTAGGTTTTTACCTTGCTGCTTCATCTGTAACATATTTTTTTGTCATCTTTTTTTTTTTTTTTTTTTTTTGTGGGTGGGTCTGTATTCCTGTCTTACTGGTTGTTTGGCCTGAGGTGTCCAGCACTGGAGTTTGCAGGCAGTGGGTAGAGCCAGGTCTTTGTGCCAAGACTTGGACCTCCAGGAGGCCTCATTCCAATTAATATTCCCTGGGGTCTGAGGTTCTCAGTCCAGCAGTTTGGACTCAGCACTCCCACCACAGGAGCTCAGGCCTGACCTCTGGCCTGGGCAACAAGATGCCGCAACCTGCATGGAGTGGCAAAAAAAAAGAAAAAGAAAAAAGGGAGCAGTACAATAACAAGGAACAAAAATAAAATTAAATTAAAAAGATAAAAAATACATTAGGAAAAATAAAAATATAATTGAAACAATTGCAAGAAGGTAAAACAAAACCACAACAGAAAAAAGAAAAAAAAGGGGGGGGGGGAGGGGGAACAAGCCAAAAGGAGCAGAACAAAAACAAAGTATAAAGAATAAAATAAAATTAGAAAAATAAAAGATTTATTAGAAAAAATAAAAATATAAATGAATCAACAACAACAAGGTAAAACAGAACCCCAAGCTAAATGAAGAAAAAAGAAAAAGAAAAAAGGTCTTGGTTATGGGGCGAGGGGTTTAGCTGGGGGGTGGAACTTAGGCAGGGGCTACTTTCATGTGTGGGGTGGAACCTCTGCTTAGGATCTGTGGGGAAGGGGAGAGGCAGCAAGGCCTGAGGGGAGCCTCCAGAGCGTGGAGATCCGGAGTTTGGAGGTAGGGCCCTGGGTGAGGGTGTAGGGGTGAGGCTTGGGCTCTCCATGGCAGGAGGGAGGCGTTGAGGGCAGAGGATTAGGCCTGAGAGCCCAACAGGCTCCCCAGTGCTTAGGTGGACAGGGAAAGCACTGGCCAAGTTCCCTCTGTTCCTCCACCCCTCCCCCACCCAGGGTCTCCCCCGTCCCCGCTGGACCCCTAACCATGGGTGGGTCCCTCTGGGTGTAGGAACTCCTCCCCTCCCCCAGCCACCCCTCAGGGGTGCCAGTCTTGGAGGTCTGGCCTTTACTTTTGCTCCCCCTTCCCTCCCTCCCACTCCCTCAGGACCTGCGTGGCTGGAGGGGGCCTCGGTGGGCAGAGGATCAGGCCTGGGATCTCAGCAGGTTTCGGGGGCCCAAGTGAGCAGGGGAAACACTGGCCATGCTCCCTTTTGATCCTCTGTTCTCCTAATGGTCCCCAATTTCCCCCTTCGGGCGTGGGATCCCTTCCCCTCCCCCAGCTGCCCCTCAGGGGCTTCAGTCCCATTCCGCCTCCACTTCTCCTCCCTCTTCACTCCCCCCAAGCCCCATGTCCTACCCGGTCGGTGGGGGTTCCTCCCGTTCCCTTAGGTGTCCGTGGTCCCCCACTGCTGCCTGGTAGGGGCCCGAGTTGTGTGGAGACACGAATTCCACTCCCTCCTAGTCTGCCATCTTGACTCTGCACCCCCCCCCCAATTTGTTTATCCATTCATCTATAGAGAGACATCTTGGTATGCCTCTAGCTGGGGGCTATCATGAATAAAGCTGATATAAACATCATGTTCAGGTTTTTGTGTGGACATTTATTAGAGATGGGATTTCATTGTTGGGAGGGGAATGTTTCTTTTAGTTAGAGAGAATTTCACCAGTGCAGCACTTCTGACTTCTCTCCACCACTTCCATCCCTTAGCCTCCCAAGAAATAGAGAGATCTGTCTGATTGGTACAAATGTGGAACATGATGGACACAGGTCCTCCTTTCTCTCTCTTTATCGAGTCCACCAGGTTTAACCAACTTTCAGCCATGTCCTAAAACCTAACTTCTGTTAGTAATAAAGGTCATATTATGGCTTCCATATTTGTATTTAATTCTTTTTCAGCTTCTTCAAAACCTGGGCAGGAAAGAATACTATTTTCCATGAGCTGTCTCAAAGACTCCAACAAAAACTAAAGGCTCAGAAAGGTTGAGTATTTCATACAAAGTCAAGCAGAAAGGTTAAGTATTTCATACAAAGTCAGGAGCCAAAAATTCAATCTAAGTTGGTCAGACTCCAGAGTCTGTATTCATTATACCATACTATCCTTTTTCAAAGTACTTTCCACATTTAGTTCCACTGGTATTTATCATTACTACTGGGGGAGGGGGAGGGGAAAGGAATTTTTTTATATTCCAGTAAACTTAGGGAAATTGGATTCAATAAAGTTAATCTAGCTTATTTATAGAATTTGGTTCATGTTCTAAGAAAGTAGACATAGTGTACAGTGTTCCCTAAATTTGTATGGCCATGGAGCTCCTTTAAAGAGTATTTCATGAGACTAGTGTTCCATGAAATACACTTGAGCAATCACTTCATTCGGACAAGGAATTTTGTGTTTCCAGGTACCTAAAATGTGGTTTAAGAGGTGAGGGAAGCAAGCTTTTGGTGGGCATGTTCCCTTGACTCTGTGGACCCCCTGACCTATGAGAAGGGAAGATAGTTAAAGGTGGGACAGTGAGGTCTTTACACAGGGTTTAGGGCAGGTACCCAGCTTTCATGGGCAAAGGGTATGTTTAACCTTTGCCTGAGTACTCCCACTATGTCAGGCACACGTTTTTTCCCGTGTTTTTAAATCATATATTCTATTACTGTTCCAACTCTATAAATAAGGAAGTTTTAGGCATGAACAAGTTAGGTGATTTGTCTAAGGCCACATTAGCAATAATTGGGAGAACTAGAATTGGAACCCAAGGAGTCTGATTCCAGAGACTATGCTTTTAGTCTTTATAAACTATAATTTTAACAGAGGATATCTCGCTTTCTACCAAATATCCAAATACAGTCCAATAGACAGCCAGAGATCCCATGCTGGGTACAACTTGAAATCATTGTAAAATGGCACATTTGAGGAGTATTGGTGTAAACACCAATCTTTGTTTAAACAGAATTAGGGTATACATTTTAGGAATTTTAAAAATTGGCAAAGAAATACTACTTTGCCCTCAAAGAGCATCTAAGCCACTCATTAAGAACCTTATCTGAGCTAGTTTTGCTCTATTCTTATAACTCTTCTAGTTTCTGAATTTTTTAGGATTTCCCATCTATTTTAGAAAGAATCACTTTGTTCTCGTCACCATTCCTGGGATACTTGAGCCACATCACCTACAAAAACACTTCAGAACAGTGTTTCACAAAGCGTGTGCCACAGAGCATTGTTCTACAGGATGGGAATAGGCAATATGCAGATAATGGAGTCAGTGGTCAAAACTTCTGGGTTAAACAAAATGAAGGATATTTCCTTATTGCAGGACTTGTCAGAGCCTTTACTATCCTACTCTGCTATTTCAATCTCCAAAAAGGGAACATAGAATAAAGCATTTCTCAACAAGGCTTTGAAAGAAAACTGTTTTTTCTTACTAAATGATCTCACATTCTGCCAAAAACAATTTGGAAATGCTGCTTTATAGCAAAATGACCATTTCTCCTAATGGTACCCTATATTTTCATCTCTTTGCAAAAGAAAAATGAATTGAAACTCTCAGTTATAGTGGCTTTTAAAAATGTGCCATAAGAGACAGGTTGACCTTGATTGCAGATGGTCCTACGCTTAAACCATTCCTCTTAGAGAAACCCTTCGGACTTAGAAAGGTGTTCTGCCTCCAGGAATACGATGAAGTGAAAGTTGCAATGAAACCTCTGTGTTGCCAGACATGCTGAGAGCAGCAATTTGGGGAAGAGGCTCCGTCACACACCCTCTTTGGAGAAGCCTTTGTAACTGAGAGGTCAGAAGGGAAGAAAGGTAAAGGCATCATTTTACAGCCCTGCTGATGTATTCAAGGCTTGCTCTGTACTGTTTACATCCTAAGTGAATTGCAAATTTATTTATAGAAGCTATTGAGCACTTTACAAGGTATTTTCTGCTTGCCAATATCATTGTTCATTTCCTTTAGCCTCTAGGAGCTGGGTTTAATAAAACCTAGCATTGATTCTCTTTCAAGGTAATTCATTTAGGTCATATCTGAACTAGGCAAGGGTTTTTGAACCTTGTAAAAAGTATGCTCCTCTTTTAAATAAAAATCATCCAAAGCATGTCAAGGGGATTATTAAATAGGAAGCCCAGACTGATACAGATAAGAGGTAGAAAGGGAGTGCATTAGGACTTAGTCTTAAATATCTGTATTTAATACCTTGCAGGCTTCAATAGTCCTAAATACCTTGCAGCCATCTTTATTATCAACATGTAGTAGAACATAAGCATTTTAGCATCAGCGTCTTGTGGTTGATACAAAAGGTTCATGATGTCTGTATTTGGCAATTTTGCTGAAGCCTTAGCCTGAATTGCATATGGGGAGAGGCTGGTGTGTGGAGACAAGTCACTTGGATAGTGAATGAGGAGGCCCGGTATCTCCTTCCTTTCACTAACTAGCATCGGGAGTGTGGGAGGCTGAACAACAGCCCCCATAATATATCCACAGCCTGATCCCTGGAACCTGTGAAAGTTACTTTATGTGACAAAAGAGACTTTGCAGATGTAATTAAGTAAGGGTCCTGCGATGGGGATATTATCCCGGAGTATCTGGGTGGGCCCAATATAGTCACTAGGGTCTATTTAAGAGGGGACACAGCAGGACTCAGAGTCAGAGGAAAAAATGATGTGATGATGGAAGCAGAGATTGGAGTGATGCACTTTGGAGTCACAGCCAAAGGATACAAGTGACCACCGGAAGCTGAAAAAGGCAAGAAAACAAATTCTTCCCTCAGAGCCTCCAGAAGGAACCTGCTCTGTCTACATCTTGGCTTTAACCCAGTGAAATTGATTTCAGACTTCTGACTTCCAGAACTGTAAGAGAATAAATTTGTATTATTTTAAGCCACTAAGTTTGTGGTCATTTGTTATAGCAGCCACAGGAAACTAATATAGGGAGTAAGGTAACAAAGCAATTAAGCGGACGGCCTCTGGGGTTGTAGCACAAAAGCTGAGATCCTGGCTCCTGCACAAAATCTGAGCAGGTTTGGCAACAACCCTCACTTTCATTTGACCCATTGACTATAATATATAAGGAAATGACAAGATGTAACCTAATCATAGGGGTGTTCTAAGAGTTAATCCACTATAAATGCAGTGTTTAGCTCAGAGCTTAGGCCAGGGTACCTACTCAAATATTACTTGTTGTTGTCATTGTTAAGAGATTCTACACGGCATGATTTTGTTGTTAAATGGTTATTGAGAGAGAAGAATGTACTCAATACTGAAAATGCTACTTGCTTGTGATAATAGGATTTTTCCAGAAAAACAAGTTATTGTCAATGGCTGCATTCAAAGACGAAAGATCGATACAGTGATCCTGTTTCTCATTGCTGTGTTGGTATTCCTTTTCAATCTTAAAGATCCAATCCTGTCCATAATTCATTGATCTACTCAGTTTAAAATCTCTATGGAGTACTTGTGATGTTCTTGCAGACATGAAGTATAGGCACCGTGGTTAATAACTGACATATCCCTGGCCTATTTTAGTGAGAGAAAACAGTAAGTAAACAAATGGATAAACAAGGTCATTCAGAGAGTGGTAAGTGCAGAGACGGGAGCAAATTAGGTTACTGTGATAAAGAAGGGCCATTGTTACTTTAGATGGTCTGGATGGGTAAGACTTGGATGACCTGAGATCTGAATGATGAGTAGTACCAGCCCTGGGTACGAAAGGGGATAGAGCATTCTAGGCAGAAGGAAGAACTAATCCAAAACTCTCAGGTAGGAGTGACTGGCATTTGTGTGTGGAGCAGTGGGAGAAGTGTGGTATTTCTGGAGCACAGTGCGTGAATGTGTAAATTGGAAAAGGAGCAAGCAACTGGTGAATTACGAGAAGGTACATAAATCATGTTACAGAGTTTGGATTTTATTTTAAGGGCACTGATCATTTTTTAGAGGGTTTTCAATAAGAGAGTGGCATGATAGATCTTATATTTTAAACCATCACTTTGGTTAATATATGGAGCACAGACTGTAGGGGGACAAAAAGGAAAGTAGAGAGTGCAGGTAGAGTGGCTCTTGAAGTCATCCATGTGAGGGATAATGGTGGCTTGGACAAAGATGGTAGCAGTGAAGCTGGAAATAAATGAAAACTTTTACAATGTGTTTTGGAGGTAGAGTCAAAGCATTTCTGATGGATTGAATGTAGAGTGGGGAGCAAAGAGGGAAATTTTGCTTTCGTCTTCTGACATTGCAAAGCTTGAGAAGAATCAGGTTTTGGGGAAGGGAAATTGAATTCTATGAGGTTCTTACTGGACATCCAAATGGAATTATTAAGCAGGTCATTGTATTTATGTGCCTGGAGTCCATATAATGAAGACATTTAATTGATAAATAATAAAAATTTAGACACTGTGACAATGTATTTCAGGGAGAAGCCAGTTAAATTTTTATCATCATTGGACATTTTCCTTAGGTAGCAATATGCTGATTATAATGAATAAGAATTTATTTGTTTTACTTGTTTAATTATTGTGCACTTTAAACATTGTTCTGTTTTACATTGTGTGTTTGTGGTGGTGGTATTATTATTCTCCAAAATGATTCCTACTCTTGCAAAAAATCCTTCTGAAAACCAGAAAACGAAGGCAGAGAGGATATTATTTAATTCCTGCTGCCACCTAGTGGCATTTTTTAAAAAAAGAGAAGTTAAGACAAGTTTAAGTAGGACTGGAGAGAGCAGCTACTTACGAATCCTACCTCATTTTACAGGTGAGGAAGTAAGACTCAGAGAAAGGAAGTTACTTGTCTGAGGTCTCATAGCTACAAGCTTGTACTCTGTCAATGAAATCTCAGTTCAGGAGTTTTGCGTTACAGGGCTTCTCTCACCTGCGGTGCTCATCATGCGTCCTCTTTTTCCAGTTTTTTTTTGAGATTCTTTTTTCTGTTCTCTTGCTCTGAAAAGGGTCTTATTTCTAATCTCTGCCTTCATGTTGATAGTCTTAGCTGCTGGTGGGTAGAGATTCCTAGAGCTTATCACCAAACAGATTTCAATCAATGTTGAATTTTTATCACTTACAGAACTGGTTTCTTAAGAGCTAATGAATCAAATTGCCTTTTATTTTAATGATTTCTACACTGATCTCGAGCTTTATCCAAATGAATTTACATTCATTTCAAACTTCATTTCAAAATTTGCTCCTTTTTAGCACTCATTTATAAGTATGCAAGCCATTTTGCAATGGGCCTTTTAAAAATTCTCATGTTTCCCCAACTCTGAACCACCCTCCCCAAAGCAATAGATTTTGTTGATATTATGGTGGACCACATTAAGAAAATGCATATATGAAATTAAGACGTAGATACTTCAAATCAGTGTATTAGAACTCAGGCAACCTTACTGACCATTTTCCTAGTGAATCCTATGAAGGGGGGAAGTTGTGATTGAGGAAGCCTTTGAGGCTATACAGAGTAGAGAACTCAGGGTTTGGAGACAAAATAGACTTGGATTTGAATTATGGCCACTGTCTAACAGTCATGTGACCTTGAACAAGGTACTTATCCTGCCTATGTGAAGTTTTCTCATCTCTTAAAAAAAACAAACACACATATGGCTACAGTAAGACTTTAAGTAACTCTAAAAATCCATTAAAGGGTTTGTTTTAAAATATAGGTTTTATTATTATTCAGGTATAGCAAGTCCAACAGATCAGGAAACAACTACCATTGAAAAAATAGCTTGTTATATTCACAGATTCCACGAGGAAGGGGAATGCCATGCCACGGGTCCACATGAGGAAGCACCAGGGTCAGTCAGAAGGCAGAAGGAGTGAGCAGAAAATGTAGGCAAGAGGCTTTATTGTGGTTTCCCTGGGAAGGAATCAACAAGGCAGGGTAAGCAGTTTTTGGATTGGCCAGTTTGAATAATTTCAGCAGACTCTGGGGCACAGGGGTTGTCTCTAGGTGTCTGGTACCTGGCCCTGGGGTGATTGGGGCAGGGGAAAAGTGGCCTGGAGTATAATAAGAGCTTGATAAAGTTGGGGGTTTGAGCTCTAGATTGGTTGGTTTGCTTATGGAGGACATGCTCTCCGGTGATTCATTTACTATCTATAGGAACTGACTCGCCCTGGGAGGGGCAGTCTCTCCAGAGTCAGCAAAGCCCTAGATGTGAAAGCATCAGAAACACGTGGTTAATACAAGGTTTATCTCACAGAGACCCAGAATAAATGGAGGGAGCAGTCACAGAAATAATGATAATGCAATGATAAAATGGGCATGATGCCTGCTCTCAATGATGTCACAGTCTCTTCTGGGCACAGAAAAATGAACACAAATTTAATATGAGAAGTACTAGAGCGGTCATGCACACAAGGTCTTGTGGGGGTACAGCTGCAAGAGAGGGAGACATGGCTTTACCTTTGGTGAGGGGAGATTGAGGGAAGGATGCACTAAGGTAGTATGTGAACTGGTCCCCAGAGGATGAGTAGAAGTTAAGCCAATGAACACAAATGGAGCTAAGAGTGAAGAAGGACATTATGAAAAAAGGGAATAATGTGCCATGGTGAGTGTGTGTGACTGTATGTGACATGGGGAATGGCCTGGAATTTATAATACTGAAGAAGAGTTCTGCAATTAAAATAATGATATCATTGATAATAATGAGGAAGGTATAAAGGAAAACAGAAAACATTTATCAGCTATTTACTCTGAGCCAGACACTGTGTTCAATCTTTGACCTGAATCATCTCCTTTAAACCTTACAAAAACCTTAGTGAGGCAAGTCCTTTTGGTATCTAATTTCACAGAAAATGAAGTTGTGCTTTAGTGAGTTTCAGTTATTTTTCCAAAGTCAGATAACTAGTGAATATTGAAGTCAGGATTTGAACTTAGGCGAATTTGATTACATAGTGTAAAACCATGTTAAAATGTGATCCATGAACCACTAGCATAGATGCTTAAAAATATGTATATTTCTAGTCTTACCCCAAATGTACTAAATAAGGGAACTCGGGTGTCTGAATTTTCAGCAGTTGTTAAGCACACGAAAATTTGAGATCCACCAAGCTAGAGTTTGTGAAAGAGTGTCAGGCAAGGTGAGCATGAGCGGTTGGAAAGAGAAGATGGAAGAAATCATGAAGGTCTTTTACATTTTTCAAAGAATTAAGACATTTTCTTATAAAAAATAGTCGGAAATTTTAAGGAAGTAGGTTTAGATACTTTTCAAATCTTTTTTTGTTGTTATTGTGAGGTATGTTACCCATGCCATTGTATATAATATTATTCCATGCTGTTATGCAAAATACAAAGATATGGAAATTTATGAGTACAATTCTGCCATCCATATGTAAGCCTATTAAAAATATCGATGTATATTCTTCCAGTTTTTCATATGTATTTAAGCTATATGACTTTTGAAAACAATAATGGAATCATGCAACATGTTCTATGTTTTGGAAAAATTTTCGTGGTAGATTCTAGAACAGGTGTCTGCAAACTTTTTCTGAGAGCCAGATAGTAAATATCTAAGGCTTTGTGGGCCATATTATCTTTGTCCCGAGGGCTCAATTCCACCATTAAGATTCAAAAGCAGCCTTAGAAAATACACGAATGCATGAACATGGCTGTGCTCCACTAAAACTTATTTGTTTTTTACAAAAACAGATGGTTGGCCAAATTTGGCCTGTGTGGCATAATTTAACAGCCCCTTCCTGGAGCATTGCTTAGAAGAAATATGAATTAGAGGAAGAAAGGAAATTTAGGGTAATATTATGCTAACCTTGGTGATGAAGAGGGTTTGAACTAGAGTTTTGGTGCTGGGATGTGGGTAAGGAGATGCATTCTTAAAGTATTTCTGAGAAGGAAACAATGAGGTAAGAGATTGGAGTTAGAAGGGCAAAGGTAGGAAAGGGTCAAGCATGATTCCAAATGCCTTAATTTGAGTTACTAGATTGACATATTGTGAAACAAGATGTGGAATGCATGAAGAAGGATAGACTTTATTCGAATTGATATGTGTCAGTCACTGGACAAGATGATGTATATATACAGTGTTATGATAATGAACAGTTTCAATAGCTTGATTTGGAATGACTCTTTAGGGTGAAATTGCTTTTGCTTAGGAAAATATTTTGACAGGTTATTGGTAATAAAACTAAGATCTCAGATGATGGAACATAAGGAAACCAAAAAGTAAACCATACTGTATAAGAGAAGGGTGTCTAATACACAAATTTGGAAGGAGAGAGAACAGAAGAGGCAAGAGAGGGGAGAAGAGAGAAGAGAGAAAGAGTGATAAAGCAAAAGAATTTTAAGAAAAATAATATCTAATATTTTACTGTTGTTTCTGTTGATATGAACTTACTGCCTTATTTCTCCAAACCTTCAGTAAAGACTGTAACACACATGCATGCACCTAGTTTCAATGTTAGTAGATCTATAAGGGGGTGTGCAATTCACGGAAATAACCTGAGTTCATACATGGGTTAAAAAATTAGTAGAATAAGGATAATGAATTATTTATTAATGCTTAAAATAACTCTGATTTTAAAGTGTCTCAAAATTCTTGGGTCAACTGGTTTGGCTTGAAGTCACTCATTTGGTGCCATTCAACTTGTGGTCAGTTGGGTAATGGGCTTACCTGGGATACTGGGGAGGCCTGGGCCTTTCTTTCCATGTGATCTTCATTCAGGGATTTTTTTTTTTAACAGCTTTATTGAGAAATATTTTAAAAATCATAAAGTTTATGAGTAAAATTCAATGGTATCTAATGTCATTTTGTAGGGCAACCATCACCATAATTCAGATTTAGAACATTTCCACTGACTTCAGGGCTTCTTTTATTAGTTTATTTATTTATTTATTTTTGGCTGTGTTGGGTCTTCGTTTCTGTGCGAGGGCTTTCTCTAGTTGCGGCAAGTGGGGGCCACTCTTCATCGCGGTGCGCGGGCCTTACACTATCGCGGCCTCTCTTGTTGCGGAGCACAGGCTCCAGACGCGCAGGCTCAGTAGTTGTAGCACACGGGCTTAGTTGCTCCGCGGCATGTGGGATCTTCCCAGACCAGGGCTCGAACCCGTGTCCCCTGCCTTGGCAGGCAGACTCTCAACCACTGCGCCACCAAGGAAGCCCTACAAATGTGAATATATCATCTTCATTTATTCCCTGAAAGCAGAATCGCAAAACCAAATATAACAGAAAAATCAGGCAGCCAACTTTTCTAGAATCCCTGATGACAGGAAGAAGTATCTGAAGCCACCACCGTACATGGGATTATGTATAATCCATTTTAATGGACTCCCAATGGATAGAATACTTCCTTCTTTTCACATGTTTGTCATCATATTTAATCCTCATAATGAAATTATGAAGTAGGTATTATTAGCTCCATTTTACATAAGAAGAAGTAAACTTGAATAGATTTGGTGTTTTCCTTAAAGTCACACAGCAATCAAGTGGCTGAGTCAAGATTGAAAACTCAAATTCTATGCATCTATGTCCTTACACTTACTTATTGGCCCTCACAGAACTGCATGACACAATCAGGAGTGAGGCTGTCAAGGAGGTACTTGGGAAAGTGCACACCAGCCTGGAGCAGAGTGGAGCTGTTCTTTGGCAGTAGGAAATAGGAGTCTGGAGCCACGAGAGAGTTTTGTGATGTCCATTTTAACCTTGTCAACATAACAGCAGTATTTAAATTGCAGGAGTATGTAAGATTTCACGGGAGGAAGTGTGGAGGGGAGAGGTGGAGAAAAGAGAAGATAAGAAAGTTA
Source organism: Balaenoptera ricei (assembly GCF_028023285.1). Taxonomy (NCBI): domain Eukaryota; kingdom Metazoa; phylum Chordata; class Mammalia; order Artiodactyla; family Balaenopteridae; genus Balaenoptera; species Balaenoptera ricei. The sequence continues at coordinate 84,626,025 of NC_082646.1, read as the reverse complement.
AACGAGTAGAGGAGATTAAAGAAGAGAAAGGGAAAGAGAACAGAGGAGATGAGGGAATGGAAGAGAGGGAAGAGGGTGGACAAAAGCAGAATCCTGGAAAATGGTGTAGGACATATTGGGAAATTAACATTTCAAAGGCAAACGGAGTTGGAGAGTCCTCAGTCTGGGAGCTGGCAGAGAGGAAAGTAAGAACTCCAAGAAAATATGCAATGGAAGACAATGGCTAAGTGAGGGGGAAGATGCCTTCACTAATTACTGCAGGGAGGCAAAGCAGAAAGAGGAACGAGTTGAAGCTATTTTTTCTATTTTAGAAGTTTCTTAGAAGAGCATTAATAGGTCTCTTATTGCACTTAAATTCTTGAGTCTCTGGATTTTAGGAAATAACATGGAATTGATCACTATATTCTCACAAAACTTATAAATGAAGGCTCAAGGATGTACATTAAACATTTCAGGACTTAAGTGGAGAGGAATCAAAGAGGAAAGAAAAAAGTTTGCTATTGGTTGTATATAAGGAGTTTTAAAGGCTGTTTCTCCACCAGAGCCAAGAAGCCACCTTTTCTCTTGAAAGAACACTTTCCACATTAATCCTAAAATTTTGATTTGTATGATAAAGAAAATAGTAGTAATTAGGTACTAAATATGATGGAGATGAGGGTTACTACTAGAAACTTACTACATGAGAAAAGAATAATTACGTAGCTTTTTATAATTTATACTGTGCTTTCTAATATTAAACTTTTCCTCTATTTTTTTTTTTTTTTTTGGTCCCATAGATCCTCACCTGCTTTCTTCTTGAGAGCAAGAATTATGTCACTGTTGTAATGCTAGCATTTGTACAGCCTGAGCCAGATCTTTAGTAGATATGTGCTGAATAAATTAATGAAAACAAATAAGATTCATATGAACAGTCCATGTTGATTAATCTATGGTATACTCAGGAAGATCTAGTTTCTGAACTAAGTCCTGGTGCCATGCAACATGCATATCTTGTGAATAAAACTGACATATATTTATGTGAGTTATAACCGTATTACTCCAGGAGCCACTCATGCCCCAGTCTTGTTACTGTCAAATTCAAAGAAGTAGTTCAGAGAAACAGGTAGTTAAGGGTTATTCTGTTTTTACTGTCATCTCTGATAATCTGTTAAAGGGCTTAATTCTTAGTCCACTGTCACATGTCCTAAAATTCTTCAGTCCCTTATTATTCATCACTGTATCCCTTAATGCACAGCTGCTTGAAAATCTCTTTTTCTCTCTATCTTCACTCCATATACCTCCCCATCTGAAACTCTCTCTGACACCTGAATAGGTATTTCCCTTTCTTTCTTTCTCCAATCCACAAAATACCACTTCTATATATCTTCAAAAGTGGTGTGTGGAGGGCAGCTGTGTTATGCTTCCATCATCTGCATTCCACCTACTTCGAACTTCAGTTTTTTTTAACTCTGATAACCTATTCTACAATAAATCCTTATGGGTGATTTCTAGTGAATTTTTTTTTTTTTTTTTTTTACTTTGGGTAGATAAGTTTAACTCATAAAAATGATTAACCAGTTTTATGGTGATGCCAACTAAAAAAAATGCACATGAGAATTGTGGGTTGTTTTATTTGGGGCAAAGTGAGGATTATAGCCCGGGGGACATCATTTCAGATAGCTCTGAGAAATTGCTCCAAAGAGGTAGGAGGGAAGGTCAGTATATATGTGATTTTGGTGAAGAGGAAGTACATGCAATCAAGCACATATTTTTTGCAGAAGGTTTCTGCTAGTCTCGTGAAGGTTACCGCTAGTCATGAGGAGCAGGTGAAGGATTTCGTCTGCTTGAAGCATGAAGGATTTTAGTGCTTTTCTAGATATGAGGCGATGCAAGAATTGGGCTCATAAAGTTGTCTCCTGAAAATATCTAACTATCTGAAGACCTGTTCCACCAGTTTTTTCCAGAGCACAGAGTGCCTCATTTCCGATCTCCACCCTGAACTCCTTTCAGGGGGTGTTGAAGATAAGCAGCTGCAGCAGCTCATGATTTAATCCTTGTAGAGGTAGATGGCAAGTGCCAATTTGTAGTTGACAGTGAGATTAAGAAGCAAATCCATTTCTCCACCCTCGTATTCTGCCTTATTCACTAATTCAGCAAACATGTTTAGCATCTACTATGTGGCAGGCACATTTCTAAGTGCTAGGGATATCCCAGTGAGTAAAGTGGAAAGAAATCCTTGCCCCTGTGGACCTTTGATCTTGTGGGGGTAGAGAGATTGTAAACCAATTGCATCATCTGGAACACTTAGAAGACAGTGAGTGCAAGTCACCTGCATACTTACTCTCTGCTCCTATTAGTTTTACTATGAATTACAGGGAACTGCGTTTCTCAAGCCTCCTGGCCTTCTGGGTTTTGTGTGGATTTGCCCATCGTGAAACAATGGAATTTTGGAGGCGGAGAGAATTTCAATGTTTCTCCTTCTACATCCCTCTGCTTTCTGGGGCACCTAGCCTAATAGTCCCTTCTTCTACAGTCCCAGCTATAGCTGGGCACCCTCTGTCATGGTTTTAGCTCACACCAGACAGCTAAAGATCCTGAGCTCTGGTAACCCTTTGCTTATCTTCCTAGTCTTATGGAATGGCTAATGTCATTCAGTGACATGAAAAAAGTGTTAGTGCATCTTGAATAGATGAAAGGGTAATACATAGTTCAGATATGCAGGCGTTGGCATTAAAATAGGAGCATGAATAATCCCTATGTCATAATAGATGGCCAAGTGTATGGACACAAATGTTAGCATGTGAGTAGTTGTGAAAGGGGAAATTTGGGGAAGTTCTACTCTGATGACTTCCTAGTGAAGTAGAAAGCAGAGTGGGAATGGAGTTCGAAGAGAGAAAGGAATGTGTGAAATAACCCTCTGGGCAAGTAATAAAATGAATGAATACATTCTGATATCACTTATATGTAGAATCTAAAAGATACAACAAATTAGTGAATAAAACAAAAAAGAAGCAGACTCACAGATATAGCGAACAAACAAGTGGTTACCAGTGGGGAAAGGGAAGAAGGGAGGAGCAATATAGGAATAGGGGATTAAGAGGTACAAACTATTAGGTATAAATTAAGATACAAGGATGTATTGTACAACACGTGGAATATAGCCAATATTTTTAAGTAACTATAAATGGAGTATAACCATTAAAAATTGTGAATCAGTATGTACACCTGTAACTTATATAATATAGTACAGCAACTATATGTCAATAAAAAAATAAGTTAAAAAAGTGAATGGACTAGGGAAACGTAGTTTGACTGCTGAGCAATAAAAGGCGTGTTTGACATTTGTGGTAATATTTTAACCTGAGTGGTTAAACATATTAAAATATGTTAAAATGTTTTTCTCCAGCCACATTTAGCTACTCTCCCTGAGTAGGGGAGGAGTTATATTTCAGAAGAACAGTGATTTTAATACAAGAATAGAATAACTCTAGAGAGAGGGACGAAGAAGTTGAAATATATGCAAAGCAGTGATCATATTATTGACTATGGAATGGAATCTGATGTAAAAAAAAGAATCTAGGTACTAGGAGAGTCAGAAAGGGTGGCAGTTTAACTGATCTTACCAATGAGACTTTGTAAGTATTATGCCTCATTTGAGATCACCAAAATCTTTCAAATATTTTTTCTGTGGTCTTTTAAAAATATCTTTTTCTTTCTGAATTCCTGGAGACTATAAGCGGAATCTGTCATTTTCAAGAAACCAGACTGTGATGAAATAAGAGTATCCCTTCTGGTTTCCAGAAGCCATGCCGTGACAGGTCAAGCCTTCCTAGAACGCTCAATCATGAGTGTTTTGAAACCAGACAGAGTCTGAAAGAGCACTTTATCAAGGATTTTCAAATATTAGGGACAGAGTCTTTTCCCAATCAAATTCCTACCGTGAAATAGATAAAAATCCTCCCTCTTATCTGCTGAGGTGACATGTGAGGTACTTCCACAGAATACATTTTGAAAACTGAGGATAAACACTTCATTCTACTAACAGAAGGGTTAGAGGATATAATTGCATATATTGAATTTGCCAAGTAATTACTAGAATCTAGACCTCTGGTTTCCTACATCCGTGCTCTTATCTTTTCAGACTGTACATACTCCAGTGCCTTTCTTCCTGAAGTTCACCTTTTCCTTCCTTCCTTCTCCCCTTCTTATGCTTTTTTTTTTAATCTCTCTGTATAACCGAGACTGCCAAATAGGAAAGGAACAGTTCACTAATGTCATATCCTACAGTATTCAGTGGTGAGAAAAAAAGAATAGAGAATGGGAGTTTATGGGCTGTCCAATGGCTCAAAATGAAAGCCAACCAACTAACAAACAACCTTCTTGACATATAATAGCCCACAAAATGGGATTTAGAAAAAAGGAATTATAATCCCTCTCTGCAAGAACACTAGTCTTCACCCTTTCATTTTTGAGTGTTCTTAAAAAGATTGCCTTTATTTGTTTACTCAAGAGGGCAGACTATATTTAGCAATTTGATTCCTGCTATTTCTCTGAAGTCAAGGTTTCCATATTTAGCACCTCTTCCTTCTCAGCACAGTAAAATCAATGAATGTTGCTGACTGACTAACAGGTTGATCAGTAACAATTAAAAAACAGGAAATAAGTAGCGGTAGGCAGACATTTCAAACACAAGTGATTTAGTCTCCATTTCATAAGCTTCTCACAGGCAGACAGTCAAAGAAAAAGGACTGGCAATATATAGACCAGAACAATCTTACTTTACTGTTTTATGAATGCATTTTTAAATATCTATATATCTATAGATAGATATCACATATATTCACAACTCTCACACTGAATCAAATGCAAAAATCACCAAAAATATAAAAGTACTCAAACTCAACATACTTATGTCCACAAAACCTCACACACATATGCTCAGTAAAACAGACCCTCTCCCCTTACACAATCACATAATATATATGGCCTTTTGCTTGGGGAGCAAGTTTGAGCAACCAGCACAATAATTTTTCTTATACCTCCTCCTTCCCCATTCCCTTTCCTCATTCCCAGTGTGTAACATGAGATAAAATCAGGACAGAGAAGATTTCCAAAGCAGAGAAAATACAAATGCTGGGTGATGGATGGAGCAGATGTACAAGGCTTGTTTAAATCAGGTGAAGGAAATTCTATGTTTGTTTATTTGTTTGACCTCAGGAAGGGAGGCTTCCTCAGTCACTAATCTGGAATCAAAACTGATTCTCCTCTAGGAGATCCTGCATATGCACTTAGAGCCTTCTAGATGAGACAAATGATGTTAGTTAAACCTCTTTAACTCTTTCCCGTATTTGAAATTTAACAGAAATGCTTGCTTTTCTGAAAAAAAAAATTATATATTGAAAAGTATAAACACAACTTTGAAGTTTTCTAAATAGAATTGGTTTATAAGGCATCCAAGGACTAATTATATGCAAACGTAACTATTAATTACTGATGAGCCTCATCCACCCCGTTAAACATCTCTCTAGGACTTGGAGGAAGCACTATGTGAACATTTCCAATTTCTGTCTATGCTTAAAAATAATAAAACCACATTCCTTTGGAACCTTCTGAATTAAGATATTGCACTTCAATGGATCCTGTCCATGTAGGTCAATGAGAGTAGGTTAATCATTCATGATGAAGGGGTTAGAGTCACTGAATGTCAGCTATAGAAAGGAATATAGAGAAAAACATTGCTTACCATGGATTACAAAGTCTAACACCTCTGGTCCCTGTCTATACCACAAATGCTACCTCAGCTATTTTAAACTTTACGCATTGCTTTTCAATCAACAAAGCTCTCTTTTTCTGCTTTTCCATTGCATCATTTTCATTCCTACCTCAGGGTATTTGTGCCAATAATCCTCTTGAAATGTATTTTTCAATTCTTCACTCAGCTAATGTTAGTCATCCTTCAGATGTTGGTTCAAACATCTCTTCCAAAGTGAAGACCCACATAACCCCTGAATTAGTCAGGCCCCACAGATTAACCTGTACTTCTCTTCAGTGGTCCTTGTACTCCCACAGTCCAACCCATCTTAGTAAAAATAATTTAATATTTACCTGCTTAGTTCAATGTTATCCTCTATCCTAAAGAGAGTTCTCATTTTTTTTGTCAGTTGAGTTTTGGAATAGGTACACCTACACAACATTAAAGAGGTGAAAATCAAAAGGGGGAAGGAACAAAAGGACAAGAGGCAGGTAGACTGGGTTTTCATAGAAAGTTTTTGGTAAAGTGGAATATGTGGATGGAGAGTAGGAAGCTCTCCTAGGAGCTGGGAAGTGTGAAAATACAGTCAAGAAAATTTTAAATGTAAACTTTATTTTCTTGTAATGTTCTGAAAGAAATGTAAGTAAGTAAAGATTGGTGCCAATTTTCAACTACTTTTGAACACCATTGTTTCTCCTGAGACGTCAACTGTTAATTTTATTGGGACTTGCTTGTAAGTGACATATTCTTTTTCTCTTGCTGCTTTCAAGTTTTTCCCTTGTCTTTGACTTTCAACATGTTTACTTGATGTGTCATTTTATGAGTCTCTTTCCTTTATCCTACTTGGAGTCTATTGAGCTTCCAGGATGTATTGGTTATTTATTTTAAATAATTTAAGAACTTGTCTGTCATATTTCTTGAATATTTTTTTCTTTTCCTTTCTCTCTCTCCTCTCCTTCTGTTAATTCCATTAAATGTATACTGGTATAACTAATGGTGCCCTACAATTCTCTGATGGTCCATTCATTTGTTTTCACTCTTTTTTCCCTCTGTTCTATGGGCTGGATAATCTCTATCAAGTTTATTAATTCTTTTATCAGTTCAATTCTAATGCTGAGTCCCTCTAGTCAATTTTTTTTGAGTTATTGTACTTTCCAAGTCCAAAATTTACATTCAGTTCTTTTTTAGAATTTCCATCTCTTTATTGATATTCTCCAGTTGTTATGACACTGTCATCATACCTTCATTTACTCTTTAATAATGCTTTCCTTTAGTTCTGTGAACATATTTAGAATGGCTACTTTGAAATCTCCTTTCTGTTAAATTCAACATCTGATAAGTATCTGGTAGTTCTGTTCCCTGTGGGAGGAAGAAGATAAAGATAAGAGAGGAAGTAAATTAAATAAAAATAGAAAAACAATAGAATTAATGAAACCAAGAGCTGTTTCTTTGAAAAAATCAACAAAATTGACAAAACTTTAGCTAGATCGACTAAGAAAAAGAGAAAAGATACAGATAACTAAATTCAGAAATGAATAAAAGTGAGGATATTACATTACAGCTGATTGGATAAAAATTAAAAGATTTATAACAGACTACTAAAAACAATTGTCAACAAATTAGATAATATGGATAAAATGAACAAATTCCTAGAAACATAAAAATTATAAAAACTTACTCAAGAATATACAGAACATATGAACAGACTTATAACAAATAAAGAGATTGAATTCATAAGCAAAAGCTCCCAACATAGAAAAGTTCAGGACCAGATGGCTTCTCTGGTGAATTCTACCAAATATTTTAAAAAGAAGTAACACTAAGTCCTACTCAAATACTTCCAAAAAATATGAAAGGAGAGACCAATTCTTAACGCATTCTATGAGGCTAATATTTGCCTGAAACCAAAGACAAATATACTACACAAAAAAGCTATAGACCAGTATCCCTTATCAATATGGACACAAAAATCCTCAACAAATATTAACAAACCAAATCAACAGCACATTAAAAAGATTATATGTAATGCGCAAGTAAGATTTATCCCAGCAATATAGGGCGATTCAACACAAGAAATTTAATCAATTTAATGTACCATATTAATAGAATGAAGGAATATAAAAACACATGATTATATAAATAATGTAGAAAAAGCATTTAAATTCAACACCATTTCATGACAAAAACACTCAGAAATCTAGGACTGGAAAGGAAATTCCTTAACATGATATGATATTGTAATATATTCTAAGAAATATATACATTTGGTCTTAGTCTCTGTTTCTGGCACAGAGCTCCTAAAACCCTTGGAATTTACTCAGTGGTGAGAGTCACAAAGGAATCTTTTGTTATGCTAATGAGGTGACTTTTAGAAAGCACCTAAGGATGAGGGTGGTTGGCAGTGGAGCCTACCAGACCAAATGATTGGAGGGTTAGAACTTGCTGTCCCACCCCTCAACCTCTGGGGAGGGAAGAGGGGCTGGAGGTTGACTCAGTCACCAATGACCAATGAGTTACTCTGTGAAGCCTCCATAAAAACCCAGAAGGACTGGGTTCAGAGAGCTTCCAGGTGGATGAATCTATAGAGATCTGAGGAGAATGGCATGTTCCAAGATGGTATAGGAGCTCTGTGCCCCATTCCACATGCCTTGCCCTATGCAGCTCTTCCATCTGGCTGTTCCTGTATTATATCCTTTTATAATAAACTGGTGATCTAGTTTCTTTTTTTCTTTCTTTCTTTTTTTTTTTTTTTCAAAATCCAGATTGGGACTTGAAACCACGTTCTTTTTTTCTTTTTAATACATTTATTTATTTATTTATTATTTATTTTTGGCTGCATTGGGTCTTCACTGCTGCACGCGGGCTTTCTCTAGTTGTGGCGAGTGAGGGCTACTCTTCATTGTGGTGCGCGGGCTTCTTATTGCGGTGGCTTGTCTTGTTGCAGAGTACAGGCTCTAGGCATGTGGGCTTCAGTAGTTGTAGCACGTGGGCTCAGTAGTTGTGGCTCGTGGGCTCTAGAGCACAGGCTCAGTAGTTGTGGTGCACGGGCTTAGTTGTTCTGCGGCATGTGGGATCTTCCCAGACGAGGGATCGAACCTGTGTTCCCTGCATTGGCAGGCAGATTCTTAACCACTGCGCCACCAGGGAAGTCCTGATATAGTTTCTAAACATTCTAAAATGTTTCTCTGAGTTCTGTGAGCCACTGTAACAAATTAACTGAACCCCAAAAGGGGGTCATGAGAACCTCTGATTGATAGTTGATCAGAAGTACAAGTAACAACCTGGACTTGCCACTGGCATCTGAAATCCAAGGAAAGGGTCTTTGGAACTTCCAGTCTGTAGCCAGTCCATCAGAAGCACCTGGGCTTGTGACGTGTCTGGAGTGTGTGGGTGGAGGCAGTCTTATAAGACTGAGTCCTTAACCTCTGGAATCTGATGCTGTCTCGAGATAGATAGTGTCAGAATTGAGTTGAATTCTCAGCACCTTGCTAGTTTCCGAGATGGGGGAAGCCACTGCCCACCCCCCACCCAACACACACATTGGAATTGAGTACAGGAACCCAAAAGACATGATAAAGGACATTGACCAAAAACCCACAGCTCAACTCATAGTGTTGAAAGACTGAAAGTGTTTCCCCTAAAATCAAATACAAGACAAGGATGCATTTACCACTGCTATTCAATATTGTACAATAAGTCCTAGCCAAAGTAATCAGGCAAGGACAAAAATTAATAAAATGTATCTAAAGTAGAAAGGAAGAAGTAAAACTATCTCTATTTAGATAAAATGATCCTACATATAGAAAATACTAAAGAATCCACCCCAAAACTACTAGAGCTAATTATTTATTCATCAAATATTTATTCATCAAATTCATATCAACATGCAAAAATCAGTTGCGCTTCTTATACACCAGCAATAAAAAAACATGTAAAGGAAGTTAAGAAAACAATTCCATTTACAATCCAAATGAATAAAAGACCTATGAATATATATAACCAAAAAGGTGAAAGACATGTACACTATCAGTTTGGAAAATCATTAAAGTTGAATAAACACCTACCCAATACTAACCTCAATATTTATTGAAGATAAGTAAAAATATATTAAAAACAAGACATACAAAGCAATTTCACAGGAGCTATGTTCATAATAACAAAAAAGAAAAGATGTCAGTAGGAATGGAAGAGATTACTCTGAAAATTGAAAGATCCATGAAAATTTTCACTGTAAAAGCAATGAGAGCACTTAAAAAATAGTTGTCAATATCAAAATTTTTCAGAACTCTGGAAATTAAACAAAAACATGCAACAGGTAGTATTTTTTCAAGAAAAATGGATAAATATCAATAAGAAAAGCAAGTTTCTTATGTTTTAGCTTGTACTATTTCCATCCCCCTCCTGCCAGACTTAAGATAGCCTTGACAACCAATAGGCCCACAAACATTGTGAAAACCATTAGCTAAGCAGCCTCTAGAGGCAGCAAAATGGAACTCCTCCAAAGACCAACTTCCAAAGTCTCACCAGCAACTGGGAATTGAGGCACAACTGCCACATTTAGTACGTCTTGACTCTAGTATGTTTCTTCTGGTGTTTATCCCATGCCCAGATGTCTGATTCTGCAGCCACATCTCCATGGTGCCATGTTGGTGCTGCCTCTCTGGAATTATAGACCCTCCTTTGTGTGTCTGTTGACTCTAGGAGATTTCCAAATGAAAAAGAAATAATAGAAGGAAAGGATAAATACACTAATTTTATCTTTCTTCTCTTGAAAATGAAACCAATAGATGTCTGTAATGAGAACAAACATTCAAAAATAAAAGATTTGTCAGGAAGATGGGTGCTTCCTTCAGGGCAATTTGTAGATATGGAGCTATGTTTACTCTGACATAGAAGCTTTTTTATTTTTTTGAAAAAAAAACAAACAAACTGGAAATTGAGTTCATCTCTCCAGAGAGTCTCACTAACTCTGATCCAGCCTAGAAGAATGAGTGAAATTTCAGTGTTCTCTGTCACTTGAGGTTTTTGTGACAATTAAATTAGATAATGCAGGTCAAGCTTTAGAACTTTGCATATATTTAATAAATCCTCAATAAGGATTAGGAAAAATGGTGATCATAAATGAGGATGATGATGGTGGTGGAAGTGGTCTTCTTAAAAAAGTTAGAGAAGAGTCATGAAGAATTAATATAAAGATTGGAAAGGGAAATCAAGGAGTTGAAGCTTTTAAATATGAAAATATGTTAGTTATTTTAGAGTTATTTTCTTTGTGGGGAATTTTAAATGAATTGTCTTTCTCTGAATCTGGCATATCATATAAGGAATAGTGAGTTAGGGAGAATAAGGGTTGTAGGAGAGAATAGAAGAATCAGTTATGGAAAGAGTTACCAATTGGCCATTGAATTTACTACATAAACAAAGAACAATTTTAGATGATGTTTTGAGCCATGTGAAATTATTCTTTGGTTTAAAAGCAGATTAAGATAATCCAATGGAAAGATGACACATAGGGAGTCTGAACAATTGTTTCTCTCTAGTCTCAGCTATATTCCTAATTGGCGCATGTCCTTAGATTTCAGTTTCCTAACTGATAAGATTCTATGATATTTATGAAAAGAAACTTTGTGCTCTAAGAATAAAATAATCATACTGAAACATCTGCATATGGTACAAAGTTCAAAGTATTTATGAAAGCCTAGTATGTAACAGATTCCAAAATAAATAAAGGTTGCCCCAGCTTTGTTTTGAAAGGTAGAACGCATACCTGGTTAACCCAATTTAGGTATCAAACTTTTGATAACAAAAACAAGGGAAGCCAGTCTAGTTCTGATATCAATGTAAAGCAATATTTGGAGAATGTGAATCAGGACTTCAATTAGAGAGAATATAAAATACAAAAGTAGCTTTTGCTCTCCCCTAATATGTTGCATTTTCATTTTAACTAAAACTATTTCCTAGTTTCCCTTGGAATTTCCCCTTTGGTCTATAGATTATTTGGAAGACTATTGTTTAATTTCAAATTATTTGGAGTTATTCTAGATATCTTTCTATTATTAATTTCTAATAAGTTTATTGTGGTTAGAGAACATACCATGTATGGTTTCTATTCTTTTAAATGTGTTTTATGGGCAAGTATATGGAATATCTTGTGAATGTTCTATGCACACTTGAAAAAATGTGTATTGTGCTCTTGGTGGCGAAATGTCAGTTACATCCATTTGGTTCATGGTGTTCAGTTCTTCTATGTCTTGACTTTCTCTTTGCTTGTTCTATTGATTACTGTGTGAGGAGTGGTGAAGTCTCCAAAGAAAACTGGATTTCTCTATTTTTCTTTATAATGCTATCAATTTTCATTTCTTAGGTGCACATGTTTATTTTGTTTTTGTTCTTCGATGCACATAAATGTAGGATTACCATGTACTCTTGCTGAATTAATCCTTTATCAATATTCCTGTTTATTCCAAGTAATTTTCTTCAGAAATCTACTTTGAGATTACCATGCTCATTTCATCTGTGGTAAGAAGAATTTGAAGATGACCCCTAATGACTCACACCCTTGAGTAATGTCCTCCCCCAGAGTTGACCAGCAAATATGATGGGATTAGGTGTTATGTTGTATGGCAAAGGTGAAGGAATTCTGCAGACTGTAAAGTTCTCAGTTAGTTGATTTTGAGTTAATCAAGAGGATAGTTATCCTGGGTAGGTCTGAGCTAATCAGGTAAGCCCTTAAAAAGGAAGAAAAGAAGCAGCAGAAGATGCTCTGCCATTGGCTTTGAAGGAAGTAAACTGCCATGTTGTCGAGAATGCCATGTGGCAGGAAATGGTGAGTGGCCGCTAGGAGCTGAGAGTCTCAGTCCTACAACCACAAGAAACAATTCTATCAACAGCTAGTGAGCTTGGAAGAGAATCCCAAAACTCAGATGAGACTGTGGCCTTGGAAGGCACTTTTATTTCAGTTTATTAAGTGCCTGAGCACAGGATTCAGCTAATCCATATCTGGACTCCTGACCCACAGACACTGTGATACAATAAATTTGTTTTGCTTTAAGACACTAAGTTTGCGATAATTTGTTATACACTTGTAGAAACTAATGCACCAGTTTTCCTTGGTTCTGTGTTTTCATGGTATGTCATTTTCTTTCTTTGTACAGGCATAGCTCATTTTATTGCGCTTTATTTTTATTGTGATTTGCAATACTGTGTCTTTTACAAATCGAAGGTTTGTGGCAACCCTGTGTTTTCAGATGATGAAATACTTACCAACATATTTACCTTTCCAGTGATTTGTATTTCTTCCAATAAGTAAGTCCATGTCTGCCAGCCCCCTTCCTTGTCTGGAGAGGGAAAAGAACCCCCTCTCCCCTCAGCAAACTGCAGCTTCTCCACCAACATAAACAAAGCAAGAAATCCCTGCTTTTGGAGAGGGCCAGCCTTGGGAGGCCTCCATCTAGAATGACAAAGTCAATCCTAACGGTGCCACGGTTGGGGTCTCCTTGGCTTCTGTATCCCCAGCCCCCATGGTGTTCTGAGCCCAGGACCTGCACCAAGAATCCAAGATATACTCAGCGCAGCCCCACCAGGCCCGGAGGCCACACCCTGCAGAGTTACTGTGAGGCGCCACAGCCCAGCACACCTTCCAGCATGTCCCCGTGACCTCCCTGCTGCTCACATCAGCAGCAGTGGTGGTGCCCTAGACTCAGCCAAATCCTTTGGGTGCATCCAAAGGAAACTTTCCATGTTGGGTGGCTCTGACAGTTGTGACCAGCAGAATTTGTCCTGTGGTGGGACCCAAGCCTCTCCCTCTGGCAGCAACCAGGGCTGGCAGGGGGCCATTGCCAACTGCCGCAAATTCTCCTTCAGGTTTATACACAGACATCCCTGTTTCGGGCTTGCCTGAAGCATCCTGAATGAACCTGAAAGCAAAGCTGAGTAGAGATGCTCAAACCTATGGTGGGCAGCGGAGGCTGCGATAAAGAAAAAGAATTTTGAGAGGCCAAGCCTCGCTTGCCACACTTACATGGGCTGTGAAGACCACCAGCTCCAGGGAGACTAAGGAGCAAGGGAAGGAAAGGGCTGCGAACAGCAGTGTGCAAGCTGCACTAGAAGTTCATGCCACTGTGCGTGCAGGGCTTGCTGGGGCGAGGGGACTTCGTGCAGCAGAAGATGGAACGTGCAAACTGCCCCAGGGGTCTCTCAATAGGTTCAGTTAACGCAGCTCACAAATATTGACGGCCCTTTCAAATATTGACTACAAATAAACCAAGGAGAGGAAGCTTTAAAAGGCTACCAAGAGGGCTTCCCTGGTGGTGCAGTGGTTGAGAGTCTGCCTGCCAATGCAGGGGACACGGGTTCGAGCCCTGGTCTGGGAAGATCCCACATGCCGCGGAGCAACTGGGTCCGTGAGCCACAACTACTGAGCCTGCGCGTCTGGAGCCTGTGCTCCGCAACAAGAGAGGCCGCGACAACGAAGAGGCCCGCGCACTGCGATGAAGAGTGGCCCCCACTTGCCGCAACTAGAGAAAGCCCTCGCACAGAAACGAAGACCCAACACAGACAAAAATAAATATAAAATAAATAAATAAATAAAAGAGCCTTCCCTAAAAAAATTAAAAAAAAAAAAAAAAAAAAAAAGGCTACCAAGAGCCTCGTGGGAGACAAGAGGAGAGGTCAGCTGACCCCAGCTGCCAGATCTGCCACTCTAGCCACAACTGAGAGAAACTGCAGAGGCAGAACTGGTGTGTTTTTTCCTGGGATGCTTCTCTTCTCTCTGCCCTTCTCTAGCTGTACCTCCATGTTTGTGGGGGAAGGGAGATGGTTCTGTGTAAATAAGCAGAGTGCAAATGAAAACGGGCTATCTATTCACAGCTTCCATCAGCAAGGAAGACAGCCACCATGGCTTGCCCTTGGCAGAGACTCCAACGCAGGCAGGGAAGTGTGAAAGCTTTATGAAGAAAAAAGTAAGAGAGAGAGAGAGAAGGCTTCAGCTGTGCCTGATCGGAAGTTGTCGGCATGGGGAAGGTGGAACCAGACTAGCCAGGCAAGGGGACTTCTCATATGATTGTGCCAAAGCAAATTTGGCTTCCTCTGGTTGGTCTTGAGTTTGAAGGGGATGGGGAGATGAGGGTCAAAAGAATAGAATTATAGCCTTGACAGTGGAAATGGGGTAGGAGTTGCCCATGTGAGGGCAAGGACTGGGGTTCCTGTGGCACCTTTCTCACCATCAGAGAAGCTATCTCTGAGATTACTTTCTTAACTCAACACCTGGGAAGAGAAACGAAATCTCTGTGTGGCAGTGGGGAAAATATGGTGGACCTGGCATGGCACCCCTTTCATGATAAGGGTTCTAGTGCTTTTCTAAAAAAGAATTCTGTTGGTTAAAAGAAATACACCCTACCCACCCCCTCTTGTTTAAGAGCTAGGTAGTTGGAATTGATATTTTTTTCTCTTACCATACACAGAAAAGAAAATATGAACCCATATAATCTGAAGAGAATTTTAATCCTTTAACACTCAGGTCAAATTGAAATGGAAGTCAATTTATTGCATTCCTTTGCACTCCTGAAACAAATCCCAATTTCCTGCAGGGTAAAAAGCAAGAATTTGATGGTGACCAACAAGGCTGTCTGCGTCTCCCTGTGTCCCCTCTCTGACTGCACGTCTTACAGCTCTCCCACCCTCTCGGCCAGTTCCAGCCATGCTCACCTCCTGCTCTTCTTTAACAGATCCAACATTCTCCTGCCTCACAGCTTTCGCACTGACTGTTCCCTCTCTCCTTCCCACAGACACCCACATGACCAACCCCTTCAGTCTTGCCCCCGTGGCATCCTCTCCACCAACATTGCTTTGACTATTCTATTGATAAATCCATTTACCCAAGACAATCTCCTCTCTTATCATCTCCATTATCGCCGTCTCATATAGTATATAATTTACTTATTCATTTTGTTTATTATTTATTTTCCATCTCCCCAACTCCTACCAGAATGAAAGCTCCACAAGGGCAGAAATCTAAGTCTATTTTATTCACTAACGTACCCCAAGAGGTCAGAAGTGTGCCCAACCAGAGTAGGCATTCAATTAATAGGTGTGGAAATGAACTGAGATTCTAGGTCCAGGGTATTTTCTATGACACCACAACTGCCTGTAACCCTAATGAGGATGACAGTAATACAAACCATTATAACACACACATAATAACCTTAGTTTACATCGAATTTTCACATAAATAGTCTAAGTAGGTCAGCAATTGGGCGGCTTTGCTCTGCTAGGTATATTTTTAAAATGCAAGCTATCTAACTGGAACAGCAAGTGTTAATGGAGCAGAGCCTGTTATAAACAGCAACAAGCTACAAACTGTGAAGCTACAAAATTAGTAGCAACATTCTCATTCTCTGGGAATTTTAGATACATTAGGAACCTGTAATTACTGACTCCATCTGCCTACTCTGTCTTGAGCTTAATTATGTATTTCAGAAGGAACGTTTTTCATATTTTCATTTTTTGTATATATAAATATTTAGCTATATTTCTTATCATTTTCTGCCTCCTTTTCCCTCTGCTTTTGCCATTTGCAATCTCCCAAGCTATTTTTACTTCCAAATTGCAATGTCTTTCCCCAGAATCAACATGAGATTGGAGCCAAGAAATTTAGTTCTGCCAATGTATCCAGAGCATCTTTGAAGAGGGGTTATCAAGCCCCAAACATGCATTTACAAATTGTGGGGTGGGGGGAGGCAAAGGCAGGTCTAGTATCTTTTCCAAATCAAAATATTCAAAATATTAACACAATCTCTAAGATCAATAATGTATAGTTTCTTCCTGAAGGGGGTGGGGACATAAATGAAATTGGCAAACAATGAGTTAAGCAATGTTGAATAGGATTCTTTATATCAAGATTCAAAATAGTCTTTAAAATATGAATGTGGCTCTCTACAAGGGGAGTACAGCAGACACTGTTTCCTAGAATTATTTTTAATTGAGTTATAATTAACATACAATATTATATTAGTTTCAGATGTACAACCTAGAGCTTCCATATTTTTATACATTATGAAATGATCACTGCAAGAGGACCAGTACCATCTGCCACCATACAAACTTGTTACAATATTATTGACTGTATTCTCTATGCGTACATTATATCCCTGTGACTTATTTATTTTATAGCTGGAAGCTTGTACCTCTGAATCTCCTTCACATATTCCATCTGCCTTCCCACCCCCTCCCCTCTGAACACTAAAAACAAACTCTGGGGAGATGAGACACCTCTTAGCATTTTCCCCAACAATATTTTGAAAACTGATCATCTAGTGAAAATATTTCTCCTTAATGACATATGTATCCTAGAGTATTGGTTGGTGTTAGCTGGATCTTTAGTCATTTCAGTATTCCTTCCCTCTTGATGAAACACCAGAGAGAACCACAAATAAAGATTAAGTGTGGAAAGAAAATACACAGTGCAATTAACGTCTATCTCGTTCTCCCTTCTAGAAGAGAGCGGCAAAAAAAAAAGAAAAAGAAAAAGTGATTTTGTTTTTCATTCCCTCCCACTTTTGCCCTCCAGGTCAGGTAAGCCTTTGTGCCCTATCACTTTCAATTCTTTTTTGCACACCCCGCACCAGCCTCCATGAATGTCCTGAAGAAAACTCCACCCATGTCTGTGTTTAGAAATTTAGCACCAAAAGACAGAGTTATCCCTGAACGCAGAGGACTGCGTCAGTGCTTGGACCTGAAAAGGGATAGTTTTACCCAGGAGAAGAGAGTAGCTGCCAGAGACTGGAGAAGACTGAGAAGACTGGACCGCTGTTTGCTTAGTTTTGCGTGGGGAGGGAAGTGTGTTCAGTAGGTGTTAGAGACGGGTACCTTCTCAGAGTCCCTGCCCCAGGGGAAGGCACAGCTTGTCACGGCCAGGTAAGGAGGGGGGATGGGGAGGCCATCTTTACCCTATGTAGTGATGAAGGAAATAAGCCTTACCCTGCCCAGTGGGTCAAGGTTAGCAGGAAGCGGCAGTAAACCTGGATTAAGCAAAGAACCAGCTCTAGTTCTACCTTCAGGACTAGAAAATTCAAATTTAAAGAATAAAACACCATTAATTTCTATCTAACTTTTAATCTAAGTGGATTATGGTACTACCTGCAATGACATTTCAAATCGTATGCATTATTTGTAATATCACTCGTAAGAAGAGACTAATCTGGAATTCCAGGACAGGGTGATAAAGATTATAGCAGCAGCAAGAGTGGAATTTCTACTGGTTCCCATCATGGGGACACTAGTTAAAGGTCTTGGGATTCCAGTGGGGTTAAGTCAGCATGTCTTCGGCCTACAGGCAGTAGAGCATGAAAGGAGATCGTGGACCACCGTCTGTGGATAAGGTAGCAGGTACCAGTGACAGGGGTCCTGGGGGCAGCAAGGTAAAAGGCTTTTTGGAAGGAATAGAACAGTGCACAAGCAATATTTTTTCATCTACTGATTATAAGTTACTTGGATAATCATATATTCTATACTATCTTTATGTTTAAGTATAATTATTATTTGGTATATCCTGATTTGAATATATTTTCTAGAAAATGGATTTATCTTACAATTTAGAGTCTAGAAAAGCTGTTGGCTTAAGTGAAAAATGTTGGGCCTGGGACCTTGCAGAATTTTGGGTCAGTATTAAAAGATGATCTGCTTCTGAATGGACTGGGGGTGGGGTAAGAACGAGTAGGTTGCCCCCCCGCACGTTTTGCAGATCAGGAAACAAACTCAGGTTAATTAACTGACTGAAGTCACCGAGCTAATCCATCTCTGAGCAAAGATTCAGACTCACATATGATTCTAACCTGATGGGCTCTTCTCTCCCCTAGTAGCTACTAACCCTTGATCATCATAATCAACTAGGAGCTTGTTACAAAATACCAATTCCTTATGCCTAGCCCTAGAGACTCTGATTCCATAGAGTCCTCCCCTGACTAGCTATGATAGGCAAAAACTCAGATATTTGTGCCAATTAACATTTGTGAATCGCTGCCTTACTTTCACTATCTCTAAAACGGGAAAGCAAGCATCCTTTTAGGCAGAGCACAGTGGAGTCAGGAAAACAAGAAATGGAAAGCTAAGCCCCAGCAGAGTGGCTCTGTTCAGGGACATCAAGTTGGTTCCTAGGAAGACTAGGAAATATAAGACAGAAGAAGCCAGTCCAGTTCTGTAGTCCGAGGCAAAGACTCAGGGACAAGGGCCATTGTTGCTGGTGAACAAATGATGGTGAGAATGGGAGAAGTGAAGAAGAATGGGAGGGTCTGTTTGTTAGAAGAGCAGGTAGAGGAGTATATGATTAATTGGACTGAGTCTTAGTTTCCAGAAGACGTGACACCACCATTCATTTATTCATTCATACATTTCACAGATTCTTTGATTCCTCAAAGTTTAGTTGAGGACCTAATATATGTTAGGCCCTCTATCAGAGGATACTGTAGTGCCCAGAACAGATGTGCTATCTGACTTGTGGAGGGCACAGCAGAGTGGAGGTGATTATGACTAAACAATAATGAATTAATTACCAGTCATGATAAGGACAAGGAGAGAAATGAATGACGTGGAAGCTGTGATGGAGAATAATGGGGTGGGGATAAGGTGAATGAAACGGAGGCAGGGAAGGCCTGTCTGACAATAACCTACTTTAACCATGATGGCAAAGGGAAGCAGGCTAATCTCTCAAATGTGCAAGAGGCTGGTGCTAAACCACAAGAAACAGTTTTCTAATCTAACATGGGAATCAGAAAACAATTCTTACAAGGCAAAATATTTGGATTTTTCTTTGAATACACAAAACTATTTTATAATGTAAAATATACTCACATAACATCAATGGGTGATCACTACCAACCTGGACTCCTGCAAATGTACTTTTCTGCCTGACTGTGGGACAATTCAGGTCACACGTGTATCCACTTTGGAATATCTACTGGGAAGCTTGTGCTCAAAGTTGGAGACTGGGACACAGGTGTGAAAGCCAGAGCTGGAATTGAAAGTGCTGATGGCCAAATCATTTCTATGAAACCTCCTTCATTCTGGTTCCTTTGCCCAAGCTCATTGACTCTGGAGAAGAAGTCTGACCCCTAATCATTTCAGTGATGACTCAGCTGATGAGATTCTGGTCCCCGGGAGCAGGTGTTTGGTAGAATCTTGAGGCTCTAATTCTGTACTGAGCAGAGTATAGACACCACAAAGTAGAAGTAACCAAGATCAAGCAATACTTATTCATTATTTAGAATTTGCTTTCAAATAGGTGGCAAGGCCTGAAGGAAAGGGTGTGAGGTTAGTTAAGGAGAGAAGTTAGAACCCCAGACAGCTCCGTGAACCAAATCTTTCTAGTCTTGTGGTCTTGGTTATTTTATAGTCTGCATCTCAGTTTTCTGATCTGTAAAAGGGAACCACAGCCCACCTCACAGGCTCTTCAACTAGATAAAATGAAATAATTATTGTGCTTGTCTTTTACAAATTCTCAAGAGCTAATAAAATGTTAGGGTAGGGGCTTCCCTGGTGGCACAGTGGTTGAGAATCTGCCTGCCAATGCAGGGGAAACGGGTTCGAGCCCTGGTCTGGGAAGATCCCACATGCCGCGGAGCAACTAGGCCTGTGAGCCACAATTACTGAGCCTGCGCGTCTGGAGCCTGTGCTCCGCAACAAGAGAGGCCGCGATAATGAGAGGCCCGTGCACTCCGATGAACAGTGGCCCCTGCTCGCCACAACTAGAGAAAGCCCTCGCACAGAAACGAAGACCCAACACAGCCATAAATAAATAAATAAATAAAATAAAAATTAAAAAAAAAAATGTTAGGGTAACCAAGATATCAGCTGAGATTGCCTACCCACTTAAAGTAAGGATAAAATTGGCTCCAAAGCCAGTTCTACACCCTAGGGGAAATCTAACATTCCAGGATTTCTTCACATTCTGAAAAATTATATTTCTCCTTATCGGCTCTGGCTCTGATTTCTGGCTTCTGCATCCTGCATCTGTTCCTCTGTTTCTGCTTTTTCATTAACTCAAAACAGCATCAATTTCTGGAGCACTTTTCCCAAAAATTCATCTTGTATAAGGCAGGCATGTACAGGAAACTTTGGAGATTTGAGGGTACAAGCTAGGAGCTTACATAACTGGGGCACACAGTAAATAATTTAAATATCAGATTCAGGAGATCTTAAGGATCACTTTGGCCATCTCTACAAATTTGATCTCTAAATTCTCATCCATCTGTACTCTTATTCTCTCTTCTCCTTTCTATGATTTCTCCTACATCTAAATTCTTGTCTCTTGGGACTAGATTTTTTATTCTTCACTCCCTTCCTTGTAATATTCTTTATCAGAATATTGGAGAAAAGCTTCCAGGCACATGTAAAGGCAGAGTTTTGAATCAGGAGTCTTGGACAGCTAGGGATTCCCCTCTCGGATTTTGTTTACATCAGCCCTAGAAAATTGTATGCAAATAGTTGCATGTATGTGTATCTGTTTCTTCCTGAGAAAAGAACTATAGCTTTTACAGGATTCTCAAATGAGTCTGTGGTCCAAAGAATTTAAGTGTTATGGTTGTACAGATTTTTTTTTTCCCCTTTAACTATGTTCCGTAACAATCCTATAAAGTACCACAACTGTTGCTCCTATTATAGAAAATGAAACTGAGGATCAGAGAGGTTAGGTAACTTATCCTAGTCTACAAAGCTAATGGTGACAGAACTAAGAATGGACCACAGGCACTTTGCTTCCAGACTGCATGTATGTTACAGCTGCCTCTCCCATGGCTTCCTGGTGAACCCCTGCTCATTCTTCAATACTCCACTGATGTACCACTTCCTTCCTGAGGTCTGTCCCGACCTCTTTGGGAAAGGTTGAGCATACCCTCTCGTGCCCCGCTGAACCCTGCACACAACCTCTGCGATAGCTCTCAACATAATGGGAGACAATGCTTGGTCCCACGCCCCACCCATGCACCCATGGGGATTTTTTTTTTTTAAATATCTTTATTGGAGTATAATTGCTTTACAATATTGTGTTAGTTTCTGCTGTATAACAAAATGAATCAGCTATATGTATACATATATCCCCATATCCCCTTCCCCTTGCATCTCCCTCCCACCCTCCCTATCCCACCCCTCTAGGTGGACACAAAGCACCGAGCTGATCTCCCTGTGCTATGCAGCTGCTTCCCACTAGCTATCTATTTTACATTTGGTAGTGTATATATGTCCATGCCACTCTCTCACTTTGTCCCAGGTTACCCTTCCCCCTCCCTGTGTCCTCAAGTCCATTCTCTACGTCTTAGTCTTTATTCCTGTCCTGCCCCTAGGTTCTTCAGAACCTTTCTTTTTTTTTTTTAGATTCCATGTATATGTGTTAGCATATGGTATTTGTTTTTCTCTTTCTGACTTACTTCACTCTGTATGACAGACTCTAGGTCCATCCACCTCACTACAAATAACTCAATTTCGTTTCTTTTTATGGCTGAGTATACAATGGAATATTACTCTTGGTTCTCTTTTATAAGGGCACTCATTCCATTCATGAAGGCTCTGCCTATAAGACCCTAATTCCCTCCCAAAGGCCCCCACTGGGGATTAGGTTTCAGCATGTGAATATGGGTGGGACACAAACATTCAGTCTATATCATGGATCAATAAGTAAAGAGTTTGAAAAGACGGTAGAGTGGTAGAGTCAGAGACATATATTTAGAGTAATGTACCAGGTGTTCATATCATTTAAATCTACTAGAAAGCAGTGGGTTCCATAGCACAGAGCTGAGCATTTGGAGATGTAAGCTATCGTGTCCTTGGGTAAGTTGCCTTGACCCTCTGGGTCCAGGACCACCCATCCAAATATCGACAAAGCACAAGAAAAGTGATGGTGCTGATGATGAACCTCTGAAATGAGAATAAAACTCAACAGGAACGTAGTTTTTTGTTGTTGTTGTTTTTGTTTTTATTTACACAAGACTTTTAAGCAACTAATGGAGGAGGTGGTACAGCTATACTCACCTGCCAAAGAAACTGGTCTCCAAGGCATAGTGCTGTGCACCCAGGGGCTCTTCGTGAACACCTGCTGTGGTTCATCAACTCAGTGTGGGCTTCCACAGTTCTCCTGGGCACAGGCTTCCCTGCCTAGATCATGAGCCCCTTCTGAAACTCAATTTTATCTCAGGTCAACCTCTTATCCAGCATATTAAGAACACACATTAGCAGTTAAGAACAATGAATGACTCACAGTATTTTGGGAGCATGTAGCATGCTCCTTTAAGGAAACATAATAATAAATGCTGGCTGTCATTTCATCAGCTGAGAAATAATTCTTTGTTTCCCGACTTTCAACAATGTTCACCAGTAATATTATGACACTCATAGTAGACAACAATCTCCACTTTCTTTTACTGAACAGTTTTAGAAAATTATTGTTAGCTGGGTACTGTATCAAACAGGAAAGAAAATAACTTGTTTCTTTGGGGCATGCTAATTGTTACAGAGATTGCATTGGTAGCACTGTACCTTGGCTAAGCTCTTGCTGAGGGCCAGCAGGAGTGGCATTCAGCAGAATGCTACACAAAGGGTAAACTTTCTCAGGGTTAAACAGTGAGGCTCAATGTGATTTAGGGATTTTATATGGATATAGACTGAGAGAGGCATGCCACTCCATGGGGTTGGCTTTCTCCCTAAATATACCAGGTGAGATATCTGTAGGAACATAATATACAGATTGGAGGTGTACATGGTGGACACAAATACAATGCCAAAGGATTTGAAAGAACTAACCTGTCAATCTCTTTTGACCACCCGTGACACTTGGAGAGGAAGCTTACTGTAAAAGTGCTGTCATGAATGACCCAGTGTGGGACACTTCATTGTTCTGTTAACATCCGCTTTGGAAGACCCACCCCTAATATTTTACAAGGTCGGGAACATGAGTACAAAAAGAAGCCAATGTACCATAGATCTAAATATTTAAAAGTCATAAATAGACTAGAAACTGTTAAATAAAATATGGTTTGCCTCCCACTTCGACAAATGTAGTTTTACAGCATCATCCAAGATCAGGTTCAGACTTAGAATCGTCAGATGCCTCTGTGTTAGTCAACCACGCTCTACATTTCCTTCCCACCCCAGCTCCACTGCACCATGTTAGGCACCTTGTCTGCCAGTGTGTGGATCCTCCAGTCCTCATGTCAAAGCCTTATTCGTACTTCAGCACAAACAGCCACCCCACCAGTGGTGGGGTCCACTCTTGGGAGAATAGACCCTGAGAAGATGCACAGGCCCTGGGCCATTTGGGCAGGAAATTCTTGGGTCCCAGTGACCTGGAATGTGGACCTGAGGACTTACTCTGAGGGAAGGGGCACCAGTAGAGAAAAGTCAGAGAATCAACAGAATGAGGTTCAATTGCAGACTCTGCTATGCCTAAGCTCTGTGATACTGGACAATTTTCTTTAATTCTTCTAAACATTATTTTCCTCACCTACAAAGTGATAAAGATGTTAATACTATCATTGTGTTGTGGTAGGTATTAAATGATGTGGTGTCATGCAGTAGCATCCCATAAATGTTAGCTAATAATTAATCCTCATTATTATTAATCATCATCATTAAAATATTATGTGCCTCATCCACTGCTAGACACAGGCGGATTCAATGAAGAGCCAGACAAGGTTGTCTGAGGAATGCATAAGACAGAAGAATATTATGGAAGTCAGACGGGAGAATGAAATTTACACAAACTGACAAGCATCGGTCACTGACCAAAGCCAAAGAGCAAGACAGGCAACAAATCTGTCTTTTCCTCTAGGCAGTGAGGGGAAGAAGGGGCAGAGACTGTGTGGGGAGACAGAACCACAAACAGATCATCATAGCCACATAAATGCAGAGAGGAAGGAATGAATAAGATGCTTCAGGAGGGAGAGCTCAGAGAGGAAGATTTCCGCTTAGTCTGGAGGTGTTAGCAAAGAGCTCTTGCAGTTGAGATTTTTTAGCCACAACATACAGGATGTGTAGCCAAGAAGGATAACATGGCAAAAGCATGCGGGTAGAAAGCAAGATTATTTGGAGACCTGCACGTGGTTCTGTGGTTCATCAAGGGTTGCATCTCCTGGTATGTTTGGGAGAGTGCAGGATTTGAAGGGGGAGGGCCCAGGCTGCTACAGATCATGGAGGTCCTGTATTCGATGCCAGCAAGTTTGGATTTTATTCTGTGGGTGATGAAAAGAGTTTTCCGTCATGGAGAGACATGGTCATATATGTGCTCTGGAAAAGTCACTCCACTTACACTTATGGAGAACAGAAAAGCAACAGAGAAATTGGAAGCAAGAAAACCAGCAGGAGGTTGCTGCTATCGGGCATGAATAGGTGAACACAGGAAGGATTTTTAAAATATGAAGGAAGTGCAATTAATAGGATTGGATTCAAGGACTAAAAATATAGACAGAATCGGGGATGACTCTGAAGAGTTTTGGCTTGGGTGAGGGAGTGGGTCACATATAATGTATTAAAAATGGAAAAATTGACAGAGAGGAAGAAGATACAAAGATCAATGTGACCCTTAGGTTTTCAGGCACTCAGTCCCTTCCAGTGCACAAATGCAGGAAAGCAAGAAGGAATGCAGAACAGATTTGCTCAGGGATACAGTGATTTTGATGTAAGCTTGTCTTATGTTTTCTCTTTACACAGGCTTCATTGATGGCTAGATGATTAACAAATCCATACATTTACCGTCAGGTAGGGGCTTAGTCTAGGTATTCATATCTAAAATAATTGGAAGCGTGGGATGGTGGACGGTCCTTGAAACTGTGCGTTCTCTGGATTCAGGTGTAGTAAGCCTAGTACAGTGTCTAATTGAAAAGGATTGCTTTCTAAGTAGAGGAAACACACTGCAAGTCACAATGACTAAAATACTGGTATAGACAAGAGAGTAGTAAGGGATGTTACTGGAACCTTTTTGTGGGAAGACTATGGGCGACAAAGAAATGAGTTCATACTTACTTAAGTAGGTGTCAAAATTAAAGTTGTTAATTGCAAACAATAGTATTCACTCTGGTTAGTAAAAGCAGAAAAGGGAATTGTTAAAGAATAGTAGATAGTTTCCAGAATTTCCAGGAAGTAAGAGAGACACATACTGAGCCCCAGAGCCAAAATCAATGCCCAACCTTACTTCAGGTCCCATGGCGCAACACCTGGGATGTCCAAGATTGGACATCAGAAGCACAGCCATTGTCATCCATGGAGAACTGGACTCATCAAACATTCTGCCTTCCTGAAGTTCAATGCCCCAGACACAAGGCTCCCTTGGGTTACTTAGTTCTCTATCAGGCTCTTGCACAAGTGAATCTTTTTGGTAGAATCTAGATCAGAATGATTTAGCTTCTTCCTTAGGGAAGGGTGGATTCATAATTTGGAAAACACTAAAATAGAGGAGGGTTTTTAAAGATGGTGGCTCAAAAGGAAAACGTTGCCCTAGCATAGGTCAACAGAAGTGAGTCATATGATACAAGTAGCATTTCAGAAAGAGTCATTCAGTTGTTTATTTTTCTTTAATTGTCAATATAGTAAAGAGAAAAATAAAAGTCCATCTGAATCTTTGGCAAAATGAAGATGATTAAATCTGGGAATTTGGGCTCCTTTGAGTTGGGTGGCAATACAGCTTGAAACAAGGGCTTGGGAGTCAGAAAGAATTGGAGTTTCAATCTTCACCCCACCAATTAGTTATTGGGTCATCTTAGTTGATTTCCTTATCCTCATCTTCTTCATCTGTATAATGGGGCCAATAATAGAAGCCTCTGCACTGTTGTTGTGGGGACTAAGTGAAATAATGCATGCAAAGTGCTGAGAAGAGAATTATCAAGAGGCAGAACCTCAGATTGCTTATTCAGGACTCTGCATCTGTGAATTAGTACCAGAATGGTTTCTTATTATCATGAACATCAAAAACCCTGTTGTCCCCCTGCCTTCCTTTCTGCTTCCTGTCTCTAAGGACAGCAGTAAACCATATATGGAAGCCCAATTAAGCATGCACAACTCCTGTCTGTCTTATCTTAATCCTGCCAGTAATAGAACAATAATTGTTCAGAGAAACTACAAGGGAAGTTGTGAGTACAGAGAGCAGACAGGGCTCCAATTGATCTCAATTACTGTCATGAAATTGAGTCTTCTGTCGACATCTAAATTTAATGCTTCTTTTTCCCTGAGGATCTGTCCTTCATTGTTGCTTCCTGTTGTATCTGTGGTTGGCCTGTCACCATCTGCATTGCACTCTTCATCAGAATGATGGAACTGTTTTCACTCGCCTAGTATCTCCTGTCTATGCTGTTTGCTTCCTAGATCCATGCTCTAGTCTTCTGACATTCATATCTGAATCTTTTCATTTTCTCTTGCTCAACACCAGGGGAAGAGCTGTGTTGTGTTTTGGCATCCAAAGAATTGATTTCCATTTATGAGCAAGAAGACAATTTTTCAAAACCTAAACAAGATGAGTGTAGGCTTTGCCCAAAGGATGCAAACATATTCTACAGTGAATTATTTCCCTCTTTATTTGGGTGCAATTAGGAAAGTTAATGATGGGTAATTTTCAGCATGCATATGCTTTCACTTTGCTGATTTATAAGTAGGCATAAACATAATTAGGTGTGCATATGCATGCTCACAGTTTAATGGGCCCTGCATTCCTGGTAATTAGAAGGCTCAGCATGTCGTTGATGTGTCATTTTTCAGGCTAAGGTATAGAAGGCTTTTCAGATTGACTGTCCCCAGGAAATTACATGGAAATTCAAGGTATGTAGTTATATGAGAAATAATGGCATCTTAAGATACATTCACCATCTGTTTTTCTTCTTAAATAGATTCAATAGATTTAGAAAGTGTGTTTACCTAAAGCAGCGGTTCCCTTTTTTTAAGTTGTAAAGTTCTCTGTATTTAGAAATGAACAGATTTATAGTATTTTAGAACTAGAAGTACATAAGAGAGCATCCAGTTTAGATGAGGTTTTATAGACGAGGTTTGTTCAGTCTCAGTAAATTGAAGTGATTTTCCCAAGGTTATATAGTTATTAAGAAATCTATCACTGGTTTGTCAGAAAATGAAAGGAAGTTATTTTCTGATTGTCAATACAGCATCTTCATGTCCCTGGAATCCCAGCTTTAGTGCCAGCAGGATCGGCTACATAATTTGTGGAACCCAGTACGAAATAAAATTCAGGGTCCCTTGTTCCAAAATTATGAAGAAGGGAAAGATGGTGACAGTAAGTATTAAATGAAGCACAGAGCAGGCATGGGGTTCTGTGTGGCTGCACAGATCACACATCTTTGAAGTTGGTCCTGAGTGCTGGTGACATAGACTAGGCCACAAAGAAGTCGTGAGCAAGATGACATGGTGAAAAAGTGTGTGGAGAAATAATTGTGAACAGTATTTCCATGAGCACTTGCCACGGGGCAAGAAGAAAGATCAATATCACATTTTAGAAAGTTTTCATAATTTTTGAACAGCTATTCAAATGCTAGAAACAGAGCATTTCTGATTAATCAGTATCCAATGACATGTGAGTTATGCTTGAAACAGAGCAAAATTATTCCAACTTTTAAAAATTGAAGTATAGCTGACTTACAAGATGGTATTAGTTTCAGGTGTACAGCATAGTGGTTCAGTATTTTTGCAGATTATACTCCATTATAAGTTATCACAAGATAACGGCTATAAAAAGTATTCCAACATTTTACTTATTGGAACTTCCATGTTTTTTAAAAAAGAAGCAAACAAGTAAGATAATGAAGGCATACAATATTTTAGGAGGACCCAGTTATAATAAAGATAGTACATATTTACTGTGGGGATATTTATCACGTTCAGGCACTATGCTAGGTGAACGATGTAGAAAATAATATCCTTTCTCTTGAGGTGCTTTCTGTCAAGAAGAGAAGATAATCTTATAAAGTTACTTTCATAAAAATTAGATAGTTCTGAGAGGTTTAAATAATAATTTCAGAGCTCAGAAAATGAAGAC
The DNA here is from genome assembly GCF_028023285.1 of Balaenoptera ricei. Lineage (NCBI taxonomy): Eukaryota > Metazoa > Chordata > Mammalia > Artiodactyla > Balaenopteridae > Balaenoptera > Balaenoptera ricei. Next base: position 84,597,286 of record NC_082646.1, on the reverse strand, counting down.
AGACTAAAATGAAACAGAGATAATTTACATTTATTGCTCCTCTATTATGTCAAACTATACTAGTGAGTCCTCTTCAAAGCAGTCCTGTGAAATGTGTTATTACCCCGTTTAGTGATGTGCGATCAGAAACTAAGAAAAATAGTTATTTGCTCACAACCACAGACATCATAAAGAATGGCTTGGGAAAGAGATTGCAAGTATATCTGAGCCCATCGGCCAATGCTTCTCAAATGTGGTTCCCAGACCAACAGCATTGGCATCACCTGGCAACTGCTGGACTTGCAAATTCTTAAGCGCCACCCCAGACCTACTGAATCTGAATTTCCGGGGCTGGGACACAACTGTCTGTTTAACAAGCCCTTCAGGGGATACTGATGTGCTAATAAAGTTTGAGACCCACTCCATTAGACAATGCCCTCTCCCCAACCCGGTGCTGCTTACAAAACTTATTGAGTGCCTGTTATGAGTCAGATATTCTGCCAGGTCTTTTATGTATTTTAACTGTTTAATCATTATAATACTCTAGCAAAGCAAATATTATGCTTAATTTTTGTAGTATACCTGTTTTCCTCTGGCTTCCCCAGTAGAAAATGAGTTTCCTGACAAGAGAGTTCTTTGCTGCCTGATTCACATTGCACACTTTGTGCCTGCACAGGACTCAAAAGTACTAGGTACTCAACAAGTGCCTAGGAAATGAATGAATGAATAAGTGCATGAACTTGTCTCAGGGCAGACGCACAGGAAAAGTCAGAATTTCAATCTAGATCTATTTGTCTCTGAAGCCCAAGCTCTTTAAAACAGAACTTGAGAAATGCTTTATGAAAATGTTAGCATTTCAGTTTCTTATTAGCTTTCTCTCATCCGCATATTTTTCCAGAATTTATGGAGCAATCGGAATCTGAACCTAGGCTGTACCCATGACTGGAATTCAGATACATCCAGGCATGGCTACTGCCTTGATCGGGTTGGATTCATTTTTCTTCACATTTGATTTGGAGCACTTACCACGTACCTTAACACTGAATTGCATTCTAGAAGTAAAGTTTTGAGCAAAACATGAGTTGTACAAGTCATTTTGCATAGCAGAAGGGCTTTGGGGTTGTACAAGGGTGTTATAGAGTCTGAGGGGAGGGAAGGGATGAACCAGATTGCATGGTGTCTGATTCTTAACCTGACCTCTTGATTCATGCTTTTTTTTTTTTTTTTTAATTTATTTATTTATTTATTTATGGCTGTGTTGGGCCTTCGTTTCTGTGCGAGGGCTTTCTCTAGTTGTGGCAAGCGGGGGCCACTCTTCATCGTGGTGCGCGGGCCTCTCACTATCGTGGCCTCTCTTGTTGCGGAGCACAGGCTCCAGACGCGCAGGCTCAGCAATTGTGGCTCATGGGCCCAGTTGCTCCGCGGCATGTGGGATCTTCCCAGACCAGGGCTCGAACCCATGTCCCCTGCATTGGCAGGCAGATTCTCAACCACTGCGCTATTTTTGCCCTAAAGAGAAAAGGTGTTTCCCTGGGGTGGGGACTATGAGATTCTGAATTAAAGCAATGCCTCTTCTATGCCTCTAGCGATGAATTTCAATACAAAGTGTGAGAGAGGAGCATTTTTCCCTCTTTGGCATGGAATACAATACGGGTAGCCTCTCTTTAGTGATATTTGTGGGGAGGGCGGGGGGTGAAAGTACTATATAGCTTTGGGTATATTAATAATTGTCTCCTTGACACGACCTCTCCCTAGTCTGCACATGACCACCAGAGAGACCACAGACAGGGCCCACAAGCTCCAAGTGTCCTCACTCATACCACAATTATGGATGATCCACCTACACCCTCACTGCAAACAAGTCTCAGCATGGAAAGGTCTTTCCTGACTCTCCTACTTCAAATGCTGCCCTCACCTCCATCACACTGCATTTCCTTTCTTTGCTTTATTTTTTTTCATTGCATTGATCACTATTTAGCATATTAAATATCAGTTTGCTTACCGATTTATTACTTATCTCCTTCCATGTGAGCTCCATGAAAGCAAGAACTTTTCTTGTTTTATTCACTGTCATACCGGCTTGAACAGAAAATGTCCTAGAGGAGGTGTCTAACAAATATTTGATGAATGAATTCATGATCCCAATGTCTTGGGGGAGCACTGTAAAAACATGGTACAAAGGTTAATGAATTATGAGTGCCTCTTCTGATGGCTTTTAGAAATGATTGTGGGAGGCTTGGGTGTTGGGGTGTTGGGGTCCTCCATTGTGTAGGTGAGGAATGTGCTGGCGTGATTTCAGTGATTACAGTTAGTGTGATTTTATCTGTGTTGACATCTTGATGCCCTAGTGTGATTTCAGTAATTACAGTCAGTGTGATTTTATCTGTATTGACATCTTGGTGAGGCCTGGTGAAACGTCAATATTATTTTAAGTCCCATTCATTATTATTGTGCATCAGGGACTAATGCTACCCCTTGAATTAGGGTCAGTTGATGCGTGTTTGGGAACAGGGCTGTACCATGTGACATGGGGCTGAGTCTGAGTTCTCCAGGTATCATTGACTGTAGGGAGACCTTGAATATTCAGACTACTGTGACTTTAACTCACCTTTTGTATCTTAAATTAACTGAATGCAAAACAACTGTTTAACTGTGCAGAAAGTCTATTCTAGAACACCAGTGATGCTTTCATAATGCATAAATTTGTCCCGGTTGTTGCTTGTCATCCTGATGGAGACTCTGGTACTCCATCATCTATCTTTCTTTTTGCCCAGTGGACACTGTTCACTCTGGCTCAGGTCACCTCTGTCCTGATACTGGGCATAGATCCTTTTAATGCCCCATGGCACAGCTAAAGCAAAACTGTAGTTTAATAAGATGTTATTGAAGGTTCTATGATAACAGAAGGGAAATTCAACAGGGAAAGTAACTTACACTTGCTGTAAGATGTGGTACTCAGGAGCTACAGACCAAGACTTTCCCATAACACAAAATTAGCTATCTATCTGTCTTGAAGAGCCGTGAAAATGCTCTGTTTATGTGCAAGGTTACTGTCAATCACTGTTTCACGCCCACTGGTGACACCTCTTCTCAGGATCATTTACATTGAAAAAGTCAAATTCCTTCTAGGCAAATTCTGCCCTTGTGATGACCTCGTATAATGGCCACTAATAATACAACTTATTATACTATAGTTCAAATCAGCCTGGTTCTCAAGATGCACATTAATTAGCGTTGAAAAACCTATGTATTAGACATCACCCAGGGTTGAATTTAGCCAAACCTGATCCACTTCCTTTTTAGAGTTTCTCTTCCACTGTCTTTCCTCCATATTTTTATCCCATACACAGATCCTCAAGAACTACTTCTCATTACTACTGAATATTTCCTTATTTGCCTCTGTGTTTTTCATTTTTTATTTCTTTTTTATATCTCATTAAACAAGGGATATTTGTTCATTGCAGAAAATTCAGAAGACACAAATGTACAAACCAAAAGTACAAATAACATCACAAAGCAATGACCACTGTCAAAATAACAATTGCTCTCTCTGTTTGTATATATTTATGTATGTACTTTAAAAAGCTTATATTGCAATAGTGTTTTATCTTCCATAGTGTGGCATGACTTATACATGTATAACATAATGTTTAAATACTTCATAGAACTTCCATAAACAGATATGGCATGAATTATTTAATCAGTCCTTCATAGTAAGGTATGTAAATTGTTTACAATGAGTCACTAGTATCTGAGGACTGTCATAAATTTACTTTTAGCTACATATTTGTGTGTATCCATGACTGTTTTTAAGATGAATTTCTTAGGAATTGTTGGACTAAATTATTTGGGAAATTCAAACATTTATAATAAATAATATCAAATTGACTTCCAGAAAGATTGTGCCAATTCATGCCAACCAGTAATGTATGTGAGTAGCTATTATCCCATACTTGCACCAACTAGCTATTTTTTCTCCTCCTCTTCTTCCTCTTCCTCCTTCATTTTTCCTGCCATATCCAAGAATTGAAAGGTTAAACAGGATTTTTCACTTTTCAGTTTGTATTTATTTTCTATTAAGATTGAACATTTAAAAATATATATTAGTCATTTGCATTTTTGTTATTTTTTTAGCTATATCGTTCATTTAGTTTTCAATTGAGATGTTTATCTTCTTCTTTCTTATTACTGAACTCCCCTTTTCATCAGGTCTGAGATGGAAAAGATTCTGTTTCAGTTGTGGAACATGAAATATAGTCAAACATCAATTTTATTCATTTAATACTCTGAAGTATGTTTCTCTGCCTTCATGTCTGCTGAAACTCTCTGCCCACCTGCTGGGCTCTCTTGATGCTCCACCCCTAGCTGAACCTTACCAGTCCTTTCTTTAGCATCTAGATCAATGTTTATCAAGGGTGACTTCAGTCCTGGAACACTTGCTGTTTACACGACTCAGTGAAACTCACTGAGAAAAGGTGCATAATTTTTCTTGAATGGGTCTTATGAAAAATTGCTTAGCCTGTTTTTCTTTTCATTTGTTTTTTCAGCTAGATCACAACCTCTTTGTGAATAGGGACCACACCTCTGTTTCCAAAGAACTTGGGTCCAATTTGACCATATAGTAAGATAAGGGTGTTGGGTGAGGTGAGATAACTAAAAGCTATTGAGTCCCTTCTCTATGACAGACACTGATTTTCACTTTTTGAAAACTTCTTAGCAATCATATAAGATGCTTTATGATTATTGTCCCAATTTTCCTAACATGGAAATTATGGTCCAGAGAGGTGGAATAACTTGCCCAAGATCACACAGCTAGCCAGTGATGGGAAAACCATTTCATTCCATAACACATAACCATTTGACTCCAGCACAAGTGTTCTTTTTTTTTTTTTTAACATCTTTACTGGAGTATAATTGCTTTACAATGTTGTGTTAGTTGCTGCTGTATAATAAAGTGAATCAGCTATATGTATATATATATCCCCATATCCCCTCCCTCTTGCATCTCCCTCCCCCATCCCTATCCCACCCCTTTAGGTGGACACAAAGCATGGAGCTGATCTCCCTGTGCTATGTGGCTGCTTCCCACTAGCTACCTATTTTATATTTGGTAGTGTATATATGTCCATGCCACTCTCTCACTTCATCCCAGCCTACCCTACCCCCTCCCCGTGTCCTCAAGTCCATCCTCTGCGTCTGCGTCTTTATTCCCAGCACAAGTGTTCTAGTATCACTGTCTTCCCACCCTTAACATGGGGCTTCAACCAGGCAGCTAAATACATGCTTGACAATTTCATTTGTTATTTATCCAGGAGCAGCAAAATATTGTGAGATCAAGTATTTTGTCTATTTCTGGCTCATTCTGGTTCCAAGATAACATTCTGGCTTTTATTTCAATAAATAATGCTGGTGAGTATATAGATATCTTCAAAGCTGTAATTCATATCAGCCTTACCTCCTCTTCAGAGGCCACTAAAAATTGCTGGCCATGTCAGCTCACTTCTGAGAGTAGAAATTATATGACCCTTTTCTATAAAAACATTGAGACATGTACAGACACCAAACCAAAAGAGGTTGTTATACCCCATTTTCTAAAATTGCAGCAAAGAATGTGTTTTCTCCCTTTGAATACCATATTATCTATTTTTTTCTTTTTTTTTTTGCTGTGTTCTTTTTTACTTTTTTAGTGTCATTTCAGCGCAGAGAAACTGGTTATCTTTCACAATAGATTTTCTCTGGTGGTAGAATGCTCTGCTCACCAGGTGTTGATGAGTTGGTTGTTATCATTATTATAGAAATAAAAAAGGAACAGTGCAACGAAATAGTGCATAATAGGCTGAGTGATTTGAAAGCAGAATTTTGAATGCTGCATTAGTATCAGGTCATGAGTTCTGGGAGGTGTGACAATATCAGTTATCCTCTACATCACTGGATTTGTCTTATTTCCTTATAGAATTTAATTATTTCATTGTACATACACACATCTAATACACATACACACATGTGATAGAGCTTCCTTATAGAAGTTGACCATTTTATTTACATATACACATCTAATATAAAATTATTTGACGTATGTGTTTTATGTATAATTAATTTATTGTATGTATTTATGTATTAAGTATATATTTATGTATTATTTATGTATTTCTTGAATATTTTATTTATGTATACATTTAATTTAGAATTATTTTATATGTGTGTTTTCTGCACATAAAATATATTATGTCTGTATTTTTATGACTAATTGTTTACGTATTTATGTATTGAGTATATATCTTATGTATTTTATGTATTATTTATGTATTTCTGTATAATAGATAGTTATTATTTGTGTATGCATTTAATGTATTTTTTGTGTATTCACTTTTCTTTTTTTTTTTTTTTTTCAGGGCACCAAATTGTATTCACTTTTCTTATTTTAAAGATGTCCTTCCATCTCTGTGGATAGATAGATATGGTATTCTTCTCAGCATTCTCTTATACTACCAGACTAAGAGTTATTTGAGAGTAGGGGCTATAGAAGATTTAGCTGACTTACTATATTGATAATTAGAGATCTGTATGTATAAACAAGTGAATCAATAAATAAATGCCGTTTGACTCCCTTCTCTGCTTCACCCTCTCTATTAATCAATTACAGAGTTTTGCTCTTTCCATCTGCTTTTTTGAGTGGTTTTCTCTCCACTCCCAGCACCATGATGAGACTTTTCTCAGTGGAGAAATCCTGTCAACTTGAGAATCTCGTCACCTCTAGTCAGTCTCCAAAGCTGAACTCAACATCTAAAATGCCCCTCCACCCATCCTGGGCAGCTGAGACCTGCCATGGCCTGGCTTTACCTAAACTCATCACTGGGGACCTCAACCTCTCAGTCCAGAATTCCCCATACTCAGAAGGTCTAACAGTCAAATAAGTATGCGAAAGACTAGATTCAACAGGTCTTTATATTGTAGGACTTCTCTGAGCCTTTACTCTGAAAATTTATATAGTAAACTTGGGGCATAGAATGCCATGTTCTCTATATTAGTTTGACGTTTGAATATCCTTCCTTGCACCCTCCCGCTTTCATTTTGAGAAATGCCTGTTGAAGACCCTGACATGCCAGGAGAAATGTGACTTCAGGCTTTCTTGAGAGTAGTATTCACATCCTCCCTATGTCTTTGCTCTAGTACTCTGCCTTGAATATTCTCTTTCTCTATTCTATCTACTTGGATAAATTTTATGTGTATTTGAAAGGTTCAAAAATTGTGATATTTTAAGTTTGTGTTTACATCAAAACAGTGAACCTGTGTATTCAGCTAGGCCTAGAAAAGGTGGAATCTGATAGCAATTTGAGGATTTCCATGGAGAAGGAATAGATTCTAGTGAAAGAGGGGAGAGTCAGTCAAAGATAAAAACAGGGAAGTGCAAGTGTCATAGGGACTAAACTGAGTGAAATCTGGTGACGAAGTTTGATGACACTAACTTTGACAGAGAAGTGGGTAATGATGGAGACATGAAAAGTGAGAGGTCATCAGCTACCTTTATGAGGACCATGCCATTAGAATAAGAGCATAGAACCCTAAATGGAGGGAACTGACAGAGTGGGGTTAGATGGCAGTATGTCAAAGGATACCTACCACATGTGCTTCAGAAAAGTGATCATAAACTGGCAGTGAAATAAGGTGCAGCTTAAAGAGAAGAGAATCAAATAAGGGATTCTTCTTGAAATATTGCCATTTGCACCAACGTGGATGGACCTAGAGAATATCATACTAAGTGAAGTAAGTCAGACAGAGAAAGACAAATAATGAATGATATCACTTGTATATGGAACCTAAAAAATAATACAAATGAATCTATATACAAAACAGAAACAGACTCACAGACATAGAAAACAAACTTACGGCTACCAAAGGGGAAAGGGGGGAGGGGATAAATTAGGGGTATAGGATTAATAGATATGCACTACTATATATAAAATAAATAAGCAACAAGGGTTTACTGTATAACACAAGGAACAACATTCAATATCTTGTAATAACCTATAATGGAAAATAATCTGAAAAAATATGTATATAACTGAATTACTTTGCGTACACCTGAAACTAACACAATATTTCAGATCAACCATACTTCGATTAAAAAAAAAAAAAAGGATTCTTGCTTTTGGGTCAGGATAAGGAGAAATGTGGTGCCTATTTTAAAGAAGAGCAAAGGAGCCTTGGATGATGGAGAGGCTGACAATTCTGGAAAGAAGGGATCTAATAGTGGGTGAAATAATCCATAAGACGCAGGAGAACAGGCTCAAAAGCAAAGGAGTAAACGAATCTGAAATTTTCATATAGTGCTAGAGCCAATGAAAACTGACACAATCTTTCTGGAAATCAATTTGGTAGTAGGTATTGACTTCAATGTGGTCAGATCCTCTGATTCAGCAATTTTGTTTATAAGAAACTTGCCTACAGAAAGAAGTAGAGATGTGCGCTCAGATTTGTAGCCAAGGCTGTGCATTACAACAAAACTTCAGAGTAGTGAAAAACTGGAACCAATCCAGATTCTAAAATATGTGTACAATTAATTATGTCATGCATTTCATGGAATATTGTGCTTTTGACATAATTTAATGGCCTGGGAAAATTCTTGAGTATTAAGTGAAATTAATGCTATTTTAAAACTATATATACATATGATTGGGACTATGAGAAATATGCATGCACATACACACAGAGAGAAGCAGCAGAGAAAGTTAATAGTACTTATCTCTGGATTGTGTGATTATAGAGGATAATTGCATTCTTTTGGTCAAGGTCCTATATGTTAAATTTCTTCATGAAAAAGAAATATTCATTTTACACTTCTTAGAAAAAATATTATTAGAAACACAGGCTTTAGTTCCAACTCTGTCACTTTTTACATTGGAAGATTTTCTATAGTCTTTCTTATACACATGGAGAGAATTCAGTCCTCCTTCAAAGATTCTATTACCCTCCCAGATTCAAATTCACGTCCTGGCCTCATAATTCTGTCATGTTAAAGTCACCTACCCTCTTTAAACCTCTGTTCCCTCATCTGTAAAAGAAGGTTACTAATAGTACCCATTTTGCTGGGGTATTAAGGGAGTCACATAAGCTAATGAATATCTAGTACAGTGGTTGGCACAGAGTAAATCCTCAATATTCAATATTAATATGAGTGACTTTAAACCAGGGATCTCTATCTCAATCAGTTGTGGAAATTAAATGACCTAATGTATTTTAAAACATCTATATCAGGGTCTGGCACACTGGACACTCTCAAGAAATACCCATTTCCCTCCATGACCCTTCAGCCCTGCCTTTCCTTTCCCCCTTCCTTTAGAGAGGGGCAAGTCCTCCAAACAGCAGGCAGGAAGCCAGGCGTAGAGTGTGCTTCCACCTAGCAGACCACTATTTGCTCACCCAGGCAGCCTGGTGTCTTTTTTTTTTTTCTCAAGTCTTCAGGAAATCACATAAACCTATTTGTCACAGACACAGGATTTCTGCTGTCCTTGCCCTCTGCAGGATTGACTTGCTTTTTCTTCCTAATGCTGTTTGGTGGAAGGTTTTCATTTGTGAGGCAGCCGAACCAGAACCAATTGCACAGCACTGTACAGGATGAGAAATTGAAAACCACAGCAGCAGCCCTTAACCCAGAGAGTTCTGGTCAACCCAGGGTCGGAAATGAACAGGACTTAGAGAAGGGGTGGCCAAGCAGGCACCTTGGGCCCCCGTGGGGCACACGGACCCCAGACAGCAGAGCTGCTTCTCACCTAGTGTTGCCTCTTTTATCACCTGGGCCTCGCAGGTGATAGGAAAGGAACATGCTTTCCCTCTACCCAGGGTAGAGGACAAAGACAAGAATAGTGCAGACCACGGCGTAGAATGGCTCCTCCATGCCCCCTTCTTTGGGAATCTAAGGACACATGCAGGGTGGATTAGAAATTGTGTAAGTTAACAAAAACCTTTCACATCTAATGAACACATTTCCCAATGTTTCGTGGGGGAAAGCACAGGGCGGAGAAACAACATGGACCTTCAGTCATGTTTTAGTCACTCTTTTGCAGTGTGATGCTCAGTTATTTCACCTCCCCATGCCTCAGTTTCTCCAATTTTAAATTGAGAATAACAGCAATCATGACATAAATTTGTAGGATGACATGAGAATATGTCAGATAATGTGCAAATGCCACGGTGTTTGACACTTGGTGGGTTATCCAAAAAGAAGAAGCAGAAGAAGCAGCCTCTTTCTGGGCTGCGTTCTATGCTGTGAGGGAATGATGATGGGGGTGGGCGCTGTAAGGGGACTTTCCTGGTCTCTCAGGGTTTTCCATTTGAAGCCAAAAGTTCTGTGATCATCAAACCTGGAAAAAGAGTCCAGTCTCCAGGCTGCAGGCAGGCAAATTAGAAAGTGTCAATCAATTACTTGGGGTCTACTGTGGGTTATTTCTTGGTTAACATGGTTGGCTAGGAATCAATGGACCTGGGCTCTAAGCCCAGTTCTTTCATTACCTCCCGCTGAGCCCTTGCATAAGCATATACCTTAGTCATTTATTCCTGTGTCCAGAGGGGTGAAGTGACTTGTTCAATTTTGCTTATCTGGTCAGGGCTAGATTTCAAATCCTTTGTCTGATTTTAAATCCTGGTACACTCTGATTACGGATGTTTTGAAGCAGAGCATTCCTTTAAATCATTTTGATATTGAATGGTCGCCTATTCAGTCTATCGTAGAGTTAGCCCTGCCAGCGCTAATATCCTCCTCACATTGCTCAAACATTGGGACAAATTCTAGAGAATTTATTTTAAATTAGGTGATTCTAAAAGTTCAGAAATTACTTACAATCTCTGAGATTTAGTTACTCTGTTTGAGTCTTTTTCTTTAGCCTGCCCATGTTTTATAGCCCAACCCGGAGAAGAGATTGGATTTAGGGAAACAATGTGAGCATTTTTTTTTAATGGGAAAAAGGTATACAACTTTATTGAAAACAGTAAATGGAGAGATACACTGTGTTCATAAACTGGAAAATTCAGTTTCATGTAGATGTCAATTTTTCCCAAATTGACCCATAGATTCAACTGGGTTCCAGTCACAATCTCAAAGGGGTTTTTTATTGGTATAAATAGACAAGCTGATTCTAAAATTTATATGGAAGAGCAAGGGCCAAGAATAGATCTTAGGAGATCATATTTTACACACGGGTAGATAAAATGACCAGTGGGACAAAATAGAAAAATAAATTGTGGTATGTTCAAAGGATCAATATACAGAAAGGAAAATGAGTGCCCTACAGCTACACACAATGAATCTGGATAAATCTCAGAAACATAACACTGAGTGAAAAGGCAAGTCACAGGAGAATAAACACTATGATTCCGCCTATATGAAATTCAAAAACGTGCAAAACCAAAACAAAGAAGGGGTCTCTTTGGGGTTCATACTGGTTTAGGGACAGGTGAAAGTTTGAATGTTCTCTTTCTCCACCCTCTTTTATCTTTTCATTCCACCCCTGCTCCCTGCCCACCCCACCTGTTCGTATAGAACAGATCACACATCTATATACTCCTTACCCTTTTTCTGTAAAGTCATGGAACAGAAGTTTGGAGTCATAAGACCTGGCCTTAAATCCTAAATCTGCCACTTCTTGAATATGTAAGATAAGTCACTTTAATCTTTGATCTTTAGTGTTTTCACTCACAAAATGAGGATAATGTCATCCACCTCTGAATGGTATCGTCTAGATTACATCAAACCTGGAGCATACATACCAGTTCATGAGAAACTGTTAAATCTTCAGTTAATCTATCTCTTGTTGCTTGCAAGCAACATCTAGACATCATTCTCAGGACCCATGCTCTTGACCTCTTGGGGAATGGTGAACAATCTTGGGGTCATAGATGATTCATCACAAGTGTTTGGTTTTTAGTAAAGCTGAATCTTCTGGATTTTCCTCCCTTACTGTGGGTCTCTTGGGAAGCAGGTATACTATGCAATGTATCATTTAAAAGGTATGCTGTCTCTTGAATGCTATGTTGTGTAATGATGCCTTATTGTTGATCTACTAAATTTATTTAGTCAGAATAAATTAAAGTGGTTGTTGGGTATGAGAAAAGCAAACCACAATGGATTGGGATCTTCTTTTTCATTGATTACAGCTTAAACATAATTTTGAGGGGTTAAGAAGAGGAAAGTCGAATACAGGAAAAGAGGCAGTTGTAATATAGGAATGCAGAGATGCAACAACATTAACATTCATACACACACGCACACACACACACACACACACACATAGAAAGATATTAAAGTGCTCATAAAAATGAATAGGATTTTAATTTTATACCATCGTTAGGTTATAAGAAAAACATACACTTAATAAAAAAAGTAATAAAAGCAAAAAAGAAAGAACTCCAGGGATATGTCATCCATAATCCCACAACCCAATGTCAGCTTCTGTTTACATTTTAGAGCATTTCTTCAAATAATAAAGGATTTTTAGAAACACACAAGCATAATTTGAGCTCAGCACTTAAACACACAGAACAAGTGTCTTGCAGTAAGCCATTTAAGAATGTTTTGCTCTCAATATCTTTTATCATTTCCCACATAGTGCATTTGGTCTCAGAACAAAATGGGTGTATCAAGGGAGGAAGGTACCTAATAGGCTTTCTGGTGCCCGACTCAGAGAGGAGGAAAGGATGCCTGATCCTATGACACAGTAAAGTCAGGCTACACTTGCAGGGTCTCTAAGACTTATTTCTGCTTCCATGGTGTCCTTGTCTTTTGAGGTAGCAAGTCAAAGACTCCTCTAGTGACAAAAGCCTGAGGAAATCAGGCCTGACCTTTCTTGCCACGTTCAAGCAGGCTGCCTAGCTATTGCCTGATAGAGGGCAGCTGTGAGCAACTGAGATCTCTTGCTTTCAGTCATAGAGTCCATTTGCATGTATTTGATGCCTTCATTCAAATTGAGTCATCTCATTTAGTTGGGGAATGGAGTGACAGTAGGATGAAAGGAAAGGGCTAGAAAGAGTCTACAAATTGCTTTGGTAACCTCTAACCTTCTAAAGTTTAGAAATGGTAAAGAATAGCTGCCTAGTTTCCTACTGGTAATTCAGAGCAAATTCAATAAGAGAGAGAAACCATTTAGCTTTGACTTTTAACATATTTTATTGCCCTTATAACATGAAAATCTGAAAAGGTTTCCCATTCAAATCTAATTCCAAAAGAGAGGCATTTATAATGAGTTTAAACCTCTTCAAACTCAATAAATTCTCATGTCTCCTCTCCCAAATTCAAATTCACTTCCACAGGCACAGTGATCACCCATGTTCATAGGATAGCAGAGCTGGAGGAAAGATTACAAGGGAAGACAGGCCACTGAGGTACCCATGGCCCTTTATCTTGAAAGCTCAAATCCCATGCTTTAATTTTCCAAAGAATCCCTGCCAGACAACTTGGCATCCCATGCTAACTCTTAAAAATTTTTTGAAATTATAAATTTCATATCTGGGAAACTTACCATCTTATTTGTCCTTGGATATAGACTGATGTGCTCCTGTTCAGAATGTGGTAAAGTGTTTGTTTAGCAGACATATTTTAAACCATGAGTAGAGTGAAGGAAAGCTTCTATGCATGTGTCTGATCAATAAATCCATCTGACCGTCAAGAGTTCTGGCAGAGATGGGGAAAGTTAATTTCCAAGTCCACTTCAATCATTAGACCCCTGTGTAGTTATTATTTTACTTCACCAAATTCAAGGAAAGTATCCAAGGATGGTTCTAAGAAAACAGTATTGAGCATCAAGTCTGAAGCGTGAGATGTAGTCAAATTAAAATTGAGAAAGTGAGTAACAAGGTCACCACTCAGAGATTAAAGGACAGTTTGAGATTATATTGTGAGTAGAGGGCGTTGCACCAGTATTTCAGGATTTAGTTTGTCAGTGGTAGAGGGGTATTGGATTCCTGCCTTACAGGGTTTCACCAGGGGATGTTTCATGAATGGGAAGACCTGGACAAGGATAGATAAAGATAGGGATGTCTTCTCCTCCACAAGTGTGGAAGAAGAGGTTTCAGGAAGATGCTCAAGAGCCCAGCTGGTGAGCGTCTGGTCATTATGAAAGTCTCTTGACGAGCTCTTGTCTCTAAGGTGGTGTGGAGCCTGAGTCAGAACTGTCCTCCATCTGGATACTTTGGTAGGACTCTAATTAGCAACCCAAGTGTCTCACATCTGGTCATATTGCCTGTAGCCCTCCTGTGCCCTGTGTTCTAGTCCTAGTGACCAGGGAAGGGCTAGTAGTAAGGTGTGGTGTGGCTGGAGGGTGCAGCTAGGGTGGACTGCTGCAGGGGACCTTTCGTCTGACTCCTGGGAACAAGACATCACTTTGTACCCCAAGTTTAAATTGAAGCCTAATTTTAATCCTTAGCTCTAAAGATGTTCTGATGAGACTAAAGCCTGGTGTTGCCAATCCCACTCCTTTCCAAGGTGGGGATTCTTCTCCTCACTCCCACTCCCCACTCCGTTGGGACTCCTCCTGTGATTTGCTCCGTTGCCTCCTAGAATCTTCCCAGCATTGCTCTGTGATTCCCCATTGCCAGGCTCAATCCACTTGCAGGGAAAACAAGTTTCTGGTTATCAGTAATGGCCTCCGAAGATTTTTCTAATTGTACTTCCTGACAGCTAGTGCCTTTTTGCCATCAGAGGTATCTGTGATGTTGATTATTATTTGCTTTCCTCAGAACACAGATGTTAGAGGGGAATTCCCAGTATAATTTGCCTCACACCTTAAGCCCAGATGGCTTTGAGCACTGTATTAGGATTTATGTCTAGAAGTACAAATCCCTCTGTATGATGCTAGGTTCTCCAGAGACACAGAACCAATGAGATATATAGGAAGGGATTTATTATAGAATTGGCTCAGCCGGTTATGGAGGCTGAGCGGTCTCTCAACATCTGCAACAACCCAGGAGAGGTGATGGTGCAGTTCCAGGCCAAGCCCAAAGGCAGGAGAAGCTGGAGAGCCAGTGGTATAAGTTCCAGTCTGAGTCCCAGTCCAAAGGCAGGAGAAAACCAGTGTACCAGCTTGAAGACAGGAAAAGAGAGCAAATTCTCCCTTAGCCTTTTTTCTTCTATCCCAGACTTCAGTGACTTGGGTGAGGCCCATCCACACTGGGGAGGGCAACCTGCTTAACTCTACCCATTCAAATGTGAATCTCATCCAGAAACACCCTCACAACACACCCAGAATAATGTTTAATCAGGTGTCTGAGTGTCCCATGGCCCAGTCAAGTAGACACATAAAATTAATCATCACACCTTTCCCTCTTTCATTCCAGTGTCCAAAAAGCATATTTTCCACTGCCATAATCACTAAATTTGGGGTCATCAACATGAATATGATGCTGCAAGAGCAAACTTTCAATGTTCAGCCTTGGAGAAGTAGCTTAAGGGGAAAGGGTTCTTTTGTTATTGTTTTACTGTTGCTGGTCTCCATTTCCTCCAGATGCCGTCCCGACTTGTGGCCCACGCCCTCAACCCTGCCCCATCCTCACCTCAGGTTTGCCGCCCTGTCTTCAGGTTCTACCCCTGTAGGAGCAGACTGGGTTCCTGCCTTACCCTTTGCTGAAAACAAGTTCCATAAGGCATGATAACAGTTATAACAGCTGTCTTCTCCTGTGTACTTACCGTGTGCCATATTTTACAGATATTAGCGTGCTCAATCCTCACAACAACCTCATGGGTGATGATGATTCCTGTCGTGCAAATATAGTTACTGAAATGCAAAAGGATTGTGAACTTGCTCAAGGCCACACAGCTATTAAATGGTAATGACACAGTTTAAGCGCACACGCATCTGACGCCCAAGTCTGGGCACACCATTGTAACGCACTGTATGTCCTGCCCCCGCCTCTCTAAACTGCTTCATGAAAGGCTGAGTAACCGCTCAAATGGAAATTTTCATCTCTGATTCAGCCTGGTAGTTCCACATAGATCCAGACTCAGTGATCTTTTCCAAACATTGGCATAAACAGAAGGATTGAAAATCCTATGTGACTTCCCTGTGAGCAATTAAGGGGCTGCATTTTGTAGCACGCTATTCACCCCTCACTATTCATCATCACAAACTTTCAGACACGCTGAAGGTCATGATTGAAAACACAGTTATTTTAAGAGATGGCATTGTTCTCAAAAGCCACAGTAGGACCATCGCAGAATGATTTTTAACTCAGATCTATATTCAGAGATGAATTCTTCTTTTGGCTCAAATGACGCAGGTTTGTTAGTTGGGGCGTGAGTAGGAGGTGAGGAGATAAAAAAAGGGGGGTGGGACAAGTACCCATTCTTATCCATCTCTTGCTCACCTTTTGATAGTTGCTTCTTTCCCCTGTACGTGGCAAACACTTTCAAACTCCTTGCTCCAGCCTGGCGTCTCCAATTCATTTAATTTGTCATAGGAATATTTCTCAATAAGGGCAAACCTTTAAGGAAAATTGAAACATGTAAGACACGTGCATAATGAAATGTTTTTGCAAAAAGATGCAAGATTTTGTTTGAGTCCTGTTTTCCTCCGAATTTCTACTGGGGAATATATTAAAAGCACTCCCATTTTTCCCCTGAGATTTTGCTTTATGCTCAAATACTTTCTCTATTTCCATAACTAATCACCAGGGAAGACCTGGAGATTTGGGACATCAAGATACAGGGGGGAAGCTACACTGTATGCAAATGATGGGTGATGTATTGTGATAGAAGGAATTATCGATCTCAATCCTCTAGTTCTCTGTAGTAATATCATATATTCACCCTCTTGCCCTTCTGGGCAGCACACCCTTCCACCTCTGGCCTTTGGGTTTGCCCATGTGACTTGTTTAGCCAATTGGTTTTCAGCAGATGTGTCATGAGCAAGGGCTTGTCTTCTTGCCCTTGTGCCATCACCATAAGAAGAAGAACATACCATCGCAGTTCACATGGCATGAGCGGGCAACCTGACTGTGACACCTGTCACCCCATTGATCTTCAGCGTTCATTTGGCTGATCTGGGTGGCTAAGCAAGCATCCACTCCCCGCTTCACCACTCCACGTGCGTGCGTCCCCCCTGAAGCTGCGCGCTCAGTCTAAGAGGACGACCTCCTCCGTAGAGAAGGACCTTTCTTCCATCAGGGGTTTACGAACAGCCGCGGTCCCCTGCTAGAGCCTCCAAACATTCACGAAATGATTGCCAGGGCTGAAATTCAGAGTTACTCGGTTTCAAATCTAATGCTTTCTTCTACCGTTTCCCTTCCCACTCATACTCATTTATGTCTCTTGCCTTTTCTTCTTCTCTCTAGTCTGACCTTTAGAGGGTTTTGTTCATGAACTTACTCTTTTTTCTTGGTTTGTGAGATGCGGTGAGGAAGCCCAGGTTCACAGCCTCAGCCTTTCCTTTGTGTAGGCCTCAGGCCTTTAGAGATCATTCGTTAATAGTCTCAAAGGATTACTTTGTTTAATACTCTAGAAAATGCCCCCAAAGCCTGTCATTTGAAGCAGTAATGTGGACTCCCAGATATTTTTAATTAAAAGTGTACTGGGCTGTGGCTTCTCTGGGGAAATGTCTATTACAGTCTCTTGCCCATTTTTCCAAAAAAAAAAAAAAAAAAAGTGTACTGTTTGAAACCAGCCTTTGGCCTCCTGTTTATCACGAAGTTCCCTGCAGTTCCTGGCGCCCTGTCACTAGGATAAGAATTTCTCCTTGTGTCCACAGGATGGCAGTATAGGTCAATGTTAAACCGCACTCTACACAGCCCTTCAAAATCCCACCGTGGGGTTTTGTTCAGAATTGGCACTCAACTCTCCTTTTCTCCATATGCCCATAGCCTCTTGTAACACCAGCTCTAGAGGTTTCTCACTTTCCTTTTTTCTGAATCAAACAACGGCAGCCCCTTCAGTTCACAAAGGTCATTTATGAATGAAGAGCCATACAATACCCCAGCTTCATTATAAAAGCCCCCCAGACACAGGAGGCAGGAGTCCAGCTGCCCACAAAACCACATGCAGCTAAGCCTTAGTTTGGGGCTGCTGAGTAGTTGTTTATAAATAGCAGTGGTCAGTTACACATTGTCAGCAACCTGAGCTAATCACTATTAATCAATAAAGTCATTGAAGTGTAATAGCCTCATTGGCAGTAGATGGGCTCAGGTCCAGCCTATGAGGAAACAGCCTTTGTGAACAGTCAGATGGTAATTATTTAATCAGAGCAGTGTGACCTCTAACAGATCCAGTACGGAGAAATGACTACAAAACCACGTTTGAGACGTCTTTCCTATGCTCCAGGAAAACGAAGTGAGTCAAATGAAGTCTTTTTGATTTGGGAAATATTGGGTGCTGCTTCCAGAATTTGAATACAAAACAAGGAACAAATAATTAAAATAGCACTCATTCTATTCTACATGAGGGGGTAACTTCTAAAAAGCTGTCTTTTCTTTTCATCTCTTTAAACAGTAAGACGTTCTTCTAAGGTACACATAAGGTCAGGCATTATATTCGCTTGCAGAAAACTGCCCTATACCTTAAGTTTCTTTAATTCTCATAGTAACAATGCTTTCAAAATTGAGAATTAACCAAGGAAAAGATAAGATATAGCTAGAAATTTGTCCTTTAAAAGTCTTTTTTGTACTGTTCCCTGCAGTGTAGACATCTTTGCTAATAATCCCTTTCCTTTAGTCCTTTTTTAAAAATAGTATTATGCATTATTGA
Source organism: Balaenoptera ricei (assembly GCF_028023285.1). Taxonomy (NCBI): domain Eukaryota; kingdom Metazoa; phylum Chordata; class Mammalia; order Artiodactyla; family Balaenopteridae; genus Balaenoptera; species Balaenoptera ricei. The sequence goes on along the minus strand of NC_082646.1, from coordinate 84,578,586 downwards.
AAAGCCAGTGCCATATCTTGCCCTTCTTTATCTTCCACGGTGCTTAGCATGGCTTTAGGACAGGACTTCTTCTCTAAATACACACTGTTTAATTCTTTGTTTAATGAACAGAGCATGAAAATAAATTCCTGGAGATCTTCACCTCACTAAGAAGTGAAGACCTAACATTTTTGAGTCTAAAACTTTATCAAGGCCAAAATAAATGCCAACGCTCTGCAAAATCACTGCACAAACTTCTTCAGCAAAATCCTAAAAAAAAATTCTTGGAATCTTCTAAGATTAACAAGGAAAGATGTAGAAATGAAGATAAAATAGGGTCATGTTTAACTTAAACTTTAGCCTTTCTTTCAGGAAATAGAGCAAAATTATTTTGATATTATATGATAGATGCAAATTTCCTAATATTACTTGCCAATTTGCAAACGTGTGTGTTTGTAGGCTTGAGGAAAATGATGTATTTTTGAATGCAACTGGAGAGGTTTAACAAAGAAAGCCTTTCCTAGTCCCTGTGGGTGGAAATCAGCTTTAGACTGTTAGCAAACACATCTAAAAGTTCAATGAACTTCAGTTAGTTGCTATGCCAACCAGCAGAAGACCTGTCCAGATATGAATTGATCACACAAATAAAATCTCCCCAAAGATAATGCTTGTTTGGCTTAAGGGCATAGTCTTTGTAACAACCCTTGAAAAATTAGAGGTCTGTCAGTTTGGAGAATTTATTTGGACCACTATCCAAATTTCCTAAGTGTATTATAAAATACTTTAATTTTTTTTTCATAGAAAATCGAGCAGTTGCTTCCGAGGCAGAAATACCTTTTTATTTCGTTCCCCAAGTGTAAAAGTAACAAATACAGAGAAAGTAACATATAACGGTGGGTCCTGATTATGAGAAAGAAAGAGTGGCTAGAGCTAAAGCAGTAAATCTTGGGAGATGCTTTTGATTCCATTTTCACCTTGTGATATGAAGTTGGGCAATTTATCTTAATTTCTTAGCGTCACAGCTCCCACACGCTGCCATGGATAGAGTCCCTAAGCACTCTATGTAAAAAGCCCCTGATGAATATCTTTTGAAGAATTTCTTTGCAGGGTTTGCTCTGAGGTTTTGTGAGCTCCATATCCAAGGAGTGAACTAATTTGAAACTAAATAAATAGGCAACATGGGTAACATGTTAGTTGACACCAACTTCTAAGGAGGTGGTGGAGAAAACAATAAGATGAATAATTTTTTATATTCCATTATTATCCCCTTGGACACTTAACCTGGATGACTTTTTTCTGTTGTTAGACCTCTCTTAAGGCATCTGAGGTGTGTCTAATCTAAGGAATAGAAAAGAGTGGACAAAACATTTGGGAATTGCTATGATATATGTGTATTCTGAATAGAACTTTAATACATAGGCTTAGCAACAAAAACCCATGAAAGTCACCGAGCATTTATTATTATGTTTTGTATAATATGAACTTGACCACTCATATTACTCTTACTCTAATTCCTCATCCCTGCATTTTTTCAGAATTTGACTTTTTAGCTTTTATCTCCCATTGCTAACCCTATATTTACCCTTAAATCCACACAGAAATTCAGATTCTCTAGTGTATATCCTTTGTGATATCTGCAGGACTCACTTTTGTAAGAAGTGTTAGTTTTTACCTCTGGATCACTCCACTTATTCTTAATTTCTGGATTTACACTTCACATTAGCTAATTTTGCCTTTGGCCTCTCTGAGAGAGCCTTAGATTCCCCAACAAAGGGAGTGGATATTGTGAATATTAATGATTTTAGATTAGGGTCTTTCTATAGTTCAGATTAAGTAACAGATCCTTGACAACAGGTATAGGGACTATAATGTAAATTCCTAGAGCAAGAATACTGACTATCTGAAATATGCTCAATGCAATTCACAATTGTGTGTGAAAACAAGAAAATGATAAGCCAGTAAGTGAACAGGTACTTACTTCTCAGTGGGGAAGTTTGGTCTCTTTGCCCTTGGTAGTCAAAGTGTGTCATATCTCCAACAGTAACGTCATGGAACTCTTCATCTTGGGTTCTGATCTCACAGGAAGTAATACAATTTCTATAGCCTGAAATTAATTAATTCTAAATTTATATCCCAAAGCAATTCCAGCACTCAGAGATACAGAACATTCCACCTTTCTGCTTTTTAGTAATGGTTTAGATTCAAGAACTCATTTGGAAAGAAAATAAAAGGAAATATCTACCTTAGATAAATATTCACATGGTTGCATATTCCCACAGGTAGCTTCTGATAAAGGCTGTGACTTAGAAAATATGCAAGTCAATTACAATTCTTAACCTGTTTCCTCTCTCTGCGTTTTAATAAACCAACATTGGGCTGTTGAAGGAAAGAAATCTTGAGTTAAAAGGTACAATTTTAAAAGTGTTCCTAAATAAATATTCGTAGTTGTTTAGGATGAGTTATATATTATGTGTCAGTTGGAGTGATCTGCTTCATAGTTGTGGAAGGGGTTACTGGGAAGCATGGTGGTGATCTGGTGGCAGTGGCAGAATCCAGGGCAATGGTGATCTTGGTGCACTACTCCTGGAAGTGCTAAAGAACCAAGCTGTGCAGAAGCAGTATTGATATTTTATACTATTCCCAATATCTCACGAACTATTACTGTGAAACAAAATTTGTAAGCGAGTGTTACCCTTACAAGAAAAATGCGCACTCTTCTATTACAATTCTCCCTTGTCCCCACCCAGTGGGAAATAGTGGTGAGGTGCAAAAGGGGTATTGTTTTAAGGAAATAGTATTTGAGTCTGGGATGGAACAACTAGAGAGAGAAGTCTGGATGACGAACAAAACTTTCTAAGAGCCGTGTAGCTGGTAACCCTCAAGGGGGAGTTAAAGGGACGGCAGTCAATACTATTAACTTTGGTTTTCAAACTGCTCTGTGGTGGCTTAGGGGTTCAGCCGAGGTGGTTCCAGTATCTGCTGTGGAAATCTGTGGAGAGTGAGGAAGAACACGTGAGCTGTGGTTCCTCAAGCTTCATTTTAATCAGAGTAGCTTTATTTTTATCTGTTTTATATATTGGGATTCTTTGAAGGATTGTAATAGGGAAAAACTTTGTATTCTAAGTTAATCACTAAAGGGATGTAGCCCATAAGCTTAAATTATAGGTAATGGCCCATCTCTGGGAACTCTGCCTCCCAGGTAATGAACTTTAAGCTAAAATACCTTTGTTTAGCTCGTAGGAAACATCCTAACCAGTCCCACCTATGAATAGCTGCAAGAAGGAAGAAATTAACACAATCCCTCCAGAGTCTAGCCGGAACCAGGACTTTATCTCCTCCCCTTTTAGTATAAAAGAAACCTGAATTCTAATTCAGGGAAGATGGTTCTTTGGCACATTAGTCTACCATCTTCTTGGACTGCTGGTTTTCCAAATAAAATCACTATACCTTGCCCCAACAACGCATCTCTCGTTGGCCTGTCGTGCAGTGAGTAGTACAAGCTTGGACTCAGTAATAGTATCTCATTTAAGAAATCGGGTCTTTAAGAAAAATAGAATTCCTGACAATAAAAACCTGTTGCACACTGGGGAGCTCTGAGAGAATGGTTGGGTCTTGTCTTTAAGTCAGTGAAACAGTAAAGGGTAAACCTCTGTGCCTTGATTCCCCACATCAGTAGTTCACAAAGTGCAGTCCCTCAGTCAACAGTATCAGTATCTCTTGGGAACTTGTTACAAACGCAAATTATTGAACCCTACCCAGACCTGCCTGATACAGAAATTCTAGAAATCAGCATTTTAATAGGTCTTCAACTGATTCGGATGCATGCTCAAGTTTGAGACCAATTGATTCGGATGCATGCTCAAGTTTGATACCAACTGATTCGGATGCATGCTCAAGTTTGAGACCAATTGATTTGGATGCATGCTCAAGTTTGAGACCAATTGCCACAGAGCCTAATTTAGTTTACCAAGTAAAAGAAATGAGGTAAAATGAATAGGAAGGAGCTATTAGTGCAGTTTCTAAGGAAAACTTCTTCCAAGTATTTCAAATCAGTCCCATCCAGTCCAAATCTTTATAGAGAGGATTGTTCTTCAGTTTCAGGGACAGGAAAATGCCTCCAGTCTTTCTATTCCTAAAGCCCCATAACTATTAGTCAAAATGAAGCACTATCCTTACAACTTAGAGCCATTGAATAACCCCTTGACAACCCAACCTCAGCCCAAAAGTGTTTACTTGAAAATAGGCAGAGTTATGTAGGAGTCAATAATAAAGTAACCAACAGATTCTAATGTCTACTGGGTAGAGGCAGTCCTGTATTTTATGAACTCATTTTTTAAAAATAACTGTTGTTTATAAATTCCACCCCATCTAGGTTACTAGATGATGCACACCTTGGAACAGTGCTGGAGGAAGCTGTAGTCAAAGGGAATGAGGTAGAATGAGAGGGTGTCCACTGTCTTCCTAGAACCAGGACATCTGCAGCAGAAGTTGCCTTCCTGGAATGATGATACCTCTATGTGAGATTGTTCCGAGAGATGGATTCCACTGGAGATGCATATGGACTTTTCCTCAAGTCTAAACCCAGCTCTTCTCAGTGTTTTAGTTCAGTGATGGTACACCACTAGATGGCTCCAGAGTATCTATCCTGTGCTTGAAAGGCCAGAGATGTGAAAATTAGAGTGTACTTTGTGAGCCATCCCCAGCCATCTTCCTCCACTATTGACTCCCACTCAACCGAAAGCGATGTCTCATTTTCTCTCCTCCATCTTCCAAGAGTAGCCCAGTGATGGTGTCTCTAAGGGGGAAAAAATAAATAAATGTTTCAGACCAGGAAAGCTCTTGTTTTCTCCACATTCCAAATTTTAAAACTCAGCTTCAGGCAGATGATATGTGTATCCTGAGTGTGTAGAGTAACATTCTGTCCTTAAATATTATAGCATTTCATAACTTCGGTGGTTGTTATTAGGGAATGTAATAACACAAAAACAGGTCAATGATTCCCAGTCCTTAAAGTCTTGCTTAATTAAGAGAGGCTTAAAGATAAATTGTTAAACATTATCTTTACCTGATTTGTCCTTTTATATTCTTTCTAGAGGTGTTGATTAGAGTGGAAATTCAAGTTTTTTTTTTTCTGAGTTTTTAAACTCATTGCAGTTGTTATCATTTTTCTTTTTAATCTGTGATATGAACTCAGTTTCTTCTAGGCTCAGTTTTCTCTTTTAAGTTGATCCAACATGATGACAAACTCAAATATGCACAGTCACGTTTACCAAACCCTCCTAGTGTGATTGTTCCTGGGGTGGACATTGGAACCAAGAGAAAAGCACCCACGAACTGAAGTTACCTATCTAGATGCCTAAAAAAGAATTTGAATCAAGAGAGAAAGAGCTGAGTTCAGAAGGAAGAGAAGTCAAGGATTGAGGAGTCTGTGTCAGAGTAGGAGATTCCCAGGCGAGCCAAAACCGTAAGTCATTTGAAGCCATGGGGGCAATGATGCTATGACCACGCAGAGAAAACCAGTCTGCAGAGCAGAATGGAACACGTATGGAGAAAATATCAGATAGGAGAGAAAATGTAGACTCAGAAAGATATACAGTGTAGCTATCTGAAACAGTCCCAGTTTATATGAGCACTGTTTATATTTGCTTCCATCAAATTCTATGTGTGATTCTCTGAGTCTTTTCAATCGTTCCCTCCCCTGCCTTTTAAATTTTTCTTCACGTTAATTGACAAAGACACCTGAAAAGGTCCTTTGTTCCCTACAAACAAAAATCTAGAAGGCATCTTTTATCATAAGATAACTCCACATACTAAATTCTGATAGTTGAGTTTATGAAATAGGGGGGGATTTCTGACTTTTAAAAAACACTAAGACTTGCTGAGAAAAAAATATTAACATTTTTTTCTGGCCCCTTGATGCTCGATTGGTACAACGAACTTGGTAAGCAGAAGTCAAAATCCGTGCAAAGTCAGTCCGTAGGCTTGGGGCTGGAAAATGCACCCCCTTCTTCCCTATCTACCCTCCACAGCGTTCCTACCTGTAGAGACAAAAGAACTGACTGAAAAGAAAATCTTGTCTCTGAGTCCTTGGCCCCAGTAGATTTTGGGTTCTTTGTCACCACTATCTCTTGAAGGAATGACAGTACTGGTCTCTGACCTAGATTCTCTTTGTTTTCAAAGAATAATCTGATTTTTTTCACCTCTTGATTTAAGCCATCTTGCCTATCAGAAAAAAATAAAATAAAATAAAATAATAAAATTTAAAAAATAAAATAAAATGCCTTAGTATGGCCTTCATGGTCCTTGGTCTGTACCCTGCTCCCCTCTCCAACCGCCTCTGAGAGCCCCTTCATTGTCAGTGTTCCAGCCACACTGGCCTTTCAGATTCTAGTATAAACCATTTTCTTTCCAGCCTCAGGGCCTTTGGATATTCTTTCCCTTCTTCCTGAAACTCCATTCACTCTTCAACTTTCCAACTTAACTCTTTCACCCTTCATCTTTCACCTCAAATGCTACTGCCTTAGGGAAGGAATTCATAGTCATACAAGAAACGTTCTCTTTTGTAGCACATTGTTTGTTTCCTGCATAACACTTGATCCCAGTTTGAAGCACTTATTTATTTAACTGAGTGTTGTCACCTATTCCACCTCCAGACAGGAAACTTTATGAAAGCGCAACTTTTTAATGTTTTTGTTCACAATTGTATGCCGAGTTACAAGAAGTTCAATACACCTTAGATGAAGAAGGGAAGGAATGAATGAATTTATGAATACTTGAAAACCAGTTCTGAGTCCTGGAGCCTATTCCGGACAATTCTTTATTGTTGTTCTATTGATACTTCAGTTTCCTTTATCTCTGATGCATATTTATTCTTTTTTGTGTGAATGTAAGACTGGTACAGTGTGTCTATTTAGCATTGAATGTTTCTTGGAAAACCTTATATTTTGGAAACAAATGTAGAAAAACACATTCAATTGGCAGAATGTTTTATTATAATCAACAATCTCAAGGACACATCCATTTTTGTGAATTGACATGCATTTCTACTTGAAGGATAGAATGAACATAAATGTGACAAGAATAGAATTGGGGATTATAGGCAGAGGTGATGGGAATTCTAGGCTATTCCAAGGTTTTAGGGGACCCTTGGTCCTTATCAAGGTCAATTTAAATACACATTTCTTCTATTTTCTGGGTATCCTTGGTATTTTCCCAGTAGTACCACCATAAAATCTGACCACTAAAATGTCTTCAAAACACGTGAAAAGCCAGGATGAGTATTGTCTACAATTTATAAAAAATTTAGAAGTACTTTCACTACTTTTCCTTCTGGGTGTTAAACATTTGAAACAAACATATTCCAAGAGAGCTTTGAAAAAAAATTTGGAAAAAGAATATGAACAGGGAGAAGGAATCCTCTCCTTCCTTTGTTGTCACTGAACTGCTTATCCTGAATCAAGTTCATAGAAAATTTACTCAATGAAGAAAGTATCCTGAATTTACTGTTTTCCTTTTACTCATTTTGACCTATTAAGACTTTTAAAAAAATCATCAATAAAAAATATATACCTCTGGATAATTACTCCCTCACCATCTTCAATATTTAGATTTTGTCAAAGAACTCTCCATTTCATTCTTGAATGTGCAGTTTGGCATTTCCTCTTATAAAAACTCAATACAATTTCTTTTTTTAAATTTTTTATTTTATATTGGAGTATAGCCAACTAACTACATTGTGATAGTTTCAGGTGCAGAGCAAAGCGACTCAGCCATACGTATACATGTATCCATTCTCCCCCAAACTCCCCTCCCATCCAGCCTGCCACATAACATTGAGCAGAGTTCCCTGTGCTATACAGTAGGTCAATACTATTTCTGAGCTTATGGGTGATGCTATACATTTATAGGTATTGTTGGACACCTCCTTGCTTTTTGGAAAGTTCCTCGCCTTTGATCCAGTTGGGCAAGTTAGGCCTTCACTTTCTACTCCTCCCTTTTAGTACTTTTGGAATTTATAATGCTAGATTGAACTATATGAAATCATATAAAGCTGCCAATGTTTGAACATTTGTCATACAAAATGACAATTTCATGTGGTTTAACCTAATATAATAATGGCTAACATTTACTGAGTAATTACTATATTTCAAGTATTATATAAACACTTTGTATGCATTATTTTATTTACATTTCTCATTTTACAAACTAGGAAATTAAATATCAGAAGAGTTAAAATAAATTACTTGTAGTAGAATCACTATTAAATGGTGAAACAGGGATTTAAACCTAGATCTACCTCACTAAAAAGCCCAAGTTGTTCAGCACTCACTGTCTCTTCAAAAGGGGGAGCTATCATTAACTCAGATAAAAGTGGTTACTTCAGACAAATCTCTCCATGACTCATATACACAAAACCAAATATAATATTATTTCAAGAAGCCATACTTAGACAAATATCTATATATTTCCAAATAGCTGAACAATAAATTGCATTTTCACTTTTCATTGGAATGGTTTGTCATTTTGTAGATCAAAAAATTTATGTGTTCATTCCTAAAGCAATTTATTTTTCTTAGAAAATAGTGACCTGCAGCCTTTAGAAACAGGGTTCAATCCCTAATAGCTAAAACCATTTTAACTTCCCCTAGTTAGTACGGAAGGAGAATATAAATGTCTGGGGAAAATAACCATTCATGCCACTTACTTGCCTTCACAAATCATCCTAGAAATAAATCTGTGTTCTCTGCTAGAAGTTTTTTAGAAGTCTTTAAAAGTCATCTTTAATAACAGAGAATGGGGCTTATATGTGGCTTTAGTAATTTTTTTTTAAATGTGAAAACTGTAAGTTCAAAACCCAAATCAAATGGCTTTGTGAGCTTTAGAATACGGGATTGTGCATCCATCTGGCCTCCAGGCCATCTCTGCATATAAGACATTAATAACATTTTTAATTTAAGTAATAGATAAATCTGTTTCAAGTGCCTCAGCATCCATTCTCAACATCGCCTGCAGATCTGTTGATCCTAAATAATATTTTCAAGCTGTGGTAAGGTTATTGGTGTTCTGAAGCAATCTGGAAATACCAAGTTCTTATGCCAGGAAGTAGGTCAAACTGTAATCTCTTCATGTTACTGTTTTGATTTCAGAAATAGCTCTGTCCTTCACACAGTGAGAGCCTGTACACTTTACCCTTCTCATGGATTTGATTTCAGCTGCCATTCTGTGTTTCAATGAAAACTTTATTAAATATCTACTTTTAATTAATCTCTCTGGCACTGGAACCTCTCCCCAGCATCAATCTATTTTTAGTTTCTCAGAATAGTTTCACTTTTCTCCTTAAATAGTCATTCTATAATATGCCATTCTCTAGTAATTATTACAAAATAGCATTATACTTGCTCAGCCAAGAGAGACCAGAAAGTGCATGCTTTTAGAGTCAGAGAGATTTACATTTGGATCTTAGCTCTGCCACATGAAGCTACATGATCCTGGGTGAGTTACATTCTATCTCCTGATGTCCTCACTGGTGAAATCGAGACCTCATGGGTTGTTAGAAGGATCTCACGCTATAAGCAATTGCCCTCAGTGCCCAGAACCCAGTTATTTGTTTTAGATGCTAATTCCTTTCCTTTCTATTCAGTGTGTGCATAAGTCTTATAAACAAATAGATGAAACAATTATTTTCTTTCATCCCTTACTCTTTTACCTTCCCTTTTGGAAGATGCTTGTATTTCTTAGGTTGTTTTATTTGAGAATGGTGCAAAGTCCAGTTTGCCCTATTTTACTTTTTTTTAAGATGCAGAAATGCTTCTTTTTAGATGATTCTTCTAACAGTGGGCCAAGCAAGTGCATTTACTCCATAAGTATCTCTATCATTTGGGTACCTGATGGCATTTGTGGCTTTCTCATTTGCTTCTCTCTTCATGATACTGGTGTGGACTAAAAGTCAGTACCCAGACATGAGCAGGGACACAGACATCTGAAAAAAGAGAATGGATTCTCCTGTCCAAGCAGCAAAATAAATCAACAACACTTTACTCACCTACTTTGTTCTTTTAATAAATGGCACAATAAAGCCTCTAGCCATGATACACTCATGTCCATGATACTGGATGTGACTGAATTTTTTCATCCATTCATGCATTCAAAGAATGTTACGCTAAGCAAATGGGAAACCGTAAAAGTGAATCTAACCTGAATCCTTGTTCTCAAGGAGCTTCCAGTCTGGTAAAGAAAATGAAACACACGCTCCAATGGTTTTCATGGAAAATAGAATGTGAGAACCCAAGAGAACAACCCAAGGAGTTCTTGATGGTTTGGAGGGAAAGGTTCCTCTTGGTTGCAGAAAGAACATGAATATATCTGGAGGATGACCCACATCGTTGGTATTTCAGCTTGACCTTGAAACATTATCTTTTTTTTTTTTTTTTTTTTTGGCTGTGCTTCACGGCATGTGGGATCTTAGTTCCCCGACCAGGGATCAAACCCATGCCCCTTGCATTGGTCGGACAGAGTGTTAACAACTGGACCACCAGGGAAGTCCCTTGAAACATTATCTTGAAACAGCTTAGAAGTAGTTTAGAAGTAGTGATCGGTTGAAGGGTTAGCTGAGAAGTTACCCCACCTAGGTGAGTTGTCCTGGGGTTGTTTGCAGAGCAAGTACTTGCTATTTAATTTACATGGTGGGCCACTGCCCAACTAGTGATAGGCCCAGTGGTGCAGTTAGAAATAGAATGCAAGAGCATGTAAATCTGATGTAGTAAAAAATTCATATATGCTAATAAGTGCACCCTTGACTCCTGATATTATCTGTCCTCCAGGCACATACGGCAAACATCATGAGTTTGTGGCTCTGAGCTACTCTGATCAAGTAGACTTGATATTCTAATGAGCTAATCAATGACCTAAATTTCAGTGTACATCTCTGAAGAACAGGAAGGGCATTAGAGAAGCTCATCTCCTTGCTTGTATCCTTGGTCTTGTGTTCCCTTTTGCTTATTTGCAGTTGAGTAGTCAATACTAGTAAACCTCATAATGCTAGTAAACCTCATAATGCGTAGAGTGTTATCAGTCTCCCAACCTGCACCAGCATTTGCATTTATTTCAGTTTAGAAAGTATGTTTATTTGGGCTCACTTATGGGAACCAATGGGTGTTATGTCTAATTGTGCTTATTGGAACTATCAGTTGGTGCTGTCACTGCCTTTCAGGATGAGCAGGTTTTGAAGAGAATCCCATGTGAAGAGAGCAGTGTAAGCAAATAGCAATATATCAAATCAGAGGCCACATTTGAAGGGAAGAGTGGAAGATCATGCTGAAATGGGGAGTTTAATGAGATCCTAGAAGGTCTGGAATGCCTACCTGGAGAAAAAAACCCAGACTTATTTGCCCTGTCAATAAGGAGTCCCTGGAAATAAATATACATGGAGTAATATGGTCTTAACAAAGAGATCAGTGTTGTGCTCTGGAAAAAGAAACCTAGAACCCTGCCATGTGCGGGGGTAACACCAATAGCAACAACAACAGCAAGCAGCTCATATCCATCTAGTAAGGGCAGAAGCAATTTCATCATCAAATGACAAATTTTCATGTGGTTCTCTGGACTCATTTGATATTTATAGCACATAATAAAATAAAATTTAAGGCTTTGCAACAAAATTTTATTTTACTAAATAGCTGTCAGATATCAGCATTTATTTACAAAGTCAGACTATTTCTACACATACTTTACAAGAGTCAGTAATTAAGTCTACATACTCAGGCTTATTTTGATAGTTGTTTCCATGGTGTAGTGATTTTTTTTTTTTTATCTTAGAGCTCTCAGTTCTGTTAGGTGGGTTTTTTTTTTCATAATAGATGAATTGTAGGTTATTATTCAAATGATTTAATCAGCAAACTAAAGTGGCAGTTTTAAATGTGGTAATTTATGATTTAATGACTGTTTTTCAAACAACCAACTCTTTTATTCAATAGTAAGATTACATGAAATGTATTACTGTCATTCCCATTCTGTAAACCCCTGATAGAATATTTCCAACATAATAACATCCAGTTATGCTTTAGGGAGGATTGGTCAGGTTGTGCGCTTACCAGTGTATGCTTTGGAAGATCTACTTCCAAATGGAGCATAAGCCAGAAGATTTATTGTTGGATCAAACACTGGTTTGAAATGACAGAGTTCTGAAGCTGCTCTTTAGATGGATTTGTTGATTTTAAGCTTCTTAAAGAAAGATTGTTTGGGGAGGTCCTTCAAGATGGTGGAGGAGTAAGACGTGGAGATCACCTTCTTCCCCACAAATACATCAGAAATACATCTACATGTGGAACAACTCCTACAAAACACCTACTGAATGCTGGCAGAAGACCTCAGACTTCCCAAAAGGCAAGAAAATCCCCACATACCTGGGTAAGGCAAAAGAAAAAAGAAAAAACAGAGACAAAAGAATAGGGACAGGACCTGCACCTCTGGGAGGGAGCTGTTAAGGAGGAAATGTTTCTACACACTAGGAAGCCCCTTCACTGGCGGACACAGGGGGTGGGCAGGGGGAAGCTTCAGAGCCACAGAGGAGACCACAGCAACAGGGGTGCAGGGGGCAAAGCAGGGAGATTCCCACACAGGGGACCTCTGCCGACCAGCACTCACCAGCCTGAGAGGCTTGTCTGCTCACCCACCAGGGCGGGTGGGGCCTGGGAGCTGAGGCTTGGGTTTTGGAGGTCGTATCCCAGGGAGATGATTGGGGTTGGCTGCATGAACACAGCCTGAAGGGAGCTAGTGCACCACAGCTAGCCAGAAGGGAGTCCGGGAAAAAGTCTGGAACTGCCTAAGAGGCAAGAGACCATTGTTTTGGGGTGTGCAAGGAGAGGGGATTCAGATCACCACATAAACGAGCTCCAGAGACGGGCGTGAGCTACAGCTATCAGCGTGGACACCAGAGACGGGCATGAAACACTAAGGCTGCTGCTGCCGCCACCAAGAATCTTGTGTGCAAGCACAGGTTACTCTCTACACCGCCCCTCCCGGGAGCCTGTGCAGCCCGCCACTGCCAGGGTCCCGTGATCCAGGGACAACTTCCCTGGGAGAACACACAGTGTGCCTCAGGCTGTTGCAATGTCATGCTGGCCTCTGCCACCGCAGGCTCTCCCAGCATTCTGTACCCCTCCCTCCCCCAGGCCTGAGTGAGCCAGAGTCCCTGAATCAGCCGCTCCTTTAACCCTCTCCTGTCTGGGCAAAGAACAGATACCAGAGGGTGACCTACATGCAGTGGTGGGGCCAAATCCAAAGCTGAACCCCAGGAGCTGTGCGAACAAAGAAGAGAAAGGGAAACCTCTCCCAGCAGCCTTAGGAGCAGCGGATTAAGTCACCACAATCAACTTGATGTGCCCTGCACATCTCTGGAATACCTGAATAGACAACAATCATACAAAAATAGAGGTGGTGGACTTTGGGAGCAACTGTAGACTTGGGGTTTTCTGTGTGTGACTGACTAGTTTCTGATTTATATGGTTATCTGAGTTTAGTTTTTAGTGCTTGTTATCAGTGGTGGATTTGTTTATTGGTTTGGTTGCTCTCTTTTTATTATTACATTTTTATTTTTTTATTTTAATAATATTTTTTAAATTTTTTATTTTAATAACTTTATTTCATTTTATTTTTCTTTCTTTTTTTTCTCCCTTTTATTCTGAGCCATGTGGCTGACAGGGTCTTGGTGCTCTGGCTGGGTGTCAGGCCTGAGCCTTTGAGGTGGGAGAGCCGAGTTCAGGATATTGGGCCACCAGAGACCTCCTGCACCCAAGTAATATCAATCAGCGAGATTTCTCCCAGAGATCTCCATCTCAAAGCTAAGACCCAGCTCCACTGAACAACCAGCAAGCTCCAGTGCTGGACACCCCATACCAAACAACTAGCAAGACAGGAACACAACCCAACCCATTAGCAGAGAGGCTGTCTAAAATCATACTAAGTTCACAGATACCCCAAAACACAATGCCAGACGCAGCCCTGCCCACCAGAAAGACAAGATCCAGCCTCATCCACCAGAACACAGGCACCAGTCCCCTCCACCAGGAATTCTACACAACACACCGAACCAACCTTACCCACTGGGGGCAGACACCAAAAACAATGGGAACTATGAACCTGCAGCCTGCGAAAAGGAGACCCCAAACACAGTAAGTTAAGCAAAATGGGAAGACAGAGAAACACAGAGCAGATGAAGGAGCAAGGTAAAAACCCGCCAGACCAAACAAACGAGGAAGAAATAGGCAATCTACCTGAAAAAGAATTCAGAGTAATGATAGTAAAGATGATCCAAAATCTTGGAAATAGAATGGAGAAAATACAAAAACGTTTAACAAGGACCTAGAAGAATTAAAGAGCAAACAAACAATGATGAACAACACAATAAATGAAATTAAAAATTCTCTAGAAGGACTCAATAGCAGAATAACTAAGGCAGAAGAATGGATAAATGACCTGGAAGATAAAATAGTGAAAATAACTACTGCAGAGCAGAATAAAGTAAAAAGAATGAAAACAATTGAGGACAGTCTCAGAAACCTCGGGGACAAAATTAAACACACCAAAATTTGAATTATAGGGGACCCAGAAGAGGAGAAGAAAAAGAAAGGGTTTGAGAAAATATTTCAAGAGTTTATAGTTGAAAACTTCCCTAATATGGGAAAGGAAATAGTCAGTCAAGTCCAGGAAACTCAGAGAGTCCCATACAGGATAAATCCAAGGAGAAACATTCAAAGACACATATTAATCAAACTATCCCAAATTAAATACAGAGAAAAAGTGTTAAAAGCAGCAAGGGAAAGGCAACAAATAAAATACAAGGGAATCCCCATAAGGTTAATAGCTGATCTTTTAGCAGAAACTCTGCAAGCCAGAAGGGAGTAGCAGGACATATTTAAAGTGATGAAAGGGAAAAACCAACAACCAAGATTACTCTACCCAGCAAGGATCTCATTCAGATTCGACAGAGAAATTACAACCTTTACAGAGAAGCAAAAGCTAGGAGAATTCAGCACCACAAAACCAGCTTTACAACAAATGCTAGAGGAACTTCTCTAGGCAGGAAACACAAGAGAAGAAAAAGACCTACAAAAACAAACCCAAAACAATTAAGAAAATGGTGATAGGAACATACATATTGATAATTACCTTAAATGTAAATGTATTAAACGCTCCAACTAAAAGACATAGACTGGCTGAATGGATACAAAAACAAGACCCGTGTATGTGCTGTCTATAAGAGAGCCACTTTACACCTAGGGACACATACAGACTGAAAGTGAGGGGATGGAAAAAGATATCCCACGCAAATGGAAATCAAAAGAAAGCTGGGTAGCAATTCTCATAACAGACAAAATAGAGTTTAAAATAAAGACTATTACAAGAGACAAGGACACTACATAATGATCAAGGAATCAATCCAAGAAGAAGACATAACAATTGTAAATAATTATGCACCCAACATAGGAGCACCTCAATACATAGACAAAAGCTAACAGACATAAAAGGGGAAATCTACAGTAACACAATAATAGTAGGGGACTTTAACACCCCACTTTCACCAATGGACAGCTCAACTAAAATGAAAATAAATAAGGAAACACAAGCTTTAAATGACACATTAAACAAGATGGACTTAATTGATATTTATAGAACATTCCATTCAAAAACAACAGAGTAAACTTTCTTCTCAA
Organism: Balaenoptera ricei; assembly: GCF_028023285.1. Taxonomy (NCBI): domain Eukaryota; kingdom Metazoa; phylum Chordata; class Mammalia; order Artiodactyla; family Balaenopteridae; genus Balaenoptera; species Balaenoptera ricei. The sequence goes on along the minus strand of NC_082646.1, from coordinate 84,562,897 downwards.
GTGCTCATGGAACATTCTCCAGGATAGATCATTCCTTGGGTCACAAATCAAGCTCTGGTAAATTTAAGAAAATTGAAATCGTATCAAGTATCTTTTCTGACCACAAGGGTATGAGACTAGGTATCAATTACAAGAAAAATACTGTAAAAAATACAAACATATGGAGGCTAAACAATACACTACCAAATAACCAAGAGATCACTGAAGAAATTTAAGAGGAAATCAAAAAATTCCTAGAAACAAACGACAATGAAAACACGATGGCTCAAAACCTATGGGATGCAGCAAAAATAGTTCTAAGAGGGAAGTTTACAGCAATGCAATCCTACCTCAGGAAACATGAAAAATCTCAAATAAACAACCAAACCTTACACCTAAAGCAATTAGAGAAAGAAGAACAAAAAAAAAACCCTAAAGTTAGCAGAAGGAAAGTAATAATAAAGATCAGATCAGAAATAAATGAAGAAGAAATGAAGGAAATGATAGCAAAGATCAATAAAACTAAAAGCTGGTTTGTTGAGAAGATAAAATTGATAAACAATTAGCCAGACTTATTAAGAAAAAAACATCAAGACTCAAATCAACAGAATTAGAAATGAAAAAGGAGAAGTAACAACTGGCACTGCAGAAATACAAAGGATCATGAGAGATTACAACAAGCAACTATACGCCAATAAAATGCACAGCCTGGAAGAAATGGACAAATTCTTAGAGAAACACAACCTTCTGAGACAGAACCAGGAAGAAATAGAAAATTTAAACAGAACAATCACAAGCACTGAAATTGAAACTGTGATTAAAAATCTTCCAACAAACAAAAGCCCAGGACAAGATGGCTTCACAGGTGAATTCTACGAAACATTTTGAGAAGAGCTAACACCTATCCTTCTCAAACTCTTCCAAAATATTGCAGAGGGAGGAACATTCCCAAACTCTTTCCATGAGGCCACCATCACCCTGATACCCAAACCAAAGATGTTACAAAAAAAGAAAATTACAGGCCAATATCACAGATGAATATAGATGCCCAAATCCTCAACAAAATACTAGCAAACAGAATCCAACAGCACATTAAAAGGATCATACACCATGATCAAGTGGGGTTTATCCCAGGAATGAAAGGATCCTTCAAATTACTCAAATCAATAAATGTGATACACCATATTAACAAACTGAAGGAGAAAAACCATATGATCATCTCAATAGATGCAGAAAAAGCTTTCAACAAAGTTCAACACCTATTTATGATAGAAACCCTCCAGAAAGTAGGCATAGAGGGAACTTACCTCAACATAATAGAGGCCATATATGACAAACCCACAGCCAACATCATTCTCAATGGTGAAAAATTGAAACAATTTCCACTAAGATCAGGAACAAGACAAGGTTGCCCACTCTCACCACTATTATTCAACATAGTTTTGGAAGTGTTAGCCACAGCAATCAGAGAAGAAAAAGAAATAAAAGGAATCCAAATCAGAAAAGAAGAAGTAAAACTGTCACTTTTTGCAGATGACATGATACAATACATAGAGAATCCTAAAGATGCTACCAGAAAACTACTAGAGCTAATCAATGAATTTGGTAAAGTAGCAGGATACAAAATTAATGCACAGAAATCTCTTGCATTCCTATACAGTAATATGATAAATCTGAAGGAGATATTAAGGAAACACTCCCATTTACCACTGCAACAAAAAGAATAAAATACCTAGGAATAAACCTACCTAAGGAGACAAAAGACCTGTAGGCAGAAATCTGTTAAGACACTGATGAAAGAAATCAAATATGATACAAACAGATGTACAGGTATATCATGTTCTTGGATTGGAAGAATCAACATTGTGAAAATGACTATATTACTCAAAACAATCTACAGATTCAACACAATCCCTATCAAACTACCAATGGCATTTTTCACAGAACTAGAACTAAAAATTTCACAATTTTTATGGAAACACAAAAGACCCCGAATACCCAAAGCAATCTTGAGAAAGAAAAATGGAGCTGGAGGAATCAGGCTCCCTGGCTTCAGACTATACTACAAAGCTACAGTAATCAAGAGAGTTGGTACTGGCACAAAAAACAGAAATATAGATCAATGGAACAGGATAGGAAGCCCAGAGATAAAGCCATGTACATATGGTCACTTTATGTTTGATAAAGGAGGCAAGAATATACAATGGAGAAAGGACAGCCTCTTCAATAAGTGGTGCTGGGAAAACTGGACAGCTACATGTAAAAGAATGAAATTAGAACACTTCCAAACACCATACACAGAAATAAACTCAAAATGGATTGAAGACCTAAATGTAAGGCCAGACACTATAAAACTCTTAAAGGAAAACATAGGCAGAACACTCTATGACATAAATCACAGCAAGATCCTTTTTGACCCACCTCCTAGAGAAATGGAAATAAAAACAAAAGTAAACAAATGGGACCTAATGAAACTTAAAAGCTTTTTCACAACAAAAGACACCATAAAGAAGACGAAAAGACAACCCTCAGAATGGGAGAAAATATTTGCAAACGAAGCAACTGACAAAGGATTAATCTCCAAAATATACAAGCAGCTCATACAGCTCAATATCAAAAAAACAAACAACCCAATCCAAAAATGGGCAGAAGACCTAAATAGACATTTCTCCAAAGAAGATATACAGATTGCCAAGAAACACATGAAAGGATGCTCAACATCACTCATCATTAGAGAAATGCAAATCAAAACTACAATGAGGTGTCACCTCACACCAGTCAGAATGGCCATCACCAAAAAATCTACAAACAATAAATGCTGGAGAGGGTGTGGAGAAAACGGAACCCTCTTGCACTGTTGCTGGGAATGTAAATTGATACAACCACTATGGAGAACAGTATGGAGGTTCCTTAAAAAACTAAAAATAGAACTACCATATGACCCAGCAATCCCACTACAGAGCATATACCCTGAGAAAACCATAATTCAAAAATAGTCATGTACCACAATGTTCATTGCAGCACTATTTACAATATCCAAGACATGGAAGCAACCTGTGTCCAACAGTTGAATGGATAAAGAAGAAGTGGCACATATATACAATGGAATATTGCTCAGCCATAAAAAGAAACAAAATTGAGTTGAGTTATTTGTAGTGAGGGGGATGGATCTAGAGAGTCATACAGAGTGAAGTAAGTCAGAAAGAGAAAAACAAATACTATATGCTAAAACATATGTATGGAATCTAAAAAAAAAAAAAAGGTTCTGAAGAGCCTAGGGGCAGGACAGGAATAAACATGCAGATGTAGAGAATGGACTTGAGGACATGGGGAGAGGGAAAGGTAAGCTGAGACGAAGTGAGAGAGTGGCATGGACATATCTACTCTACCAAATGTAAAATAGATAGCTAGTGGGAAGCAGCTGCATAGCACAGGGAGATCAGCTTGGTGCTTTGTGACCACCTAGAAGGGTGGGATAGGGAGGGTGGAAGGGACACGCAAGAGGGAGGGGATATAGAGAGATATATATACGTATAGCTGAATCACTTTGTTATACAGCAGCAACTAACACAACAATGTAAAGCAATTATACTCCAATAAAGATGTTAAAAAAAAAAATAGAGAACTAAGAAGACCTGAGAAGACCTGGGATACTCAAAGATAAGAGAAAGGTAAAGGGAGTTGTGTCCCAAACCCCCTATCTGAAGCTCTGCATTGTCTTGGAAATCAAGGCTGATTCTCTGCACCCGAATGACCCACGAGGCTCAGATCCTGCAGGCAGTAGAGGCGTGTTCCACTATTATTACAGCAAAGGTTTTACAGAAGGAGGTTTCTCAGCAGGGTGTCTGATGCTAATTAGCAAAAGGAGTGGCTGCAGGTTCAAGCTGCTGCCCCCAGGAGTCTTACCCATCAAGGCAATGGTGCTCCTCCTTATAGAGCATCCCTGATTAGCTCCCTCTACACGAACTGTAACAATGAAGTTTGACTGCAACGTAACTCTTGTACCAATAACAACAAGAGTCATATGGCTTACTGAGCATTTACTGTTTTCCAGGTACTGGCCATACAGCTGACAAGGCACATCTTATTTCATGATCCTGAAACCGAGCAGAACCCTAAGGGGCCTTTCAGGGACAGACCCCTCCCCCATGTCCTCTGCTGTAGTTCCTCTCTGAAGTACCCAGATAATAGTATTTGATGCACGTTTCCTGAGTTGTTTTACAGATGCTAGAACCACCATTAAATGGAAGAAATTAACTACTTGATGACCATGAGCACATAGCCCTCAGACCTACTGGCGCCTAAGGACTGATAATGTTAACCCCTGTGACACCGCCTTGTTACCTCACCATCAACCAATCAGAGAATTGTGCACTAGCTGATCACATACCCTGGGATGCTCCCTTCCTCACCTGGCCTTTAAAAATGCTTTGCTGAAGCCCATCAGGGAGTTCAGGCTTTCTGAGCACTAGCTCCCCTGGACTCCTTGCTTGGTGCCTGCAATAAATGCTGAACTTTCCTTCACCAAAAAAAAAAAAAAAAAAGAGATCATTTTGTCCCCCACCCCCACTGCCCTTTCTGTTTTTCTTTCTGTATTCTTTAGGCCTAGAACAATGCTAGACCAATAGTAGGCACTCATTAAATAAAGGTATGATTGAAAAAAGACTGCTCATATTTGGCAATTGTTATGATGTTGGAAGAGGTTCCTACTTCCAGGAGGAGCTCTGCATGGTAGGATATTAGTATCCTTTGGATCACATTACTCAACTCCTACCCTTCTTTTAATTTAGGAAAGAGGAGATCAGGTTTGTATTAATGAATTTAAAATACAGCTCTGGCATTTTAACTATGAGATCATGGGCTAGTTGTTTCCCTTTTCTGAGCATCACTTTCTTTCGTCCTTAACATGGGGATAACAACATGTTAGAGCTAAGATTACCATCAAATGAAATGAACATATATAAAGTACCAAGTTCAGCATCTTGAATATAAAGGTACACAACAGATCATTCTGTGCCTTAGTAAAACAATGTTTAAGACTGAAATGTATGGGTCCCTGATTCTATATCATTGTTCTACTTCTATCCATGTATAAATTCACACTTGGAGGATGGGATCTACTAGCCTTCTTCAGCCAATGCATGCTGGAGATGTCCCACATAGGCTTTGACATTTTCATAGATGTCCAAGTTTATCAACACCTTGAAAATCATAAAAGCACAATCATAAAAGCACTAGATCTCTTCACATACACTATATATTAGTTGTTTTATTATACCTAAAACTATATATTCTGGTAGCTCTGATAGCTTATCAAATGTTTGCTATTTCCCTCTATGATGATTAACAAATTATCTTGAACCTCTTTCTAGGTAGCTTTTGATCAGAAGCACCTCTAGCAGTATGGTTGGAAGAGAACAGTTACCCGCCCCCCACCCCCCCCCCACCCCCACCGCCACCAGATTATGTTGTCATTTGAAGAGTGTTACCTGACTAATTACCACTTGAAGATTTCTTCCCATCATATCTGGAGCCATTTTTTAAAAATGTCATCTCCATCCGTTTTTACACAGACATAAGGCCATGCATTGTCCTTTGCATGACTATAAAGCATATTAAAATGATGCCATAAACCATTCTCAGACATTAATATGCAATCTCAGATGTCTCCGTAGAAGTAGGGAGGAGCATGTTCTTATTTTTGACACTGTTGGCACATTTGTTATATACTCAAAAGCATATGTTTGGAAGTTGTAGCCTAGAACTTTGGGATGTGCTTCACCACATGAAATTGAGTGAGTCAACAGGAATCACACCCATGTTGTAGACTTAATAACAAGAATGCTAAGAAGTATTCATTGTGCCAATACGAGGTACCAAACACAGTATTAAGCACTATTTATGAATTAGCTTGGTTAATTTTCATAAAAATCCAATCAAGTACATTCAATTTTTTCCCTTTTTTTCAGATGTGAAGGCTGGGTTTCAGACATTAAGTACATAACTTGTAAAGGACACACTTCAACTGAGGTCATTCAAATTCCAAAGCCCAGAGTATAATGCAACATTATAACTTCTGATTTCCATGAAGGTTTGGCAGTGCACACTTGGCATCATGTAAGTTTCCCAACTCTGAATCCATCCCCAACAGGCTGTGATGATCATGAATTTCTGTACAGAGCCCTACTGTACATGAGCGTTCCCAGCCTGTGGTTTTAGTTGTCTGTGAGCAGTCACGCACTGACTGGGTTGGCAAAGAACATTCCTATAGCATTCTCCAGCCCCAGAGAGCTGTAGCTGAAGGACTCCTTCCCAGCTGTAGAAAGGCAATTATTTCTAAACCAGCCCACTCATGTTAAACTCTTGTATGAACATAATAAATGACAAAGGAGTTTGAATCATCTACAGTACATCTGTGGAACTTGAGGAAACTTTGCCACAAGATAGATCAGACAAAGCCAACCAGCATCCCTGATGAAAAGTGATTTCTGCTTTAATTGAAATGAGCACTATGAACAGCTGCCAGGTGAGGTGGGTGAGTGGGAGTGGGAGGCGAATGGGACAGTCTCCACAGCTGAGACCAGATTCATTTATATTTACTTATTTATTTATTTCTCCCTGGGGGAAAGAAAGGACAGGCAAGTATATATTGCAGAGTAATTTATTGAACCAATGAAAATGTCATGAAAACATTTCAGAATTGGACTGTGTGGGAGACAAACATGACTCTAGATTCTGGGAGAGAGGGTCGATATTCAGCTTCCACATAGGCAAATGGAAACTCTTCACAAAATTTAAAATAAGCAGATAAGGAATATAAGAAAGACAAATCTTTTTTAAAAAAAAAACTCTAGGATGATTAATTAAAGGGGAAGTTAAGTTACACAGTTTTTTCTTTTTTTGGCTAAGAAAAAAAATATATATATATAAATTTTTGTCCAGCTGGACTACACACTAGAGAGGTCTTAGCTTAATTTTCCTTAGCTTGAGTGGGTAATAGGAACTTAGAACTACATAGATTGCCATAGATGTCATGTCATCTGACCCACTCATTTTATAGAAAACTGAGACCCCCAGAGAAAAGAAGAGCATTATCCATTTGTATAAATCCTTGGTGAAACAAGCAGGAATAAATATTAAATAGATTGAGCCAATTGAGATGATACATTTTGGATCACCATGGTGACTTTGTATGTGCCCTGGTTTTCTTGCTCTTCTTCAATTAATTTGCTGAGTGTGAATTATGCTGTTTGATTTGACCATAATTCCATTGTTTCTCCAGTCTAAGAGAAGAAAAGTAACCACTCTGGATTAGTTGTGTTTTGTGTTTTGTTTTCTCTCATGCATATTAAGCACTTGTAGCCCTTCTCTTACTATTTAATTTTCCCAGGCTGATGACCTATTATTCCATTGCTTTTGATGAAGTAGAAATACTGGAAGAAAAGCATGAAGTTGTAATTTGAATATAATTATAATTATAGATAATAGTTGGCATGTATTGAGGGATTGCTATGTGCTGGGCATTGTACTAAGTAATATATATATACATATGCACACTAACTTTTTAAATCCTCAGAGCAATTCTATAATATATGTGCAACTGTTCTCTCCAGTTTGTAGTTAAGGAATCCAAGGCCCAGAGAGGTTTGGTTACTTGGCTATGGACACACAACCATTTATTTATTGATGATAGTTCAATTTATGCAATTTGACTGCAAAGATTGCATTTTTACAAGTTTGCTCTACTGTTCCACCAGTGTGGACTCATTTTTCAGAAGGAAGAAAAAACTGATGTAAGAAGTTAAATCACTTGTCAAGCCCACAGAGTCAGGAAGTAGTGTGGCTGAGATATGAATGTGGGTCTCTCTCCTACTGTGATACTGATCACCATAAGCCACTGAGATCATCAGATGTCATTGAGTGGACAGAGCAAAAGGGAAAGGCCAGCAGGGTGTGAAGTGAGATCTTACAGGAAGTTGCTTCGGGTGAAGGTGTAGTTCTGGCTTTGGAGGATGGGTCCTAGATTTTGTACCACCACCGCATTGTTACATGCTTGGAAAGGCAATCAGTCTCATGAGACACAAATTGGCTTCAATCTAATCCTAGTTTATTTCGTTTTAGATGAAAGGAGGTTCAGCAGCTATGCCATCTTCATCTCAAGGGAAGCCTGCAGATCTCTAAATTCACAGATTCTTTAGTCCCCACACCCACAGAGAGTGAGCATAGCTGTCTCCCTTAAGAGTCAATAAGTGTGTGGGTCATTTTGACTCAGAGAAACTCCTTAATTTTCTAGCAATTTTTTATATCTCTATTTACATAGGCCTGAGGCCTGTGTGCCCAATTCCAGCTGCTCTAATCCAGATGTAGTTCCACACAACAGATGAGGCAGACTCAACATTCCACATTTATCTTAACTCTGTAGTTTCCAAGGAAACAGTACAGCAAGAAGACAAACACTGAGTTCCCAATTCTGTATCAACCCAGGCCGGATACTAAACCTTTACACACTGTTAGCACATCAAAGTAATACTTGGCATAGTGCTGGCACCTAGTAGGCATTCAAGAAATACCAGGAAGAATGAATGAATGTGTGAATGAGTGGATATGCCAATAAATATGGCCAGCCTCATGGTTATCATTTCACAGTAACCAAACTCAAGGAACTGATTTATAAATCGATTAATATATAGTCAAGAATGTTTCTGGCAGATGACTCAGCTCTGGATATCTGCACAGGATATTCTTGCTTCCTGTGTATGTTCATCAAGGAAACCAAATTCCAAATCAGGTCTCTGAGTGACCAGGAAACTAGAGCAAACAATAACAAAAAAGTGTACTCTTAATGGATCATTCCCACCAATTTTAAAAGTCTAGTGAATTTCCTTTTACATTTCTAAATAGGTAGTCATTACCTATAAATGAAATATATCCTTTCCATGAACAATGTTCAAGTATTGTTGGCAATTTCTTATTCTTTGAATCTCTTATTTTATTTATAAAAAGTTAGTCACTAGTCATTAACTCAGCAAATCACTATTGAATTATTTTGGTAAGCCAGACATTCTGCTGGACCCTGAGGACAGAGTGATTAGCAAGACCATTCAGGGCCCCTGCCATCATTGGGAAAATACATTAAGAAAATATATACAATGATACATAAAAGTATGAAGGTTTTAAATGCTGTGAGAGAGGTTAGTAGACATACAGGAGCATGCAACGGGAGGATTTGGATTTGTGAGTGGCCAAGGAATGTTGTCTGAGGAGGTGCTACATTACCAGATGTTGGAATGGGAAGTAGTAGCCGCTCATGAATTCACTGGGGAAAGAATTCTGGGCTTAGGGAATCAAATATATAAAAGTCTTGTGGCAGGAGAGAAACTATGGTTCATTCACTAAAAGTCTGTCGTTTATAATGTGACATCATAATTTATGTGTACAATTTCTAAGATTATAATACATTTTACATGTAAATTTTCAATGTCATTCAACAACTTATTTTTCAAATTGAGAACATACTATGTATCAAGCACTGTGCAATGCTTGATACATAGGGTACAATGAGCAAGACAGAATGGTTCATTTCTTAAAATTTAATGGAAAATCACACAAACATGATGATGGTAACTATTGGGGATCATAGAAACATAGATAAAAGGCATATGATCCAGATTGAGGAATGTTAGGCAAATCTTGGAGGAAGTGACCTTTCAGTTGAGATGTGAGGGTGGATTAAAGACTGGGCAACTAGGAAGCTCCAGAAACTCCTGCATAGGCTGAGGCAGAACCCAACTCTTGTGAACAACAATTTTCAAATCATATTTTAGGTAGATTTTTAAATTTATTTCCCAAGTGAATGTTTTACAGATGGTTAATTTCATGTATTTCATGAACGTAATGTTAATTTTGATAGCTTTAGGCTTGGCTAGAGATCTATTTCTGACTTTGTCTCTAAATACATAGCCCATAATTTTTCCACTTATTGATATATATGTACACACACAGATACGTATGTGTGTATATATATATATATATATGTGATATAGAAACAGATACAGATATATATAGAGAGAGACATATTGTCAAAAAACCATTTCAATCCACATAATGTCGTTTTGAAATAGTCATATATTGTTTCTCTTTGAAATAGTCAAAACTTCATCTCAGAAATGTTGAGCAACTGTTGGTTAATGGCAGAGCCAAGACTAGGACACTTAGTCTGGTGTTATAAATGCCTTGTCTTGAAAGGAAAAAGAGCAGCCCCCTTGAAAGAATTGCTATTGATTGGGTCTTTTCTTTGAATTGCTTAAAAACTGAAGTTGCTAGCAGAGATGTTAAGAAGGATTTGCTGGAATCAACTTTGGTGAGATTTTCTTGGGAGAAATTTTGCAGCATATTTAATCAGGCAACCAAGAAACAACAGCTGCTTGTGTATGAAGCATCAGTAAAGCTGCTAAGATTTATATAATCTTTAGTGTTCAACAGATTGCTAGCATTTATAGGACAGTCAATGTTTGCCTATGCTCACATGCAGTCATATATGCTACCTTTCCCACTGCCTCTGAACTGAGGGGTTTCTGAAGAGGGAAATACTTTGGAGAGAGATGGAATAAGGACTAAAAGACAGAAGACTCGGTGGTCAAGTTATTGGAAATTTGCCCAGTAAAAGACAATGACAGCAGCTCCTCCTTATGATGGAAAAAAAATAGTTATTTAATTTAGCCTGTAGATGTGTCGATATCTATCCCCACAGTAGAAGAATCATTCCTCTGACATTACACCTTGTGGCAAAATCAGTGTAATAATATTTATATATTCTGGTCTAATAAGGGAACATATCTAACTCCAGATGATTATTAGCCACTTCATTAGAAAGCTGATGGTTATCAAGTGTCATTGGTTCTAATTTCCCCTAAATAGAACAACTAATGAATCCGCACAAAGGAACTTTGAGATGTAGACGTGAAGAAACAGAGAACTGGAAAGGAACTTAGAGATTATTCAGGATATACCTCACATGTAACAAAAGAAGGTGCTCATGTTTAACAGAGATGAAGCGACTGATAACAGCATGAAAAACTTGACTCTCAGTCCAGTGCTTTCTCCATCATTTTCCTGTCTTAAAGTTCCTCAAGCTGACATTGACATTCCCAAGAAAATCTCTCCTCTTCCACTCTAATCTTATTCTGTAGTTTCCTAATGTATCTATCTCCTCTCAAATGGACCATTCTTATGCCCACCTCAAAGGCCTGGTTTCACACAGCTTCCCTTTGTTTTTATTGATAGTCCCCTACCTCCTTCACCATTTATTTCAAGATCCAAGTCAAAGCCCACCTCCTTACAATCAGGACTCTGAGTTAAAGATGAGATCTACTTTATTCTGAGTTCATAGAATATACAGTCTTAGTCACCACCATCAGCAGTGGTTTACATTGCTTATTAGAGGCAGTATGATAGAGTGGAAAGAGCTTGGTCTTTGGAGTCAGGCAAGTATAGATTACAATATCTACCTCAACCCTTTGCCCACTGTATATTCTATATATCAGTAGGGACAGACTCTACTTTTCTGTAGAAGTAAATAAATCCTGAAGCCTCAGTTATTTACAGCAAGAAAGATTTATTTCTTATTCATACTAGGTCTAATGTGGATTAGGCAGCCCTTGAGAGTCAGACAGCTCTTCCAAACAATGACTCAAGGATGCAGGTTGTTTCCATCCTGTGTCTCTCTCATCTTCATCTGTGGCCTCCGAATTTGTTCAGAAGAGAAAAAAAGGGTGTGGAGGTGTCATACAAGCTCATACTATCTTGTGCAGAAAGTGGCTCTTTTCGCTTCCACTCACATTTCATTGGCTAGAACTGGTCATATGGCTCTTCTGACTGCAAGGCACCTGGGGACTGTAGTCTTCCTGGGCACCAGGAAGGAGATGGGAGCTGGATGTGAGTGAGCACTAATGATCTCTCTCACAATAGTCATTTAAATTTGCTGACATGCCCCTGATTGTTTCTATCAGAATAAAATGGCATAATACATTGTAAAGTGCCCACTATCTGGCGCATAGAAGTTTCTCAAGAAATGATAATTGATCAATTCTCCTCTAAAAGAGCTTCTTAAGGCCCAGCATATCTCCCTTGTTTGCTTCTCTTTGGTGCTGAGCCCATGCCTGGCTGAATATCACTAAATTTGCAAATTAAAACAGAATAGTCCTCTGGGAATGCCTCCCGTCATGCCAGCCCTTGACTTGGTCCCATCTTCTCTTCAGATTTCTGTTCCTTGTACCCAAGACATAACATATCTGATTCTGAGACGTTCACTTAATGACTGTCTTACAACCTTGCTTCCAGCGTAAACTCTTGTCTTAAGACTGTACACTTAATTATATATTTTCAGTTTGTCTATATTTGTTCTTATCTGTCTACCTTGGAAACCACAGTTATATATGGGTTACTCTGTGTGTACGACTTTGATGATAAGTACCCTAGGGTTATAATGTCCTAAATAGTCTATCTGCTCTAACTCAGGCATAAGAGCAGTGAAATGAGATTTTTTTCTTAAAGAAGACATATTTCATGTAGCATTCCAAATTTTAGGTTTTTTTAATGCAGTATATAGATAAGTTGGAAGTCTATTTGTAAACTCAGTGAGGTTATACATATATAATCTTGTGTTATATATACCTTGTGTTATGTACACTTTATATCATATATACCTATCTTAAAACTCATTAATTACAAATCCACTTAATTGAACCAAATTTAAAGTAGATCCATTCAACGATAAATTTGGTTCCATCTACATGTATCCCTCTGTATGTCAATTTCCCTTCAATTTAAAGCATATTAATAAAGCCATAGAAAAATTAAAAATAAAAATGATTAACCAATAATTCTTCCACTCTGATAAACTGTTTTAAAATTATTATTAATGTATTTTAATTTTCTTGTTTTTCTTCCAGTCTTCATTCCTGAGAAGAAATAAGTTTACATTGTGATCAGAAAGGGGCAGTGGTTCATGGAAGACTTGAGCTCAAGGGACATTAGGAAAACACTGTGCTTTTAACTTCTTTCTTTTTTTACTATCTTCACCTTTTGCATCACCTCATCCTTTTTTTGAGAAGCCCTTCAGTTGGAGAAAAACTCAGAAATGTCCAGGCCCTTCATGATCTCCAAAAGAGGGAGGGAGCCTTAGCTGCATCCTTGGGGAACAGAATCCTCTCCTCATCTTCACTTAATATTTCTTTCCTTTTGCATCTTTTACTTCCTTGGCTTGTAATCGCCTTAGCTCCTTCTCCCTTTTTGAAATCATTTTGATTTGTTTTTCATTCTTTCACAGCATCTATGCCTCAGACAAAATGAAGCAGATTTGGGAGAGGCAGGGGACTGAAGAGACTTGGATTTTAGGTATTTTGCTGTTATAATTTGGACCGAACACAACAGTCCATTTAGAGGCAGTCATTTCTAGTCATGAAGGGGTGTATGTCTCCATTTAGGCCAGAAGATAAGGACGTTCTCATAGCTTAGAGAAATTGCTTTGAGACTTTCCAGGAAATACACTATAAAAAAGAGACATTAACACAGAAAGTGTAGTGAGAGAAACCTTCAGTATTTCTGCTGAATAAAGAGCTCCTGGACCCAAATGATATCAGTGATCACATTGGTGCCTTCAGTGCAGAATGGCTGAGAGGTGACTAATATAAGTCATGACCAGAGTCTGTCATCTTTTACCTATTACCACAAAGCCATTGTAATTTATTTCAACATTTTCCTCTATGAAAAGGCTGTTTGCTCCAGATTCTTAACAGAGAAGTCCTGAGGCCCTTACAAAAATTATTTCTAAACATATCCTTAGAAATACTGTTGAAGGCAGATGAATCTTCTACCCAGAATTTTCTGACTCTGACCTTCAGAATTGCTTGGGTTGATGGGAAGGCAGCCCCAGATCTTCTATGCTTCTCTGACTTGAGAGAAAACAGTAAGCCTTCTCAATAAAGGGTATGCCTCCTCATTTCAGTACAAAAAAATAATTCAGATCACAGGGTTCTCCTGATTCTAAACCTCCAAAGGCTTCTGTCACACTAAAACTGCATTCTCTCTACCAGAGTCTAAAGGTTCCACATTACCCAGCCCCTGCCTACCTCACTAAACTCACTTCCCACCACTTGGTCTGCTCTTCATCCACTCTGGTCAGAGCGGCTTTCCAAGTAGGATGACTAATTTAGCCCCGTTTTTCCATGAACATCCCAGGAATCCTCTCAGTCCTTGGCACACTGGAACAGTTGGTCATCCCTCTTCCAAGGGTTCTTGGAATGCACCTAGCTCCTCCTCTGGATCTTTGCACCTGTGAGCCTCTCTCCCTGGAATGGCATTTCCCCATATCTTCACAAAGCCCTTCTCTCACTTTTTATGAACTTTGCTCAAACGTCACTCCTTCACCAGCTTATCTCAGAAATAGCCTTTCCTCTTATCACTTGCCATTGCCTAAATCTGTCCCTCTCCTGCACCTTTGAACACCTATTGTTATCTGAAATTGTGCTCAGTTTATGTTTGTTTGTTGTTGCTTTCAACAAGTTTTATGAGTTCAAGGACTTTTAGTAAATTTTGCTCATTTCTGTTTCCTAGCATCTATAAGAGTGCTGTGAGCTTAGTAGGTACTCAACAAATAGTAGTTGAAAGAATAAGTGAATACAAATTGAGAAATTTCATTTGTAATTTGGTGACAAAAGTTAGCTTCCTGTACTCAGTTTACTTTCTAAGTACTTTACTGTAAAATTTGGATAAATTACATAATTTGCAACAAATAGGAAACTAGAAATAATCAACAAAACAATATCTCCCGAAGAGATGACTGGTAGAGATCTTTCACAATTTTAGAATACAAAGACTTCACAAATTTCCAATGTGCAATTATTTTTTTTCCTCCAAACTATTTGTCATGCTGGTAGAATGAATGACCTTTATTGTATGGTATTTCTGAGATTACAAATGGCAAGAGTAAAGCCATATAAGGCATCAATACAGTAACCAAAGTTGGTCTCCTATCCTGAGTCATACTTTGACTAGCAAGTAGGAATAAAGAAAAGAAAAAAAAATCATGCTGATTGTATGTAGCCCACTGGGTGGAAGAGCCTGCAAGACAGGGTTAGTGAAAGAAAATTATATACGGATTCTTTTGTTCTAAATGCCTTGGCAAATTTCCTTTGATTGCAAAGCACCGACCCTGATAAATTGATTGTAAAAATGTGATAAACGGTAACGATTAATCTCTTCCTCCCCATGGTCCCATGGCACTTGGTGTGTGTCTTTATCAGAGCACTTAACAATCTATCTGGAATAAGAGATACATGTAAGAGGGTCTTCTTCATCCAACAGATTGTGCAGTCCAGAAAACTAACAGGGCTCTGATTCACTGTTTTAAAAAATATTATATTTACTTTTTTTTTTTTTTTGCTATATCATTTATAAGTGGGAGGCAGTAAGTAGTCAATAAAAGTTGGTTGAGTTGATAAGAGTAATTGGAACCAAGGAAAGAATGGGATCTGTCTCAGAAAGAGGAGAGCACTTTTTATAAATATGCCCTCTGAATTTCTTCCTCCTCTCATTTAAAAAGAAATAAAAATGAAACAAAAACAGGAGCTTTTGAGCCTTCTGGGTTTATAAGCAATATTCAAAAGAGAGTGGCAGGGGAGTCATTAAATAAATAGTTTCAAAAAGTCTTCACCCATTATTCTGGGGTGTATGATATATTTCTATTTCCCTACATCTTTATTGATACTCCAGCTTGGCCATCTTTTTAAACTTTTTAACGTTAGATGTGTAAAGTAATGATTTCTCTCTTGCAGTTCGAATTTCCTTGATTATCAGTGAGATTACATGTTTTTATATTTAGTTGTCTTTCTTTTTTTTTTTTTCTTTCTATAAACCATAGTTTCATATATTTCGCCCTCTGGGAGGCTTGTCTTTTTCTTTTTTTTTTTCTCCTGATTTGAAGGAGCTCTTTATGAATCCTGGATGTTTACCCAGAATGTTAATGATGCCTTTAATAATCTATTTTTTAAAATTGTTTGTGTTCATTTTTATGATGGCAAAGGAAGTAATTTACTTCTTCGGCTTTCTAGATTTTATATTTTTCTTAAGGAAGCCCTTATTTACTGTAAAATTGTAAGATAGTCTCCTGCATTTTTCACAATATATATGTAGTTTAGTTTTAGCTCTTTGATCCATCAGAAATTGAACCTGGTGTATGTCTGAATTACAGTCTTACTTTATTATTTTCTTAATAAATAGCCAATTATCCGCACATGATTTATTTAAGAGTCCATCTTTTCCCAAGAGATTTGAAATGTCATGGATCTGGTCTATTCCTGCAATAATAATATTACCTCTCTTTCTCTCTCTCTCTCTCTTTTTATCCTTTGGTAAAAGTGTATTGAATATACTTAATTATTTTTCTTCTATTTGAACTTGAAATAAATTGTCAAATTCTATGAAAGTCCTTTTTACATTTTGGTTCAATGCATTAAAATCATTTACTCTGGGGATATTTTCTATCTATAATAATACGTTTTCCTATTCCTAAACTTGGTATGATACTCTATTTAAGATGTTCTGTTTGATAGCTTTCTTAATAGAAACCTTGAACTTTTTATATTAGATGTGTTCCTAGGCATTTTATTCCATTTCTTGATATTGCAAATAGGATCCTTTTCTGTCCGTCACTTTGTTTTTTAAAATTTGGTTATTTTGGTACACAGAAAAATTATTCATTTTTAAAATATATATATTGAGAGTGAATCTGCCCTTTTAGTTATTATTAAATAAAACAACAGAAAATTCCCTACATTCATGGAGCTTATATTCTTGTGGGAGTGATGCACAATACATAATACACATAATAAATATGTAAATTAAATAAAAGGTTAGAAGGTGAAATTACTATGGTTAAAGACAAAGTAGCACAGGATAAATAAAATAATGGAGGTTTCAGGTATTAGTGAGATGACGCAAGATAAAAGTCAGTGAGGAAGTGATATTTGAGTAAGGTCCAAAGGTGGTAAGAGAGTTAGCCATGTGGATACTGGGGAAAAGAGTGTAAAGGTTCAAGTATGAGGGTGTGCCCGCTGCGGTAACCAGGCCAGTGTGACTGAGGCAGAGTGAACAACAGGCAGAGAGGAGAGAAGGCAGGTCGTGGGGAAGACCACACGAAGCCTTGGAGAAAGGAACATTGGCTGTAACTTTGTGTGGAATGGAGAGCCAGTACAGTATTTGGAGAGAAAGGTGACATTATCCGCCTTACATTTTAAAAGGATCACTCTGATTGCTATTTGAAGATTTCGTGGTAGAGACCAAAGAATTTGTAAAATCAGGGAGACCACATGGGAGATTGTTTCATTAATGCAGGGAAGAGATGACACGGGTCCAGGCCAGATTGGTGACAGTGGGAGTACTGAGAAATGTCCAAAGTGAGGGGATACTTTGAAGGCAGAGTACACAGTTTGTCTTGCTGGACCAGCAGTGAAACGTGAAAGAGAGGCATCACCGCTGACATCCTCATGTCACTTTTTTTTTTTTTTCCTCACAACTTGAAGCTTGACTTTTAATCAACTGAGATTACTCAAGTTTGGAGGTGGGATAGACATTCTGTTTTTAATGTGGTGAATTTGTGATGACTGTAAACAGCCCGATGAAAATGTCAGGTACGTAGTTGGATACATGGGTCTGGAGTACAGCCAGGGATACAAAATTGGGACACATCAGCATAGATGATGTTCAGAACTGTGAATGTGAATGAAATCTCCAAGGATGTGCAGATAAGAAAGAGAAGTGACCTTAGGAATGAGGTATGAGACATTCTAATGAGCAAAAGGGACCAACAGGAAGTGATCAGTGAGATGGGAGGAAAACCAGCAGAATGTGTTATCCTGGACGCCAAGTGAGGAAAGTGTATCAATGAACAGGAAGAACAATTCTCATATACTTTTGATTTGAAATGTGTTGGAAATTTAAAATCCTTATTTCAAAAGAAACTTTATCAATCTTTTTTTTTTTTTTTTTTTCACAGAAACTTCTCATGGTAGAGAAACTGCCAGCAGCCAGATGAAGACACCTGTCCCGATCTGCATGTGGAGCCCTGAGCAGTCATTTCCAACCTTGGCAGTGCTCCTTGCAGTGACATTTCCAACACCACCTAGAGGACCAGGAAATTCAGTCAGGCTGGCAACACCAGAGGTGGGCCTGATCAGATCTTTCTCGGCAAGTTCTTATTCAAGAAATAAGAGAAAATGGAGGACGCTGGGCATTAATCCCGAGATGCTATAGAGAATTATTTTGGAAGTTAACTGCTGATTTGCAAATATGCAAACTTTTCAAGCTTTGGTCTATGTGGATTTGGAAGAAAACTAAAAAAAGATATTGAGGATAGTTTCATTCCTTTCCTACTGTAAGTACCCACATGAAATGAAGAGAATTGAGGAAGTTAATCTTAATGATTCAAACCACTCCCCTTTAGAAAACACATTTTCCTCTATTACACGGGTATTTCAAATAATCAGATCCCCAAATGACTTCAGTTCTCCTCCTTTTCATGGCTTGGTAGCTTTCCTCTTTCTCTCCCTTCCTTCCCACCCCCCTTCTCTTTCTCTCTCCTTCTTTCTCTCTCTCTTTCTCTCTTTCTTAACAAATATTTATTGAATACACAGAATATTCCAGGCCCTTAGGATATACCATTTAAATTTTACAGACACTGTCCCTGCCCTCATGGAACTTAGTCTGGTGAGGAGATCGGGCAAGAAATTGAAACTTACACAAAGTGTTATATAATCTCAGTAATAATAATATGTGCTATAAAATGTGATACCATATTATTTTAATGTTTAACAATTCTGTAAGGTTAGGAAGGGCTTTCCCAAAGGAAACAATATTTAAGCTGATATCAAAAGGATAGATAGCTCATAAAGGAATCCCAATTATAAAAGCTTTCCAGAAAATGGAAACAGCCTATGTGAACACACAGAAGATGAACAAAACAACCTCTAATATACTCTTGATTTAGATCCACAACCATGACTCTAGCAGAGAGTGAAAGATACTCTTTCTGCCATCTCCTTTTGGAATCCTATTCTAGAAGAAAAAGACCTGCTGTTAAACATCACGAAAATTGTCAATGATATAAATAAATAAACCAAATATATTTTTACCCCAAAACTTAGATGACTTGTAAGCTAAAAGAACAAATAGCAGTAAATAATGCTCACAGGGTCTTTAATGTGGCTATAAAAATTAACCTACTGCTCCAATTTATATTATATAAAACATGATTGTTTGGTCCAAACATAATTATTTGCATCCCCAGTGTAGAAGTACATTTGTTAGGGTATAAGTTTGACTGCCATCATAGAGACTCAAAGCAATAGAAGTTTAAACATGGTGGAAGTTTGACTTTCTCTTGTCTAACAGTCTGAGTATAAGCATACCAGAATTAGGATGGTGGCTCTGTGGTGTGGAGGGTACAGTCTCCTCATATCATGTTGCTCCATGCTCTCTAGAATGTTGCCCTCAGCTTCATGTTTCAAGATGACTCATAGGAAGAGAAGTTAGAGAAAAGTAAAAATTTTCCTTTTAAGAGGCACAGTCCAGAGTTTTCTCATGTCATCTCTGTTGTTAAATCACTACCTGGATGGACTTTGTCACAGGGCCACACCTAGGCTGGGAAATATAGTTGTTATTGTGGGCAGTCATACGCCCAAGTGAAAAATAGGAAGAAGGTGCTACCTGATAATTAGAGGAAGCAAGCATGCACCACCACGGTGAGAAAGGATAAAAGCGCTATGATAAACTAAAGGATCCAAGAACGAGTGAGACTAGGTTCCTGACCTCAAGGATGCTGGGATCCAATAGGTGAGAAAGACAGCAGAAATGTCGAAGAGAGGCAGTGTTTTGGGAATGAAGAGTATCCATAAATTGATTCTGTTTGGGGAATTATCATGATAGAAAATGTAACAACTGAGCTGGACTTTGAAGTACATGTATGTGTCAGATTTCAACTGGAAAAAAGGGGTAAGAACCTTTCAGGAAGAAGAAACCGTATTACAGCAACTTCTCTGATGAACTTACATGTGCTTACTGTGCTTAATGCTGTATCCACACTTAGTCTGTAGTCAGATGATTTAAATAATAATCTTAGCTGCAAGTCTTAGTCAAAATAATGAGTCTTATCTAGGTTAATGTAAAAGTGAATTCTGAACGTTTTGAATCATAACTAGCGCATTCCTAAGTGTTGAGATTGTACTTGATAGAACTAACAGAAAGATAAAGCTGATATTCTTCTTAGAACTATTAATCCACAAAACATGTAGCCATAAACATAACTTTTCCTTTTATATTCTGAAGACATACCCAAAGGAAGGTAAACAGTGAAGTAGGATCTGTAAAATAATCTATCTCAGGAACATCACAACTCATAAAAATTGGATTAACTAAACTCTGGCATGATGAGAAAATAATTTCCATTAGTATATCAATTTGGTTTCTTTGAAGTATATTTTACATAAATTTTCAGTTGACCCTCAGTATAAATCTATGATGTAGGTATAGCTAGTATTGTTATCTCATTTTTAAGGGTGAGGAAAACAAAGCTAAAAGATATTAAGCAACCACTCAATATCAAATTGAGTTTCAGAGATGAGACTCAAATCCAAGACAGAACAAGAACACATAATTACTGTTGTGGGAAAATAAAATTTTCCATACATGTATTCTCAGGTGGAGGGCAAAAATCAAAACTAAACATAAAGCATTGATGTTAATCATCTAAATATATTCCCCATTAGCTCTTTCCTAATCTTGTCATCAGAAATAAAAAGGCATATAAACTTTGTTTTTTGTTATGAACACAGTTGCAAAAGAAATTTAAGCAAAAATGATGTAGATCCTGAGAATTCTAGAGAAGTTGGGACCACCTCTTTCGTTGTCTTAATTTATGTATAGGTTTTCCCAAGACTGGCATGCTAAAATATTCTGATATGAGGTTTATTCTATACAGAGATAGTGTGATAATCCATTCAATTTAGTCATGATATTTAAAAAACTGTGTTGCTACAAGAGGCTATTGATAGAAATGTAGAATAATTTATCAAAATACTGTTAAGTCAGATTAATTGAGGATGGCTATTTTGGTCAACTAGTTAGTCTGAATTTAGAACATTTTAATAAAATATCACTTCTTTAATATTTTAGTAAATAACAATGTACAGTCTAATTGGAAATTTTGCTGGGTATATTTTAACAAATGTTTTCAATTTGCAGAGCATGCAAACAATGCCTAAATGTTTTAAAAATAAATCTATATTCTGATGTAAATATCCATTTACTTAAGAAATCATTATTCTTCAAACTTATAAACACCATAAAGACAACTTTTTAACAAAGGCAAATGTGCATAATTTAAATTACTGAAATGAGTGAAGTTGTCATGAATTGAAGCCAATATATATCATGATGCCTTTGAAATACACAAATCACTATTGGTAAAGTTTCTGTTCATTGAACAACTCTATACACCATCCACGCACATATACATGTATGTGTTTGCATACATATACCAACCTCACAGCTATGCTGAAATGCAGGTTTTATCATTCCCACTTTACAGATATGGGTGCTGAGGGTCAAAAATATGAAGTGACTTGGCCAAAATCCCACAGTTTATAAGTGAGGGAGACACAGTTAATCCCAGGTTTGTGTGATCTTACAATCTATATCTTTCCCACTATATCCACAATTTCTTTCTACATATGCATGTGACTGTCTAAGAAAAGTTGTACCCTTACAAGAACATCTGGGTTGATAGCAGTATTCTATTTCTTCACTCAGGTGTTAATTACAAAATTGTTTGCATTATAAATATTACTCTGTACTTTTTCTTTTCTTTTTTTTTTTTGCTTTTGCACTTCTTGGTATGTGATATAATTTCACAATAAAATGATAAAATAAATATTGTGCTTTCTAGAGCAAGATTGTTGTGACGAAGCAATGTATATATTGGTTGGGTTTTGCTTCTAAGTAAATTGAGAATGGGGCCTCAATTTACAGTAAGTCATTGGCTACTGGAGTAAGGCTGCATATTCTGGGAAGATCTCATTTACGTTAATTTGGGAGATGTAGATCTGGGGAGGGGAAAGTGAGGAGTGAGTCAAAGGAAAACATTTATCATCAATGATATGCCTGTTGGTGCATTAGCACTCATTTAATCTTCAAAACAATCCTTAACAGTAGTTATTATGATGCCTGTTTTAGAGGAGGTCAGTACATTTCCCACAGTTAAGTGGCTAACGTTGATTTACATATTACATCTGTCTGACAACCAAGTCTGAGTCGTTACTGAGGGGAGCAAGGATTCAACAGTTCAGAGCAGTCAGATAAACTGACAGTGATGGACACGAGTCGTTGGCCCCCAAAGTATTTGTACTGCATTCTTTTCTGAGATTTTACTTAACGGGGGTCTGAAATACCTGTCATCTGGAATGACAAAATGGGATGAAAACACCACCAATGGCAGAAAAGTTAACTACAAAATGATGCCAAAAGAAAACCAGTCTCCTGCATGTGGGCTGTCACTAACATGAGAGGGAGGATATTGGTCTTTTGGGTAAACTGTCTTCTGTGACCAGCTCTAGGTCCAAACTTTTGTGTCTGAGTGGGCTGGTCATTTTTTTAAAGATCGCTGGCAGTAAGTTTCTTCTTCATGTAAAAACAGGAGAGGATAGCATGTGAACACACTCTGCCTGTAAAGACCTTTACAGACACTAGACATTCTTATTTTAGGATTCCAGTGCCCAACTTGCAACAAGGCCAGCCATTTTTAGCTACGCCACTACCTTTCTGAGATTCTTTTCATTTGTGAGTTCTGCCCTTGTTTTATAGAAGGTAATGCTATATCTTAATTAATTTTGGAGCAATCTTGCTGAAATGCACATGCTGGCTAAAATGAAGAGTGGAAATATAGTCTGAATCCTAAATTTCCAATTGTTCATCCAGCTTCCCATTTGCCATCCTCAGTGTGCCAATTCGATTTAGTTCAGGTTTACTGAATCTCAATTTTTGGAGAGAATTTCTGGATCAGAATCCCACATAATTGGCATGAGGTTATCGACTTCTCTGACCTTTTTTTTTGCATCAGTAACTACTTTTCATTTTTTATTGCTCAGCTGCATTTAAATAAAGTGAGAAAATTAGAATTAATTTGGTTAGGAGGATTTCATTTCAGAAATCCTTCCTTTCTCTTTGCAAGTTTTTTTTTTGAATTTTATTTATGTACATTTTTATACAGCAGGTTCTTATTACTCATCTATTTTATACATATTAGTGTATATATGTCAATCCCAATCTCCCAATTCATCCCACCCCCCCGGCCCCCCACTTTCCCCCCTGCCCCCCACTTTCCCCCCTTGGTGTCCATACGTTTGTTCTCTACATCTGTGTCTCTATTTCTGCCTTGCAAACCAGTTCATCTGTACCAGTTTTCTAGATTCCACATATATGCGATATTTGTTTTTCTCTTTCTGACTTACTTCTGACTTATTCTTGTTCATAATTTGCAGTCTTGGTTTTCCTTACTAGAATAGGATCATTTTTCATTATTTATATACATCCCAGTTTGTTCCAAACAGGGGGTAAATAGACTCCCAAGAATATCAATTGAGAGGAAAAGAAATATGGAGGGACGACCTGAAGCATGTCTCGTGTCACGTTATAGCTCTGGCCAAAGGAAAGTGGCTGCAAAAATGGTTCTGTTGTTTGCCACCTCCCTTTGACTCACTGCCGATGGAGAATCACCTTGCAATGTGACTCAGATGTCACAAGCTAAAGTTTGGAAAGTTATTTGTTCAAAACACCAACAACTGGACAGTAAGCTGAGAGCCATAAACACAGATACCTGCAGAACAAATTTGCTTTTTGAATCAGAAGTCGGCGTCCAAGTACCCTGGGCCCGCTGAAGCATCTCTAATATTTACACAGTAATATAGTTAGGGAGCCTCCTTATTTTTCTCTTTTCCACTGATTTAGTCACCTATTGGTAACTTCACGAGCTCCAGTAGGGGTCAGGAACCCCCCAAAGCAACTTGTGTTGAAATCACAGAAAATCAAGATGGAAAGACTTCATGGGTACAGCCTGTGTACGCCCAGGGAATTGGGGGAGCAGACTATTCACCATGATATACGTTCTGTTCCTCTGTGCAACCTGGGTTCATATGCCTCCTGGGAGGGCGGCTGAATCACCTTCTCAGAAAGAGTCATGATTTTGACAGACTTTCCTGCCAGGAAGTTTTGTATTTTATTATTTATTTTATTTTATTTTATTTTATTAATTTTTTAATATCATTATTGGAGTATAATTGCTTTACAATGGTGTGTTAGTTTCTGCTGTATAACAAAGTGAATCAGCTATACATATATCCCCATATCCCCTCCGTCTTGTGTCTCCCTCCCACCCTCCCTATCCCACCCCTCTAGGTGGTCACAAAGCACCAAGCTGATCTCCCTGTGCTATGCGGCTGCTTCCCACTAGCTATCTATTTTACATTTGGTAGTGTATGTATGTCCATGCCACTCTCTCACTTCGTCCCAGCTTACCCTCCCCCCTCCCCGTGTCCTTAAGTCCATTCTCTAGGTCTGCGTCTTTATTCCTGTCCTGCCCCTAGGTTCTTCAGAAACATTTTTTTTTTTTTTTTTTTTTTTTAGATTTGCCAGGAAGTTTTATTTTCAACCAACATTTTGTTTTCTTCATTTTCTGGTTAAGTCTCCTTGGATTATTTTTGGGGGCCTGGGGAAAGAGGCTGATCATCTTAATGGTTATCCCTTCTAGATAGATCTGAAATCAGATTTGACATCATTTTGGCCCTTCTTCTGCTCCAAACTACTTGCATGCATTTTATATGTAGAATATTTTCTTTTTAGTTTGGGACTTTAGTCTTGTTCTCTTAGTAATCAATTTCATTAGTCTTTAAATGAAATACAAGCTTTCCTGAACTTGGTATTGCCAAAGCTCTCTGGGGATATATTATGGCTATTTCTTTAATGAGGCGGCCTTTGCCACAACAGACCCTGTGACTGTTTGCCTTGTCATACATTACATGTCTCTTCTTACTTCCTGGACATCTCCATTACTGTTTGTGCTCCAGATTTGCCCTTCATTTAGAATTTTCTATTCCTTAGGCATGCCATAATAATAAACTGATTAGTCTTCTCACTAGTCACATATTCCCAAGATGACGAATCTGAATAAAATTGGAAGAAGACCCATTACTTTTGGGCAAAAAGGCAGTTTAGAGAGAGCAGAGAGAAACAACTAACCTAAAGAGAGCTCCCACTATACGCCAAATCCAGGGAATTGGGGGAGAATTCCTTGATAACACCAAGAAACTGTGGATACAGAGGTGAATAAGACAGACAGTGTCCCATGCCATCTAATCCTTGTAATAATTCAAGATAGTTATTATGACCAACTTGTCCCCCATTCTTTCCATTTCATAGTTGAGGGAATTGAGCCATTTGTGCAAGACCATTCAGTCACAGAGGTTAGACTGGATTCCAGATCCGCCTTGTTTCAAAGACAGTTATTTCCGTTATGCCATATGGAGCTCTGTCTCCTCTTACTGCCAGGTCAGCAAAGCTGGGATGAGGTGTGTCTCCAATTCTCCATGGATGCCGTGTTTTCATCCACACTAAAATCTCCTCCATTTCCCACTTACTCCCATATGTTTCCAGAAGCCCTTGAGCAGTTGTTGTGTCCAGTTGCTATCTGCTGCTCCTAGGTTCCTGACCACTTTATCCTTCTCCTACATTTCAGGCTTAACCACAAAAGTAACACAAAAAAACTTTCAAGGGTGATCACACCAGGATTTGGGAATTATATAGTAAGAATAAACTGCGGTTTATCGTCTTTGCTAGGATGAGTCAGAGCACCCACTTCTACCAGCATAAACAGAGATGTGGGAGGAACAGTGTGGCAGGACCCAATGAGCACTTGGTCAGTAAATCAGGATCTCTGGCTTCTACATCCAGAGTGTGTGACCAGGGGAAGTCCCATCACTTCCTTGTGTCTCAGGTGAGGTGTTTTGATTATATTACTAATAATCATAGACCTTCTTCTGAGTAACTATGGTCCTAGACCTGTATCCACAATATAGGAAGTACAGCTGGAAAATTGTATTGAGTATAATAGATTTGTCAAGGAACAGGGAAGGGAAGACACAAAGTAAAACAGAAATGGACACGGAGGGATGGTCTTTAACATTTTGGCACAAAACTAGAAAGAACATCTCCTTTCCATTTTCTTGGAGCTTTGCAGGTACAGCTCCTTTCCACAGCCCGCTATGGCTCCAGCCACTCTGGGATTGGTAACTAAGGAGGAAACAGAAGAAAAAGGTTTTGTTACTCCTTTTTTTTTTTTTTTAATAAATGTATTTATTTATTTATTTATTTTTGGCTGCGTTGGGTCTTCATTGCTGCGCGCGGGCTTTCTCTTGTTGCGGTGAGCGGGGGCTACTCTTCGTTGCGGTGCGCGGGCTTCTCATTGCGGTGGCTTGTCTTGTGGAGCACGGGCTCTAGGCGTGTGGGCTCAGTAGGTGTGGCATGCAAGCTCAATAGTTGTGGCTCACAGGCTTAGTTGTTCTGTGGCATGGGGGATCTTCCCGGACCAGGGCTCGAACCCGTGTACTGCTGCATTGGCAGGTGAATTCTTAACCGCTGCACCACCAGGGAAGCCCCTGTTATTCTTTTGTCCAGGGTAAGAATAGCTTTTTAGGTAAGAACACTTTTTGTTTGTTTGTTTGGTTTGGTTTTTTGCTACCGTTGTCAATTCCATCTTTTTTGTTATTCAGTTATTTTGTGCTGTTTATCATAAAAGGCTTTGGGGAGAGTTTTGTGGGTTTTGTTACATAATGGAACTAGTTTTCATTTAAACTCAGTCAAATAAAATTTCTCAAAACTGAGATGTGTTTCTGCCAACATATCTAACTTAGATTATTTATTGTATGTTGTCAGAATAAGAGGAAGATTAGACAGATTTGATAAAACAGTCATGATAACAGGTAAACATTTGAGAGGGAACAATTTTGCTTTCTCATTGAAAGTTCAAGTCTTCTTTAGCATGAATTATGAGAGAAAAGACTACATAGACCAGGGGAGGGTTAGCAGGAATTTGTGAGTGGGGACACGTGCCTCCTTTACAAGTGTTTTGCGTTTAGTTATCCTACATCATGGAAAGCCACTGGAACCTTTGGTTACAAGTATATAGAAATGTATACAAATACAGTTATATGCGTATATCTGTCTCTATACAGAGACCTACATTTATTAGTCAAACAGTAAAAGAAAAATCTATTCCTGCAAAAAAGGGCTCAAGGTAAATTTGTCACAAAGTCGAGGGCTTATTTTGTTGTTTGAATCATCCCTGAATGACCTGTGTACAAATTACAATACCCTAAAGAGTTAAAAGTGTTTGTTTCACAGGAAATTGGAAGAAATTTATGTGCGCAAGTGAAGCTGAAAGGTCGAATGTGTGACTCACATCTATTGACAGATGGAGTGAGCATCACATAAGCAGACAGTGACTAGAAAACAAGCCGGTTGTGTGAAAGTATTTTTAGAGACTAATTTGTACCCAGCTGTGTCATCTATGAATGGGAGAAGTTTGAGAAAGTTACCTAGGGGTGTTTGAGCTCAGTCAGGTGAAAGTTAATGATACTGATTTGGCTTAAATATTCACTTCGAACTTGGATGTGCAAATGGAGTTAGTATTTGAACAAATTTTCAGGGAAGTTGGATTGTTCTTTTATCAAAACGATATAACCCTCCATGTTAGGACCTCATTTTAGTGTGGAAACCTGAGGTCAACAGTCCATAAGTCACTGATAATTTCAGAATGCTACCAATTGGTGGCTATAACATAAAAAAAGGTCTCCTGCCAACTGGTATAATGACTAAGTGTGTGATCGCTCAAGACAGTCTTCGTGGTGTGAATTCCAGCTCAGCTACTTAACAGAGATATGGTTTTGGACACTTTTACATTTCTGTGACTTAGTTTCCTTTCCTTATCTACATGAAGTGAGTAATAACATATGTTTCTTACAGGGATATTCATTAATAAGCCCATTTTAAATGTCATGCTCTTTTCTAGGCAAGGGGATAAAAAAAAATCCCTCCTCTCATGCAGCTTACGTTCTAGTTGAAGCGGAGTAGACAATAAACAGATAAGAATGTAAAAATAAGTACATCAGGTGGTGATAGGTGCTATGCAGAAAAATAAAGCAGAACAGTGCTTTATTTATGGAGAGTGCTATGCAGGTGGCTGTGGCGATTTTAAGTCAGTTTGAGAAACTGACACATGCTAGATAAGTAACAGTCAAGTCCATGGGAATTAATATTTGCTTCCTTAGTCAGCCTAGCCAGTTAGGGTGCTTCATCCCCCAGGTGAGAATGGTTGATTAAAAGGATGAGCAGATAAAGCCAAAATGCTCCAATCTAGGTGAATTCGGGGAACTGTATTGGAGATACTGGAAAGATTCTGGAGAATGTGGATGTGGCATGACTCATGCCTGAAGATTTTGGCAGCCATGTTAACACCTTGTGGAATCTGCAAATAAATACGAGCAGAGTAAAAAATGGAGACTATGTCCTTATGACACCTTTTGAGTTTCCACCTCAAGTCTTACCTACCTTTGGCATTTTTGCTTGTATAAGCCTATAGGTTTCCTTTATTCATTACTTTGGTTTGAGTTGGGCTTTCTGTCATTTGCCACCAAGAGTCCGGACAGGCATAAGTATAATGAAGGGTGGGCAGGATTTCCTGACAGATAAAACATGCATCTCAATCTTGCCATGGAGATAACTGACATTACTAGCAAGGAAATGGATTCTTTTTTTTTTTTCCCCCCCCAAATAGGTGAGTCTATAGTACGGGTGAAACTTCTTAGCTTTTTCCCCCTGGATCTCCCAAGTTATATCAATGGTCATATCAACTTAAAGGGGACTCTAAAATGAGAAAATATTTGTGCTAAAAGGCAATTAAAAATGATTAAGTCCAACACTCTCTGGGTTTGGATAAGGAAATTAAGACTTAGATAAATGGAGAGATACTTCCCCCAAAGTACAAGGCTACTTTGTGCAAAACATACCTAGGCTTTCTGTCCTCAAATGCATTGCTTTTTCCACTTTAGCATTAATTCTGCCTCTGTTTTCTTCCATATTCACCTGCCTACCAAAGGAGTATGATAGCATTTCCTTTGCTGAATTCTATTTCCATAGAGGCAGGAACTTTGAAGATGCAACAAACACAGTGAGTAACCACTTGCCGTCACTTCTGTTACTTGTTACTTTATCTTTCGTAAAATTGTCTTAATGAATTTTCATCTTTGCCACCATTTTGTGGTTTAGGAAGCTCATCCTGTTTCTAAACAATAAGATATTTAAGTCCCCATCTTTAAGGTCCATAAATAAAACAATCACATTCATTCTTTTATCATTTTGAATATGAAATGGGGCACGTTTGATAGAGAAGCAATATGAATTACATTCATCTCTTAAAAGTTGTCTGTCTTTGCACATACTTCTTTTTTTTTTTTTTTTTTTTTTAGTGCAAGCTTTTTTTTTTTTTTTTTTTTTAATTTATTTATTTATGGCTGTGTTGGGTCTTCATTTCTGTGCGAGGGCTTTCTCTAGTTGTGGCAAGTGGGGGCCACTCTTCATCACGGTGCGCAGGCCTCTCACTATTGCGGCCTCTCTTGTTGCGGAGCACAGGCTCCAGACGCGCAAGCTCAGTAATTGTGGCTCACGGGCCCAGTTGCTCTGCGGCATGTGGGATCTTCCCAGACCAGGGCTCGAACCCGTGTCCCCTGCACTGGCAGGCAGACTCTCCACCACTGCGCCACCAGGGAAGCCCTGCACATACTTCTTAATATTTTTGAGGTTCAGTTTCCTTGTTAGTAAAGCAGAAATAATCATTTTTTCTCTGTCAACCATCCATGGCTGCTCTGGGTTGCAAAAAAGAGATTCCGTATAAGAAATAGCTTCCAGTGCTAGATAAACACAATGCCTCATTATTGCTAATCACTGTAGAGTTGCTAATTTCTCACCACTGTTTTGAAATTATGAGTAGCTATTGAGGTCTCGATGATACCTGAATAACACAGCAAGAGCCCTTAGAGGTGCCAGCATGGAATGAAATCTCCATGCTTATGAAGTTTTGATGAAGAAAGCACCTTAGCCATGATCTTTTCTAGCATTTTTTTAAAAAAATATATGTTCCTCAGAGCGTTCACAAGTTACTACAGGAGGTAAGAGGAAGTCCAACTGACAGAGCCTCAGGGCCCTCTGTTTCCCTTTCACCCTAGTAGTTCACTTGTATCTACATTTTTTTTTCTTATTTTTTTTCTTCCCCCTGAGATACAATGAAAAGAAACAGCTTTTGGATATTCTGACTGACATCTCTTCCTACCGCCCCTCCACCCCCGCCCCCCATGCACACAAACCCACAAACGATAAAGTTTGAAAACTCCAGATGGACTCCAACCTCTTCAGTTAATAGATGATGAATTTGAAGCCCAAAGGGATGAGTGATTTTCCAAGGTTACCCACCCCCACTTCCGGTCAGGGGCGATGTAAGGACTAAATCCCGATCCTGAAACCTCCACCATCACCATCTCATCATTCTGCCCCGTAGTGTGACTGGGAAGATTTTCCGATTCAGCGGTGTCACGTTTGTCTTTGTTTTATTCTGTCTGGGGGTAGGCATGGTATATGAACTGTATTATCAGCTTGATCCACGTGGCACTAACAATCCCCAAAGTATGGCTTCAAATGATTCTCCTCTCCAAGTTACTGGCTTTCACCAAAATAAACGTACCTCGTTATCATGCAGCTTGAGGCTTCAATCTAGGTTTTCTACTTAGGAAATACTTTTCCAGATTAAGATTCAGGTACCAACGATTATTCTGTGGATCATCAGCAATTTCTTCTATTTTATACAAAAGCTAAAATCAAATAGAACTTATTTTTTTTACAGCCCCTCTCTAGTAAGGCAACCACAGAATTTATTGCCCAAATGAGGACAGTTTTGAGAGCTAAAAGAAACACAATTAATAATTACTCTGGGAATACTGATGTGTAAATTGGAGTTCTTCTAGGCAAACTGGGAAGTGAGATCACCCTATTCATTAACCATCCTATAGATGTGTTTGAGCTCAGTGAGGGTGAACTATTGATTAACTGAACGTGACTTTCAGTCATAAGTATTTAAGGATTGGTACTAATTGCCTTTTTTTTTTTTTTTTCTCAGAAAGAATGGTAATATTAGCAAGATCAGATTCAAAATTAAAGCACAAGAAGAATAAATGAATTTATCTCTCTCCTCTCCCCTCCTGCTCCGCCCCACTACCCGCTCACAGGCGTACTGTGTGTGCGCACACACACACACACACACACACACATTTTGGACACAAACTCTAAAAGCAATTCATTCTTAATAAGGAAAAGGACTACTTTCTCTTTAACAAAATTCTATCAAAGAATACCCCTGAGACAAATTATATAATCAGTTTAAACATGGCTAAGAGACTCTTGACCATTTCCCCACACTTCCTCTTTCAAAGAGAAAACAAAACAAAACAAGTCCAACTATTTTAAATGGTAATAAAAGACACTTGACCTTAGTGAAGAAAATAAGGCCTAGAGACTTTTAATGTTTTTGGTTTTATAATAGTGACTTAGAGTCAAAGACTATGGAAACCTGCTTTGGCTAAGATTTCTGGTCCATAGGGTTCACCATTATTTTGCTTATAATGACTGATTTCACTTAAACTATTTCATACTTTTTAACATGAAAATGAAGTAAAAAGGTATTTTTAAAACTTCTTAACCTGTTATAATATATCTGCAGTGTTGCTCGTGGTAACTTTTGGTGACTGCCTTGATAGGAAATATATGGGGATAGGAAAATTTATTTGCATAAAGAGATAAAGAAAAAAAAAAAACATGTGAAATACTGTAGGTGAATCACTTCTCACAGTCATTCTCTACAATTGAACTTTCAGTGCAAACGTCATGAGAGCAAGGAACTTACCTGTTGTGCTTATTATTGCAATCCCTAGGTCCGGCACGGTGACTGGCATGTAGTAGGCAGTCAGTATATATCTGATAAACATAAAGGCATGAATGGATGATCCTCATTAGCTAATTCATATTTACCTTTTACAGATATCACTGTGTCAGTTGGATCTAGTGTAGAATTGATCTCATATTTGCAAAGACCAACTCTCCAATCCTTCAAAGTCATGCATTTCCAGTTTATTGGACATTTCTTCTAATTGTAGGACAGCTACTTAACTGGCACATTTCAACCTAGGATACTCAGGCCACACTTTTAAAACTTTTTCTCATGTGGAAAAGTCCATTGGGAACATTATCGACTATATGTGGCATTCACCAATGTTCCTCACCTTTAACTCTCTGGACAGGGTTCATTTATGGCCCAAGGTGCCAAAATTTACCATAAGATCCTCATTTATAAATGCTCATATAGAGCATGTTTATACTATTTCAGAAAATGGGAGATCCGGTAGGAATGGCCTTTCAGAAAAATAAAACAGGAGCTATGTTCTCCATCTTTTTAACCTTGTTTTTTTAATGACTTTTAGTTACTTTCAAAGATCTGCTTTTATCCTTCCCCCAGCCCCTTTCCTTATACAAAGAATACAAAGATTCTGGCTTTGTATGCAGAAATTTGGTTTTATCATTTAAACTTAAGGCATCCTGAACAAACAATGGACACATTCAGTTGTCTCTGCATAAGCAAGGATCTTACCTTATTTTAAAAGTAAAATAATTTTCACCGACAAATAACCTAATTTAACCAGTTTATAAGCAACAATCTTATGTAATTAAGTATCTTGTTTAGTTTTTCTTGTTCACAATTTGCAATATTTTCCAGAAGTTCCTTACTATAGCTTCGGGAAGTGGCTTTCAACCTTTTTTGACTAAAAATTGGAGAGACACACGTTTAATTCACAGCCAGGTACACACACACACACACACACACACAATTAAAATAAAAGTTTCTTGAAGCAATACTTATCTGATTATGTGTAATGCATTCTCATACTTCCCATTTTATTCTAACATATATTTCAATTATTTAAAAACATTAGACCTTAAATTTCTATCTACTAAATTGGCTTATGATCCACTAGCGAGTCATAAAATGTACATGTTTAGAGAAATTTTCAGTCATGACACAAAAAAGTTATTACTGTTTTTATTTTGTTACATTTATATATTATTATATTAATATATATTAAATGCTTATTATTATTGTTATTATTATTATTAAAGTCCTTCAGTCTTGCAAAAGAATCCAGCATGCCATAATGCTCATAAACAAAACATGTGATGAGAAATACAAGTCTTAAATTTTTAGTTGCCTCCGCGGTGGACATAGTTTTCCAACATGGCCATAACGAGATAGCTCCTTCTCTTACATGGTGATACAGATGTTTCTCGTATTAAGGTATGGCATCTCTGGCCCCTTGAATCTGTGTAGGTCTATGTCTATGGTGAGAGTGACACTACATGACTAGTCATATAGGGTGATACGATTTCTCCCTGGAAGCGCACTCTTAGTCCCTAGGCACCAGGTTGTGAAGAGAAAGAAAGATGACATAGAAAGGCCACATAAGTGATCTGGGTGACAGCCCCCAGTGAGGTCCAGCCATAGCTGACATCAAGGTCTAAACCTGTGATTAAGTGAGATCTCAGATGATTCCAGTCCTAGCCTTCGAGTTACTTCAAGTTTTTGAGTCTTCTCAGCCGAGATCTCAGAAATT
This sequence comes from Balaenoptera ricei, assembly GCF_028023285.1. Classification (NCBI taxonomy): domain Eukaryota; kingdom Metazoa; phylum Chordata; class Mammalia; order Artiodactyla; family Balaenopteridae; genus Balaenoptera; species Balaenoptera ricei. The sequence continues at coordinate 84,529,052 of NC_082646.1, read as the reverse complement.
GTTGAGCAGAAATAAGCCATCTATGCTGTGCCTTTTCCAAATTCCTGACCCACAGAATAGATGAACATAATAAAATAATTTTTGTTTTATTCAATTAAGTTTGGCTTTGTTTTTTATGCCATAATAGCTTACTGTAACAACTTCCAATTCTATTCTATCTTCAAAAGATTTCAAATTGATCGTTTTTCCAAAATAATACTATTGGAGTGTGTAAGAAGAGAATTACTCTTCTGTACCAACCTCTAGGAGTTGATCATAAATAAACTAAGGCCCATCATTAACTGTAAAATATTCCTTTTCAATTGTTGAATCTTCTCATTTGAATTATATAGTTATCTTTGAAAGGACCTTCTAGCTTTCCTGGAAAAAATGAAACCATAGAGACAACAGGGTGCATGTAATGTGTGGTGAAGCCAAGTCTACTACTAGAAATAAAATGTTTCTGTACTAGTATATTCCTAGTACGCACATCTAGGAAAAACAATTGGTTAATTCAAAATTAAAAAACTGTGTCTATACACACTTTGAAGCATAATCGTTATTAATTTAATAATGGCTTGGGTTTGACCGTATGAGGGCTTAGACTGTGTCTGTCTTATTCTCAGCTATATGCTTAGTAACTAACACAATACATATTTATTGAGTGAATAAGGAATATGCTGCCTGAAGCAACCCACAAACCACTTTTCTCTCTCCTTTTCTTCAAGGAAGTGTAACATGGATGAATTGCAAGCTTTATTATAAAAATAAAAATGCCTAATCATTTTCATGTGATAAGTAATTCTAAAGAAAGGAGGATATTTTTGTAAAAAGTGAGTAGATTTCCTTATCTTTAGATGTATAAACAAGGCCTTAATTAATTTTTCAGTGATTATGAGATTTATTTTACTTTATATTACTTTGCTTAGATTTTTTTCTCTCTGTGAAAAATAATCTATAAGGCTATGCATCACTTTGACGCCTACATGTCTTCAAGAAAATAATCATAGCTTAATCCTTGTGACTCCAGATTTAAACAAAACATTGCTCATTGCTACTTTATTTTTTTTTAAATCATGAATTTGATAGCAATTCTGTATATAATAAGTTATAAGTATAAACACTCACTTTTGGAATATACAGAAAGTACTGTATTTTATTATTCCAGTTTCTTTATAGTCTCTGGTGTTTTCAACTCAATTCCTTCTATGCAAATATATTGTACTTTTTCTTTATGTTGAAGAATATTTTTGAATATGATGGGAAATATGAAAACACAAGATGTTGCCTTACCGAAATACTCTATTTAAAGCTTCTTTGTGGATTTAAACACTGTATTCACTGTACAGTTTGCGTGTTAAAAAATTCTGTTTATAGCAACTATACAAGGCTATTTTAACAACTAGGGTTCTTTTTTTCTACTGTAAGTTTTTGAGATGCCCAGTATCCAGGATCAAACGATCTTTGAAAAAGGATATGTCTACCTGACACCATGCAGTTTGATTTTTTAATTAATTATCTGGACAACTCAATGGCAGAGACAGTCATTTTAATAACATATCAGGTCAGCTTGTCTAGCTCCTGGTTTCTTTGTCCAGGAAGTTGAGGGAAGGGAAAGATGAAAGGCAAGCTTGAAAGAAACTCAGTCAACTAAACTATGATTGTTGATTAAATAACTGTTTTAAATGGTTGGAGTCAAATTATTTGCCTGCTTAAACATAGTTGAAAATAAAATTTGGACGTCAGCCCTTTAAGCATCGCCTGTTCAGATGCACGGTGACCTAATGCATATGCATAACTAGTATGACATTGTTGAATGGAGTAAACAGCCTCCAACATTTTTCAGAATAGGTTAGTGAGAAATAAACCTTCAAATTATACAGCATGAAAGTTCCATATATAATAGAGGAAGTTAATAACAAGAATGTTGTTATGTTTCAAAAGGCTAAGAAGGGGGAAGATTAGGGGTGACAGATAGAAGGAAGCACTTTGAATAGGGGAGGTGGAAGCTTCCATCCTATCAAGAAAATTTTAACTCCTCCCTAGATTGGGGGGAGACAGATGATGGGGTGGCTGAGACTGGTGGCATGTCTGAGACCCCAGATAAGGGAACAGCTGTGGGACATCAAGTTAATAGGGGCATTTCTTTAAGGGTCATATCAGAGCCAGCGTAGAGCAGTAGTTTTAATGAGCCAGATGGCTAGGACTGGCCATTGAGAACAGCATCATGTGGCCATAGGAGCAATTTTAACAATGACAACCTCCATGGATTAAGACTGCAGCCTTCTCCATATTTAAATCCCTGTAGGTAGATAGAGAGCCCCCAAATTACTCAAATTGAAATTCCTGTATTTCACTGGTGAAAACTCTTAGGCAATTAAATCTGATTTAGAGAAAAAAGAAGCATGATAATCTCTTGCATCTTCTGATTGTGAACTAAAATTCATAGCTGATAAATATGTATGTATAGATGTGTATGCATATATATATATATATATATATATATATATATATATATACATCTAAAATTATACCCCTCTGGAAATATGACAATGAGGTAGAGAGGTAAATAGATAGGTATCCCTGACCTTAAGTAATCATTATTAATAATAAATATTCTGGGCTTCCCTGGTGGCGCAGTGGTTGAGAATCTGCCTGCCAGTGCAGGGGACACGGGTTCGGGCCCTGGTCTGGGAGGATCCCACATGCCACGGAGCAACTGGGCCCATGAGCCACAACTACTGAGCCTGCGCGTCTGGAGCCTGTGCTCCGCAACAAGAGAGGCCGCGATAGTGAGAGGCCCGCGCACCGCGATGAAGAGTGGCCCCCACTTGCCACAACTAGAGAAAGCCCTCGCACAGATACGAAGACCCAACACAGCCAAAAATAAAATAAATAAATAAATAAATAAAGGCGTTCCTTTAAAAGAAAAAAAAATAGTAAATATTCTTCAGAATATAAATGAAAACGCATTCCAGCTGATAAATTTGATCATTTTTCTTATGGTGAATGCTAGTTCATTTTATCCATAACAAAACTAAAGATATGTACTTCTTTAGATTCATTTCTATAGACTGTAAGAAATTCTACTTATTCCAACTCAACCATCTCAAGGGAACTTGCTCCTATAATTTTATTGCTCTAGGAGAGATATAAGTCCCCTATAGGCTACCAAGAAATTAGAATTTAAATGTCACACCAAATCTACAAAAATATAATAATTCTGTTGATTGATATATGCATCAAATGTCATATGTCAAATATAACATAAATACATTTTTCAAACTTTGGTTTAGAGGAGGACTTAAAGGTTTTTTGTGTGTGTTTATGATTATATTCTCAACAGAATGCCTTATGTATATGAGTAAATTAATACACAATTATTGTACTTTAAAAGAGAAAAGAGTATTCTCCACATTTCCAGATTGTTAAAAATGCATGGACCCATTTTATGATAAGTACCACTGGCATGCTGAGAACTGGCTCTTTACAATTCCTCCTTTTTCACATGTACATTATTTGACAACCTGAAGCTTCTTTCTGCCCTAGGATTTGGGATTTCCACAGTTCAACTTGCAAGTGAACATTTGATACCTTAGAGGCAGGTGTTTATTTTCTGGCCAACAAAATACTTTGATCAGTGCCACCATCTTTGTCTACAGTGTTTACAACTATTTAAATGCTTTATTTATGTCTTTCCCTTAAATTAAAAATATAAAATAAAAAAAGAAGGATGGGGCTTCCCTGGTGGCGCAGTGGTTGAGAATCTGCCTGCCAATGCAGGGGACACGGGTTCGAGCCCTGGTCTGGGAAGATCCCACATGCCGCGGAGAGACTAGGCCCGTGAGCCACAGTTGCTGAGCCTGCGCGTCTGGAGCCTGTGCTCTGCAACAAGAGAGGCCGCGATAATGAGAGGCCCGCGCACCGCGATGAAGAGTGGCCCCCACTTGCCGCAACTAGAGGAAGCCCTCACACAGAAACGAAGACCCAACACAGCCATAAATAAATAAATAAATAAATAAATTAAAAAAAAAAAAAAAGAAGGATGAACTCGAGGCCAGTGACAAAAAAGTAGGTTTCCTTAACTTAGTAAAATTGAGACAAAGGGGAAAATCATTAGGTTTTGGGAAACAGGTAAGTCTTTAGCCTCAAACCCTCATTGAACTCAAGCTGGTTGACACTTACTGTGCTCAATGGAAATGAGACATGAGAAAAAATGAAAACACATGAATGAAGAATTGTTGCTAAAAGCTGAAGTTAGGGAGAGTTTATGTTTTAATCCTATGCATGTAGACATTCTCTAATAACATGCAAGTCTTTTGCCTATTTGACTTTATTACATGCTTTTGAGACATGGGAAAAGTAGAAGCTGCCAGTTTCTAAATGTATCTGCCTTAACCTAACGTGTGAAATGTAAACAGCACAAACTTTGAAGTCAGGAAAAACTTGGTTACAAATCCTGATTCCTCTACTCAAGTGTAAGCTTGGCCATCCTAGAGAGCGGCTCAGTGCCAGCTTTTCAAGGAATTGCGGGGGTTAAAGAAACATTTCAAAGTGGCTGGCATGGCACTTACTTGCGGGTCAAAAACAGTATTCTCTTTGCACTTCAGGCTAACCTGTGTTCCATTACGAATAGAGTTATCTTTCTTCTGCTTTTCTGCCTATCTCAATATTTCCATATTATCCATTTTGAAGAGCTTCAATATCATTCCATTGCAGTTTTAAAATCCATCTCGGACTCCACACACACACAAATACCTTATATATGTGTGTGTGTATATATATATATATATATATATATAAAATATATATATTATGTTATATATATATATATATATATATACATCTTTTCATTTATTTTTCCAGCTTTATTGAGATATAATTGACAGATAACATTAAGTTGAAAGTGTCTGTGTTGTTTTGATACCCTTAAATATTGAAAAATGATTCCCACCATAGCATTAACTAATACCTGCATCATGTCACATAATAACCATTTCTTTTTGTGGTCAGAACATTGAAGATCTACTCTCATAGCAACTTTCAAGTATGTAATACAGTATTACTAATTACAATCACTATGCTGTACACTAGGTCCCCAAAACTTATTCATCTTGTAACTGGAGGTTTGTACTCTTTGACCAACAATATAGATACATAATTTAAAAAATTTATTGTTGAGACTCCTGTAACTTTGTCTATATACTTACCCTGATCCTCTCAAAATTCTTTTATTTTATTGTTGGGTTATCTTTGAAAGTTATATGTTTACATAATTTATCTTATTGAAAAGACGATTAGTTCTCTGAAAGCAGTGATTATGTCTTAGGCAGTGATTTGTTTTAGGCCTGTTGGCCCAGCCAGCATTAAACATGGCAGTCAGAGAGCTCTTCCGGCAACCAAGGACTTGCTTTAGGAGGCAGAAGAAAGATGTTCTGTGTACACAAATTGTTATTTACCCAATAGTAGTGATTTGGCCAGATGGGCATGTGGATAATTCTATGCATTAATTACTGAGGACTCCTCAGAGTGTGTTAACCATCATTTTGAGTATAGTTTCTCCCCAATCTAAACACCAGTCTGGATAGCTCTGGAGAAAGAAAAGGAGGGCAGAGAAGCTGACTTGGCTAATTCAGTGAGAAAAATTACAGTTAAGAAAACTCTCTTCAAAAACCCTAGATTTTCTGGCTTATTTATCCACACAGCCAATGTTCACAGGAGACGCAGCTGGGAGTCCATTTCACCTGCGCCGTCCAGGGGAGCTGGACAAGGAGGCAGGGACGTGAATTTAGATCTGATTCTCCAATGACTCAGCCCCAACCTCAGCCTTGGCTTTTGTGGTGATGCTTGAGTGACTCATTTTTCTGGCACTGTCTTTGTTAAATCCTGGGATCAGAAGTGTCCTGTTTACATAGCCTCACATGTGGCTGTTCGCTCAGTTTTTTGTTCTGAAAGAGATGGAAGACGGTTGCCTCCATCCCTGCAACTGTTTGGTGGTGTTCTTTGACCAGAAAAATGACTCGTTATGCCCCCCTTCCCACTCAGAAGTGTACCCACTTCTTTCCAAGCAGCCGACCCTCTCTTACAGCTTTCCCCCTAATCTCTCAAGGTTCAAAAAAATTTTCCCTTCAGAGAAAGTGTTGAAGGTCTGGATTGTTTATTTTAGCTCCTGTAGCCTGCTTTTTAATATATAGTTCTTTCCTAAGATATAGGGGTGGATTTTAACACAATTTCCAATTCTTTAGTCTGAACAGCATCATTTTTTTAGAAGTGATTCTTAGGCTTCAATTCAGATGTCATATAAACTTTGGACCTTTACGAAAGTGATAATTCACTCTGGAAATGAGTAATAGGCTGGCAGCAGGGGGGGTCTCAAAGGACAGTACCATCAGACACTCTAGTCAGAAAATATTTAGGATCTCTCCCCCTCCCCACCCTCGACAACCTGTTCTCCCTAAAGCATTCGGAATTGGCAGTCCCTTTTCCCCACACATGCCCGCCCTAATGGAAAGAAAATGACAATCAGTAAAGAGCTCAGAGCCCCATCCACCTATAGCTAACTGCCTCTGATCATCCTAGCTCAGCCTCATACACACGGGTCTTTGGGGACTTCCTCCCTATTGCAATGTCATTATTTGGGTCCCCTGTCACAGTGCTTCCAAGGTAAAGAATAGCTTTCTTCCTGGTGCTTTGGACAAGCTGTCCTGATTCAGCAGGAGAAATCTGAAAATCGTGATGTGTGTGCACTTCCTAATCCATTATTCAAATCCAAAGACACCCTTAGCACTGAGAAAGGAGCCTCCTCCCTGCACCCTCTGGAGAGAATCACTCATTCAAGTGACTGATGTAAAAATCAATCCCTTCACTCTTTTCTAAAGGATGTCATTTTCCCCTCTTCTGGCTTCTTTTTCATTCTGATGATTGCAAACTGCAATGGTTAAAGATACCACTTAAAGAGCATGATGTGTTTGTGGCTATGGGACATTCTAAAATCCACTCTCCTCCCCAAGCCCCACCCCACCATTGCCACCAGTGGCCCTTTTATTAAAATGCTCTTTCTGAATAAGACAGTGCAAGCGTTAAGGACAGCGTGGTTTCAGCATTTACAATCTGAGGAATAAAGCTACAAGTGTGTGATCACATAGCAACTCTCAAAAACTCCTGCATTGAAAAAAAAGAAAAATAGATTATTTATACAAATCATGTTTCTGCTTAATTTTCTCTGTAAATATAGCCCATGGAGGATAGTAATGGTTAAGTATGATGTCACTGTCAGGGTATTCATATGCAGGTAAATCACACACACACTTACATATATACAGATTTGGCAATTGCTAGGATGCTGGCTGGTGTACTTTAAAGGGTTACAAAATAAAAAAGAAAGGGGGGAAGCTAGATTCTGCAGTCAGAGGTTCCTCACCTCCTCCTTCATCTTTGGGAGGTGCATTTTGCCCAGTTTCCACAGTGGGAGCTACTTCAAGGAGGCAGCCCTGAGAGAGCACTGTGGTGTTGAGACCATCTGGACACAGTACATGTGACTTTAAGGCAAAAATGACTTAAAGCAGATTGGACTGATTAAGAAGCAGTTAGGAGACCTTCAAGATGGTGGAGGAGTAAGACGTGGAGGTCACCTTCCTCCCCACAAATACATCAAAAATACATCTACATGTGGAACAACTCCTACAGAACACCTATTGAACGCTGGCAGAAGACCTCAGACCTCCCAAAAGGCAAGAAAACTCCCCGCATATCCGGGAGGGCAAAAGAAAAAAGGAAGAACAGAGACAAAAGAATAGGGACGGGACCTGCACCAGTGGGAGGGAGCTGTGAAGGAGGAAAGGTTTCCACACACTAGGAAGCCCCTTCGCGGGCGGAGACTGCAGGTGGCGGAGGAGGGGAGCTTCGGAGCCACGGAGGAGAGCACAGCCACAGGGGTGCGGAGGGCAAAGCGGAGAGACTCCCACACGGAGGCTCCACGCCGAGCAGCACTCACCAGCCCGAGAGGCTTGTCTGCTCACCCACCGGGGCGGGCGGGGCTGGGAGCTGAGGCTTGGGCTTCGGTCGGATCGCAGGGAGAGGACTGGGGTTGGCGGTGTGAACACAGCCTGAAGGGGGTTGCTGCACCACGGCTAGCCGGGAGGGAGTCCGGGAAAAAGTCTGGAGCTGCCAAAGAGGCAAGAGACCATTGTTTCGGGGTGTGAGAGGAGAGGGGATTCGTTCCCTGTGTGCCAACAGAAGGCAGAGCACGGCCTAAATGAGCTTCAGAGACGGGCGTGAGCTGCAGCTATCAGCTCGGGCACCAGAGAGGAGCATGAAATGCTAAGGCTGCTGCTGCAGCCACCAAGAAGCCTGTGTGCAAGCACAGGTCACTATCCACACGCCACCCCACCCCGCCCCCGCCTCGCTCCAGAAACCTGTGCAGCCCGCCACTGCCAGGGTCCCGTGATCCAGGGACAACTTTCCCAGGAGAACACACGGTGTGCCTCAGGCTGTTGCAAAGTCATGCCGGCCTCTGCTGCCACAGGCTCGCCCCGCATTCCAATTATAACTATGGTGCCCCTCCCTCCCCATGGCATGAGTGAGCCAGAGCCCCCTAATCAGCTGCTGCTTTAAGCCTGTCCTGTCTGGGCGGGAACAGATGCCTGAGGGCAATCTACATGCAGAGGTGGGGTCAAAACCAAAGCTGAACCCCAAGAGCTGTGCAAACAAAGAAGAGAAAGGGAAATTTCTCCCAGCAGCCAGGAGCAGTGGATTAAATCTCCACAAGCAACTTGAGGTACCCTGCATCTGTGGAATACCTGAATAGACAACAAATCAACCCAAAATTGAGGCAGTGGACTTTGGGAGCAACTGTAGACTGGGGGTTGGCTGTGTGCGACTGACTTGTTTCTGATTTTTATGTTCATATTAATATAGTTTTTAGCTCTTGTTATCATTGGTGGATGTGTTTATCGGTTTTGATACTCTTTTTTTATTATAAACATTTCAATTTTTTTATTTTAATAGTTTTTAAATTTTTAAATTTTAATTATTTAATTCTATTTATTTATTTATTAAAAAAATTTTTTTTCTTTCTTTTTTTCTTCCTTTTCTTCTGAACTGTGTGGCTGACAGGGTCTTGGTGCTCTGGCCTGGTGTCAGGTCTGAGCCTCTGAGGTGGGAGAGCTGAGTTCAGGACACTGGACCACCAGACTTCCCGGGCCAATGTAATATCAAATGACAAGAGCTCTCCCAGAGATCTCCATCTAAATGCTAAGACGCAGTTCTACCCAACAGCCAGCAAGCAGTGTTACTGGACGCCCCATGCCAAACAACTAGCAAGACAGGAACACAACCCCACCCATTAGCAGAGAGGCTGCCTAAAATCATACTAAGCTCACAGATACCCCAAAACACACCACCAGACACAGCCCCGTCCACCAGAAAGACAAGATCCAGCCCCACCCACCAGAACACAGGCACCAGTCCCCTCCACCAGGAAGCCTACACAGCCCACTGAACCAACCATACCACTGGGGCAGACACCAAAAACAACGGGAACTACGAACCTGCAGCCTGCAAAAATGAGACTGCAAACACAGTAAGTTAAACAAACTGGGAAGACAGAGAAATATGCAGCAGATGAAGGGGCAAGGTAAAAACCCACCAGACCAAACAAACGGAGAGGAAATAGGCAGTCTACTTGAAAAAGAATTCAGAGTAATGATAGTAAAGATGGCCCAAAATCTTGGAAATAGAATGGAGAAAAACAAGAAACATTGCACAAGGACATAGAAGAACTAAAGAGCAAACAAACAATGATGAACAACACAAGAAATGAAATTAAAAATTCTCTAGAGGGATCAATAGCATAATAACTGAGGCAGAAGAACGGATAAGAGACCTGGAAGGTAAAATAGTGGAAATACTGCAGAGCAGAATAAAGAAAAAAGAATGAAAAGAATTGAGGACAGTCTCAGAGACTGCTGGGACAACATTAAATGCACCAACATTTGAATTATAGGGGTCTCAGAAGAAGAAGAGAAAAAGAAAGGGTCTGAGAAAATATTTGAAGAGATTATAGTTGAAAACTTCCCTAACACGGGAAAAGAAATAGTTAATCAAGTCCAGGAAGCAGAGAGAGTCCCATATAGGATAAATCCAAGCTGAAACACACCAAGACACATATTAATCAAACTATCAAAAATGAAATACAAAGAAAAAATATTAAAAGCAGCAAGGGAAAAGCAACAAAAAATATACAAGGGAATCCCCATAAGGTTAACAGCTGACCTTTCAGCAGAAACTCTGCAAGCCAGAAGGGAGTGGCAGGACATATTTAAAGTGATGAAAGGGAAAAACCTACAGTCAAGATTACTCTACCCAGCAAGGAACTCATCCAGATTCGATGGAGAAATTAAAACTTTTGCAGACAAGCAAAAGTCAAGAGAATTCAGCACCACCAGATAAGCTTTACAAAGAATGTTAAAGGAACTTCTCTAGTCAGGTAACACAAGTAAGGAAACAGCCTACAAAAACCAACCCAAAACAATCAAGAAAATGGTAATAGGAAAATACATATCAATAATTACCTTAAATGTAAATACATTAAATGCTCCAACTAAAAGACACAGACTGGCTGAATGGATACAAAAATAAGACCCCTATATATGGTGTCTACAAGAGACCCACATCAGACCTAGGGACACATACAGACTGAAAGTGAAGGGATGGAAAAAGACATTCCATGCAAATGGAAATCAAAAGAAAGTTGGAGTAGCAATTCTCATATCAGACAAAATAGACTTTAAAATAAAGACTATTACAAGAGACAAAGAACGACACTACATAATTATCAAGGGATCAATCCAGAAGAAGATATAACAATTGTAAATATTTATCCACCCCACATAGGAGCACCTCCATACATAAGGCAAATGTTAACAGCCATAAAAGGGGAAATCAACAGTAACACAATCATAGTAGGGGACTTTAACGCCCCACTTTCACCAATGGACAGATCAACCAAAATGAAAATAAATAAGGAAACACAAGCTTTAAATGACACATTAAAGAAGATGGACTTAGTTCATATTTATAGGACATTCCATCCAAAACAACAGAATACACTTTCCTCTCAAGTGCTCATGGAACATTCTCCAGGATAGATCATATCTTGGGTCACAAATCAAGCCTTGGTAAATTTAAGAAAATTGAAATCGTATCAAGTATCTTTTCCGACCACAACACTATGAGACTAGAAATCAATTACAGAAAAAAAAATGTAAAAAATACAAACACATGGAGGCTAAACAATATGCTACTAAATAACCAAGATATCACTGAAGAAATCAAAGAAGAAATCAAAAAATACCTAGAAACAAATGACAATGAAAACACGATGACCCAAAACCTATGGGATGTAGCAAAAGCAGTTCTAAGAGGGAAGTTTACCGCAATGCAATCCTACCTCAGGAAACATGAAAAATCTCAAATAAACAACCTAACCTTACACCTAAAGCAATTAGAGAAAGAAGAACAAAAAAAAAACCCCAAAGTTACCAGAAGGAAAGAAATCATAAAGATCAGATCAGAAATAAATGAAAAAGAAATGAAGGAAATGATAGCAAACGTCAATAAAATTAAAAGCTGTTTCTTTGAGAAGATAAACAAAATTGGTAACCCATTAGCCAGACTCATCAAGAAAAAAAGGGAGAAGACTCAAATCAGTAGAACTAGAAATGAAAAAGGAGAAGTAACAACTGACACTGCAGAATTACAAAGGATCATGAGAGATTACTACAAGTAACTATATGCCAATAAAATGGACAACCTGGAAGAAATGGACAAATTCTTAGAAAAGCAAAACCAGACAAAGATGTCACAAAAAAAGAAAACTACAGACCAATATCACTGAGGAACATAGATGTAAAAATCGTCAACAAAATACTAGCAAACAGAATCCAACAGCACATTAAAAGGATCATACACCATGATCAAGTGGGGTTTATTCCAGGAATGCAAGGATTTTCAATATATGCAAATCAATCAATGTGATACACTATATTAACAAACTGAAGGAAAAAAACCATATGATCATCTCAGTAGATGCAGAAAAAGCTTTTGACAAAATTCAACACCTATTTTGATAGAAACCTTCCAGAAAGTAGGCACAGAGGGAACTTTCCTCAACATAATAAAGCCTATATATGACAAACCCACAGCCAACATCGTTCTCAATGGTGAAAAACTGAAACCATTTCAACTAAGATCAGGAACAAGACACGGTTGCCCACTCTCACCACTATTACTCAACATAGTTTTGGACGTTTTAGCCACAGCAATCAGAGAAGAAAAAGAAATAAAAAGAATCCAAAACAAAAAAGAAGAAGTAAAATTGTCACTGTTTGCTAATGACCTGATACTATACATATAGAATCCTAAAGACGCTACTGGAAAACTACTAGAGCTAATCAATGAATTTGGTAAAGTAGCAGGATACAAAATTAATGCACAGAAATCTCTTGCATTCCTATACACTAATGATGAAATATCTGAAAGAGAAATTAAGGAAACACTCCCATTTACCATTGCAACAAAAAGAATAAAATACCTAGGAATAAACCTACCTAAGGAGACAAAAGACCTGTATGCAGAAAACTATAAGACACTGATGAAAGAAATTAAAGATGAGACAAACAGATGGAGAGATATGCCATGTTCTTGGACAGGAAGAATCAACATTTGAAAATGACTATACTACCCAAAGCAATCTACAGATTCAATTCAATCCCTATCAAAGTACCAACGACATTTTTCACAGAACTAGAACAAAAAGTTACACAAGTTTTATGGAAACACAAAAGACCATGAATAGTCAAAGCAATCTTGAGAAAGAAAAACGGAGCTGGAGGAATCTGGCTCCCTGCCTTCAGACTATACTACAAAGTTAGAGTAATCAAGAGAGTTGGTACTGGCACAAAAACAGAAATATAGATCAATGGAACAGGATAGAAAGCCCGGAGATAAACCCACACATATATGGTCACCTTATCTTTGATAAAGGAGGCAAGAATATACAATGGAAAAAAGACAGCCTCTTCAATAAATGGTGCTGGGAAAACTGGACAGCTACATGTAAAAGAATGAAATTAGAACACTTCCAAACACCATACACAAAAATAAACTCAGAATGGATTAAGGACCTCAATGTAAGACCAGACACTATAAAACTCTTAGAGGAAAACATAGGCAGAACACTCTATGACATAAATCACAGGAAGATCCTTTCTGACCCACCTCCTAGAGTAATGGAAATAAAAACAAAAGTAAACAAATGGGACCTAATGAAACTTAAAAGCTTTTGTACAACAAAGGAAACCATAAACAAGACCAAAAGACAACCCTCAGAATGGGAGAAAATATTTGCAAATGAAGCAACTGACAAAGGATTAATCTCCAAAATATACAAGCAGCTCATGCAGCTCAATATCAAAAAAACAAACAACCCAATCTAAAAATGGGAAGATCTAAATAGACATTTCTCCAAAGAAGATATACAGATTGCCAACAAACACATGAAAGGATGCTCAACATCACTAATCATTAGAGAAATGCAAACGAAACCACCATGAGGTATCACCTCACACCGGTCAGAATGGCCATCATCAAAAAATCTACAAACAATAAATGCTGGAGAGGGTGTGGAGAAAAGGGGACCCTCATACACTGTTGGTGGGAATGTAAATTGATTCAGCCACTATGGAAAACAGTATATAGGTTCCTTATAAAACTAAAAATCGAATTACCATATGACCCAGCAATCCCACTACTGGGCATATACCCTGAGAAAACCATAATTCAAAAAGAGTCATGTACCAAAATGTTCACTGCAGCTCTATTTACAATAGCCAGGACATGGAAGCAACCTAAGTGTCCATCGACAGATGAATGGATAAAGAAGATGTGGCACATATATACAATGGAATATTACTCAGCCATAAAAAGAAGCGAAATTGAGTTATTTATAGTGAGGTGGATGGACCTAGAGTCTGTCATACAGAGTGAAGTAAGTCAGAAAGAGAAAAACAAATACCATATGCTAACACATATATATGGAATCTAAAAAAAAAAAAAAAAAGGTCATGAAGAACCTAGGGGCAAGACAGGAATAAAGACACAGACCTACTAGAGAATGGACTTGAGAATATGGGGAGGGGGAAGGCTAAGCTGTGACAAAGTGAGAGAGTGGCATGGACATATATACACTACCAAACGTAAAATAGATAGCTAGTGGGAAGCAGCCGCATAGCACAGGGAGATCAACTCAGTGCTTTGATACCACCTAGAGGGGTGGGATGGGGAGGGTGGGAGAGATACCCAAGAGGGTGGGGATATGTATACATATAGCTGATTCACTTTGTTATACAGCAGAAACTACACAACATTGTAATTATACTACAACAAAGATGTTAAAAAAAAAAAAAAAAGAAAGAAAGGGGGAAAACAGTTACACTCTTACCTAGCCCTGGAAAATACCAGCTGCTAATTAATGTGCAACCAGGGTGCGTTTCTTTAATACAAATCTAGAGCAAACCATCTATCTCTGTCTCTCTCCAGCCCAGCTTCCGCAATGGAAGAACGTGTTAGGGCTCAAGCACACATGGCACAGATCTCCTGTTTAAGAACCTAAGGCTTTGTCTTGACTGGATTTCTCTTCCCACTTATCCTGGCCCCTTTACCCTGACCACTTATTTTACTAGAAAAGACTATCCTTCTCTAAACAGATGATGGAGAGTCACATGTCTGCACCTTTTCAGTCCTGCTGGTGCTTCTTACCTGATTCATTTATTTATATTTTTATTAGGGTGACCAGTTTTTGCTGGAGGAGGTGTGCTGCCTTCTCAGCTAATAATAATATTTCCTTTTTTTCCCTTGCCGCTACCATCTCCTGTTGAAATAATTAAATGTCTCACCTTCACTGCACTGACAAGCACTACTCTGAGCTGATCGGACAGGGTAGATGCTCTCCTTGGCTCCGGGCAACTCCCAGGGGAAAGGAAAAGCTCATATGTAATATTTATTTCCTGGGTATTGGAAATTCAGCAGTTTTCTCCTCATTTCACACACAAGGTTTTGTTGAAATGAAACAATCATATTTCCTTGGGAGGAAAATGAAGACAGTGATAAGATCTGAATGTCATAATTATACTGGATTAAAGGGCTTTTTTGCAGTGAGCTAGAGAAAACCAAAATGTAAATATAAGGGTAACAGGTAGAATTAAGATGGGTATATTAAGAAAGTGTAAAGTGAGGGTGTATAAGTGTAAAAACAGACACATGCACAGTCATGTTTTACAACACTCTGTGCATTATGGTCAGGTTTTGCTGCTGTTGTTTCCCCCCTCCCCCAGTATCAGCTGAATGCCAAGGTCAGCTTGCTTAGCTAAATAGGTCTTGCTTATAAGCTTATGTGGATGTATCATTATTTTTGTGACTAATTTTTTTATAATCAATAAATAATTCAATGTATCTTTTTTCCTTCTTTTTTTAAGTGTTTCATCCACTTGATTATTAGTTCAATCTGAATGTAGTGTAGAATTTTCTAATTTTCTGTTGTAACGTCTTACCACAGCATTTTCTTTAGTATCTGATTGTGAACCTAATTCTCATCTAACAGAGGGGTTTATGCTAACCAGAATCAACATGCACGCACACACACACTAGTCCCTGATTTTGCCATGCTCTTTAACTGGTGAAAAAATAACAGTCATGGACATTGTAAAATCACTCAGCTAAGTTTAGCATCTTTTTGTGGCTATTGTCTTCCTAGAAAATTTTCAAAAGCTTCCTCCTCCCCTCATTGCTCCTGTCTTCTAGGCTTATGAGGAGGTGAGATGTGTTTCTTACTAATCAAATTTTCCATATCAAAGTTTCCTTTTTTTAAAGAAAAGAAAACCAGGATTGCAAAGACAGGGCCTTAGGGAAAGTTGCTACCAATAAAAGGTTAGAAGACTTAAAAATCATTTCAGAAACAGTTAACCAGCTAAATCTGGCAATGGTGTATGGTCAGTCTCATGCCTTGTTAATGGGAATGAAAATTGTTACAGCATTTCTGAAGAAAAATGTGGCAATATATTATCATTGTATTTGAACTTGCATATCCCTTGAGTCAGCAATTCTCCCCCGGGAATCAATCTTAAATGGGAAAGGGGCCTTACGGTGTACCAAGATATGCCTATAAGAATCCTACAGTAGTTTAATCTTAAAATAATGAAACAATGAAAAGAAACTCAATATCCAGTCAAAGGAAATTAATTATTTAAATTATGGCAGTTTCATATCATGCAACATTACGAGGCCTTTGAAAATTATTCCATGAAAAATATGTGATGATGTAGAAAGATAAACACAGTACACAGTTTTTCTTATTTAAGAAAAACAGTTCATGACAGAATATTACTGTTTAATCCAATTTTGTTAATTCAAAATATTTCATTTGCATAAAGAATGTAACAGAATGATATAAACCCAAACAACATATTAGTAATGGCTATTTTCAATAATATATGTATAGACAAAATTAAATTTTTTTTTTCTTTAGGTGTATCTATAGTTTAAAATGTGTAAATAAAGAATTTAAGAAAATGTTATTTTTTTGAAAAAGAACTAGTTAAGTAGCAAAATGGTTTATAGCTTTAGCTTTTTAAGACACAATTATTTGTTAGTATAACACATTTGTCACTTTTTTCATCATAAGTACACATGTAATTATTTTAATTGCAGTAATTGTACACTTCGCCATCTAGCTTCAGAATGTATCAACATACATTTTAAAATGTAATGTTAAAACAATAAAGGAGAAAATGAAGCTACGGCATCAATTATTAGAACTTGACCCTAATTAACTGAACATTACAGGTGCTCCCCAAGTATTGCATACATTTATGTATGTTTTTCAATATTGGAAATACATTTCTAAGTCCCCTGTCCTCTAAAAGAAGTGATTGCACAGGTCTCTAATTTCCTAGATCTAGTTTCTTTTCACTCATGTGACTGTGAATATGCTTTTAAGACATGGCTCCTGCTTTGCTTCTCGAAGGATTAGTGGTTAGCACCCCAAGCAATGGGAAAATCATATGTACGACATGAAGTATGATGGGGACAAATGAGTTAGAAAACTGTATCTCATTTTGTACGTTTGATTCACGATTGCTATGGGGATGTGGTGAGGGAGGTGACTGAAGGAGGATCGGGATGGGTGACGTCATGTAGCTACCAGCAAACCATGATATTTCTGAGTTTAGACCTTATGAAGGTAATGATTGGTTTAAAGTCTCAGAGTAGTAAGATTATATTTATGTTCTAGGAAGATCATTCTACCTACAGCAAGGAGGATCCTTTGATGACTGAACTGAAGAAAACCTATAAGGCTATTACATAGATAAATATAGCATAGAAATGATGGGACCCATTTAAGGTAATATGGATTGAGGAAAGGATACAGCTTTAAGAGAAATTAGAAAGTATAATGATTTGATTTTTCATCCTTCTGATGTAAGGTGATGAAGGAGAAGATCAGTAACGATTGCCAGCTTTCTGGCTTAGGTAAATAGCTTGGGTAGATAGGAAGTTTTCCCACAGTTCAACAGTTTCATAAGCAACACTTTTAGGGTTACATACCCTCTTGATTTTCTACTGTACCTTTTGCTCATACCAAGAGGTGTGTAAATTCCACTATCTACTTCATTCATAGAGAACGTCATAAACTATTGCACAATATTTGTGCTCCATAAAATACTTGAAATATCAGTGCCTTCCAAAAAGCATTTGCCTCACCTCATTCACTGTCCTATAGTAGCTACTTCAAACTTTCCCTGCTTCTCTCAAGTTGCTAACCCAAAATTTCTCAAAATGTTTGCCATATAACGTTTCATAGAATGCTTTGCAACCAAAGGGTTCTATGGTAAATTAAGTTTGAGAAACATTCTATACACAATGAAATATGGTAACTTCTGCAGGCATTCTTCTGTTGTAAATATTGGCTTATCCCAATGTTTTTCAAACATTTAATTTCAGTACTTATATATGTATGTACATGCATATGTATATATGTGTATAAATATGCATGTATATATTTAAGTTGTGTATCAGTCAGGGTTCTCCAGAGAAATAGAACCAATAGGGTGTGTGTGTGTGTGTGTGTGTGTGTGTGTGTGTGTGTGTGTGGAGAGAGAGAGAAAGAGAGAGATTTTTAGAAATTAGCTCACTCAGTTGTGGGAGCTGGCGAGTCCAAAATCTGCAGGGCAGGATGGCAGGCAGGAAACTCAGGCAGAATTTCTATGTTATAGTCTTGATGCAGAATTCCTTCTAATTCGGGAAAATAGTTTTTGCTCTTAAGACCTTCAACTAACTAGATGAGACCCACCCACATTATTGAGGGTAATCTTCTTTACTTACAGTAAACTGATTGTGGGTCTTAATCAAATCAACCAATACCTTCACAGCAACATCTAGACAAACAGTTAACTATCACAGTATATAGAAATGTATACATAATTTATGTCTGCTTCATGGGATGTATTATTTTGTAGAGCATAATTTGAAAAATATAATTTAAACCCAACTACACACATTGCAAAAGTCAGTTTCACCTGTTCAGGTAAACACTTGCATTAAAAGTTTTTAGTTTCCTTGTTAACTTCAAAATATTTCTCTACATTTATATTCTCATTTGTCTTTTATTCATATCTCTATATTTATTTCCTCATTTGTCTTTTATTTATATCTCTATATTTATATTCTCATTTGTCTTTTATTCACCTTCCCATTTCCTCCTACCTCCTTGGAAATTTCTATAGGGAGTGAGTAGGTCTATTTTGAAAAATGGCCTGACACGAACTCCCTATGACCAAGTAATTTCCTAAGTGGTCAGCCTGAAATCTTTAGCAAGTAGGCCCCTTCCTACAAAAGGTTTTTCATATTTAACTAGGTTAAAGATGATGAGACTTTTCTGATGATCCCAGATATTTTCCATTAACTGTTATAGAGTAGGACCTAGAGGGAATGGACCAGGATAAACGCAATGTCCCAGTTATCAATTGCTGATAACAAACCACTCAAAAACTTGGTGGCATAAAATAAAAAAATTTATTATACCCACAGACTCTGTGGTCCAGAATTCAGACTCATCAGAGTAGGGATGTTTTGTTTCTGCTCCACAGTGTCTGGGACAGCAGTTATAAAGTCTAAGGGCTAGGGGTGACTGACATGGCTATGGATTGAAATATCATGGAAGATCCATTCCAAGTTGGCTTCTGCACTCAATATGTACATGCCCTATGTGATAGGATTACCCAAGGCTGTAATTCTCAGCTGGGTAATCTGTTGACCAGAGCAACTACACATGACCTCTTCATGTGGCTTGGGATTCTCAGGACAGACAGTGGGTTCTTAGATGGAACATCTTGAGAGGGAACATCCAGAAATTAGCATTCCAAGAGACCAAGGCAGAAGCTGCACAGCCTATGACTTAGCCTCATAAGTCATATGGCAACACTTCTGCCAAATCTATCAGTCAAAACAGTCACAAGCCCACCCAGATTCAAGGGGAAAGGACATAGACCTCAATCTTGATGGGAGGACAACCAAAGAATTTTGATCCATGATTTAAAACTTCCACATGGGGGGCTTCCCTGGTGGCACAGCGGTTGAGAATCTGCCTGCCAATGCAGGGGACACGGGTTCGAGCCCTGGTCTGGGAAGATCCCACATGCTGCGGAGCGACTAGGCCCGTGAGCTACAACTACTGAGCCTGCGTGTCTGGAGCCTGTGCTCCGCAACAAGAGAGGCCGCCATAGTGAGAGGCTCGCGCACCGCGATGAAGAGTGGCCCCCGCTTGCCGCAACTAGAGAAAGCCCTCGCACAGAAACAAAGACCCAACACAGCCAAAAATTAATTAATTAATTTTAAAAAACTTCCACATGTATTTTCATTGGCATTAAGTTCAAGGTCAGAGTATAGGTTGAGCAAATTTGCAGGAGAAAAAGGTTGTTGAGAGACTCTAAAAACAAGAGGATACTGGATGCTTTTAGATGCATCTAAAAACCCTAAATAAGTTCCCCAAATAATACTAAACCACTCTTAAACGCTAGGATTTCAACATAAAATGCAGCATTTACAAAGTCAATTATCAAATTATTTGACATTTAATGAACTCACACATCTATGCAGTAAGTTACAATACCATAGAGTACCAGGTACTTTTTCCCCCTACCCTTCAAGGATATTTCAGGAATTAAGGAATGTTTAAGTAAACAAACAATGAAATGATATTAAAGATATGAAAGGTATTATATAAATTGGAACTAATTGGTGGTGTCCCCAGGCCTGGCAGAGGGAAAAACTTGGGATCCACGAAGAGTCACATCTTAAGGGAAAAGGTGGGGAAGACGATAGCAATAATGCAAACATGTTAAACAATAGAGCAGGAGATGGGAGAGCAACAACTGTGTTATGACTGCAGAGGACTCAATATCCTCTTGCCTGAACTTGAGGGCAACTGAAATATTTTTTCTAC
Organism: Balaenoptera ricei; assembly: GCF_028023285.1. Lineage (NCBI taxonomy): Eukaryota > Metazoa > Chordata > Mammalia > Artiodactyla > Balaenopteridae > Balaenoptera > Balaenoptera ricei. The sequence goes on along the minus strand of NC_082646.1, from coordinate 84,508,516 downwards.
CGTGACCATGGGAATCCATTAGAGCTGATTTTCATTTCAGATAGTAAATAGTCAATAAAATTTTGCAAGTCTTTATGGTGACTTAAAAAATATTGTAGGTTATCTGTGCTGGATTAAAAGTTGGGTTTCTCACACATGAGTCTTAGCAAGACAACTTAGTCTGGAGTTTTTGGGCAAGATCTGGTCCTCAGTTCTTCATTTATAAAATAAGAACAGCAAGGCTTCGCCCATGAGAATCCCTGTAGCATATGGAAAAGATTCTGGCACACAGTATATATTCATCAAATATTGCCCATGTATGCGTCTCACTTCTTCTTTTCAGGCTTTAGTTTCCTTATCCGTGAAACGGGAGAATGTTATCTCTAAGACTTGTGCTGGTTCCAGAGGTCTAGGAGAATAGCACAGAGAAGTAAATCTTGATGAGGATAGACCAGTGGGTCTCAGCTGGGGTGAGAAGTTGAGACGTTTGCCTCAGGAAGACATTTGCCAATATCTGAAGACATTTTTGACAACTGTCACAACAAAAGGTGGGGAGAGGATGAGGAATGCTACTGACATCTAGTGGACAGAGGGCAAGCATGCACAGGGCAGTCAGTCCCCACAACAAAGAATTCTCCAGCCGTAAATGTCAATAGTGCTGAGGTTGAGAAACCCTGGTTAGAGGGCTCTTGATGGGGAATGTTGACAACGTCCAAAGCAAATTTGAATTTACAAATCTGTGACTCATTCTTCTTGGCATAGTTTCTAAGTCCAAAAAGCTGAATGAATCTCAATTCCAGTTTGAGTTCAGCTTGTTTCCAGGTTTTCTCTTTTCACATTGAAGCTTCACTCTCTGCCACTAAGAAGGCTAGTCGTGGTGTTCAAAGAGGCGTTAACTGAGTCCTCTTTATGTGCTTATTAATTTGTGAATGAAGTAGATGAAAACCAACAAGGCAGAAAATGGTTGTTAATGTAAACGCCAATGTGCTTAATGATCCGGGGAAACAAGTGCAATTGGTGCTTGTCAGATGAAAATTATTCTGCTGGTTGACTTGTCCATAAACACAAAGAGGTTGAGAGACTGTGGAAGGCTGGCCAAATACTAGCACTAGCTGAGGAATGACTTAATTAAATGGATGAAGGGAAATCCTGAGTAATGAATCTTTAAAGTGATGAAAATCCTCTGTTCATATGCTGGTTTAGGAAGCAACCATGGAGTTACCCTAAGTGGAACTTGCTTGGTATGGCTACTCGCTGTATGTATCTTCCAGCAGGATGTCTGAGGACAAAGGACCTGGGTTTGATTTCCGGTTTCACTACTGACCAACTTCTTTTTTCCATTGTAAAATGAGGTCAGTCATGGGTCATAAACATACAAGGTCATTGTAAATATCAAAGGATGTAATAAACGTAGAATGCTTAGCACTTCCGATGTTCCTCACTCATAAAAAAAGAGTTAAATAAACAATACCATCTCACACTTATCAGGCACTTGATCAATGTTAATTCCACCCCTCTCTCTTAGAAACCTTGTTCCACCGCGTCTCAAATTATTAATTTAAGAATTTCAGATCTGAGTAAATCCTTCGAAATTATGCTGGAATAAGGGGCGCGTTGCAATATTATCATTCAATAGTCTTTTCTTATTTCGTCTATTGAGGAGTATGTGTACCTTGCTCACCTACTATGTATTGAAAAGATCCTTAATAAATAATTGAAACATAAATGTTTTCTAAATTCTGTTCTGTGAAGGCTCAGGAACATGATCTTACAGCACTGTATTGGCATAATGGAAAATGCATAGGTGTTGAAATTCGAGAGGTGAAATTTCAAATCCAGCTTCATGTTTAATTAACTCCAACTGTAGGTCAAATTCCTTATGTTCTCTTAATGTTTTATTTGTACATTGTGGATAACGCCTACTTCATATTGTAATTTAAGATATTACATTAGATAAGTTATTGGGAGTGTTTTATACAGTAGTAAGCACAAATGCTTAAATTAACTTGCTTTCTCTCATTGATTGTTGTGAAACACACAAACAAATAATGTATATTCACTTTCAGTCTGTATGTGTCCCTAGGTCAGAAGTGGGTCTCTTGTAGAAAGAGAAAAACAAATATCGTGTAATATCGCTTATATGTGGAATATAGAAAAATGGTACAGATTAACTTATTGGCAAAGCAGAAATAGAGTCACAGATGTAGAGAACAAACTAATGGTTACCAAGGGGGGATGGATTGGAAGATTGGGATTGACATATATACACTAGTATGCATAAAATAGATAACTAATGAGAACCTACTGTATAGCACAGGGAACTCTACTCAGTGCTCTGTGGTGACCTAAATGGGAAGGAAATCCAAAAAAGAGTGGATATATGTATATCTGTAACTGATTCACTTTGCTGTACAGCAGAAACTAACACAACATTGTAAAGCAACTATACTCCAATAAAAAAAAAATCAAAAAAAATAAATCACTGTGCCAGCCAAGCCAAAAAAAAAAAAGTAATAATGCATACTCATAACTTCTGAAATAACACCTGATACAAGGTACAGGTTCAACAAGTATCAATTCCTTCCTGCCCCCCATCTCTAGATGTTATTTAAAGTGTGTTCTAATTACTCTATATATTGTTAAGTAGTCTACAAGATGAAAATCAGTCTATAGCTGGGTTTATACTGTGCCAATGTGGCCAACTTAGAGATCTGGTGAATCCAGAGATAAGACAAAACAAATCTAAAACCAAAGGGCTATCAATTGACTAAACTTTTCACATTGCAGCCAGATGTTTTCACATCCTATTGACTCAGCAGAGTGTGTTCAGTTTTGTTTAAAATCATTTTTTCTTAGCTTTTTATTTACTCTATAACACCAGAATAATTGTGATTTTTTTCTTTTTGAGACTTGTAAAAACAACAACAACAAAAACCCCCATGCAACTAAATAAAGCGGAAAAGTAAGTAAAACCACATATAAACCAGCAAGAGGACATGGCAGAAGAATTCAAAATGCCTCACATATGAGGAAATGAAAATATGGGGGGAAGCTTTTATATGTTTACATTATATTTCCTGAGCATCTTAACAAGCCCAGTTCACTCAGAGACAGAAGAAAGCATGAGATTTGTTTTAGACAATTGCAACCAAACGCTGAAATATTGCACCGTTAGAAACGTGAGACAGCCTGCAAGGAACGAGCTGTCTACTCTGGCCAACAGGAGAGGCATAAAGCAGATGATGGAACATTTGCATTGTATATTTTTTGGCGGGTGGCATCAACTATGCCAGAGGCATCAACTAAAATGCCCCATGTGTAAATGGTTTTGTATCTCTGTCTCTGTCTTTCTTTTTTCTCCCTCCCTCCACTTTTCTTTTCTCATTTGAGGCTGGGGAGAAGGTACACAATCTGTCCCAGCATCTGTCACTCCACCTCCCCTTTGTTCATTGTTTTTCTGTTTTCCTCTAACCTTGTAGGATGTAAAGCCATTTTTACATCCTTTCTCAATACTGGAAATAATTTATTCTTATTAACCCACTCCATTTATGTTAAAGAACAGACCCTCAGCAAGATGTCTTTACTTCCTACCTCTTTTCTCTTATTAAGACTCATTGGAAATGAGATGGAGTAAGGATGGCTGTGCTCAGAATCACCAAATGGAATTACATGCACTTAGAATCATATAATAGATCTCGTGGGAAATCCTGGCTTCATCACTTAAGAGTTCTGAAATTCAAGTAACTTTCTTGACCAGCCAGAGCTTTGGTTTCCTTACTGGTTGACTGGTGGTAATAGTTCCTATATCTTGGTTTTATTATAAAGAATAAAAGTGAATGTCAATCTCAAACTCCCAATCTATCCTTCCCTTATTACCCCCTGGTAACCGTTTGGGATTGACATATACACACTGCTGTATTTAAAATAGATAACCAGAGGACTTCCCTGGTGGTCCAGTGGTTAAGACTTTGCCCTCTAATGCATGGGGAGCAGGTTCGATCCCTGGTCAGGGAGCTAAGATCCCACATGCCTCGTGGTCAAAAAACCAAAACATAAAACAGAAGCAATATTATAACAAATTCAATAAAGACTTTAAAAAAATAGTCCACATCAAAAAAAATCTTAAAAAAAAAAATAAAATAGATAACCAACGAGGACCTACTGTATAGCACAGGGAACTCTGCTCAATATTTTGTAATAACCTAAATGGGAAAAGAACTTGATAAAGAATAAATACATGTATATGTATAACTGAGTCACTTTGCTGTACACCTGAAGCTAACACAAGAGTGTTAATCAACTATGCTCCAATATAAAATAAAAAAATTTAAAAAGTGACTGTAAATAGTCCGGGTTTGTACTTACGATAAATCAGAGGCTTAATAAAAATTCTTTATAATTTTTATCTGATAATAAATGGCCAAAATATTTTCATCTTTACCTTTAAATAAATCCAAAAATATTTATATTGCAATGGATAGTGGCTCTGGTCACTGAGGAGTTGAAAAGACAATGGCAATAGTCATCTAGGTGTGTAAAAGTTAAGGAATTAACAACCCAGACACGTTTATTTTCAGGTTATGTTATATATTTTAATATTTTACTATCCATATTGGTTTAGTTATTTGCCCGAAGAGGAGAGCAAATATTACTCTCTCTTTCAATTCTGCACACCACTCCTCCCATAAACATTAGAGAGAAATTTCCAGGTACGTATAGCAGATTTTTAAAGATTAATTATTTTATTAATTGGCACAGATTACATCTAGGGGAGGGAAGCCTCTTTGGTAGGGACAGTGTCTGACTAAGTGAGCTTGAATGTGGAATTGATGTTCTAGGGCCACAGTTTTATAAAGTACTTTAAATAGTATACTTAAAGTACTCTGTCTAATAAATACACATACAATTCAGAGAGAAGAAGGTAAAAGAGGAGAAGGGATGGGAGAGAGTAGAGTGGAAACCAAGCATAAGACAGGTGGATGATCCTGCAAAGCAAGATGGTCCCTAAGAAATTTCTGGTGAGGGATTGATGGAAGAACTTTTATTAAAAATAACCCAATATTTAATTTTACTTTTTCTTGATTGCTTAAGGAAAACCATTTCAATTATTCCAAAACCTCAGCAAAATCTTCTATGCACCACATGCCTTTTGTCAGAGATGTGTACAAATACATGCAAAATAAACCACATGCCTTTTGTCAGAGATTTGCACAAATACCATAAAGAGGCCAATTTCTACTTCTGAGTTGGCATTAACCAAAAAGAAGTAGGAGATAACTCATAGAAGTGAAAGAATCTAGTGGAATCAGTAATTGCAAGACAGGCAATACCATGAGAAATCTTAGAGAGGGCATTAGACTTTGCAGAGGAAGTGAAATAGGGACTCAGGTCATTTTAATCTGAAACCTTAGCTGGCATGCAGAATACAGACACAATTCTTGGGAAGATGGTAACCCATGGAGAGTGGAATGACCCACTCCAATTCAGATGAAGACATTTACAGTGGAAAAATCTTGTATATCTTCAACATCAAAAACCACTAATCTAAGAGAAATCATTTTTTTTTTCCCATAAAGAAGTAATTCAGTACTGAGTCAGAGACTTTGTCTGAACATGGGCAAGTTCCTTAAAATTTACTGAGTCTAAAATCTCTTCTTCCAAGGGAAATACCATTCCACATTTTCAAATGAGAATGATTATAGTGCATAAATCTAGGACTATACACAAGATCATTTGTGAGAAATGTTTAGTGTACTACCTGGCACACAGTAAAAGTTTAGTAAATTTTCATTTTAGAAGAGATGATTATTTTTAGTTGTATCTTAATAAATAATATCCAAACCCATCTTAGGGAAGAACCTGTACATATTTAGGAAAATATCTTGAAAAATTCTAGAAGTAGAAAATGAGATCTTTAGGACATGGGAGTCTCAAATAACAAACACAATTAGAGGCTGTAGTGGTGGAGTTGGGTAATTCAACAGCTCTGTAAAGCTACTGGAGACTGAGATTCTTTCCATTTTTCTTCCTGGCAACTCCAAGATGTTGGTCGATTTTTTTAGGTTTCATAATGGCTGTTAATTTTTATCAAATATTAAAATCTCCTTTAACTTCCCTGTACTCTGAGCAAATATCTATATCAGTTGTGTTTTCTTTTAAGCAATATTTCATTTAAATTGAAACAGACTATTATGAATGTGCAATAATTGAAGAGTTTATTTTGCATGTCAAAATGATTGTTCTCGGTACCGTTTATCCAAATTTGAAAACATGAGATTAAAATGTTTCTCTGTACCTATGAAACCTCCAAAATGTTACATTTGCTTTCCCAAATTTGAAGGTCAAAATCAAGGGAAAATACGTGGCTAATACTCTGGAAATTATTAAGTTTGGTTGTAACCAACTTCAGGAAGATTTTAATTCAAGGTCTTCTGGAGAAAGAAAACAACAAAACAAAAACACAAAACAAAAAGTAACCTGACAACGCATTGTGATTCACAGTAATAAGGCCAAAGGAACACCATAGGAAACACCCCTGTAGCTTAATCAATGATCAGCCCTTGCACATAAGTCAAAGATGCACTCAATTGCTCCAAATTAGAAATAACTGACGTCAAGAACCGGCTTGATTTCTTACTGGTTTCACACCCTGTTGCCTGCAGTGACAAAGTAATAACAAATTCTGTTCCTCCCAAGGCACAAACTTTATTTTGTGTTATCGTCTTTCTACTTGTATGCTTCCCTAATTTATGCCGAAGGCAAACAAATATGTCCAGAGAGACTTTAACAGCAGGGATGATCTCTATGTTGTTATTAGCTAGAGATGACAATAGTGTAGTAATTAATCTTGCATCATTCAGTTCCTGTTCTCTACACAACTTGGAGTACATGATGTTATACTTACTACCACAAAGGAAAAATAGTTATTTTATATACAATTGAGCCAAGAACTTTACACTTTTAATTCTTATTTTTATTTTATTTATTTTTATTTATTTATTTATTTATTTATTTATTTATTTATTTATTTATGGCTGTGTTGGGTCTTCGTTTCTGTGCGAGGGCTTTCTCTAGTTGTAGCAAGCGGGGGCCACTCTTCATCGCAGTGCGCGGGCCTCTCACTATCGCGGCCTCTCATGTTGCGGAGCACAGGCTCCAGACGCGCAGGCTCAGTAGTTGTGGCTCACGGGCCTAGTCGCTCCGCGGCATGTGGGATCTTCTCAGACCAGGGCTCGAACCTGTGTCCCCTGCATTGGCAGGCAGACTCTCAACTACTGTGCCACCAGAGAAGCCCCTAATTCTTATTTTCTTGATTTGTGGTTTTCTTTGTAATGGTCCTGCTCATCTCTTTGGATATATCAACTATAAGAATAAAATAGTGATTTATTTCAACTTGAACTTTTGGAATAGTCTTTTAGTGATACCAAATGATGAGAATTGGGGAGGGTGGGTGAGGTTCATTGATTTTACATTAAAAGAGAAAGAAAGAATTTTTACCCTAAATATTTATCCAAAATTGCATGTGAAAATGTATGCTCTCCTCTTCTCCCACTTGTGATACCCAAGGAGGAAATGAATTTAAAAACTAATTTGACCCCCACAAAAAATGGGTATGTAGCCAGGGAAATCCTGTGTTAGGGAAGAGAGGCAGAATAATATTGTACTCATTTTTATAGTTACTTCTTTAATAGTTTCTCAAATTGCTGAACAGTGCTAACCAGAGCAAAGGGACATACTGTGTACCATGCTCTTGAGGGTAGCAAGGAAGAACGGCTTTAGGAGAGAAGTTGTTGTTGTGAATTGAAAAGGAATAGAGTATTCCCCAGACTCATTCCTCTTCTTACTTCCTATTTCCCACCCATGGAACTTAATTTACAAGCCCAGAAATCTTAGAATGGAATTTTTTAGTATTTTAAAGGCAGATCCTGTCCATATTTTTTTAACATCTTTATTGGAGTATAATTGCTTTACAATGGTGTGTTAGTTTCTGCCTGTCCATAATTTTTAAAAGAAATGTCTTAAGAAAAAGTATTTTGGAAAAAGACAGGAACTAGTACAGAATCTGGCTTGAGAGTTTGATGCAGTGTTTCCGAGAAATTATCAGTATTCAAAGTTGAAGTTCTAAAACAGGACTTTTAGAATATCTGTCAGTTGAAATGTGCCAGTACCTTCCATTCTCCATGTTTTCTATCTGTTGATCATTGATGCTCTTGGAATACTGAAGGATTCCGAGTTGTCAAATTGATTTGTGTTGGTACTCCCTGTGGCTTCTGTTTCTACCTTTATCAATTGTGAATTCCTTGAGAACAGGTCATTCACATTTCTTTTTTTTTTTTTTTTTTTTAATTTTTATTTATTTGTTCATTTATTTATGGCTTGTGTTGGGTCTTCGTTTCTGTGCGAGGGCTTTCTCTAGTTGCGGCAAGCGGGGGCCACTCTTCATCGCGGTGCGCGGGCCTCTCACTATCGTGGCCTCTCTTGTTGTGGAGCACAGGCTCCAGACGCGCAGGCTCAGTAATTGTGGCGCACGGGCCTAGCTGCTCCGCGGCATGTGGGATCTTCCCAGACCAGGGCTCGAACCCGTGTCCCCTGCATTGGCAGGCAGATTCTCAACCACTGCGCCACCAGGGAAGCCCCATTCACATTTCTATATCCCCAAATAACTATTGTTGTGTATGAAATATAGCTAAATAATACATATGTGTTACTTGAATATATGTTTGAATCAAGAGGGAAATTTTCAGTAATGTTAAATAGTGTTTAGTATAGCTGATGTATTCATATTCTTGGAAGGTTGCGAAGCCTTATATAACATATGTGGCAACTCAGTCAGAATGTTGACTAACCAGAATGCTCCATTACCTTGCCAGATAACAGAGTTAGACAGATTTCACAAACTGGTGACCCACATGCCACATTTGGCCTACAGACATGTTTTGTTTGGCCTACAGAGGGTTTTTAAAATTTTCAAAGTAGTTGTCAACATGTGAATGTTGGTAGTTTTCACATTTTAAAGATCCACATTTTCTACTTCTCTTGAAAAAAATGAGAACACTTGGCCCTTATGGGCTACATTTCTGCATAGAAATAATTGCCGAGAGTGCCATGGCTACCACTTAAGACAGGTCATGAAACCCCAAGATCTTCAGTCTCATTCTGGCAAGCACTCATTATTTTTCTAGGTTACCTGGCTGTTTCATAGAGGCATCTGGGTTTGCCAATGCCTTAGGTAAAGGATGCATATCTTTCATAAAAAGGTGAAGTGTTAGTGGAGAAAGGAAGAAAGGAAAGGAAAGGCATTTTTGATTTTGCAGTATCCATTAAAAAAATCCAACCCAACACTATTTGAACTATTTTGTTTAGTTAATTTTGACATATAGGTTCATTACGTCTCCCATTGTTTCTATCCTCGTGAAGTTCTCCTGTACATTTAGCTTGAGTTATGCAGAAATCTCCCAGCTGCTGTTTCTACTTCCTGTTTCTTCCTTCTACAACCAATTCTACAAGATCTATCTTTCCACAGACCCTGAGAGACTCCCCATTGCTGACTTAATAAAGTTTATAATTGATGACTTGCTATTCAAGTTCTTTCATGATCCGCCTTAAATTCCTAAGACTACACATTCACTATGTCTTCCCATATACCAATGTTGTAACTTGTGTAACTTGTATCATTGGTTCTAATTTCCCCTAAGTAGAACAACTAATGAATCCGCACAAAGGAACTTCGAGATGTAGACGTGAAGAAACAGAGAACTGGAAAGGATCTTAGAGATTATTCAGGATATACCTCACATGTAAGAAAAGAAGGTGCTCATGTTTAACAGAGATGAAGCGACTGATAACAGCATGAAAAACTTGACTCTCAGTCCAGTGCTTTCTCCATCATTTTCCTGTCTTAAATCAAAGTTCCTCAGGCTGACATTGACATTCCTAAGAAAATCTCTCCTCTTCCACTCTAATCTTATTCTGTGGTTTCCTAATGTATCTATCTCCTCCTCAAATGGACCATTCTCACGCCCACCTCAAAGGCCTGGTTTCACACAGCTTCCTTTTGTTTTTATTGATAGTCCCCTACCTCCTTCACCATTTATTTCAAGATCCAAGTCAAAGCCCACCTCCTTACAATCAGGACTCTGAGTTAAAGATGAGATCTACTTTATTCTGAGTTTATAGAATATACAGTCTTAGTCACCACCATCAGCAGTGGTTTACATTGCTTATTAGAGGCAGTATGATAGAGTGGAAAGAGCTTGGTATTTGGAGTCACGCAAGTATAGATTACAATATCTACCCTTTGCCCACTGTATATTCTATATATCAGTAAGGACAGGCTCTACTTTTCTGTAGAAGTAAATAAATCCTAAAGCCTCAGTTATTTAGAGCAAGAAAGATTTATTTCTTATTCATACTAGGTCTAATGTGGATTAGGCAGCCCTTGAGAGTTAGACAGCTCTTCCAAACAATGACTCAAGGATGCAGGTTGTTTCCATCCTGTGTCTCTCCCATCTTCATCTGTGGCCTCCGAATTTGTTCAGAAGAGAAAAAGAGGGTGTGGAGGTGTCATACAAGCTCATACTACCTTGTGCAGAAAGTGGCTCTTTTCGTTTCCACTCACATTTCATTGGCTAGAACTGGTCATATGGCTCTTCTGACTGCAAGGCACCTGGGGACTGTAGTCTTCCTGGGCACCAGGAAGGAGATGGGAGCTGGATGTGAGTGAGCACTAATGATCTCTCTCACAATAGTCATTTAAATTTGCTGACATGCCCCTGATTGTTTCTATCAGAATAAAATGGGGTAATACATTGTAAAGTGCCCACTATCTGGCGCATAGAAGTTTCTCAAGAAATGATAATTGATCAATTCTCCTCTAAAAGAGCTTCTTAAGGCCCAGCATATCTCCCTTGTTTGCTTCTCTTTGGTGCTGAGCCCATGCCTGGCTGAATATCACTAAATTTGCAAATTAAAACAGAATAGTCCTCTGGGAATGCCTCCCATCATGCCAGCCCTTGACTTGGTCCCATCTTCTCTTCAGATTTCTGTTCCTTGTACCCAAGACATAACATATCTGATTCTGAGACATTCACTTAATGACTGTCCTACAACCTTCCTTCCAGCGTAAACTCTTAAGATTGTACACTTAATTATATATTTTCAGTTTGTCTATATTTGTTCTTATCTGCCTACCTTGGAAACCACAGTTATATATGGGTTATTCTTTGTGTATGACTTTGATGATAAGTACCCTAGGGTTATAATGTCCTAAATAGTCTATCTGCTCTAACTCAGGCATAAGAGCAGTGAAATGAGATTTTTTTCTTAAAGAAGACATATTTCACATAACATTCCAAATTTTAGGTTTTTTTAATGCAGTATATAGATAAGTTGGAAGTCTATTTGTAAACCCAGTGAGGTTATACATATATAATCTTGTGTTATATATACCTTGTGTTATGTACACTTTATATCATATATATCTATCTTAAAACTCATTAATTACAAATCCACTTAATTGAAAATTAAAAATATTCTATTTTTACAAGATCCTATAGTAATATATCTTTAAATATCTAATAGAGCTCACCATTATCTGTGTTGTATTATAGTCATTTATGTCAAGATCATGTTAAATAACAATAATGAAAATGGCATTATTCACTAGTTTGTTGTATTTTTTAGATTCCACATATAAAGGATATCAGATGGCATTTGTCTTTCTCTAACTGACGTTTCACTTAATATAACAATCTCCAAGTCCATGTTGTTGCAAATGACACAATTTCATTCCTTTTTATGGCTGACTAGTATTGCATTGCATATATATATACCACATCTTCTTTATCCATTCATTTGTTGATGGACACTTAGCTTGCTCTCATTGTGGTTTTGATTTGCATTTCCCTAATGATTAGTGGTGTTGAGTACATTTTCATGTACACGTTTGCCATTTGTATGTGATTTTTGGAAAATAAAAGTCTATTCAGATCTCTTTCCCATTTTTAATTGGATTATTTGTGGGGTATGTTTTTTTGCTATTGAATTGTACAATTCCTTATATAATTGGCTATTAATGCCTTATTGGATATATGGTGTGTAAATATTTTCTGCCATTCTGTAGGTTGGCTTTTCATTTTGTTCTTTCTTTTTCTGTGCAGAAGCTTTTCAGTTTGATGTAGTTCCACTTATTTTTTCTTCTGATGCTTGAGCTTTTGGTGCCATACCCAAAAAAAGTCATTGCCAAGACAATATCAAGGAGATTTTCCTCTACGTTTTCTTCTAGGAGTTTTACAGTTTAAGGTCTTATATTTAAGTCTTTAATCTATTTTGAGCTAATTTTTTTTTTTTTTACTTTTATTTGCATTTATTTTTTGCAGCATTTATTCCCGGGCCATAAGTTTTTGTTTCTTCAATTTCTTCTGGGATATCTTTTTCTTCTGGGCAACCTCCTCTTCTGGTTTAGGAACAATCTGTTCTTTTTCAGTAAGGATCATCTCAATGTGGCAGGGAGAGCTCATGTATGGGTTGATCCGACCATGAGCTCTGTATGTCCTGCGCCGCATCTTGGGGGCTTTGTTCACCTGGATATGTTCAATGACCAGAGAATCTACATCTAAGCCCTTAAGTTCAGCATTACTCTCTGCATTTTTGAGCATGTGCAGTAAAAATTCAGCACTCTTTTTGGGCCACCGACCCTGCATCCAGCCCCACTGTTTGGCCTGGGCACACCTACCAACTCCACCATTGTAACGACGGAATGGCACACACTGCTTCTTTAAAGTGACATCCTTCAGACACTTGGTGGCTTTTCGGATATGCATACCCTTAATGGCCTGGGCTGTTTCACGAGTGTTCTTAAAGTGAACACGAAGATTTGAACCTCTCGACTTGCATGATTTTGTGGGGTTTTCTGGGTCAAGTGAATAGCGAACCATTTTGAGAGGTCACCTCAGGCCGCTGACTGGAAAAGGAGCTAATTTTTGTGAGAGGATAATTATCTTATCTACGGTCAAGAGGTAGATTCAGACCCTGGTGATCTGACTCCAGATTCTCTACTCTTTACCACCGGAAAATTCTTACACACAAAGCTTAACATGTGCCAGAAAACACTGATTTATATAGATTACCTAATCTGATCTTCCGTGAAGCTATAAAATACCCATTTCAGAGAAGCCATTATTTGCCCAAATGCTCATAATCTTAAGTGATAGTTTGGGTTGGAACGCAAATCTAAAATTATGAGTCTACACTATAAGTTCCTTCAGAGAACTTTGCTGGTTGCCTTTGTGTATCTAAATATCTAGCAGAGTTCAATATATATTTTTAATTAATAAGTAAACAAATAAACAAACAAATGGATAAATACCTAAAAATCTTTTAGGATATCCCTTGCTATTCTCTGTTTGGGCAGGTTACAATGGCAATTAGTCTACGTATTTTGACTTTAAAAGTTTGCCCCTCACATTTCACTCTTGATTTCCTAATTTTCAGCAATGTGAGGAGATTGTGATAGGTTTCATCTTCATTGGCTTTCAATACATGGCTTAGATTTGATGCCTTTTTTTTTTTTTCTGTGCAGATTCTGAAAGGTTGAGAGGGCCTGCTGTCTCTATAGTACCAGCTTAATAATTCACAGCTATGAGAGGGACAGAACTATCTCACATAATTTTTGAGATGAAATTCTAGTTAATAGTAAAGATGGGTGAGTATAATACACATATCAAAATTTGCTGGCCAAAGTTCAGCATAAAAAAGAAAATCTCAAAAGTCAAGAATATATAATATCCTTGTTGATGGACCCCGTGATTTAAGGCAGGATTAACAAAGGAAATATCCAAAGTACTATTGTGGAAAGGCATAGCTGTCTGATGTGTACATAATATAGGTCATACAATGGTAAATTGCTTCCTGGCTACTTAGAATGACACCTTTAGAAATATATTCCTTATGATTTTAGGCTTTAGAAGACTTTTGTCCAATGTAAATATCCTAAGAGATAGTTGAGCCATTTTTAATGATTGGCAGGGTATAAGTTAATGGACCATGAAGAAGAGGGACTGATTTGGCTCAAAGCATGTTGGTCTTGAGTAAAGTAACACTCAAGTAGAGAGGGCGAACATCATGAGGATAATGAATATTTTAGTTGAGGGGCTCTAAGAAGTGGAGAAAATGGGTGAAAGGAACCAGAAAGGATGCCTAGGTCAAGCCTGGCTGATTTTCCAATTTTGTGTAAGTTAAGACCTCGTAGGAAAGAGAGTGTACTCAAGCCAAAATCTATGGTGGTTTGCATGTGAGCAAGTTGACGTCTATCTTTCCTAACATCTTGGCCTCCCAGAGTCTTCAGTTACACACAGAAAAGCAGATTCTATTTCAGTGCATTGCAAGAGCTAATACTTTAAAATAGAAATGTATTATTCCCTTTTTTCTGGGTTCATAAATGAACTCAAGACTCACATATCTTGTTATTTCCCTGACTTTCAACCCATTCCTAATCATTTATGTGGGAGCTCATTCCTACCTGAGCGCCTGTATTTCACAAACTGTGCATATAGTTCACTCACGGTTCTTTCTGTTATTTTTGCTGGGAATTTTCCTAAAGACTAACAGAGAGATTGGGGAATTTATCACGTGTGATAAACCTGTTGCCTCTTAGTCACAAGTTCAAATGCTGCCCAGCCTCTGGGGGAGGACAAATCAGCAGCAACAGATGCTGTTTTCATCCCACTCATTCCAGCTTTGACACAATGGTTCAGAATATATGCCAAATATTAACCATTAGCTCATCTCCTTTCCAAATCAATGGTAAGAACATCAGAAATCTACTCTTTATTTAGCAATCTTTTGTGTAAGGTAGATTCCCATACTCTCTATTGGAAGGAGGGGAAAAGAGAGCTAGTACTTCATGTTTTCCTTTACACTGCAATGTTTCCCCCTTAGAATTCTGTCAGGTCTACTCTACATAAACCTGTATCTTTAAGTTTATTTATTTTTTAATAGGAAAGAAACTGGCATGTAGAAACATAACTGTACTGCATTAGGTATTAAATCCAAGGTGAAAAATCAAAGGATAAAATACGTTTGTGTAAGAGAATTAGACAATTCTACAACCACAGAGGATCCAGTGTGGGATTATGCTGACCTATTCCATTTTGATCTTTCATTTCTATACTCCATACTTCCTCACCATGCTCTATGCCCCAGGAAGGGCTGCCCCAGCAGATTGACCTTTATGGACTGCTTCAGTGGACTCATTTGTCCCCCGGCTTCTGGTCGAGATCAGTCAATGGGAAGCATAGTCATGGGATTATAGAGGTGGATAACATGTTGTTGGGGTAATTATTTCCAATGAAATTCTCTCTGTCTATTTACCATGGGATGGCTACATTCCTCTCATGGTATTTTGTAATAGGTTTATGCAATAAAGATTTACTTCCTGTATCAAAGTGTATGTACTCTTGTCTCAAAACCTTGCCTTCATCTAGCTGTTTCATTGGAAAGCTATCGAATGAACTTATAAATTACTGACCCATAATGTCAGAATCCTTTCTCTGTCACTATTTATTTGTGTGGCCTTAAGAATAAAGCATGACCAGTTAACATTTCGGAGGTCTCATTTTCTTAAGTGTAGAATTTAAGAGTAGGATTGAAATTCTCAAGACCATCTAGCATTAAGATTGTATGGCTTTTGATAAATCTCTATACATTCATTTAATATGAATCCATATGCCATGCTAAAGCTATCAGAGAAGAAGGACACAAGGCTGAGTGTTATCATAGGATCCATGCAGAATCTGAGGATGGAGAATTCCTGAGAACATTTGCTTTTTTGTGTGTTATTCAGGACAAAATGGTTAGTTGAAGACATTTATTGGTGAGAGTTATATCTTGGCTAATCACAGATAATCTTCAAACATACCAGATGAAATTTATTCGACTGTATCATAATCCAATTTGATAATTACATTATGGAGCCAGTAGCAAAACATTAGATAATATCAGAAAAAGGGTGAAAAAGATAGTCCAGGTTTTTTTAGGAATTCATAGTAATCCTTCCTAAAAAATTGGCTGGTAAAGATAGATTTTGCATGGGTTACACAAATTTAATTCTATAATCAAGTCTGATACTAATTCTCTGACTAAAACAGATGTACTACTACATGCATTGAAAAGCACTCAAATTGATTTTTACTGGTTTACGTACAGATTTTTGGCAAATAGTTTTCAATTAAGAAAAACAGCATTGGTGACACCAAACCAGAATATAAGTCTTTCCTTTTTAACTGAAAGTTTAATTGTCTCTTTAAAAGATTGGGTAATAGCTGATTATGGATGTAGAGATATTTCTTGATTGTAATATACTAAGATTAAAAGCTCTATCATAGTAATATAATGCAATAATTATTCTAGTATTTGAGCCTTCTACACTATCTCTTGCTCAGTGGTTATATTACACAAGTTTGTATAAGTCAAGTTTGAAGAGAGCTCAAAACTGAATGTTCAGTGATGAATTATTTTAGAAAAAATATAGATTAACTTTTGGAAAATCTTAGCTAAATGCCTATGCAATTAATAAAGTAAGTCAATTGCAATTTGATATGTGTCAATTTGTTCTTACTTCTTCACTGGAAAGTTTCACTGGGAAACATGAATTCATTGAGAAATAAATACTTGCTGCTGTAGAGAAGTGTCTGTAAAGGCTGTTCAAGTGAGCAAATGTCCATGACTAAGAGAAAAGTCACGTATTCTTATAAATTAAATAGGCATATATTTGAAATTTCCTCAGCATAAATTTTGTGCATTTCAAACTGGACTAATTGTTTGATCATGTTTTAAAACCAAAGTATAAACCCAATCTATTTTTTGAAGGGTATATCTTACCCAAATTAGCAATACTAAGTCTAGATTTAGACATATTTTTAGACATAATACCTTCAATTTCTTCTTCCTTATTCCACCCGGTAACCTTGGTAATATTTCTTAACCTCACTAAGCTTCATTTTTGTCTTCTGTGAAACAGTCATATCAAATAGTACCTACGTGAAAGAATATTCTGAAGATTAACTGAGAAAATGCACACAAAGCAAAAAAGAGCAAAACACTTGACACATAACAGATACTAAAATATTGGCTGTTGTTGCTGTTTTTGTTAATTTGGTCCTAGTAATATAAGTAGATTTTTAGAAATCGAAAATGGTTCCATATCCTTACTAGTCTAGAAACCCAAGATTATTGAAAATTCTGAGTGTATCAACTCACATATTTGATATTGAATAGAGTGTGGTTTTCTTGCTGGCCAGGAAAAATATAACATATTCTGTAATATATCTTAGCGGAAAATTAGTTCCAAGGGAAAGATCTGTCTTGTACACATAAGGAAGGTCTGGCCAGCTTTGGGCTTTGTGTAAAATGTGTTCATATATCTTTAGCTAGGACAAAAGACTACACAAAATTTTAATAGCAAACTGCAAGGTCATGGAAACTTTAGGACTTGCACATAAATATGCAAAATGTTGTCAAATAACAAAGTATTTGGTGAGTTCAGTTTCTTGAAAATAAAACAGAAAAATGTAAATATCTTTATACTTTGCAGATGCAGGTAGGTAGAAGAATAACTAGATGATGAGATTCACATGGGCTTTTCTTGTGAACAAAAAAAGAAGGGAATAAACATTTAGTTGATTGCCTGTGCTGAGATCTAAGATGGGAAAGTTAATGTTATCTCATTTAAACGTGTAAACAACCATGTGAGGTAGGTACTATTACCACTAAGAACAAGGATATTTCTAAAAATAGAAAGATGAAATAACTTGCCCTTGGCGCACAGTTTGGGAATGACATAGCTGGGATTAACTTGAGTTTATTTTACTTCATAAACTCTTTCCATTAAAAAAAAAGAAAAGAAAAGAAAATACCCTACATCCAGGGTCCATGCAGCCCAATCTCCCTGAGAAAAACCTTGATAAATGCCAATTTGGTCTTCCAAAATTTCGTTTGGAAACATGGTGAAACTATATATATTCATACCCATATATACTTATACGCACAAACACACATGTACACATAAACTATATACATATATATGTATATTACACACACACACACATATACACACGTATCAGTAAATGTTGTTCAATTGGCAAATTCATATGACTAGAAGAAAAGTTTATTTTCAAAACTCCCTTTGGGCATCCGTTTTATCAATCTGGCTCAGAGACATGGTGATTGGAAAAAGGTAAACTTTAGAGAACAACCTCTGAGAAGGAAAACCAGTGGCCATGAGTGGCCCTGAGGTGATCCAGGTGCCAGCCCTATAAAGAGAGTTCCCTGAGGATATGACTGTCTACTCCATCAGGAGGCTTCTGGCTACCAAGTGACAGAAAATCCAAATCAAATTGGCTCAAAAAATTAGAACGGTTTTGACTAAACTAACGGAAAGTTGAAAAGTAGATCTGATGTTACAAGAGACTAAATCAAGAGGTTCTGGCTCTGGCTCTACTGTCTGTGAATTCCTTGGCTCCGCTCTCCTCAGTGTGTTGACTTCATCCTCAGGAGGGAGAGATGCCTTTGCAGTTCACATCCACTCCTCACAATAAGCAGAAGAATGGCTCTCTCTTCTTGTGTCCTTAAGAATGTTCCCACAAAATCTCTCCGCAAAATCTAGGTTCTGGTTGATGCCAGCTGGGGCATTTTCTGAACCAGGAGAAGGGATCGTTACATTCATAAATTAAATGGGACCACCCCTAGAACAAAATCAGGGTTCTTTTAGTAAGACAGAAGGGATTAGACGATCAACATTTTTCCATTGTACCAACCAGTCTGGCACTCACAACACTGCATATATTCCAGAATGATTTGAAAAGAGACCTTAAACTCAGTGAATTTAGGTGGACTTTCTGATCCAGGTCAGTATGTAAAATTAGCATTAGAATACATGAAAAGGAAAAGTGATTTATGGGTGGAGAAAATAGAAAAATACCTCTTCATTTAAAAAAAAGTTTTAAAGCATTACCTTTCAATTTAGAAATTACTGACCAATTGTTTACATTTAACTGCTTTAGTAAATGATTAGCTTTATTATTATTAAATGTATGAGAAATCATAAAATTCTACCCAGTTTTGAAAGGAGAGCTCACTTTTTGAAACTTAAGTACCTTCTAGGGGCAGCTTGCCTAAATTTTAGGGGCAGAATTTTGAAAATAAACAAAACATATGAAGGGAAAATTTATAAACTCAGAAGTGAACTCTTTATCACAGAATAATAACCTAGCAAGTAAAATTTACAATTCTGAAATGCTCCCCAAATTTAGAATTTGTTGGAAATTATTTTTCTAAAACATGATGATCCACTAAATCATATTTGTTGCTTATCTTTAATTCTGGATTTTTAAAATTCTAATTTCATCATAGGTTTTTTTTTTTTTTTAAATTTTAGAAAATCCTAAATATCCAGAAAAGTTAAATGAAAAAATTATAATCATCTATTATCTTACCATCTCAGCAATAAGCATTGGTAATATTTTAGTGTACTTTTAATCTACTTTAAAATATATTTTTCTTTACAAAGAAGTTTCCATCATACTTTACATTTGTTTATATTTGTTTTGTTAACTTAAAAAATTACATTTTGATCATTTTCTCA
The DNA here is from genome assembly GCF_028023285.1 of Balaenoptera ricei. Taxonomy (NCBI): domain Eukaryota; kingdom Metazoa; phylum Chordata; class Mammalia; order Artiodactyla; family Balaenopteridae; genus Balaenoptera; species Balaenoptera ricei. Next base: position 84,488,898 of record NC_082646.1, on the reverse strand, counting down.
AACAAAAAAAATTTGAAAATTATTTTAATTGTTTCAGTTTTCCAATTTGTCTCTTTTTTAGAGCTATTGTTAGATTCTCAACATCACAGAACTTGCTCTGAATTGGTAAAACCACTCTCAAGCAATTTCTAAGGGTCACATGATATTGCCACTTATAATATAATATGATAATAATATGACACTGTAGGGCAGATCTACTTTTCTATTTAAACTTTTTTTTTTGGTAATCTAATTGTCAGATTTCTTCCATCTTAGCAAGAGCTCTTTCTTCTCAGAAATATTAATTTCTACTCACAACTCCCCTGAAATATGGAAACAATTAAATGATGGGCAATAATTTTTAGGTTCATGATATCTTTGAAATATTTTATAATTTGGTAATCAGAAAATAGTTCATGGACCAAATTTGATACTATGAAGTTACTTTCAAATAAGGACCTAAAGATATTTTTATAATTGTATTCTGTCTAGTTTTTATTAGATAATTATTTGTTACATCACACTCACTGAGACGTCCAAAATGGAGTAGCCATTATCAAGACAATTTATGAGTTACATTGACTTTCCCTACCTCACACTAATACTTTGCTCCATCCTGTGCTCAGCCTCTGCTTTTTGTAAGTAAACAATTAGGAATATTTCTGGACTCTCCATAGCTTTTCATCTATTATAGGAAATAAATGTTAGAGCTTCTAATGGAAATATTTAGCTCTGTCTTGATTCTCAGACTGATTCTAGCCATGAGTCATGAAAAGTGCTTTCAAATATAGTAAAATAAAATGCTGTAATATTTTATCCATATATTCTATGACACATCCCATTCCACCTCACATTGTTGATATTTTCCTTAAATTTCATCTTCTTGCTTGACTGTAAACCACTCTAGCACAGTGGTCAGGTCTTCATGACTATCCCTGACAGTGTTCTGCAGTCAATAGAATTTTCATTAAATTAATAGAAATCAAGGACAGGAGAAGAAAATTCATAGTCACAGAAATATAAATATAATTGTGCTTCTATATCTCTTCCTTTAAGAGTCATTAGCAGATCTACTCCATCGAAAAGCTCAACATTTTGCTTTCCTGATTTATTTTTAGTATCCCTTCAGCATTATTTTAATTGAAAACATAAACTTCACCAACTTCTGAACAACAATTGATGACAATTATAATAAGGCTATTAAATATAGAATTATCAAAATATAATATATAGGACTTCAACTTCTAGCAATAATGGAGTAATTGAGACTGGATTTAGTTTTGAAAACAAAAACAAAACAGAGAAAATCAATGAAAAAAGAGCAGGTTCTTTGAAACAGATAAATTTTTAGCCATAGTGGTGAAAAAATAAGAAAATATAAATAAACAAACAAATAATTTACTAATACCAGGAATGAAAGAGAGCTTTACAACAGATCCTACAGTTGTTAAAAGTATAATGTTAGGAATTATAATGAGCAACTTTCTGTAAATATATACGAAATAGACATATTTTTTGAAAGATACAAACTATCAAATCTCATTAAAGAAGAAAGAGAATCAAAATAACTCTATACATATTAAATAATGAATTTATAGTTAAAAACTTTCATATCAAGAAACCTCCAGGTGCAGATGGTTTCATTGGTGACTTCTCCCAAAATTTTAAGAAAGAAATAAATCTAATTCTATACAAATTGTTCCAGAAAATAGAAGATAAATTTTCCACTTAACTTATAAAGCCAGCATTTCCCTGATACATAAACTACACAAAGACATTACAGGAGAGTAAATCTACAGAACGATATCTGTCATGAACACAGACACAGAAATACTTAACAAATTGAATCAAGCAATACAACACTATATTGACAAAATAAAGGAGAAAAACTATACGGTAATTTCAAAAAATGCAGAAAAACCATTTGATAAAATGCAACACCCATTCATAATAACCATAATAAAAAACACCTCAAACTAGGAATAGGGAATATTCTCAAATTGGTAAAAGTCATCTAAGAAAAATCTATACCTAATGCCATAAAGGGATAAGTGGAATAATTTTCTATAAGGTCACAAATATGGCAAAATTAAAACAACAACAACAACCAAAGCTTGTTTTGGAGGTCCTAACCAATGCAATAAATCAAGAAATAGAGATATACAGATTAGAAACAAGGAATAAACTTATTTTTATTTGCAGAGGTGATGATCACCTACCTAGAATAAAGTAAGGAAACTACTAAAATGCTTCTAGAACTAATAAGTGGGTTTAACAAGGTTATAAGATAAAAGGTTATAATGGGGATAAATCTTTGCAAAGCAAATATTTGACAAAGGTACTATATCCAAAATATGTAAAGAATTCTCAAAATTCAGTGATAAGAAAATAAACACCCAATTTAAAAAATGGGCAAAAGATTCTAACAGACATTTCACCAAAGAGGATGTGCAAATGATAATTGATGAAAAAAAGCTTAACATTGTTAATCATTACAAAAATTCAAATGAAAACATGAGATATCACTACACACTCACTAGAATGACTAAAATTTTTAAAAATTAGAAAACCTGACAAAACCAAGCACTGACAAAGATTTGGAGCAGCTGAAACTTTCACATATTGCTGGTGGCCTACAAAGTGTTAGAGTCACTTTGGGAAAAACAATATAACAGTTTCTTTCCTATACAATTAAACACATATCTACTACATGACCTAGCAATTCCACTCTTGGGCATTTACCCAGGGGAAGTGAAAATATTTGTCCACATGAAGATATGCACTCAAATGTTTGTAGAAGCTCATTTATAACTGCCAAAACAACCTAAATATCCTTCAACTGGTGATAGGGTAAACAAATTGTGATATATACACACAATGGAGTACTACTCAGCATTAAAAATTTCTTAACAACCAAAACACAAAACAAAATGTAAAAATCTCAAAATGGTCATGCTAAGTGAAGCCAGATATAAAAGGTTACATATTGTATGACTGCATCTATAATATCGTTTTAGAAAAGCCAAACCACTAAGGACAGAAAGCAGATCAGGGGTAGCTAGGAGTTGGGTCTAGGATAATAATTGACTGCAGGGGTACAGTGAGGGAACTCTTTGGAGTTATAGAAGTATTCTATATCTTGACTATGGTTGTATGTCTGTAAATATTTGTTCAAACTTATTGTTTTATATACATGAAATTAGTGAACATTATTGTTTATAAATCATACTTCTATGAAGTTATCTTAAAAATATCAAGGAGAATGAAAAAGAAAATACTATTAACCACTTTGCCTTATGTTGATTGAACAAAACGACTGAATATAAAATTTATCTCTAAGCTTCCTAGCAGTTAAGGTAAAAAGAAAAGCAAAATATGTTGTTATTACCTAATGTCCATTATGAAACTGTATCTTACTCATCATAGGTTATGAAAGGAAGGTATCACATGAGTTTTTAAAAACTTTCCTGGTGATTGTACATTTTACATTAATATTCTTCATATGTCACATATCAACCCCTGATAAAGGCAAAGATATATCATTAACATATCACCCACTTCCCCCAATCATTAGAGAACTTTAAATTATCTAAGCTTTAAATTACTCCCAGAACTAAAATTTTGTCTCAGAATACATATAGGGATCAACAGGAAATTATTCCTCAGAGTCTACCCTGGGTAAATATGTAATATGGTTATTTGGGTATTACGCCATCTCCAATGAAGTGGAGATGTTTTCTACTACCAGAGGTAGTAGAAATATTTTCTACTACCAGAGGCAGCTCTGGAGTTTTCAGCCTCAACTTGCTTCCTTTATTTATCTTGTGAATGGCAGAGACTTAGAAAAACCCCAACATGCACTTTCACACTCTCACCTGTAGTCTATTAAAAGGGGTTATTTCTAAGATCAATCACATCTAAGTTAGGTCTGCCTGGGTAAGAGTTTTGAGCTTGGTCAGAGTCACTGAATAAGTCTCATAAAAAATTACTGTCACATTTCCAAGACAAAAGAGAAAAGTTTGTGCTACATTTGGAAAATTGCTTTCACCTATGACCCAGATCTCATTAGTAGAGCTACATAAGCATCTTCTAAAAGCCATTTCTCCTGTCTTAGTCCAACCAGTCAGAATCTTTGTGGGAAAGAAAAAGTAGGACCCAAATCTGACCCCGACTTGCTTTTTCAAATTCCACTAGTTGGTTTTTACTTTAATCTCCATTTCCTATCACTTTATGTAAATAAAATTCACAAAACAAACACTTTGCACTCTTGGGAAGAAATGTCATCTGTATTCTTTCTTGCACTTCTTGTTGTTTTTGACTTTTGTTCTCAGTCAGCATTCCTGGAAAGTCACAGATTGATATACAGATAGGAACTGTTGAATTATTGATTCCTGCATTTGAGAAATATGTATTGACATTCTATGCTCTATATTCAAAAATAAATAAGACCCAGTTCTGACCTCTAAGAACCTTTTATTATAGTAAGGAAGATAGACATGGAAATAAATAATTTTGAGACAATGTTACACTATTCTAATAGATACTTCTCATATCAGAATGTTAATAAACAAAAAGCTATTGGAATACAACAGCTAATCCACAACTGCCTGAGGGAGCTGAAGGTTTCAAAAGCATGTAACACCAGAGGTCTTAGAGCCCGAGGTGGTAGGGATGGCTCACCAAACAGAAGAAACAACTTGTGTGCAAATAACTAATTAGAAAAGTATCTAGTGTGTTTGGGTAATAATGAAAACTTATGTGGCTAGAGCTCAGGGTAATACAGTCATTCATTTATTGAACTAATATTTATTGAGCAACTACTGTGTCTCAGGCATAATTCTAGTCACTGAAGGTACGATAGTGAACAAAACAGGAAAAAAATGGCCTGTTCCTTTGGAGCCTATATTCTAACTAGAGGAGAAAAATAATTCTTAAAAATGCAGAATACATCAGATGGTGAAAAGCTCTATGGAGAACATTTTAGAAAGGAAGGAGGATAACTCAAGGATGACTCAAAAAGTTGGGCCTAAGCAATTGGAAAGATGGAATTACCATTCTCTAAGTTGGGAGTACTTTAGGAGAAACCAGTTTGGAATAGAGGATGATCAAGAGTTTTGCTTTGGACTATAGAGGTTTTCAATATCTACTAGAGACCCAAGTTAAGATCCTGAGCAAACAGTTGGATGTAAGATACTAGAATTCAGAGAGAGTTCTTGGCTTGAGAAATTAATTTGTAGGGGTTTCAGCCTTTCCATGGCATTTTAAATCATAAGGGTTGATGAGATGATTCTGTGATATGAAAGAGTGGCAGTGAATGAATCTAGAGAATAAGGTAAAAAGTAGATATGAAGAGTCATTGTACCAAGCCTTGAAGTTTGACCATAATCCCATCAAAAGTGTGAAATCAACTAGAGCTTTAAAGAAAGAGTGATGTGACATGGTGGACTTCATTTTTCAAAGAAAGCTGTTGGTAGTGGGCCTCAGAGGGGAAAAATTTGGATGGAAGGAAGATAATTATATCTATCACAATGGTCCAGATGAAAGACAGGCAGGGTGAGTAGAGATGGAGAAGAATTGTTGGGTTCGGGTGTTTGTTCTAAGGTAAAATCACAGGCTTTGGTGACTGACTGGATGTGCAGAGGATGTTGTAGAGAAGGAATTTGCAAATTATTTAGCGTTCCATGGAGATAACCATTATTATTAATAATTATTAATTTTATGTGTCAACTTGACTGGGCTAAGGGATGACCAGATAGCTGGAAAAATATTATTTCTGGATGTGTTTGTGAGGGTGTCTCTGGAAGAGATTAGCATTTGAATCAGTAGACTAAGCAAAGAAGATCACCCTCACCAATGTGGGTGAACATCATCGAATCCAATTTGTTGACAGCCTGAATAGAACAGAGATGCAGAGGAAGGGGGAGAATTCACTCTGCTTGAGCTGGAACATTCATTTTCTCCTGTCCTGGGACATTGGAGCTCCTGATTCTTGAGCTTTTAGTCTCAGACCAGGACTTACACCATCAGTCACCCAATTCTTAGCCTTTGGACACGGACTAAATTACACCACCAGCTTTTCTTGGTTTCTCCAGCTTGAAGAGGGCAGACTGTGGGACTTCCAAACCTGCAGTTCTATTCAGAACTCTCTCTATTCTATGGGGTTCTATTTCTCTGGAGAACCCTGACTAATACTGACAGTAACTGGAGAGAAAGTAGGAGGCTAAAATAATGAGACTTTGACCTCCAAAGCCCTAAAGAAATGTTTTATTTTTATCTATTTACTAGCTTGGTAAATATTATATTGTTTGAGAAAAATCTCCTTTAGAAAAATGTTTGAAAACCACTTGCATAGATGATAATTTTAACAAGTTCTAGTTTTGGAACTCTGCATAAGGTGACAACATTGACTAGGAGCATACTTGGAGATAGATGTCAGGGCAGTTAACCTTCATTTTGCACATTATGAGATCCAATAGGATATTATTGTAGAGCTATGTGAGATGAAGAATAACAATGATAGCCTAATACAATATGGTCCAAATTGTTCTTCAAGAAGCTCTCATGCATTTTTGGTGGGGATGAGAATAATAAAAACAAGTAATGGAGGATGGTTATATAAAATTCAATGGAGAAAATGTTTTTTGTGTGTCTCTCCTCTTTTAATCATTAACACATTGACCCCAAACCAACCAAAGTAATTTAAACACATTTCTGCCCAAATTAGTCTCATTTACAGAAATCAACAAGTTAACTACTATGCAAATAGGAAAGTGGGGATAGAAAAAGTGAAAGCAAAGAGATGGAAGAAAAAATTCTAAGTTAAACAATATATGTGTTTCATAATACCAAAGTATGAAAACACAGCCTTAGAGTATTTTGCAAGGGGTCGGGATTATTCAGAAGATACTCTCAGAAGAAAGAAATGATGTTGCTTGCTCTCCCAAAGAAGATGCAGAGTGGATTTGGGAAGGAAAGGGTGGAGTGATGAATAGGCCAAGGAATGGTGCAGACATTTCTAGTGATATTTCTAAACTTAGCCCTTGCCAAGAATGCCTCTTCAGAGAAACCATTTGGAAATTCGGATTTCAATAGATTTTAATCTTTAGGCATATTCATTTATTTTGTACAACATTATTTAAGACAAAATAAAATCTGAGTCATACTGTACCATCCAGTAGTCATAGCATGATGGCCATAGTGGTGGCTTTCAACTATGGCTGCATATTAGAATCACCTGGGGAGGTAAAAAAAATCATGCTGCAGCTCCACTCCAGAGCTTTGAGGTGGGCAAAGCTCCCCAGGTGCTTCTAACCTGTAACCAGGTTTGAAAACAACTGTCCATGAAAGCAGGTCCTCAAGTGACTTAGCAGAGTGTGCTGGGTATTTGGCTGCTTGGGTTGCAGCTTGTTCTCTATTACTTCTGATGTTAATGACGGCAAGGTGAAGGATTCACCCAATTTTATCATGGGGTTGGGGAGTAGGGTAATGCACAGAAGGACAATCAAACCAACCTTCAAAATCTTCAGTGAGTCCCCTTCATGATTACAAACCTGAAAATCCAACCCCTTTATGAACCATTCAGGTCAATGAATATGTTGGCTTTTACGTGCACAGATGTGGCATGAAGCAGGCAGAGAGAACAGATTCAGACAGAAGGGATGTCTCATAGCCTTCTGAGACCTGAATTTTCATCTCCAATGTTGGAGGTAATTTCCATCAGTTGGCCAACTTCCTACTGATCTAGATGACAGCTGATGCCTGCTAACTTATCATGCGGAGGTTTGTTCTTTGGTATTTGGCATTTGTGGAATGGATGTGATCAAAACAAAGACAATGCAGCTAAAAAGAATTATGTCATCAGTGGTATGTTTCTTTTGGGATTTTTCTTTTTTTTTTGCAACAGGAAGAACAATATCATCTTCCTCCTCTTTCAATATGACCTGGCACCCATAACCTCTATGATTTCACGTCCTACCACTCTCCCCCTCACACTTCAGACATACTGGCCTCTTTGCAGTTTCTCAGACATACCCAGCATGATTAGACCTCTAGGCCTTTACCCATGTCTCCATTTAGAACTACTCCCTCTTGACGCCTTTATACTCAAGATTTGTTCCCTCCCCTTCTGTTGGGTGTCTGCTCAAAAGTCACCTTATTGGAGACAATTTCCCAGACCATCCTGTATAAAATAGGAATTCTCCAGTCCTCACCATTCCTTTTCCCCATTACAGCGCTTTATATTTCTCCCTAACTCTTATTATCATCTGAGATGACAAATATTTGTTTTTCCCCTAATTCCTTGCACTGGAATATCAGGGCAAGGGCTTTGTGTATTTTCTTTACTGTTTAATTCCCAGTGCTGGCACACAGTACACATTCAATAAATATTTGTTACATGAATGAAGGAATGAATTGATGTATCTTTCAAACTGTTTGGAAATAATAACCTGTGACTGTAGCAGATTGTATTTTCTAAAAATGGCCACAAGAGTATCTCCCATCCCACATATAGTCACAATAAGGCTTAGACACTCCTCCCATCAAGAGCTAGGGTCTGTGTTCCCTCCCTTGAATCTGTTAGCAGAAATGACACCATGTGACCTCCGGAGTTGGTTCATGAAAAGCAATACAGTTTCCACCAGGTTCTCTTGAGATGCTTACATTTAGAACACAGTCACCACGTGGTAAGGAAGTCCAATCAGCCCAGGAGAGACCCATGTGGAGAGGAACTGAAGCTGATGTCCCACAATCTTGGGAGGGTCTTCAGACTACAGTCAGCACAAATTTACCAGCCATGCGAGTGAACCATTATGAAAGTAGATCCTCCAGCTTCAGTCAAGCCACCCCAGGTTATGCTTCTTGGAACAGGGAAGAGCTGTCCCTGCCAAGCACTGGCAAAGTTTCAGGTTTACAAACTATTTATCATTATTTTAAGCTCCTATGTTTTGTGGTAGTTTTTTATATAGCAAATGTCACTGATACAAAATTTAATTGTTAATGAGCAAACCGATATAAAAATAAACATGACACTAGAAAACATCACTGCTATACACACGAAAACACACATATATATCATGGTATATATTCAGCAATCTAGCTTCAGTGTTATATATATACTTATATAGCCAGTGCTTTACATTCACATTCTATTTCTATAGTCCTATTAACAAAATATAAATGCAGAGTTGTATGTATTTCTTATACAGTGATAACACATACATTAAAAAGCTTATATACAAAATGGTACAGCCACTATGGAAAACAGTATGGCAGTTTCTCAAAAAATTAAAAATAGAATTACTGTTTGACCCAGCAACTCCATTTCTGCATAAATACCCAAAAGAATTGAAAGAAGGGGCATGAATAGATATTTGTACATTCATACTCCCCATAATCAAAAGGTCAAAGAAACCCAACTGTCCATTGACACATAAATGGACAAAATGTGGTAGAATATTATTCAGCTTTAAAAAGGAAGGAAATTCTGACATATGCTACAACATGGGCGAACCCAGTGTCATGAGATAGTCACAAAAGGAGAATACTGTATTTTTCTACCCATATGAGGTACTGAGAGTGGTCACAGAGACAGAAAGTAGCATGGTTGACTCCAGGGACTGAGAGCAGAAGGGATGGGGAGTTATTGTTTAATTGATAGAGTGTTTCAGTTTTGCAAGAGGAAAAAGTTCTGGGGATGGATGATAGTGATGGTCGCATGACAATGTCAATGTGCTTAATGACACTGAACTTAAAATAATTAAAATGGTAAATTTTATGTTACGTATATACCACACAGTTGAAAAATATTATATGCATACCCAATGTATTTGTAGTGTTCTGCACGCTTCCTGTGTAGTAAATGTTTATACATATATCTCTAGTATAATGAACATGGTCACATGGTCACACATATCTTCAGTATCATAAATACCACACACTTCTAATGTTGAATATAAATTTACGTGGAAAAGATCTTGCAAGGTTAACATGTAGGACTTACAATGTTTTATGCATATACCTGTATACCTGGTGGTATATTCACACCTATATTGTAATATATATTATATAATCTATTTTCATTGTATATATATATATATATATATACATATATATAAAACATTGCATATTATTATATATCGAATATATACATAATATATAAAAATCGCATGTAACATATATATACAAACTATTTGCATACTTCTATACAGAGTTTTTATGTACACAAAATATATATAAAAACACCCCCAGGATCAGCAAAGTCCTTCTTCAAAAGTGGACACATGCACACACAGACTTGCGTGCGCCCACATGCATCTCAACTGTGACATACATAAAATACAGTTTTGTACCCACAGAGCTACATTTCCAGAGTTTTATAGACACATGCATCTCCAATGTTGTACACACATACTTACATACTTCTTCAATGCTGGATATGCACATAGGAATCTTCAGAGTTGTTCACACATATATAAACATATATGCATGTAAATAGTCATGTACACATATATCTCTACACGGCCTTACATTTTCAGAAATTCACATGCATATACATCTCTCACATTATTTGCACACTCACACTAATGTCTAGCATTATATAGGTACACAGACATCTTCAGGGTTTCACACACACACACACACACACACACACACACACACAGATGACTAATCTCATATACACACAGAGAAGCTGGGTCATGAGACCCTTTCGTCTTGTGATTTGTGGTATCGGCCTCATTGTTTATAATCTTAATTTGAGTATTATTAATTTTTTGTCCTGTGGTAAAGAGTTTTAATTTAATCAAAACCTTGGAGACTAAATAATTAAACCTGTCACACCATCCACAGTTTTACTGTTAATTAGTTATGGTGAGGTGCCACTGTCATAGGAGACAGGGTCCCTAAATTTAGCAGTGGAACATTACATTGATCACACACAGAAACAGCCTCGACTCTGGGGACCAGCTGCACGTCAGCGAGTGCGCTGTGGTAGAGTCCACTCTTCACCTATGAAAGGGGGATGCTCCCGGAATTGTCAGCAACGATCTGCTTGCTTATTCTCTGGCTGCACATAGCAACCAAAAAACCTGCCATCCTTAACCCCTTGAGGGCCCCATAATAGCAAGTTGGAGGAGGGCGATTCTCTTGCTCAGCTCTGGGCCGCTTGCCTGCCTGCCTGGCTGAACCAGAGCTCGTCTCCCCCAGAGAGACAGCTGCTTCTCTATCCAGAGCCACGGGCTCTCTCCCAACCCTTTCCTTACAGGTTGGAAACAGGAAACCAACCAAGCATGTTTCCTTCTCAGTGTGCAAGGTCAGGTGCCTCTTTCTGCTCTCCTTCTTTGAATAAAGAATAAGTAAAACACATAGCACAAGGTTTTCTAGCGTCCCAGCTGCCACAGTCCTATAGATGCATATTCTGGGCCTGAAGACAGATCTGCTAAATAGCAATATTAATTAGCAGAGCCACAAAATTCCTCCTAATGCCCTTTCTTCCATTCGGATCCACCCTTGAAGTGGCATCCTGCTGTACCTGAAAGAGTACGGGCCTTGGGGAATAGTAGACACAGATTCAGAACTCAGCTTTGTCACTTAACTAGAATTATCCTTTCCTCTAATTTTTTTCTAGCTAAAATCTCACTCTCCTCATTTGTTAAAAAGGATGTTTTGAGTATGAAGTAGATTTCTACTAATTGTCCATTATGTTCCTTTTCCCATCACAGTGAGGTGGAGGAATGGCCTTCTTTGTTGTTCTATCTGTGTCTTCCTCCTTGAGATGGAGAAACTTGATTCTATGCCCTGATTGCTACCAGTACCACTTAGTAGTTGAAAGAACCCATGGGTAAATAAGATCACTGGGAATAGTGACAACATTTGAGCCAGGAATAATAGTTTAGAATCATATTATTAAGGGTTGCAGGTGCCTTGCTTTATCTTGTAGGTAATAGGCAGTTACTAAAGGTGTTTAAAAACTAAATATTTCTGAGTACCAATGAGACATTAACATTGGAGAGAGAATAAGATTCTTCATGCGATTTTCTTCTATTCCTGGATACTGGAAGAATCAGGAGTGGTGGCCAAGGATGACAGAAGGGCACTGAAGTGAGAGGTAGCTGGAAAGGTGAAAGTAGCATTAGTGTGTCCTTATATTTCCTCCCCTCATATTCTTTTGCAGGCTCCCCTGGTTACAGGAGTCTGGTGTAGTAGCGCACAAACTGGGTACTCAAAGTTCCATCATGCTTAGCTTTACCCATGGCAGTGAGCATGACCCCTCCTACAGAAGTTGCCATTCAGTGAGTTGCTCTCTCATCTTCTGAAAAAACCTATCAATGATTCTTTATGAATGGTTGACAGTTGACAGATAATAAATATCATGTATCCACCACTATTCTAAGTACTGGGGCTGAATCAATGAGCAAGGTCATTAAGGTTCCTGACCTCAGGGGGCTTTCATTCTAGTCAAAGGAAAGTAGAGTATAGACAAATAAATGAATGAGATAATTCTAGAGAGTTGATAAGTTGCTACTAAGAAATAAAATAGTAGAATGAGTAGGTGAGATTGAGAGACAGTCAGAGACTAGGATTTATGGTCTTGTATTCCATAGCAAGAATATTGATTATATTCTAAATGACACAGAAATCCACTGTAGGGTATAAGCAGAGTATTGATGTAAACTGATTTGCATGTTTAAAAGATGACCTGATGTAAAGCAATTATACTCCCATAAAGATGTGAAAAAAAGAAAAGAAAAAAAAAAAGATCACCTGAGGAGTAACTATACGGCACACTGAGAGTAGCATTATGTATAACAACAAGAAGGCCAATTTTTTTAAAAAGCATATTAAGTCAGAGAAATACATTTCCTAATGGTGATGTATACAATGGAGTGAGATACCTATGGAGTAAACGTTTGGAAACCACACAGCCTTCTTAGAGGCACAGGAATAGTACTGTCACCGAAAGTGGGCGCCCAGCTGCTCGCTACTCAAAAGCCAATAAAGAGGCAAGTTTGGTGGAAAGGAAAGTTTGCTTTCTGTCTGAGGCCGGCAACCGGGGGGCGGGTGGGGGCGGGGACGGAGTACAGACCCCTGTCCGGAGGCCAGTTCCCCCCCACTGACGATCAGTGGGCAGGAGCTTTCATAGGTGAAGGAAGGGGGCTACATGCAGAGACAGCACAGTCAGCTCGAAACTGAAATTGGTCATGCGGTGGTCTGACCAGCGTCATCTTGATTGCTTTAAGTACAGCTAATCGTCAGTTCCAGGGTCGGTTTGTTCCCATTTCTTTGAGGTCAGCTCTCGGAATGGTGGCAGCTTTTGTCATGGCTACAGTCTGGTCATCATGTAGTTAACTTCTTCCACCTGGCGGGGGTTTTAGTATCTGTAAGACAGCTCCCAGGATATGGCTCAGAATACTATCTATGACCCTTAAGGAGGAACTTAAAGGTCCTTGACTATGCTTAATGACTAAACTATTATTTGGTCTTGTTGGACTGTTTTCCTTTGTTTCTGCATTTTCTCACTTCTCTGATTACACATAATTTGGCTAAAGTTTTTCCACAGACAAAAGGCAGGCAGAGGACACGGTGGGGAAGAACCATACGGCCATGCTCCGTTTCAGTATGAGATAGGCAACGCTCTCCTGAGCCCACTTCTTGCAGAGCCCTACACAAGGAAGATGCAGAAATGTTTCCTTTCCTGCGACCTCACTGCTCACCTCTAGGGAAGGTGTTCTTCTCCATCTTCCATTACAGAGTTCCATCACACAGCTGTCCCAAGGGAGTTGGTCCACCTGGGATACATGGGAGAAGGTAGCAAACTAGGTCTCTTCCTTTGACTATTGTGTTTCCTTTCATCTGTTAACAGTGTATACTTCATTTATGTAAAAAGAGAGAAGAAAAAGACAGAAATTGGATGACTATTGAGATAAGAGTAAAGGGACATATTTAGTTTCAGTAAGTTCAGTTTAAGTCTTAGAAGGTGGTGGTGAGTAAATTGTGGAAAGATTTGAAGAGTTGTTCAAAGTTTCATTCATTTTTAAATTAATTGACTCATTCATTCATTCTGCAGTTATATACGGTGCTTTTACTCTGGGGTGAACAGGCATAGACAATGAGGATTCAGAGATGAACATGACATAGTCCTTACTCTTATGGGGATTGTACTTTAGTGGAAAGATGCGCAGTAAAGATCAACCTTACCTGAAGAAAGGTGTGCGAATCTGTCCCTGGCTCCTGGGCGTTAACCTCTAGGCCCTCGTAATATTCTGCCCAATAAGAGTCTCTTTGTTTACATGGAGACCTTTGGCTGTGAGAGATAGCCTATGCTAACACTGTGATTTATAGGTATCAGCTCCACCTTTGAAGGGGAGAGAGACTAAAGTCAGCCATGCAGGTGGTTACCTGTGTCTACATGGCTGACCTCCAATAAAAACCTTGGACTTCAAGGTTTGGATAATCTCCTCTGTTTGGCAATATTCTGTGCTGGGAGAAGTAAGTGCTGTCTACATGACTCCACTGGGAAAGGAAAACTGGAAGCTCACGCCTGGAACTCTTCTGTACAATGTGCCATGTGCTTTTTCCCATTGCTTATTTTAATCTGTATCCTTTTGTTGCAATAAACCATCACTCTGAGTATAATGACTTTCCTGAGTTCTGTGAATCCTTTTAGCAAATCATTGAACCTGAGGGTGGTTTTGGAGACTGACTGAACTCTCGGAACAGACATAAGTGGCTGACTACAGGGCAGTTATTAATAAAGCAGAAGATACATGCTGTATGGTCTAGAGGAAGGGCACACAATCTATTCTGTGTGGTCTGAGGGAAATTTATTAGAACAAAAGTATAAAGTGAATCTTAAATATGAGTTAAAAAGGGGAAAACTTATTCCAGGTAGGACAAAAAGTCAAAATCGATGTGGTGGAAGGGCATGGAAAATTGGGGCTTTTCAAGTGGTCCTATATAATTAGTAAATTGATATGATGTATAGAAAGAGATGATTCAAGAATAAGAGATGGCAATCGTAAGATCCTTGACATCTTTTGCCACATAGCTGATAAGAAGCTATTATATGACACTAAGAATGGAAGTGGCATAGTGCTATTGCATTTTCGATAGATTATTCCTAGCAGCAGTGGGGAGCAAATGCTTGAGACAAAGAGATAATTCAAGAGGACATGACAGTATTTTAGGCTAGAACACTGAAGGCTTGGATAATGGTCATGGGTATAGAAAGGAGGCAATGGATTCAAGAAAGGAGGCAAGGATTCAAGAAAGGTTTAAGATAAGGAAGCAACACATCTGAAATTCTAATTAATTAGAGCTGGAGATTTTTTTTAAAAGGCTAAGTTTAGGATGAAATCCAGATGTTGGGTTATTGGTGATAACCATACTATTTCCTAAAATAGAAATGTAGAAAGAAAAGCCTGTTTATGGGGAAAGAGAAGTTCTCCTTTGGAAGTGTTGATTTTTAAGCATCAGTGAGATCTGAAGTGAAAATGTGTAATAGCACCTAAATACAAGAATGAGGAAGACAGACAAGTGGCCTAATGTGCAAAGCATACCAAAGGGACGTTGACCTCAAAAACTGTGGATTTTATTAAATATTTCAAAGACATAATGAAATAATAGGTCTTCAGTATTACAAGTCCAGCATCTCTGTCAAAATGGCTGTGGAGTGAGTAGAAAGCAGTTATCTGAAATGTGTGGTATATTGTCATTGTTGGCGAGAAGGCAGATCTCAACTACAGCTAACAAAGAAACTTGCAGATTTTTTTTTTTTTAATTCTGTTCACAAGGGACCAGATGATAGGACAAGGATGACTCAGGGAAGATTTATCCCCATAACTAGCAAAGCAAAATTCACACTGCAGTCTCTGCTCTTGCTGAAGTAAGGCTGTCATCTTATAGCCTGATCTATCTCTCTGAGAACTAGTCAATTTTCCCCTAAAGTTCCAGCAAATTCCCTATCAGGGAGAGAGTGTGGTATGGTGAGGAATGCTGTACTGGTGGGTCCTCAATGAACAACTACTCTTGCTTGATTGAATGATGTAATCTAAAAACCTAGAACTTATCTTCTTCTCATGCCATGAATTCTACTTGTTCAATCTATGATTTGACCATGGGCATTGCTGCTTTTCTTATCCAACTCTGTCTTGTATATTTGTTGTTCAGCTGAACTTAACATGTGACCCCATTTCATTCTTGGGGGACAATGCCCAAACTCTGCCTCTTTCTTCCCTGCTGTACAATTCCATACCCAGTCTGGACAGCTCATAGAAACCTTACCCTTTATGTGGTCCAGTTAGGATGCTAGTTCTAGCACACACTTCCTTTGTGACCTAGAGTCAGAGTACCCCTACTAAATATTTCTCATCTGAAAGATATTTGAACCAAAATAATTACTGAGATCTCTTCTAATCTGTCATCCCCTGAGTCCAGGACAGAAGCAATAACATTAGAGTTGCCCCTTGAAAGAGAAACTGAATTTCATCAGAAAGAAAAGGGATACAATGATTCTGAATGGAGAAGGATTAGGTTGACAGAATGTCAGCAACAGTACATAAATGATGATATGTAGGTGAGAGTCAGTGGGACTGGATGATTGAACATAAACAAAGGATGAGTGTGAGATGAATGGAGATGTGAGGGTCTTGGGACTTGGAACACTAAAGATACTAAAGACTCAAATAGGTACCAAAATTCCCATACCAATCCATGGTCAGGAGTCCAAGACATCAAGGCTGGGAACTGCACTAAAGAGAGGCCTCCCAAGATATTTCATACCAAATATCGAGTTTTATGGTCAAATAAACCTGGGAAACAGGCATTCATTATCTCACTCCTGAAAATGCAGAATGTACTTTAACATTTTAAAGACAAAGAATTTCTGTAGTGAGAAAACCATCGATGTTGTTTAGCTCAGCATTTCCCCAGTTATTCAGCCTTGGAATACTCTCTATTTATTTGCATTCCATAAACGATCACACTCGGACTTGTGCTAGCCCAGTGCAGTGGAGAGCAGCATATCTAAGGTTTAGAATCGTGGTCATCAGAAATGCTGAGAGGCAGAGTCTGGGCTCAGGTGTGAGGGTGGAAAAGGGTCATTGTCCAGCTGTTCAGGGCTTTCTGTCAAAGGCAAACCCTTAAAGAGGGGAACCCACCCAAGTGGATTTCTTCCAAAAAAAAGATTTGATTCTAAACCCTCATTCCCTTTATCTTCTCAGTTAGGGAAGTAGTGGCAGTTCAGGAGCCCGTAGATAAAAAGAAAGAGGCATCAGCTGTTTAAAGAAAAGGCTTATTGAGTTTAAAGCTGCAGGTGGAGTCCAGATAAACACATCTCAAGCCAACTTAGGTAGACCAAGAAGAGAAGCTGCTTTTTCAGAGTTTTAAAGTTTGCTGGCCTTTCTCTGTGCGATGCACTAACATAACAGGTTTGACTCACCAGGAGATGACGCATATAGCACGGGGAGTTTGAAAAAGCACTGCTTAACCTTGCTAAGAAATGCTGATTTTAAGAACAGCTGGAATATTGCTTTTTGATCCTCGACCATCAGCCCAGCAAGGACAAGAGATGTTTTGATGAAGAACATAAAAATAAAAAATACTTCATTGGGCAAATAAATCTAGTGAATATTGGTGGCAATATTTTCCCCAAGTTGGGGAAAACAACTTGACTAAAAATAATCCTTTTGTGTGTAAGTAAAGGGTGGCACCATCACTGCAGGAATCTGGAGATGCATATTGTATGAAGAGACCATTTCAAAGTGTCTTTTTCCATTGACATTTTAAAGAAATATTTTTAATCTGCTCTTGTAGAATCTAGTATTCATGCTTTATCATCAACCACTGAAACAACAGGTTGAAGCTGAACATTATCAATCTGGTGACTCAAACATGGATAGGGATCACTTCTGTTGGTTGCATGAAGTGAATGCAGTTAGAAACAAACAGATAATAATGAAATTTGTGAGAAAACACTGAACTAATTATTCGGGAGGGGGAAATGTAGACCCAAGAAGATAGACACACTGCCATAGATTTATTGAACCGCTACTATGTGCAAACCTCCTGGACAGATTAGAAGGAAATAATTTAGTAGGGAATTTAGTTTCTATGGTTTCAGTTCAAACAAAGGGTGGGGGATTCATTGAAGGGAATACAGAAGAATCCTATATAACCCAAGAGCAGAAAAATGTATAAATCAGCCTTCCAAGAACAGGAAAATTACTCAGAATAAAATAAACAGCTCTCTATATAGCCTCAGTCTCTCTCTATGTACTTAGACTATAGTCTTTGTTCTCCTATAACACTGGATGGCACATAACTTTACCTTATAATGGTACTGATTCCAGCCTTGGCTTCACATAAATGTTAGGTCAGAGGAGAATGCATCACAGTCTCTCAGTTTAAATTCTCTCTTCAGAGAAAATCTGATGGTTGCTGGACAAAAAATAGACTGAAGGACTTTGGTCTAGGTGTCTCTTCTCCAGAGAGCAAGGACTTGGTTGCGAGTGTGCCCATATATGATATGTGTGCTTGATCCTTCTCTGTACTATGGAAGGGCTAGGTTTTTAAGAAGATATTTGGATAAGGCAGACCATTGAATATGTCTATTGTACTTATCCTTGGAAAGCTTATGTTTAGATGAGACAAAAAGGCAATTTATGCTAATTGCTAAATAACAGATGATAACATCCTCTGGGATGCAGATGTGAATTTAATCTTGGATTTGGAAAGGGAAATTCAAACAGAGATGGAAAACTAATAGGGAGAGTATTTTGGACCGAAGAAATGCTCTCTGGTCATACAGATGGTAATGCATAAGGAATCTTAATGGTAGGTTGGTTCCTTTAATTAAAAATATTTTTGGAGAACTTTCTTTGTTCTGGACAATATATGAATATCACATTTGTTCAAAATATTTATTGAGCATCCACTGTGTGCCAGCCACCATTCTAGGTGCTAGAAATACAGGAGCAAATCAAAGTCTTTGTCCCCAGAGGCTTCTATTTTAGTAAAGACAGACAGGAAATAAAATTGTAATTTTCCAGGTGTTGTTGAGTGGTATACAATGATTAGTTAAATGAATAATTAACATAAATATAAATAGTTTTATTTCCAGCTTCCTCCATGAAGCTGGAACCTTGATTATTTCTGGAAATCTGGGTTTATATCCTCACAGCTTTACAGACTAGAGAGAATAATCTTTTCTGAAAATTCCAGTAAGAAAAAAATCTTTAAAAAAATCTTTTAATAATCTTGCTAGGGTCATGACTATTTCTTCTCTCTCTCTTAAACCAAACACTGTAGTCAGGAGAACAAGGTTTATGTCTCTATTTCTCTGTAGTGTCTATAGTCATGTGTGTATCTTTCAACTACTTGTTGTGGTCTGGGAGATTTTGCTAGCTCATCTATTTTACTAAACCCTCTAAACACTGGAATACCCCATGGCTCAGTCCTGGGATCCCCTCTCATCTCCAGCTGCATTCTCTCCATATGTAATTCCCTTCAGTTTGAGGGTTTTGTAATAGTGTCTTGACATTGCTGACTCCAAAACTTTTTACCTATCTTTTTATGTCATGCTTGTGTATCCTTTAACTCTATTAGTTATTTTATGGGCATCCTAAACATGGGTCCAAAATTGTACTCTTGAGATACCTAGCACCCGTTTTTCATCATTTTTTCCTCCCCATATAAATAAGTGGTCACACTTTCCACCCAAATAGCTAGGCAAAATGAAGGATATATCCTTGGTTTTTACTTTACATGATCTTTCTTCCCACAACCAACGCATTAGCAAGTCTTGTTTCCTATACCTTCAAAGTATATCTTGAATTCATCCATTTCTATCCAACTCTAATGCCCCATCCTACTCAAAACCACAGTTATCTTTCAAATGGAATATTGCTACAACCCTGTAATTGTTCTCTCTGATGATGACTCTGACTGATGACAGAATCATCATCAGGTCACATCATTTCTGTGTTTTCAACTTGCCATCATCTTCCTATGACACTCAGAATGAAATCCAAATCCCTTACCCAGGTTTACATATACTGACAGCACTTCTGTTAGGTACACAGTATCGATCAGAAAGGAACATGACTGTTTTGGACAGGGAAAACACATCAACATGAGTTGGTAGAAAAAACTAAAAAGTAGATTCATGGGGAAATGTACTCTTCTGCAACATACTGTAAAAGCGCTAAAGTGTAATAAGGAATTGCAGAATGTTTACATTCTTCTCACCACAGAGTGGAGACTGACCAATTAAATCTCGGTTATCTGCAAAGGTTGAACTGCTCATGCTCCACATCTCGTTGCCTTGGTGATGGAGTGCCTGAATAATAATATTTCTGCAATAAGTAGAAAAGCCACATGCAAATTCAAGGTGGATCAAAACATGGTCTATTTATCTATACTTTAGAGGAAGGTATAAGAAAAGTTGATAGAGGTTCTGCACCAGAAAAAAAAAGATAAAGAAGAAAATAATGTAATTTATAGGTTAACTGGGGCTTTAACAGCACTCCCACTGACCTTAGTCATAGGTGCTATAAATAAACTAAATTTTTTGAGCATCTCTGTTACAATTCCATTCCTCTTTGATCTATTGCTGAAATGAAATTAAACCTCGGGAAAAAGTAAGGAGGGAGTCAACGGTTTTGTTTTTGAGCTTGTATACCTTTTTCAGATTCCATTGCATACCTTTTTCAGGGTATCAATATCATATATTGTCTAAAGTAGGCCACTACTGAATAAAAGAAGGGTGCTACTAAAATTAAGAAAACATGTACAAAATGGGACTATCCTGGGGAAAGGAGGATACAAGTATGATCTCCTGCTTATGCTCTGCTTTGGTTACTATGTTTCAGCCACATTTGCTTTCTTCTGATTCTTCAGACATATATTCATTCCTATCTTGCAGCAACAGTTCCATTCATTGAAAGACGCTTTTTGACATTTATGCCTCAGCTTAAAGTCACCTTTAAAGATGGCCTTCACTGCCAGCCCAAACTAAGTATACCGAGTCATTCTTCACATCAGTTTCTCTGTTACAGGCTTATCCTATCTTGATTTTTTCATATCTCTTTTACAGTTTGTTCAATATACCTCCAAACTATGCAATAAATTCCTTAAGGGCAGGGTCCTAGCTACCAGAATAGTAGGCACTTAATGTTTGCAGAATAAATGAAACCAAGTAGTTATGTTGGGTCATATTTAAAATGCTAATTTATAATTGGTTCATGATTTTTAGATTTAGTACTCAGACATCAATTTATACCACAAATCTCCATTCCTTTTTTGGTTTTGGATGTTGTGGTGGTATTTTGTTGTTATTTCTGTTTTGCCTTAAATTTGCCTTGAGTATTGTTTTCAAGGAAGAATATGTTTTTCATCTTTTATATTCCTTGTATTTAAAAAAAATTTTTTTCCCAGATGAAATAAAGCTTAGTTGGGTATAAAAACTCACTCAGGGTTGTTCCATTGTCTTCTGGAGTTGAAATTTATGGAGACAAAGGCTTTGCTCTTTAGCAAACTTAGTTTTTCTTCCACGGTGTATAATCCTCCCCATTCTCACACTATTCCCTGGCCTGAGTGATTGCAGGTGAGTTTCTTTATTCTTAATCTTCAAAATAATCTTCTTTAGGCTATTCCTAGGTGTTTGTCTTAGTCAGTTTGGGCTGTTGCAACAGAATACCATATAAGACTGGGTGACTAATAAACAATATGATTTTATTTCTCACAGTTCTAGAGGCTGGGAAGTCCAAGATCAAGGTGCCAGCAGATTTAGTGTCTGGTGAGGGCCGGCTTCCTGGTTCACAGATAGCCACCTTCTTGCTGTGTCCTCACATGGTGGAAGGGACAAGGGAGCTCTCTGGCATCTCTTTTATCAGGGCGCCAATCCCACTCATGAGGGCTCTGTCTTCATGACCTAATTACCTTCCCCAAACCGCATCTCCTAAATAACATTGGGGGTTAGGATTTTAACATACCAACTGGGGGGAAGGGGCACAGACATTCAGTCTATAGCCATGTTGCTTATTTTACATTAATCTCTCAAAAGGGTACCTGTGATTTAGAGACAGTCCTTTTCAGTTCAGAAGAAGTTTCATTGTACTTTACTCTAATTCTCATTTTCTAAAATTTTGTGTATATCATACATTCTCCTCTTTTTTAAAAAATAATACAATCCAGGTTTTAAAAAACATTTATTTATTTTATCAATTTATTTTCCTTATTTTATTTATTTATTTATTTGGCTGCGTTGGGTCTTAGTTGTGGCATATGGGATCTTTGTTGTGGCATGCAGGATCTTTTCATTGTGGCACACCGTCTCTTCATTGCGGCGGTCAGGTTTCTCTCTAGTTGTGACGCACGGGCTCCAGGGGCGTGGGCTCTGTAGCTGCGGCCCGCGGGCTCTCTCCTTGAGGCTCACAAGCTCAATAGTCATGGCACACGAGCTTAGTTGCCCTGCAGCATGTGGGATCTTAGTTTCCTGACTAGGGATCGAACTCACGTCCCCTGCATTGCAAGGTGGATTCTTTACCACTGGACCACCAGGAACGTCCATATTCTCCTCTTGAAACACACATTTTTCATCTACTGAGGTTCTGTTCCCTGTTACTCCATTACTACACTTCTTTATTGTCTCAGTGCCATTTTCTTACTATTTGTTTATTTAGTATTTTCCTCCTTCATTTTATGGGAGCTTCAGAAGCTTGCCATTCGCATCATTTACTTTCCTTGATTGATTGATTCAATGGACCTCCCATTTCCTAATGCTCATTTTAATCCTGTTAGTGAATTTTTAGCTTCTTTATATTTCTTTTACATAAGTCTTTCCTATTTTATTATCTCCTGTGTTTAATCTAGGTCCTTTAAAGCACGTCATATTGTCCAGTTCTTCATTCTTTTATTCAAATTTTGTTGTTTTTATTCATAACATACAGCCGAAACATTTAAACATATATGCTTTCTGCAGTAAATATTTTTCAAACTATGTCTTTCCCTTGCATCTCAGTGCTACCATCATTTCTTACAACACAATATATTCCAACCTGGGATGTCAACCTAAAAGACTAAAATGATAGTAACAGAAGTTGGAGTACAGATACAAAGAAACTGGAATAAAGGTGAAGAAAGAAGAAAGACCAATAACTAGGAAATCTCTGAATCTATAGATTAACTATTATAGAAGCGGTGTGGAGATTTTCAAAATCTCTTTTCAAGGAAGTCATTCTGTTTAAGTATGAGTGAAAAGCATGAAATGAAAGAAGGGAAAATGGAACAGAAGTCCCATAGTTTCTGGAATAATGAAGGACCATGAAAGGTGAAAGAGGTTGTGGATTCTTCCAAGGTTTTTCCAAAATCAAGTTTCCTGAGTTGGAGCAGAGCTCTTTGTTCCTGGTTTCCTCAACTATATCAGGAAAGAAGAAGATGAGGTCATATGCAAAAAAGGGTGGGAGTAGGATTGATATTTGGGGATCTAGAGAGTCTCCTGTGGACTGCTGTTTCCAGGAAGTTCAGGTAAGGCAGCACTTCAATTTTCATTTCAAGGAAACATTTCATTAATTGATAATCAATGCACTTTGCCCTGAATATTTTTTCCTCAGCTTAGAGTGCTTCACAATAGACATAATACCTTAAAATCTATTGACAAGATTTAAAATTAATTTTATACATCTCTCCAATAGCTAAAGTTAAATATCTATTATGTAAGTTGTTATAACTCTCAGTGGTCATAAGTCAGGTTATAGAAGCCCTCTTGTTGGTTTTGTTAAATAATTCATCCCAACAGCATTCATTCAACAAAAAACATAATGAGTTGTTACTATCAGAGAACTTCTGTGCTAAGTGCTTTAGAGACACAGAGATCTCCCTTCAGGAGATCGAAGCCTATTAAAGAAGGTAGTACAAGCATAACAGTACAGGACAGTGTGTGACTCTCAAATTGCAAGTACAATATCCCATGCAACAACTGTACTCATTCCATATCCCATACAAACATTTGTGCAGTTTCTGGAACATAACTGGTCTTCTATAAATAGTGGCAGAATTTTGTCTCTTTGTTTTTGTCTGAGGAACTCATGTCAGCTCTTTTAAGGCAAGAGGATTGATTTTATATTAATATCTTTAGTTTTTCCAAACTAGCAAAGGGTTAGGCAGAACGGGATTGCATATTAGGTATCTGCTTATGGATTTACTGATCCCATAGCATAAGGTGACTTTCCAAAGGAGATCATTCCTACAGCATCAGAGGTCCTCTTATAAAGCCTGTGGGTAAACACACCAACTAACATGAGCTAAAAATTGTGAAAAAAATGATTAAATATCTCACCTTTGTTATTTTAAAATGTTAATCTTAATGTGAAGGTTTTAATCATTATTATGGTGGGAAAAGTAGAAAATATATGAAACATTTGGCTTTGATATATGAGATCTAAGCATCACATTTAGATAAAAGACTTGATGCTTCTGCCATTGTTAATTATAAAGATGGTTACTGGGATGGTGCTCATGGCAGGGACTATAAAGCAGGTGATGGCAACGATGATGATGTGGTGCTAGTGCTAAAATTAATACCAATTGCATAGCAATGTGACCAAAGATGAAGTGCTGCTGATGGATGATACTGGTGATCTGGCAAGGATGATTGTGATTATAATGCTACTGATGAGGTGATTAAGTAACGATAGAGACAATGTGAAGGTGACATCAATGGCTGATGACGATGAGAATGAGGAAGGTGATGAATACAGTGACTGCAAAGCTCCAGGACTTGGACTTGGAGAGACAAAGTGGGCTGGACGATGTAGGTCCTCTTTTTAGCCAGTAGGAACTAATAAGTAATGGATAGAGAAATATCTTCAATGCCTTGGGAGCAAATAAATGCTTGGGACTTTTGAATAGTTCTTGAATCCAAAAAGGAATAAAAGTGAATTACTTGCTAAACAAGAAGTTTGTGCACTGAGACTTGAAATTAACTTGTGAATAAAATAAAAACAAGCCAGCTCTTGCACGTTTGCAATTTTGAGCAATGATTCTCTGCAAAAAGAATTTCAAAAATTTAGAAAAACCTAGAGTTAATTTAATTAACCCTCCAATTTTTTAGCTGGATTAATTGAGAAACTGAAAGAAAGTGACATACTCTTAGATCTATCATAATCTTAAGTCACTGTTTTGGTAAACTAAAGGAACTTACAGGTAATTACCTTAAGAGTTCATTCAATGCATTAAAAAAGACAACACAACTTCTTGAGCACCTAACTGTTGTCTGGAATTGTTCAAGGGCTATAAGAAGTAAAAATGCATGTTGAGAGATACCAACAATGTTACTACAAAGCCAACTTCTACGTTAAACTTGTTTCCTTGAGAAACTACTGGCATCACTGAATGAATCTTGATTGAATGACTACTCTGCCCCCAGCATTTCTGAAGGCACTTAAGAAATATAGACACAAGTAAAAAAGAATTCCTTAAAAGAGGTGAGATAAATTTGAGGAAAAAACCAAGACATATACTATATATCATAATGAAAACGCTTTGGATTAAGAATCAGATAAAAATGGGTTTTTGTTTTGGCACTTATCAATCATGAGGCTGTTTATAAAAATTCCTCAGTTTTCTTATTTAGACAATGCATATAAAAATACTTGGCTTGCCTGAACATGAGGATATATCACTTTCATGTAAGATTACATATAAGCAAGTTCTTTATACATTTTAAAACACTGCCATTTTTAGGAACTACTGATAGAAGGTAATTCCTTTTCCCCAAACTGCAACCTTATGAGGAATCATTTTCTTTAAATCTAGTCTTTGCCTCTTTTTACTACTTTATTATCTCCTCCACTGAGAAGTGAAGTTACTCATAAATGTGGGGGGAATAAATTGGTCTGGTCAGATCAGCTCTGCCCTTAGTCTTTGGAACGAATGTTCACAAAGAACACGAGTTCTCTACTTCATGCTGTGAATTCTACCTGGGAAAATTGGACATGCCTACCTCAATACAGTGCTAACTGGGACTGGGTACAGAGGTGTCTGATTCTTGGGTTGAGTATTAACAAGCCTACTCGCTATCAGAGTAAAGCCACATACTCAAACTCAGCCTTTATCAGTAGTGAACGTGATGCTCTGGCATCCATCTTTAATTTTTGATGTTATCCTGATTTTCTGGGTGTGGAAAAATCCCCAAATTTACTAGGAGTTATACTGTAATTAACATTAGTATAAGTTATGATTATTAATTCAGACAATTCTGCTTATCTTTTATCTAAAATACATTGCATAATTGCACAGTGGAGGTATCATTTCCCTCTTAAAGAATTATCCAATAGATTCAGATGGTGCTCTTTTCTGCAGGAGGTGAGTGGTGACATTTGCATCATGTATTAGCCATTATTGACATAGATAGCAACTACACTAAGTTAGGGTACTAAAAAAGAAATTGCTCTGAAATATATTTCCTTGACTCTATCTATGCAAATCAGCACATTATGCAAGACATCGTATGGCCCAAGTTATAAATAGGCTCTATTTGGAGATCTTTGAGCTTAACAGAAAGGCATCATCCTTCTAAAAAGACCCTCCCTTCCCACCAGTCAAGGCAAAGATTCACTAACCCAAAGCAGTTTCCTGACTTTCCTATGTGTGTCCTAATGACCCCGATGATCTGAAAAGTGGGCTAGAATCCTGTGGAAAGACTTTACTGGGGACACAATTAAATTCAGAGCAATATAACCAACTTAATTGCATTTCTTCCATGTTTCAAGAACAGCTCTGGGGAAACAAAGATAAGTAAGACGTGGAATTGACTCTAAAGAACCCACCAGTCTAAAGTATGAGGCCAAAGGGCAGCAAATGATTATAGTTGATTTAATAAATGCAATAATAAGTATGCAGAAGCTACAATGGGGGCATCAAAAAGAATGATTGATCCTAAAGTGGTTCATATGTTGGACAGAAGAAAAGAAAGTCATTAGAAACCAATGTAATAATAAGTGTAAATTCCTGCAATGGATAAAACAAAATGCTATTTTCATAGAGTCACATATATTTTGGTATTGCTAAAGTATAAAGAGAAAGGATTTGGAGAGAAAATAAAGGTCCAGGTTATGAAAGGCTTTGTCTGCAATACTAAAAGACTTGAAATTTATTCCATAAGAGTGTAATGTCCATTGGGTGGTTTTTAAGCATAGGATTGATGTTATATTTCCCGTTTAGAAAGATCATAGTTAAGCCAGAGTAGAGAATGGCTTGAATGAGGTAGAGACTCTAAGTAGGAATACCAGTTATATGGCTGTTAAAATATACCAAGTGAGAACAGTCATGGTTCTTCATAGAGGAGTTTAAATTAGGAGAGAGCTTTTGAAGCAAAATACAAATTGAGAAAAAAAGTAATGGATTATGAGTAATGAATTTCTGCCCAAATGGCATCTCCGTATGTCCTTATTTGTACTTAGTTTTAAATAAATAATAACCCTTTGCTTTCCCTGTTTGTATTTTTTAAACGTGGGTGAGAAGAGAAAAGTAAAAATCACCTAATGATCCTTTGTTGGGCTTGGAAACCAAACTGAACAAGAAGAAAAAGTAGCCAATGGAGTATGAATGGAGTTCCACTGCAAGGACTCTATAAAGGAGCCAAACTATTGCAGTTCAAAAGTTGGTCTGTGATAATCTAACCCATGACTGTGGTCATCTGACCTATAACTTGCTTATCCTGACCTGGGACCTTTAAACAAGAAACTCACCATACCATCAGCTTTTGGAAAGTACCTAAAAATGGTATTGCCTATGCAGACTAGTTTCTGAAAGACCTCATGCTACTTTCTGTCCTGAATCAGCTTTCCTAGTAGGCAACTCTATACTTCTTGCCTCACCCTTGAAATTTGTTGCTACCTGTTGAAGTATCTGTCATCCTCTACCACTTATGCAGTCATCCTCAGAGGGCCTTGCGCTGGCCTCCTACCAATTAGACTTCAATGCCATACTCTTCTCCCACTAGTCATAACCCTACTCAGGGTCATTATATTGATATTGTAACTATCATATCAAGTTGTTACAATTCTATATAATACTATACTAGATTAGTATAATAATTGTTATAATGATATATAATATTTTACTCATACCATGTTTTGGGTTAGGCAGTTCTGGTATAGATGAAAAAGCTCAAGGTTTAGAATCAGACTTACCTGAGGTTTAGTACACACTGATTTTTTTCATTTAGCTGTGTGATTTTATGCAGCCAATGCCACAGAGTCTATTTTTCACTTGTGGAATGAGAACAGGAATATGTATTTCAGGGGAATGATGGGCAGGTCTACTGGGGAGCTTAGCATAGTACCTTAGTACGTTAGTATATTAGTCTTTCGTATGGTCTTTTACCCGAAACCTTTCTCCAGAGGAATTTTTAAAAATATTGGAAGCATTGGGCTTCCCTGGTGGTGCAGTGGTTGAGAACCTGCCTGCCAATGCAGGGGACACGGGTTCGAGCCCTGGTCTGGGAAGATCCCACATGCCGCGGAGCAACTAGGCCCGTGAGCCACAATTACTGAGCCTGCGCGTCTGGAGCCTGTGCTCCTCAACAAGAGAGGCTGCGATAATGAGAGGCCCGCGCACCGCGATGAAGAGTGGTCCCCACTTGCTGCAACTAGAGAAAGCCCTCGCACAGAAACGAAGACCCAACACAGCCATAAAGAAAGAAAGAAAGAAAGAAAGAAACCCAAAGTTAAAAAAAAAAAAATCACTCTGCTTCAGTTTAAAACAAAACAAAAAAAATATTGGAAGCACTATGTTGAATGATAGGAAAATAAAGCACCTGAATTACCACAGTATTTTATGCTATGCTAGATATTACTTTGTATTTGAATAACTCACTCCCAGATATTTCCAAGATTTAAACAACAACAGGAGACTATTTCATGAACAGTCTTCTTTACCTTCACTTTTGTCAAGGCTTCACAAACAGTTCTTATATTTAGAAATGCAATTGTTGACTGAAAACAGGTGGTGTCATTGGCTATAGGATTATGTCTTTCACATCATTCTTCATTTATAGGAGAAGGGACACTCTCTTAAGGAGCCCACATCATCAAGTCATATTTCAATGGTGGGACTGGATTTTGAAAATACTCATTTTTTTTTTCCTCCAAGTGCAGAGATAACTGGAAAAAAATAAGCACATCTATTTGTTCACAGAGAAATACTTGACTTTGCTATGATACTGCAACTGGCAATAAGGAAATGTGAATTTCAACTGAAAGAGCCCCTAGGAGACTACAAGAAAGGTAAACATGACAGGGAAATGCCAGCAAAAGATGTGCCCATCAGTTGCA
Organism: Balaenoptera ricei; assembly: GCF_028023285.1. Lineage (NCBI taxonomy): Eukaryota > Metazoa > Chordata > Mammalia > Artiodactyla > Balaenopteridae > Balaenoptera > Balaenoptera ricei. Next base: position 84,459,586 of record NC_082646.1, on the reverse strand, counting down.
AGCTCTTTTAAACCATTTTAGGAACATGACATATTTCCCTCTTAAAACTGTGATGTTTTGGAAACATTAGGGGTCCCTCTCTCTCTTTCTCCTTTGAGCTCATTGGAAACTCTCCTCATTGATATCAAGCCTGTTTTGACTTCCTGTTTTGGGAAATTGGGAATTGAGAACCAATGTATGGAAAATTCTGGTTATCAAAAAGAGAAGCTACAAATGGTCCCAGAACCGTCCCAGCCCATAATGCTCGGGATGAGCATAAATAGGAAAGCAGCTTCGACGACAGTGACAGACTCACCCTGTGTGCCTGGGACTTGTTTTGTAGTTCACATAGCAGGTGCAATTATGTCGGCAAAGAATGGGATGAAGAAATGACCTTTGAAGGCAGCTCTGGGGTGTGGGAGCTATGTGTGGAAACCTTATTAGACATCGGAAGCAGAGCTTCCGAAATAATAGTCCAAGTGTAAAATAGCACCTCTGGATAATTGTAGTATACTACAATAGTTTGGGCAGGAAAATTTGAAAAGAGATACTAGATAAAATGTGAATTGAAACTCCACATTCTTACGGGAAGTTCATTTAACTTCTTGAGACTTTTCCCATTTGAAAATCCAAGAAAGTGTAGCTGAATTTTAATTAACAGCATTTTGCTAATTTGTGTGTTATTTGTATTATATCAAGAAACCTAAATATTAGTTTGACTTAATCAAACAGTAAGGGTTGTATGTGCACTACATAAGATACACTGTGTTAGGCAACCTGGTGGAATAAAGGTGGATCAGTTATTTATTTATAAATTTTACTTTACCTGCTTTTAAATTTATTTTGCAGTGAATACAAGTATACTGTTTCCTTAATAAAATAGAAATATATTATCCAAATTATATTGAAAGAAAGGGAATCATTTTACCAATATCCCAGCAAATGTAACTATTGCTTTAGAACATTAAATTTACCATGACCTTTTTGGCACATCTAAGGGAAACAGTGAAACAGAGAGGATAATATTATTCCCTGACATGATGAAAAAAACACAAGTTTTTCACTAGATATCAGCTTTTCTATGATAATTCGTTCTTAAAAGATTTTACTGTGTGTGGTCCTTTAAATAAGAACAACAACAAAAAATTCTCTGTGCTCAAAGCGGACATAAAATAGTAGCTGGACTGCAGGTGTGCTAAGAGTACAGGCTCTACTCTAACCACTCCATGAGGGTCAAATTCTAGCTCTACAGTTTGTAGCTCAGTGATCTGTGGTACATGAATGTTTTAAAACCTCAAGTTTCTCCTCTGTAAAATGGGATACTACTACTACTAAGATCTAAAATTTATAGAGTACTTACAATGTGCTAAGTTCTCTTCTAAATGTTTTCTATTTATTAATTTATTTTATCCTCACACAGCCTATATGATTGGAATTATTTTTATTTTAAAATGGGGACACTGAGGTACAGACTGATTAATTAACCAAGATGTATGACACAGCTAGCAAGAGATAGAACCAGGATTTTAGTAACTACTTCATGGATTTATTGTGAAATTTAAATGTGATGAAGGGAAATGTTCAATATGTGGTAAGCATTCAATAAATATTAACTATAATTTTGATTACTATTGAATAGAATAAATTGGCAAATTATAATGTGATACAATAATACAAATGTGCTATACACTCTCGTTCCAACTATACTGAAGCTAGTTGAGAACGAGATTACACTGCTCATAGTAGCACACAAGAAAGTGATAGAACTTGAGCTTCTTTAAGAATTGAATTGAATTTTGAAAAGCAAGGCAAGGTGGTCATTATAAGGAAGGAAACAGAATGATCCAGGCTCAAGGGTGCAAAATCACAGCAAGTTCTCTGGTAAAATAATGGCATAAAACATAAGGATAAGAATATATTTCAGGGAAAAATAGATGACCTGGGACACCAAGAGATTTAGATGACTCTGACACAATAGGGAGCCACTGAATTTTGAATAGGACTTGACATAACACAGGGATAATCTAAGAAGATTAATTCATGACAGCATGTAATGAGTATGAGTCTGGAATTTGATAGATGTCTATGTGGATAGAAGGAGGGTAGTACAGACAGACTAAAGAGTGTGAATTTCCCAAGGCTTAGTTTGAAGGCCTCTGATACGGTTTTACTTTCTTTCTTTGTTTTTGTTTTGTTTGGCCTTTTTATTTTCTTTCTCACTTGTATTAGTTAGGGTTCCATACAATATAGATGGCATACTAAAATGGACAATAGAGGAGAATTTAATAAAAGGACTATTTATTAAGGTATGGGCAGGGTTAAGGGAAATTAACAAGGAATTGTGCAGCACCTTAGGCCTAGCTACAACAGGAAGCATGTGCTATGTCTGGGCCTAAATAATCAAGAGGAACGAATGTTACCAGAACCCGGTGCAAATTGCTGTCGTTGAGGAGAGGACTGCTTGGAAGAGAGAGAGCTGAGGGAACAAATATCCCAACCTCAGCCCTCTCTCTCCCCCTCACCAATCTTGCTGAGCTGAGCCAGCAGGCAGGCGACAGGGAGCTTGTACAGGGATTCCATAAACATGAGCTTCTGGGGACACGAATCAGGGTTGAAAATTGGTGAGGAATGGATTTGGCAGGGAAAACAAAATATCTAGCACAATGATAAAACCTCAAAATCAAACTGATGTCAGTTTTGGGGGAATGGAAATGGCCACCAAGGTCACAGCCATTTTAAAGCTGGAATAGACCCTAAAATGATCTACTTTACTTTTTTTTCTGCTCTTTCTCCTATCTAGGAAATAAGAAAATCAAGGTACATGTCCTCCTGAAGATTACATAGTCTATCAATCAAAATGCAATTCAAGGAACAGGAAGAACTCTAGGTATTTCCTGCAGAAAGTGATTTTGTGGAGAGAATTGGGTGTTCACAAAATCGTTAGAAATGTTGGAGGAGAAGGAGCTCAGGAATAGCTATTGGGCCGTGACAGCAAATACACACAGCCCTGGCTGCTATCCAGAGCCACCATCAACTCTCATCACCCATGAAGCACACGGCAATCGTAGCTGCTAGAACTGCCTTCCAAGATTCGTGTCTCTTTAATTTTGCTTCTAGAATTGTAACTGAAAATTATAGCCCCCGTCTCACTATCACATTCCAAATTTCAGGCAAGCATATATAACTAGTAGAATCTAATTCCCATCCAGAACCATAATTACAAGAGAAATATAGAAAGGCAGATTTTCCTTCTCCAGACCTGGAAACACAAGAAGACACCTAGAAGAAGAATGGATCTGAACGCCTGTCTACCATACCCAGCAGTCATAGCTTGGACCTGGTAGAGCTGAACTACCTACTGTATCTCCACAAATGGAATTCCCAGACTCCAGAGAATGCAGAACTAAACTAATACAACTGTTATTACATGATATTTCAAAGGATTTCTCCTCCAAGAGCATTGTCATTTATTAATAAAATATTGACTATTCTATAAAATTCTAGGATATAACTGTTTCAGAGAAAGCTGTCAGGAGATATTATATCACACATCGTGGAAATCTAGTTTCTGTGCCAGAAAACTCAATGCAAAGACAAAGGAATCACTAAGTGCTGTGGGAGTATGGACCACATCTAGGGTTAGGCATCCCAACCTGAAATTTTAACACAATGCTAAGCACTTATCTAATTTAATCCTCACAAAAAATCCTATAAAGTATGTGCTACCATCCTCATTGTATCTATCAGGAAAGTGAAACTCAGAGAAACAAAGTAATTTACATAAACTTACACAGTTAATAAGGGATAGAGTTGGGAATTAAGCCTAATTTTGTCTGATGCCACAAACAGCATTTTACAATTTTTTCTCGTTCCTGAAGAACTTTGTCTTCTGTCAGTTTACTGCTGACCCAAAAGGCACGGAGCAATTAAAATACCTGTGGTAAGTGTTACATCAAAGATGTTCCAAGAATTTAACCAGCGTTGACATCATTAAAGCACTCCTCTTTTCAAGCTGGTTTCCTAGGGAGACTCCATCCCAGTTTCCACTCTCCTCCCACTCCAGCCAAAGTTCTTCCATTTTTAATGAGATGGGATTCTCCTCTTTTATTTGTTCTTTTTCATAAGTTAATAATTTGATATTGGTTTCAACATTTAAATGAGAAGATTGTGAAATCCACCCACATGCTTCACTTTTAATTCTATTGTGAGGAATTGTAGAATTGGAAAATGAAAGAAATGATGTTGACAAATGTATGCATAAGGGCCCCAAGCAGTCAGTCTGTCCCCTTCTGGGCACAGTGGCAGGTTAGTGGGGGTGTTAGGAGAATAGGTAAAATTGAATTCAAAATAATTTCTTTTCACATTATAGAATTCAATCTCCAATGCCAAGCCAACTAAGCCACCCACGCTATTTAATATTTTCCATCTGTTCAACTCTACAACTTTGAAAACAGTGACAACTGATAGAAAGTGTTTACTATATTAATATGAGTTACCAATAATCTAGCAGTGGAGAGGAATCTTAATGTTAGCAATACTCTTAAGTGACTGCATTAAATTTTATTACTACTATACAAAGGACAATTGCTTTCCCCTACTCTCTAAATACTGTATTTCTCTTTTATTACCTTTCTGTACAGTCTTGATATTTTGTTTTCATTTTTATGGTTTTATTGCTTATATTTCTTTTATTGTAAATCTCAAATTTTTTGAAAGAATGCTGAAAAATTATATAATAAATGATTTATAATGTATTTTAAATGATGATGATCTGCAAACAAAATTTGTAATAATAAAGGTAGGGCCGTAGTTAGAGAACTATTAACTCTACAAATTGTACATAAAAGCCTTAATGGTATATTTTGTAATTAGAGAAGCTAAACATATTATTTTAGCACATCTAATTTTTTAAATAAACTTTTTATTTTAGAACAGTTTTTAGATTTACACACAAATTTCAAAGATAGTACAAAGAGTTTCCACGTAATAACCTGTATCCAATTTCGTCTATTATTAAATCTTCCATTAGTAGAGTACTTTTGTTATAATTAATGAATCAATATTGATGCACTGTTATTAACTAAAATCTTTACTTTATTCAGATTTCCTTCATCTTTACCTAGTGTCTTTTTTCTGTTCCAGGGTCCATGGACCATGTTACCTGTAAACCTCATGTCTTTTTAGGCTCCCCTCGGCTGTGAGTTAGTACAGTTAATTTTTAAGCATAGAGAAATGCTTAGTTTTTTTTGAGACCACATGGGAATCAAATAGCAAAGTATTCTGAAGAGTTATAAAGAAAAATACATCTTAGCTCTGTTGTTTCTAACTTTTCCAAGGGTTTCTTTTCCTGATTAAATCCAGATAAAGCTGGCCTCTACCTGTGTGAGTTCCTTTGATTTACAGTTGAGGCTTTAGGGCATTGGTACTAAACTCTGCCTGCATGTTAGTATTACCTGGGTAGCTCTGAAAAACAATAATGCCTAGGTTCCACCCCAGACCAGTTAAATGAGAATCTTTGAATGAGTGACCCAGGAATGGCATCGGTGTGTTTTACAGCTTCCCAGTGATGTCAGTGTGCAGTCAGGGTTGAGAACTACTGCTTTAGGTGTTGAGCCTTCTCTCCTCAAGTTATGAAACGTCTCTGAGAATAAATATGAGTCAAGTTGGCAGCTAGTGGTTTGCTCTCTTACAGTGCTGGATCAAAGCCATGGCAGAACTGGAAATCAATTCCTCTGGCATCCATTAAGGGAGACAATGTGTATAGTAGAAAAGCATTGATTAAGGAGTCTGGCTGTGGTTTTGTTCCAGCTGGATGACTTGGAAAGTACGCTCTATAACCTCTCATGGTTACAGCTAAACATTGCAGGATTGGTCTAAATAATGTCTCAGAATATTATATGTTAATTATAAATCTTAACATTCCAGCTTCATCATACTTACTGCTATTGTAATTCCTCAAAGTGACAATAATGGACAGTAGTAACAATAGTGCAACAAAAATATGGAAGAGGAAGGAGAATAATATAAGCACTCCTAATTTACTGTTTTTCTTAGGCTAAAGAAAGGTTTCCTTCGCCAACAACTGCAAAGGCAATTAGCAGATCTGCTTGCTAGATGAATACTTGAATTTCTAGGAATGGAAGTCTATATGTAATTTAATCCCAAAGAGTTTAGTTTGCTATCACTTCTTATTAGTGTATCCTCTTAGCTAATGGAGAATGAGAGTTAGTTATAAACACACCAATTGCTGATACTTGGTATTTGATGTGTGGGTGTGTGCTTAAAACATAAATGTGACAGAAAGAAGGAGTATTTATGTTCTCAGAGTTCGCTGTGGGGAGGGGACTTTTCAAACATATATGCTACACATTCCAGATTTTTAAAACATTAGGTAAGCTGCTCTGAAATATTTGTAATTTTAACCCCTTAACGAATTCAAGTTAATACAGCATGCATTTATTGAGCATCAACTATCTATGTTACTCCAGAATAAAAAATGGTGACACTAGGGGAAATCTGTACCTTCATGTTGTCACAAATACAAATAAGCCATGAGAAAATCAAACCATTGTCTAGAATCTAGATGTATGTTTCTAAACACTATAAAATCATATTATCCACATGGTATGGTCCCCTTTATTTGGTTGGCATCGTTACGTCAAGAGTACACAACCACAGCATCAAAGACTGTGTGTGTGTGGGGGTGTGTGTGTACTCATATACACACTCAACCACACACATTAATTTAAGTAGCCATTGAGATAACACTTTTTCTAATTCCTTTTTATCAAAATAATAACATTATAAGGTAATTATGGTTAATTTTTTTTTATAGATGAGGAAACTAAGCCCAGAGAAGTAACATAAACTTACCCCAGTTGTCAGAAGTAGTCTATAATAGATAGTGACTTAACATCAATATCTGACTCCAAAGCCCAGACATTTTAGTCACTATGTATACAAATTTTTGAGGGAAAGGGTAATCAATGTTTATTATTTGCCTATTAATTTGGAAACTAATACAGTTAGATATTCTAAAATTAGGAATGGAAGGCAGCTGAAGCTCTGGAATCGAGATGTTCCCTTTGAAATGGGCAAGTTACAAGGGAAATATGACTAATGGAGGATTGACTTACATTTTTGTTTTTTAATCACTTAAAATTTTTAAATTATTTATATACAAATTGAAAGAAATATTAATATTTTAAATTCTGTGTGGTAAAAATATGAATAATTGCTGTGTTTTTCTTTATACTTTCCTGTTTCCCTAAAAAGTATCAGAAAGTCATTTTAAAGTTTAGAATACACAAAGATAAGTCATTTATAAAAAATATATTAGAATTATGATTGTTAGTAACCAATCCTATTCAAGTTTCACACTTCCTTTTGAGACCATGACTCAGAGAGTTCAAGAATTCTTGTTGAAAGATGTTTATTCAGTGTCATAACTCAGGAATAAGATGCAATCAAATAGAGGTATCAAACTATGACTTGGCTCATGGTTGCCATTTACTTTTAATTGAAAACTCAAGATGCTATTTGTTCTATTTAATGTTTGTTTTGATTTTTTCATTCAATGTATTAAATGGAGTCTTTGGATTTTATGGGATAGGAAAATCTACTCCAAATTTGAAACAGATTCATCCCTCCAAAAATTAAAATTCACACTTTGAAGAGTGAACCAGTTTGTCTATTGCTAATGATTTAAGCCCAAGATTGCAAAGATATTTCCTGGTATGCAATTGTGAGTCAATGGGGCTTTTGGTGTGGAGGAATAACTTTGAGTATGGTGGACATGTTGATGAGAAGTAAGATCCAAGTTGGGGTTGGATGGGCAATGCTATGAGACTTCAGCTAGGAGGGAGATCCTTGCCAAGACAAGTCCTGCTGAATAGATGATACCTGATGAGTGGGACAGAAGGATAACTGTTTAAATGTCAGAGACATTTTGGACCAGAACTGTCAACAGCAACCCAGTTTTTATGGGAGTTGAAACATTATATCTTTGTACTTAGGATCTGTTCTGGTCCAGTCTTTCATGAATAAAAACTTTACAATCTCTATGCCAATTTCCCATTTCAGCTGACCATTCAGAAAAAAGTGGCACCTAATTGTGCTCGTATATATTTTGCAACTCTATAGCCATCTCTGAGGATGCTATCTGAAGGCTTTCATACCATAACAGTAACAATATGACCAGAGAAAACCCCAGAGCACCTCTTAAGGTATGGCAACAAGTTTCAGATTTTCTACTTTGTACTTAGAGGTTGGATTGAGCAAATTATTGTACTGTATGCTGAAATAATAAGAAATGAGACCTTCTATGGCATATAAAAAGGAAAACCATTACTTTCTTATGATAATGTGAACTTAAGTGGGCAACGAGTTGTTTTTTCAGTAGTCTTTTCTTTGAAAATGGGGTCTTTGACAGTAGTAAATACGTATATTCACTAAATTTTCTCACCAATCTAGGAAGTAGAAACTTGAGACTTTTTGTTTATTGAAGGAAAATGTCTAAGTTAAATAAAATTTCAAGTAATGATATAAAGAAATAAATTCAGGAGTAATTAGTTATATGTGGACCCTGTATTATCCCAACCAAGGCTAAAGCACTGGAGAAATGTGTGCTCCATCTTTTCCCCTCATCTGACTGCTGTCTGGCTCAATGCTACCACTCAACTTTCTCCTTGTGGATCCCTCCTCCTCCAGCCCAGTGGATCAATTCCCAGCTTCTCTCTCAACTAGGCACAAACATGCTTATGATATTCTATAGTGTTTTATTTTATTTTAACTGCTTATAACCTCTGAGAAACAGTCAGTAGCTGTATGAGACCCAAAAGCTGGTCCACTAAACACAAATTTCTTACCACCTTATCTTTTTCTTTTCTCTACTCAGAAGCTAGAGAGTCCAGTACTTAACTTTCCAGTCTCCCTTGTGCTAAAGCACATGTGATAGTGTATGTAGGCAAGAATAGTCTGATAAGGGGGCTTCTGGGAAAGCTATCACTTTTCTAATAAAAAGTGGGCAGAAATGCAGCTACTGTGGTATTTATTCTGTTTTTCTTTCTCTTCCAGCACAGGATATACATGTGATGCTTGGAGTAGAAAAGCCATCTTAGAAAATTAGATAATGTGCTAAGGATGGGTCTTTTATGATGCAACTGAAAATGTGCAACATCATTGTATGCTTATATTCAAACTTCCTATTATGTGAGAAAGTATACCTCTATTTAACCTACTAAGTAATTTTTTAAATTACTTGCAGCTTGACATATTCTTAACTGATATAGTGACCAACCATAGTACTACAAAATGTTAAAAATGATAAGGTACCTAAAATTGCTTTAATAGCCTTTCAAGGTAAAATGGCAAACTTTGTAAATATACTTCCTTCCTTCCCTCCTACATCCGACTGAACCACAATTAAAATACTCAAAAGGGAATAAACAGCATAAAAGTTCCAAGAATAGGAAGAAGGGGTAAAATAACATAAGACACGACAATTTGAATAATTTCTGCAAGAGAGAAAGTAATTTGTATCTCATTGAAAAATAAATCAGAGTGGAGGAAGCTGCATTTCCAAGAATCACAGAGAGGGAAGGTATTTTTTTTTTTTTTTTTTTTTTTTCTTTTAGCAGAACCTCATAGAGACTCCAGGCTTAAAGAAGGCAGCATAGACATCAAGAATTAACCCTGAAATGGCATTCAGTGTAATGAATAAAGAACTATATAGAGACTAGTGGAGCTGGATTGCCAACTACAGCCACTCTATGCAAATAGACAGTGAAAGAACTGTCTCTTCAGATACCTGAGATTTGGTTCATAATAAACCATAGTTAGTGGTCTGGAATGGAGATTGAGGATTAGTGTATCTTCAAAATTCCCTAGATTGGGTAGCTTAGGAGTGAGAACCATTTGTCTAATGGGATAGAGATATGTAATCACATTTTATCATATAGTATGATACATTATTGATAGTGATAACTACCAGGTACTCTATGACCCTCTAAGGAAACTGAGGGTGAAGAAAAGGATTCTCCAAAGAAATGACATCTGAGCAGTCTCTGATTATGCCAATCTCTCCTCTTATTCTTCATAACTTTATGTTATTACCCTCTTCTAAGTTGAAAAAGGGTTGAGGGTTGGCAGCAAGATACTCCTGAGAAAATAGCATATTTAAAGTCATGCAAAGTAGAAGAGAGTGTGGTATAGATAGATAGCTACCAGGCACTGGGTGTGGCTGGGGTACATAGTATGTAAATAACATGACAGGAGGAGTTCCTAGAGAAGTTAATAGGCACTAGATCATAAGAGATCTCTGCGGAACTATGGAAGGATTTTATTCATGAGAGTGACATGATTGGGTCTGAATTTTAGAGCGATCACAGTGAGTGTAGCCTAAAAGATGGTGTGATCTGAGACAACACAGTGTGGGGGTCTTTGCAAATAGCCTTAAGAGAAATAAAACGACCTAAAGTATAAAACTAGGAGTTGAGGGAAGGGGTGCATTCCAAGGAATTTAAGAGGGAGACTTAGCCAGGCTTGATAACACAATGAAATGAGGATGGGGTGAAGTGATTGTAAGGAGCAGGGAAACCTATCAGAGAATATGAAAAGAAAAATATTTCAGTGAAGTAGAGTTTGGGTTCAGTTTTAAAAATGCTGAATTTGAGATACCTATAGAAAATTCTTAGGAACTGATGTTCTGAATTTTCCTCTTTCTCTTACAAAAAGGATAAAGGGCTGCCATCTTCGGTCTCTACTTACTATGGAGAAGGGAGATTGTCTCTTGTATATAATAATCCATGGAAATTAATAGATATCTTAGGAAATCTTTCAATCGTTCATTTTTCTTTAATCTTAGGTCATTATTTGACACATGACTCTACCTGTTGACCACACAGTAGTGAGATTCACTTTCATAAGTCACACAATCAATCTCTTCTCTTATCTAAGCGGCCCTCAAACACAGGTCAGCAAAGTTGTGCTTTAAGGGGTAAGTCTTGGTCTTCCTCACGGGTTCAGCTCTTCCTTTATTATCATACCCCCTATTTTTTCTTAAGAATTTAAAGCCAACTGTAAAAATATAAATGTCTCCTGGGATAATATAACTCATTAAGCTACCATTAAACATTAATGCTTTGTGCATAAAAGAACTTGCCAGTTTAGTCAGAGGGTAAGTTCTAAAGCTTTAGGACTAGGGAAATAAGTAAAGTATCAGTTAGTTTGGATGGAGGAAAAGTTATGTTTATCTGTTAGGAAAGCATTTCAGCCAAAGGTAATAGAATATCCTACTAATGATGGCTTAAACAACTGGGGTTTATTGATTTCACACAACAAGAAAACTGTAGGTAGGCGGCTGCTGTCATTGACTCAGCAATTTCATCAAGAACAACAATTTCATCAAGAACCCAGGCTCATTTCTACAGTTTCTCTGCCACTCTTTGTGGGTTGGCTTTTCATGCTCAGGCTATTACTCCACAGTCAGAAGATGGTTGCCCCAGCTCTAGGAAGTAGGACCACAGTCATCAGCTGGAAGTAAAGGGAGGGAGGGAGTGAGATAAGCAGTTAGAAGGAGATGCAACTACGTTCTTTTAGGGAAGAAACTATTTCCCAGAAACACTTTTAAACATTTCTTCTTACATTTTCATTGCCCAGAAGTTGAAGTTGGATCTGTCTTCCCAAATATCAATAATTTTGGCCTAATATCTAAATAAAATCTGGGTCTACTGACATGTAAATGGGGTAGTGGAATTCCTGTTGGGTAAAAACAGGAGGTTTCATTTAGGTCTGTGTGTGTTCTGGAGACAGTTTAAGAAAAAAATTTCCATCTTCATAGACGTTTGCTTCATTTTGTTTCAAACAAGGAAAAGGAAGTGTTTAGGTGGTGGGAACACAGAATGTAGTGATTTTTCTACCACATGGGGTAGGATTTGAGGGTGTAGAGGAATAGCTTTCTAGTTTTCTTATTAGCATCATTTTCTAAAATGTATATTCTCTATATATTCTAAAATGTATATCATGACAAAATTCTGCTCTTCACTTTTTGAAGCAATGTAAGATTAATTGGCTGATTGAAATATGATTCTTAAGGGGTAGAAGGGAAGGACCGTGATTTGGAAAAGTAAGAGGATTTACTTTAAATGGTCAGGAACTAATGGTGGCTGAAGAATACAAAGGAGAAGTACATCTAAGAGCTTACAAACATAGTGCAGCTCTTATTGAAGGGGCATTTGGGTTAGGGGAGCAACACAGTCCTCCTTCTACCTAATCCTAGAAATAAGAGGTAGTTGAGGGCATAAAGTATGAGTGTTGCTTGGACAGTGGCCTCTTTTGCTATAATCAGGGTGAGAAACCAGGAATGTCAGTACAGAGTGTAGGCTACTACTGAGACTCTGAAACATGGCAGCCAACAGCCCTATTCTAAACCATAAAGCTGTGTCAAGGTATTTCATGTCAGACACTGCTACTCTGGATCCTCACCTCCATTATTTTATTTTTTCTGAGTTACTGGTCAGCTATAGCTATGCTTAGAGGAAAATATATAGCCTTATATGAATGTATTAATAAAGAAAAGCTGAAAACCAATGAACTAGGCAACTATCTCAAGAACTGAGAAGAAAGACTGCAAATTAAACCCCAAAGAAATTAGAGCAAGGAAATGCCATGGAGAAAAGCATAAATTAATAAAACATAAAATAAATATACAATTAAAAAACACAGAAAGCTCACAGTTGATTCTCTGGAAATACTTTAAAGTTTACAAACCAATATTTATCTGGACAAGGAAACTGCTTCTGTATTGGAGTATATGAAGGTTTCACAAGATTCAAAATAGTTTTTTAACATCAGGATCATGGGAATATTGATAATTTTTCATAATATTTCAATATAGCACAAGAAACAAAATATGGCCATGCTACTCAAAAGTTGACATGTGTTTCTGGCATCTCAATTTTCCTTATTTTTCTGATCTGTCTGTTGTTTTCATTGTCAAATCATTTCGGGATATAATGAAGTCTTACCTAATGGGGCTGTTGCTTTTTGTAAGTCTGCTCTTTACCTTACATGGTCAGAGTAGTGTGGAAATATTAGATGTAAATGAACATATTACTTCATTGGAAAACAATGGCATCTGGGCAGAATGTATACTGACTTTATTAAGACTCAGTTCTCTCCCATGGCTGTGGTATTTGGATTGTTAATATTCTAATACAAACAAAGGGAAGTGTTTAGGCTCCTAAATGAAGTTGGAGTGATAACGTCCTTAGTGAAAAATGGGAGTTTAGAGAAAGTAAGTAGAAAATAGTCTTGATGGAGGTTTTCAGTTAGCCTCATGTAGACAGACACTGGAAGAAGGAAACTGGAACGCACTTTGCCCACAAAGAGCAAGGCCAGTTAAAGTCATATTCATTATTGCCTTGAAAAATGCCCTCGACTCAGAGAGCTTTATTAAATTCTTGATGTAGCTGAAGATTAGCTATTCTTTTGAAGATTTTTCCTTGTGAGTGCATTTTGTACATAATGAATGCATTTTCAGAGACACCATTCTTACCCCTTTAGGGTCAGCTAGCCATCTTCGGATTTCTGACTTGCTCAGGCCTGTTAGAAGTAAGATGGTGGCAGGATAAAGACTGAGCCAAAACTCCAATTATAAAGGGAGATTATCAGCGGCATGACCTGAGGTAGAACAAGGAAAGACTGTAGGGAACTTGACATAGGATCTTGCCTTAATCATCTCTGTATCGTACTGTAGAAGCCACATGATTTTTCTTTTAACTGAACTGAATTGAATTAAATTAGATTGAACTGAATGAGGCTCTGGATCATGAGAGACGGCCTGAAAGTAAAGCCAGACCTTTGAAAATACACCAAGTGTGGAATGAACCAGAGGAAAAAGTGATATTTAGAAAGATAGTGACAAAAACTGGTCCATGACCAAACTACCCCACTCCAAAGGCATAAAAATCAATGGAGGAAAAATGGATGGGATGAAAGAGAAAGACAAGATGCAGAAATCACACATACAGGGATGAATAAAAGGATAACTATCGTGTTCTCTAAACACAGTGACCCTATACATATTTAGGGCTCAATTAATATTGACTGCTTGTTTTTCCTATTTTTTAAATCATTACTAAAAGTAATTAGTTTAATTAAATAGTAATTAAACCATACTATGGGCAAGACTGTGCTTATGATTTACATGCTATTAAATCTCACAAAAAGCTAATATTTACTTTTAGTATCTCCATTTGACAAAGGATTGGAGAGTCATAGAAAAATTAGAGAAACATTTCCAAAGTGGCAATAGGTAGGTCACATGTTCTGAATGAAAGGATTAATTAATTAATGATCAATAAATATGTGAAAGGTACAAATTCAGGATCCAGTTAGCTTAATAGCTATCGCTTACATATTTAGCTTTTAGGAGAGATAAAGGAAGTAAAAAACATTGAAAAAGAACTTAAGAAATTTTCTTAAGTCCCAGATTCTTATTAGTACATCACCAACCTGACCTTTCCTTTGCACTTTTCTTTTAGTATTATTTGTATACTTAGCCTATTATTAATTTCATAATTGTATATATCCACCTTAAGTCGATAAAAAAAAGTCTATAAAAGAAAAGAGATGGACTTTGCTACTTAATTAAGGAGCAGCTAATCTAAGAACAGTGCTTACGTGCTTCAGAGAATAATATTTATATTGATAATATGTGCGTAATGTATATATATGTGTGTATATTCGTACGATAATATAATACATCTCTCTTTCAAGTCCCAATAGCTCTCTCATTAGCTAACTACATTCATTAGCACAAACATCTTTAGTAGCATTATTCTAATACTCAGAGAAATATACCAACTAACAAGAGCATCTCTGTACAGAGGCCACTTAACATACACTCTGAGGCCAGACTACCTGTTTGAATACTTGTGACACTACTTTATACCTCTGTGACCTTGAGCAAGTTTCTTAGCTTCTCCATGCCTCAGTTTCCTTACCTGTAAAATGAGGATAAAAATATATTGACCTTAGGGCAGTTTTTATGATGACAGAATGAGTTATTCTAAGTAAATTACTTAGAAAAATACACAGAACCACACTATATAAATGTTAGTTGTTTTTACAACTTTCCCAACTTGATTGCCCTGCAGAGTGAGGATGTCCCAACTTTCCCCCTTAGACACAAAGAAAATGTGCCTATGAAGAGGAAGATGGGGAATATAAGATGAGAAACAGACTAGGAAACCAATCTGAGAGGTAAGTTCTCATTTCAGTGACAGACTTGACATCTGACCCAGGTTTCAGCTGAGAAAGCCTTGACCCTCTAGAACTGGGTTTCCCAAGGAATAAAATGTCCAATTCTCTCTCTGAAAGGAAAGTTCTGGCATGCAAGAGGGCAGCTTTAAGGAATTTCGGTGACATAGGTTCATTCCCCTAGGAGGTAATATAAGACAAGAGCAATTTGTGGGGAGACTAGACATTCATTTAGACCCATGATTTTATATTACATTGTGTTTTCTCTCTTGGGGAAGAAGTTTGGAATGCATGGCGACTCTGTGATCCAAAGCAGCTTGCTTGCCCCATAATGTGATACAAAGTGGCAATAGTCAGGAGTCTTGAGAAATGAGTCAGAAGGAGACGTTG
Organism: Balaenoptera ricei; assembly: GCF_028023285.1. Taxonomy (NCBI): domain Eukaryota; kingdom Metazoa; phylum Chordata; class Mammalia; order Artiodactyla; family Balaenopteridae; genus Balaenoptera; species Balaenoptera ricei. The sequence goes on along the minus strand of NC_082646.1, from coordinate 84,443,956 downwards.
CTCTTTTGGTTCTGAGTTGTGGAAGCTTTGCTGGCATCCACTGCCTGCAAAGCTGTTTCTCTCCCAGATAGAGGTGAGATCCATGAATGTGGGGGAGGACACAGAACAGGGTGAGGCATTGGTACTAATCTGATCAATTAATTCAATAAAGAGTGCCACATGACTATGGAGCTGTTCGCTGGCAGGAAATGTGTAAAGGCCCCACAGTGAAAACAGGATTTCTGTTAATCGCCTGCTTTCATCACGCAGATCCCTTGAGGCAGCCTAGCTGGCGTATGAAAGGCCCTGTCACTGGCTGAACTGCTGCCTAATGTCCTTCGTGGGAGAAATCTGGGCCTCAGATTTATCTAAAGTATGGAATACCATTAACTGCTCTATCCTCTTATTAATCCAGTGTATGGCCGGGAGCCGGGACTTTCCAGTAGCTGCCCTGTCCCCCCCTTCTATTGTCAGTCAGTCCTTGGCTACTCAACATATGTATCTGTCAGTCACTTGCTTTAATAATGACCACGGTTAAAAACCAGAGAAAGACTGAAGTGACCTTGTGTATGGGCCACATTACTGTTCATTACTTGCTTGCAAAGGAAAAAAAAAAAAAAATCGCAAACAAAAATTATTCTTCATAAACTTGGTTTAATTCTTGCGAGCAAGTTTGTGAGTCATTTTATGAATGGCTCCCACTTCAAATTAGGGCTCCTGCTTCCGTTTCCAATGAGCCTCTAGTATTACATCTAATATTATTTCCTCTCAGCAATTGAAGTGTACATCCCTGCTGGGTTGGTAAGAATAGAGTTTCTTTCCGGAATTCTTTCTTCTTTTTGAATTGCTTCATTTTACTTCCCCCAAAACTAAAATAAAGTAATTTGTACCTAAAACTAGGCAAAATTCACCTCCTGGCTTGTTCTCCTTCCAGCTTGCATCCTGACTGCTTGGCACAGAAGGCTCCTTTTACTCCTGGCCCCAGTTCCTCACCTCTCCTCACCTCCTTTGGGCAGGAAAAAAATGGCTTCCATGAGATAGTAAATGGGTTCAGACAAGAAAAACTGCTCAGAGGGTTCTAGGACTCACTAATGTGAAGGCTGATAAGAATGAAGGTTCTGGTATCAGGGCTTAGGCTACCCATTCCACGGGCGTCACACTATTATTTCGTTCCTGGGTGAGTGGTCCCTGTCCTCAGGCCTATCTGTCTGCAACAGACCAGCAACTATGTAAGTCAGGCTCTTGTAAGGCTCCAGAGAACTATCTCATCTTGTTTCTGTGTTCTTGAGCATACAAACCTTATCTAAAAGGCTCGCCTCCCCTTCCTTTCTTCAGAGGGACTGGTTTCACCATGACAATGAAAAAGATTTGTTATAAATCTTCCTGTGTACATGGCAGACATTACTAATTGAGACAATCCTCTTTCCTGTTGATACAGAATCCTTCTCAACATAATGTTTGGGAATGCTAGCACCAGTTAATTAGCATTGTCACGCATGAAAAAAACAATACCCCCACCCCCCCAAAAAAAACCCACTATATTTACCTGCTCTGGGCTTGAGGAACCCAAGTCCTCCACCACTGTTATTTAGGTAGTGGATACGAGACAGAGAACACCCAGAAATTTAATAGGGTGAACCATGCCATAATTGAGGGACCTTTTGTCTAAACCTCTGTTGAGCATTTGGGACAGGGGTGGGGATGTCGGGGAACAAACACAAGTCCCATAAAAGTAACAATCAAGAAGTATTATCATGTATTAAATTTAAAAATTCATTAAACAGTTGCCATACCAACACAAATATTGATGTCATCATTAAGTGACCACTATCACATGTACCAGACGTGATAAAGAAGAAAGAATGCAGTAAGAAGAGACTATAATCAGGAAAGCAAAACCGTCCTAGAAATACCCAGCATCCTTCCACTTATACATCACTGGCCAGAATTGTGTCACATGGCCACCCCAAACTGCTAGGGAAGCTGGGAGATAATGTTTTTTAGAAGCTAACACATAGGTGCCCTGAACACAATGGGATTAGTAAGAAAGAGATTTTGGGTGAGTAACTAATCATGCCTGACACAGCCCCCTTTTGGGGGCTTTCATAATAATAACTACCTTTTTTTCTTAGAATTTATTACAGACAAAATTATGTACTTGCTGTCTTTGCCACCAGATTGTGAGCTCTGAGAGGTCCAAGAATGTGTCTGTTTTTTACTGACCGTTTTGCTTCCAAGAACCAGCTCAGTGTCCGTAACATAACAGGTACTCCAAGCCTATTTGTTAAAAAGTGAATAAATCCCCACCACACTTTCCTAGTTCAGGCAAGCAATATCTCCTACCTGGTTTACTCCATTTCTGTCTAACACCTCAATTAGTCTTCTTGTTTTAGCTCTACTGGCTGAGTGATCCCTCTAAAATGATTTGTCACCAAGTTAAACCCCTCAGTAGTTCACCATTACTTTAAAGATAAAGTCTGGATTCCTGAACATGATTTATAAAGACCTTAGTGACTCAGTTCCCATGTATCTTTCTTGCCTCATCATTTATCTTCCCTGCTTCTCACTCTATTTCTAAAGTAACTACTTTTCAGTTCCTCAAAGGAACCATACTCCTTTTTTTTTTTTTTTTTTTTTTTTTAATATCACACGTTTTAATAGGTGGGTAACTTATCTTAATAAAAAAAAAAAGAAAATTATATAAGTATGTTAAGGAACAGCCAAAATAAATGTTAATAAGAAGAAGGAGGTATAGAACAGTATACAATGCTATAATTTGGGGAAAAGAGGTGGGAAAATGAGGGTGAAAGATACCTATAGGCTTGTTTATGCAGAGAAGTCAGTTGTCTCTATGAAAGGGGGGTGCATCACCATTCAAATAATTTAAAAATAGAAATGTTTGTGGAATAAGCAAATCTCAAACGTAACTCTCTGTGCCGAGTGCTAGACACAGTATTAATGTTTCACATTCACAGTCTCATTTCATCCTCCCCAGAACCTTATGAGGAAAGCATTACTGACCCCATTTTACAGATGAGGAAACTGAGGCTGAGAGGGCACAAGGCGACACAGCGTTAGTAATGGAGACAGGGAAGTGACCATACAAAAGCAGGGTGAGGAACTGTGGCAGCCTCAGTCCGAATTAGTGAGAAATATGAGTGAACGATAAAATTATGATCCAGGTCCCTTATCTGCAATTCTCAAATCTCGAAAGTTCTCAAAACTAATCTTTTAAGTTTGAAAACCTGACCTGACCTAAGGTGAGACTATTTATGGTTGTTGTTTACCCCCTTCGTGTAAATATGCACATATTTAGCTGTGAGAAAAGTAATGTATTTGATCACAAGACATTGCCCCAGACCCCGCTGAAGATATGACAGAACATATAATATATGCGCCATATTACCTTCCGAAAATCTGAGAAATTCGGGATTCTGAACACATCCAGCCTCAGGGCTTTAAAATAAGGGGCTGTGGACTTGTACAAAGTAAGAAGTTCTGTACCCAAAATAGAGGGGAAGCACAGAGGCCGGCGAGACTAAGAGGGTGGTCAGTGAAGGCCCTATTTTACGTATTTAGTTTAGACAGAATTTTGTATTTTGCTTTTTCAACTAATATTATGATTTAAAGTATTTTTTCACCTAATATTACGTTTTTAAAATGTCTGTCTGCGTGTGATGGACTAGCTTCCGGTCTACCTAGCTTTGCCGCCCCTCTCGGGGCCTCAGTTTCCCCATCAGGAATTGAGAAGCCCCAGCCCCCGGGCCCCGGAGCCACACTGCGGCACAGCACGCGGACAGACCCCCTGGGCCTGATCCCCGCCAGCCGTCCGCCCCTCGCCTTCCTGAGCGGCCCTCTTCCTTGCCTGTCAGCGTCGCGCCCCCACGCCCCGATTACCCACTGCAGCGCCCAAGCGCAGCCCACACTGCCCCATACTCCTTTTTTTAACATGAGGTATAATTTACACAAACAAAATGCACCTTTTTTTGTACACCGTTTTATGAGCTCTGACAAATGAAGAATCATGTGACTAATATATCCATAATCAATATATAGACATTTCCATCACCCTCCAAATTCCCTCATGACCCTTTGTAGTCAACCTCTGGCCTTGCCTCCAGTCCCTGGTGACCAATGATCAGTTTTCTGCCCCTACAGTTTTCATTTTTCCAGAAAAACATATAACTAGAATCATACAACATGGAGCCTTTTGGGTCTGGATGCTTGTACTTAACATAATGCTTTAGAGATTCATCCATGCTGGAGCCTGTATTCATAATGTGTTCCTATTTACTGCTGAGTAGTCTTCCATTATATGGACGTACCATAGTTTATCCATTCACCAATTAAAGGATATTTGCATTGCTTCCAATTTGGGGTAATTATGAATAAAATCATTATAATCATTTACATACAGGTTTTTGTATGAATATGTTATCATTTCACCTCAGAGTGAGATTACTAGATCATATGATAAGTGTATGTTTAACTTTATAAGAAACTGCTTTCCAAACTGTTTCCAAATTGGTTATACTATTTTGCTTTTGCACAATATTTTCTTTTAATGGTGGCCTTTTTGTCTTACTATTATTCTACTCATCTCCTTCACTCTACTGATTCATACTTATACTTTAGATTTTAGCTTGGCAATTGCTTTCTTTGGGCAAGTCTTTGCTGATCCCAGGTCTAGATTGTTGTATCTCCTGTGTTCTGTCATATTATTTTATATCTCCTCAATTCATGCATAATTTAAAAGACTGTAAAAATAAGGCTATTTCTGTCTCACTTTGAGCTGAGCTTGCAAGATCACAGATGACAACGACTCCAGCATGCAAAGGGATGTGTTACACTACCTTAGTAGAATTTAAGGAGAATTCCTTGGTGGTCCAGTAGTTAGGACTTGGCGCTTTCACTGCTGTGGCCCGGATTCAATGCCTGGTTGGGGAACTAAGATCCTGCAAGCTGTGAGGCGTGGTCAAAAAAAAAAAAAAAAAAAAAATTTATGAAGAAGGTAGCCCCTATCTATTTTTTCAACAACTGTGGCTTAGCATTTATTCAAGGACATATAAGAGAATGGAGGTTAGAAGTCTGGGGGAGAAAATTTCCTTGGAAAAGCAATTTGGAGTAAGGCTACATACTCTGTTCTTCACAGGGCAAGGAAAGGGTACTTCCATTTCCCTTCAAGACAAGTGAGAGGAGACTCCAGAAGACCACTTGAAAAGCTTGATCTTTGTTCCCTAGTGTCTGTGGGAGCACAGCAACTGGTGCCAAAGCTTTTCCTGGAAAGGCCTACAATTGAACGATTTTTGACTACATAGCTACTGTGATGGTGGAAAAACAAGAGGTGACTCCATTGGGAAAGTCATGGATAACTAGAATTTTCAGGGCAATGTATTTTATTTCTTGTGGACCAATTGGGTGCTAAATAAAAGATAGCCTTCCTGTACCCATTATAAAAAAGATTGACATGAGTACTGCATAGAAGGGTAATGAGACCTCCAACAGAGCATGTGTCAAGTAGATTCTTTAGTGGAGACATTGTCCACAGTAAGGGAAGGAAAGGTGTAGAATCCCTAATGATGAGGCTCACCCACAAATGCACTCCAAGGGAGCTCAAATGCAGATTATGGCTACACCAGTAGTGCAGGACCTTTCCTCCCATTTGCCTTATTATCCTCAGATAAACACTATCAACTAAAAGAGACAGTGATACCTAGTGAAGGGGAGGAGTATAAATTCCAGGGGAGAGGGGATTAGAGGAGAGAAAATAAAAAAATAATAATTTATTCATCCCATATATCTTGATATTCAGCTTGTGGTCAGTTATTTACTACTATGACTGATGATGCAAACAAATATTTTGATATATAGGTATCCCCTGCTTTTCTAAAGTTCACTTTAGCCACTTTGCTTTTAAGAAAGACCTGTATTAGTACCTGCTTTTGCTAACCAAAAGAAATCTGAAGAGGATTTTTGCTTTTATGAAAAAGGCAAAAATAGATAATAGCGTTTAGACTTTGTTTTGCAGGGAGCTGTTACAGAAGCATCACACACACAGAGCAGCATGAGTGGCACCGCCAAGCTCCTTCCCAGGGAACCACACTCAGAGTCTCAGCATCGAGCCTCCATAGTTTTGAACTGTGTCTGTGAGCATCTGTGCTTTGTCTCAATTTATTTTGTGCATGCATTAGCAAGATGTGTCCTAAGGAAATTGCTTCTTCACTTTATGCCGTTTCAGTGTATGAAAGATTTCATAGGACATTCTACTTTCAGATAGCGGGGGGAGAACCTGTATAAATCTTTGTCCCCATTTCCTATCGTTTTCTTAGGCAACATTCCTAGATACAGAATAATTGGAACTCAAAGACCTAGCAGTTTTGAGACTTTTGAAACATAATTTTAAAATTACAGTCTGGAAAGTTTTATGGTTTACCTTCTCACTAGTGATTTATAACGGTATATACCTTGCTATACCCTTACCAACAAAATGAATTTTAAGAATAATCTACTAAATTGATAAATGCAAAGAGAAATATCATTCTTGTTTTAATTTCAACCATTCACAGGATTAAATTTTATTGTATGTTTATTTTCACTTATATTTTCTCTGGATGATTGTTGGTTAATATCTGTTAACATAATTTCTATTCAGAAGACCGTATTTTAACCTAGATGAGATGAATTAAGGCAAGGAATGTACTTCTTGATCCTTCTAGGCTTCCTGATGTCCTGAGGATTTATTTCTGAGAAAAAAAATGCATTTCGAAACACAAACAATTGTGTTATCCTATCAATCTTTCTTTAATGCATATTTCCCTTCCTTGCTGGTCCAGAAAATCAATCCAACCAATTGATGTGTTCGGGAATGGAAAAAAAAAATGATGCTTCTGTATGGTAGCCCTTCCTGTCACTTGGAAATGCATCTTAAATGTTTCAAGGAATATTATTAGCATGAGTATGTGAATGGACATCCCCAGAGAGTGAGGGGAGGAGGAAGGAAGAAGAATGTGGATATTCAAGTGGGTCCTGTTGGGGGTTGAGGATGTACAGGATGAAGCTGTTATTTCAATGCTTCTCTTATTCTACTGCAATCATGGCATTCAGGGAGCAGAAAAAGAGGAAAGCAAAGCCAACTTTTCATTTCAGACATAATATGTTTTCTGAGATGGCTAATGAAAGTGTACTGTAAGAAATTACAATTCCCTTGAATTTGATTGAAAAAATAGGAAATGAAATGGGGTTTTTTTTGGTGGGATCTAGAAAGTGGGGTGAGAAATAAGAAGGGGTACACTTCCCAGCAATCGTTTCTTCTTTATAGGGTCCTGGTCAAATACTTCAATGCAACAAACTTGGTCTCAGACAAGAGAGACATTGAGTCAAGAAGAAAATACAAATAGTAAAAGCCACATTTATCCAGTACTAACTATGTCTCAGACACTGCTAAAAACTTGCTTCACACACTTGTGTCTTATTTAATCCTAAATCAAGCTGTGAGGTTAGTGTGATTATTATGCTAGGTTTACAGAAGAGGAAACTGAAGCTTAGAGATGGTGAGTTACTTACCCAAAATCACACAAGTAATAAATGGCAGGACTGGGATTGATATTGAGAACATTTAAAACTCCAGAGCCCATGGTTCTAAACCCTGGGCACACTGTTCCAGCCTGGGTCCCATCAGGCTATGGTAGCCTCGCATTGCCTTTGTCCTTTCCAAACACTCCAAACCTGCCCCCAACCCCACCTTTGCGGGACTATTTTGTATTTGTTAATAATTTTCATCAGGGATAGCTACATAATTTGAGGGGCCAGTGTAAAATGAAAATGCAGGGTGCCAGTTGGGGTTGGAGGGGTCAACTTATTCTTTCCATGGGGGTGCCACCTCAAACCAAAGCAGATGGATGACTACCAAGAGATTACAACTTCCGCATCAGGAGGTACTAGGTATCTGGAAATACGATGAGGAAGAGGTCCCTGCCAAGTTACCTGCTGAATGAACCATGGCACTGTCACATAAGTTTGGGGATGACTGCCTTCTTGCTTTGCCCAGAGATATCACATGATGCATACACAAACTCAACCCTCCTGCAACCATACCCAGGCCCTTGCCAGGGGCAGAGATACAGTCCTCCTCATCCCCCAACCAAAGTGGCCAAGTCACCAACTTGGGAGGATGGAAGGAGTAGTAGTGGGATGAGAACACGGAGGGGGAGGCTGTGATGACCGCAAGGCACCAGGCAGCAGGGAATGGGTTACTGAGGCCCTGTCCCAGAACGGCAGTGGGAAACAGGACTGTATATAAGCTAAGCCTCCAAGTCCCCAGTGCATCCTCCATTGTCCTATTAGAGTTCACTCACAAAACATAAATCCAAAGAAACAATTATTAAGTATTTCAAGGTGGCAATTGCGAAGAGTAAAATTCTAAGCATAGGATCCTTCTGAGCATTGGGCTCTTTTGTGTGAAGGCTCCTGTGTGATTGCAATGCATGGTTGCTCACTTTTATGAAGTTGGTCCTGTTTTTTATTCTCTGAGTTTAGTAAAAGAGGGAGTGAAAAAGGGGGCTTTGTTTAAAGAGACTGTATACTGATCTTGTAGAGATTTGTTGTTTTGGTGGCAATATAGTATAATGGTTAAAAGTCTGAGTTTAGATATGCTCAGACATGGATTTGAGTCCCAACTCTTCATACCAGATGATTTGAGAAAAGATTTTAATCTCTCCAAATCTGTGTCTTCCATTGTAAAAATGGATTAAAGCACATGTCAAAATTTTGAGTAGGTTAAAAATATAATGTTTATAAAAGATTCAACATAGCTCCTGACACATACCACTGCAGTTAATAAATGTTTGCAATTATTATTACTGATATCTATGATACATTTGAATTTGGAAATTTAAGTAAAATATTAGTAAAAATGCTGTCTCCTGGCTAGTCTTACCATAGTCTTATGGTCTTACCACAGAGGCACATCTAAAAATCTTGAGAAATTTAATCATCACACTAATAAAAAGCACTGAGCAGTGACTAAGTACCAGGCCCTCCCTAAGTAAACTTGTTTATCCTATTCCATTCCCATAACAACTTTTTAAGTAAATATTGACAAGTCATTTTATAGATGAAGAAACTGAAGGTGAGGAAAGTTTAACAAACACCCAAAATTTCATAGCCGATGAGAGAGCTAAGATCCAACTTTCAGTCTGTCTGACTACAAAGTCTGTGTTCTTAACCCCTAGGTCAGACTGTTGAGATGAGTGATTCTCAACCCTGGCTGCTCACTTGAAATGTTTAAAAGAGTGCTGATGCTGGACCCAACCTAGATTATTTTAATCAGAATATTGAGAAATGAGGACCAGAGATAACCAAAAACATATTAATGTGTTTCCGGTGATTCTCTTGTGTTGTTAAGGTTAGGAACCAACTGGTCTATATGTTATAATGCACCCAGAAAGCTCTTACTTTTAATATATTTTAATTTTTTAAAAAATTTATTTATTTTTGGCTGTGTTAGGTCTTCATTGCTGTGCACAGGCTTTCTCTAGTTGTGGTGCGCGGGCTTCTCATTGTGATGGCTTCTCTTGCTGTGGAGCACGGGCTCTAGGTGCGCGGGGTTCAGTAGTGTGGCTCATTGGCATCTTCACATGACAGATAAAGAAACTATAATTCAGTAAGGGCAAGTAAATTTCCCAAGGCCAGAGAAGTAGATAAGTGAATTACAGATCTGGTATTCAAATCCAGGTTTATCTGGTTTTAAAAGAATGCATTGCAACTACACTGTTGGTGGGAATGTAAGTTGGTGCAGCCACTATGGAAAACAGTATGAAGGTTCCTCAAAAAACTAAAAATAGAGTTTCTATATGATCCAGCAATCCCACTCCTGGGCAAATATCCAGACAAAAATATAATTTAAAAAGACACATGCACCCCTATATTCACAATATCCTAGACAAGGAAACAACCTAAATGCTCATCCAAAGATGAATAGATAAAGAAGATGTGGTACATATATACAATGGAATACTACTCAGCCATAAAAAAGAATGAAATAATGTCATTTGCTGCAACATGGACAGACCTAGAGATTATCATACTAAGTGAAGTAAGACAGACAGAGAAAGACAAGTACCATATGATATCACTTATATGTGGAATCTAAAGTATGACACAAATGAACTTTTCTGAAACAGAAACAGACTCACAGATGTAGAGAAGAGACTTATGGTTGCCAAGGGGGAGTGGGGGTGGGAGAGGGATGGAGTGGGAATTTGCGGTTAGCAGTTGCAAACTATTATATACAGGATGGATAAACAACAAGGTCCTACTGTATAGCACAGGGAACTATATTCAATATTCTGTGATAAACCATAATGGAAAAGAATATTAAAAAAAGAATGTATATATATGTATAACTGAATCACTTTGCTGTATAGCAGAAATTAACACAACATTGTAAATCAACTATATTTCAATTAAAAAAATAAAAGAACAGGTTGAACCAAGGTATAGTTTGCTACTGCTAAAAGGAAAAAAAAAAAACACAAATAGAAAGTAAAAAGCAACAACAAGCACTCTATTTCAACTCAGAGTGGTATTGGCAGCAGGCGGCAAGTTTAAACATGCATCTGATGATCAAATGGCTCTTGCTATGGGAAACCAGATCCTAGGAGCCTAACATGGTATGACAGTTTGGTCCCTAACCTAAAAGACTTCAAAGTCATGCAGCTGCAACTTCTTGATCAGATTGACAGTAATAGTTTTCATGATTTTCTGTTCTTTACCATTGTTAGGGACCTCTGGAATCTCATGAACTCTAATGCAGTTCATATTTATGTATCATGTGGTATTATAATATAATCATCCCCATCACTGTGTTTCTCACAATATTTAAGTCAAGGGTTGCTCTTGACTCAGTGATTAGGGAAGATTAAAATATTGGCATACCCACTAGATTACTTCCTTTTCAGCTCAAGTCATGGGCTGATATCTGTAGTACCAAGGGTTTATTTTACTTAGCCTCACTGGGACTTCTGAGCTTTCTTTGGAGAATCACTGGAAACACTTCCTCCATGCCTCACTGTAATTAATTCTGTGTGAGACTTCAGAGGCATGTGCAAATGTCCAGAGGAAGAAGGCTATCTTCTCACTGTTCCACCCAGGAAATGTCAGGGAGGCATGTAATTCCTTTGAAGACCGGAAGAGAAGCAGGTAAGAGTAGTTCAAGCATCCCTGATTCCTGTGAAGTTTGGGGGGTCGGGGTTTGAAGAGAGTGGGAAATAAGCTCCCTTTCCTCCTCTCCATAATTCTTCTCTTTAAAAAATTCTTAATGGGATTTTGGAAGAGGTGATGGAGTAGAAAAACAAAACCTCTCACTTAGTAAGCAGAAAATCTGTTCAGTAAATGCTAAGGATAAATTATCTTTAAATATTTTGTAACCATATTTTATGCCATGGGAATATTCCCTTACTATATTTACCATTCTCTTGTCCATCTTCATTTGTTCAGATCTATAATTCTCATTCTACCTGTGATATTCTTGAAGGAGCCATAATAAAATGCAATTATTATAATTTAATTGGGTACCACCATGTAGGACCTTTCCTTCAGTAGCTCCTCCAACCTCTTCCCACTCTTGTAGTGGCCAGAAGGACTTAAACACATCTGCTAAAATGCTTAACTTTCAATCTCAGAAAGATACCTGAATGATGAAGAATCTAGTTCGACCAAAAAACTAATGAGCAATAAAAAATCTACTTTCTATGGTATATTAAGGGAGGTGTGATGGCACTTCTCATCAAACAAATAATTTTACAGAGTAATTGAATCATAGTTTTCTCCATTTAAAATATATTTTGAAGATAGCTATTCTCAGTGGTATCCAGCATTAGCGGGTAGGCAATTTACAGGAGATAAATTTCCCACTTTTGGATGCTGTAGTGTAGTAAATTGGTGAAGGCCTTTTGAAATTACTGAGCTCATCACATGCACAAATGCACTGAATGCTATTTATATGTCTTTGTAGCTTGCAAATTTAATGAGGCTGAGATCTGAAGAACAAAAATATTTCCACTACAAAAATGAAAAAAAATTTGGAATGAAATCTAGGTTCATTGCATGTCTAAGATCCCAAGACCCAAACAAAATTTTTCTTCCGCAATATCACATGGAGTGAAAATGAGTCAAATGTTTATTAGAATCTTTGTTTAAAAGACATCAAAGGGATGCTGACAATCTTATCATTTCACTCCCTTCCCTATCATCTATATAGACATAATATGCTCTACTTTCAGGAAACCTGGAGCATCTTATAAATTGTTGGTACTATTCATGGAATGTGGATCATGTAATTATTGGCCCCAGATGTATAAACTATGCATTAAGTGTCACTTGAATGGAAAATTATTTGAGGAAAGTACACCATGATTCACTTCTAATGAATGCTTTCATACATCTCTGCGAAGGTATTCACCCAAAGAAGTTCTCGTAGAAGCAGGCCAAGAAACTATTCTTTCCTGTGATGTTTTATCTAGAAATTTTTAAAGTCAAATAATTCACTAACACTAAGAAATTTCCTTTTATTTTTAAGTAGCACACATAGAAATTTCCTGTGCCGGTTAAATCTTACCAGATAGCCAACTAAAATATTTTCCAACCCACAAAAGGATATTCCACAAAAGACAATGAGAACACTTGATAAAGATATAAAAGCATAAACTACGTGCTTTGTTATTTAACCCACCTCAAGCTGCTAATGCGTACCATATCTCCTTTTAGAAAGTGAGTGCCAACCGATAGTTACTCAAAAGTAAACTTTCAGACTCTGATTCATTGTTTTCATGGTTCAAGGTTATAGTATTTTCTGATTAAAGACAAACTATGGATTTGTATATAATGAAGATTGAAAAACAGTCAAACAAAAATAACCTGTACCTCCTTGATTCCTAGTATTCAGGACTCAGCTCAGTGTTATTGGTTGATAGTTACATAATATTATCAAGGAGAGATTTTTGTGCTGTGCCAGATTGCAGAGGCCCTTCTCTGCTAATAAGAGAAGTGAGGACTAATCCAAAAGACAAAGAGCCAGTAGTAACTATTGACCAAAGGGTGTTGTGGCTTCCCTGGTGGCGCAGTGGTTGAGAGTCTGCCTGCCGATGCAGGGGACGAGGGTTCGAGCCCTGGTCTGGGAGGATCCCACATGCCGCGGAGCAGCTGGGCCCGTGGGCCACAATTGCTGAGCCTGCGCGTCTGGAGCCTGTGCTCCGCAACAAGAGAGGCCGCGACGGTGAGAGGCCCGCGCACCGCGATGAGGAGGGGCCCCCGCTTGCCGCAACTGGAGAAAGCCCTCACACAGAGACGAGGACCCAGCACAGCCATAAATAAATAAATAAATAAATTAAAAAACAAAAAAAAGGGTGTTGTGATCAGCATTGTGTTAAGGAACAAAAACTTGTGACAACTTTTTGTCATTTGAAAAATGGAATGGCACCCAGAGCATTTGGTTATAATTTCAGTTTTTCAAGTGAGTGGTGATGAGGGACTGGATTTAACACAATGGCATTTGGGATAGACAGGGGAAAATGGATCTAAAAAATCTCTAGTTATAGCTGACACTCTATATACTGCTTAAATGGGGAGAAGGGATTATAGAAGAGGCAAACCTCAAAAATGACATCAAATGCCCTAGTTCAGGGGGCTGAATCAATGATTTTTAGAGAGCAAGGGAGGTAGAGAACAATTAGAAGAAGAGAAGTTCTATTGCAGAGGTGCCCAATTTCAGATGCCTATAATTAAAGGTGGTTGCACCAGACAACTGGAACTCTGACGTGTATAAAGCCATGTCTGTAATATAGGAAGAGGCACTATTTCCTTCCCTTTTCCTTGGGAAGTTGATGGGACAATTTCAGAGGATCAATCAAATACCCCTGAAGAGGGTGACCCTCTGGCTGCAGTTGCACTATAGATGCCTAAGCATCTTTATTATTGTTTCCGACTAGTTCAGGGCCCTTCATTCAGGTCTACCTTGCCCTGTCCTTCCTCTGAATTTTAAAAAGTAGGGAATGTCCCTGATCATATTTCCTCAATCAATATTTCCGGACAGGTATGTCTTAGCAGTAGAAACCAGAGAAAGATTTGAGTATCTTATTACCTTGAATCCTAAAAACCCAGCCACTTACTTTTATACCATTACTGTCATAGTCTGGGAATTTTAAATGCTTTAATTCCAGTGTGGTTGAGTGGAAAGAGTACTGAATTAGTACTGAACTATTTTTGTTCTCAGCAGTTGTACTAATAAACTGTACTATTAAAATTGTGTTTTAGTGTTTTCTTTCACCCCTCAACATGTACTTGAACTGCTAGGCCCATAACTTTCTTTACCTTCGTTAAATCTCACAACAGTATTGGTATCTAGCAATTTTTCTATCTGTGTTTTCTCTGCTTAATTGTCTATTTGCAGAATACTAGATAAAATCTAAGGTAGCTTCTAGCTCTAATGTCATGAATCCACAACATACAAAGCTATAGAAGGGAATGTTTCATGGGAAAGACAAACTAATTATATAGACATTTTTATTAAGGAAAGTGACTGTGTTTGTGGTTCGTGGGATGGAAAATGTGAATGTTACTCATCAGCCTTGGGACAAGAATTATCACGGGGCTTCATTTCTGGCAGTCTTTACTGTTGGAGGTGAGATTTTAGAAAACCTTTGAAAAAGAGGAGAGAAGGTACACTTAAAGCAAAAGGTTATTCCAAGAATAATGAATGGCATGAGTGAGACTATAAGTGAGAAAAGCATCACAGGGGAAAGGGTAGGAGGTGAGAGTGTAGAGAGGGCGGTGGGTTCTTGGCTCCTCCACACCTTCTGCATGACAATCTAAAAAACCAGAAGAGTGGGGGATGGGAAGGGAATGTGGGCAATTCCATAGGCAATCTAGGGAAGCCCTTGAGTTTGATCCTTAGAGTCTGGGCAAAGAAGCACAAACTTTATGGTCTTCACTAAGGATAAGGGAATAGGTAGGTTCTAAAAGCAGAACGTTGGACCCATGATTTGGTTGGCTATCCAGGAGGGAGGAGCAGTTATAGGAAATATATGAAGTCTAAGCATTAGGACACACTCACAGACTCACATACAGAAAACATGAAGTAGGCTTCTCCCTCTTAAAGGCCTGGGTTGCCATAGGATACTGGGGAAAGGAGCTCAGCTGTAAGAAAGGAATATTCTTTTGACAATGGGATAAAACTGGGTTAAAAATAAGTAGGCTATACGTAGCAGCTTTGGGCCAGAAAAACAATTTTGGTCAAGTCCTTTAGTTTCTAAAGCCAAGTCTCCTAAACCCAGGAGTCTGTTAGAAATGCAAAATCTGAGGCCTCACTCCAGACCTACTGATCTAAATATCTGCTTTGAGAAATACAGTGCTCAGCTTCCTTATTTTTAGTTTTCTCATCTTTAAAACAGGGAGAATGGTTATTTTATAAGGATGTTGTCAAGATTAAATAAAATAACATTCCCAAAGTGTTTAGTACATACACTAAACACTTTGTCATAGTGCATACAAATAACTGGAAGTTAATGTGTTAATATTAGTAATAGTAGTATATATTATGGAATTATTTTTAAAAACTAAAATGTATGTTGAAAAGACTAGCTAAATCCCACTTCAGAGCTGGGCATTTTAATTTCTAATCCATAAAAAGAACTTGACCTTGCAAGCTACTGGTTGTCTGCAGTCAGACCTACTTTCAATAGAAAATGACCAGATAAATGGATTTATTTTGAATGGTGCCTAAATTGGCTGAATTTTGCTGAGAGATTATTATTATATGAGGTTTCTGAATCATTTTCAGTATCAGTGACTAAGAAGGGGAATTGTGAGCAAAGAAACCAATTGTCAGATTAACACAGTACTAATATGCAATGCAAATATTTTGCTACTGAAATAAAAGTGCAGACCTGCCCTTAATTACTCAAACCATCTCTCCCTGGGACATAAAAGGGTTTGTTTTGTCTCTTAGCTTTAATTTATTCCAACTATCCTTGATCAGGTTTGCAAATGGGTTCAAAAGCCCTTTAGGCCTGACAATGTTTTAATTCAACCTCCAAATTGTCTTTACTCTTCCAGCTACGTTTTATAGAATTGCTGCACTCTCTGTCCCCAGTCCACTGTCATGTCTGCTTTAAATAGAGACAAAACAATTATTTAAACATCACAACCTCTATACTAGACCATATCTCCAAAGAGAACCATGATTCTGATGCCCTCACACAGGAAAACAGGGCTGACATAATGATAATAATGATGATGATGATGGTGATGGTGATGGTGATCATGATGATCACTACGGTAATAATAACCTCCAACAGCTATGGAATGTTTAACTCCATCTTCTGGTTTGAAATACCATCTTTTTTGGTACACCCCTAATTTTATCTTTAGTGGGAAACTGCTCCATTGAGCTTCAGAGACATGTATCCAACTGCCTACTCAACAACCCTAACTTGGATGGCTATGGGGCATCTACAACCTAACCTGCCCAAAGAACTGGTTTCCTGTAAAATACTGGTCCTCCTATGGTCACTCCATCTTCATAAATGGAACCTACATTCTAAGCACAATTAGAATGCTTTTTTTCCCCCACATCTCATCTTATTTGTCAGCAAACCCTGCTATCTCCATCAGTCTGAAATTAGCAACCATGTTCTTTCCCACTATGCAATTCTGCTTTGCAGGAGGAATTATTACTGACATCTTTCATGCTTTATATCAAAATAGTTTTCTAATTTTGATATGTATGAAACCTTCTGAAGAATCATAGTGTCTACTAGTCACAATTCATAAAACGAAAAATGTAATATAGAATGTATAGTCAGCAACTAATGATAGGACAAAGAGATGAAATTCATAACAATTTAGGCTTCAAAAATTGACTTTAAGCCCAAATGATGTCTGTGTGTGTGATCATGTTTAATAGTAGGAAAAAAGCATAGAAGTATACGGGAATTCAACAACAGCTTCCAATGACAAGCATTTATTAAATACTTAATACTGGAGGATGTCTGGTACTATGCATTAAGTGAACGGAAATACAAAGGTGAATAAGAAAATGTCTACATCCTCAAGGAACTCTTATTCTAGGAAGAGAGTCAGGAAAATGGTTTCAATAATCATAGACTCAATTGTCCAAACTTACTGTAATAATTCAGAACACTATTCACCTGGTGGGAGCAACCCAATTGGATAAGGAAATAAATAAAAATTATATGGTAACTTAGCAAATCCAAACTCCATAAGTAATGCCAAACATCACAGGGCTTATGATTTATCAAATCCCATAGCTATTCATATTTAAAAAGAAAACAATGAAGAACAGACCCTTGTAAATGGCCAAGGAATCTTTTTTTTTTTTTTTTTTTTTAATCTCCACATATTGGATGTAACTATGCTGTGATACAAAATGACTCCTCATGGTGAAAGGGTTTCCAGAACTGAGGTTAAAGTCTCTATTAGGTTTATTTCCCAAGAGTGTCTGTGTATTTGGGTGATCCATCCTTTAAAGACATGAACATTGCATTGGGTCATTCCAGTATATCAAGTAAGCTACTGAGTGATATAGTGCTGGGAGCACTAAACTCCTCGTGAGCTTTAATTCAAGAATGACATAGAAAAGATGGAGCACCAGAACACAAGCCAAGCTTTGGAAGCTTTTCTCATATACTCAGTTGTGTTTTAAAATACATTTTTTATTATCACTGACAAGAAAATGATTCTACTAAAATGCAATCATCATGGAAACTAAACACAGCCCTAACCCAAAGCCACTGTTTACATTAAAGAACTGTTTATCCATCAAATGCTTTTGAGGGTCTACTATGCCTTAGACACTCTGACAGAAAGAAGAAATACAAAGAGGAAAAAACTTGGTCTCCAAAAGTGAATAGATTAGTGACAAACACTCTCTTGAACAATCAATTAACATATAAAATACTTACTTGGATGAGTGTGGGTACAAAGTATTATAGATGAGAGTCTGCCTCAAAGATACAGTGAAGCTGAGTTTGAAACGTGGAAAACAGTTAAGCTAGCAGGCAAGTGATAGAGTGGGTGATTTAGAAAAAGAGAGCAGAATTTTTAAAGGTATAGGTATTAGAAAATTTGCTGAGAAGGCAACTTCTCTGTTTCTTAACATCTGGCATTCCTTTTTAACTGTTGCTTAAACATGATATTTAGCAGAATTTTCAGCCACTGGACAGTCAGAATGATCTGTCATGGTAAACAGAATGGGATGGGTTCTTAGTCCCTATGTTAGACAAGGCTACAGTCTAAGTAGTAATATTTATTTTTCTATTATAGGTATTATTAGAGGCAATCTTTCTTAGAAATATAATTTTCATTATTTTTGTGGATTGTTCAATCTAAAAGACATAAAAGAATAATTCAGATGCAAATAAAATCTCTTAGTAAATTATGTACATTCTATTAATTGATTTTTCATTTATTTATTAAGACCACAGACATCTACTGAGAGGTTACCAGATACCCACCACGGTGCTAGACTCTGAAGACACAGAAACAGATAACATACAGCCTCAGCCTTCAAGACTCGAAGTCTAGTGGGATATTCAGATACGTTTAAACAGATGCTTATAAAATAGTGTGATCAATGTAAGAATAGAAGCAAATGGGTAACAGAAGCATGAACAAGGGTGATCTAACAAGAGTGGATCAAAATGGGGGAAACTAGTAAAATGTGACCTAGCTTTTGAATAATGAGAAATTTGTTCTAGGTTATGTTCTAGGTTAATCATAAAGGAGGTGTAAAGTATCACGGATTGTTACGGAAGTTCCATATAAAATTTGCTGTGCAGGAAGCCTGCTATAACCCAAGATGTAGGTAATGACTTAAAATGTATTTACACTTTCAATGTTTTGTGTTCCTTTTGCCTTCATTCTCAGCCAAATAGCATGATTGCATTGCAGGCTGCTTTATATGGCTCTGGGCTCTTTAACATGCAATAAAGAAACAGTGTTTTTTGATACAGTGGAGCAGCTGCTGTTAAGAACACGACTAACAAATGAGTCAAAACGTGCTGCTGAGGGTTAGTTAATGCATTATATCAGTGTTAATTAAAGTATTATTAAAAGGCTGACTGTTGCCTCTCATATTCCTAGAATTTATACACACACTTCATTAATCTTTGCCCTCCCTGGGGGGTAAGTCACTGCACCTGTTCATCTTCATAAGCAGAAGTACTGCCTGCCAGATAGCTGGTGTGCAGCTCAAGACAAGCAGGGCAGATCAAAGAGAAAACACCCCAGCGTTTGATAGGGGTTTTACTTTCGCCTCATTTTGGTGACAACACCCGGGTCTTTTCTTATTGCTTATCTGAGTAGACTTGTAAGATATACTCATTAAATTCCTTCTATCAATGATGTCTACATCAATATCAAACACTCATTTTGTGTCACAGGCATACTCTCCAAGATGCAGAAGTTAAAATATATGACAAGAGTGCAAGTACTTGGAGAATATCTCTATTTTACACCGTGAAACTATGGCTGAGCAGAGAAGATAATGAAAAAGAGAAGTAAAATATTGATAGGGCAGGCAAAGCACAGGATCACATGCAAAGGATTATCTGGAGACATGAGAAATAGAATCTCTCTAGATATGTTTGAAGATAAGATTTTAGAGCTGTACGGGGCAAAAGAAATAAAAATAGCAATAATAGAAGCTATCATTTATGGAAAACCTACTCCATCAGGTGCTATGTTTTGAACTTTGGATATTTTATTTCACTTAACCTCTATTGGCATTCATTGGAGGTCAAAATTATTCCCAGTTTATAGTAGAAGACGTTCAGGCTCCAGTGATTAAGTGACTTGCCCACTGTCCCACAGGTAGAAAGAGGCAGAGTTGGATTCAAATGTTGATGGATCTACCTCTATCCACTGCACTCTTAGCCACTATCTTGACTTGTTTATATATTTGGTAGCAACCAGCTGCCAGCAATATTGCACCTATGACTTCCAGTCAAGACAACTGACTGGGCTTTCAGGAATTGTAAACATCAATCATAGATATTATGCTTCTTTTATGACTGGTTTGTTAAAAAGTTATTGCTAGAAGAATGGATTTCAAGGTAAATTGGGGGGCTAAGGGATGATTGCTTGTCCATCAGGAAGAGTTTACAGGAAAAATATTTGAGCTCCCAAAACTCTAGAATCTCGTCTTCAACTTTGTAGGACCAGACCCTCAACTCTGTCATATCTGTTCAAAAGTGATGTCTTCTGAAGTCAGAGGGACTTGTGAAATTAAACCAGTAAGAGACAACTATGCCCATTTAATAGTGTCTAATATTAAATACAACTGTGTAGCTCATTTCAGCTGAGCAACATGTTCTTGTCCTGTAGGATGCTATACAGGAAGACAAATTATAATCAGAAGGCTGCTTAGTGAGCATGGAATCAGAGCAAAAGGGGTTGAATAAACATATCTATCTCCTCTACAACATATACCTTCCAATTAGACTAGATTACAAATGATTAAGGCATAAGACCACTCTTAGATCAATGAGAAACACACTGATAAAAATCTTGCTTTTAGCCTCTTCTTTCCTCTGGGCTCTATATAGGTCACTCCATCCTTTTGAAAAGTTGTAGCTTACAGAAACACACTCAAATTCCAATGATATATTTCTGAAGTTACATTCTAGTTATTAGAATTGGACTCAAATGGCTGCACACTTTCAAAGTATTGTTAAGTGTGTTTCTTCCACAGATATCAAACTCCATTTGTTTCTGGATGATTTTTTTTTTTAAATTATTCTTTGTAGGTGACCCTAATGTTGTTTACAACTCATGTACTTCCGAACATGTTAAGAAAAATGGCCACTATGTGTGCCACTGTTACATGAGGTGATGGGAGTGCACACTGAGTCCTTCCATAGGCTCCTGATTGGTTTGCATGAATCCTCTCTTGCTATTCTGGCACCACTTTCTACACTGGAGCCAGAGTAATTTCCCCAAAATAGTAATTCAAACACATCAATTTTCTGCTATATTTTCTGAAATAGATAGCCTCCCATTACGCTTATAATAATCTCAAAATCCATAATATGAGCTAAAGGCCCTGTAGTATTTTGTCCCTACCAGCCTTGTCTCTCACCAAGGTCCCTTTCTTTTTGTGGTCCAACCACACTGGTTGTCTCTCAATCACTTGAATGTACCAATGTATTTCCTACCAGAAAGTCTTTTTACATGCAGTTTACCTTACCTAAGATGGCCTTTCCCCCATTTTGTCCATTCAGTTCCTACTTAATTTTTATATTTAGATAAAATTTTATTCCTTAGAGAAACACTTATCTGAGCTCATGATCTAGGTCAAGTTCCCCTATCATATACTCTTATATTACTAGCAAACTCTCTTTCATATATCTGCTCAAAATTTTAATTTGTACTTATTCATAGAATTATTTGATCAATATCTATTTCTCCCATAACATTCTAAACTATACAAGGGCTCTATTTGATAAGCAGCATGTGACAAGCACAGTTATTAATGCATAGCAAGTGTTCCCAAACATTTATTGAGTAAATTAATGCAAGCCATGGTAATTTTCTGTATCTCAATGAGATTTTTTTTTTGAAATTGAAAATTTTAAATTATTATATTATTATAAAGTGACTTTATACTTATTGTAAAAATTTCACCAATACAGAAAGAAATATGGGAGAGAATAAAAATCTGACAAAATTCCTGCATCTCTCCCAAGAAATGACACCTATTTCCATTTAGAGGAATATCCTCTAGGCGTTCTCTCTGTGACATGTTTGTATGTGTGTGGTTTTTACATGAATGAGACCATGTTATTTGGGAAGTCTCTTTTACCATTTAATATGATGTAGAGACCTTTTAATACCAATACATATAAGTCAATTTATATTTTTGATACCCATCTGGAATTCCATTGGATGGATGTATTAAAATTTGTTTTACTTGTTATATCCTTTTAATTACTGGGTAGATTTCTTAAAGCCTAAATGTTTGGAGTCTTTGTGTTAGCAACTGACAAAAACACTGATAAAGCCCTGATTTTGAAAACAGAATACTTAAGATTAAAGTGTACTAGGCCATGGGACTTTAGGTTTCATCATAAACTAAACTGTATAAGAGTAACGGGAAACCGAAAATTTTGAAGATAAAGGAGACTGATCAACTGTGACCATGAAAACAATGGAAACTTTCCACTTGAATGGTTTTAGGCCCAGTTTTCTAAGAAAATCTATCTAACTGTGTTCCATTTTATACCTGTTGCCTCTCACTATGAATATTATAACTATCAAAACTTAATTACAGAAAGTTTCAGAAATATTTGCCATGAACCAAACATTTTACATCATTTTCTCATTGTGTTTAGAAGCCTTCTGTAGACTGCCATGGATACCCAAAGTGTGGCAATAAGATAGAGGGTAATGTCATATACTGGGAGGAAGCCAATCAAGAATTATTTCAAAGGACAAAAAAAAAAGTATATTTACCCAGAATTTTGTCATAATGTAAAGTGGCACTTTTGTTGGAAAGTCAAACTGTTAAAGATGGTAGGGTTAACAGCAGTTTCAGCTAGCAAAAGTTGATATAATCCAAGCCAGGCTCTCTTGCCACCTAACTAATTTTTCTAATCATAGCCAACTGGGGATATGGCAAGATGGGATGACCATCAATGTGAAATATTATAAAGAAAATCATTTCTATCTTAAAATTCCAGTTTTAAGATAAAGTCTATCTTAAAATTCCAGTGCCAAGATTAACAACACTGTACTTCCTTACTAAGAGGAAGCTATTCCTCCGTTCAAACTAGGCTTCTTGTACCTCAGACCTGGTTTCACTTGATCAATACTGAATGGAAAGAAAGTGCAGCTGGTCACATCTCTACTCAATAGCCACGACAACCCCTCAAACTTTGTAAGCCTCTGGCTGTTTCTACATGACATCAAGAAAACATTTTGAAAGTGAGCATTTCAAACGCTTGAGGGAAATGGTGCTTTTGTCAGGCCAGAGTTCAACAGCAGTGCTATGGAAATTGTGGGCCAGATAATTATTTGTTAGGGGGCTGTTCTGTGCATTGTAGGATGTTTAGCAGTATTCCTGATACCAGTACTGCCCCTCCGATGGTGGCAACCAAAAAATACCTCCAGCCATTGTCAAATGTCCCCTAGAAGGCCAAAATCACCCACCCTTTAGTGAGAAGCATGGTATTATAGTTTTGAAGAATACTACTCAGTGACAAGGGACACGTTTGCATATCACAGAGGGTCTTGATGTCTTCAATTTACCAGTAAGATGAACACAGTCTGGGATTCCAGTTCTCAGTAGACAGTAAATACCTTCACGGTTAGCATCAGGCTATATCCAAGGCTGAAAAAATAGACTGTTTTCTCTGAGAAGTTCGTTGGGATGCCATCTTCCAACACATCTTAACATAGACCATGATTCACTTGCCTGCTTTGTGCCAGGTAGAATTCATGAAAAATAATCTTGAGTTTCAAGCAATTGACACTCAGTCAACGTTTAGAATCATACATGTGTCCCCAGAGACATGCAAACACACGCTTAAATCCTCATATCAGAGATATTTCTAAATCAATTCATCAGCTTCTTTGATTAATTTTTTGTTAGCACTAAAGTATAAAAGCCCTATAACTCCATATTAGCAGAGAAAGTAAGGGAGACTAACACTTCTTGGGCCCCTACTATTTCACATGCTTTAAATATATTAACATATTTAATCTTTATATCAATGCTATTGAATGCCTAGTATTCTTATTTCATTAAAAGATGGAGAAATTGAGACTTAAGTAATTTTGAGTGAATTGACCAAGATGAGACTGTAGGAGATGGCTAAGGTGTGAATCTGTCTTAGGTCTAACTCCAAAGCCAACATTCTCTTTCCACAATATCATGGGTCTATTTTCTTCAAAAAGTTAAAAAAAATCCAAAAACCTTTCTTGAACAGTTCATTTGTGGGGACAAATATTACATAAGATAAAATCAAAATCACTTTTGCTTTTAAAAAATAGTCCTTAAAGGATAAAAAGAACATTTACAGGTCTAAATGATATGATAATGAACACACATTTTAAGAATTGAAATTTAGAACCATTTAAAATAGAAAATGAATTCTTAGCCAAAATATGTGCTCCTGGAAAAGAAAAAAGGAACATGACCAAAAGGCATTGAAACTAAATCACTTCCTGAGCCATAATGAGCTTAGGTTTTTAATCAGACTAATGAGAAAAGATCTGTAATTCGGCAAGGCTCATGAGTCATACCATAAAGTTTCTCCCTACAGTTTCATGGCAGCCCTTGATGTATCATTCATTAGGTACTGGAAAAGTAACATTTTCAAGAACACAATGAACTGCCGACAGACAGGAAAAACAATGAGGAAGCAGCCCCCTGTCCTCCCTTCCAAACTGCCCTTTATTTCTTCAGTCAGTGTGCTCTCATTCTCTCATCTCCAAACTGTGATTACTACCTCTGGTCTATATTAATCTGGTGAATCATTGGTGGGTTTGGAAATTCTGTTCCTTATGACCTATATACTAGAAGTGTGGGGTGGTAGGGAAACTCCTGCTGGGGTGGAGTGGGGTGGAAGCACGATCAATTAACCCTTAATTAGGCACTCTGCCCACTCCTCCCACAGGAGATCAAGAACACAGATTCTTGAAATTCATTGATTTCTCTCTGTATAGTCTGTGCAGAATGGCCTCAAATATTCTAAGCATTCTTTACCAGTATGTGGGGAAAGCACGGGTGTTGGTGGTCTAGATGTGAAAACTTATCACACATGAGCAATTACCTTTTATTTTAAAGACTAAGAAGATGCAACTAGGCCCTGAAGCCAAAAAGTATCTAGAAAATCCAGAAGACCACCCAGAGAGGGAGCAAGTAGGTTTGAAGATACTTTGGAAATGACAGATAGGTACAACACAGATACAATATAACAGGAAAAGGACAAAGTTTGGAATCAGAAGATATGAAGTACTATATGGGTCTGACACTTTTAAATGAGTGAATAGGAGCAATTCTAAATTGCCTTAAGATCTCAATTTCCCCACCTGTAAAATGGGGACAATGAAAATTCTATTTCACAGGGTTGTTTAGATAATACAATGCAATAATGCATCTGAAAGTTAATTTTATTATGTTTTAAAATTAGAGTTGCTATTCTGTAATTAAGTTATAACGAGTAATAACCTTATACGATGCAGGCCCAGTCCTCACTATTTAATCAACTCTTGGCTCTTCTACCAACTTTCATGTGTTCTTCAAATCCAGGAGAGGAGAGGTCATTTCATCCATAGCTGTTTGATTCCTGGCGGAGTCCCAATACCTCATGCAGAGTGGACTCCCCTAATTTCTAGATAGATTTTCTTCTAGGCAGGCCTGGACAAGGGGCAGCTGATCTATACCTGCATTTCAGCATCTGACTCAATCACAGCTTTCTCTTTCCTCCCTCCCTTCTTCTCTCCTTTCCCCCCTCCTTCCCTCCCTTCCTTCCTTTCTCTCAAGCAAATCCTTTATTTCCTTGCAATGTTGATGGATCTATGTTCTGTCAGACTCCTGTCTTCTTTCCTTGGAAACCTCTCCCAGGCTGTAGGCTTAGATGCAATTACAGCTCTGAACATTAGGGCGCAGCAGAATGCAAAGGAGCATCACTGCATCCTGAGAAAAGCTCAGTAGCTGAGACCAGGTAAAACAGGAACCTAGTCCACCCTGACTCCAAAATCAGAAGTCCTGACTCCAAAACTATCTGACATCCCAGGAGACAGTATGGAACAGCGGTGGTCACTGAAGTCAGGAAGAACTTGGGTTTTGAATCATTTTCCAATTGTGTGATCTGAGGAGTTACTTAATATCTCTGGGCCCTGAATTCCATTATTTAAGAGGTTAGGATCAAGATACCTTCCAAATAAGATTGTAATACATTTTTTTTTGTTGTTGGTTGCAAAACAACAAACATGGTGCCTGAGTCATAGAAGGTATTCAATAAATATTATTTTCCTTCCATAACTTTTTACTATTACACTTGTATGGACTTTTCCACTCTTCAGTTAAGGCCAGCCTAACTCAGTTTAACTATTTAGGGCCACACTTCACTAGCTGACCAGCTAGTCACCAGCCTGATATACCTCCACTCCCAACTCCTGCCTCTACAGACTTTGAGATATCTCTACAGTTAACTCTGACTGTATTGTGACCTACAAAATGAGAAGAATTCAGCTTTATAATAACCTTGGATCAGATAGACAATGAATAGCAAAAAGACCAGTGTGATAAGAGACTCTAATGTGGCCTCTAGTGATTTCTACCTCTTGTTGCTCAGGGCCTTGTGTAATGCCTTCCCCTTGAGTAACTTGCTTCTAACCAATAGAATACAGCAACATTGAGGTGATGTCACTTTTGGACTTAAGTTACAAGAGATTGTGACCTTTGTCTTGCTAGTAGATTCTTTCTTTCTCTTATTAGTGTTGATGAGACAAGAGGCATGTCAGAGAGGGCTGGATGGCAAGGAACTGAGGGTAACCTTGCCAACAAACCACAAGGAACTGAGGCTCTCAATCCAATAGCCTTTAGAACTAAATCCTCCCAACAGCCATGTAAGCGAGCTTGGAAGCAGATTTTTCCTTAAGTGAGCCTTTAAATGACACCCCAACACTGGCTAGCACCTAGACTGCAGTCTTCTAAGAGGTCTGGAAGCAGAGCACCTAGCTAAGCTATGCCCAGATTCTTATCTCCTAGAAATTGTAGATAATAAATGTGTGTTGTTTTAAGCTTTTGGGGGTAGCTTACTGCACACCTATACTTATACAAAGAATGAAAGGAGATGGTATCAGATCATAGAATATGCAGGAGTCACATCATATAGGGCCAGGTAGACCATAGCAAAAAAATTGATTTTTATTCTAAGTGCAATGGGAAACCACTGGGAATTTTTCAACATAGGTAAGTCATGCCCTGAATTACATTTTAGAAAGATTACACTGGCTGCTAAGATGGGCTTTATTGGGCTTTAGTGATATTTTACATGTCTTCTTACCAAAATTAAAATTATTTATTATTTCTTCAGAGGAAATGGAAGTACTCTTCTCTACCATCTCTGCAGTAACATTCAAGAGAGGACAACCTTTGTCCCCCTTGGAAACATCAACTTCAGAATCAAAAATTCCAGGATAAGAAGTTTTCTTTTTAATTTTTTTAGGTAAATCTAGATTCACATGCAGTTGTAAGAAATGATATAGAGAGATCCTATACACTCTTCATCCAGTTTCCCCCAATGGTAACATCATGAATAACTACAATACAATATCACAACCCGGAAATTCATACAATCCACTTTACTTATTCAGATTTTACTAGATTTGCATGTCTTCATTTGAGTGTGCATTTGTGGGTTGGGGGTGTGTGTATTTAGTTCTATGCAATTTTATCACACGTGAATTTTTGTAATCATCACCAGTCAAGAAAAAGAATAGTTTCATCATAGCAAGGATCCTTGTGCTACCCTTTTATAGCCACACCATTTACCTTCTCTCTCCCTCACCCATAATCCCTAGAAGCCACTAATCTATTCTCCTCTATAATTTTGTCATTTCATGAATGTTATATAAATATAAATAGAATCATATGGTATATAATCATTTGCAATTAGCTTTTTTTTCCACTCAGCATAATTTCCTTGAAATTCATTAGTTATTATGGTATCAGCAGTCTCTTCCTTTTTAGTGCTGATTAGAATTCCATGGTTTAGATATACAATGGTTTGTTTAACTATCATATGTTGAAGAGCATATGGGTTGTTTTCAGTTGTTGGCTATTATGAATAAAGCTGTTATGGACATTCCTGAGTAGGATTGTGTATGAATATAAGTCTTTGTTTCTCTGGAGTAAATGCCCTAATAAGCAATTGCTGGGTCATATGGTAGTTGCATGTTTGGTTTTATAAGAAACCGTCAAACTACTTTCTAGAGTGCCTGTAACATTTTATATTCCCACCAGCAACGTATGATCCAGTTTTCCTGTATCCTCATCAGCATTTGCTGTTAACACTATCTTCTTATTTTTGCCATTTTATAGGCTTATAGTGATATCTCATTGTAGTTTAATTTACAATTTTCTACTAGCTCATGATGTTGAACATCTTTTCATGTGATTATTTGCCATCTGTATATCCTCTTTAGTGAAATGTCTTAATGTATTTTACCCTTTATCTAATTGGATTGTTTTCTTTTTACTGTTGAGTTTTGAGTGTTATTTATATTTTCTTAGGCACAGTTACTCTCAGATATGTAGTTTGCAAATATTTTATACTTGTCTGTAGCTTTCATTCTCTTAACAGGTTCTTTAATGGAGTAAATATTTTAAATTTTGATAAGGTCTTATTTATCGATTTTTCCTTTTATTGATCATATTTTTCTGTCAAGTCTAAGCACTCTGTCTAGCTTAAGCTCCCAAAGATTCTCTATTTTTTTCTGAAAGTTTTTTAAAAGGTTTTTTCCCTAAATATTTTTAGTTTTACATTTATGTTTAAGTCCTTGATCCACTAGGAGTTAATTTTTACATAGAATGTAAGGTTCAGGTTATGGTTCATTTTTTGCTTATGGATGTCCAATTGTTCCAGCCAGCATTAGCATCATGTGTTGAAAAGTCTATCCTTCCTCAACTGAATTGCTTTAGCATCTTTGTAAAAAGAAAAGAAAAAAAAAAAAAAAAAAAAGCTAGCTGGTGCATGAAAACCAGAATACCAAAAAGTGGAAACAATCCCAAATGATGAATGGGTAAATAAAATATGGTATATTCACTCAACGGTATATTATTTGGCAATAAAACGGAATAAAGTTCTGGTACATGCTGTAAGATGGATAAACCTTGAAAACACTATGCTAAGTGAAAGAAGCTAGTCACAGAATACCAGATTGATTTTATTTATATGAAATGTCCAAAATAAGCACATCTATAGAGACAGAAAATAGTTTAGGGTTTTCAGGGGTTGAGGAGAAGAGGAAATAGGGAGTTACTGCCAATGGATATTGAGTTTCTTTTGGGGGTGATGAAATCGTTTGTTCTAAAATAGATAGTGATGGGACTTCTCTGCTGGTCCAGGGGTTAAGACTCCGTGCTCCCAGTGCAGGGGACCGGGTTCAATCCCTGGTCAGGGAACTAGATCCCTCATGCTGCAACTAAGAGCCTGCATGCCGCAAAGAAGATCCCACGAGCCGCAACCAGGACCCGGCGCAGCCAAATAAATAAATAAATATTTTTAAAATAATAATAACATTAAATAGATAGTGATGATGGTTACACAATTATGTGAATATTCTAAAAAACACATTTTTTTTTCAATTTAAAGGGGTAAATTTTACAGTATAAAAATTATATCTCAATAAATCTGCTATTTAAGAAAAAAACAAAAGAATTAGTTGAGCGTATTTGCGTGGATCTGTTTCTGGCTTCTGTATTCTGTTTCATTCTTGTGTGTCTATTCTTCTGCCAATACCATTCTGTCTTGACCACTACAGCTATAAGCTAGAATGATTCCTCCTACTTTATTCTTCTATTTCAAAATTGTTTTAGTTATCTTAGGTCCTGTGGCTTTCCATATAAATTTTAGAATAATCTCGTCTACATCAACACAAAACCTTCCTGTGATTTTGATAGGAATTACCTTAAACCTATAAATGTATAGGTAGCTATATTATGCTGTATTTTCCAAATGCATTTGGTCCTGAACCCCCTTTTTAGCAGAATGACTAACATTATACAGAACATACTTTATGAAATCCTCACTTAAGTAAATTTACCAATGACAAAATCATAAGTATAAATGTAATTTAAAGATGTCTGGTATCTCTATCGAATGTTGCCACAAACCCAAGTTTTATTACAGCTAACAGATGAGATGATTTATTTAAAACTGTAATTTTTGACTATGTATACATTTTATAATTAAAAAAATACATGAACTTTTAAGAAATTTATCAGCCTATAATTTATGAACTGACAAGGTCAGGTAGAGGTGTTAGATACCATCGTCTGCTGGATAGAGGACTATGATAGAAATTATGATTTATATGAGGAAGTCAGCATTCCTAAGCTTGATCAGCAGAGTGTGATTTGGACAAAGAGTATCTCTAAATTTCATAACTAATTAACATCAGCTAAGAGCAATGAAATGAGAAAGCTGGAAAAGGAATAATCAAAAGTTCATTGGACCAGGAATCAAGAGACAGTGTATTTATTAGTCCTATTCCTGTTACTAACTAGCTGTGCAAATTTAGGTCAGCTTCTTAATTTCTAGAAGCTACAGCTTCCTCCTATATATAATGAAATAGTCAGTATTTCGTAGTCATTATGAACATGATTTAGGAATTAGAAAGCTTTAGGATTGAATCCTGACTCTGCTACTTCCTTACTTTGTGACCCTGGACCAAGTTACTTGATCTCCTTAAGCTAGTGTGCTCATAAGGTTCCTGTGAGGATTAAATAAGATAATGCATATAAAGTACTTAATGCACTCAAAAACTGGTAGCCATTATCATTTGGGCACTGAATTCATTAGTGATCAAAAGTACATGCTCTGGAATCAGACTGCCTTGGTTTTCAGCTCATATCCATCATTTATTAGCCACTGAACTTGGAAAAATAAATACTCTGAGCCTCAGTTATTTAATCTGTACAATGGAGATAATAAAGTTTCTATCTCTTCAAGTTGTTGTAAAGATTAAAATAAAGTATGCAGGTAGAGATTTAGCTTGGAAACACACTTATCAAGCACTAAAGAAATGTCAGATATAATCATTATTAAAGATATTCAAATAAAATGAGGCAGTTCCCATAGACCAGTAACTATAATCTAGTTACTGGGAGGTCACAGCTGTAAATCTTAATATACTTTGGCCACTTAATAGATGAAGAAATAGACATGGAAAGACAGAGATGCCCAAATTGAGTCAACAGTTTTCATCAGCCTACTATATGCAAGACACAGCAACAGACACTGCATAGACTTATAATGGACAGGCACTTTTAGTAAAAGAACTGGAATTGTCACCCAAGTTGCCTCTTGACCTTAATCTTTCCACTAGACCGCATTTTTTATAATTTATAACCCAGTTTTTAATGTCTCACATTCAGGATTTTCCATACTGATTGAAAATCCTGGGTTGATGTGGTACTCCCAAAAGTCACCTCATAGTCTGCACTTCTGCTGGGAGCAGTGGTCTTATGATTAGTTCCAGCAACGTTCACAGATGACAACATTACATGTGCCTCATGGAATCCCTGAAGCAGAACACCATCCTTTTCAGGAAATGGGATTTTTCTCCAAATGCAAAAACAATCCTTTTGCATCATGATATTGAGTTATTCATTGCAATATAAACCTACAGAAAAAGTCCTATGGAGATGCACTACATATCTTTTCTTCAGATTGACTCATAATTGTTATCTTAATTGTTAATATTGTTATTTAATATAATTGTTACTATCATTAATTGATCTAGGAATCAATCCTTGTTAGAAAAACAAATACATACCTCCAAATATACTTCTTTTGTCGTACTGGCCATCTAGAGTTGCAAGAGAATCACAGAATGCACAGTAAAATCTGAATTTCCAATAAATAGCAATTTTGAAACTATAAGGTCATACATATTGCAAAGAACATACTTATACTAAAAAATATTTTTTATTTGAAATTGAAATTGAATTCCTGTATTTTTATTTGGTGAATATGGCAATCCTAGAATCCAGCAGACTAAAATCGTCAAATATATATTTTTCCCCTATCTCTAAGCTCTAAAAGGGTGGCGAGTACACCTGTCTTAGGCATCATTTGTTTCCTAGTGTCCATCACAGAACCTGACATATTAGAGACACTTAATATGTACATACAGATTAAAACGAGATGGATGGAAGTTTCTTCCTTAATCAAAGACACATATGTGACTTGGTTATTAAGTTTTCAGAAAGGAAAACATTTATTTAATTATAAATTTAGATACCATCAAATGATCATATGGCTTTAGGATGAATCCTAGGAAAAGTGAAGGAGGAAACGCATGCCTGTCTTGTCAGTCAGATTAGGGAAAATCTTCTACGGCAATCAGTGGGGTAATGTAATGTCAAAGCCACAGAGCCTGTAGCATTCTTGTTAGCTTATGAAATAATTAATGACTCTAACATGTGAAATACATTTTCATCATCCATTCAGGTATCCTTGACTCACCAGCACTTCTTTTTTTCTTTTCTTGCATGTTAGCAAAATCCATAGTGCTGATCTAAAAGAATGCTGGACCATGAGCGGCTGTCTCAACGCAAGTGAAAACTCTGTGTTATTTTCCAGGATGCTTTTGAAAGCATGTTTAAAGTAAGTCTTTGACTATGTTGTTGGCCTGTTAAATTCACAAACAGTAATCAAAAGAGAAGCAAATTTCTATAGTAAAATATTATTCCTGTTTTAAAAGGGGTGAAGACAGAACTTGGGGTGGATGATTAGAAGAGATGGGACTTGCGTTGTAGGAGTGCAGAAGGTGTGAGTATGGGTGATATCAGACTGAGCACGCCATATCTGTATGAGAGAAGGGACTGAGTCCTAGGCAAAAGGACATATAAAAAGGATATGAGAAGTGATTTACAACCATGAGATGCACACATTTTTATCCCTTTAGGTAATCATGACAAACGGTGACAGGAGAGGGTAAGCTACCTTTGTCAGGTAAGAATCTATTTCCTTACTTCTGAAAGGAATATCCTGATTTTACTTAAGGGAACTGCCCCTCCTCCATTGCATATTATCTTAGCTTAGCTGTCATTCAAGGTGTCCTGAATGGCCAAAATGTGGGCACCTGAACAAGATAAGTCAATCAGATTCTCTCCGAAATTTGGATCTTGATTTGTGTGACACAAAGACTGGAAAGTATTTATAAGTATAATAAATTGACTCATTTCCCCATTAGTGATCTGAAGTGACTATCATTTCCAACTACCCAGATCCAAGTGATGTCCCAGTTACTGGGCTTTCCATGTCCTTCTAACACATTCCTCTTTGCCTAAGTTAGCAAGACTAGTTTCCTGTGCTTGAATCTGAGACCTAAATGATATAAAGTTATTAGTCTAGTGGGGGTAAATGATGAGGGTAGAGTGGATGGGAATTATCTCTAGCACAGCTGAACAGTATTAGCACTGTGTAGTATTAGCACACTTGAAATGCCATGGGAGCTTTTAGTAAGAAGTAATACTAGTGCCAGGAAACGGATCCAGTAGCAGAAACATTTGGGAAGCCACTGTCTCTTATTTTCAAGTTCAAATGTCTGAAAAGGGCTAGAACAAGAGAGGAAGAAATATGGTGGATGTCACACAGTAGCTCAGAAAATATGTTACTGTATATTTACAGAACTTTCTAGGGGGATGCTTTGAGTGGAAAAGGAGCTGTGTGCTCCATAAGGGCCTAAGAGTTAGTAAGCTATAGGATCTGAGTTCCAAACCACCCTCCTATATAGGGTTCTTGGTGAAGCATGTGTGTTTTACCAGGTTGTTCCCTACTAGGTTTTGCCTATAAATGGTTCTAGAGGGAGACTACAAAGATGAAGGGACTTGTTCCTTCCTCTTTTGATTTCTTTTCCTTTCTGCATCTCCATGGCAAATGTTCATTCATACTAGCAGGACCTACTACTTCAAGTGTTACTGACCAGGGTACTTGGCCTCCTTAATCAATAGAAATTGATAACAAGCCAGAGAAGAAATTCAAGCAAGGCTTTACTGGGGTCCCTGCTGCAGCAGGGGGAAGCGAGAACTAGTAACAGGTTCCCTTGCTCACCTCCTCAGCTGGTTCCTTATATGGGGTGAGTGTATGGATGTGTCCAGGGGTTGGGCTGGAGGGGTGGCTTAGGTAGTTTGTCTACCCCTTTGGTGGTGTTGTGTGCAGGGGGCATGCACTGTACTCTGCTTTTGCTCCCAGCTCTTCAGAAGTGGCGGTTGGGTTTTTGGTCTTTTGTACCTTTTTGTCCATAATTTACTCCAACTGTGCATGCATGCAGTTATTTTTATTTCCTTATAGTTTCTTTGTATTTTGTTGCTTGAGGAGACATTTGTCCAGGTGCAAGCACTGCAGCAAAGGGCCCCAAGTCCCAGGTCCCAGCCTGTCTCACAAGTTTCGATTTTTTCCTTCATATTCCCAGAATAAATTTCATAGAGCTCTCTCTGAGATGTAGCACCAGCTGCCCAGTGCCTGCCTTTCATTTTGAGTTTCAGCTCTGCATGGCCCCTTCTTGGGGCTCCAGAGGCACCAACTCAATTTGGGCCATGCTCAGAGGTGCGGATCTCAGTTCCACAGGGTCTCTATTCTCCTTGCTCCTGAGTACCAAAATCAGTTAGACAGCATCTATACTTCTGAGGTCAGTAGGCAAGCTCTGCGGATCCTGTCCTGTAAGCTTCAAGCTTCTAATCATCACAATCTCCTCCATTTGTTCCCCCTTCCCTAAGAATGGTAATTGCTTCTGGCAGTTAGTATCTCTGTGTTATTTCAGAGTTCTCCTCTTGACTTGCCAGTCCTTTCATGTCCATTTAACCAACTCCTTACATAGGATTCTTGCTGTTAACATAACCGATGTGGATCTATTTTCTCGACCAAACTCCGACTTATAGTATTTGATTAAAAAAAGAAGTGGTTCCAGCAAATAGTCCCCCACAGAAGATTCTGGGGTTGATTTAGTTTCAGTCTAGACCTTGAATACGATGCGGAGCTTCTTGACAGTCAGAAACCAGATGCCAGTTGTTCTTGTTTCTATTGCCATATAACTAAATACCCCAGAACTTAATTGCCTAAAGCAACAATTTTATTTTATTTATGATTTTGTGGATCAGGAATTTGGGAAAGGCTCATCAGGTTGATTCACGCATATAGTGTCTCATGCATTTTTATTCAGATGTCAACTGGGGCTGCAGTCATCTGAAGGCTCAAGTAGGCTCAAGGTCCTACACCAGGAGTTAGCAAATCTTTTCTCCAAAGGGATAACTAGTAAATATTTTAGGTTTCATGGACTATGTGGTCTCTGCCAAAATTACTCAGTTCTGCCATTTTAGTACAAAAGTAGTCATAAATGTCATGTAACTAAATTCATATGTCTATTTATTTTAATAAAATAACTTTAAAAATAGGCAGAAGGTTGATTTGGCCCATGGTCTGTGATTTGCTAATTCCTATCTTAGATGCATCATTCAGATGATTGGAAGTTGCTGCTGGCTATGATGCTGGGAGTGTTGACAGTAACACCTGCATGTAGATCCTCCATCATAAATGGGCCTAGAGTAGTCAAACATCTTATATGGAAACCGGCTTCCCATACCTCAAGAGAACAAAGTGAATGTTCCTCATTCCATCCTAGCCATGGAAATTAAAAAATAATTTCTCTCACTCTAATATCATCATCACCATTAACAATAACAACAAAAGAATAAATTAAAGAAAAATGGGCGAGAAGAAGTATTTGAAAAAATAATGGCTAAGAACTTTCAAGAAGTTAATAACAGACACAAAGTCACAAACCCAGGAAACTCAGAGGACATCAAGCAGGGTTATACAACAACAAAAAGACCCTTAGATATATTGTATTCAAACTGCAGAGAACCAAAGATAGAGAAAAATAAATCTTAAGAATAGTTAGAAAAGAATACCTTATCTATAAAAGAAAAAAGATAAGAACTAAAGTAATCCTTTCATCAGAAAACAGGCTAGCAATAAGAGAGTGGAGGAAATATTTAAGTTTTGAAAGAAAAAACAATCTAGAATTCTATTTAAAATTTTTTTTTTAAATTTGTCCTTTATTCTTTTTTAATTGATGTATAATTGACATATAACATATTAGTTTCAAGTGTACAATATATGATTCAATATTTATATATATTACAAAATGGTCACCATAGTAAGTCTAATTAACATCCATCACCATACATTGTTACAATTTTTTTATTTAACTATAGTTGATTTACAATATTGTGTTAGTTTCAGGTGCACAGCTTCAGATTCTTTTCCATTATTGGTTATTACAAGATATTGAATATAGTTCCCTGTGCTATACAGTAAATCCTTGTTGTTATATATAGTGGTGTGTAGAATTCTATATCCAGCAAAAATTATCCCTCAAAAGTACAGGAGAAATAAAGATTTTCTCAGACAAACAAAAACAACTTACTCTGCAAGAAATGTTAAAAGAAGTTCTTTTGGGAGAAGGTATATAATATAGGGGCAAAACTTAGATCTACATAAAGAAAGGAAGAGCATTAAATAAGGAATAATATAAGGTAAAATCAAATATTATTTTTCCTTTTCTTAGTTGATCTAAACAATAAGTGTTCAAAATAATAATAGTAACAATGCGTTGTGTGATTATAGCATAGGGATAAGTAAAATTAACAACAGTGATGTTATAAGGGAGGATTTGGAAATACTATAATACGATATTGTAAGATATATACTATACATGAGGATAGTGTAGCAATAGTGTCACTGAAGGTGGATATAGTCTGGTAAAAATGTATATTAAAACTTTTAACGCAAGATTTAAAACACTTACAAAGAAGTATAATTAACATACTAAGAGGGGAGATAAATTGGAATCATATAAAATGTTCAATTATAACCAGAGAAGACAAAAATGGAGAGAAAAGAAAAACAAAGAACAAATGCTACAAATAGAAAATAGTTACAAACATGGTAGATAGTAATCCAACTAAACTAATGATCACTTTAAATGTGTATGGTCTAAATACACATATTAAAAGGCAGACTGTCAGATTGGATAAAACAAAAACAAAAACAAAAGACCCAACTATACATTGTTTACAAGAGACACATTTTAAATGTAAATAATCAAATAGGTACATATAAAGAGGCAGAAAAAGATATACCATATTAACACTAATCTAAAGATCTTAAGAAAGCCAGGGTAGTAATTAATTCCAAAGAAAGCAAATATCAGAACAAAGAAATTTATAAGGTTTAAAGAGGAGAATTATAAAAGGGAAAAATTTCCAAGGAGGTATAACAATCTTTAACATGTATGCCCCAAACAACAGAGTGGCATAACATGTGAGCCCAAAACTGGTAGAACTGAAAGGAAGAAGATACAAATTCACGATTGAGTTTGAGTCTTCAGCATTCCTCTTTAAGCAAATGATAGATCAAGCTATCAGAAAATCAGTAAAAACACAGCTGACGTGAACAGCACTATCAATCAACTTGACCTAATTGACATTTACAGAATATTCCTTTTAATAACAGCAGCATACACATTCTTCTCAAGCTCATATGTAATATTCACCAATATAGATCTCATTCTGGACCAAAAAACCCCCATACTTTAAAATGACAGAAATCATGCAAAGCACATTCTCAGAAAATGTGCAATTAAACCAGAAATTAATAACAGAAAGATAGCTGAAAAATACCAAAATATTTGGAAATTAAGCAACAAACTTTTAAGTAACCCTCTGGCCAAAGTGGAAGAGGAACACAAATTTTTAAATATTTTAAATTAAAACAAAAATAAAAATGCAACTAAAAAAATTTGTGGGATGTTGTGAAAGTAGTGCTTAGAAGGAAATTTATATAATTCAATGCATATATTAGAAAAGAAGAAAGATCTAAAAATCAATAATCTAAGTTTACACTTTAGGACTAGTGAAAAAGAGCAATTTAAGCCTAAAACAAGAAGGGAAAAATGATAATAAAAATTAGAAAATAAATCAATAAAAATAAAGCAGAAATTCAAAACAAATTAAAAATAGGGGAAAAAAATCAATGAAACTAAAAACAGGTTCTTTTGCAAAGATCAATATAATTGATAATCCTCTAGCCGGGTTGACCAAGAAAAAAATAGAGAAGATATAAATCACCAATGATGAAATGAAAGAGGGATCATTACTACTGGTCCCATGGACATCAAAAGGATAATAAAGGAATACTGCAAACAACTCCACAAATTTGATAAACTAGATGAAATGGGCCGATTCTTTGAAAGACACAAGCTACCAAACTTACACAAGGAGAAACTGATACTATAAGTAGGTTGATCTCTACTAAAGAAAGTGAATCAAAAATGAGTAAGTTTTCAAAGAAGAAAGCACCAGACCTGGATGGTTTCTTTGGTAAATTCTACCAAATATTTATGAAGAAATAATACCAATTCCCCAACATTTTTTCTAGAAAATAGAAGAAGAGGGAACACAGGTGGAAACTACACTCAGATGGAATTAAATGGTTCCTTAAGCATGGTTGGGCAATGGTAAAGCCCTTCTTGTGATGGTGATAGAAATATCTTTTTGGTCAAACTGCTGAGTTCAAAGCCTCATGAGTTTCTTCTTGTGAATCCCCTCCCCGGTGACTAATATCCCAAGGATTTGAAAGGAGTTTGGCATAAGAGAGGCAGCATGAGAAATGGAAAATAAACAGACCTTGAAGAGAATCAGAAACAGACTTTTAATGGCTATATAAGCTTGGGCATATATCTTAATTTCTGTGAGCCTCAA
Organism: Balaenoptera ricei; assembly: GCF_028023285.1. Lineage (NCBI taxonomy): Eukaryota > Metazoa > Chordata > Mammalia > Artiodactyla > Balaenopteridae > Balaenoptera > Balaenoptera ricei. The sequence continues at coordinate 84,405,402 of NC_082646.1, read as the reverse complement.
TTCCTTCATCTGCCAAATGGTGTTAATAAAGAAGCATCTTGGGACTTCCCTGATGCTGCAGTGGTTAAGAATCTGCCTGCCAATGCAGGGGACACGGGTTTGAGCCCTGGTCCAGGAAGATCCCACATGCCGCAGAGCAACTAAGCCTCTGTGCCACAACTACTGAGCCTGCACTCTAGAGCCCACGAGCCACAACTACTGAGCCCGAATGCCACAACTACTGAGCCCGAATGCCACAACTACTGAAGCCTGTGAGCCTAGAGCCCATGCTCCACAACAAGAGAAGCCACTGCAATGAGAAGTTCCTGCAATGCAATGAAGAGTAGTCCCTGCTCGCCGCAACTAGAGAAAGCCTGCACGCAGCAACGAAGACCCAATGGAGCCAAAAATAAAATTAATTAATTAATTTTAAAAAAAAGAAGCTTCTTATAGAATCACAGTAAGGATTACATAAGATATATCTAAACGTAAACATGTATATTACATTATAAATAATGGACTGCTATTGTTATCACCACCATCATCAACGGGCCAAGTTGATACCTACAGCTACAAAACATAATTCTTATGGATATAGTACCATTGAATTATTTCTCCCTAGTTCCTTAACAATAATAAAATAATGATAACAGAAATAAGAACTACTACTATAATGACAGCACTAAGAACGCTTATTTAGAACTAACTAAGCAATAGGCCCTATACCAAGTGGCATATGTGTTTCATGTGTACTTCCCACAACGTTATCTTATTCAAAAGGCAATTATGACCAGGGTCTGGCTTCACTAGATGGTGGAATATGATAGTTTAATAGGGACATCTTGTGAGACATAAATAACCTAAGATTAGATGTAGCCACTCATAAATTCTCTTTCGTTAAATCATTACATATAAACCAAAAAGGAAAAATCAGTTTTGCAATGCAGTATGGTATTCATAAAAGGCTACTAAGTTCCCAAAGAGATTAATCTACTTCTAACTCTGAAAAACAATATAACAATCAGGAACCACCAAGTTTTATATTTCTAACTTATTTAGTATTCGCTAATATTTATTAAAAGAAACATAACCAGGATGATTTCTATTGGTTGAGCATTAATTGAAAGAAAAAATACTGATGTTTTGTAATGCTGGCAGGTTATTTTTAAAGAAAGGTAAAAATTGAAAAACACTTCTTTATCCCGCAAAGATATTTATATAATTTATTTAAAATAGTTTTTTTTCTTTACTTGATAATATTTCTGAAATCTTTGTTAAACACCCTCTGGAAAAATGATAATATAAATTATTTCTTGTACATTCCAGAATGCTATTAAAAATAATGTGCATGGCTTGTTCTCTTTCTTCAGGAGGTTTATTAGTTTTTTCTCACATAGTATCCAGCTTAGTCTGAAGTGGTAGCATCAAGAGGGAGCATGGAGGATGGCTCTTAAAGTCAGACTTTTTTTGTTTAATTTTGTTTTTTATATATATTTTCCAATTTTATTGAGATATAATTAATGCATACATTGTATAAGTTCAACATATATGATATAAAGATTTGATAAATGTATATATTGCAAAATTATTACCACAGTGTTAACAGCCATCACCTCACATGGTTACAAATGTACTTTTCCTTGTGATGAAAACTTTTAAGATCTACTCTTTTAGCAACTTTCAAATATACAATACAGTATTATTAACTGTAGTCACCATGCTGTACATTATATCCCCCAAAACTTACTTGTCTTATAACTGGAAGTTTGTGCCTTTTGACCACCTCCACCCAATGTCCCCACTCCCATGCCTCTGGAAACCACTAATCTGATCTCTGTTTCTATGAGTTTGTTTTTTTCACATTTCACATATAAGTGAGATCTTACAATATTTGTCTTTCTCTGTCTGAAAAGTCAAACTTCAGTTTCAATATAAACCTAACCAAGTCTATGCTCTGTGACTGGGTAAATTGCTTAGTGTCTTACTTTTCTCATCTATAAAGTGGTTGTAAGAAGTGTATCCATTGATCAGGGGTACTGAGCTGATTAAAGATATATATTTACAAAGTGTCTTAGTATGTGGCATAGAGACATTCAATAAAGATTAATTCTCTTTTATCTTCAATTCATAACTGAGCCTTCGGTGTATCTCTTAGAAAAGACAAAAGTGGTTATTCTTCTGACATCAATCCAAATTGGACTTCACATATGTATAATTATAAACTATGTGCAAATGCCCTCTACATAATATTATCCAATGAATATTCATGGCAATACTGAAAGGTATATATCCTTCTCCTCATATAGGTCAGGAAACCATGCTGCACAGAGCATTAAGCAACTTATTTATGCACACCTAGGAAGTGCTGAAGAAGATCTGATGTCATGCTCCAGAAATTCTGACCTTGAGTTCCCTAACCTGACCTTGAGACCTCTTTAGCTAACCACTTTAACCCTTTCAGGTTGATTGGCAATTTGGTTGCTCTCCCATGGGGTCTGAGACCTCAGGAAGCTTGGTATGGCTTCAAGTCTTCTCTGCCTAGCATCCAGGCTGCCCGTCATTTTATGTGATGATGATCCTGGAAATTCTGTGAAGTTATCACCTTTCAGGGCTCCAGAAAGGAAGTGGAAAACAGGTCTCTTATTTTCAACCTTCCACTCATCTGGAGTATTTACTGGCCCCTATCTACCTGGAGGACACTTGAGTTGCAAAAATGAGCAAGTTGTAGCAATTCTCAAACACCTACTAATAACTATATTGCAAAACTTCCATAGGCTAAGTTGACCATTCACAATTTTTATGTTGTTTTCTTTTGGTAATATCAGGTTGCTCTGATATTTAGAGATAGAAAAGGCTCTTGTTCCTTGCCCTTCCCCACTACCAAGTGTTTTCTTATAATGTGAACAAGTCTAGAATGATATTTGCCACAGGTATGGACATTTCTTAGCACAGGTCCAAAGGCAGTCATACAACCTGTCCTGCATGCTTAATACTTTCTGATTTTTGCCCTGTTAAGCCCTCAACAAACCTTGAATGAAATGTTTATTATGAGGCAAATGCAGAAATGATTCTATGCCAGGATCAGATATGACCATAGGTAGATCACACAGGATAACTTTGCTCTGGAGAGGACAAGGGGTAAAAACCCAGGCAGTATAAATTTTAAGACCAAATGTCCAATTCCAAATTTGGCTGCTGGGCCTATCAGGTTTTTATAATTTTTCAAATTCCATTCATGCAAGAGAAGACATGTCTATACAGTATTTGTATACACCTCATATTTAGAATATTTACTTTCAACCCAGAAGTTGTTTCTTACATCCCTTAGCCAATTTGTTAGTGCATTTTTAGAAAGCTTTTGAAGTACTTGCTATGAAGTCTTGGGGAAACATGAAACCCTGATCAGGTTTTTTTGGTGCTAACCAACAACCCTTGGAATGTAGATTTATGATTAGGGTGATTTAAATGCTAACTAACTGCCATCTGATTATAAGTTAAAATTAACTTACCTACACATGTATCTAGGTCACCCTATCAGTGTTTTCTAAACTGCGGTTCTCAGTGATCATTAATAAGTAACAAAAATAATTTTGTGTATCAAGAGCAACATTTTTACAAAATGATATGTAATAGAAAAAATGTCAAAATACAGGGACATGAAAAGGAAGGGTAAATACTTCCCTTAATATGTTTATATCAGTTATATGTGTATGTGTGTATTGACACTTGCACATGTGTTTGTGTGTGTGTGTGGTGTGTACATACTAAATTTCAGTGTACAATTTCAGTGTACAGTTACTTCAACCCATAGTTTGAAGTATGGGTTGAAGTAATACTTCAACCTATGGGTTGAAGTAATAAAACTATGGGTTGAAGTAATAAAAAAAAAAGGTTGAAAACTACTATGGGTTTAAGTAATAAACTATGGGTTGAAGTAATAAAACTATGGGTTGAAGTAATAAAAAAAAAGGTTGAAAACTACTTATTCTTCCAGAAGTATTTTCAAGTAAATTATAGACAACATAACAATCATACTCTTTGCTCTCTTCTCTAAATCTCTCTTACTTTTCCAGCTCAGAGAGGATTTATCACTTCTAAAAAGAGCAAAAAAAAAAAAAGCCCTCCTGAAGTATTCTTACAAAAATTGCACCTCTTTATAACAGGACTTCTGCTTTTGAACACTGAAAATGAAGGGTTTGGATCTTTGATTCTGCTCTGATCCATTCCTCTTGGACAACAGAAGCCTCATGTCTAATGGTCAAAACTGGTGAAGTCATGAATTTAAAAGAAGTTCATAGAGAAAGCAAACCAACACAGTTTAATATTCACATTATCATCTGAGCTCGCTAGCATATAGTACCACCTTTTTAAGTAACAATTCCAGAAATATCTGGTGGGTATGCATGTGAGGCTGGCTTAAGAAAAGAGTCAGGAAATCTGGAGATGAGAATGGAAAAAAGGAGAGAGATTTGGAATATATTAAAAACCTAAAATTGGTAGAATTCATTATGTAGGTGAAGAAAGGGGTTAGGACAACTTAAAGATTTCTGGCTTGAGGGACTGCTTAGGAAGGAAATGTCCTTAAGTGAGAAGGGAAACTCATGTGTCTCTGTGTGTTTCTGTGTGTGTCCAACAGGAATGAAAGTAGAGATCATGTTGACTTTGAGCTATCTGTGGGATACACCATTGGAGATACTCAGCAAACAGCTGTCTGAATGAGTCCACAGCTAAAGAGAAAGGCCTGTACTACAGATATAGTTTAGTGTCATCAGCATATCTGGTGATTGTTGAAGCTCTGGAAGAAAAGGAGACTTCTCAGAGAGAAGATGTTGACTTAGACAATTTGAAGGCTAACAATGGAACTTGAGATAACATAGCATTTCAAGCATGAACAGAAGAAACAACCCATTTAGAAAAAATGAAAAATAATAGTGAGATAGGGGAGAAACACAGGGAGAGCTATCTCATAAATCAAGGAAAGACAATTTCAAGAAGGAGAAAGTGTTCAACACTGTCCCATGTCACAGGGGGTCAAGTAATATAAGAACTAAGAACTTGGCAGGGCAGGAATAAAGACACAGACGTAGAAAATGGACTTGAGGACTCGGGGCCCGGAGGGGAAGCTGGGATGAAGTGAGAGAGTAGCACTGACATATATACACTACCAAATGTAAAATGGACGGCTAGAAGGAAGCTGCTGCATAGCACAGGGAGATCAGGTCAGTGCTTTGTGACGACCTAGAGGGATGGGATAGGGAGGGTGGGAGGGTGGCTCAAGAGGGAGGGGATATGGGAATATATGTATATGTATAGCTGATTCACTTTGTTGTATAGCAGAAACTAACAGAACATTTTAAAGCAATTATACTCCAATAAAGATATTAAAAATAAATCTAAGAACTTTTTGAGTGACAACATGTATATTCCGGGAGGACCTTCAAGACAGTGGAGGAGTAAGACATGGAGATCACCTTCCTCCCCACAAATACATCAAAAATACATCTACATGTGGAACAACTCCTACAGAACACCTACTGAACGCTGGCAGAAGACCTCAGACTTCCCAAAAGAAGGCAGAGCACCACCTAAACAAGCTCCAGAGATGGGTGCGAGCCGCAGCATTCAGCTTGGACAACACAGACAGGCATGAAACGCAAACGCAGCTGCTGCAGCCACCAAGGATACTGTGTACAAGCACAGGCCACTATCCACCTGCCCCCCTCTGCCCCGGGAGCCTGTGCAGCCCACCACTGCCAGGGTCCTGAGATCCAGGGACAACTTCCCCAGGAGAACACAAGGCACGCTTCAGGCTGTTGCAACATCATGTAGGCCTCTGCCATGGCAGGCTTGCCCTGCATTCCAATTCTAACTACCGTACTCATCTCTCCCACCTGCATGAGTGAGCAAGAGCCCCCTAATCAGTCGCTGCTTTAACCGCATCCTGCCTGGGCGGGAACAGAAGCCTAAGGGCAACCTACACGCAGAGGTGGGGTCAAAAGCAAAGCTGAACCCCAGAAGCTGTGCGAAAAAAGAAGAGAAAGGGAAATTTCTCAGTGCAGCCTCAGGAGCAGCAGATTAAATCCCCACAATCAACTTGAGGTACCCTGCATCTGTGGAATACCTGAAGAGACAATGAATCAACCCAAAATTGAGGTGGTGGACTTTGGGAGCAACTGTAGACTGGGGTTTGCTGTCTGCAACTGACTTGTTTCTGATTTTTATGTTTACCTTGGTATAGATTTTAGTGCTTGTTAGCATTGGAGGATTTGTTTATTGGTTTGGTTCCTCTCTTCTTTTCTTTTTTTTTTTTTTTAATACTTTTTAATCTTTTTAGTTTAATAATTTTTAAAATTTTAATTATTTTATTTTATTTTAATTTTTTTTTCTTTCTTTTTTTTCTCCCATTTCTTCTGAGCTGTGTGGCTGACAGGGTCTTGGTGCTCAGGCATGATGTCAGGTCTGAGCCTCTGAGGTGGGAGAGCTGAGTTCAAGACATTGGACCAACAGAGACCTACCAGCCCCATGTAATATCAATCAGCGAGAGCTCTCCCAGAGATCTCCATCTCAATGCTAAGACCCAGCTCCACCCAACGGCCAGCAAGCTCCAGTGCTGGATGCCCCATGCCAAACAACTAGCAAGACAGGAAAACAACCCCACCCATTAGCAGAGAGGCTACCTAAAATCATACTAAGTTCACAGACATCCCAAAACACACCACCAGACACAGCCCTGCCCACCAGAAAGACAAGATCCAGCCGCACCCACCAGAACAAAGGCACCAGTCCCCTCCAGTAGGAAGCCTGCACAACCCACTGAACCAAGTGTAGCCACTGGGGACAGACACCAAAAACAACGGGAACTACGAACCTGCAGCCTGCGAAAAAGAAACCCCAAAAACAGTAAGTTAAGCAGAATGAGAAGACAGAGAAACACACAGCAGATGAAGGAGCAAGTTAAAAATCCACCAGACCAAAGAAATGAAGTGGAAATAGGCAGTCTACCTGAAAAAGAATTTAGAATAATGATAGTAAAGATGATCCAAAATCTTGGAAATAGAATGGAGAAAATACAAGAAACGTTTAACAAGGGCTTAAGTAGAACTAAAGAGCAAACAAACAGTGATGAACAGCACAAGAAATGAAATTTAAAATTCTCTAGAAGGAAACAATAGCAGTATAACTGGCGCAGAAGAATGGGTAAGTGACCTGGAAGATAAAATAGTGGAAATAACTACCACAGAGCAGAATAAAAAGAAAAGAATGAAAAGAATAGAGGACAGTCTCAGAGACCTCTGGCACAACACTGAACGCACCAACATTCAAATTATAGGGGTCCCAGAGGAAGAAGAGAAAAAGAAAGGGTCTGAGAAAATATTTGAAGAGATTATAGTTGAAAACTTCCCTAACATGGGAAAGGAAATAGTCAATCAAGGTCAGGAAGCAGAGAGAGTCCTATACAGGATATATCCAATCAGAAACACACCAAGACACATATTAATAAAACTACCAAAAATTAAATACAAAGAAAAAATATTAAAAGCAGCAAGGGAAAAGCAACAAATAACATACAAGGGAATCCCTGTAAGGTTAACAGCTGATCTTTCAGCACAAACTCTGCAAGCCAGAGGGAGTGGCAGGACATATTTAAAGTGATGAAAGGGAAAACCTACAATCAAGATTACTCTACCCAGCAATGATCTCATTCAGATTTGATGGAGAAATTAACATCTTTACAGACAAGCAAAAGTTAAGAGAATTCAGCACCACCAAAGCAGCTTTACAACAAATGTGAAAGGAACTTCTCTAGGCAGGAAACACAAGAGAAGGAAAATACCTACAAAAACAAACCCAAAACAATTAAGAAAATGGTAATAGGACCATACATATTGATAATTACCTTAAATGTAAATGGATTAAATGTTCCTACCAAAAGACATAGACTGACTGAAAGAATACAAGACCCATATATATGCTGTCTACAAAAGACGCACTTCAGACCTAGGGACACATACAGACTGAACGTGAGGGGATGGAGAAAGATATTCCATGCAAATGGAAATCAAAAGAAAGCTGGAGTAGCAGTTCTCATATCAGACAAAATAGACTTGAAAATAAAGACTATTACAAGAGACAAAGAAGGACACTACATAATGATCAAGGGATCAATCCAAGAAGAATATATAACAATTGTAAATATTTATGCATCCAACATAGGAGCACCTCAATAGATAAGGCAAATGCTAACAGTCATAAAAGGGGAAATTGACAGTAACATAATAATAGTAGGGGACTTTAATGCCTCACTTTCAGCAATGGACAGATCATCGAAAATGAAAATAAATAAGGAAACACAAGCTTTAAATGACACATTAAACAAGAGGGACTTAATTGATATTTATAGGACATTCCATCCAAAAACAACAGAATACACTTTCTTCTCAAGTGTTCATGGAACATTCTCCAGGATAGATCACATCTTGGGTCACAAATCAAGCCTTGCTAAATTTAAGAAAATTGAAATCTTACCAAGTATTACTTCCGACCACAATGCTATGAGACTAGATATCAATTACAGGAAAAAATCTGTAAAAAATACAAACACATGGAGGCTAAACATCACACTACTAAATAACAAAGAGATCACTGAAGAAATCAAAGAGGAAATCAAAAAATGTCTATACAAATGACAATGAAAACACTATGACCCAAAACCTATGGGATGCAGCAAAAGCAGTCCTAAGAGGGAAGTTTATAGCAATACAATCCTACCTCAAGAAACAAGAAAAATCGCAAATAAACAACCTAACCTTACACCTAAAGCAATTGGAGAAAGAAGAACAAAAAAACCCCAAAGTTAGCAGAAGGAAAGAAATCATAAAGATCAGATCAGAAATGAATGAAAAAGAAATGAAGGAAAAGATAGCAAAGATCAGTAAAACTAAAAGCTGGTTCTTTGAGAAGATAAACAAAATTGATAAACCACTAGCCAGACTCATCAAGAAAAAATGGAGAAGACTCAAATCAACAGAATTAGAAATGAAAAAGGAGGAGTAACAACTGACACTGCAGAAATAAAAGAATCATGAGGGATTACTACAAGCAACTATATGCCAATAAAATGGACAACCTGGAAGAAATGGACAAATTCTTAGAAAAGCACAACCTTCCAAGACTGAACCAGGAAGAAATAGAAAATATAAACAGACCAATTACAAGCACTAAAATTGAGACTGTGATTAAAAACCTTCCAACAAACAAAAGCCCAGGACCAGATGGTTTCACAGGCAAATTCTATCAAACATTTAGAGAAGAGCTAACACCTATCCTTCTCAAACTCTTCCAAAATATAGCAGAGGGAGGAACACTCCCAAACTCATTCTTTGAGGCCACCATCACCCTGATACCAAAACCAGACAAAGATGTCACAAAAAAAGAAAACTACAGACCAATACCCCTGATGAACATAGATGCAAAAATCCTCAACAAAATACTAGCAAACAGAATCCAAGAGCACATTAAAAGGATCATACACCATGATCAAGTGGTGTTTATTCCAGGAATGCAAGGATTCTTAAATATATGCAAATCAATCAATGTGCTACACCATATCAACAAACTGAAGGATAAAAACCATATGATTATCTCACAGATGCAGAAAAAGCTTTTGGCAAAGTTCAACACCGAATTATGATAAAAACTCTCCAGAAAGTAGGCATAAAAGAAACTTACCTTAACGTAATAAAGGCCATATATGACAATCCCACAGCCAACATCATTCTCAATGGGGAAAAACTGAAACCATTTCCTCTAAAATCAGGAACAAGACAAGGATGCCCACTCTCACCACTATTATTCAACATAGTTTTGGAACTTTTAGCCACAGCAATCAGAGAAGAAAAAGAAATAAAAGGAATCCAAAATGAAAAAGAAGAAGTAAAACTGTCACTGTTTGATGATGACATGATACTATACATAGAGAATCCTAAAGATGCCACCAGAAAACTACTAGAGCTAATCAATGAATATGGTAAAGTTGCAGGATACAAAATTCATGCACAGAAATCTCTTGCATTCTTATACGCTAATGATGAAAAATCTGAAAGAGAAATTAAGGAAACACTTCCGTTTACCATTGCAACAAAAAGAATAAAGTACCTAGGAATAAACCTACCTAGGGAGACAAAAGACCTGTATGCAGAAAACTATAAGATACTGATGAAAGAAATTAAAGATGAAACAAACAGATGGAGAGATATACCATGTTCTCAGATTGGAAGAATCAATATTGTGAAAATGACTATACTACCAAAGCAGTCTACAGAATCAATGCAATCCCTATCAAATTACCAATGGCATTTTTTACATAACTAGAACAAAAAATCTTAATTTTTTTATGGAGACACAAAAGACCCCGAATAGCCAAAGCAGTCTTGAGGGAAGAAAACAGAGCTGGAGGAATCAGACTCCCTGACTTCAGACTATACTACAAAGGTACAGTAATCAAGACAATATGGTACTGGCACCAAAACAGAAATATAGATCAATGGAATAGGATAGAAAGCCCAGAGATAAACCCACACACTTATGGTCAACTAATCTATGACAAAGGAGGCAAGGATACACAATGGAGAAAAGACAGTTTCTTCAATAAGTGATGCTGGGAAAACTGGACAGCTACATATAAAAGAAAGAAATTAGAACACCTCCTAACAGCATACACAAAAAAAAACTCAGAATGGATTAAAGACCTGAATGTAATTTAGACCTAAATTAAAGACCTAAAGGCCAGACACTATAAAACTCTTAGAGGAAAACATAGGAAGAACACTCTTCGACATAAATCACAGCAAGATCCTATTTGACCTACCTCATAGAGAAAGGGAAATAAAAAAAATAAATAAACAAATGGGACCTAATGAAACTTAAAACATTTTGCACAGCAAAGGAAAACATAAACAAGATGAAAAGACAATCCTCAGAATGGGAGAAGATATTTGCAAATGAAGCAACTGACAAAGGATTAATCTCCAAAATATACAAGCAGCTCATGCAGCTCAACATCAAAAAACAAACAACCCACTCCAAAATTGGTCAGAAAATCTAAATAGACATTTCTCCAAAGAAGATATACAGATTGCCAACAAACACATGAAAGGATGCTCAACATCACTAATCATTAGAGAAATGCAAATCTGCATTGAGGGACCACCTCACACCAGTCAGAATGGTCATCATCAAAAAATCTACAAACAATAAATGCTGTAGAGGGTGTGGAGAAAAGGGAACCTTCTTGCACTGTTGATGGGAATGTAAATTCATACAGGCACTATGGAGAACAGTATGGAGGTCCCTTATAAAAACTAAAAATGGAACTACCATATGACCCAGCAATCCCACTACTGGGCATATACCCTGAGAAAACCATAATTCAGAAAGTGACATGTACCTCAATGTTTATTGCAGCACTATTTACAATAGCCAGGACATGGAAGCAACCTAAGTGTCCATCGACAGATGAATGGATAAAGAAGATGTGGCACATATATACAATAGAGTATTACTCAGCCATAAAATAAACAAAATTGAGTTATTTATAGTGAGGTGGATGGACCTAGAGTCTGTCATACAGAGTGAAGTAAGTCAGAAAGAGAAAAACAAATACCGTATGCTAACACATATATATGGAATCGAAAAAAAAATGGTTCTGATAAACCTAGGGGCAGGACAGGAATAAAGACTGAGACATAGAGAATGGACTTGAGAACATGGGGATGGGGAAGGGTAAGCTGGGACGAAGTGACAGAGTAGCACTGACGTATATACACTACCAAATGTAAAATAGGTAGCTAGTGGGAAGCAGCTACATTGCACAGGGAGATCAGCTCGGGTGCTTTGTGACCACCTAGAGGGGTGGGATAGGGAGGGTGGGAGGGAGACACAAGAGGGAGGGGATATGAGGATATATGTATACATATAGCTGATTCACTTTGTTATACAGCAGAAACTAATGCACCATTGTAAAGAAATTATACTGCAATAAAGATGTTAAAAAAATGTATATTCCGTTTTAACTTAGGATGATTAATTTTAGTGAATTGGTAAAGAAAGAAGCCTGATTGCATCTAGTTGAGGAGTAGGATCTGTGGTGAAGAAATGGAAATGAGTATGAACTGTGTTTTGAAGAATGTGGGTATGAAGGGGAGAAAGAAATCAGTAGCTGAGGATTCACAGGATCAAGAAGAGGCAGGGATGACACCTTCCATAATTTTATATGTTCTGGTAAACAGTTTTTGTGTGTAATAAAAACTAAATAAGATATTAATTCCTGTCTCACATTCTTAATTGGAATTGTCAATGTGACATATTCATTTGATGCCCCAAATTACCTTAAATTTAGCCAATTTATATATTCCACTCCAATCCTATCTATCTACCATCTTATTTATATCAAATGATGGCAACATTGATCAGCAAAACAAATAAACAAATGCATCAGAATTTTCACTGACTTTTCCCTTCTTTCTCCCATACTTCACATGTCTCAGGAGCTATTGTTTCTGTACATGTAAAATATAGGGAGAATATTCCCACCTCTACTTTGACTACTCTGTTCTGACTCACCACCATCTCACTTCTAGATTTCTCTGCCATAGGCTCCTAACAGCATCTGTATAGTCTATTTTCAACCCACAGTACCAAAGTATGCCTTATAAAATGTAAGTCACATAATGTCACAGAGATACACAAAGCCACCCAATGGTTTCCCATTTCTCTCAGATTAAAGTCAAAATAATTACAATGGCCTTCATGACTGCATTATCTGGGCCCTGTTTCTTTGCTCTCTGGTCCCATCTCCTGCTCTCTCTGCTTCAAGCCATACCCACCTCCACATGTCTTTGAATAGTTTAACAAAACCTCTCCTCAGATCCTTTATACTGCTTACTCTCACTTCTGGGAGTTCTCTTCTCCAGAATATTCATTAAAGCTAAATCTCTCACTTCCTTCCAGTCTTTGCTCAGATTTCATCTTATAACAAGGACTACCTTGACCACCTTATTCAAAAGTGTCAAATCTCCCCAATAATTTTTTGTTTGTTTTGTTCTCTGTTGTGTTCTAAGTACTTTGGACAGTTCCTGGCATAAAATAGGTGCTCATAAATATTTAATGGTTGAATGAATCTATGAATGAGCAAATTTAGTCATTTCTGATCACTTCCAGCTTCCGGAAGAACATCACTCTGTGTAGTACTGACAAGATATGTATATATAGGTAGTTTGGACATCTTTATGTTTTAAGAGAAGCATAATTTTAAGTGCCAATATGCAATACAGTGTCAACTTAGAAAGTGTTTGAAAACAATTATTGGGGACCAAAGGCTATTTCCGGGGAAGAGAATATTCACAGGAAATGGGATCAATTCCAGTGCAATAATATACATCCTCTTCTCTTGCCCCTAAGGACTGCCTGACTCATCTTCATTTAAAGGAGTCCACAGCTTCAAGGCAAATCACTTTGTGTACTAAAGCTGCAAGACCCACTCCATAGGATACCACCTACACTGGGAGGCTATTATTATATGCCATATTTCAGAACTTGAGTGCCTATTACATTATTTAACTAGATTTGGGAACTTGGAAAAAGTTTATATTCTGTCTTCCTGCTCCAACCAGGATTGCTGCGTTTGTTCAGAATGCCCAATGCAAATGAAGACGCAGATGTAGAGAATGGACTTGAGGACACGGGGAGGGGGGAGAGTAAGCTGGGATGAAGTGAGAGAGTGGGATAGACATATATACACTACCAAGTGTAAAATAGATAGCTAGTGGGAAGCAGCCGCATAGCACAGGGAGATCAGCTCGGTGCTTTGTGACCACCTAGAGGGGTGGGATAGGGAGGGTGGGAGGGAGACGCAAGAGGGAGGAGATATGGGGATATATGTATATGTATAGCTGATTCACTTTGTTATAAAGCAGGAACTAACACACCACTGTAAAGCAATTATACTCCAATAAAAATAAATAAATAAAAATAAAAGCAGAAAGAAAAAAAAAAAGAATGCCCAATGGATAGGGTAGTCATAACATTTATCATCCAACTTAGAGCATTTTTGTGATTGAAAAGGAGCACTATTAATAATAATAACAGGGTACAAAACAGGAATATGTTCACCCAACTATGGATATGAGGACTCTGATGTGGTAGTGCTATGAAAGGTCTTAGTCATAGTCTCTTCATTTGCTGGATCATTGGTTGGTTGGCCTGGTGGGTCCTAGGGGAGGGACTGAAATGGTTCAGAAGCTTTAAGAGATACCTAGGGAACTTGGAGCATTGGGTATTTTCTCACTGGTATAGATAAAGAACTTCTACATTTTAGCAACCACACTGGCTGAGTGTTCTCCCTGTGACTTTACACCTCAGTTTGCCTAGGACAGTCCTGTTTTATGCTTATTGTCACAGTGGAATTATTAATAACTGCCTTTTATTTTCAATTTTTCCCAGGTTAGATTATAAATCATTGCTATAATTTACTTCTTTGAAAAACTGCTATTTCATCAGAATCTGCAAATTATACTGGAGCATTGAAATCTGTGACTTGGTGAGCAAAATAGAAAAAAAAAAAAAGAGGGTTCAAGACCTGCTGTACTAGATTACACCCACGTCCTACAGATTTAACTCTCCACCCAAAGTCACCTAAGTAATTTGATCAATTTCTCATCTCAGTTCTACTAAACCAGTGTGGTCTTGCTAACAATCAGACTCATGCCATTTCCACTTCTACTTATTTTCTAATGTATATTACAATCATTTATTGCTTTTTAAATTTTAAATATGTGAGTTTAATCCTAATAAGTCCATAGAACTATAAAATCCTTGGGCCCGTTTTATACAGTCAGCCCTCCACATACAAGAGTTCTGCATCTACAGATCCAACCAACCGCGGATCAAAAATATTAGAACAAAAATTCCAGGAAGTTCAAAAAAGCAAAACTTGAATTTTCTTCTCACAAGAAATTATTTCTTTCATGTACATTGTATTTACAACTCTTTACATAGCATTTCCATTGTATTAGGTATTATAAGTAATCTAGAGATGATTTAATATGAGGATGTGCATTGGTTATAGGCAAATGCTAAGTCATTTTATTGTAAGGGATTTGAGCATCTGTGGATTTTGCTATCCATGGGGGTCATGGAACCAATGTCCCCACATATACCAAGAGACAACTGTAAATCCTCTTTAGCATTAACCAAATATTGTTATGAACTGGAACATTTTTCCATGCTAGATTACAAAGTATATATTACCAAACAACTCCTGTGAATAATCAAAAATGGTTTGTACCTCTTTGCATAGCCTTCTAGGAGCATCTACACTAAATCATTTCTCTGTCTCGAGTGGACAAGGACAAGGCCTTTTATCATGCTCATGTTATAACTACACATTATTTCTCCCACTATTATTTTCCCTCTTTTCTGATTACAAAAAAGTATCTTTTTATTTACCCCACTTAAAATTTACCTTTTTAACCATATAGATTTTATTAAAAATTCCATCCATAAGACATTAAAATTATTCTATTACATTATTATGTAAATCACATATTATATATTTATATAAATTTCCATTTAAATAATATGTTTATATAATACTACAGTATGATAATTATATATTTTAATGAGGTGTGATATCAATAATTAATTTAAAATATAAGAAAATTTATATTCATGGTTACAGGTTGCCACTCAATTTCTTATTATTTTGGACCAGCCTTTCCTATAGTGTCTCCACTGAAGAGTCTCTCTTTTTTTTTTTTTTTTTAACATCTTTATTGGAGTATAATTGCTTTACAATGGTATGTTAGTTTCTGCTTTATAACAAAGCGAATCAGTTATACATATACATATGTTCCCATATCTCTTCCCTCTTGCGTCTCCCTCCCACCCTCCCTATCCCACCCCTCTAGGTGGTCACAAAGCACCGAGCTGATCTCCCTGTGCTATGCGGCTGCTTCCCACTAGCTATCTATTTTACACTTGGTAGTGTATATATGTCCATGCCACTCTCTCACTTTGTCACAGCTTACCCTTCCCCCTCCCCATATCCTCAAGTCCATTCTCTAGTAGGTCTGTGTCTTTATTCCCGTCTTATCCCTAGGTTCTTGATGACCTTTTTTTTTTTTCTTAGATTCCATATATATGTGTTAGCATATGGTATTTGTTTTTCTCTTTCTGACTTACTTCACTCTGTATGACAGACTCTAGTTCCATCCACCTCACTGAGGAGTCTCTTGAGTCAGACATCTCAGCTTGAATTTTGCCTCCATATTTAATAAACTGTATGATATCAAACAAGTGACTTAACCTATTTTTCCTTAGTCTCCTTTTCTATAAAATGCAGAAAATAATAATACTTACCTTATAGGGTTGCAGCAAGGATTAAATGAATCACTGCACACAATGGTGTTATAAAGGTGCCTGGCTCATAATAAGCACTTTATAAGTTTGAGCTTAAAAGTATTTGAAAAGGCAAAGTGGTATATAGTATAATATGAATGAGGCTAGCAATTTGATGTTATGGATTTGGATCCACATCTGCATTTACTAGCTTTGTGACACTGAGGGTGTTAGATCTCCCAGAATTTTTCCTTCCTTCCTTCCTTCCTTCCTTCCTTCTCCCAGAATTTTTCTCTTCCTTCCTTCCTTCCTTCTCCCAGAATTTTTCTCTCCTTCCTTCCTTCCTTCCTTCCTTCCTTCCTTCCTTCCTTCCTCCCTCCCTCCCTCCCTTCCTTCCTCCCTCCCTCCCTTCCTTCCTTCCTCTCTTGTCATTAAAATAGGGACAATAATACCTGTATCAGAATAATGATATAGACTTGGGATCACTTATTTTAAAACAATTATTAAGGTCTTAATTATAGTTTTCCAAACTTGTACGCTTAGAATCATAGGACTTAATAGGAGTTGGAATTTCTTTAATATAATCCTCTGCAACAAAATTCTTCCAATTGCATGGTTTGATGGATCGCCGACTCTCTGGCCTGAAAGTTGTAAAGAATTCAGCCACTTCCCTCAAAAGTCCATTTCAGCAGTGCAAATAGAATTGCCACATAACTGAGTTAGTGTTTTTCAAATACTAAGTTGCGATGCATCAGTGCTCATAAAATCAATCTGGTGGATGGCCATCATCAATAGAATAGAGGAAAATAGTTTTTAAGAAATACATACAATATAGTAGAGGTAAACATTTTCTTAAAAACTTGTATTTCTCTCATATATTTACACATACATACACACATGCATAGATACATGTATTTATATGTATGTATATATGCACATGATACTGTATGTGTGTATGTATATATAGAAATGTGGTAATCGGTCATGCCAATGTATTTTTTTTAAAAGTCTTTATTGAATTTGTTACAATATTGCTTCTGTTTTATGTTTTGGTTTTTTGGCCATGAGGCAAGTGGGATCTTAGCTCCCCGACCAGGGATCGAACCCGCACCCCCTGCATTGGAAGGCGAAGTCTTAACCACTGGACTGCCAGGGAAGTCCCATGCCAATGTACTTTTCTATATACATGTGGTAGTATGCCCATGTGATAATTGGTCATGATGTTAAATGTGTATCTTACACTATGAATTGAAGTCAAGGTTTTAATGAGATGATTTAGAATCTATTATCTCTTTTAACTTTTCCCCTACCTGAATTTCCTTCTTTCCTTTTCTCCATTAAGGAAATAGCTCTTTGTTTGCTGACTCAGAGAAGAGATGTAACAGGGTAGAACTCAAAAATAATTTTTGTGTTCCAAAATGTGAAGTCCTTAAGACAGTTTAGAAAACTGGTGTGAAAAAGAGAGAACTTAGGCCAAAAACAGGGGGAAGAAATTCTCTTCCAGCTTTAGAGATAGGGGAGGGAGAGAATGAGAAGAACAGCATTGACTTCTCAGTAGCTTCCTGGAAAGTAGTAATTATCTGAGAGAGGAAATTGGTCAGCTGAAGCAGAACGGAAGAGTCTCAAGGTCCAAAGTGGTACAGAAACAGAGCCACAAAGTCGCCACTAAACTGACCATGGATAAGGACATTACAGCAATTATTTGTGTATCTAGATATAATCTAAGAAGTATATTCTCTCTCATCTTCTACAAAACCCTGGAACTATATATATGCCCCTGGAAATCATGGTACATCTCCGGAAGGAGTGATTTAAAATTCCTCCAAGCTTTATATTGTGAGGGCCTAAAATAGAAGATATGTTAAGTTATAAATAAGAAAGTCATATATTTGTACACCTGCATTTGAGAATTGAGGTTCTTCTCTGATTTGTGACTTTATAAACTTATTATTCTATTATAAGGATATGTCTGGTTACTGGTCCCAGGATGAAAGGAAGAAGTCCAGGAGGGGTGGTAGGAAAAAAACAAAACAAAACAAAAAAAACTTGTGCTTTCAAAAAAATGGGAAAAGTTATTCTTGTTGACAAACTATCCTGTGTAGTTGCCTAATCAGATCCTGGATCCAGCTCTGGAAAATCATGTCTATTCTCTAGCGATGCACTTAAGGTATGTATAGTCCCAAGTAATTTGCAAAAGTGGCCATCTTTGGACAGCACAAGCCATGGATAACCCTTGTGTATATTAAGAAATGGTGTGAAGGTTATAGCTGTTTAAGTAAAAAAGAGCAAATGACTCATATAAAGTCTGTCTTTAATACCCTAATAATGTGTTCATTCTATCTTCCCCCCATCATCACTCAATTCTGCTCAGTAACGGGGGGAAGAAAATTTACTGCTGAGGTCTCTGGTAGACTCAAAGGTCCTAGGCACAGGGAAATGATCTTTAGGAGAATATCATCAACTGACTAAAAACGTGGTCGCTCAGGTCCACATGCAATGGTATTCGCCGACGTACAATTAGAGGGAACTTTCTCCGCTAGACCACCTTCACTTCTGACACCAAGTTTGGGGGGTACCCAAAACCATCCTCAGGTTTGATAATTCACTAGAAGAACTCTCCAAGCTCACTGAAAGCTATTACACCCATGATTCATTACAGGGAAATGACACAGCTTAAAATTAGCCGAAGAGATTCATAGGGTAGACCTGGAGGGGTCCAAATGCTGAGCTTCTGGTTGTCCTTTTCCTGTGGAATCATAGACAGTGTTACTTTCTCCTGGCCACAAAGTGTGACAATACACACACACATAGAATTGCCAACCAGGGAAGCTGTCCTGAGCCTCTGATGTCCAGGGTTTCTATTGGGGTTTAATCATATACCATCCATATGGCTGACTGCTGGTATCCAGCCCCTCTTGGACACTGTCAGGGTAATAGTCTCCAGTTCTCCTGATAATGTATGTCTCAAAGCTCTCATCATAAATCACATCATTAGACTATCTAGTGGCCAAAGCCCCCAGGCAAATAGAGACTCTCCTGTCAGAGAGAAGTTCCAGGGACCTAGAGATTACCACTTAGTAGCCAAGGATAAAGGTTAAACTTCTCTTTGAGTAAGGGTAATTATTCTGCAAAGGGCCATACATGGATCTCTGGTCATCTGTCCTGAGAACAAGAGTCTCCACTGGACTCAAATATATCACATTGCTTAAGAGTAAGCCCATGATGCTTTGGGGAAACACAGTTTCTAATGCTCTTCTCACTTTGATTGGTTATTCAGAAATGCTTTCTCCATGATAGAAATATTCTAGAAAAATCATGACGATTGTTCACTGAGAGGGTATTTTCAGTAACTGAATTACACAAACATGCATGAACCAAGCAATTTGCTAATGCTAAAGATTCAAAAAAATGAATGAAATAAGACCATGCAACCAAAGAGGTCATTTCAGTAAAAGAAAAACAGTAAGCAGACAATGTTAATAGAATGGAGTACTTTATGAATGGATACCTTATACCTGTGGAATCACAGAAGACAGGAGCTTAATCCATCCTGGAGATTTAGGGAAATCTTTCCTTAGATGACCCTTGAAGGATAGCATTTGGCAAAAAGTGAAAGTAGCAGTAGCAGCAACAGCAGCAATTATAATGAAACTAGTTAACAATTATACAGAATTATAATGTCAGACACTATTCTAAGCCCTTTGAATACATTACTTCATTTAAATCATTCATTTCAGAGGATTGGCAAAATCTATTCGTGAACTCTGAGCCTCTGCTCTCTCTAAATTCATGCCTTAAGGTAAAAATGTCTTGAAAGTCTGTCACCATTTCTCAAAATAGAGCTAGGGGAGTTTATATAGCCCTATCCAAAAGGAAAGAATGCCACTTGGCTAGAGATATTACTCGACAAATGCATGTACAAAAAGGTAAGTGTTTTCAGACTTCACTTGTATTGCAGCAATCGTACGAACCAGGAGAGCTTTTCCTTAAGCAGGAGCATTCCTCTTCTCATTCCTCATTCGCAGACTCTCCTCCCTCTCACTATGAAGTAGGAAGCTGTGTTTGAGGCAATGACAAATCCTGGGGCCTGCGTTTCACTCATCTTGCATGCAGTGCTCCCATTGAAGCCACTTAATCCGATTGACGTCAGCCAGCGCTCCGTGCACAGAATGTGCCACTCAGAATCTAGGAGAATCGATCATCCCGCAACTCACATTGCCATGACACCTAGAGCCTCCAATTTATCTCAGGATTGTAGCTTCTTTTGTTTTTCTTTCTCTTTTCTCTCCTACTAAGAGAAGGGTTTTTTTTTTTTTTCTTTCTTCACAGACAACACTTATCAGAGCCCAAGCTTCATCATTGGAAAATTCAGACTATTATCACTTTGCACTGATAATTAAGGTTTTTTCGAGTGAAGCTGTTGTGAAGAGCCAGGTAGGGCTGAAAAAAAACACCATACATCTCAGATCAAACATTCACTGAGATGTGGCCATTAGTAGACATAAAATTTTTTTTGAGGTAATGTGAGTACTTGATATGGAATTTCATTAGCCCCATTAAGGAACGGAAGGAAAAGGAGATTCATGAAACATCTACTCTATTCTGGTCATACCACACACATTATAATATATAAATTGGTTTTCAATCAGGTGTAATTTCTCACGCACCCCCCCCCCCCCGCCTTTTCGTGAGGAAATCTGGCAATGTCTGGAGACATTGCTAGCTGTCACACCTGTTAGCATCTAGTGGATAGAGGCCAGCAATGTTGCTGGACGTCTTGCAAGGCATGGGGTAACCCCGCACAACAAAAAATTATCCAGCTTAAACTCCCGATACTATCAATGTCAAGAAACCCTGAAACTGATTCCCACAAAGCCTTATGTGGTGAGTATAATATTCTTAGTCTATAGATGAGACCACTGGAAGCTACTAAATGACTTGTTTGTGTTCACAAAGTCAGGAAGTCTCAGGATTTGAACCCAGAATGCTCTAGCTGCCAAACCTGGACCCTTCCACACCACGCTTTGCTGGACAAGCCTTTGTGGTCAAAGAAACCAGAGCTCTCAAAGTCTGGTCTCTGGAGGCATTTGCCTTTTTCCATGTATAGAAGTCCCTTTTATAAAGTTTATTTCATAAAAACAGGGAGGCACCTCTCTGGTACTGAATTATGAAGACTTATTTGGCCAATGAGTGCTCCATGGAGAATGCTGGCTACATATACAAAAGGTAATTTCACTTAATCCAATAACAAGGTCCAGTTCTTGCTACATGTATACTGGGAATCAGTATGTACGTATGTTTGTATGTATGTATGATTTATTCCTCTACTTTTTCCCTCCAAGATACATACATCAATAAATCATGATACCACACCTTAGCTTGCCCTGTATAGTGGAAAAAGATGGGCGATACAATATACTAGACTAAAGTTATATACCAAGGGCTATGATACCAATAGGTGCTGACTTTCACACTGGAAGACTAATTCATTCATTGGTCATTCATTTGGCAAACAAATGTTTATTAAATTCTTGGTATAAACTCAGTACATCTAGCCAGACACATAGTGAATAATTATAACACAGAAAATAATGACAACAATAACTACAGTACTAAAACAGATGAGAGCATGGTGGTATGGTAACACAGAGGAAGAGGCATTTAGCTCTCTTTGGAGACAATGGAGAAGGTCTCCTAAAAGGGATCACATGTAAGCTGAGTGCAATATTGAGGCTGGAGTTCACTAGGTGGAAGAGTGATGGGGCTAAAGGCAAAAGCTAGAGCCAGACTAAGAATCTTGTGGAATAAAAAGTTTGAATGTTATCAGGTAAAAAGATAAACGCCTGAACTAAGGCAAGAGCAATGAGAATGCAGAGGAAAGGCCAGAATCAAAATAGCGTTGGTGGTAGAATTTATAGGTCTTGGAGGTAAAAAGGTTAAGGGAGGAGGATTTCTCCCTGGGGGAATGAGAGTACAGGAAAAGCAATTTACATTTGGACAGAATTACCTTTAAGATACCCATGTTGAGTAAAGAATTTTGTGTTCTAACTAAATATCAGAAACTTTACTAGACCCTTCATATATTAATCATCACAAAAGTCCTGTGATGTAGGTATTAATCTTTTGATTTTAAAAATGAAGGCACATAGAGATTAACTTGTTCCATTTAATATGGCAAGTGCCAAAGTCAAAATGTTACTACAATTCTGGATATATCTTCGAGTATATACTTGTTAACCACCATGCAAGACTGCCTCTCTTTATAAAGCTGATGCTCAGTAAGACTTAAAATACGTATTTGAGCTAGAAATACAATTCTTGAGCTATTGTTCCTCTAAGCGGCAGTTGAGATCTTGGATGGATATGAAATCATTTATGGAAAGAGTGTTAATTAGGAATGAGTAAGAAAGAACCAGAGGTACAGAAGATTGAGGACTGAGTCATTTAAGATGAGTTAGTTCTTCAAGGGGGGAGGGATAGATGGGGAGTTTGGGATTGACATGTACACACCGCTATATTTAAAATAGATAACCCACTAATAGGACATACTGTATAGCACAGGGAACTCTACTCAATACTCTGTAATAACCTAAATGGGAAAATAATTTGAAAAAGAATAGATACATATGTATGTATAATTGAATCACTTTGCTGTACACCTGAAACTAACACAACATTGTTAATCAACTATATTCCAATATAAAATTTTTTTTAAAAGATGAATTCTTCAAGGAGGTGACCAGAAAGCAGGCAAAGAAGTAGGAAAGGATGGCAAGGGGAGGATGGTGTCACAGATACAAAGGGAGAAATTGTGAATAATCTTGCTAAGGGGTCAGATCTGTTTTGCACACACACACACACACACACACACACACACACACACAAAGCCTCATTGCACAGGCATGATTAGGATCCCTGCTGGGAAAACCTCAATTGATTCTGTTCCAGAGGAGGTGATGCAGTGTCCCTCCTCTTACCACTGCAGCCATTCTAATTCAAGCCCTACTGATCAGGTGAAATGATGGGTATAAAGTCCTCGACACATGTCGACACTCAAAAATGGTACACTGTTCCTCCCCCACTGCCCCAGATATTAGATGACAGCTCTGACAGCAAAGAACTTCAATTCTAGCAGAGAAGAAAATCTGAAACTTCAGCAACTTATTAAATGTTAGCACTGCTCTGCAAGCTAATTATTACTATTTCCATTGTGCAGGTGTTGAAATTTTAACACAGAGAGGTGAAGAACATTTTCTAAGGTCTCAGAGCTAACAAGTAGTCACCCTTGCATTTGAATTTAGGTCCGTTCAGCATCAAAGGCATTGCCCTTTCCTCAGTTCACAAACTTCCTCTTTAAGAAAGAGATATATCCCGGAGAGGTATCTGCACCCCATGCTCATTGCAGCATTGCAGGTGTACCTAGTTTTATTGTGCTTTACAGATATTGCATTTTTTACAAATTGAAGGTTTGTGGCAACTCTGCTTCAAGCGAGTCTATTGGCATCATTTTTCCAACGTTTTCTCACTTTGTATTTCTGTGTCACATTTTGGTAGTGCTTGCAATATTTCAAACCTTCCGCCAGCAAAAAGATTATAATTCACTGAAGGCTCAGATGATGGTTAGAACTTTTTAGCAATAAAGCATTTTTAATTAAGGTATATACATTTTTTAGACATAATGCTATTGAATACTTAATAGATTACAGCATAATGTAAACAAAAAATTCATGACTAGCATTATTGCAATATTCATTTTGCTGCAGTGGTCTGGAACTGAACCTGCAATATCTCTGAGGTATGCCTGTATTTAAAATAGCCAAGACATGGAAACAACCTAAGTGTCCATCAATGGATGAATAGATAACAACAACAACAACAACAAAATATATATATATATATGAATACTACTCAGCCATAAAAAGGAAGGAAATCCTGCTATTTGCAACAACATGGATGGACCTTAAGGACATTATGCTAAGTAAAGCAAGTCAGACAGAGAAAGACAAATACTATATGATTTAACTTATATGTGGAATCCAAAAAGAACAAACTCTAGGAACAGAGAACAGACTGGTGGAAGTCAGATGTGGGAGGTTAAGGGTGGGCTGGGAAAATTGGTGAAGACAGGCAGAAAAGTACAGACTTCCAGTTATACAATAAGTACTTTCTGGGAATGTAATGTACAGCATGATGACTATAGTTAACAACACTGTATTATATAGTTGAAGTTGCTAAGAGAGTAGATCTTAAAAGTTCTCATCACAAGGAAGAAAATCTGTAATTATCTGAGGTGTTGCACGTTAACTAAACTTATGGTAAATATACATATATATGTAATACGTAAGTTTAAGGTATACAACATAACTTCCTATATATGTATATAATGTTGTTACGTTGTACACTTTAAATTTGTACAATGTTCTATGTCAATTCTACCTCAGTATAACTGAAAAAATATTTTTTAAAGAAAGTGACAGAATTGAACTTTCAAAATGCGTACTGTTGGGTAAAAGCAAACATGGGTGTTGCCAAGGGTTTAGAGACCTCAATCACACCCACCCCTCCATCCCTCCACCATGATCCCAAAGTTCAGACTCTAATTCTGAATGGACTGGGCTCCTTCTCTTGGTTTTAGAGGGTTTCTTAACCTCAGCATGCTTGCTATTGACCCAGCTAATTCTTGGTTGGGGGTTGGGGGTGGACGCCCTGGGGCACTGCAGAATGCTTAAAAGCATCCCTGGCCTCTACCTACTAAACGCAAGTAGCACCACCTCAACCCCCCTCCCCATGCCCCACTGTGACAGGTAAAAATGGTTCCAGACTTTGCCAAGTGATTCTTAAGGGACAAAAATGCTCTCTGGTTGAGAACCGCGGGTTTAGATGTATGGCGTTCCCACTCTAAGAATTAGTTTACAACCTGAGTTTTGTGCTTGTGACCTCTTTTTATGGAGACTTCATCTGCTTGTGCCCAGACCCTCGTCTCCACCTGCTGTGCCCCTTCCAGCCATCCAGCCATCTGTGTCTCCCTACTTCAGAAGTGTTCCGGTACAGGGGCTCAGTCAAAGGATCTAGAGCACCTTCCCTGATCAGATGGCTGAAATGGGTTCCTGATCTGGAGACCAATGCCATGAAAATGAGCTTCCAAATGCTCTGCAGCATTTGGGTGAAAATGGCCTCATAAATCACCTTATTGTTTTGTGGGGCTTTGAGGGTGCTACTGGGAACGGCAGGGACGGTGACTCATCCTGCTGTACTGCTGTAATATTAAAGAAAATAAATAACGGAACTAAGAAGGCATTAAGTGAGAAAACGAGGCACGGGTGCATGAGGCAGAGGTGATCCTACTGCACTGCCTCTAAGTGAATATCACCCAATTAATGGGAAGCAGAATTTAGGAAAAGGAACTGCCGAATCACAGTTCTCTGAATGAACTGCAGAACGTACAGTCAGATGGTAGTGAATTCCCCAGGCCAGCCTTTTCCTGTGAGCTCCCTTTCTGAACAACAAGGAAATACATGCAATTGGGTTGTCATGGTTTGTTCTCTGTCTTAAGTAATAATGGTAATAACCAGACCTTATGTTTGTGCAGTGTTTCCTGGTTTACAGAGCATTTTCCCATAAATTATGTCATTCTACTCACAAAGCAATCCTATAGACACCCAGCCAGAAGGAAGACAGTGCTCAGAAGGGGTGTTTCTACAGCTTTAAGACAGTAGAGCATGCTTATGAGAGCACAGGCTCTGGAATCTGAAGATCTAGGTAAGAATATCGGCTCAGACCAGCTCTGGAACCTTAAACCGTCAGACTTCAGTGTTCTCCTCTATACGGGGCGGGGATAATAGCATTGTTACAAGGTATTCAAAAAATCAGACCTATAATTGCTGAGCACAATATCTTTCTCACCATAGGCAAAAGGCTCTTAATAGTTGTGTATGGAATCTTTAACTCAGGATGATCTTCGGATTATAAAAGTATAAATAGCATGTTGTATTTGTAGTAGTCAAGAGTAAAGACTTTAGAGAAAAGTGACCAGGGTTTGAATCTCAGCTCTGCCACTTGAAATTGTATAACTTGAAACAAGTTTCTTAACTTCCCTATGCCTCAGTTTCCTCATCCATGAAACGGGTGCTTTGACAGTTAAATGGGTTAGTACATGAAATGCACTGTCTCACTGTCTGAGTCACCTGCACTTGGTTACTTCCTTGTTTCAGGCTCTGATGCCTGTTTTCATATTACTTTCACCTCAATTAATGTGATTACTCAGAAATGACTTTAAGTACTATATTATTTAAGGTAAATAACACTGGATGCTATTACAGATAAATCCCCAAATCTCAATGGCTTAACACAATTAAACTTCCTGCTCACATCATATTCCAATGCAGGTAGTCTGTATGTGTGTGTGTGTGTGTGTGTGTGTGTGTGTGTGTGTGTGTTTGGGGTGTACTCCATGCAGGTATTTTGAGACCAAAGCTCCTACCATGCTGTGTCTCTACCCTCTTCTAGACCCTCAGATTTTTCTCCTTTTAGCAGATGAGCAAAGCATGGGGACCAGGCACGGGGATTTTTAAAGGTCAAGACTGGAAGTTGAACACATTGCTTTTGCTCTCATTCCTTACAGAACTCAATGTTATGGCCACACTTCACTCAAAGAAGTCTGAGAAATAGAGTCTAGCCATGTGCCCAAGAAAAGGAGAGTTCAAATACTAGAGAGCTCTAGAAATCTCTGCCACGAGCCCTGAGTACAGGGGGTCTTTGCTTCCTAGAAGCAGGCTCTGTAAAGTGTTGCTCTACTAATGAGGGCTGTTGTGCCCTGCTGCTCTCTGCCCTGTGTCCTTTCTCTACAGGCATCATTCTCCCATGACCTTGTGAGCAGTGCTTTATACCTCTGCAGCAGGATTGGTCCTACTTCTGATTGGGGTCCAAATTGTAAATAACCTTCCCTTTGAATGGAAACAGAGCTCTCTTGACATTAGAATATGTCAAGAATATGCTGTTTAAGAGATCAGCTGAGGGCACGACCCATGATGTAGAAATCCAGTGCCCTGTGAAAGGCAGCTCATATGCTTTCAGAGGCTAGACATTAGAGCAATGGGTTTTACCTTGTCAAAGGGACAAGGTCAAGGTGGACCTACGGGATATATAGCAGGCAAATGGAAATGAGCTGAAAGCCAAAAAATTAAAATCACAGACAACTTTACAGCCAGGAGAAATTTTACACACAGAGTAGAAAACTTTAAAAAACTGGGAATCAGGCACATGAAAAGTAGTGACATCAAAAGAGTGTGAAAGAGTATGGAAAGAAAGGCAATGGGGGAGGTCCAGGGAAGATACCCTCAGACAAAAGAAAACACAGAGTAGTTTAGAAGAGAGGGTTAAAAAACATTGGTTTTGTGATTTTTTTCAGGCGTGGGTTCAAATACAAGGCTCAAATCCTATGTGACTGAGCAAGGCTACTAACATCTCTGGACCTCAGTCTTCCCATCAGTAACTTGGGAATAAATATTATTTATCTTTTAGAATTGATGTGAAGAAAACCTGACACAATACAGTATAGTGTATCTAGAAGAGGGGTTTTCAATCCTGGCTGCATCTCAAACTCACCTCATGATCTGGCTTCTTTTTGTTGTAATACCCATGCCTAAATTCCATCTTTGGTGATTCTTATTCAGTAGCTCTCCATTGGGTCTCCACAGCCGTAGGTTTATGAAGCCTTGCAGGTGATTTTAATCACCATGGCCCCATTTGCTCAGTTGAATACCACTATTCCATTAGATCGGCGGTCAGCAAACTTTTTCAGCAAAGAGACAGGAGGTAAATAATTCAGTCTTTGCATGTCATACGGTCTCTGTTGCAACTATTCAACTCTGCTACTTAAGTGTGAAACCAGCCATAGATGTTACCTAAATGCATGGTCACGGCTGCGGTCCAACAAACCTTTACTTATGGACACTGAATGTGAATTTCATATAATTTTAACATGTCACAAAATATTATTCTTCATTTGATTTTTTTCATCTTTAAAAAGTAAAACAATTCTTAGCTAATGGGATGACACCAAAAAAATGTTTGCATGCCAGATTTGGCCCAAGGCCATAGTTTTCCCACCCATGCAAGAGAGCAGAGGTTCCTGGATTTCAACATGCATCAGAATCATGCAGAGGGCTGGGTTAAAACCCAGACTGCAGGGTACCCTCCCACCCCGGATAGTTTCTGACTCAGTAGATCTGACTAGCAGAGGATTTGCATTTCTAACACATTCCCCTGTGATACTGATGCTGCTGGTCTAGAGACTGTATGTTGAGGATCACTGCTCTAGATGAATGTCCAGACTATTTGTTCTTCAAATAGTCTCACTTTGATATTATTTCCCATTTTTGAGCTTTGGAAAACTATTTGGTAGTTGTGCATCTTAGCTTATATTCTTTAAGAAATACCTGAAATAAAGATATTTCCATTGCTTTAGAAGTTATTGCAGAGTCAATAAGTTATACTGGTTTAAAGCATGGACCCTGGAGCAAAACAGCCTCGGACTGAATCCTGACTAACTGCCTCAGCTGTACAACCTTGAGAAAGTGCTTATCTTCTCTGTTTCTCAGTTGCCTCGTATGTAAAATGAAGTCAATGAATAATACATATATCACAGGATTGTTGTGATGATTAAATGGGAATGAAAAGCACTTAGAATACTGCCGTGCCTACAGTAAACATTCAATAAACGCTAATTGCTGTTGTCTAGAGGTAAGTTATGACAGTTAAGATGTTTTAATAAGAAGAATGTACTAAATTTAAGGTCCATACAGATGTTGAGCCAAAAGGGTCAAGGTCTTTTTTCTCAATAATTTAAGACTTATTTTAAAATAGGTGGGCATATAGCTAGTCTAGGCCCACAGTAATGCACAGGACCATGGAATTTTTAGCCTGAACATTTTTTAAAGCAAATTATCAAATGCCCAAGAAGCCATTCAAAATAAAATGAATAGGGTACCTACAGGATAGCTAAATTTAAAGTTTTAACTTTACTATCAATACTTCAAGATAAATCAGTTGCCAAATGTGTCTAGGTTAAGTCTGTTGATTTCATTTACTCATCAAACAATCGCTGAGCATCAAGTGTCAAGGTCCCGAGTGAAACACCAGTGATAAAGCAGAGTAGCCAATGAGATAGGGGCAGTCTTTGCATTCAGTGACGAAAAACATCAAGGAAATAATCACTCAAACAATTCTTTACAACTGTACTACGTATGAAGAAAAAGTGAAAAGGATTATGAAGAAATACACAGAAGGAGTTATTTTAAGGTGAGGGTCACAGGGAAGCCTTCCCTGAGCAAAGTATATCTATCTAAGCCAAGAATTCCTGGCTAGTTAGAATTTCAGAGACATTCACTAAAATAGTGGTTGTGGTTTGGAAGCGCCTGACAGAAGTCTATAGAAAATATTTAATTTTCTATCTGCATGTGGGCATAGAAGAAAGGATCATGTATCTTGTCCATCAAAAGTGTTATCAAGTCATTTGTATACAAATTAGAGGAAGAGAATGGGAGGAGGAGTCACCAAGTGCAGACAGATATTTTAAAAATTTAATTGGAAATCATGTTTCCCATTAAGAGACCATTTCTAATAAGTCTGATGCTTGGGGTGCCACTGATAGGCAAGTTCTAAACACATATGCATTTCTATGGGTCATTTTGAGACATACCTTTCACCCAGTAATCAATACCTATATTCTGACGGAAATGTCCATAAATGTTGCAAATCCTGTTATGGTTTTCTTGACATATTTTTCCCCAATGTGATAAAATACACAGAAATAATCAACAGAGAAAGAAATGACTGTGCCTAAAATCGGCTTCCTTCTATTACAGAATATTGACCCAAGACACTTATCTTATAGGCATGTGTAATAAGCAGAACAGTAGTGGTGCCTCGAAGATGTTCACATCCTAATCCCTGGAATCTGTGAATATGTTATGTTACACGGCAGAGGGGGGATTTTGAGGTTGCATATGGAATTAAATTTGCTAATCAACTGAATTAATAGTGGGAGAGGCTTCCCTGGTGGCGCAGTGGTTGAGAATCTGCCTGCCAATGCAGGGGACACGGGTTCGAGCCCTGGTCTGGGAAGATCCCACATGCCGCGGAGCAACTAAGCCCGTGAGCTACAACTACTGAGCCTGCGCGTCTGGAGCCTGTGCCCCGCAACAAGAGAGGCCGCGACAGTGAAAGGCCCGCGCACCGCGATGAAGAGTGGCCCCCGCTTGCCGCAACTAGAGAAAGCCCTCGCACAGAAACGAAGACCCAACACAGCCAAAAATAAATAAATTAAAAAAAAAAAAAAGTGGGAGATATTCCTGGACTATCTAGGTGAGGCCAATATGGGAGAGAGAGAAACAGAAGAGTCAGGATGAGAGGGACATGTTTTGAGAATGAGTTGGTCACCATTGTTGGATTTGAAGATGGGAGGGGGTCATGAGCCAAGGAGTGCCAATAGCCTCTAGAGATTGAACGAGAAAATGTCCTCTCTTTTAGAGCCTCCAGAAAGAACAGCAGCCCTGATGACACCGATTTTAGCCCAGGCTCTTAGCCCAGTTCTGGAGTGAGGTCAGAAGCCTACTCATGTGGGTCTCAGTCACTTAAGTTCATAGTTAGGTACTGCTGGTCCTCCTACTATAGGAATGACTTCCAGAAATACTTCTACGATGTAGTGTGCCAAATCCTCCAAAGTCGTGGTGTGACGGTACAGGGTCACAGGTCATGTTGTGATATGAATACGTCCTAAGCACCAGTCACAGAAAGTATGTAAGCAGTGGAAGAGAAATAAAATTTAAAATGTTTCAAACCAGAAGCTAGATGTAGAATTTGTCTACCAAATATTACAGTTCATATTTGAAGGAATATGAATTGTAAGATAACACAGAATTATAAGATAATAAATTTGAGTTTTTTTAGATGCTAATGTTGTGATAAATATAGCAGCGATAGGAAACTAATACAACATGCATTTCAGATCAAATGTTTAAACAAATTAAGCATTCCAAACTTTGGGAGAATAAATGTTTCCTTTATAAAAAGCAATATATCCTTTGGAACTTTCCAAGGCCCACTCAAATCTGTAGCTCTGATTCTTAACAATCAATAATTCTACTGATCTGAGCCCCGCAAGTTAGGCTTCTCCTCTAGACCCAACAGAAAAAAAAAAATTTTGTACAGACAAAAACAAGGAGAATAGTTTACTTTCCAATATCTCATACAACTAAACACTAAATAATTGTTAACTATATGGCCTTATTTATTAAGCTGCTCTTTGAAATTTAATTGGATATATAAAAAACAGGTATCCTTAAATTACCACATTTAAAAAAAAACTCCTGTTCCTTGACCAGCTTTGCATCCTTCTTAATTTTCTCCAACTCACCTCAGGCCTAAATGTAAGAATCATGCTTGCCCTTTCTTTTCTTTCACCTCATCACAAATTCTTTAAAAAAATATCTGTCAGGGACCAACTATGTGCCAGGCATTACTCTTTTTTTTTTTTTTTTAACCTATTTATTGGAGTATAATTGCTTTACAATGTTGTGTTAGTTTCTGCTGTATAACAAAGTGAATCAGCTATACATATACATATATCCCCATATCTCCTCCCTCTTGCGTCTCCCTCCCACCCTCCCTATCCCACCCCTCTAGGTGGTCACAAAGCACCGAGCTGACCTCCCCTCTGTGCTATGTGGCTGCTTCCACTGAATATATGTGCCACATCTTCTTTACACATTCATCTGTTGATGGACATCTAGGTTGCTTCCATGTCCTGGCTATTCCAAATAGTGCTGAAATGAAAACTGTGATACGTGACTCTTTTTGAATTATGGTTTTCTCAGGGAATATGCCTAGTAGTGGGATTGCTGGGTCATATGGTAGTTCTATTTCTAGTTTTTTAACGAACCTCCATACTGTTCTCCAGAGGGGCTGTATCAATTTACATTCCCACCAACAATGCAAGAGAATTCCCTTTTCTCCACACCCTCTCCAGCATTTATTGTTTCTAGATTTTTTGATGATGGCCATTCTGACCAGTGTGAGGTGATACCTCATTGTAGTTTTGATTTGAATTTATCTAATGATCAGTGATGTTGAGCATCCTTTCATGTGTTTGTTGGCCATCTGTATATCTTCTTTGGAGAAATGTCTTTTTAGGTCTTCTGCCTATTTTAGGATTGGGTTGTTTGTTTTTTTGATATTGAGCTGCATGAGCTGTTTGTATATTTTGGAGATTAATCCTTTGTCAGTTGCTTCATTTGCAAATATTTTCTCCCATTCTGAGGGCTGTCTTTTCATCTTGTTTATGGTTTCTTTTGCTGTGCAAAAGCTTTTAAGTTTCATTAGGTCCCATTGGTTTATTTTTCTTTTTATTTCCATTTCTCTAGGAGGTGGGTCAAAGGATCTTGCTGTGATTTATGTCATAGAGTGTTCTACCTATGTTTTCCTCTAAGAGTTTTATATTGTCCAGTCTTACATTTAGGTCTTTACTCCATTTTGAGTTTATTTTCGTGTATGGTGTTAGGGAGTGTTCTAATTTCATCCTTTTACATGTAGCTGTCCAGTTTTCCCAGCACCACTTATTGAAGGGGCTGTCTTTTCTCCATTGTATATTCTTGCCTCCTTTATATCAAAGATAAGGTGACCATATGTGTGTGGGTTTATCTCTGGGCTTTCTATCCTGTTCCATTGATCTATATTTCTGTTTTTGTGCCACTACCATACTGCCTGAGTCCTGTAGCTTTGTAGTTCAGTCTGAAGTCTGGGAGCCTGATTCCTCCAGCTACGTTTTCTTTCCCAAGATTGCTCTGGCTATTCAGGGTCTTTTATGTTTCCATACAAATTGTGAAATTTTTTGTTCTAGTTCTGTGAAAAATGCCATTGGTAGTTTGATAGGGTTTGCATTGAATCTGTAGATTGCTTTGGGTAGTATAGTCATTTTCACAGTGTTGATTCTTCCAATCCAAGGACATGGCATAACTCTCCATCTGTTTGTATCATCTTTAATTTCTTTCCTCAGTGTCTTATAGTTTTCTGCATACAGGTCTTTTGTCTCCTTAGGTAGGTTTATTCCTAGGTATTTTATTCTTTTTGTCTCAGTGGTAAATGGGAGTGTTTCCTTAATTTCTCTTTCAGATTTTTCGTCATTACTGTATAGGAATGCAAGAGATTTCTGTGCATGAATTTTGTATACAGGATTCCCTATGTATAGAATCACGTCATCAGCAAACAGTGACAGTTTTACTTCTTCTTTTCTGATTTGGATTCCTTTTATTTCTTTTTCTTCTCTGATTGCTGTGGCTAAAACTTCCAAAACTATGTTGAATAACAGTGGTGAGAGTGGGCAACCTTGTCTTGTTCCTGATCTTAGAGGAAATGGTTTCAGTGTTTCACCACTGAGAATGATGTTGGTTGTGGGTTTGTCATATATGGCCTTTATTATGTTGAGGTAATTTCCTCTTTGCCTACTTTCTGGAGAGTTTTTATCATAAATGGTGTCGAATTTTGTTGAAAGCATTTTCTGCATCTATTGAGATGATCATATGGTTTTTATCCTTCAATTTGTTAATACGGTGTACCACATTAATTGAATTTCGTATATTGAAGAATCCTTGCATTCCTGGGATAAACCCCACTTGACCATGGTGTATGATCCTTTTAATGTGCTGTTGGATTCTGTTTGCTAGTATTTTGTTGAGGATTTTTGCATCTATGGTCATCAGTGATATTGGCCTGTAGTTTTTTTTGTGACATCTTTGTCTGGGTTTGGTATCAAGGTGATGGTGGCCTTGTAGAATGAGTTTGGGAGTATTCCTCCCTCTGCTATATTTTGGAAGAGTTTGAGAAGGACAGGTGTTAGCTCTTCTCTA
Source organism: Balaenoptera ricei (assembly GCF_028023285.1). Lineage (NCBI taxonomy): Eukaryota > Metazoa > Chordata > Mammalia > Artiodactyla > Balaenopteridae > Balaenoptera > Balaenoptera ricei. The sequence continues at coordinate 84,371,125 of NC_082646.1, read as the reverse complement.
AATGTTTGACAGAATTCGCCTGTGAAACCATCTGGTCCTGGGCTTTTATTTGTTGGAAGATTTTTAATCACAGTCTCAATTTCAGTGCTTGTGATTGGTCGGTTTATATTTTCTATTTCTTCCTGGTTCAGTCTCGGAAGGTTGTGCTTTTCTGAGAATTTGTCCATCTCTTCCAGGTTGTCCATTTTATTGGCATATAGTTGCTTGTAGTAATCCCTCATGATCCTTTATATTTCTGCAGTGTCAGTTGTTACTTCTCCTTTTTCATTTCTAATTCTGTTGATTTGAGTCTTCTTCCTGTTTTTCTTAATGAGTCTGGTTAATGGTTTATCAATTTTGTTTATCTTTTCGAAGAACCAGCTTTTAGTTTGACTGATCTTTGCTATCGTTTCCTTCATTTCTTTTTCTTTCATTTCTGATCTGATCTTTATGATTTCTTTCCTTCTGTTAACTTTGGGGGTTTTTTGTTCTTCTTTCTCTTGTTGCTTTATGTGTAAGGTTCAGTTGTTTATTTGAGATTTTTCTTGTTTCTTGAGGTAGGATGGTATTGCTATAAATTTCCCTCTTAGAACTGCTTTTGCTGCATCCCATAGGTTTTGAGTCACTGTATTTTCATTGTCATTTGTTTCTAGGTATTTTTTGATTTCCTCTTTGATTTCTTGAGTGATCTCTTGGTTATTTAGTAGCATACTGTTTTGCCTCCATGTGTTTGTATTTTTTACAGATTTTTTGCCATAATTGATACCTAGTCTCATAGCATTGTGGTCAGAAAAGATACTTGATACAAGTTCAGTTTTCTTAAATTTAACAAGGCTTGATTTGTGACCCAAGATATGGTCTATCCTGGAGAATGTTCCATGAGCACTTGAGAATAAAGTGTATTCTGTTGTTTTAGGTTGGAATGTCCTATACATATCAATTAATTCCATATTGTTTAATGTGTCATTTAAAGCTTATGTTTCCTTATTTATTTTCATTTTCGATGATCTGTCCATTGGTGATACTGGGCTGTTAAAGTCCCCTACTATTATTGTATTACTGTCAATTCTCCCTTTTATGGCTGTTAGCATTTGCCTTATGTATTGAGGTGTTCCTACGTTGGAAGCATATTTACAATTGTCATCTTCTTCTAGGATTGGTTCCTTGATCATTATGTAGTGTCCTTATTTGCCTCTTGTAATAGTCTTTATTTTAAAGTCACTTTGTTTACTATGAGAATTGCTACTCCAGGTTTCTTTTGATTTCTATTTGCATGGAATATCTTTCTCCATCCCCTCACTTTCAGTCTGTATGTGTCCCTAGGTCTGAAGTGGGTCTCTTGCAGACAGCCTATATATGGGTCTTGTTTCTGTATCCATTCAGCCAGTCTATGTCTTTTGCTTGGAACATTTAATCCATTTATATTTAAGGTAATTATTGATATGTATGTTCCTATTAAAATTTTCTTAATTGTTTTGGGTTTGGTATTGTAGGTCTCTTCCTTCTCTTGTGTTTCCTGCCTAGAGACGTTCCTTTAGTATTTGTTGTAAAGCTCCTTTGGTGGTGCTGAATTCTCTTAGCTTTTGCTTGTCTGTAAAGGTTTTAATTTCTCCGTCAAATCTGAATGAGATCCTTGCTGGGTAGAGTAATCTTGGTTGTAGGTTTTTCCCTTTCATCACTTTAAATATGTCCTGCTACTCCTTTCTGGCTTGCAGAGTTTCTGCTGAAAGATCAGCTCTTAACCTTATGGGGATTCCCTTGTATGTTATTTGTTGCTTTTCCCTTGCTGCTTTTAATATTTGTTCTTTGTATTTAATTTTTGATAGTTTGATTAATATGTGTCTTGACATGTTTCTCCTTGGGTTTATCCTGTATGGGACTCTCTGCACTTCCTGGACTTGATTGACTATTTCCTTTCTCATATTAGGGAAGTTTTCAACTATAATCTCTTCAAATATTTTCACATTCCCTTTCTTTTTCTCTTCTTCTTCTGGGACCCATATAATTCTAATATTGGTGTGTTTAACGTTGTCCCAGAGGTCTCTGAGGCTATCCTCAATTCTTTTCATTCTTTTTTCTTTATTCTGCTCTGCAGTAGTTATTTCCACTATTTTATCTTCGAGGTCACTTATCCTTTCTTCTGCCTCAGTTATTCTGCTATTGATTCCTTCTAGAGAATTTTTAATTTCAGTTCTTGTGTTGTTCACATTGTTTGTTTGCTCTTTAGTTCTTCTAGGTCCTTCTTTAACATTTCTTGTATTTTCTCCATTCTATTTCCAAGATTTTGATTCACATTTACTATCATTATTCCGAATTCTTTTTCAGGTGGACTGCCTATTTCCTCTTCATTTGTTTGGTCTGGTGGGTTTTTACCTTGTTCCTTCAACTGCTGCGCATTTCTCTGTCTTCCCATTTTGCTTAACTTACTGTGTTTGTGGTCTCCTTTATGCAGGCTGCGGATTTGTAGTTCCTGTTGTTTTTGGTGTCTGACCCCAGTGGAAAAGGTTGGTTCAGTGGGTTGTGTAGGCTTCCTTGTGGAGGGTACTGTTTCATGTGTTCTGGTGGATGAGCCTGGATCTTGTGTTTCTGGTGAGCAGGGCCGTGTCTGGTGGTATATGTTTTGTGGTGTCTGTGAATTTAGAATGATTTTAGGCAGCCTCTCTGCTAATGGGTCGGGTTGTGGTCCTGTCTGGCTAGTTTTTTGGCATGGGGTGTTCAGCACTGGATCTTCCTGGTCGTTGAGTGGAGCTGGGTCTTAGCATTGAAACGGAGATTTCTGGTAGAGCTCTCACTGATTGATATTACGTGGGGCCAGGAGGCCTCTGGTGGTCCAGTGTCCTGAACTTGGCTCTCCCACTTCAGAGGCTCAGGCCTGACACCCGGCCAGAGCACCAAGACCCTGTCAGCCACATGGCCAGGTACATGGGGAGTTTCTTGCCTTTTGGGAAGTCTGAAGTCTTCTGTCAGTGTTCAATAGGTGTTCTGTAGGAATTGTTCCAGATGTAGAGGTATTTTTGATGTATTTGTGGGAAGGAAGGTGATCTCCACGTCTTACTCCTCTGCCATCTTGAAGGTCCCCCTCCAGGCATTGTTCTTGACTCTACATGGAGTCACGAGTTAAGTCCATTGGTCTTATTTTCAAAATAAACCTGAATCTAACCACCCCTTACCTCTACCTTTGTGACACCATTCCAAAGTACCACAGGGCTCAATTGAAACTTTGCTATTAGCTTCCTAACTTACCTCCAGATTGTACTATATCATAATCAAATAAAAACCAGACATCTTACTGTGATCACACTACTGTGCGATCTGTCCCCTCATTTCTGACCACATCTCCTACTATTCTCTCCCTTGCTCACATCACACCATTCATGCTGGCTTCCTTGTTCCTTGAACATAATCAATATTTTCTCAACTCAAGACCTCTGCCATTGCTGTTTCTTCACCCAAAGACACTTTTTCATCAGATCGTCACATGTTGCACTCAGTCAGGCTTCAGCTTACCCTACACTCTCCAGTTCCAAAGTCTTGTAATTTTATCAAATATTTTGATGAAATTAAACCACCGTAAACCTATGGCACATTATGAACACAGTCGTTTTAGAAGTCTGATTAGTTTGACATCGCTTTTGCTGGTGAACCCAGGTTGACACCTTCTGTTCTTAATGCTCATCATGTTTGTGCTTAATAATCCACTCCAGAGTTGTATTAATGTTTGACATCAGGTTCACCAGGTTCACATGTCACCATTTCCTCCTGTTCTGCCTTTGATCAGTTGAGACATCTGCCTGTCTACTGTCCTGTGCAGTGCTTCAATTAATCATTATTTCTCCAAAATTAAGCATCTGTGATATTGAGATCTTAATAGAAAGTTATTCTTCCCACTCTAACTGAAAATATCTGGGTCTTTAAATGAGTAGCTACATCACTCTCTGAATAGATTCTCATTTACACTGGGTTTTATTGAAGAGAATTAAAAATAAGGGTATATAAATGGAAACAGAACAGGCTATGCAGTCCAGAACAGGCTATGCAGTCCAGAGGCTTGAAAGGCAACAGCGTTCCTTGGAATTTTTAGTTTTGTCTCAGTGGCTTAACCTTCCCAGCTCTGCCCTAGAGACTGCTTTTTTTCTGTGTGATATGATAACGACTGCAGGTAAAGACCCGCGTATGTTGTATTTTTGGCTAAGTGCTATTTTGTGAGATTCTGCATTCCATTTTATTTCAGAGCATTTTAGAATTCCCAATTGTGGTCTTAGTGTCAGAGTTAAAATTCTTTACCTTCTTGAAACATGCTGTGTAAGATAAATGTAAACTTGGTGTTTTATCTCTTCTTTAACATTCTAATGTATTGAAATTGAATAAGCTTGCTCCTTCCAGTAGAGCTTAAGACATCCTGTGGTCTCCTCCTGTGATGTAGACATACGTCATGATATCAGACTACATTAATCTTTGTTTTCTCTATAGTAAACTGGTGCTACCAGGGAAGCCACATCTGCTGGCAGATTTCCCATACTATCACAGGTGTCAATTCTTTCTTTAGAATTGCCACAGTCTTCACAGTTAGCAAACTGTTTATTTACACATTCAACAAATATCTACTGACTACTTAGTTCAGGGACTAGGCAAATGCTGAAAGTACAGATACAAATAATATCATAATGATATATGATGTGTAATAGTATTGATAAAGTAGAAGTAAAACAGCTGTAGTAACAGCAGAAGGGTATCCTAAGAAATTCTTGGACAGTGGGGTGACCCTCTTATAACTAACTTATAGTTATTGATTTACTTTGGTTAGAAGAATCCTCATCTCTTTTCAGAGTGGGTATTGATTCATCAGAATAAAATGTAAGGCACTTCTTCTATGCAGGGAGGGGAAATTGGCCCTTGTGTTTTCAAAATACAACACTGATTTATATATGTTACTTCATTTGGTCTTATAACAACCAAATGAATTTGATATTATCATTACTTATATTTTATATAGAATGAGAATACTGAGGCTGGTGGAAGTAAAGTAGGTTGCTCTTGGTCACTTGCCTCCATACACTGTAGTAGAGTGTCTCATAATAAAGTTGAAACTACATAAATGCAATCTCTTCACATTACACCATATGTGAAAAACAGTGGAATTATCACTTCACTGGCCAGATCATAATTCACAAAGCCAGCATTTTTATCAGTTTTTCCATTTAATATGCAAACTTCATCTGTTTTGGCTCTTACCCCCCTGAATTCATTTGTGACACTCATACTTGCTTCATCTTTATCCAGTTGTTTTATTTTAGGTTTTCCTTAAAAGCAGAAATAGGGTAGTTTATTTTGAGGGGTGAGTCCAAAGAATAAGAGGAGGGAACCAAAAGGTGTGTGACAAGAAAGCAGGTGAAGTTGATCCAAAGAGTGAGTTACAAGCTGATCCTGTTGTGGGTAACTAGGGTTCAATTCTGCTAGAATTCTCTGAGGATTCACGTACAACACACTTAAGAACTGTTTGCCTAAGGATCAGAAGAGGCAAGTGTGAATCCTGTGGACTCCATTTCCCAACGGTCAAGGATTGACCCATAACTACTTCATATTTGTTGGCAAATGCATCAAAATGGCTGAATGGAAGACTGGAAGCAGAAAGTGAGTAGCTGAGGTGAGATGCTCTTAGTTTATAATTGTGCACATTTGCGTTCCACAGTGAAGACTGGAATGAAATGGTAGGTTGAGAGCATGTGGGGATGGATACAAACATCATCTAATACATACATCTTTTGTCTTGACTTGAAATATTATCCCATCTGAGCTTTTCCTATGTAACCACAATATCTTCAACTGTTTATAGATTATTATTTTCATCTCTATAAATTTTTATGATAGAAACAGTAATTTTATACCCTACTTAATAAATATGCTGCTTAATTTTTTATTGATAGGAACACTACTTAATTTTTAGCCCATCCTTTAAGAGCCACCTTCTTTTTTATTGTCTCTTGACAGTGTGACAGTTTAAGAACAGTTATTCATTCTCAGGTAGAAGGCAGATGAGTAGAGATGGACCATGACTCAGTGGATGTTTTTCTTGTGCCTGTAGTGTTTGTGATTCCTCACAGATCAGGAGTCAGAGAGTTACAATCAGCACCTAAGAGTCCATGTTTCCTTTGGTCTCAATCAGAAAATTCTCAGATCTCCTCATACCATAAATTTTGTTTCCTATTAGTAGCAAAGTAAATAAGTTTGTAATTTGACATCTACCAACACCAAAAATGTAAGCATTCGCTAGGCTGTACAGTCTTCAGTTTCTTAAACACTTCTTGCATTATTGACATTCAATTGGCAAATCCCAGTTGTATTTGCCCTATCAACACTTCACTGATCTTTTACTTCCTCTTTTTCACCTATCAGTTGTCAACTGTCAACTGATTACATCCTCTTTCTTGAACGGTTAACTCAGCCTATATTTACTCTGCATCTTAGCTTTGTCTTTTTGTATTATTAGTACATTTTTGGTCATCACTTCTGATTCCCCAGTTGCAACAGACATCTGCTAGTTTGGGCGGTCAAAGAGCTCTTTCTCCATTCTCCTAGTAACCACATACCCATTTAGTGAAATGCTTCACCCTGTCCCCACTCATGTATTTCACATGGGAGCTAAAAATCATAGCCTCCCACTCGCACGGCCAAAGGGCCGACATATGGCCCATCTTGCACTAACAACAGCATCCTGTCTCCAAGATAAAATATTGGTGCCAGCAATAGGCACATGACCCAATCAAGATCATTCTGGGCCTTACCTGCCCCATCTTCTAATTGGAATTACCAGTACCCAGGACTTCACTTTCTTGGTAACAAGAGACCTGAAAGACATAAGGTAACATGTAGAGAGAATTAAAGATGCGAGATAATGGAAAGAGAGTGAGAGAGATTGAGCAGTCTTTGATTCCACTTAGGACTAGATTTATTTATTTATAGAATATATCATATTATATATTATATTATTATATATTATAATACATTATATATTATATTTATAGATATATTATATAATATTAATATTGTTGTACATATTAATAGCATAGATTATTATTAAAATCTATATTATTTATAGATTATCATTTATAGAATTATTAGCTCCCCAAATCAAACCACAAACAGGATAAGAGTGCAACCAATAAATATTACGTTTTCAGAAATTACTTTAAACTGAATTTCTGTTACTTGCAACCAAAGATTTCTGATTACTTCACTAAACATATCTGTCATCCAAATACTGTGCCAAAAACCTCTAAAAATATCCAGCTCCTAGACCACAAGTATTCAGTAGTCACCATTCAGAAGCTTTAAACTTCTGCCCTTATTTAGTAGTAAAAATGTTTTTTTAATTCTAAGAACATATTAAGTACGGAAAAATTAGAAAATGTTTTTATTCCCCATGCTTAGTTTCATCTGTGCATATAGAACAGTAAGAATTTCAAGTTTAAAAAAAAAAAAAGAATTTCATGTTTAGCAGCCTGTGCTCTCTAACACCCCAGAAACTACCATGTGCATCACTCTTCCTGGAAACCTATCTTTCCAACAGAAAGGGCTTTCATTTTCCCTAAAGGTCTGGAAGAAGTTACTTTAATATCTTCTCCTTCCAGAGGCAATATTCATATTCTTCTTTTCTGAGGCTATACGCCTCATCTTAAAGGTGGAAGGTCTTCAGGGAAAAAAATTACTGAGAAGCATCACTTAGCAAGATAATAATTCAAAACTACCATCATTACATTTGGGAATCAATGTAATATGTATTAATATGTATTAATGTATTAATATCAATCCTACTGGTTAAAGTAAATACCACGTGGTTCTTTCAATAAGTAAAAAAAAAAAAAAAAAAAAAAAAAAAAAGGCATTTTACCCACATCTGGGTAAAAAGAAAAGAAACATGTAGAAACATCAGAATAGAAAGTTACTTCCTTGACATGATAAAAAATTTTTTAAAACAAATGCCAACAACATACTTATAGTGAAACACTATAGTCATTCCCATTAAAATCAGGAGCAAGACAAAGACATCATTATTTTTTAACATTATCTGGAAATTCTCTTGAAAGTAATAAAGCATGAGACAGAAATAAGAGATATTACTATTGGAAATGAAACAAAATTAGCATTACTTGCAGGTGGCAGAATTATATATATGGAAATGGAAGAGAACTGAGGTATAACATCTTAGATTGAACTTATCTTAAGAACAGTAGTTATAGTTTAGATCAATATAAAAATATCAGATGCCTTACTCTACTTGAAATACAGTACCTGAAATATGTTAAAAAATATTTCAACCAAACATTCTAAAGCCGAAATTATACCACCCTGAAAGCACACAAAATAACATATACTTCACACACATAAACAAATGCCTAGGAATATCATTGTGTGAATCTATATGAAGAAAATTATAAATGCTTGTATTATTATTATTTTTATGTTATGGTGATAAGTAATCCCTCTAAATAACCTTGGTTTATTTATCACTCATGTTTCATGTTCTTGGTCAGTTGGAAGGGCAATCTATTACATATGGTATATATTCAGGGGCCTAAGTATTGGTATCTCTGCACCATGGCATGAGAAAAATGGAAGATGAAAATTGTTCAACAGATTCCTTCACCACTTCTGCTTTACACTGACAAAGCAAGGCAGATGTAATGACTAATTTCAAAATGGTAAGGTAGTAAAATATTAGCCACAATCTAACAGAAAAAAATACAATGATTGATTACAATACCCAGTCTAGAGATTAAAAATTCAGACTCCAGAAATAGTGCTTAGGCTCAAATCCTGGCTCTGACAACTGCCGTTAAGTATCCTTGGGTTACTTCACCTTGCTATTATTTGTTCTTCACATCTGAAAAGTAGAAGCAATAATACTATATGCCTTATTGAATTGCATATCTGTTTTGTGAATTTATGAAAAATATTTATTGAGCAACTATTTCGTGCCAAGAATATACTATTCTGGGTACTTAGGCATATCCACGAAAAAAACAGACACAGATTTCTGCCTTTGGGCATCATACATTCTTGAGAGAAAAACAGAAAATAGGGCTTCCCTGGTGGTGCAGTGGTTAAGAATCCACCCGCCAATGCAGGGGACACGGGTTTGAATCCTGGTCTGGGAAAATCCCACATGCCACGGAGCAACTAAGCCCATGTGTGACATCTACTAAGCCTGCTCTCTAGAGCCCGCGAGTCACAACTACTGAAGCCCATGTGCCTAGAGCCCATGCTCTGCAATGAGATAAGCCACCACAATGAGAAGCCTGCACACCACAATGAAGAGTAGCCCCCACTCGCCAGAACTAGAGAAAGCCTGCACGCAGCAACAAAGACCCAACGCAGCCAAAAATAAATAAATAAAATTAATTAATTTAAAAAAAAAGAAAAGAAATCATGAGAAAATTAAATAAGTAAATTAAATGCTAGGATAGCCTTTTAGGTTACTGTAAGACTGGCTCTATTCTGGTTACTCTACTGGGAAAAGACCATAGTGGAGCAAGGATCAGAGCAAGGAAACCTCCAAGGAGGCCACTGCAGCAATCCAACTGAGAGATGGATTGGATCAATGTAGCAGTAATGGAAGTGCTAAGAAATATATCAAGAACAAAATATATCCAGATGGATTACATGTGGAGTATGAGAGAAAGAGAAAAGTCAGTTGAATTCTTAGAAAGGTATAACCTGCCAAGACTGAATCAAGAAGAAATAGAAAATATGAAGAGACAAATCACAAGTAATGAAATTGAAACTGTAATTAAAAATCTTCCAACAAACAAAAGTCCAGGACCAGATGGCTTCACAGGTGAATTTTATCAAACATTTAGAGAAGAGCTAACACCCATCATTCTCAAACTCTTCCAAAAAATTGCAGAGGAAGGAACACTCTCAAACTAACTCTACGAGGCCACCATCACCCTGAGACCAAAACCAGACAAAGATACTATAAAAAAAGAAACTTACAGACCAATATCACTAATGAATATAGATGCAAAAATCCTCAACAAAATACTAGCAAACAGAATCCAACAACACATTAAAAGGATCATACACCATGATCAAGTGGGATTTATCCCAGGGATGCAAGGATTCCTCAGTATAGGTAAATCTATCAATGTGATACACCATATTAACAAATTGAAGAATAAAAACCATATGATCATCTCAATACATGCAGAAAAAGCTTTTGACAAAATCCAACACCATTTATGATAAAAACTCTCCAGAAAGTGGGCATACAGGGAACCTACCTCAACATAATAAAGTCCATATATGACAACCCCACAGCAAACATCCTTCTCAATGGTGAAAAACTGAAAGCATTTCCTCTAAGATTAGGAAGAAGACAAGGATGTTCACTCTCACCACTATTATTCAACATAGTATTGGAAGTCCTAGCCACAACAATCAGAGAAGAAAAAGAAATAAAAGGAATCCAAATTGAAAAAGAAGAAGTAAAACTGTCACTCTGGGCTGATGACATGATACTATACATAGATGATCCTACAGATGCCACCAAAAAACTACTAGAACTAATCAATGAATTTGGTAAAGTTGCAGGATAGAAAATTAATGCACAGAAATCTCTTGCATTCTTATACACTAACAATGAAAGATCAGAAAGAGAAATTAAGGAAACAATCCTATTCACCACTGCAACAAAAAGAATAAAATACCTAGGAATAAACCTACCTAAGGAGGTAAAAGACCTGTACTCAGAAAACTTTAAGACACTGATGAAAGAAATCAAAAATGACACAAACAGATGGAGAGATATACCATGTTCTTGGACTGGAAGAATCAATATTGTGAAAATGACTATACTACCCAAAGCAATCTACAGATGCAATGCAATCCCTATTAAATTACCAATGGTATGTTTTACAGAACTAGAACAAAAAATCTTAAAATTTGTATGGAGACACAAAAGACCCCGAATAGCCAAAGCAATCTTGAGGGAAAAAAACAGAGCTGGAGGTATCAGACTCCCTGACTTCAGACTATACTACAAAGCTACCGTAATCAAGATAATATGGTACTGGCACAAAAACAGAAATATAGATCAATGGAACAGGATAGAAAGCCCAGAGATAAACCCACGCACCTATGGTCAACTAATCTATGACAAAGGAGGCAAGGATATACAATACAATGGAGAAAAGACAGTCTCTTCAGTAAGTGGTGCTGGGAACACTGGACAGCTACATGTAAAACAAGGAAATTAGAACACTCCCTAATACCATACACAAAAATAAACTCAAGAGGTATTAAGACCTAAATGCAAGACTGGACACTATAAAACTCTTAGAGGAAAACATAGGAAGAACACTCTTTGACATAAATCACAGCAAGATCTTTTGTGACCCACCTCCAAAAGTAATGGAAATAAAAACAAAAATAAACAAACGGGACCAAATGAAACTTAAAAGCTTTTTCACAGCAAAGGAAACTATAAACAAGATGAAAACACAACCCTCAGAATGGGAGAAAATATTTGCAAATGAATCAACAGACAAAGGATTAATCTCCAAAATATATAAACAGCTCATGCAGCTCAATATTAAAAAAAAAACAACCCAATCCGAAAATGGGCAGAACACCTAAATAGACATTTCTCCAAAGAAGACATACAGATGGCCAAGAGGCACATGAAAAGCTGCTCAACATCACTAATTATTAGAGAAATGCAAATCAAAACTACAATGAGGTATCACCTCACACCAGTTAGAATGGGCATCATCAGAAAATCTACAAACAACAAATGCTGGAGAGGGTGTGGAGAAAAGGGAACCCTCTCGCACTGTTGGTGGGAATGTAAGTTGATACAGCCACTATGGAGAACAGTATGGAGGTTCCTTTAAAAACTAAAAATAGAATTACCATATGACCCAGCAATCCCACTACTGGGCATATACCCAGAGAAAACCATAATTCAAAGAGACACATGCACCCCAATGTTCATTGCAGCACTATTTACAATAGCCAGGTCATGGAAGCAACCTAAATACCCATTGACAGATGAATGGAAGAAGATGTGGTATATATATACAATGGAATATTACTCAGCCATAAAAAGGAATGAAATTGGGTCATTTGCAGAGACATGGATGGACCTAGAGATGGTCATACAGTGAAGTAAGTCAGAAAGAGAAAAACAAATATCGTATATTAATACATATATGTGGAATCTAGAAAAATGGTACAGATGAACTGGTTTGCAAGGTAGAAATAGAGACACAGATGTAGAGAACAAACGTATGGACACCAAGGGGGGAAAGCAGGGGGTGGGGTGGTGGTGTGATGAATTGGGAGATTGGGATTGACATGTATACACTGATGTGTATCAAATTGATGACTAATAAGAACCTGCTGTATAAAAAAATAAATTAAAAAGAAAAGAGTCAATTGATACTGTAAGGTTTTTAAATGGAGCCATTAACTAAGATGGGGAAGGTGTCAGTGAAGTCCAGTTTGGACACATCAAGTTTTAAATGTCTATGAGACATACAAGAAGAGGTGTTAAGTAGGAAAGGGATATATTTTACAGAGTTCAGCAGGGTGCTCATAACTGGAAAGGGAAATGTGGATGCGCTCATAGAAAATGAATTCAAAGCCTTGGAACTCAATCAAATCACCAAGGAAGTGAGGGTATGTGGTTTTAAATGAGTTAGTAAATGGGAATGACTTCAAATAATGGTATATAATAAATATGTAATAAATGTTAGTTATTGTTATTATTATGTTCCTGGAAGAGACCATTGTTTCAAAACTTAGTACTTACCAGGTAAATTTATAGTCCTGAATGCATCTCAATAAAATTCCTTTAACAAAAGAAGTTGACATAACTATTCTAAAGGTTGTTTGGAAAAGAAATCAACAGGGGAATGATTTTGGATATTTAAGTATAGTGGTATCAAGGAGAGAGGTTGAGAGTGATGGCCTGGTAGCCACCTCATGTTACACTAACTGGACAGCTTTATTATGTGTGAAACTGGTTCAAAAGTTAACAGTAAAATGAAAGGAATAGAATAGGTAATCTCAAAACAGATTATATGTCAATGTTTATATCTATATCAACTTGATGCATTAAAAAATAAAACACTATAAATTGAAGTGGGAAGGGATAACCTTGTCAGTCAATAAATTTTGCTGGGAGACTTGACTATCCTAAATTAGTAGACTGTTACATCCTTACCTCAGATTTTACACCAAAATAAATTTCAGATGGTTCAGAGTTTAATAAAAAAGAAAAAAAGATTAAGTGAAATACCAGAAGTTTTAAATGAATATCCATCTATTTTTTGGCTAAAGAAATCTGTTCTGTGCAAAGAAAAATGAAGAAATAAAATATTGAAACATATGGCTACATAAAACTTTAAAGTTACTATATATCATACATCTTATTATTATGAAAAGCAAATGGCAAAGTTGGAAATACATTTCAAGAGATATGACCTAGAGTCAAAAACATTAGTATATTAATACCTGTTGCAAATCATTAAGAAAATAAAAGCTAACAGCCTAATAGAAACCTGGGAAGAGACATGAGCAGATAACGTGTAGAATTAGAAACATATGTGCTTCCTCTAACAAAACTTCCTAGATAGCAAAGAAATGCAAGTGCCAAGAACAGTCAAGAATTTTTTAAAGTATTGAATGTTTGTGAATTTACAGTGAAGCAAATACTCTCTTACACTCCCAGGAGGAGTTAAATTCATAAATCTTTTCTAGAAAGCAACTTGGCCAAATAAATTCCAAGATCTAAAAGACACATATTCTTTAACCAACTAATTATGCTTTTTGGAATTCATCCTAAGAACATATCAAAAATGTAAACAATAATTCTATGCTAAAGAATTCTTACTGCAGTGTTTTTATAACAGTGCATAATTGAAAAGCATTCTAAATCTTAAACAATAGGGAATTGCTTAAGTAATGATCAATACCAACAATATTATACGATGAAGCCATTGAAAATGATATTTTCAGATTACTTTAATGAAATAAAATGCTCTCCTTGTGATCCTAAGTGCAAGAAGCAATGTACAAAGCTAATAAAAATACTATCTATCTATAGCTACATATGTACATAACATTTACCTATAAATCTATATATTCATACATAATATGTAACAACAAAATGTTATTTCTGTGTGTTGATGTGATGTATTACATATTTTATACTTTCCTATATTGCATATGTATTAATATCATAATAGAATAAAATATATATAAAATATAATAAAAATGTAAGAAGCATCTATGCAAACTGTATATCTGTGTGTTCCTACACTGTATAAAGTATATGAAATAGACAGAAAGTTTCTAATTTGCTGAAAATTCAACGTCATGAGGAAATTCTAGGTAGGTACTAGTCAGTAATTGTTGCCATACCCCATAATGGTTGTTCCAAACTTTTAATTTTTTGAATCCACATACAGAGCCCCACTGACTCCCATTTCACTCTATTATAGGTAGCTAGGCATTCCACACCATTGATAAACTCAAGGATGTAGTGACCCAGGATTACCCCTTAAATATGCAAGTTAATGTCAATCAACCGCATGTGTGTACTGCTTTCCCGTAATTTGGAGTACCGAATAAACTAAAGAACTCCAAACGCACCCTATATTCTTACTTGCCAAATCTGGCAATCCTATGGTTCACCCACTTCCACCCCAACCTCACACCAGTATCTTTTTACACTTGTAAAGCCCTACTCATGTTCTAAGACTAACTATAATAAAACACTTAGGATTCTTCCTTGAAATCCACATATAACATTTCTTCTGTGATGTCATCACTTGTTGAATAGTCTGTGTTTAAACATTTACATTATTTGTTAGTTGTTTATATGTTACTATACCCAAAAGTGCTGTGAGGCTTTGAATAAAAGTACTAATTACCCAGAAGGTAATTGAGCATTTACCTCCTGCATGTAGGTACTTGGTAAATAAATTAGAAGCAACAGAACGTGGTGGATAAAAAAATACCTACGTTTGCCATCTGACTAGATTTTATGATTCACAGTTCAGAACCTGTTTTGCTATTAGACCATGGTGCTTAGAAAGACTCCTAAGACTCCATATTTGAAATTCCAATAAAAGTGCTCATACGTCTGCTTTACAGATACTTTGGAGTGTATTTATTTTTACTGAGAGAAAGTCTAGATGAACTCGATAACTACCAGTAACAAATTACAAAAGTCAGTAATATCAAAACAACTCCTCAGTATCCTCAATCACAGTTTAATACTGCTTTTTAAAATGTTTAATTTCTGAATTGTTCATCGTTTTCAAAGGTCAGAACATTCATACCAACAGCAATGACAAGAACATAATGGAAGAATTTAATGAATGTGTTCTTTCAAATTTATTTGGCAATATGAATTTAAACTGGCCGCATTTCTCGACAAAGCATCTTATATAATTAATACAATTTGGTGCTTGAGCTAGGGGGCCTTGAAAAGAGTTCTACTCAATTACCTTAGAATTTAATTATTAAAAACTATCTGTTGAAACTAGGCATTCAGTGTGCAATTATACAAGGAAGTAAATATTTAAATTCCTCTCACAGTCATGAGAATATCATTAGCACTGTGCCATCCATATTCAACTATCAAGCATTCGGGTTGGCTTTATATGTCAGTGTGTACACATTACAATAAAAGAATAACATCTCAAATTCAGAGTTGAGTGAGTGGAATAGAAAGTGCTTAGAGTGTTATTTTCCATCTAGTTCTAAATTTGAAAGACTTTTCCCATTTGTCTAGGTGTGATATTCTCACTTTGTTTTTAAAGGATTTATCTCTCTTCCTTTCCTTTCTCTAGGCATATTCATACATCTAAGACATGAAATGTACCATTACAGAGATGGAAAGTATCCCACTATCAGCATTCTCAAGTATATCTTCTTTGAGAGCTGCTTGTGAAAAAGAATTGTGTGTTCAGATGAATTTATTAAATGCAGTTTACACTATTCCCACCTTAAGATTCACACAGTGAAGATTACTGTCTTAAAGATTCTGAGATACCTTGCAATAAAGAAACTAATTTAACTTTGATTAACCCAGAACTTCACAAAATTATTTGTTAACAGACCATTTTTATTACATATCACTATTTTGACAATATTTAGGTGTTGTCGTTTATTTTAAAATTAACTCTATTTCTAAATATATTTTATAAGGATCTAATATTTCTCTAGTTATTTTCTCATTTTAATGAATTTAAGGACTTCATGGTCCTTTTTCTTTTTCTTTATTTATAAATTTATCTATTTATTTATTTATTTATTGGCTGCATTGGGTCTTCATTGCTACACACGGGCTTTCTCTAGTTGTGGCTCATGGGCTCTAGAGCGCAGGCTCAGTAGTTGTGGCGCACGGGCTTACTTGCTCTGCGGCATGCGGGATCTTCCCGGACCAGAGTTTGAAACCACGTCCCCTGCATTGACAGGTGGATTCTTAACTACTGCACCACCAGGGAAGTCCCATGGTCCTTTTTCATCAGTTGAGTTAATTAAAGCTAGATTAGTGATGTTGGCTAAATTAATTATCACTAAGGTAGAAGGAAAAATCATCCTCCTATGACAGATACCGTTTATAACTATAAGTGAACAGGTAGCATTTTATCTAATAAACATTGTAACAAATGCTGTTTCCCATAACAATATTGTATCTGCTATGTACTGAATGTTTATATCCCTCCAATATCCATATGTTGAAGCCTGAATCCCCAGTGTGATAGTATTTGGAGGTGGGCCTTTAGGAGGTAATTAGGCCATAAGGGTGGAACCCTCATGAGTAGCATTAGTAACCTTAAATGAAGGGACAGGAGAGAGATGATCTCTCTCTCTTTCTCTCTCTCTCCCCCCTACCCCACCCCTCGATATGAGGATACAATGAGCAGACAGGCCGTTTGCAAACCAAACAAGTGCCCTCACCAGACGCCTGACTGACTAGTGCCTATGCCTCAGACTTGCAGCTTCCAGAACTGTGAGAAATAAATGTTTGTTGCTCAAGCCACTCATCTATGGTCATTTGTTATCGCAGCCAAAATTGATTATGACAGTATCCTTTAAGTTATAAATCCAACAGGAACTTAGACAAAAATCTATTAATTATAAGGTGAGAAAATTAAGTTATGTTTTCTGATTTCTAGTATGCAAGCATTTTTGAAACTTCTCTTTACCTATCAATTAAGAGCTCAAACCACTTATGTGAAAAGATTTCCAGTCTTTCAATTTTCTTCATTAACTACCAATTCAGTCTTATGAGCTCATATTCAGTTATCTTTTCTAGCCATGGCTGAATTACATAATATGAAGTATATATATTTTCGGTTTCTACAAATCCTTGTATCAGCCTACTGATAGCACTTACTTTGTTCCTAAGATACTGTTAGGTGCTGGGATATCACGTCAGTAAAGCAGACAGTCTCTCTCATTATACAGCTTACTGTCCTGCACAGAGCATAGAAAAATCAATAATTACACAAATAAAGTAAGCTTACAATTGTGATAAACGCTATGGAGAGGAAATATATTTCTGAGGAAACTGAGAGTGATGGGAAGAAAGAAAATGTGCTAATTACAAAAAAGACAGTAGGAAGGAGGGATAGAGAAGAGAGATCTGCGTAGAGAGATCTAGGGCAAAGAGCATAGTCATTTGGAGAAATTCAAAGGCAGGGGGGCCCCTGTTCAGAGACTGGTATTGCTTCCTGGAGATTGACCTGGAGAGATAATCAGGGCGAGCCCATAGAGCAGATCCTCTTAAGAGACATCTGTGTCTTTATCTTAAGAAAGTCCAAAGAAAAGGCTATTACTTTAAATAAGGGTGTGAGATGATCATGTCCACATTCCAAAATACACCATGCTTGCAACATGAAGAAGAGATTAGAGGCGACCAATGTAAAAACAGTAAAAACACTTGTGATACTACTGCAACTGTCTAAATTGTAACAACTCAGAAATGCAATTTCTTTCTTAAAAAATTTATATACTTTCTTGATACGTAGGGAACTGCATATTTAGATAAATATAATTCTCTTAGCCAGACTGGACTCAGTCTTTAATACCTTACTCTAGGGAACTCTGTAAGAATGCTAGGAAAATGTGGTGGAAATATTGAGAAAGTTTTATTTGTTGTTCTTTGTTTTCAGGACAGAAAAAATGACAATCAAGATAATAGCAGGCTAGTGAAAAAAATAAAGATCTTGCTCTTGGATCCCTAACGACTTGTTTATCAATCAATTTATGACTTTCACTCCATATACCTTTAACTTGTACTACTATGCCTCCACAAAACTAGAAATTAGACTCAGATACAAGACCCTAGAGCCCTGGAAAGCCTTTAAATGTCAAGTAAAGGGTTATAAATCTTCAACGGATTGACATTTGTAAATTTACTCTTTATGGTTTCAAAAACCACCTCAAAGACTCATGACTTTTAGCAGTTCGTGATTTTGATGTCACAAATTTGAATCACAGTACTAAGAGGATATAACAGGGTAAACTTGCTGCCTATATCTGCTTCTCCATATCCATTTCTGTCATTCTACACTCATTGCTAACTATTTAGGGATGATCAAAAAACTCTGTTTCAAAAGGAGTTATACTGTTATTTATGAATTTGGGTATTTTTGAAGGACACAGGACTTATTTCTTTCAAATGGCAAGTTTTTTTTCTTCTGCATAAGTCAGGAAATTAGCTTGATATAAGAATGGAAAAAGATTTCAAAGTTATTTTCCAGTTCTGCATTGTTATAATTTTCCCATTTTACAAAGATATTCTACATGATAGAAACAAAAACATGTGATTGTATTAATGTGACCATTCACACTTCTAGTAATTTCAGTTTTCCTCTGTGAAAAATAAGAATTATAGCTATTTCATAACAGTCTTGTCAATATTAAAGGAACCTGACTTATGGAAGAGTAGTGAAAAAAATAGAAGAAATTATTATTATAATTACTGTCCAATCAAGAAATATAATTGCCCAGAACATTCCCTTCCATGGGCATTCTGATCATATGAAGACTTTCAGTTCTAGTAATTAGAGATGTAAGCCTACTATCATTATTTGAGCAGAAAAAGTTCTGTTACCAAAATATAACAATCGATTCTCCTAAAAACTTATTAAAATTGAATTTCAGTGTTGACCATGCAAGATGTTATCTCTCTAGTTTAAAATATGTATACCTATTGACCTCATTGAAATAGGATTTGGGTAATTTATACTTTATAGCCAAAGTGATTGTAATTTCTTTGGTCCTATGATTTTATTTCTTCTCCATGGGATCCTCCTTGTTATCAGAGCCTTCTTCATCCTGAGTTAATAGGCATGAGACATTCCTTTGTAACAGACAAAGCCCAGTCAAAATACCACCTTTTTTGAGATAAAAACCTATCAAACACCCACTTAGAACACTCTTACTACATGCCAAGCACTGTGTTCTATATGCAGATCCAGAGAAGAAGAACAAGACCTCTGCTTTCAAGTTCATATTCTAGTGGCAAAGAGAGGCAGAACACAGGCTACAGTCAAACACTGTGGTGAATTACGTACACATAGGATGTGACTGGTGTGTAAAGGAGAGACTCAAAACTCACTGTAGCAGAGAGGAGGGAGATGAAGCCGGAAAAGAAAGACAGATATGGAAGAGTTTGTAGACCTTGTTGAACAGAAGTACAGGCTTTCCCCTGAAAATTATGGGAAGTCCCCAAAGAGTTAAACCATAATTACTTTTGGCTTCTCAGGGGGTGGTAGAGGCCTTCCCAGGTGAAAATTTTGCATCTGTTGATAATAACATTTAACAGGTAAATAATGCGATACTGCACTGTGGCAGTACTTGTTATTATTGCCATGTTATCACATAACTCTTGAGATGTCTAAGCTTCGTGTTTTCAATTTGAGGGTAAATTTTTGAAAACAGGAACAACGACTGTGCTTCTTGTGTCCTCCATAAAATCTTGCCTATGGTCTTGCACACAATACATATTTCCTAAGTAAACACTTATATTTTAACTAGAATAGGTTTAATTTGATTCAGGATAAGGCTTCTGTGCTGATTTGGGGGAAGATGATATAAAAACAGATACCCTGCTATAGACATTATGATGTTGATATCTTGATACAGATATTCATATTTGTATTTACACTTTGGCGGCTAACATCAACTACCTATTATGCTATGTACTATCTACATATGGTGCGTAAACATAGTATGTGTGCAAGGTGTGATATATATCTTAAATTATCATAGACACCAGGTTAGAGAGATATTATTAAGATCATTTTATACATTTTGTAGATAAGGAAACAGATTCATAGAAGCTGGGTAAGTTGTCTGGAGTCACATAGCTAGTAAGTAGTACCAGTAGCTAGTAAGAAGTACTTACTTATCTCCGGACATAAGTGGCCATAGTTATTAAATAGAATCAGGGAATACTTTTAATGGCAATAGCCCTCTAGGGAAATGAATTCTCACAAGCCTGAAGTACAAATAAAGAGTGTTCTTTTGCTTTTGAGATTCTGAGACTAAAATCATCTTTTTTAATGAAATACTAACAAAATGTCACTGCATTTAGATATGTCCATAGGTGAGGATAAGAGTTGCTAGTTTCAGCCAAGTGAACAAGATAAAGCATCCCCGTGCCCTTTTTATGTTTCTAGAATCCTTCCACATTGAATCTTTGGGCAACCTTAAGGAATTATTTGACATTTTAGTCTGCTTTTGACTTTAGTCTACATTAGTCTTCAAGGTATCATGAGAGCCTGTGACCAAGATTTTGAAACAGTTGTATTACTCAAAGAGGCCGAACATAATTTTTATATGGATAATGATAATAATTATAAGAATTACCATCATTCTTTGTATGCTGTAGCTAAGCATTTAGCTAAATCCTCTATATGGCTTATCTTGTTTAATCTTTCAACAGCTCTATGAGTAGCTATTAGTAGTACTCCAAGTTTATAGATGAGGACATTAAAATTTAGAGAGTTGGGCAATTTGCTAAATATCATACAATGAGGAAATGGTGTAACTGGGATTTGAAACAGGGGAGTTTGACTTCAGAGCACTTCCTCGTGGTTCTTTATGCTCTGATGAAAGGAGTAAGGTATTCCAGGCATGTATGAATATAAGAAACACCACAGACTGTTTGGGAAATTTCCAGTAATCCAATGTGAGGCAAGATATTTTGGCAAAAGGAGAATATGTTGTCTCTTTAGAGGACAAGAATTTATGATGGGAGATCTCTCCTCCGTGTTATTACAGTTCTGGTTTATATAAATAAAACTCAAGTGCACTAAAGCAATTCAAAGAGCTTGTTGAGGAAAAGATGAGATGGTCACATCAGATATCCTCCTGAAGGACTAGAAAATTGAAGAAAAACAGAATTCAGGCAATTAAAAAAAAATCTGTTTAGTTTATCACAGTGATTTCAATTCTAAAAATTCAGTATGGATAAAAAAATTTCAAGTTTGCTACTTTTGTGCCTCTTTGTCCTTCTAAATGGTCAGTGTGCATTTACTCTGGCACCTGTTTCTAATCAAGGACATAAAGTGATTATTCTAAACTAAGACTTGTTTTCTCAACAGGTATTCTCTTTGCAGTTCCATTAACTCAGGAATGCATAGAAAATTTCCAGAAATGAACACTGAAAAACCTTATTGCAACAGTCTATCTTTATCACATCTTCATTGAGTTTTAAACCAAACTTAGTCTCAGTTATTGCCCCATTCAAATAATTCAATTGTGTCTTACTTAGGATAGCCACTGATGTAACAACTTTTGGTTGACCTCAGATCTGGCATTTTTCTTCTGCTGTAACTAGAGTAATCCCATTTCACTCATTTATATATTACTTCTAGTCACTGCAATCAAGTTTTAATTGCACCATGACTTGTTTACATGTATCATAAAGGACAATATTTCTTTTTTGTAAGCTGCACTGCCCAGACTCATATATAAGGCAGAAGTGTACTTAAATAGAACCTATTCCAAACAGAAGGAGCAGAAAGAGACTTTATTGATCAGGTCTCTGAAAAACATCACCTTATAGAGGGCAGATGATAATTGGGACAGAGGCCATGCTCAATTCTGACTCATCATCATGTGA
Source organism: Balaenoptera ricei (assembly GCF_028023285.1). NCBI lineage: Eukaryota > Metazoa > Chordata > Mammalia > Artiodactyla > Balaenopteridae > Balaenoptera > Balaenoptera ricei. The sequence continues at coordinate 84,348,993 of NC_082646.1, read as the reverse complement.
TCATTGCGGGGGTAATATCTTTCCCAGCATTTGGCTTCCAATTCTTTTCTCTACCTCACTTTAAAACTTTTTTTTAAAGATCATATGTTATAGACTTGGGACAGTCTTGTGTATATAGTTATCAAATCCAGCAACACAAAGGATGTCCGTATTTAATTATGTTCTTAAAGGGTTACTTTATTCTTGCTCAATGGGAGTCCTTATGAATAAGTCATAGTGTGTCAGGGCTACAAATAAGGATTTTGTAGAGCTGTTATTTATTTCCAGTCACTTGTATATTTGATACAGGAAATTTTAAAGTTGTGATTTTGACTGTGCCCTACTTACTTTCTGGCAGTCCTCAAATCATTTCGATGAGGAGAGAGAGAATTGGTGATGTGGTGGCCTTTGAGATAAAAAGTATGAAATGTTGCTTCCAATTATATCCATCAATTTTAACATATTTTTACTAAAAAAATGGAGGTCTAGACTCCATAGAGAAAATCCTTTCCTTTGAGTTTGACCAAAGCCTGTTCATTGCCTGTGATTAGGAGGCTGATATATAGACTCACACTTGGCAATGGAGAGAAAATTGAAAGCACATTGGTCCACCTTGCATTTCTTGGGCCACAGAAACTGTGCCTGTGATATTGCAGTACTCCTAAACTGTACCATAAGCCCTTAACAACACAAATTAAGCATCTCGTAGAGGCAGAATATTTTATTGGTTGAAAGTAGGAATGTAATAGTCTTAGATTCAAATTCTGACTCTAGTTGTTAACATTTTGTGCTCTTAAACAAGATATTTAACTTTTTATGAATGGCAAGAGCACTTTAGTGATTAAAATTCCTTTCTTATGTCATATTTTCTTGTTCTTATTTTATTTGCTCTAGTAGTCAAAACCCAGATCAATTAGAGGAAGTTAAAGAAAGGAATCCTATACATGAGCAGGGAGGTTGAGTATAGGTCAGGTTTACTGTTCTTTTCAAGTCCAAAATTTTACAAAATAATATAATACATATTTCCCAGGCTTCAGCCAGCCCTGCAATAAAATGCGTCACTTAAATTAATGAAGTTAAATTAGTAGTTTCAAACATTTACTTTGGCTCTAGCCTTACTAGCACTTGTACAAACTTCATCTTTTCCATTCTAAAAATTCCCTTGACTACTTCTGGTATGTAATCTCCCTGAAGTCTGAAGGTGAGGAGTGTTATTCATTTTATTCACTACTGTATCATTAGCATTTACAACATTGCCTGGAACATGATAGGTGCTCAATAAATACTTGCTACTAAGTGAATGAGTAAGAGAAAGTGTGCGTGCATGTGTGCGTGTGTGTGTGTGTGTCCAGATGTTGAATATCTCATCACATGAATGAACACATTGTACTCGATTACTAAACTAAATCTGCTACTAAGGATATTGCTACTTGTTCTAAAAGCAAACATATCTGAGCCTAAGCTCACATTAAATTTGCCAAAATGTAGAAGGATGCTCTTGAAACTACAGAATGATGTTTGAAAATGTTGTGGGAACAGTTCTTTTTGAGTAGGAAGCAGAGTCAGGATATTGCCAACAAGAGACCCAAAGCTATTATAACTTAGAGCAAGGGTAATGCCTGACATAGCAAATGCACATTAAAATGGGATTTTGGTATTGAGTTATAAGGTTAGACAAGGTATCCAAAGTCTCTTTGGATTCTAGCATTCTATAATTCTAAGTGTATAATGTGGTCATTAAAATTTTCTAAATGAGAATGTAATGAAATAGATAAATGCATTGAACAAATGATTCAGCATGCTAATGAAATTCTAGCACTGTAAGGGTTAAAATTGTACCCCTAAGAGTTCACAGTAGTGGCTAAGAAAATGAGATTGAGTGTTGGATATACCTTGGGTTGTGTCCTGCTTCTGGCATTTGCTAGGTAAGATGTTTCGGGCAGTACAGCCACCCAAAGACTCAGTTTTATAAGCTGCAAATTATAAATAATGCCTACTTTACATAGCTATTACAAAGATTAAAAGTTATAATGTGTGTGGATGTTTCATACAACTTCTGAAACATGAATATGCTCAGCAATAAGTAAGAGTGTTTTTGTTTCATTTTATTTATAATCAGAGAGACCTACAGGCTAAAATACCATGCAAAAGATGAAAATTTTGGCCATTAGAATGCTGTCAAGACGTCTTGTGTATTTGGCATCTTTTGATCCAGCAGATGAAATGAAATGCATTCCTATAGCTCCTTATATTTCATAAAGTTAACTTGAATAAGTAGATTAGAAAGCTGATTGCCTTAAGTAAGGCAAGCATTTTGGACAGTGCCTAGATCATACTAAGAACTTTGTCTGCTATCATCATCATTAAAATAGTCTATTTCATGTTTGACCTCTCAAACACATTTTTTAAAAAGTAATTTGCTTCACAGTCAATTTCTTACTTTGAAGAAGAGTTTATTATTGCTTTCAAATATGTATGCTAATTTACAAATAAATAAATAAATTGGTAAATATGTCTAAGAAAGAATTTTTTAAATTCCATAATAGCAGCATGCAGAGACATACCCTCCTACCATGCTAGTATTTTCCTCTAGTTGTCTTCATGTATTAATTCACATACTTATATTGAAACTTTATTAACAAAAGTGTCTATTTACACAGGTTTGCCTCCATTTTTACCATCTTTTATTCCATAAGCATTCTTCATGTCATTAAATCTTTTACAAAAAAGCATGTTTTGTAAAGCCTGCAGAGTATTCACACTTTATTTAATCATTATCCTACTATTGGAATAGTAAGTTGTTTCCAACTGTTTGTTATAATATATTCACTGAAGTTATGGTATTCTTGGACCTAAATCATTGTTGCATATCTGCTTATATCTTCAGGATAAAATCTATGAAATTTAATTACTAAGGCAATGGATGTGAATGTTTTTAAATCTCGTACTTCATCTTATTAAAATTCTCTCTAGAAATGTTGTTCAGAACTCTAGTGGCTCTCCATTTCAAACAAAGTAAAAGCCAAAAATCCTTACAAGGTCTACATATCTGGCCAACTATTAAAGCTCTGCCCTCCCTTTCACTACTTTCCTTCTCAATTATTCCACTGCAAGCACACATGGATTCCTGGCTGCTCTTTCTACAACAAGCATGTTTTAACCTCTCAGAGCCTTTGTTTTAGATAGATCCTCCGTGTCGATTACTCTTCTCTCTGTAACCTTTTTGGAATCTAACATATCTCCAGCAATTTTTTCCTCAAATTTCACCTCCTCAATGAAGTATATCCTTAACACCTTATTTCTTCTTCAATTTCCACCTTCAAAGTGCTGACTATATAATTTAACTATTTATTGTGTTATTTTGAATTGTCTTGTCTCCTCGCTCTAGAAGCTCTATATTGGTAGGGAATCTTTAACTCTTTTGTTCACTGATGCATTTGATTTAACTATGGTAGTCACTTGTACACTGTAGGTGCTAAATATTTGTTGGATAAATGAACACACTGACTTATACTACCAGTAACTATAGATGAGTCTATTATTCAACACTCCCACAAACAATATGTGTTTTCTTTTGTGTCTTTCATACTGATCATGCTTTCTCCCCATTTTCCCCAGTTGTGTTATTCTTTACTTTTGTACAGTATTCTAAGAGTTACTGGAAAGTTATCTTACAAATGATCAGATCTGTTTTCTCTAAAATTCATTTTGAAATTTACTGTTTTTAATGCTTTTTATATTGTGTATTTTTTGTATGTTCATGACACATGACACTTCATGAAAGTCTCTTTCAATTATCCCATGGCTAAAATAGCTGCCTTTTCATTTCTACTCTCCTCTCAACAAGACTTTTTGGTCTTGATCTTTTGTTTCATCAGTTTTAATTTTATGAAGCCCTGAATTCTTTGAATTATATTACCAAGTCAAAGCAAATATTTTCCCTAAATTTGTTTCTTACTTTTACAATTACATTTTTAATAAAGTATGTCCTTCTGTTTCTTGAGTACTCTGCTCTTTTTGTCTATGACTTGAGTACAGAGTTCTTTCATGGACATGCCTTTGGTTTTGTATTTCTGTTTACACATCCTTGAATGAAAAGAGATCCAGTCCTTCCTATCATTTTGCCATAAACAGGCATTTATCTTGGTTTCTATCCCTGTTTCCTGGCTACAAGTAGCAGAGTTTCCTCTCAGGACTTAAGCTAGAGGACCACAGATGTACACAGCCTGTAGCCAAAATCTGTGTATCTAGCAATAATTTTTCTAATGTGGCTACAGAATTGAGACAAGGGATTATCTGCTAGCTCTAAGTGGAATTAAGAAAATTAAAATGTATTCCTCAGTAATTTAAACTAATACTTAGTTTCCTCTTGCCAAAAAGCCTGAATACAAATTGAGATGTTTAAGAGAGTACCACTCCCATGACTTTTCTGTTCACAAAATATTACTAGTCTGATTTCAAATTCCAGAAAAAGAATATTAGCATCCACCCATTAATATATTTCTTTATTACAAGAAACAGAATGCCCAAATGCAGGAGTGTATTACCAGATTAGTGGAATAGAAGAAGCACAACTATTTTTCTTCTTAGTAAAGATCCTGATCTCTGAAACAGAGATCTTCTCATCTCTTTCCCCAAATTTTATTTCCCTTTGGGACAAAACTGTTTTTCAGCTTCAATCACTGGTGGTGATTTTCATTTCATATTTTCAAATCCATAATTAGCAAAAATTTTTCTTTGATTCTGTTTTCATGGTTGTATATCTTAGCTTAAAAATCAATTTTCAGTTTTTAGTTTTTAATCAGTTTAGCTAAAAATCAATTTGGTAAATGTAAAATAGCTAGCTAGTTGGAAGCAGCTGCATAGCACAGGGAGATCAGCTCAGTGCTTTGTGACCACCTAGACGGGTGGGATAGGGAGGGTGGGAAGCAGACGCAAGAGGGAGGAGATATGGAGATATATGTATATGAATGCCTGATTCACTTTGTTATAGAGCAGAAACTAACACACCACTGTAAAGCAATTATACTCCAATAAAGATGTTAAAAAAAAAAAAAAAACAAATTGGTAGAGTAGTTAGTGTTAGTTAGTGAGATGCCATCTTAAACTAAAAGGGCTATATAGATATTTATTCCAGCTTTCTTAATTCTCAATTTTTCATTCTTGTATTATTATAGTAATTTTAAAATTTTGGTATTACATTTTCAATAATTTTTAGTTTGGGATCTCATAGTGTTTTCTCTACATTTCACCCAATAGTAACTCTCATCTTCCTTTTTAAAAGTCATGTTTTCTTATTTATTAAAGAGGATTTCATGTTATCTTCTAAAACTACTGACTGATATATAATAAATTATTTTCAGAGGAATATTAGCCTTCTTTTTTGGTGGAGAAATGTCTTAGTCCATTCAGGCTGCTATAACAAAATACCACAGGTTGGATAGTTTAGAAACAACAGAAATTCATTTCTCACAGTTCTGGAGGCTGCAAGTCCAAGATCAGGGTGCCAGAATAGCTGGGTGAGTGCCCTCTTCTGGGTCACAGACTTCTTAATGTAGCCTCACATAGCTCAAGGGACAAGTTACCTCTGTGGGACCTATTTTATAAAGGCACTAATCCCACTCACAGGGTCTCCACTCACACAACCTAGTCATCTCCCAAAGGCCCCCCTTCCTAATACCATCACCTTGGGCATTAGGTTTTTTAGCATATGAATATTTGAGGGGCACAAACATTTAGCCCATAGCAGGAGACAACTAGCAGAAACTCAGATGTGGAGGACCATATTCATATGCCTCCTAGATCCCATTTACTATGCCAGTACACCCAGACACTAGCAACTGAGGGCTGTGAGTACTGGCTGTTAATGGCTCACAGTTGCTACCTTCTCCAGAGAATTGACTTTGGAAATGACCACAAAGGGAGATTATGTCTCCTGACCTCCATCATGGGGCAAGAGCAGAAGACAGACCACACGTAATGCCTGACTGACACTGGAAACCAAAATGGTGAAATCTTGCCTCCAAGTGGCAATGTCTATAGAGATCTTGGTCATCTTACTTTAGATCTATTCCTAGGTATCTATAATGTTTATTGGTAGAAATAGAAATATAAAACATATATTAACTTTGGATCTAGCCACATTGCTAAATTCAATTTAAATATATATATATATATACACACACACACACACACACACACACACACACACACACACACATACATATATATACACACACACGTATATAGTGCCTAAATTATTTAATTGATATTTTCAGGACACTACATCCAAAACAAACAAACAAACAAAAAACCCCAGAATACACATTCTTTCGAAGCACACAGCCAATGTAATACTCAACGGTGAAAAACTGAAAGCCTTCCCGCTAAATCTGGAACAAGACAAGGATGCCCACTCTCACCACTTCTCTTCAACACAGTATTAGAAATCCTAGCCACAGCAATCAGAGAAGAAAAGAAGTAAAAGGTATCCAAATTGGAAAGGAAGAGGTAAAATTGTTATTATATGCAGATGACAGGATATTATATATAGAAAATCCTAAAGGACTCCACAAAAAAACTATTAGAACTGATAAACAAATTCAGCAAGGTAGCAGGGTACAAGATTAACATACAGAAATCTGTTACATTTCTTAAACCAACAATGAAATAACAGAAAGAAGAAGTTAAAAAAAAATATCCCTTTTAAAACTGCATCAAAAAGAAAAAAAATACTTGGGAATAAACCTGACCAAGGAGGTGAAAGACATATGCTAAGAACTATAAAACTCCTGAGTCTTATTGTTTAAACATAATGTATCTTTTATCTCTGACTGCTTTCTAAAATTTTTTTTTACTAGTTTAACTATGATGTTACTAAGTGTTAATCTTTGTATTTACTCTGCTTAGGGTTATCAAAGCTCCTTGAATCTCTGGATTGGTATCTAAGTAGTTTGAAAAATTTCTTTCTCATTATCTTTTTGAATACTGTTACTGCCCCACTTACTTTCTATTATTCCCTTTTTATATTTATGTTAAAGCTTTTCACTGGGTCCTATATGATTCTTACTATTTTCCCCCCTCTAATTTTATGTTCTTTTTCCCTCCACATTTTTCCAGCTGAATTATTTTTATTAACATAGCTTCCAGTTCGCTAATCATCTGTTCTACATTAGCTAATTTGCTGAGTCTATTGAATTCTTAATTTTAGTTATTCTATTTTTCAGTTCCATTATTTCTAAATTCTTTTTTAATATATTAAACTTTTTTGATGAAATTCCTTATCTATTTTATTAAACATATTAATCATAGTTCTTTTAAAGTCCTTAGATGATAACTCCGGTATTTTGATACCCTATAGGTCTTTCTGTATAGTCCTTCTTTGTTTGGTCTTGGTCATTTGGATCTATTTTCTATTATTCCTGTCAACTTTTTACTGAATTTTAGAAATTGACATGAAAAACTGTAGAGAGTCTGGGTGATGTAATAGACTACTTTTCTTCTGGCAGTATATCAACTCTGGGTGGCATCACCTTGACTAGTCTATTTCCAATTTACCATTAGCCTTAAGCTTACCCTTTTCTGGGTTCATAACTAAAAAGTCTTTAGTACTTACCAGTACCTCTCTTTCTCAGTGGGCTCTCGACTCCAATTTTTGTGTCTCTAGCACATTAGAACTGCTGAAATATTTACTTACATTTTAGCCATTCAGTAACCTTTTGCATTTTATGTTTTCAGCATTTTGGCCTCCAGATGTTCAACCTAGGAACCAACAAATGCCTCAAGAGGAAATCACATGCAGAATTCATGGCTTATTTTTTTTTCTGGTTCTTTTCTCTGTGATCACCACCTCAAATTTTAGTTTCACTTGTTCAGTGAAATTTTTATATCCAGATTCATCAAGTAGATCACTCACTACTCACCATTAAAATCAACAAATTCCCTGAGAAGGAAATTTAGGCATAAATACATAGTTCATCTACGTGTTTCCATGATCTCTGATTATCTCTGATATCTTGGTTCATTAACCCTTAGCTGCTATCTGTTCAAACAGATGCTTTTTTTTTTCTTACCCAGCTTTGATAGCTATTCTTAGGAAATATGGAAGCCCAATATTAGTTACCTCATCATAACTGGTATATAAATATTCCAAACACCACTTTATGTTTAAATTCAACTCCTCTAAGTCATACATACAGTTAGTTATGAAGATGAGATTCAAACATGTGGCTTCATTTCATTTGTTTATTTGATTATTTTTCAATTGAGCTATTTACATTAACAGTGTTTCTACTTCTATATGAGTTAACAATGGATATTTTTATAACAAATAAACAGTGAACTGTTAAGAAACAAAAAGTTCCAGATAGTATGCTAGACTAATTAAACACACTCTAAACCTGCATCTATAATTCTTGAGGAAGTAATATCCATGTCTGCAATGGGGACTCCAAAAGTCTTCAAGAACTCTATTAACTAAAATTCTTCAAGGAGAAAACTGATGTGTATGTTTCTGATATTTCCCTAACAGAATTATCTTTTAAAAATCAAATGACTTTTACTAAATTTTTTTTTCATTCTTTTTTTTTAAATTTATTTATTTTTGGCTGTGTTGGGTCTTCGTTGCTGTGCACAGGCTTTCTCTAGTTGCGGTGAGCTGGCTTCTCATAGCAGTGGCTCCTCTTGTTGCGGAGCACGGGCTCTAGGTGTGCAGGCTTCAATAGTTGTGGCTCATGGGCTCTAGAGCACAGGCCCAGTAGTTGTGGTGCACAAACTTAGTTGCTCCACAGCATGTGGGATCTTCCCGGACCAGGGCTCGAACCCATGTCCCCTGCATTGGCAGGAGGATTCTTAACCACTGAGCCACGAGGGAAGCCCCTATAATTTTTACTTGAATAAATTTCCTTTATCAGAATCTCATTCCTGGAATATTTTTGTGACTTGAATACTTTTTTCCTCATTGATAATAAATTTCTGTTGAAAGTATAAAATTTAAATGAGTATCGATCTGTGAAACCAGTATTTGATCTATTTTACATGAAGTATTTTTATGTTTCCTTTTTTCCGTTGTTTCATAAATAATCCATTCCACCAAAATTAATGTAAAAGTCTCTATAAGAACTATTTACAGTAAGAGGAAATTAAAAAGGAAATACTCATTCTTACTTGTTAAATTTTATATGACCATTTTTAATATATATTTTATGTGCTAAGTTTGGTGATAGTTATTTTGAATAATATAAAAGACATTTCTCCCCAGAAGAATAGTATAATTTAATTGTGGTGGAAAAAGAAAAAAAAAACAATAAATGGACAATATACTACTATTCACATCATGAGGGCTTTATGTAGATAAGCTGAACTTTTAAAAAATAAGGGATAACTTTTTTGCATTTTATTGTATTTAGTATACTATGGCAGTTTAGGAAAGATAAATATTGGTGTAGGGTGAAGCACTTAAAGAATCTTATAGAAGCCTAGTTCAGATGAATTTTAAGATATTTGGACAGTTATAGAAAGAAAGAGATTAAATTCTCATACTTTCAGCTTCTTCTCAGTTAGAAAGAATACCTGATGTTCAGTAGTGAATTCAATAGAATCCAATCAGACATAGCATGTTGGAGGTATAACAGCTGGCTGTTCATATGTAATATTTGATTGCTGCATTATACATCAATTTATCAACATTCCAAAAAGCAAATAATTTTTTCTATCTATATTGTAGAATCTATATATTATTCAACATTAATTGAAGGTACTAAACGGAGTTTCACTATGTTTACAATCTTTTGGAGGACTATCTGTCAAATAAACCTGAATACTGAATTGCATAGAATTTTTCCTTCCTCTTTCTGAGAATTAAATGAAAAAACAACAAAAAACTATAAAACAGGTGACAATCTAATTGGGCAAAGATGAAAGATATTGACTAAAATTTCTATCAATAATAGTTGTTAAGCAAATGTATTTTGATTTACCATTAAATCTTTAATAAAATTTTGATGTGCTACTCATGAATAAGTCAATTGTTTTTCAAGAAACTAAAGAAATTTAATTTTACATTCAATTATGTCATTTGAGTTACACAAATCACAAATTTATAGAATACTCCAGGTTGAAGGAATTTTGAAGATTATCTAATCTAGGGATGGCAAATGGTTTTCACCTTGTATGTCAACTGTGACTTACTGGAAAAGAGACCAATGATCCTATAGCAATGTTTATCATTGTCATAGGAGGGAAAAGTTATAGCATGTACATAACATTTCAGTTATACTTAATCTAATCGCCCCTACCTCCCTTTATGGAAATCTGAACACCAGGAGGCAAGTAAATGTTCAATTGTCCAATAGTTCCAATATTTTCTGGTAGAGCTAGAATAAAAATCCAGCTTTCTTCCCCACTGCATCAAATTTCTCTTACATCATTTTTAGTCTTTACTCTCATAAAAAATTTTTAGCTAACCCTTGTATGAATGAAATAAAACCCTTTTCTGTAAAACATAAATTAATCTTGGAAACTTGGTAATGTGGTATATAGCAGGTCTAATTTATTCAGGACTTAGGTTCAAGACTGATATCATTTTAGCCATGCGGCAAATAGTACCACATTTATATCTTTATTAATGATATTGTTCACAAAATGTATTTTGGAAGGAGTAGAAATAACAACTAATCATATTTTTTGAAATCATAATTACAGTAGATAAAAATAGCAATAAAATGCTCTTAATATAAAATTCTCTCCTTTAAAATGTTATCTCCTATGAAAGTCTTCTTTGACCATTTCAATCAATTATTTTCCTCCATATCTGTCCTCCAAGAGTAGTTGGTTCATCTTTTCACCCAAGGCCTCCCCTAGAGTACACAAGGTCTCATCTCTGATATATATATATTTATGTGACTCCTTTTTATATAAACGAGGGGCTGAGGCAGGTTCCCCGTTTGTCCAGGATTAAGAGTGGTACTGGCTCTATCATAGGGGATTTTTGTTACAAATTTTTCCTCATTAAGGTAATGATTTTCTTTAAGGTCTATACTCATTTAACACTAAAATTTGCTCACCAAAAAGTTAGTAATAGGTTTTTCATTCTTTTTTGTATCCCTAACACTTGGTACAGTGCCTGAAATACAGTAGGCATCTAATAATTACTTATTAAATAAATACTCTCCAAAAATTGATTAAATAAACAAATATATCAAAGGCTCACTTACATGTACCTTCCTTCTTAAAGAAAAATTCCCAGCCAAAAATGGGTGTTCTTCCTCAACTTCTTTATACAGTGAGGTTATACCTTTCATTTGATATTGATCTCTTTACTTCATTATACCTATTTATGTCATTACCATATCTCCTCTAAAATAATGCCAGCTTCTTAAGGGTAGGATTCATGCCTAATAATCTATACATTTACCTGGCAAAGGGTACTGTCAGTATTTGGAACACAACCAAAGTCTGCTGAAAGAATAAATAATTACATGGAGAGGTGTGATTGGAGATAGTATTCTGCTTTCTTCTCCAACTGAGTCACTGTGAAGCTCAAATGAAAACAAAAAGTCTACAGATGTGCTTTGTAATATATAATGTGTTATACAATTTTAAAGGATCAACATTGTTTTGATGATTTCTTCCATATGTATATATGAAAGCACATGACAGTTTTAGAGATCTTTGGTGCTCCACTATGGCTGTTGCTCAGAAGCTGCTGAATATTTCCTCCAATTCAACATAATGTGGGTTAGACATCGATCATGATTGATGGGTAGAGAAAAACTATTTGCTAATGGAAGCCATACTTAGAATAGGCTTCAGGATTCTTCAGCCAAATATTTTTATAAGACTCTTGAATCAAACTGAGATTATGCAACATCTATCTAAGAAATGTTTTTGAATGCCTAGCATGTGCCAGGCAATATTAGGTAACGATATAGTGATAAACAAAATGGACATGGCCTTTGCCCTCAGGGAGTTTATTTTCAAAAATAATTTATCTCCAACAATATAGCTATACTTTTATAGTCTTCTGATTGGATCCCTTTTAAAAATTTTAAAACAGATATTTTAAACTTCTTTATTTCTTTACCTCTTTATAAGGTTTAGTGAGTGCTTTAAAAAGAAATATCGCTGTGAAGATTTCAGTAATCAAGTTTAACCTTTTGGATCCAACAGAATAATGCCCTTGTCACTCAGGGCTAAGTCATTAATATTACCTGGTTAGTAAATCTTTTGATTCTTGGTATCAAGAGGTCTAATTAACTTAGGTGGATTGGAATCAGTCAATAAGCGTGTATACAGCAAACAGAAGTTGTGTGCCCTGTCCACCTACACTCCGTCTTACAACTTTGTGTCTAACTGAATGAGAGCTGAAATTTTATGCCGTATACTAAACTAATAAAAGGAGGAAGCTGACAACTTTTGAGAAACATCTGGCTGATAATGTAAGGCCAGAGTCCCTCAATGCTGTCAGTCTAATAAATTTCTGTGCTAGTCTTCTGACTCAGCCAACCCAACAACCCCCAAGTTTCTCATCAAATATGCTGGATTGTTTTCATATAAGCAGTACTCAACCAAGAAAAGTTACATATATATATACAGATATATATGTATATGTTACACATATATATGATTTAATATACTATACGTTTTATAATACATATAGGTATGTCTTACAGAATATATACACAACTTAAATAATATATTAACTGGCTGTGAAATGATAGTCCTCTAGTCCTGTCACTGTCCTCTCCTTTTTTCACATTGGCATAGGAATGCTTTTTAGTCAAAGGAGTCCTACACAGTGATGCTGAGAAATACTGATCTGAATAGGCAACGTAGCATCAAATAAAATGGTAAGAATTCCATATGCAGTTACTAAAATGACTCTGTGATAGGAACTTTCTTGAACCTGTTTCATCCATTTTATAGTGTTTTAGTAAGTCTGTTATCTTGGTAGCTTATGTGTCTAGTGACCTGCTGAAATATTAGAGAGGTGAGGAAAATTGTTCTCCACAGATACCAAGAAAATAAAAATTTGAGACTGGAAGAAAGGATAAAAAACTGTCTCTCCCCTTAGGGCTGGTATCAGCAAGAATACTGGTCTGTCCTTCGTGCCTCTGAAAAGCGATTATGGTCCATGTTACCATCAAAAACCAATTCTTCTGGAAATACTCTCTTCTATGAGTTTTTTGACAACACATTCTTCTAGATTTTTCCTACCTCTTACACCACCTGTTTTCAGTCTTTGGCAGGCACCTCTTCTTCTGGCTATTCTTAAATTGTTATGTTTTAGACTATCTTTTATCTTTTTTTTTTTTCCCCATCACTGTATACATTCTCACAATAGTCTGATCCTGGTGAGTAGCTTAATTACCACTCAAGTGTTGACAAGTTCCTAAATTTAGAGTTCCAGCCAATAGCTTTCACAGGAAATTCAGATCTATGTTTTTAAATGCTTACTAGCCTTTTACATGTGAATGTCTTATAAGTATCTCAGTCTAAATATCAAAAACTAACCCCGTTTCTCCCCACCCCATACCTCTTTCTTTCCTTGTAATTTCTATCTCTGTAAATGGCACTGATCATTGAATTGCCAGGTTAGAAACTGAGGCATGTACTTCTCTCTTTACCATGGCTCCATTGAATCCATCATCAACCCAGATCATTATAGCTCTTTAAAATTTCTGAAATTCATCTAGTTCTTACAGTTTTATTCTTACCAGCCTAGCGCAGGTCATCATTATCTTTTATCTGGATTACTATGTATTAATTTATCATTTTCTCTTCTAATCTACTCCAATCATTGGACAGTCTTCTAAAATGCAAATATGTTAAGCCACATCCTTACTTAAAACCCCTCAAGGACTTCCCAGTACCCTCCAGGTAAAATCTAAGCTCTTTCCTCAGATGCTGTCATGAATTCATGGTTGCTGATCTCCCTGACCTTAGCTCTTTCATCTTTCCCTTTGAACTTCGGTAATATTCAATCTCTTGCCTCTCCCTGGAAACATCATGCTAACACCAGTTCTACTTTCTCAAATTTTATATACACCATTCTCTCTGCCTAGAAAATTCATCTCCTTTTGCCTTCTTTGCATGGATTTTTTCAGGTAACACTTTTCAGGTAACAATTTAGATATAACATCTTTCTTGACCTGTGTCTTGAGCTCCAAATCTCCAATTCTTATTCCCCCATCCATGCTCCCATAGCATCACCATTTTCTTCATAATAATTCTTATCAACTTGAACTGCAATTGTCAGGCCACTTCTCTGCCTTGCCCACTAGATTTTTAATTCCATGAAGACTAGGAGTATCACCTTACTGTTCGCCATTATAACTCCAGTACCTAGCATAGTGTCTATCACACAGTAAGTACTTGAAAAAAACATTTGTTCATTCCCCAATTTTTCTGTTGTTTCTTATTTACACATAATGGCAGACTTTTTGCCCTTTATAGACATATTTTCAGCCTATCCTTACTTTAATCAGTGTACCTGTTTTATCCAATTAGCATAATGGACTTTTGACTAAGATTTAATTTGAACAAACAACCATAAAATAAAATTTGCAATTTTCCCCAGCTAAGAAGAAATACCAGAGCCTTATCTCCTAATACTTTCAGGGAAATATATCCCTTTTTTAAGTTACTCTCCTCTCTTTTTTTCTGTACTTTACCGTATAGTCTCTTGGCTACTTGTATGGTCCTCTAAGGACAGAATCTGAGATTTATGCATCTCTTTATATCTCAAAGCATGTACCTATTGTACCTATTCTGCTCTGAATAAAAGTTTGTTCAATTTAATTGGACATAAAACCAGGGAACTACCAGCCCAATCTTTCATTAGAGAGGACACTTAGGATGATTCTCCAGTTGGACCCTTCAGATGTACTCTCCATCTTGCTCTGTGTGTAGAGAGGCAGATCTCAGTGGTCTCCACCAACAAGATCCCTTGCCCTCTGGTTTCCAGTTGGGTTTAGCCAGTGAGAGGCCATGGCAGAAGACCAGAAGTAAGAAGAGTGAGCTAAGCATGTTTACTCCCTTGGGTCTCTCCATGCCAGGTCACCACTGAGTTCCAATAAATGCTTCCCCCATGGCTGCTTCAAGTCTGAGTCCCAGTGGCTGCTTACTGTTACAAGGATACATATAGCCAGGATGTTGTGTCGTTCTTGATTGTTTTTTTCAACTCTGCCCGTACATTTATTAAATTATTCTCAGACTCCCCAGTTTGAATATGCTATTTTTTTCATGCCAAAACATTAACTGATAAACAGTCTTCCAATATATTCTCTGACCACACCTCTCCTCTACTTCCAGGTCTTCTCTCCATCCCCTTTGGGTATGAATTGACTCATTTTTACCTTCAATATGTTTTAAGACATACTAGGCCCACCTGGGCATAAGAAAGGGAAATTGTGAGCAATTAACAAGAAGGAAGTGACCTATTTCCATAGACTCATTAACCAGAATGGTCTAGCATGAAACTATAGGTGAGCCCAATCATAGGAAGAAGTCAACTCTGGGCCACATTTCATCTGAAATTTGCAATCAGTACTCAGCAGACATAATCTTATACTTTTCACTCTTGGTGCAGTTCTTGCCCATGAGGGTCTGCTGGTGCCTTTAAGTAATATTAGCCACTGTCAGCAAAGTTGCCACCCAGAGTGGAATAGCTCTCTAATGTAGTAAACCTTAGCTTTCTTTCTTGTGTGCAAACATTCTAGAGGCCATGGTCTTTTGTCCACCACCATGTGTTTTCATGAACTTGATTGTTTTCTGGATTTCACTGCTATGGTCAGATATTCACATCAGGGTAAACTGCCTATTTACAAAACTTTATATACTTTTATTTGAGGGACAACAGTACACAGATTAACTCATTGGTGCAACATCGAATGACCTCTTTGTGCTCCAAGCAGAATGGCATGCAACAGAAACATAACTGTTTTCTATATTTTGCAGGTTTGTAAATAGTCTATTATTTTGCTAAATTGATTGTAACATCTTGCATACTATTCTGTAGTTTCACCACTAATGCTAGCTGATGTGGTGTACTTGATGTTCTAGGTCGATTTTAAATCTTCCCCCCTTAAATGTTCTCTAAATGTCAGATAAAGGTAAATCTCAAGTTTTCCTTAATTAATTCTTTGGTGGGGTACCCAATCTTTATCACCATTTCCCAAAATAGAAACCATAGACAATTTCAGTTTTGTAGGTGTGTCTCACTTCTGTTAAACTGAAGTCTGAAATAGGTTATTGGACCTTCTTAATATCTTTTCTCATTTTTAAATATAAATGAGATAAAGCATGTATCGAGCCTAACCTAATGCCTGGCATAAGTGAGTACTGTGTAAGGTCAACAATGTACTTCAGGTCACTATAAAATTGGTTAGTTTTTATTCTATTTCTCCTTTGGATTTTCTCCAGTATCCAATACTATATATTTTCCTTGTTACAACAATCTCTTCCTTGGTTTCCATGACCTCATACTTTCTTCAATTTTCTCTGTCTCTCTGGTTATATCTTTTCAGTCTTGTTTCTAGACTCATCCTTTATAAGTTTTAAAGTACTGTCTTAGGCCATGTTTTTTCTTCCTTTAAACTAAGTGACCTCATCTTTGCCAAAAAACTTTCATTATCGTTTATATGCCATAAGTCCCAAATTTTATCTCTAGCTCAGTCATCTCCTCTGAGCTCCAAATCCACGTATCCAACCACCTACATGACGTCTCCACTCAGATGTCTAAAAATTGGAATTTGTGATCTTAATCCCTAAACTTCATTTTCTTTCGATTGTTGGTCTCTCAGTGTATGAAAACTAGCTATATCCATTTCTTAAAACTTGCTTATGTCCTTGATACCTCTATCTCATTCTCCAGAAGTCATCCATCTCCAAGTCCTACAGATTTCATTTCTCAAGTATGTTTTGAACCCACTGATTTTTATCCATCCTGCTACAACTGTTTTAATCGAAATTTCTCATCTGGACTACTGAAAAAATGCACTATGCCCTCACACTTGAGTCAGAATAAACTTTACAAAAAAACCTTGTCATATTGTATCCCTGATTAAAGTACATGAATGGTTTCCCACTAGTCTTAGAATAAAACAATTTCTCCTATTATGGACTCCTTTTACCTTTACCCCGTGCATTCTAGCCACGCTGGCCTTATTTTAGACCCTTGTATTCACCATGTTCCTTACGCCCAACCAGCTTTAACACATTATTCCTGCAGGCTCATGAAATGTTCTTCCAGAAAAGCTGTCCTAATCCCCCAGGCTCATTCAGGTTCCTTGGCAACATGCTTCCATATTTCTGTGGCTATTTCTTTCATAACATTTGATTCATTCGTTTACCCATTCAACAATTATGGAGTTACTATGTTGTTGCAATAGGCCTTGCAGATAAGACAATGAATGAAAGAGAAGCTATTTCTGCTCTCACTGCATTGACATTCTAGCTTCGGTAATTTGTAATTAGAGTTACAACTGTTTGTATTTATATTGAATTAATATCTGACTCTCTCAACAAACTATTGTCACCATGAGGATGGAGGCCTCTTTTTCCTCTCTGTCACAGTTATTTTGGCCTCACAAATTATTCTAATAAACAAATTACTCTAAAACTTAGTGGTGCTCAACAAGTAACTGTCATTCCTTATCTTTCCTGGTTTCTGTGAATCAGGAGGTTGGACAGGAAAGGGCTTAGCCAGAGGATCAAACACTGAGGGCTTGAGTTATCGTAAGTCTCATATTGGATCGTTGGTTTGGACTGTTGGCTGGGAATCTCAGTTCCAATGTTCCTGGACCTCTACATGTAAACTTTATGCCTACATGGATTCCACCAATGAACTTTCTGAGAGAGAGCCAGGTGGAGCTAGATCGCCTTATATGAGCGTCCCTTAGATGTCATGTAGTGTCACTTCTGCTGCATTTTACTGATTGAGGTAGTTGTAAAAGTTTGCTCAGGTTCAAGGTAGGGCTGCAGAGACACCCCCACACACCCACATCCCAGTGGGAAGAGTGTCAATCGCATCGTGGGAAGAGTGTCAATTGCATCGTAGGAGAAGCATCGTGGAACAGAATATGCACACTTGTGCACACCACACATATTCATCTTTGGAAAATACAATTTCCACACACATTATTATAATCTTATTACCTTATCTTGTATGTAGTAAGTGTTCATTAAAAACTACTGAATGGGGCTTCCCTGGTGGCGCAGTGGTTGAGAGTCTGCCTGCCAATGCAGGGGACACGGGTTCGAGCCCTGGTCTGGGAGGATCCCACATGCCGCGGAGTGACTGGGCCCGTGAGCCACAATTGCTGAGCCTGCGCGTCTGGAGCCTGTGCTCCGCAACAAGAGAGGCCACGATGGTGAGAGGCCTGCGCACCGCGATGAAGAGTGGCCCCCGCTTGCCACAACTGGAGAAAGCCCTCGCACAGAAACAAAGACCCAACACAGCCATAAATAAATAAATTAATTAATTAATTAATTAATTAATTTAAAAAAAACAAACAAACTACTGAATGGAGTAATTAACGGATGAAATTAAGAGGCCAAATCATGAAGGCTAGAATGTGAAATGTCCTATGTAGAATACGTTAGTTTATTCCCAGATATTTTTAAGTTGTTCTAAGGAGATGTGACCCAGCATACAATTCACTGGATTCCTGGCAACTCAGTCACTATTACATGTGAGTTTTTCTGTTATATAAGTATTGAAGCCTATGAACTAGAGAAAGGGTTAGAGATGGCTGGAAACTTCTCAAACCAGCTCCATCCCCACGAATTGAATTGAAGACAGCATATAGTTTGGTTCTTAATTGTGCCAGCTTCTTCCTACAGATATAAGAGATCATTGCTTTGGGGGATGAGTGGGTGGTGATTAGAAGAGGTTAATGCCAGTCAGTAGTATTTGGAATTGCCTCTGTCACTCAAGATTAGTTGAAACATCCATGCATCCCACAGGATAAGTCACCTGTTAACTATGGGATTTACAAGTGTCACTGAAACAATGGGCAATGTCTTCTCCCTTTTGTAGAGGAAGAGGGGACAAAAACAGAATGGCAGTTCCTGCAACACTGAATTTACAGTCAACTAGAGCTAACCATACTATGGGATTCATAAGGATTTCTCAAATATATTCTTTCCAGGCTCTCTTGTGAGAATCAACAGTAAAAAGGGAAAAAATTAAAATGATATTTACTCAAGGCTTTAGATTATTAGTTTTTACTATATGCACATATTTCTGACTGTGGAATATGTTCCTGTTTCCAGTTTATCGAGACTGTTATAATCTTGTCCTCTGGGTAAGTGGAGTGTTTCTATATTTGGGCAATATTTACTTCTCTTGTTTTATCTGTAGAAGTAAGAAGAGATGATGACTTAACAAAACCCAAGCAGAGTCAGAGAACTGACTCTCATCTGGTTCTTTGGAGTCTAGTCTTTCCACTTCTCTAATGCAAACAGCAAACCAGTAATTGGCTGGACTAATCAGAAGTCAAAATTAAGTACAGTAACTCATTCTCTTCCTCTTTACCTTTTGCAAACACAGCAAGTGTGAGGGTGGGGAAATTTCTTCCCTTGTCAAATTCCTCCCAGCTATTTCAGGATAATCTTGATGGGTTTCCCCTGTTTGTGCAACCAGAGAACCTCTACTTGTTGTAAACCCAACAAAAGTAAATTAGAGCCCATTTAAACTAAAGGAGTCTCAGTAAAATTCAAAGAAAGAAATATAACCAGCCTTCAGGAAGACACGGAACCAAGAACTGGGTAGTTGTCTCATTTGCTCCTATTCAATACATTTATCTGTTTCTTTCTGAAAATGATCTCTCTGTCCCCTTTCCTCTCTTTCTTTCTTTCTCTTGCTCCCTCCCTCTATTCCCATATCAGCCTTCTATGTATGTATGCATGAATTTACTTATTTTGGCTTATGGTAGGTAAAAGGTGGCAGGATATGGCTGCCCCACAACAACAATAAATAAAATTCACGTGTCATTGTTAGAGTCACATAAAACTTAATAAGCCATCCTAATTAAGCCATCTCTCAGTCACAATTCCAAAATCCTGGGAGACAGATTTTTGTCAGCTAGTAATTTTTTTTTTCAAATTATCATGAATTTGTTACTCAGTCTACTGAGTGATTTGGGTAATTTGCATTTTTAGAAATGAAAAATTGAACAGAAAATATCAGACAGCAAGGCACACAGTAGATGTTTCACATATATACATATATACAAGTATATATGTATACTTGGTACTGATGTAAAATGTACTACATGTCTGAGTCAAAAACTTTGAAAAACACATTTATAGAACAATTTGGAGGAGATGTTTATGCCTAACTAATCAAATCATATATATCTTTGAAAAAGGAACTAAATGCCTTATATACCTGGCTATGGGATTCCACCTCTGGGGAGAGGGTGTAGTACAGTTCTTAAAGAAGAGAAACATCACACATAGATGGTGCAGAAATCCCCGGAGTCATCCATGGCATCTGCTTTCAAACTTGGCCTCCAGAACCTAACCTCGGTGTGACCTTAGGCAAGATAATTAACTCTCTGGACCTCATATTTATCATACTTTAAATGGGTTCTTAATAAATTTTACTTTCTGTCTTTTCTACAGATTTATTGTGGGTTTTCCATCAGATAATTCATACTTTGGGCACACTATGGCACAGAGTTTAAAATTTTTGCTCTTCTAATATTAGCCATAATTATTATTTGTCATCATTACAATTATTACATTATTACAATAACTATTATTCTTATTGACAAATTGTACTAAAAGCATTAATATCACCCAGAGCCTGAAATACTATTAAGTTTCTTCTCTGGGTTGGAGGATCTCACTGCATGAATTTCATACTTCAATATTAATCCTCTAAGAACTTCAAGTATTCTTCCCCCTGGTGTGGTACTAATCTTCCTTACATAGGTGACAAACAATAGAAACTTTCGCTTCTAAAGTGTTACAGAGATTGTATTAAGACATCCCTATACTGATTTGTGCTCACTTTTTAATATGTCATCCTTTCCTTAGGCCTTAGGATAAGTCCACTGATTCTGGGTATTCTTAGATTCAGATATCTTTAACTTCCAACAACTGTTTGAGCAAAGTTTACCTGAATGAATTTATTCTCAATTCTCTTTTCTCAGGGAGTTCCTTTGTCTTCAAGTAACTAGACTGGAGAGTTTATGCTCATAGTTTCAGGATATATCCAGGCATGACTGAATACAAAGGTGAACATAATACTCAACTTTAGGTCCTCAAATAGAGATTCCTAGTTACGAAGGCAACAAACAAGAGTAGGCGGGGCCACCTTTATGGGAGTACAATTGTGTAGTCACACAGGGCCTTTAAATCAGAAAGGCTTTGTACTTGGTTTAACGCTCTGTTGTCACTGTCTCAGCAATTCTTAATGATTTTATCTTTGAATTTGAACCTTAAAAGTGAAATACAATAGAACAATAGAGCAGAGAGGATTCTTACAATCTGTGTGTCCCCTGTTCCTTGTCACCCCATTTGCATATAGCATTCATGATGCCCCATGAGGACAGAATTCCAATAGATTCAAAATGTGTGGTACTTCATTGAAACTCACAGAAGTAAAAGGTAAACCTGTTAAGCTTAGAACAGAGTAAGCAGGAGTGCTGACAGCCCTAAGAGGCCACACTCCACTGGAACCAGAACTTGCTCCAAATGTAGAAAGTAGACAATGGCATTCTAAGAAATGAGTGACCAAGGAACCCTATCATATCCTTCTTACTCATGTGACTTCCCTGTATTAGTCAGCTACTTAAGGCTGGGAAAGGGAAATATAGAGCAACCATTGTTCTTTTCATTTCTGTCTTTCCTTACTTATCAACAATCCACAGATAGAAAGTACGGGTAGATGAGCATCAAGGAATTAAGGAACTCTATCAGGGAATAAAATTTAAAAGTTGAGTTAGTTTTGTGAAATGTTTCTATTGTTCTGGTAAGAAAAAAACACATATGAATGTATGAGCTACAAAATGCAAATTATAAAACTTCAGAGAGTCCACATAAGAGTTACGCTTGTATAATTGTATTTAAAACTGGCATTGCACAATATTAGGATGAATGGTAAAATCCATGCTAATAGTTTAACATTTTAATTTTTGTTTACTTAGGATCACATGAAACAGCCAATAATAAATGTCACCACAAATTGAGAGTGAGACCACGGAAGAAATAAACAATTTTTAGTACATTTAACATAATTTTTTTTCTGCTTTTTGTACAAGGGAACCCACATTTTCCTTTTGCACCAGGCCTTGCGAACTATGTATCTGGACCTAAGAGTAAAATCAATTAACTAAGAAATTTGATGTAGGAAATGTGAGCCATGTCTTGGCACTTAGTTTCCTTTTCTGAAGTGCTTTTTTTTTTTCTCTAAAGCTACAAGCTAAAAGCATTTGCTTTTCTGGGCAACTGTGTTTCTCAGGAGATCTTACTTAAAAAGAACAACTGTTTATTATTGAAATGTTTGTTTAGTTTCCCTGTTGACATGCACGGAAAGAAACACCACTCTCTCTCCATATTTCTAATGTGTTTTGTTCCCTTCCCACTGGACCCCACCCCTACTACTTCACACTTAAATTTCATGGGTGATGACGAGTCAGATGGCATTTCTCGCCAAAGCTCCCTTGGGTATCCTCGCAGTTTAGATCACCTCCATTGCAGACAAAGCTGCTAGAAACACATGCAAAACTCAGTTCCCCTCAGAGTTATTCTGAGAACCTTAATTCACTTGAGAACCGGAGGATGGCAAAGAACTTCAGCCTACACTCCAACTTACAAAGCAGAGAAAAACACTGGCTTTTCTGTGATGACAGTCAGAGGAGAAGGCTGTCAGAAACAGCGTTAAAGCATAGATGGTCAGAATATGACAACCTTCACACGTCCCAGGCAATACCATTTCCCTCTTGAGAGCGACAGTTTTCCTGAGGTGTGGTTAGAGGTGTAATGAGTGAAATGTAATGTGTGGAATTGCAAGGAAGGGGATGGGAATGTTGATATTGAACCAAATGATGAGACTGAGGAGGCCCACGAGGAGGAAACATATGGCCATGCATATGCATGGTGATTTGGATCAGGAGCACATGTGGCTGGATGACAGGATGGCAAAGCTGGGGGAGAGCAGTCAGAATCAGTCCTAAAAACTGCTTACTTTCTACTGAGTGCTTCTCCATGGTGGGAAGATAGTGCTCAATTACATTAAAATTGATTTCTTCACTCTCACAAGCTGGGGAATATCTGGATCTGAATACGAGTACAAATAAAATGTATCGTGCTTTATACTTGATTTTGCATTGGAGAAGTTGAGTTCTTCATATATATATATTTTAGATTTTCACCGATGTTTGCCATCTGTGTTCTTTTTGACTGAGCAATTCCCCATACATGTCTTTAAAAATAGATGATGATGATGATGATGTATATAGCATATCAATTTCATCTGTCTAGCTAGAAATCGTCTTATTGAAAATCCATAGGAGCATAACAGTATTGTTTGAGCCATAACAATGAAGAGATCACATTAGTCTCAATATAGTGTAGTACTATTGGTGCTACAGGGGAGAAATGAAGTCTAAAACATTTAGTAAATGCCATCTTGATGTTACTTGGCCAATTAGCTTTGCTACATGTGGAACAGGAAAATATAGTTGGACCTAGATGAATATCCTTTACAGAGGAGATAATTTGGTATCAGCAATAACTATAATAGAACTCACTACTTGTGAAGGACTTGAAGTGATGCGAGATGCTGTTGTGTACCTGATCTCGGAAACACTCCTTTTAGAGGTTGTTTCCCTGTAAATATAATTTAAAACATCATTCTCTATCTATAGCTCTAGAGTATACCTTCTGAAAACAGTACATATTAAAAATTGACAGTTATTTTTCAGGCAATTTGCTTTTCAGAAAATTTGTCAAATTATAAGAACAACCAAATGAAATTTGAAGATTGGGAAATTTCACCTTTATTCTATTTTAAAATTCAAAATATTCCTTGTTATTTTTTATGTATGAAATGATTTTGTTGTATGCTGTGCTGTAATTATGACCTCTCTGGGGCTATTTGAGGTATTATTGCTGAACACCTAATCCTTATTATACTATTGTCTCTAAAATGAAGAACATGCATCTTCCAGTATTAATTTAAAGAATTCCAAATAATAATACTGGGGAGGGTGTGGAGAAAAAGGAACCCTCCTACACTGTTGGTGGGAATGTAAATTGGTGCAGCCACTATGGACAACAATATTGAGCTTCTCAAAAAAACTAAAAATAGAGTTACCATATGATCCAGCAATCCCACTCCTGTGCATATATCTGGAGAAAACTATAGTTAAAAGATACATGCACCCAATGTTCATAGCAGCACTATTTACAACAGCCAAGACATGGAAGCAATCTAAATGTCTGTTCACAGATTAATAGATAAAGAAGATGTGGTACATATATATAATGGAATATTACTTAGCCATAAAAAAGAATGAAATAATGCCATTTGCGGCAACATGGATGGACCTAGAGATTATCATACTAAGTGAAGTAAATTAGATAGTGAAAGACAAATATCATATGATATTGCTTTTATGTGGTCTTTAAAAAAAAAAAGATACAAATGAACTTATTTACAAAACAGAAAAAGACTCACAGGCATAGAAAACAAACATATAGTTACCAAAGGGGAAAGGGCGTGGGGTAGGGATAAATTAGGAGGTTGGGATTAACATATACACACTACTATATATGCAATAGATAACCGACAAGGACCTACTGTATAACAACAGGGAGCTCTACTCAATATTTTGTAATAACCTATAAGGGAAAAGAATCTGAAAAAGAATATACACTGTGCTGTATACCTGAAACAGGACATTGCAAATCAACTATACTTCAACTAAAAAATAAGTAAATGAATAAAAAGGTAGAAACTGCCTGAAAAATAATAAAATAAAGATAACCATCATTTAAAGATTTAAAAAAAAAGAATTCCATAGCACAGGGAGATCAGCTCGGTGCTTTGTGACCACCTAGAGGGGTGGGATAGGGAGGGTGGGAGGGAGGGAGATGCAAGAGGGAAGAGATATGGGGACATATGTATATGTATAACTGATTCAGTTTGTTATAAAGCAGAAACTAACACACCATTGTAAAGCAGTTATACTCTAATAAAGATGTTAAAAATAAATAAAATAAAATAAAATGTCAAAAATAAAAAATAAAAAAGAATTCAACATCCAACAAAGGCTCAGAAGTAGAGAAAGTGCAAAGTTAACTTTCGTTAAACAAATATTTATGGAAGAGCATAATTTTTGCAAGGTGATTTTAGAGGTGCCACAGATGCAGTATGGAAGGAAACCCTTCTTTCATAGCACTTACATTCTAGTGAGAGTACACAGGCAATAAGTATATGAACAAATAAGCGAACAGATCACTTCAGACTAGAGTTCTGAAGAAAATAAAACAGGGTAATAGAGAATGACTATGTGTAGGGGCTTCTATAACTAGGGTGGGGATAAAAGTCCTCTGAGTTGAAATCCAGCTAATGAGAAAGGAGCTGGCATATGGGATCTAGGGAAAGCACTTCACACAGAGAGCAGGAATTATGAAGAACTTAAGATTCAAATCACTTTAGAATGTTTGAGATTCAGAAGGAAGTTCAGGATGGTCAGAGCATAGTAAGCAAGACATTAAAAAGTAGGAGCATAAGTCAAACAGGAGAAATCACAGAGCAGGAATCTGATCACACAAGGCCACAGCAATGTGTTTCAACTTCTCCTAGGACATTATCCTGTTCTGAAATGTTTTATTCAATATATCTACATTTGCTTTGTCTTAAATCCTTTGGTTCCTCAAGGACAAGGCAGTGTCTTATTCTTCCTAATGAAAACCAGATATCAACTGTATTGCTCTATTCTTTGACATTTAAAAGAGTTTGGCTTAAAATACTCAAATATTAAGCAGTGGGAAAACCAATAGCTGTTGCAATCCCTTCAAAGATTTTTATGGAAGTAAGTTACACCCACTGAATCAGTTTAATTTGAAAATTAATTAATTGAATTAGAAAATTTGAACATTCAGCAGGGCAAAACATTTAAAAAAGAAAAAATCCTCATAATTCCCATGTGATAATGATTAAAAGGTAACTTAAAGTCAGAGTTCCAATTTAATGCTGTAGTAATTGGATAAGCTTTTCATGAATAAATAAATAGGCTTTATATTTTTAAAAAAATCTATCCACAGAATAAACATCATATCCTGATGAGTGTAGATTTTTCCAAATATTCAATGAACAGATAAAATAATCTGTATTTTATATAACATGTTCAAGAGAATAGAAAAAAAGTGAAGATTTCCAAACTTATTTTGAGTTTAGTATGTACGAGCTTAGTGACGAAGCCCAAAAGTGACTGTGCGAGAAAGTAAAAATATAGACAAATCTCACTTATAAACATATACACAAAATCTTAATTAAAATATTAAAAAGTAAATTCAGGAAATACATTTTTCAAAAGTCACAGCATGACCCAAAACTTATTAATGTAATTAGCCACATTAATAGATTAAAAAGAAAGGTAAAGTTCAATACTCAGCCATGAAAAGAAAAATTCTTAGCAAACTAGAAGTAGGAAAGTTTTCCTTAACCTGCTGAATTCAATTCACAGAATTCACTGAATATATCAGTTAACATTGCACTGGAAATTCTAGCCACTGCATTGTATAAGAAATACAACTAATGGCTCTAAGGATAGCAAAGGAAGAAATATAATTGTCTTTACTCATGGATAGTTTAATGTTCTGCAGAGCATATTTGGAAATATCTATACAAACATCATTAAAAGCAAGTAAAAAAATTAACTAAGGTTGTTTGTTTCATTACAATAAGATCAATATACAAAAACAAAGCTTTACCACTTAACAATAACAAGGTTTATTACGATTAGCAATCGTAATTTTTTATAAAGTATCCTCAGCAGCAATAAATGTCACAAAACCATTTTGTCCCTTGAAAAGACTATCATTATTGTGTGTGTTTCTGTGTATGTGTGACTGCATTGAAGCTATAGACCAGTTCAAATAATTGATATATGTATGATATTAATTATTCCAAGAACAAGAATATTCAAGAACATTGTCTCTATGTGTTTAATAGTAATTAGGTTAATCCAATTGCCCTTTTCAGTTTGACAATTTCTAGTCTGAAATTCTGGGAAGATTTTTTGTATTGTTTCTTTGATAATTTCCTTCCTTGTGCTCTCTTTCTTTATGGCACCTATTATTTATATGACAATTTCCTTTTTCCTTTTTCATCTTTTAAAAATTTTGCTCTAATTTTGAGAATAATTTCTCTACATTTTCTAACACTTCTACTATTATTTGTATATTATCTTCATATTTATAATTTCCAAGAATCTTTTACTGTTTACTGAATATTCTTTTTATAGCATCATGTTTCATAGATGCAATATATTCTCTATTTTTTCTGAGAATATTAATGATAGTATTTTAGAAGGTTTGTTTTTAGTATCTTTTCCACCAAGTTGGTTTCTCTGGTTTACTTGTTTTTGTCTAGTTCTTCCTTGTTAACTTTCCTCTCTTGTATGAACATATTTGGTTCTGTAGAAATGATTAAGAATGGGCAATTTTAAAATTGTGCTTTACAGCATGATATAGATGTGTCATTTGTTTTTTGAGCTAGTTGGACATCTTTAGAAGAGTCCTCCAATCTCCATAATTTTGGAGAAAGAACTTGATTCCCAGTATGCAGGAGGTCAAATGGGGGTATAGATTTAATGGTCACTATTTTTACCCTTCAGTATATATATTGTTACCTCATCTTCCTCTTTCTCAGGGGGGCTCCCCTGATCTCAACTGTGCCTAGCATCATCAGTTCAAAGATGCTCTGAATTACTCTTTCAGTGTAGTAAATCCCCAGACGTTACTGGGGCAGAGGAAAAGCAGTCACCTAACAAAGCAAAGGCAGAGTAAGGATCTAGAAATCTGTTTTTCAAACAGCTATAAAAACAGTAATACAAAATACAACCGCTAAATTGTAAAAATTTAAATTGGAAAAATGTCATAATATAAATAATGAGAATAAAGTATCATATGATCCATATAATTTAAGACCATTTATGGGAAACAAAGTTCAGAAAATACTGAATATTTTGTCATATATATATGAAGAGAGAGTGAGAAAGAACACAAATTTATGAAAATCTCCATGAGAATACCACACCGCTTCAAGAGAGTGATTATTTTCTCTCTGGAGAAAGTGCAGCATGGTACGTTAAGAGACTTTGATCATCTCTCTAAATGTATTTCTTTAAAATTATACTTACAAAAGTTTGCAGAGCTACTAAATGAAAATAATAGTAATTGAACCCATGTTTTCTAGTACAAGTCCCTTGCTCTTTCTATTCAGCCATAGTCCTATCACTTGAAGAAATTCATGAAGTCAGAAGTAATAATTTTCCATAGGCAAATACAGCAAATTTCTTAATGCGGTCATCGTCTGTGAATAAGATACTAAAATATCAACTCAGTTTGGAAAAAAAAGATCAAAACCATGTATTTGCTTTTATATGTGAAAAATATAACATTTATTAAATGAATGTTTTTCATTGGTTTCTTCCATGTTATGTAGATCCTATTTAAAACTGAGAATAATGATTCTCATACTTCTGTAATTTATTCCATATATCTCTCCAAAATTCTCTTTATCAGATTTTATATGGCTGCTATCCCTGTGTGTGTGTGTGTGTGTGTGTGTGTGTGTGTGTGTGTGTGTGTTCATGAGTCAGGTAGCAAAGATCAGAGGCTGTACTGCATCAGTATTGTAAAGTGTGCATTCTAGGAGGAGATACAGAAATGCAGGAAAGCTCATCATTTTGAAGAAATGATTCCCCGAGTCAGTCTTTCCAAGAGGTTTTCAATGAATTGCATAAATAAGTCCTGTGAGTCCTAAAGCCTTCAGAATCTGTCCATAGGGGATGATTTGTTTGATTTTAAAAATCCATGATACCTTGCTACACTATCCTTTTAGTTCATCTCATTTCATTTATTATTCAAAGATTTAAAATTGATTAATAAACCGTGTATATTTGTGCATTCTCATCAACATGCTGGGGAAAGGGAGAACTTGGTTTGCCTCATCTCAAAAGAGATCTAAATATCTGCCTAAGAAGGAAAAGCAAAGCTGCTCACTTGTACAGCCAATGAGATACAAAGCTAGCTTGCTCTTGTAAAATTGTAAAATATCATGCTATTGTCAATTCCATAACAATTCATTACCAGCTATCTTTAAGGCATTGATTTATTTCACGTTGCCTTGTAAGTTTAACAACCTCAGGATTTATGCAGATTGTAGAATGCCCTTCTTGGCACACTGAGAAATTACATATCTATCAATCTTCACTCTTTAGAGTTACAAAATATTTATTTCTTCATCTGCAAGATGAGTACTATGTCATCTTTAATGTCATGCCACCCACAAAAGAGGGTGAAATATGCAACAGCATCCAATACTTCTGCTAATGCCAGCATGACACTGTGACAAGAAGAGAATTTGAAAGCTTCTGAAATGTAAATGTTAAGTGTTTACTAATAAAAGAAGTTAGCATTAACCCCAGGTGTGAGATGAGGAAAGTGCAATTATTTTCTACCCCTGTAAACAATGAAAAAAACCTATGAAACAGATTAAGGTTTTACTCAAGTACATAAGTCCATGAGCACTGAGTATGTTTCCTAGCACAATTCTATGAAGGTATATCAATAAATTATTTGTAAAACAAATAAATGAGTAATTAATGCAATGGAGCATTGCAAAGAGATCTATTATATTTTTTAAAATAAAGAATTCCTAATTTCCAGGATTGTCTGTTTGCTTGCTTAATTCATTCGTTAAATGGTTGCTGAGTATCAGCTAGTTTCCTAATACCCTAATGACTAGATGTAAAATGGCAGACAAGATAGAAAGACATTGATCTCTTGGTGCTTAGTTTTTTTTTTTTTTTTTTTTTTTGGTGCTTAGTTTAATAAGAGAAAAATAATTCACTGAAATTATAGCAAGAATTACGAGATCTCCAGACTTCTTTAAGCACATACCAGTGTCACCTAACCTAGTTTGGGATAAAGACCTCTCTGTAGAAATGACATTAAAAAACCTTCCTTTAAATGCTAGAGTAATGAACTGATTAAATGTTTAATATTTCTGCTTCATCTATATTTCTAAGAAAATGTAATTGCTCATATATCTTGCCAACTGAAAAAATTAACTCATAAAGTTAAATTTAATTCACTATGAAATTTTTAAAATTCTCCTAAACCTTTTCTGCCTCTATCTTGTCATCTTTAAAGTGAAGAAAATAACGCACATCAAGACACTTTTAAGGCATGTTCTAAGAAATATTGCTATGTAGGAATACGGAAATACTATCCCTTATACAAAGTATTCATTCTGAATGTACACCCGACTCAGGTGACAGTTATGATTTTTTAATTTTAATAAGTAGATTTTACTTAGTTAATATACCTACAATATTATCATTTCAACATATAATCATTATAATATTGATATTATTAGTAAGATTTTTTACCTTCTTTTATTTTTTCATACTGAGTATTCAAAAGCCAGTGTATATTTTACATTTACAGCACATCTCAATTTGGACTAACCACACATCAAGTGCTCAAGAGAACTCAAATAGTACAAAAGGTATTGAACAAAGAATAGGAAGTCTCGTACCTAGACCTACGAGCTCCCTCCCCAGATGCACAACTATTAATGGTGTCTTGCGTATTCTCCCCAAAAATGTCTGTGCTTATGGCATCATAAGTTTTATTTTTTTTTCCATAAGTTTTATATATGACTACAAATACACATACATATATATATATGTGTACATGCATATATATATAACTATGTATATATGTATATATAATGTGTATATATAACAAACATATATAACTTATGGGATATATATTATATGTTATAATTATATATAATATATAAATGTAATAACATATATATATCTATATCTTTCTATAGATATATTGATTTAACATTGCAAACTTGTCATGACTTTTTTTTTGTTACAAGACAATACATTGTGGGTTAAATGAATGCTAACACAGAGAATGTAGATAATTGATTCTTTCCTTGCCCCTCATCTTCAGTCTCCAATCCCCAGTTCCAGACAGTACCTTCTCTTGAAGTGACTTCTGTTATCAATTTGGAATGCCTTCTTCCAGCATCTTTCCATGTATTATAAATGTTTATATACCTCCCCAAGCACATTTGTTAATATGACAACTTTATTAATCAAAATATTACTTTGTCTGAGTGATTTTATAATGGAAGATATACACACACACACACACACACACATATATATATACACATATATATATGACTTAGGTCAAATGTAGGAAGTCTAGAAATAGGAAACAAGATTTATTAGTGATTTCATGAATTAGTCTTTAGTTTTTTTCCTAATGTAAAGAATAAATTTTTCTACAAAGACTGTGCCTTGCTAAGAAAAGTCAATATCTGAAAGCAACCTGAACTTGGTTTTTGTTAAGAAAGTATCATACTAGTGTAATTATCACACATTTGTGAAATTCAAGTACATACAATCTCTTTCTTAGAGAAACTTCAAATAAATAAACAGCATAATTGAGAAGAGATAGTAAATATTACCCAATTAATGAATTTGCCATTAGTTTTAATTTTTTAAAAAATTATTTTGTCAATAGTTAGATTGGGTTTGATATTTTAAAGCATTAGGATTTAATTACTACCATTTTCCCCATTATTGATGCAGGTCATTATATAATTTGATATTCTGAGATTTGCATGCAAGAAGATTATTGAGGAGTGTTCTAGGAACAGAATTCATGTGGTTGCCACTTGTAGTGCTATTCATACTTTGTATAGATTCACATTTCTGTCTTGCTTACTTATCCATCTGACTAAAGAACTTTCTTTAACATTTCCTGTAGTGCAGGTCTTCTGGCAATGAATTCTTTCAGCTTTGTCTACAAAAGTTTTAATTTCATTTTCACATATGAAAAAATATTTTTATTGGATACAAAATTCATGTTTAACAGCTTTTTCCCTCAGTACATTAAAGAGGTTGCTCACTGTCTTCTTGATTGCATTGTTTTTGATAAGAAATCTGCCATCATACTTATTTTTGATATTTTGTATTTACTAGTTTTTTCTATTTGCTTTAAAGATTTTCTCTTTATCACTGATTTTGAGTAATTTAGTATTGTGTACCTTGGTGTAGCTTTCTCGATGTTTTTTGTGCCTGGGGATTATTAAGCTTCTTGGTACTGTAAGTTTATAATTTTCATCAAGTTTGGAAAAATTTTCTAGACCAACTTTTCCAAATATTTTTCTCCCTCTCATTCCTTTAGGGATTCCAAATATATACTAGGTCATGTGAAGTTATCCCACAGCTCCGTAATGTTCTCTTCAGTTTTGTTATGTCTTCAAATTCACTCATTTTTTTCTTCTACACTAATATGCTGTTAATCACATCCCTTCATATATTGTGTATATTTCATCCTACACATTGTTGTTCTCATCTCACCAAGTTTGACTTGGGTCTTTTTTATATCTTCTATAGCTCTATTTAACTTTTTAAACCTACAGAATATATCTATAATAACTGTTTTTAAAGTCCTAACCTGTTAATTCTAACATATGGCTTAGATCTGGAATGGTTTCAATTGACTGTTTTTCTCCTCACTGTGGGTAATATTTTCTTATATATCAGGTAATCTTTGAATGCCAGACATTACAAATTTTACTTTACTGGATGCTGAGTATTATTATATTCTTATAAATATTATTGAACTTTGTTCTGGGATGCAATTACTTAGAAATAGTTTGATTCCTTCATGTCTTGCTTAATGATCGTTAGTTCCTTCCGGAAAAATACTCATCCTAGAAATAATTATTCCCCACTAGTGAGGCAAGATCTGCCCAGTTCTCTGTGAATCATGAGATTTTTCAATCTGCCTGATGCAAATAGGCACTATTCCTGGTCTGGTGTGAATGCCAGACATTGCTACTCCTAATCCTTTTTGGTAGTCATTTCCCTAGTCTTGAAGCATTTTCCCACATGCACGTGCAACTGAATACTTGAGGGAAACCCTTTACAGATCTCTGGAATTCTCTTTCCACGTGTTCTCTCTGGTCATCCATCCTGTACTATAGCTGCCTTTGTCTGCCTGGATTCACAACTCTGTCTCCCTAACTCCTTAACTTAGGCTCCATATAGTTTTCTCCTCCATGTATGAGGGCTTTGATACTCTCTTAAATTAGTAATCTGGGGAATTTGTTTGGCTCACTTTATTTATTTTCCATCTTTCAGGGTTCACTGTCCTTCATCCCTTCATGCCCAGTTTTAAAACTATTATTTCAAGTATTTTGTCTATTTCCTTACTGCTTGAACAATTATGATTTGAATTGAGAAATCCCAATGGCTTTCCCCCCCACAGATTAAGAAATATTTTTTGGCTCTGAAGTCCAAATGGGGTTGGAGAAATGAACTTTTTTTTCCATGTCTGTTTTACAGGGAGGAAATACAGCAAAATAATTACAAATAGGCACTGGATTTGTATCTTGGCTCCAAAAGTTTGATAGAGTTAAAAAATCATTATGTGCCTTAATTTTCTCATGTATAAAGTAAAGAAATTAATACTACCTACTAGACAAGTTTTACTAAGTATTAAAGAAGTTAATATATGTTATGTTAAACAATATATGTTGTAAACGCAGTTTTTAGAATAGAACGTGGCAAGTGGTAAGTTTGCTATAAAAGTTAATTATAGAAAACATTTTGAAGATGACAATAGTTGAGATTTGCCTTTATAACAATATATTTAGTACAGTCACAACAAGCACATGGGCCTTTCATCAAAATATGGCTAGATTTTATTGTGAATGTCCTATTATGAATATTAGATATTTAGTTGAGCACTTTTAAAAATATTTATTAGGCCTTAAAATTTTTCTAATTTTAGTAAATTCCTATAAATAACCCAGCAAAGCTACTAGTAATCAATATAAAACCAAACAACTATCAAGAAAGTAAGAAAAGAATTAAGACAATCCATTTGTGCTGGCAAACTTTTATTTCAACTAAATGTTCAGATTTCCTACAGTCTACCCCCTGGTGCCACTGCTGATAGTGTAGGTGTTTAATTTCAACTCGAGAAGAAAATTGTCCTTTTCAGATCTTCCTATTTTGCTAACCAATTCCACGTTTAATGTTCTATACTATTATGAAACTATTTCTCTACTTAAAATTCTGTAAAATCCCAATGAAACAGAGTAAGCGCCCGAGCTATACGCATGATGATTTTCTCTAATCTCTCTTTGGTAAAGTAGCTCCGAATCATCAAGGTAAGTTGAAGCAAAATGAAGAAAAGAATTTCCTGATTTCTGTGACCTTCTCTCCATCCCCTCTCCTTAGCAACTCTCACACAATTTGTACTACACTTCCAGACAAATAAATAAATAAATAAATAAATAAATAAAGCTACTGGTCAGCACTGGTACTGGTAAGGCAGGTTGGTAAAAGAGAATCAAGATTTATTGCATGTCTCTTATGTGCCAGACTATTTTTTTAAATCGTATATGATTTCTCTCCACCTCTCCACAATATCACTCTTTCATGACTCCCATTTTGCTGATATTCATTTTCTT
Source organism: Balaenoptera ricei (assembly GCF_028023285.1). Lineage (NCBI taxonomy): Eukaryota > Metazoa > Chordata > Mammalia > Artiodactyla > Balaenopteridae > Balaenoptera > Balaenoptera ricei. The sequence continues at coordinate 84,314,252 of NC_082646.1, read as the reverse complement.
TTTTATAGGAGAAATATTGGTGGCTCAGGTATTTGGCCCCATTGCTCATGATTACTTGATTAAGAAGTGAGAACTCAAATAATTTGGATAATAACAGTGACATTTATTGAGCATTATCTCAGTTAATTCTCTCGAAAACTCTATGCTGTATGTACTATTATCTGCATGTCCCTTATAAAAACCTGAGGCTTAGGGAACTTACCCCAAGCTTATCAATAAAAAGCTAGAGGACTACCTTAAGACTGAGTACTTCAACTGTTTACAACCTGTCATTCCTTATCTGGTAAACTTTAAGGCAATGCAGGTTTTTCACACTAAGTCTGTACATAGCATATTATTAAGATAGACACAAACACAATGAGAAAAGTTCATTCTAAAAGGAAGCTAAGTTAATATTTGTGTTTTAAGGTTTAGTATTACATCTAATTCGGATTCGATGTGACAGGTCTTGGACAGTGGGCACTACCATGTTTTTCACCATTTAGGACTTCTAGAAGTTTTGGGTGTCTAATCTAGGCATCATCTAGAAGTAAAATAGACTCACTTTTGAAGGCATTGTTTAGGAAGGTATTGGATCTGGGGTGCCAGGAGCAGTAGTGGGAAAGCTATATTTGGTCATTTCTCTCCTTCATTTTACCACACAGATATCCATACCAATGTAGAAACCAGAATAATCTTTTCCCTAAATTTTTTTTTCTTCTTAGCTTCACATTTTCCATCCCTCCTTCTAAAATGGTCTTAAATATACCAAAATTTCATTTCTGAATCACTAACAGTCAACTGGTATTTTCACCCTCCCCTTAGAAGGAGGGCAGTTTGCCAGTTTCATTTTCAATATGTTGCTAGTTTTAAGAATCTTTTTTCTCTCTCTTTCTCTTTGCCAAGAGAGAAAAGGAGGTGAGAAAAGAAGGGATCACCAGACAAATCACTATGAGCATGTTTTTTTCTGAAACGTCCCCTATAATTTTATGACATTTAAATTTATATGATGAAGCATGATGTCTAAGGAAGGAGAACTGTACATCATAGCATAAATCCTTCTGAATATAATAATTTGATATAATCTTACTACAATAATTGTTTGTCCCTTCACTGGCTTGATAAAGAAATGCTAACACCTGTCTAACCACCAGTCTTACAAGCAATGAAAATCAAGGACTCTGGGGAGGAGTTTCACATGAGGATAATGATGTATACAATATTTTGAACAATCTTCTGTTATTTCTTTTTTTTTTTTTAAAGAGTGTTTTACAGTGATTATATTCCTTCTGGTCAGTCGGTGAAATTATTCTAAGGACAGACTACTTTTGGAAGAAGCAAGGTGGGCAGAGGAGCAATAGAAAGACTGGCACAAAGGGTAATTCAGAAAATATGAGCAGTGGGCCAGCAAAGAAACAGAATTGGGGAGTGTGGGGGGCAGGTGGACACGCATCTTGGCCAAGGATGGGACAGGACATGAATCATGCCTAAGGCTTGATAAAACTGACTGCAAATAAATAATTGTCTCTTAAGCATAAGAAAAATAAACAGCAAAGGACAATTTTTAATACCACAAATCAAATAGCCCCCGGATTTAAATATCAGTAACAGCAATAACGAGTTGGATTTTCTAAGGTTCCTTCTCCAAAAGCACACCATGCTCATATAAGGATGTAGAAATTTAGCCTCGTGATATTCTAGTGGGTGCTATAGGCATATTTTAGTTTTGCAGGTGAGAAAATGGGAGGGGCTACAGTTGAAATCATCGTGATTGCAACAGTGATTCTCGGTATTATGAGAGTGATGGCTTGCATACTCTGTGCAAAGCACTGTGCTAAATTCTTTGTAATCATGATCTCATTTAATATTTCAAATAACCCCACTGAGTTGGTATTATTCATTGCCCTGCAAAAAAGATGTTCAGTGTGGTTACAAACCCCACCTAGAGTCAGTAACTTCTAAGAGGTGAGGGTCAGATTTGAACCTACATCTCTAAGATTCTGAAACATTATCGTCAACCAGTAGAGGACTTCCCTGGCGGTCCAATGGTTAGGACTCGGCACTTTCACTGCTGTGGCCCTCGTGGTCGGGGAACTAAGATCCTGCAAGCCACGAGGTGTGGTGAAGAAAAACAAAAATAAAACACTAGGAAGAAGTGTTCCCAGTGAATGCCCTATGTGATGATATATACTTGAGGTCACAGAGTGGACTGACCCACAGAATACTAATGTTCAGTCTGGGAATCTGTATTCAAGATGTAGAGCACCCCATATTTTCCCAAAGCAGCTGCAACATGCAGTGATGACCACACTGTGGAGAACAGGCTGTCACTCCCTTCATCAGCACAATGTGTCAGGAAAGATGAGTGGGGGCTGGCACAAGTGGTGGATGAAATGGAAGGGTGGTGAGTCATGCTCTCATCTTAACATCTAAAAATAATCGCAGCATATTAAAAGAACACATTTTCTTCCATAAAAATGAATAATTCTTTTTACCTATATGTCTGTAATTTTCCGTTTCCAAACTGTATTCCATTGGCACTGAGATATATCCCTCGAAAATATTAACTATCATCCCAAGAAGCCAGGGAGCCAATTTAAATTGTGGCACCTACAAAGGCCATTGATAATGCAGGCTGAGCGATCAGTTGGTTGCCAGGGATGTCCTTTGAAATAACTTTAAGAGAAATGGGCATAGTTCAGAGGGCTTTTAGACACAGTTAGTATCTTTTGCCCACAAACTCACTCACCAGAGGTCTTTAGGAGGTAAAATAATTTTGTCCACCTCCATCAAAATCCACTTCTAGGCCCTCACATTCATATGAAAGAGAAGAAGACAGATTTCCCCATTCCTTGTAATCACAGCAATAAATCTGCCATTATTGAGGAGATCAAGCCCTGGGTGGTTGTTGAAGGGGCACCAAAGGGACAAAGGCACATGCCTGGGAGGATAAAAATACATCTAAGATCTGCATAGTGAATCACTGGTTATTTTTAAAACTGAAACTGAATTGATCTGAAACTTAGTTATCTGTGCATTACAGACATGGAAGTCATCTTGGATTTTTTGCTGACATCTGTGGAATCGGACAGAAAGAAAGAAAGAAAAATGTGATGTACCCAGTTTTTCTCCCATATCCCATGATTAGTGGTCAAAAATTGCGCTGATATTCTGACCAATTAAAGCCTCAAAAAGTATAGTTTTACCCCTGACACATCACCAATTGGTAACTTTGTCAAAATAGCTGCTTGGGAAATGTTCAATCAATAAAAGTGAACGTATTTGAATATGTGGAAAATGTCAGAACCTCGGGGAATAGATAACAGGATGCAGATGTTTGTTAATTAAGTTTACAAAGGTAGTAAAATTAATGAAGCCAGTATCTCATATATGTTGTTACTAAAGAAACAGCTGTTTCCCCCATTCTGACTTAATCTATCCATGTCCCACCCCCACAATAGCTGTCACGTTTTGTGAATATTTGCTTCATCTATAAACTTTAATCAATCTAAGGAGAATTTACCAAAAAAGTTATCAATAATTCACCCTAGGGAAAGCGATGGGTAATACACAAGAATATAGTTACAGGACCCCCTCAACCCACAACCAGCAAAAAAATGACTTCTCACCTATCTGATTTTTTGCCCCAGGGGTAGATAATGATGGCTTTCATCATGGATCATTGCATTCATTTGGCAACTCAGTTTTTATAGACTTTTGCTCTGAGTTATCAGATTCCCATTTTACTTTGGGAAAGTACACAGAGAAAGAGATAGGTAAGTGAAGAGAGCTATAACCCAATTGCTAAGATGCAGTGCCTCCTAGAATATGATTTTTTTAGGCAAGAAAACAGAAAAGCAAAGAAATAACACATCAACCAAGGAATGATAGAAGCGGAGTACCTAGTTAAAATCACCATGTTATACTGCCATTGTCTAGTCATGCATCCAGATCAAAGAAACCATAGTGTCTTACTTAGACCTCATCAGGAGTATTGTGTCCATTTCAAGACATCATTACTTATCTGAAACACTAACTAATTTGAACACCCTCAAAAAGGAGACTAGGGTGGTAACAAACCGAAATCCATTTCTTATTACTAATTCCAGCCATGCTTACATAAGAAGCTATTCTAAGGGCAATCCAAAGTAAAAGATGTGAGAATACTTTTTAAAAATATGGTATAATAAATCTCATCATTCTCAGGTCATCATTATTATTAATAATTATTTTAAAATATTTTATAGGTGAGTCTTATAATTATATATCTTAATTTTAGTATTTTAGGTGAGATTATAATTATATAACAGATATTGATTAGTTTCAGTTCTTAGGGAACTAATTCAAATCATTACTCTGAGTATTTGAATTTTATGACTCAGTTCCACTTTGGTCTAAAACCTGATTTTCTTCCTTCTCTCCTCAAATTCTTCCCTTCCATTCCAAGGCTCAGATCTCATTACAATTTTTCATGAAGAAAAGCGGTAACACTAATCTATCCACCAAAGGAACTCATATTTAGCTTGATGTTATTATTGTGACATGGTAACACTGTGAAATGATGATTCTATGAAAAGACATCTCTAGCTACTATAGATAGGGTTTTTTCTTTTACCTCTTAGAAGGATGGCGATGATCGAAGTAGATACTGTCAATGAAATGAGATCTTCCAGTACTTCCTAGCAGAGACTGCCCGCTACTGGAAATGTAGGAGGTGAGTAGCTGTCTAAGGCACCCAATGAACACTGGTATTCCTATAAGCATCTCAAAAATCTAGTAACTCCTCATTCCTTCCTCTAAACTCTAAACCTAAGTGTGTCCCAGTCTAGTAACTGGTACTATCTTTCACCTAGTGGTTCAGACCAAAAATCTTGAAGTCTCATTGGCTCTTCTCTTTCCCTCACACCTCATATTCAATCTTTCAAAAACCCTGTTAGCTCAAGCTTCCAAATATCCAACCACTTCTCATTCCCTCTACCATTTCCACCCTAGTCCAAGCAATCTGCGTCTTCTGCCTAGATTTCTTCAGTATAGCCTACTGTTCCCTGCTCCTTCTCCTACACGGTTTATAGTATATTCTCCATTGCTGCCAGAGTAATGTTATTATATTTTAAGTCAGATCATGGCATTATTCTGCTCACAACCCTCCAGAAGCTTTTTGTTACACTGGAAATAGAAGTTAGCATATTCACCAAGACCTAAAGAAACCCAGAAATTCAATATTAGTAACGGCCTGAGCCTTACCCTCTTCCTACTCTGCTCTGATTGTAGGTGAGGTGATCCCTACAGGTTGCTCTTCACAGGTTCCATTCTCATCTCACTTCCAGATCAATCCAGCTAATGGAAGGCATTGCCAAGAGACTGGAGGTCAGGGAAAGGAGAGTCTAGGATATTTCCTTCCCCTGGTAACCCTTCCAAGATACAGTGGCTATACCCTGAGAGTACCCTTTCCACGGTCCAGGCTTCTGCCAGGCCCTGGGATCTCTTGGCTAGCATGGCAGTAGGTTCCTGCTGATACTAACCTCTGGTTTATCTCTGTCTCATTTGGCTCTCATCTCGGCCATCATCTATGTCAACTAATTCCCTGAGTTAATTTTCTTTTGCTGTAAATAAAGTTGTGATTTCTGTTTTACTGTTCAGACTTTGACAGATATGGGGCTTAACAAAATTAAGTTTTATGTCATGCTCATGTTCCAGGGAAAAATATGGTAGTAGTGGGGCCCTGCTCCTAGGTCTTCAGGTTCAAGATCCTTTGCTCTTGAAACTCTACCCATATCTATGTCTTTGAAGTCTCCTCCATTCAGTGATATATGGGAAAACAGCAAAAGGATGGAGGATTGGGTAAAGTAATTGTATGGACCAGTTCTGCAATTGTTTGAACATCATTTCTACCCATATTCAATTGGCCAGAACTTAGTTTACCCACATGACTGGCCACATATACCTAATTGCAAAGGAGGCTGGAAAACATAATGTAGCTCTAAGCCTGGAAAGAACAGAAGAATACAGCTATTGTTGAATATTAACAGCTTCTTCCAGTGTTTCAGCCACACTTTTCCCATATCACATGGCTTGACAAACGGTAATAAATGCTGTAAAAGAGTGAAGTCATCTTTAAACAGATGACTCAGGAAATACCATCAGATACCTGATAGAGTAAGGGAATAAGCTATGGGATACAGGAGAAGATTGCTCCAAATAGAGTGTGTTAAATGCAAAGGTCCTAAGGCAGGAATATGCTTGTGGATTCAAGAACCAGTAAGGAAACAGTGTAGATGGCATCTACTTAGTATTTAATTTTTATTAAAAATCTCACTGAATCTTGTTTTCAATCTTTTTCACTATTTTTGGAATCAATAACTTTCTTCAAATTTTGGAAAACATTTATCTTCTATAGTCAAAATTAGGTACCAAGGCACACACATTCACAAAAATCTCACTCCCATTTCTTTCCATTCTGCTCTTGTCCCTTCTCTCGTATGAGTTACCTTTTTCATTAGTTTTGTTTTATTCAGCCACTGTGTCTTTTAAAAAATATAAGCAAATATATGTTTTTGTTTATACATATATATCTTTGTATACACATACACGCATAGCAACATATGTATATAGAGAGAGAGAGAGCCATATTTCCCCTTTCTTATGCAAAAGGTAGTAATATTAAATAACAAACTACTCTGGCAATCATTCCGTATCAATATTCAGAGACCCCCCCCCCCCTTGTTACTTTTGCAGCTAATTAGTGCTCCAATGTGTGGATAAAGCAAAATCCAGTCAAGAAGACCCTTACTGCTGGTCCCTGGTGTTGTTACCAGTCATTTGCTACAATCTGAAGTAGAGTAGCCTTCTGTAAGTCACTTGCTTTTATCATTCTGTTTTATTTTTCTTGAAGCATGTATCACTACAACAGTTATCTTGATCATTGACTTGCTTATTTCCTGTCTTCCCACCCTGGCCTATAGGCACCATGAAGCCAGATATTTTGTTTGCTTTGTTATATCTGCATTACCTAGACCAGTGCCTGGCACTTGGTAGAAGCTCATTTGTTGAATGAATGTTTTTGTTCTGCCCCTTTAAAACACCCTAATTGTGGTTAATGATTTTTGAAAAGGAAGATGAGGAAGCAGCCCTTATTGAAAAAGGAGATAAGCTGCAAAGGCAGTGGTTTTCCATTTCATGGGTAGAAGAGATATCTTCTGCCAGACATAACTTAGTGACAAGCTAGAGCAGGCAATGTGTGGAGTGGGAGGAAGAGACCACTCAAGGAATGACTGAAGTAGAGTATCTTAATAATGTAGACCTGGAGTTTTTTTTTGTTTTTGTTTTTGTTTTTTTAAGTGATTCTTCGGGGCAGGAACACCCACAACCTCCCCTTTTTTTTGAATTTATTTATTTAGTTATTTATTTTTGGCTGTTTTTTGGGTCTTTGTTTCTGTGTGAGGGCCCTCCCCAGTTGCAGCAAGCGGGGGCCACTCTTCATCACGGTGCGTGGGCCTCTCACTATCACGGCCTCTCTTGTTGCGGAGCACAGGCTCCAGACGCGCAGGCTCAGTAGTTGTGGCTCACGGGCCCAGCTACTCCGTGGCATGTGGGATCCTCCCAGACCAGGGCTCGAACCCGTGTCCCCTGCATTGGCAGGCAGATTCTCAACCACTGCGCCACCAGGGAAGCCCAGACCTGGAGTTTTGATTCTAATTCTGTTACTTACTAGCATATGATCTTTGACAAATTAGTTAACTTCTCTGACCTGTGGATTCTCTATCTATAAAACTGTAATAATAATAACTTCCTCATGGAATTGTTGTAAGGATTAAACAGGATAATCTATAGACAGGGCTTAATATAGTCCTTAGCACAGCGTATGATATCAATGAATATTAACCATTATTGTCATTACTATTAGAGGAAAACAATATTTAAGCCCTTCTAGAATCTGGATTATACTTTGCTGTTGTCGAGGACATAGGGCCAGAATGTACTGATAACTAGACAATGAGCCAACATTTAGAGAGCAAATACAAACCACAGAGCCAATAAGCACTGCAGATAAAGAAGCCAAATCTCAAAATGAGACCCTCCCCCAACCTGCTGCCCCTGTGCTCTTTATGACAGCAGAACAACAGTAACGATAGCCACCTTATTTGCCAGACACCACATGCTAAATTTTTCACCCCATGAAAAATCAAGACAGTTCTAAGAAGTGGTTGCAGGGATGGGTTTCTCTTCCAAAAACAGCTGATAGATAGGGAAGCAATTTAGATAGAGTTCTGGTCTATGGTTGTCAAAAGTTTCTTAAAGGTTGCATTTCAACTGAAAAAGGATCCAAATTAAGGTTCTCCCTACCCTCACCTCCCTTTGCTAACACCCTTTCAAGGAGTGTTTTCTTCCTGCTCCTAAGAAAATAAAAATTTGGATTTTTAAAATATTCTGAAGTTTTCATGCACAGTTGGAAGTTGGGGCAAATGTGTCCAGACCAGTCAGCATTTTCTATAGACATCAACAAGAGCAGGCACTGGGGATTCTGTGTTAGATGCTTACATGCAATATTTCATGCTGTCTAACGATATTAAAAAATTACTTTTCAAATACCAGTGCTATTTGAAAGGGAGACCTGGTTAAGTCATTTATCAGCTACTAAGACCAGAATTTGTTTTTCATCCATCCCCAGCTGAACTGTAGTCACATAAGTATATCTTAAGGGAAAAGAAATGAGCAATAGTAAATTTTGATATTCAATAAGGAGAGCGGGATCTGCAAAGTCTGCATAATGATGGCTATTTTGGAGGCTTGGGCTCTCAGGAGGACCACACTGGAAAGTCTCAAGTGACGTTGTATGGACTGGGAAATAGTAGGGCGGTAGGCCCTCAAGGGTGCTGGAATGTAATAGGGTGTCCAATATGAGAGGTTACAGATACCCCCTTTGCAGCTTTGTCCTGACAGAGGTCATCACAGCTGTATGTAAATACCCTGCACTTGGGAGGCCTGTTCCCATGTGTCTAACCTCATACACTCCCTCTTAAAGACAGTACAGCATAGGATAAAAGAGTTTCTGTCTGCAGTGTTTACATGGAATCGGCTAAAGCTGAAATGCTTGATTCATATTTAATCACCAGATAAAAGTCAGTCTTGTAACTTCCAGTAGCTAGACAATGCCCCAAGTGAAAACATTTAATGAGACTCACTTTTTACTTTTACTAGGGGAACAAATGATTTTTAAATGTATATATGCACAATGGTCTCTGAGTAAAAAACTTAGGACCCACTGCTCTGATTACAAGATGCAACCCTTCTCAAACGTAGGGTTTGATGAATAATGCATCATCACTGAGGGAGAGGTGGTAAGAAAAACCAGACAACAGTCAAGGAATCAAGCGAATAAAAGGAGAACACAGAGCAAATGGGCTCTATTGTCCCTGATTACAGGAAGAGATTCTACTGCTCTTCCACGCATCTGTTATGACTGCAGTTAGAACTGCAGAGTCCTAATGTCTTCTTTTAAACATTTTATTTAACACTGTATGTTCAAATACTTAATTAAATGTTTTCTAGTAAACTGATGTCAGATGCTTAGAAATCTCACTTAATGTAATTAAAATATATATACTGTATGCTCAGACAAATGTGCCTTGGCTTTGAGAATTCTTTAGATACTCATCAAAATCCGTATTTAGCATTCTAGCATACTTTTTAAAGTAGTCTCTTTGTAGCAAGAAACTACTTCCATTTTTTAATGTCTCCCTAAAAGAGAGAAGAAAAATTAGAGGAAACCAAAAAACATACAGTAAGGACCATGGAAATGTTGATTTTGTCTATATTCACTACTAGTGTTCTGTCTACACCTAGATGTCTCTCTTGGCATTTCCTGTGTAATTTCATTAGGACTTTCCCTTGCAGTCACTACAAGTGGGAATGTTATTTATCACCTCTGAATCTCTTGTATTATTGTATGACTAAGTATTTGTGCAAATGCTAACCTCTTCAATATACCACCAAAAAGCAATATTATAAAACACGGACATTACAATAAAAACCATATCACATTTGTACTGAGCTTTTTATTGTTTTCTTCCTCCCTTTTAATTATTCAAGTAATGTAAGAATAGATTCTTTATGTAAAAAATTAAAACAAATTCCAGCAATAGGACAAAAAGCAAAGGTCCTGAATTCTTTTATCCTCTTAATTCCTTCCCCAGAACTGTCCCTGCAGTTGTTTTGTTGTATATTTCTCTAGACCTGTCCCTTTATTTTACAAAAACAAAACAAACGCATAAATGTACATACAATCTTAAATATACTGATAGCTTATTTTCTTTAATAGAGAAATAGAATCCAACTAGATATATTACTCTGTAATTTACTATTTTTACTTCCTAATATGACTTAGGATCTTTTTATATCACTACAGATAATATCTACCCTATTCTTGGAGCTATACAATACAGACACACCAGAGTTTGTATCACTATTCATGAATTGATGAATTTAGATTATTTCCAATTTTTCCTATTAGTGAAAGTCCATGCATATGACTAATTGTGAGCACATGTATAATTTTACAAGTGAGGCACACTGGAATGTAATTGCTGGGTCAAAGACAATACTCATTTTTATTGTGGATAGGCATTATCATATTGGCCTTCCAAAAGTGCTGTACACACTTACATCTATTCCCCACATATTAGCCAACATTTGATATTGGTAATCATTTTTTAAATCTTATATTTGCTTTACTTTGCATTTTCCTAAGTAATACTGAAGTTGAAATTATTTCCATATGTTTGGAAATAATTCTCTGACTTTTCTTTTTAAAATTTGTTTTGAGGAAATTTTTTGTTTTGTAATCTGGATAGCTATGCTATGTATGCTTTAATTTATTTTGGCAAATATTTTCCCAGTGTACCACTTGTCTTTCATTATTTTTTATACTTTAGAAGATTTCTGATTTGTGAAGCAAAGTTATCTTTCTTTATGCAATTTACAAATTCCTTAGGAAGGTCTTTATTCCAAGATTATAGCCATACTTCTCTGCATTTTCTGTTAACAATTTTTAATGAAGTATAACATATAGACAAAAAAACTGAATAAGTCATTAAGTATACAGTTCAATAAAAGATCACAAAACGAACATGACCATGTATCCACAAGCCAAGTTGTATCTTTGATAAAATAATTTATTAATTCTACTTGTTTATCTATAGATTCTTTGGGGACATTTTAATGTGTATAATCAGGTTTATGAATGAGTAGTCTTATTCATTCCTTTCCAGTCAGTGTATCTTTTACTTATTTTCTTGCCTTATCTCACTAGCAAGTTTATGCAGTACATGTGGAATATGAATGATAACAATGGGCATCTCCTTTCTCCTTCCTGAATTTAGGGGATAAATTTTCAATATCATTTTATTAAATAAGATATTTGCTGAAAGATACTCAGTTTTAGATGGAGAAGTTTCCTTTTACTGTTAGTTTTCTATTTTTTAAAGTGTAAATTGATGATTTTCTGCCTGAGTGCTTCTTTTGAATCTTTTGAAATTATTATTATTTTTTCCTTTGTGCTATTAATTTGTCATCCCTTATATTAATTTTCAAACATTAAATCAACCTTGCATTCATGGAATCAATCCAACTTTGTCATAATATAGTATCTCTCCAAACTTTAAAAGATTCATTTCACTGGAATCCTCAAATGTTTTGTTTAGAATTTTTTTATGTTTTTGTGTTTGAGATGGATTATGATATCCTTTCTTGCAATGTTTTTGTCAGGTTTTATATCAATATTATGCTGGCCTTATGAAATGACTTAGAAATTGATCTCAATTTTTTTATTTTCAGAAAGAGTTTATAAATATATGATTGTTTTTCTAAACTGGTCAAGCTATCTAAGTTTGGAATTTTATTTGTAGGAAGGTTTTAAATTACAGATTCAATTTCTTTAGCAGATAATAGTAATATTCAGATATTCTCTTTCTTCTTATGGCAGTTTTAGCAGGTTTTTTCTATCAGACATATGTTCATTTCCTCTAAATTTTTTAAATTATGTTCATAAAATTGTTTATAATATCTTTCTTTTATTTTCTGTGTGATCTGTAATGTTATCGTTTTTGTCATTTTTGATATATTTGTAACAGGTCTTTTTTTGATTAGACTTACCAGGAGGTTAACCATTTTATTATATCATTTTTCAAGGAACCAACTTTTAGTTTATTGATTCTCTCTTTTGAACATTTTATCTCTATTTCATTAATTTCTATTCTTAATAATTTTTTCTCATCTTCTTCCATTGGTTTAATTTGATGTGCATTTTTTTTTAGGTTGATGTAAGATCCGAACATGTTATTCCATTGTATTATCTAGAAGTTAATTCTTTAATTTCCAAACATTTGTAGATCTTGTTATTATGTATAATTTAGTCACACTGTGTTAAGTCCTTGGATTTTACTATGATTTCAACCCCAAGAAAGCTGTTGAGAATTGTTTCATGGTCCAGAATATGACCAGTTATAGTAAATTCTATATGTAGTCTTAAAGGAATGTATATTCTGCAGATGTTGGAAACAATGCTCTATATATGTCAATAGGGTCAAATTTGTTCATTGTGTTCAAATCCCCTATAAACTTAATTTTTCCCCATATTTCATTTAATACTATGAAAGCCTGTGGACATATCTCTCTATGATTATAGATTTTAGTTCTGCAAACTTTTGCTGTATATATATTTGCAGCTGTTTTCAGGTGCACACAAAGTTAAAAAATATTAAATCTACTTTTTCTAATATTTGTACATTTATATCTGTATTATATTGGTTGACATTTTCATCGTATGTCTTTGTTGTTTACTTTTATTTCAATTTCTATTTACTCATATTTAAGATTTTATTTTTTAAAACAATATACAGGGTTTTAAGAATTCAAACAAACTTTGTCTTCTATTGGAGTATTTAACTCATTTACATGTGAATAATCACCTACACACACATGCATACATATTTAAATCTACCATCTTACTATTTATGTGTACCACCTTTTTTCTGTCCTAATTTGCCTTTTTTAAGATTATGTAAGTAATTTTTCTTCAAATACTTTCTAGTTTACAGAATTTTATTTCTTTTTGTTCCCCTCTCCAAAGGGATGGCTATTTGATGTTACAATTTATTTCTCAATTGTACTGAAATGTCATTTACGCAATAAAATAAAACCTCATGTTCACGAAGACCTGTTTCTGAACTATTTATTCATTACATAGAACTATACATCAATTCTTGAGCCAGTACTACAACTTTAATTAGTTAGGTTTTTAATAGTTTGTTTTATATATATATATATATATATATATATATATAACAAATGTATTAGGATTGACATATCTCTCTATATTGGCCAAAAAGTTCGTTTGGGTTTTTCCATAACATTGTATGGAAAAACCCAAACAAACTTTTCGGCCTACCCAATATCTATCCATCCATCCACCTACCATCAGTCGAGATTTTTATCCATTTGTGCAAACAGGTAGTAGGCTACTGTAATCTGGGAGACTTTTAGAAGTCAAGACTATCACTCAGGGAAAGTTTTCTTGAATAAATTGTTAGTTAATATCTTCCCTTCTTATTTTCACTTTTCTCATTTTAGAACTATTCTCAATTAAGTATTTCATCCCCTAAATTGATTGTCTCCTTTTGTTATATTATCTCTTATTTCTAATTATCTAACACTGCCCCAGTCAGGGTCGCTGCGGGAAATAGGTATCAAATTAGAATAATTCAAGGAGTTGTTAATACAGAAAATGTTTACAATAAATACTGCAGCACCCTGGAATAGTAAGAGTCAAACTATTACCAATTTTAGGCCCAAGGGAACAAAGAGGGGGTGGTTATTGAAATTCTTAAGAAAAGTCTGTGTAAAGAATGAAGCTTTCAGGAGGAGCAATCTTTAGTTCAAGGTCAAAGCTATACAAGGCTGCCTCACTCTCCTCCTTCCTTGAATTTCTTGCTTGGCTTTGCATTGGCCACACACACATCTTAAAGGAGGGGGCCAAGAGATCCCACTGATGTTTTGCATACAGATTAGTTTCCTGAGGTAGAGACTATGGTGGAGAAATACCTGGAGGTATATGGTAGAAAACTGGCACAATTAATTTGTTTCAGAACTTTAAAGATTGCTTTACTGTATGTATTCCATTTTCTAGTGTTGCTGAGAAATCCGATGCTGTTCTAATTCCTCATCTTTTGTATGCAACTGGCTTTTCTTCTCTCTTTAGGTTTTTCTTTGGCATTTTTGTGTATTTGACCTTCCAGATTGGTTTTCAAATATTCTTGGTAGTTTCATGAAAATCCTTTAAAGATTATGAGTAGAATTGCACTGTAAATGTTGATTGGAAAAAACTGACATCTTTATGATACAGGATATTTCCATGTTGAAGCACAGCACACTATTATTTTTTTAAAAAAATATACTCCAGTGTATTCTCTCTTAGATAAGAGAATTTCCTCTATATAATATGTGGTTTTTATCCTGGAAATAATCTTGAATATGCTCAAAAATGAGTTTGTGCTTTTTTTTTAATAGGTCTTCTACTATTTTAAACATATTTTCTCAGTTTATTGATCTAATTAGATTTTTTAAAACTAAAAATTGATTCTACTTATTCTTATATCAGCTCTTCCTAGAAAACTGCCCATTTCATCTGATTATTAAATTTAATGATTTAAAGTTGTACACTGTATTTATTATAAGTACATTTTTTCTTAGTTGTTTATCAATAATTTCCCTTGTTTCTTTGTAGTAGACTTGCCAATTTTTCAGCTAATTTGTCACTGTTAAAATAAAAACAGTTTTATTAATCAAATCTCTTGTGTTATCACTTTACACTTTATTCGTTTAATTAAAAGAATTAAAAATTTCTATTTAACCTTTACAAAGTCCACCTTTATAAGTATTTTGGATTTATTTTATTGTTCTCCCATCCCTAATTTCTTGATTTAAATGCTTATTTCATTTTTTTTAAATTAAATATTTATTTCTAACAAAGGCATTTATGGCTATAATTTTGCCTCTAATTATTTTGATCTCTTCCCAGATATTTAAAATGCTCTATCCTCATTGTTACTCATTTCTAAATATTTTTTCATTTTGTTTCATTTCTTTGTTGGCTTACTTAAAAGGTCTTTTTCTTTTTGTTTATTTTTTGCTATTTTAAAACTCAACTATACATTTTATTCAGATTCCATGAGTATTTCTACTAATACTCTTTTAAGACATATTACTAGATCCCACATTAAATTTAGTTGTCTCCTTAGTCTCCTCCAATCCGTGACAATTCCTTGGTCTTTCCTTGTCTTTCACAATCCTGACAACTGAGGGTTTGCTCAGTTATTCTGAGGAATATCTCTCAATCTGGGGACTTGCTTGAAAGTTTCTCATTATTAGACTGAAGTTACACATTTTTGGAAAGGTAACACAAAAGTGATATTTTTTCTCCAGTTCATAGCAGGGGCCACAAAATGTCAATATGTCATTTTACTAGCAACGGTAACATTGATCACTTCATTAAGGTGCTGTCAGGTTTCTCTACTATAAAACTACTCTTTTTCCTTTTGTAATTAATAGATATCCTGAGGGAGATACTTTGAGTCTATACAAATATCCTATCTCTCCTCACACTTAACGCTCCCTAATTTTACATTCCTTTGGTAGATCTTGCCTGATAATTATTACTGTAAAGTTCTAATAAGATTTTCCATTTCCCTCATTCTACCTCCATTTTTAAATTGTATTTCATAAAGATAGCTGTCCCTTACCCCCAATTATATTTACTCAATTATTTATTTACATCAGCACAAAACCATGGATTTTTTTTATATTCTATGGGTTATAATCCAAATTCCTATTGTTAACTTTATTTCTCCAATTCTTTCAGCTTAGCCATTGGGAAAGATAGATCTTTGGCCATTGAGAGAGCTTTCTGACTTGTTCTATAACAATAGGCAAAGGGGAAAAGAAGTATCTAAATAGCTTTGAGGAAAATTTTTATTATACCTAAAATTTTATGCCATTCCATAATCATTAGTATGTGAGATAAAAGGAAAATATTTGCTGTAAAGTTCTCAAAATATATATCACCTAAGGTCATTTTCTAAATGTATTACTCAGGTATACTGAAAAGAACTGAAATAATGAATTTGTCAGGGTTGTTGGTCAAGAATATCAGTGAGCACTGAATAAGTTAACATGATAAAAGGAGTAAATAATGTAAATAATCATTTACAAGGTAGTAGTAATTTGTATTTGAAAGAAAAAAATAATCTGCAGAGTTGCAAACTTGTAAAACAGAATAGGTTTGGTTGGGAACAAATAACTGAAAAATGCCTGGAGGAGGAAATCAAGATGGTTGAGTAAGAGGACCTGGAGCTCACCTCTCCCCATGAACACATAAAAATACATCTATAGTGGAACAATTCTCACTAAAACTAACTGGAAACTGGGAGAAAGACTCCAGTAAAACCAAGGCTGTAAGAAAGATACACACGTAATCAGGTAGGAAGGGAAGAAAAGTGATCAGGTCAGGACCTGTGTCCCTGGGAGGAGACTCAGAGTAAAAGGGAGATTACATGGGCAGACACACACCCTGGGGAGTGAGCAGGTTGAGAGGAGACAAGCCCCCCTTGGTGGGTTGGAGGACAGCTGGGACAAACAGAAGGACTGGGGAAGGCTGGACTCCACTTGCGAGGAATGCATTTACTGGCTATCCCCTGAGGCAGGACAGAGACAAATCTGCTCTAGTGGGTGCCAGGTTCCCAGAGACTGACCCACTGCATGCCCCAGCCCCAGCCAAGTGAAACTCCAGCCCCACTCACTCCACACCGCAGCATGGCACTGGATCTGGGGTGGCCATGACCAGGGAGAAGACTAGACCTATGGGAAACAGATGCAACCTGGTCCTAGGGAGGAGCCTGGGGGGTGGGTGGCAATAGCTATTGCTGGTGCTTACTCAAGCAGTGCCTCAGAAGCTAACTAGATTTCTGACAGCAACTGCTCCATCACACCTCACCCCCCCATAAATGCAGAGAGATCACAAGGGCCCTGCCTGCCCTGCAGAGCAGTTCCACAACAGGGTGGGAGTCATGGAGGGTGGTGAGAGTGATGAGCTGTGAGAGACAAATGGGACTTGCTCATGAGGCAAGGTGGAGAGGTCTGCCCTAGCAGCTGCCAATTTCCTGTGACAGCTTTGCTATGCACCCCTGAGCCAAGCGAATACTCTGGCCCCATTCATCTATGCCACCACACAGCACTCGGTCTGGAGCACCTATGACCAGAAAAAAGACTCAACCATGTGACAGAGAGGTAACTGGGTTGGTCCCAGGGTGGAGCCTGGATGGGGCGATAGCAGCCATTGTTGGCACTTACTCAAGCAGTACCTCAGAAACCACCCAGATCTCTGATGGCAGTTGCTCCACCACAACTAACATCCTGATACACACTGAGGGTCCATGTCCCACCAGCCCTGTGGAGTGGTTCTACAATAGGGCAGGGGCAGCAGAGGCAGGGGGCAGTGATCAGCTGTAAGAGATATAGGGGACTTGCACACAAGGCTGCATCTGAGTGGAGCTGCAGACACCTGCACAGGCAGCACATTGAGCCTCTATGTGCACATGGGCCCCACTTGCTTCAGCACTCCCCTCCCCTGAGGCAAAGGTCCCGGTGTGGGGAGAGGGAGAGACTCTCACTTAAAGGGAATAGAGCCAGCTCAGGATGACCCTCAAGGTTTCTGCTCAAGCAACTTGGGATAGACCCTGCTCCTGATAGGGTAGTAATAGCCACTGAGCAGAGACGAAGTCCCACCTCACACTCGGTGACAGCTCTAGCCCCTCCATCTATAGACTCACCCATTACCAAGGTGATAGCAGCCAGCACACCTTGAGGAAAGATGTGACTTTCATCCATGTCAAATCCAGTTCTCTCACCAAAGGCATTGGGCACACAGAGTCTGTATAGTAATGCTCCCACAAAAGAACAAGGTTAACTGTTTCACCTAAATTAATTCACAGAAGCTGAAAAAGTTAAGCAAAAAGAAAAGGCAAAGGAACTACTCTCAATTAAAAGAGCAAGAGAAAATAATGAAACAGAAAAAAACAATTTACCAGATGAAGAATTCAAAACATTAGTAATAAAAATGTTAACTGAATTAGGGAAAAGAATTGCTCTAAACAGTAAACATTTTAAAAAGGAGATACAAAACATAAAAATGACCCAATCAGAAATGAATAATTCAATAGCTGAAATTTATAAATATACTACAAAGAATGACTAGCAGACTAAGTGATACAGAAGAACTCACATGTGATCTGGAAGAGAGAATAATGGAAATCATCCAATCAAAGCAGCAAAAAGAAAAACAAATTTTAAAAAAATGAAAGCAATTTGAGAAATCTGTGGAATAACATTAAGCATTCCAACATTTGCTCTTATAGGGATTCCAGAAGGAGAAGAGAGAGAGAAGGGGATCAAAAATGTATTTGAGAAAATTATGGCTGAAAAATTCCCAAACCTGAAGAAAGAAACAGATATTCAGGTACTGGAAGCACAGGGGGTCCCAAACAAAATGAACTCAAACAGACCCACACCAAGACACATCATAATTAAAATGGCAAAAATTAAAGAGAGAATTCTAAAGGCTGCATGAGGAAAACAAAAAGTCATATACAAAGGAAACACCCTAAGGCTATCAACTGATTTCTTTGCAGAAATTTTGCAGCCAGAAGAGTGACAAAGTATGTTCAAAGTGCTGAAAGGGAAAAGCCTGCAACCTATGACACTCTACCCAGGAAGAATATCATTTAGAATAGAAAGAAAGATAAAGAACTTCTCAGATAAGCAAAAACTAAGAGTTCATCAATAATAAACTTACCTTAAAAGAAATGATAAAGGGTTTTCTCTAGGTGGGAAAGAAGTAAGAATCTATAAGAAAGAGAAAATTCCACTAGGAAAAGCAAGTATATAGTAAGGATTGATGATCAACCACTTAGATAAATCAGTACATAGATTAAAAGACAAAAAAATTATAAAAGCAACTATAACAACAATAAACAGCTAAGGGATGAGCATGAAGATGTAAAATATGATATCAAAAACACAAAATGGGGACTTCCCTGGTGGTGCAGTGTTTAAGAATCTGCTTGCCAATGCAGGGGACATGGGTTCGATCCCTGGTCCAGGAAGATCCCACATGCCATGGAGCAACTAAGCCCATGGGCCACAACTACTGAGCCCTCATGCCACAACTACTGAAGCCCATGAGCCTAGAGGCCATGCTCTGCAACAAGAGAAGCCACTGAAATGAGAAGCCCATGCACTGCAATGAAGAGTAGCCCCCGCTCGCCACAACTAGAGAAAGCCCGCGCGCAGAAACGAAGACCCAACACAGCCAAAAATAAATAAATAAACCACAAAATGAAGGGGAGAGGAGTAAAAAATGTAGGTTTTTCAGAATGATGACTAGTTTAAAACAAGTAGATAAAATTATAGGTCAATGTATATGAACCCCATGGCAACCAAAAATCAAAAACCTACAGTAAATACACAAAAACTAAAAAGAAAGAGCACAAGCCTACTACTAAAGAAAATCATCAAGCCACAACAGAAGAAACAAAAGGCAGAAGAAATGGACTGAGAACTATGAAAACAACCAGAAAAAAAGTAATACAATGGCAACAAGTACATACTTATCAATAATTAAGTATCAATGGACTAAATGCTCTGATCAAAAGACACAGGGAGGCTAACTGGATAAAAAAAAAACAAAAAAACAAAAACAAGACCCTTCAATATGCTGCAAAAGGAAGGATAAAAATCACATGGTCATCTCAATAAATGCAGAAAAAGCATTTGACAGAATTCAACACCCATTCTTGATAAAAACTCTCATCGAAGTGGGTAGAGAGGGAACATTATCTCGACATAATAAAGAACGTTTATGACAAATGCACAACTAACATCATACTCAATGGTGAAATTCAGGAACAAGACAAGGATGCCCACTCTCACTTCTATTTAACATAGCATTGGAAGTCCAAGCCACAGCAATCAAACAAGAAAAACAAAAGGCACCCAAATTGGAAAGAAAGAAGTAAAACTGTCACTATTTGCAGATGACATGATACTTTAAAGTCTCCACCCATAAAACTATTATAACTAATAAATGGATTCAGCAAAGTTTCAGGGTACAAGATTAATATACAGAAACCAGTTTCTTTTCTATACACTAATAATGAACTATCGGAAAGAGAAAGTAAAAAAAAAAAAAAAATCCTGTTTAAAAATCACATCAAAAAGAATAAAATACCTAGGAATAAACTTAACCAAGGAGGCGAAAGACCTATATTCTGAAAAAATAAAACACTGATGAAGGAAATTGAAGATGATACAAAGAAATAGATATCTTGTCCTCTTAGATTAGAATAATTAATATTGTTAAAATGGCCATATTACCCAAAGCAATCTATAAGTTTAATGCAATCTGTATAAAAATACCCATGATGGTTTTCACAGAACAAATAATCCTAAAATTCATTTGGAACCACAGAAAACTCTGAATTGCCAAAGCAATTTGAGAAAAAAAGAACAAAGCTGGAGACATAACCCTTCCAGTCTTCAGACTACACTGTAAAGCTACAATAATCAAAACCACATGGTATTGGCACAAAACAAACACAAAGATCAATGGGACAAAATAGAGAGTCCAGAAATAAATCCATGTACTTATAGTCAATTAATCTGCAACAAAGTAGGCAAGAATATACAATGAAGAAAAGATAATTTCTTCAATAAGTGGTGCTGGGAAAACTTGACAGCTTCATGTAAAATAATGAAATTAGAACATTTCCTCACCCCTTATATAAAATAAACTCAAAATGAATTAAAGTCCTAAATGTAGGGCTTGAAACCATAACACTCCTAGAAGAGAACAAAGGCAGAACACTCTTCGATGTAAATTGTAACAATATATTTTTTGCATCTGTCTCCTAAGACAAAAGAAATAAAAGCAAAAATTTAAAAATGGGACTTAATTAAGCTTAAAAGCTTTTGCATAACAAAGGAAATCATCAACAAAATGAAAAGATAACCTGCAGAATGGAAGAAAATATTTGCAAATGATATGACAGACAGGAGTTAATATCCAAAATATATAAACAGCTCATATAACTCAATATCAAAAAAGCAAACAACCCAATCAAAAAAACGGGAAGAAGATCTGAATAGACATTTTCCAAAGAATACATACAGATGGCTAACAGGCATATGAAAAGATGCTCAACATTGCTAATTAACAGAAAAAATGTAAATCAAATCAACAGTGAAATATCACCTTACACCTGTCAGAACAGCTATCATCAAAAAGGCTACAAATAACAAATGTTGGAGAGGATGTGAAGAAAAGGGAACATTCATACACTGTTGGTGGGAATGTAAATTGGTGTAGCCACTTTGGAAAACAATATGGAGGTTCCTCAAAAAACTGAAAATAGAACTACCAATGACCCAGCAATTCCACTCCCGGCTACATATTTGGAAAAAAAGAAAACACTAATTCAAAAAGATACATGCAACCCAAGGTTCGTAGCAGCACTATGTAAAATAGTCAAGATAAAGAAGTAATCCAAGTGCCCATCAACAGAAAAATGAATAAAGAGGATGTGGTATACATATATATATGTGTGTGTATATATATATAGACACACACACATACACACACATACACACAATGGACTATTACTCAGCCACAAGAAAGAATGAAATTCTTCTATTTGCAGCAACATAGATGGACCTAGAGAATATTATGCTTAGTGAAACAAGTCAGACAGTGAAAGACAAATACTGTATGATATCACTTTTATGTGGAATCTAAAAAATAATACAAACGAATATATATGCAAAACAGAAACAGACTCACAGATATAGAAAACGAAGTGGTGGTTACCAAAGGGGAGAGGGAAGAGGGGTGAGCAAATTAAGGGTATGGGATTAAGAGATACAAACTAGTATGTATAAAATAGATAAGCCTCAGGGACACATTGTATAGCAAAGGGAATTGAAGGCATTATCTTGTAATAACTTTCAATGAAGTATGATACATAAAAGTACTGAAGCACAATACTATACACCTGAAACTAATATTATAAATCAACTATACTTCAATAAAGAAATGCTAAATTTCCCATTTTTATATACTGAAAAGTCAAAAGCTACTGTTTTGTTTCTAATCTGAAGTTAGATGAGTTTAATCATAACGATATGTTAATTATAACATAAGGGTTGCCACCAGCACAATTAAAAACAGACTCTACCACCCAACTTCCAAAGTATATTTTTTAAAAATTAAGAAACTAAAGAAAGGAAATAGAATCAATGTAAAACAAAAGGCAAAAAACAAAACAGCAGAAGAACATGAAATAAGCAGATTTCTAATAAACGTAAACAGCAATTTCCACCATTATAAAGCATGATTTCTTGAAGTAGACCAAAATACTATATCTTGCTTTCCTACTTACACAGTTCTAAAAAAAAATAAAACTAGTCAAAAAAAAAAAAAAAAAAGGATTCCTAAATGTGCATGTGCATTAGAGAATAATATGGAAACAAAAATTCAATAGATAAATCAGAATGTAATGCAAAGGGAAGATGACAATCATTTTAAATTGATACAAGCTACATCCAAGGTAAAGACCTGATTAATAAATATCTATATGCAAAATTAAAATAAAGCATTTTAAGATATAAAGCATTTAATGTATTAGAGATGTAAATGACATTAATGGACATTTATGAAACCATTATCTGTATATAATAGACAAAATACTCAAGTATATAAAGTATACATAACAGTCGCACTTCTCAAAATCAAACTTTAACAGAAGTTCCCAGTGCGTTATACTGATATCAACCCTCCAGAAGAAATGTTATCATGTCACTTGTGGCTTTATTTATTCTTCATTGGAACATGTTGCTCCAGTTTAAGATATTGAATAAAATGCATAAAGGATAAGAACGATATGATTGATAAAGTAGAATTAATAGATGAAACCTAACACATACAGATTTATTCTCCTAAGTATTCAGGGAACACTTGAAAAATGCATCATGTGTTTAAAGGAAAATCCTCAGTAACTTCCACACAGATATAGGTGCTCTACCCAATAATAGTGAAGTATATTCCCTACTGACCCTTGTACACAGTTTATTGTTTTTGATATCTATGTGGAATATCTTCCAATGGAAACTTCTAGAATTGACTGCCACTAGCAGAGTACTACAGTGTCAGCTTCTAATGCTCTCTCTTTCATTTGCACAAATACTAGCCTCGCACAAAGTTTTTCTCATATTCCAAATTGTGTTCATTGCTAAGAATGCAAATACCTCCTTTAAATTTTGAAGCTGTTTTGATTTGGGGTTTTGCATATGTGAGGCATGTTTGGACAATAAAAATGAAATTCAGAAATTCAGAAAGAAATTTAGAATGGAGAGACAAATGGCCATTAAAGCATTACCATTTATAAGTGAAGTTAGAAGTGAGGAATCTGTTAGAAGAGAGACAGCATCAACATGAACTTCACTGGTTATCAAGGAACTGAACATAAAAATGATACATTAATATGTAATCTTATCAAAGAAAACTGTAAATTGGTACTTTACAGTTTTATAAGAAAGTGATATAAGCTTTTGGAATGCAATATAGAAATACCTATTAAATTTAAAATATGCATACCTTTTTGACCTAACATTTCTGCTACATTCTTTATAAACACTCCACAATTGCAAAGAACTTTTCATTAATCATCCATAATAATGGTGAAAAATGGAAAGAACCTAAACATTCTTAAATTGAGAAACTAAATAACAACGTTAGATCCATAAATGGATTATGATGTGACTATTAAAAACAATGAAAAGTTCCATATGTGTTGGCAGTAAAAGCTATGCAAGATATTATTACAAGGTGAAAAATAAAAACAGATGAAAACAAAAACCCACAAGCACTACAGGAACATAGTTAATACTGTATCATTTTGTTAAAATAGAGCAAATATAGTATATAAACATGTATATTTAAAAGGTGGAATAGTATGCAAAAACTATTGACAATGTATATTTTAGACCGGGAATGGTAAAGTAAATGGAAACTAGTATTTCTGTAATGTGATTTAGTGTAGCTTTGTGTTACTTTTTTAATCAATAAGAATATGAAAATTACTTTGAAAGAAAGATCAAAAGAAGTTAATGCTCTACAGTAGGGAAAATAAGACAACGGTGGTAATATTGTTCTTAAGAGTATATAATAAGAACTAGTCTTACCAGAGTCAGAGTCATGAAGTCTTCCTTTGGTAGATAATGAAAAAAAAATTAAATGCTAAATTAAAAAAAAATTAAAAACCCTCCCCAGGTTCTCTATATGCCTGACTCCTTTATATTCTATAGATGTTGGCTTAGGTGCCACCTAAGAATTTTTCCCTGACCATCCTGGTTAACTTAGGTACCATGATATACTTTCTATCCCAGGAGCTGTTTTATTTCCTTTATCATAATCTGTAGGATTTTTTGTTTACGTATTTTTTTCCAGTCTATTTGTTCCTATTTAGAAGTTTCAGTAAGGTGGGGACATAGTTTATCTTTTTCATCTTTGTGTCCCTAAAGGGTAGTGCTTCTTGCAAGGTACAAAGTAAGCACTCAATATTACAATATAAGAATGTATAGATGGGTGGTCAAGTGTTAAGGTGAAAGACATATGAGGATTTAATTGAATATGGTGAAACCTTGGTAATGGCACCATGCTGAACCCAGCTGGTCACGCTAAAAACCTAGCACTTCTGCTTGATTCCTTTCTATTCCTGCCCTTGAAAGTCCAATCCATCAGTAAGCTTCTATCCTTAATACATCCCAAATCTCACTTCTCTCTCTCACTACCACTGTCATTGATGTTACCATCAATTCATGGCCAAATTACTTCTAGGGCCTACTAATTCTTTTTTCTTGCATAAATCCTTCCAAAGTCTTTGATATGAATAAAACCCAAACTCTTGACCACAGTCAAGAAGGCCTTGTACAAATTTAATTCTGTCTATGACTCCAAGATCCTCATCAACTTGCATTCTCTTCTATATCCACACCAAGTTCCAAGCACCCTGGCCTTTCGGAATGAAGTGTCTGGTGCAGGGACCTTACAATTATTGCTCACACCTTGTTTACCCTCCTCGTATTCCTCCTTATGCTAACAATTTCTCATGGATCTCTAAAGAATTACCTCCTGTCACATTCACTCTCTAGCCTTTACCTAAGTTTATTTTCTATACCGAGTTTATTAATATATGAAATTATTTCTTTATTGGTTAACTTGTCTTGGGTTACCAGATATGAAGCTCCTCAAGGTGAGGAACTTTTTCTTGTTCCTCACCACATTCCTATAATCTAGATGATTTCTTGCTACAACTAGACAATATTTGTTCAAAGAATAATGAAATGAAACTCTTTGGATGGGAATATTTCTACCACTTTAAAAGTTATCATATTTCCAGTCATGTGTATTTTTTTCTTAGTTCCTTAACCAGGGATCAAACCCAGGCCCTGGGGGCAGTGAAAGCGAAGAGTCCTAACCACTGGACCGCTAGGGAATTTCCTAAAGCTCATCTCTTAAGAAATTCTTCTCTTTTTTCTTAAACTAATAATTGCATCATTCTTCATCTCCTTTTCCAACTGCTCCTTTGTTGGGAAAGCTTTCTTTCACCTTCCTACTTAGGTCTACTACACACTCTTAAAGCATCACATAACTTTCCATATAGTACTTACCTGAGTCTTGATTTACCTAATTTTTAAAAATAAGTTTTTCCCATGCCTATGTCCTTCACTAGATTTTAACTCTATGAGGACAAAGATAATATCTATTTTAGTTTACCATTTAATCCAAAGTGATTATCTCAACATCTGGCATATCTTAGGCACTCAAAAACATTTCTTCAAAAATTAAATCACCCCAAGTGGCATTCCTCATTGTCTAGCATAAAATATATAAATATGCTTTTGGTAGTATAGATCTACACCTTAGGATTAAACTATCAATCAACAACATGAACCATACACATATTTATTTAATTGGTTGGTCTTTGGGTTCTTTATTTTTCTCCAAAGTAAAACTCTGGGAACATAAATCTGGTTAACTGAAAGCCTCTTTTAGTTGAATTCTATGTAAGTAAGGTTATTATTTCATGCAACCAAAGCTCATGGATTTACAAAAAGGATGAATTAGCTTTTTTCCTTCCATGTTGAATTCAATTCCTCTTCTTGAAGTATGTAATGAGCACCATTATTGCACTTTATAAGAAATCTTTCATTCAATTAACTAATGAAGAACCTCCCCTTCCTATCCCCTCTACATACCATTCCAGTCATCAGAATTTGGTTCTATAAGTATGCAAAATGCTTTTATAAATGAATTTCAAAAATTGACAAATATCTTTTTTGGTCCTCTTATATCCTAGCCATTGAAATGTATTCTGTATATCCAAAATATAGTTTTTTATAAATGTAGCACTGGGAAGGGACAGTTGGTTAAACATTTTTTCCATTTAGCCTTCATCTCACATTTAATGATTCATTCTTAGCAGTGTCAGCATTGAATATAGGAACATAAAGTTAAATTCTCTCAAAAGGTTGAACGTTTTGTCATTTCCTGAAAGACTGAAGAAAACCAAACCCAGCTAGCCACACTCACTTTCTAGGTTGATAATATTTTTACTTGTACCTGAGTCTTCAAAACCAACTGGGAACTCAGAGAAATCAAAATATTTAAAGAAATTAAAGATCCATTATCACTTTAAGTTGTTTAAGGACTTTAAGTTTTTAAAAATTTTTCAATCCAGAAAGGACTTACTCATCTCTTACAAGCATTTCTTTGGTCTATCCTAGGAAATAAAGTCAATTGAAAATACAAAAATAGTTTGTTTTATAGGTATAAGCTCTTGTGTATTGTAGCATTGTGTATAGTAGAAATAAGTGATTAAATCTAATTGTTCAAAGACTTTGGAAATGGCAACATACTCAGGTAACTAGAGGAAGCTGTGAGGCATATCCTGAAATCTTGGATATAGAGTCTCTATTTTTCATATCAAAACAGGAATATATAAAGTCAGCTTAAAGGGAGGGTTTATTCTAAGACAAAAAGTTAATTTGAAACTGAGTCTGAAGATTTTATACCAACAAACACACACACACACCTACATATACACACATGTCCGTATGTATATGTGTGTTCATCTTAGCAAGGAAAGGGGAGAAAAACATTATGGTTAAAAATGCAAGCAGTGGGCTTCCCTGGTGGCGCAGTGGTTGGGAGTCTGCCTGCCGATGCAGGGGACAGGGGTTCGAACCCTGGTCTGGGAAGATCCCACATGCCGCGGAGCGCCTGGGCCCGTGAGCCACAATTACTGAGCCTGTGCGTCTGGAGCCTGTGCTCCGCAACAAGAGAGGCCGCGATAGTGAGAGGCCTGCGCACCGCGATGAAGAGTGGCCCCCGCTTGCCACAACTACAGAAAGCCCTCGCAGAGAAACAAAGACCCAACACAGCCATAAATAAAATAAATAAATAAATTAAAACAAAAATGCAAGCAGAGGAAAAAAAAAGGCAGAGAAATAAATTTCTGTGATTTCTACACATATCTAATAAATGCCAAGTCCAGAGCTTGGTATTGAAGTCACAGTGGTAAATAAGAGAGATAATGGTCCTTGACCTCATGTAACTCACTGCACATGTCTTTACCCCATCAACCTTCCCTTTAAGTATGTACCTACTTCACAGAAAAATATGCATGGAATCATTCAATTACAACTGAGACAAGTGCCCCAAAGAAGGCCTGGCTGCTAAGAGGGTTTATATATTAGTCAAATTTGACTAATCTGTATTTCAGAGGATGTTTTCTGAGAAAAATGAAATTTAGAGGAACAGTGAATGATAAATGGTAGTTGAATTGACAAATGGGGTAGAAACATTGGGTAAAACAGTATCCTTTGTCAACAGAATGGCATCTTCAAAGGCCATGATGTTGCAAGGGGTTTGCTGAGTTATAGGAACTGAAAAAAGGTAGAGTGTGTGGATCATCACACGAAGCAAGGTAGGAGTGGTAGGAAATTAGACAGAGGAGTGGTTAGGAACAAAAAACCAGATGTTATATATTAATCTAAGAGTGATGGTTTTAAACAAAGAAATGACAGCTTCCTTGGTTGACAATACTCAAATCTGGGCCATTGAGCAGGCATATTTCATGAGACCACCATTACCATTCCATAGCTAACTCCAATGGCTTGGAATCCATGAGGATCAAAATAAATAATCCATGTAAAGTGCATACATTGTCCTTAATGCATAATATTTACTCAATAAACAATAGCAACCAGAGAAATAATTGCATACGTTGCGGCAGATTGGGCTTCCTGGGAAGCCCTGAGTTGGAGATTAACATGCAAGAAGTTTATTTGAGGTCCTCAGGATCCGCACCTGGGGAGGGCAAGGGACAGGAAGGAAGCAGAGTTGGGCAGAGAGAAGTTGATTCATTTTCAGCAAATGTTGCAGCTGTCCCCACAGGGAAGCTGGGAAAGCCCTCCAGAGTTAGCTCTCCCTGCATCAAGGAGTCCGGACCTCTGGCCTCAGGGACCAACCAGTCAGGGGATACAGGCTGTTCCATCAGAGGCAGCTCTCTCTAGCCTAGGGCGATTTCTGGAGAGGGTTCGCAGTTAAGAGCTGTCAGCAGTCATACTCCCAGCAACCGGTGGCATAATTCCTTCAGTCCTGAAGAGGGACCAGTGTGGCTCACAACAGTATCCTTTACATTGGTTGAAAAGAAAGACAACATGCCTGGCATTTCTCTTTTCTCTGGATTCCTCTCCAAATTCAGTCTTCTCACCAAGGACATTTCCCACAATTTAAAAAAAGATGCTTTGTCACACTTTCACTTCGTTTTCCTCCCTATTCATCACAACTATTTTTTCTTCTTTATTCCTTCCATGTATATGCTTCTGGACTTGGTTTGCTACCATAATTTACACACAATGCAGAGATTATGTGTCCTTTTCAAAAATGTGCTTTTCTTAATAGCTTCTCACCCTTTTAACCAACTTGATAAACAGCCTCAGGATATTAAAAGTGATACATTTTCACTTGGAGAGAAATATTTAAAATGTAATTTGAATAGGTAGTTAAGCATGTTTCCCTGAAGGTGTTATCATTTGATAATTTGTTATTTTAATATCAAATGTAAGTCCTTGACATGGCCTGCCCTTTCCCGAGGAGACGCATAAAAATAACGTGTATCTGAGCAATTTCCTAGCTGAAGCAGGTTTTATTTTGTGCCCCCAATTATAATTATCTTTACTGCATTGTAAAGAATGTGTTGTACAACAAATTCTCTATTAACAATCACAATGTGTACAAATTATCTTCATCTCAGAACATCTCAAGGGGCCAGGCTGTTTGTGTATGATAACAGCTCATTGAGATCCAAATTACGGAAAATTAAAAGAAATGAATAGGAAAAATACTGCTATTTTACCATCAGTTTTTAAAATGTATGTGTTGCAATTCAAATGTAAAGTAGGCTGTTTGAAAGAATCTAGTCAGATGAAGAAGGAGGAGGGGGGGAAGAAAGAGAAGAAGGAGGAGGGAAGGAATAGTACCAAGGGAAGTATGAGTAGAAGTATCCTGATTTTTTGTCTCAGAAAAGAGAATTAGTGAATTAGAAAAATAAATAAATAAAGACCCTTTTATGCTATTAACAATTGGATAAATAAGATTTAAATTTTTAAAAATACATGAATAAACTGTAATACTTTTAGTATTCTAAAATTTAATTTTTAATGAACTACAAGTTTTAAATACTGACACTAAAGTCTTTGCAGGTGAGGAAATCAACTCTTGATATTTAAGACACTGAGCTTCTAAGGTCCCCCTTCACTCATAATAAAGACATTAATTTCAATTTCCTTCTCAATTAACAAGGCCTTTATTTTTACACTAAATTTAAAGGTTAGAGTAAAATGACTGGATTTCACATATAACTAGGAAAGGATAGGTAAATCAGATAAGTAACTTTGAGAAGTTACATGATGAGCTAAAGGCTATGTGAGTTGGAAAATTCCAATATAGGAAACAGAGAAATGTGGAGGAATGCTTACTAGTATTGTGCCAATCACTTTTCAGGGCCCAGGGAATACAGTAATAAGATTTTCAAAAAATGAGCATGACATGAGAATGAGGCTAATGAGAAGAGGCAATACAGACAAACAGGTCTCTAAGTGTACTTTTTTTTTACAAGGTGGAAAAACAAACAGCAGATAAATGATATGTTTTTCAGTGCTCAGGAAAATGAAGAGATGTTTTGGGAGGAAAATTATGTATGAGGCAAGATTCTTTCATTCGTAAGAGATAGGAAACCTTCCATCTCCACACGTTTAAACAAAAACAGGCCTTTAAGACATTATGTAGCTCAAGATTCTTAGAAATAAGTGGCTTTAGGAGCAGCTGAATCCAGGTACTCAAAAGTCCTTATCAAGACTAAGACTTGCTCTCTTCATCTCTTGGCTATGCTTTGCTCTGTGTGGGCTTCTTTCTTAGCCTTCATACTTCCTCTTGCTGGCAAAATAGATGTCAAGGCTTTTAATTTGCATTATACTCTCTTGGCAACTGCATGAGAAAGAACATTGTTTTTCTGTTCTTTTTATCAGAAGGCCCCAGTACTAGCTCTAAATGGACCAACGTGGATTAGTGTTCATCCCTAGGCAGAGGGAAGCCATTCCTGTGTGCAATGTTCATCCGGATCCCATAAACTGAGAGAATGGGAAAGTAGTACTTTCTCAAGGAAAAACCAGGGTGCAATAATCAGAAAATGGGACCAAAAGAGTATCTGTTTACTACCAAAGGTAAGAATAAAATAATTAAATCTGAATTCAGTGAACCCTATTTGGGAAGAAAGGGAGGTAAACATTAAGTACCACCTTTCCTAGCATTGACTCTATTCACTTTCACTCAGAAAAACTAGACTCAGATTTTTAGAAGGGAAGAAGTGTGCCTAGAAAAATATTTCTTCTCTTTTTTTCTTTCCTTTCTAACCAATCTGCAGATAAGTCTGGTAGATAATGCATGCTGATACTTTGTATTTTGTATTTGATGCTTTAGTTGATTGTATCAAAATTTTAAACTTCCAAGCAATGACACTGAGTGGCATTATACTTGCCTCCACCTATAAGCTGTGGAGGACGGGAAGCAAGCAGAGGGGCAAAGGAGGTTACAATGAAAGCAGCTCTTTTGCCCCTTTCCTGTTTGCCCATTTCTGTTCCCCTCTAACCTTAAAAGGACCTAATTAAGGAATGAGATCACTAAGCAATTGAAACTAACTCCCGACTTATGCTCTCCTGAATGCACACCATGCCTTGTCTAACCTGTTGATTCTTTTCCTAGATAAAAAGAAGACTAGTTCTCTCCCTCCAGTAGCCCCCCTAAGCAATCCTGCAGGCAGATCACTCAGGCAAGATAACATCTGAAGAGAAAACCAGTCTGCACTCAATGGAGATGTAGAACCCAATCTCCTGCCTTGATGATTCACTGAGATTCTTCCCCTCCCCCCCCGCCCCCTCCCCCCGCATTTTTCCCTTTAAAAACTGTCATGACCGAGGAGAATCTTTGGAGCTGGTCTCTGGACACAAGTCCACCGTCTCCCCAGATTGCCAGCTTTTCTGATTAAAGCACCTTTCTTTTCTACAGACACTTGTGTCTAGAATTATTGGCATGTGAGCAGTGAGCAGCTGAACCTACGTTCGGTGGTTACAAGATACAAAGAGCATAAAAATGAGGGTAATTGCAATTATCCTGAACTCCAGGCCACCTGAAAGGATAAGGGAAGAAAAGAAACAAAAACAAAAACAAAAACAAAAGCACACAGTCTAATGTGCAAGAGAAAGTCATCATAATCCTTTCTTATGATAACTTTAATTAATGGCTTTGTGGGGTTGTAATTTTATTTTTTCCCAGTTAGCTCTCTAATATGCATTTAATTTGATAAACAAAGTGTCCTACACAATGAAATACTTCTGTTACTGAGATGTCTGAGGCACCTAGCCTAGACAGAGACAGACAATGTCTCCCCCCACTAACTTGGTAAGGCTTGTTGACTTACTGCTACGTAAGGCAAAAATGTGTGATTCAGTTATGAAAAACATGAAAACATTTAAAAACAATAGTATCTTAAGGAGTAATAATAAATTAGGAACTGTTAATGAACAGGAATTTTTTATAATTATTGACCATATCTTAATTTGTATGAATATAGGTGCCTCTAAGGTAAAGTCTCACTTGACAAGCTCAGTTAGAGTGACTTTCATAAGGGCAAGGAAGAATATATTTGTCTAAACTGTATCTGGCATAATCAAATGATTAAATTGGATGTGAAAGAGAAAGGAAAAAAGTACACAGATAAACCCCTGAGACTGATTGCTATTATGGAAGACTGCAGGTCTGACATGAGAACAAAGTGTAGGTGGTGCCCAGTGATTCACTCATGAAACCAATTGAGAGCAAGCAGGGAATAACATTTATAACCTAGATGCACGGATGCCAATTTCCAGAGCAAGGGTAATAAAGTAAACTTGAAATTTTGACACGTAATGATTTCTTTTATGAACTAATAAAATTATATACATATATTCATATATTTTTATATATACATATTTTTTATGTGTTGAGAATGATCTTCAGACTGAAAAAAAAAGCATAACGAACATTATCAGTAAGAGGAACTTCCCATTATGTGTAGCTGGACGAATTATAGGAAAGCACCTGCTGAGTTAAATGAGGCTACATTTCAGGCTACTAAAAAACCTGTGTTTGAAATTATTGTGCTGTTTTCGACGGTCTTGGTGCCACAAGGCTGCAAATAAACAGTGGTTCTTATTTTTTAAAAAGGACAGTAATTAGCTACATACAAACTTTAGACCTTAAAGCCTCAGGTGAATCTCAAGCACAATTTGATAATTATTAAAGAAGTGGGGCTCTCTGCTCTTGCCTCTTTGACAGACAGTTGCATCTTCTTGTGCAATACTGGCCACATCCCTAAGACAGTCATGAAGGTCAGAGTAAATCGATTTGTCCACATTGGATGCCTGGTCACCAGGATGCTTTTAACTCTGGCAAAATGGATATTGCACATCAATGACCCCTTCACTGACCTCAGCTACATGGTCTACAGGCTCCAGTATGATTCCACCCATAGCAAGTTATGCCACAATCAGGCTGCGAATGGGAAGCTTGTCATCAGTGGAAGGCCCGTCTTCATCTTCTAGGAGCAAGCTTCCACCCACATCAAATGGGGTGATGCTGGTGCTACATACGTTGTAGAATCCACTGATGTCTTCACTAACTTGGACAAGGTTGGGGCTTATGAAAGGATGGAGCCAAAAGGGTCATCCTCATCTCTGTCCCTTCTGCCGATGTCCACATGTTTGGGCATAAATCATGAGAAGTATGACAAAAACCTCAAGATTGTCAGCAATGCCTCCTCTACCACCACTGCTTGGGTGCTCTGGGCAAGGTCATCCATGATGACTTTGGCATCGTGGAGGGACTCATGGCCATGGTCTATGCCATCTCTGCCACCCAGAAGATCGCTGATGGCTCCTCCGGGAAGCTGTGGTATGATGGTTGTGGGGCTGCCCAGAAAACCATCATCCCTGCTTCTATGGGCACTGCTAAGGCTATGGGCAAGGTCACCCCTGAGCTGAATTGGAAGCTCATTGGCATGGCCTCCCAGATCCCAGATCCCAGCTCCAATGAGTCAAAAATCTAACCTGTGGTCTGGAGAAAGCCGCCAAATGTGATGACATTGAGAAAGAAGGTGGTGAAACAGGCAATAGAGGGCCCCCTAAAGGGCATCCTGGGTTACATTGAGGACAGGCTGCCTCCTGCGACTTTAACAGTGATACGCCCACTTTCACCTTTGATGCTGGGGCTGGCATTGCCCTCGGTGACTGCTTTGTCAAACACATTTCCTGTTATGACAATGGGTTTGGCTACAGCAAAAGGGTGGTGGGCTTTATGGTCCATATGGCTTCCAAGGAGTAAGAGATCCCTGGACCACCAGCCTCAGTGAAAACAAGATAAGGAAGAAAGAAGCCCTCAGTTTCTAAGGAGTCCTTGCCCCAACTCAATTCCCCAACACACTGAGAATATCCCATCCTCAACAGTTTCCATCCCAGAGCTCCTGAAGAAGAGGCAGAGGATTAGGGAGCCCTACCTGCTCATGTATCATCCATAAAGAACAATGTGCACAGTCAAAAAGAAAAGAAGAGAAAAAAAAAAAGAAATGGTCTGCGAACATTAGAAATGAAAGTGGAGATGAGCAGGAGCTAGGAGGAGTTTATAAAGGATGAGTCAGGTCAGACTAGCTTCATTCTCCTTTGGACAAAATTTCTAAAGAGGTGGCTTATGTTCACCTGGATTAAGCAAGGCATTTGGCACAGTCAAAACAGAAACATAACCTGGATAATCGTACAGGGAAATAGATTCATAAGTGCCTAACAACCATATCAAAGATCCTACTTACTGGACTGATTAATTCCTAGAGCACAATTTTCTATTGTTTAACAAAGGTCTCTCTTTTTTTTTCTTTCTTTCTTTTTAAAAATAGCTACCACATTTGAGCACCTACTATGTGATAGGCATTGTGCTAATCCCTCGACGTGAATTTTATCCCCACAATAACCAAAGAGATAGATATTTTTCAAATTTTACATTACCTAAATTGAAAGATTGGTCCAAGGTCACCAAGCTATAGTCAGGAAATATAAGCTTTTCAAATATGCAAATTACATGAAGCTGGAGAAAGAACAAATATGTTGGACTCTAGAATCAGGCTCTAAAAGAATCTAAACTCATTAGTACATCAGATTAAATATGAAATTCATAGGTATTTTATTTGTTAACAAGCTCATTCTGAGTCAGGAGTGTTGGTGTGGCTGCTGAGAAAATGAAAAGATTCTGAGGTCTTATTGTAGGATAAGACTATCTGAAGAAAGGGAGGTGGCATGCTTGTTTTTTTCAGTATTTTCAGTTCCAAACTCTATACCTTAATATGGGGTGCATCGATCAGGATTTTTTTCCCTTGTTAATGACAGAGACTCCGTATGCAAGAAAGGAATTTTTTGGCTTACAGGGCTGAGAAGAGTTTTCAGGTAACCTACAAACCTGGAGAAGGAGCTGCTAGAACCTTGACTTGAGGGATGGAAAATAGGGTCTCAGAGCGAATGTCTCATCTCCGCTTGTCACTGTTCATTTTGTATGCTGGTCTTACCCTCTGTTATTTCATACAGGCCTTCACCACTGTCAGGGACCATTACTATCAAGAGTCTCGGCTTAGCTGTTCCAGTGGAAAGAGAAAGTTTCTGGCCCTATACCTCGATGGCAATCCCTGAGAAGAATTCTGTTTGGCCATGCTGTAGCCATATAGAAACCTTTGTCCTAATCACTATTGTCAGAGAGGTGGGGTAATATGGTTGGCCATGATTTTGTCATATGATCACTTTCTTGGCCAGTGGCTGCATAGGGTGTGGGGAAAAGCAGAATCTGTTACGAGAAGAAAGAGGATGAAGAGCGGGCTGAGCACATCACACTTGGTTTATTAACTTTGGACATGTTCTGAGAGGAACAGGGAAAGGGAAGAGAATTGAAACTCTGCACTACGAAGACCAGATGAAGAACCAGAGATAGTTACTCTGAAAAAAGGAAAGTTCAGACAAGACAAAAGGATTGCTAAAAAGAAAAAGTAAACAATGTCTACATTGTTCAAGGGACAGGATCTGAACATCCTCATTGGAAGAAGGATTTCATTTTTAAGATGTTTTCAACTTTATGATATTTTAACTTTCAAAGCCAAGAGCTGTCCAAGGTGTCTCTAGATGACATAGGCACTCTGTCATTTCCATTTTGAAGGCACAAGCTGTTTTACCACTTGACAGGGAAGTTGCAGATGTGTTATGAGTATCAGATGAATGGTTGGACTAAATTACTTTAAGAGAGAAGCAATGGCTAAACCTAGATTTTAAAGTCAAATATGAATATGAATCTAAGCTTTGGAACTTACTATTTATATTTACCTTCATTTTTTAAATGGAGATTGTTATTATTACCTTGCAGGACTACTGTGAGTAGTGGAGATACCCTACAGAGAATTCTTCTTCACTGATAACTCTTAATAAATTATAGTTTATGTGTATAAATATGCACACACACCACACACACACACACGTATACCCTGAGATTCTCTGACATCCTTGAAATATGGAAGCATGCCATACCCAAACCATAATAAACCCTTACATATGCACAGATCATGGCTATGCAAGTACCTGTGTGTTTGGAATGAGAGAAAGACCAAGAATGCAAGGGCAGCTGAGTGCATATAGTAAGAATGTATCAAGAAAATGTATCAAGACTGTCCACCATCTTGGAATTTACTGTCCTAGAATCCTAGCATCCCTTCGGTAGCTTTCAGAAAATTTAGATTAGGAAATAGGATCTAAACATGTATTTCATGAGGATTAAATGAGATGATAAGTGCAAAATTGCTTAGAAAAATTCCTAGTTCCCAAGGAATTTTATTACCGCTCAATAAAATTTTATTATTATTTTCAATAAAGGTTTATCATACAGTCTCCTTCTACTATAATATGAGCTTCTCCAGACACAGATCATGTCATATTAATCTTTTTCCCAAGACTTTAGTATAATGCCTGGTGCTTTCTAGGCACTTACATAAAAGACGGGAAAAAAGGAGTTGTGGTATCAAGAACTAAAAACACACAATGAGGCCACAAAATAAAAATTATGACACAAATCGGTGTGTGCATTTACATGTGCAAGCTTGGAATAGACGTGAGAGAAATGAACTCTAATTGGTAATAGAAAAGGTGAAATAAGCATGGAAAAAAAAAGAGGACCAAAAAGGGTAGAGGTTCAGAGGATAAAACTAACAGGCAGAAGTATGGCATTCTAATTCCGTATGTTTCAGAGGCTGATATCTGTGTAACTCAAATCAGAAACATATTAATAATTCCATGAAGATGTTCACTTTCTATATTATACATCTGTGTCTGATGCCTTCAGGATTTAAGTTCCCATGATCAATTTCAGTTTGATATAACATTTTCATGTTCATTATGTTTGCTTTCTAAACCAGGGCCAAACTATCACCTAGTAGGTATTTATGCCAGGCTTGATTCACTCAAATTAACTGCCTGGTTCCTATAGACATTTTGTGTTTATCACTTTTGCTCTAAAGAAGGGCTTTCCAATGTTTTCTATGCCATGGCACACATACAAAATGATAACACTTTATGTGTGGAGCCATTGAACTAATGGAAGAAGCTGTTAAGAGAATGCCCTCAGAGTTCCAGCTGCCCCAGGCCCTGCCCTGCTGCCCCCAGGTTGAGGGGAACAGTATTTCAGCAGACCTGTCACCAACTGGGGCTATGAGTGGGACGGGTCACCCAAGTTGGGAAGCTCTGCTCTCAACTCTCCCTGTAAAGAGATGGACAGAGCAGGTTTAATAGATTTGTTTATTCAATGTGTAGGGTAGTTACACTCCTAGGCAGTAAGATACATCAGTGAACAGGACAGAGTCCCTGCTCCCTAGAAAATAGGCTGCAAGTGGCTACGTGATCCAGTCAAGTCTACAAGACTCAGGGGGCCAGGGCTAGACTCTGTATCCCCAGACACAACTCACAGTAATTAATTGCCAAGGGAAGAAATGCTAGAGGGTTTATTCTATATAATTATATTTGTCATTCCACGGTGAGGAAAGTGACTGCCAAGTTCTCTAACTTAAAAGTTTGTCAATATGTGCTCTGCTAATTTGGAATGTGAGAGAAATTTTCTTGGTTCAAGTCTGAACTTGAAACTTTTCTCAGTTAATGAGTATGTTAGAAGGAAGAAAAAAAGATTGTTGGGGTCAGGACATCTCTGATACATGCAGGCTAATCTTTTTCTTGTGGGAACTTCAATATCGAATATCTACCATCATCTTTTGGTGCGGAGGGCACTCTTGCTCACGGTGGGGGAGTAGAAGGGGGAGGTGATAGACTGTCACCAGCATTAACCAGGTGAGAAAGGATCCTGCTATCACTAAGATGAGATAAGCCTAGCAGAAAGCACATTTATACTGTTTAAGAAAGTAAAATTTTAAGGCAGATGATTGTTAATTACAGAAGCATCTTCAGTTTTCATTAAAGCTGGTCCCTGAGGATCTCTACTTGGGAACACTTTGTTAAATGATTTAT
The DNA here is from genome assembly GCF_028023285.1 of Balaenoptera ricei. Taxonomy (NCBI): domain Eukaryota; kingdom Metazoa; phylum Chordata; class Mammalia; order Artiodactyla; family Balaenopteridae; genus Balaenoptera; species Balaenoptera ricei. The sequence continues at coordinate 84,275,921 of NC_082646.1, read as the reverse complement.
TCAAATCACTGTATATATTTGAAAATAATAATCTGACTGCATTTATTTATTCAATGATTCAAACTTTTTCCTAATTCTTAAAGTGAGTGGTGATGAATGATAAGATTATATAATTTTTATGTATTGAAGGCCTTCTCATATACATGTGTGTGGGTCCATGCAGATGCCTGTCCCTAAAAAGCAATCATTTCTAAACATGATAACAGAGGGGCAAATGTAACTACTTTCACTGACCCTGGATTAGGTAGTTCATATTATTTCTATTACATTTTTATAAACTGTAGCAAGTCACTTGCTAGAGAGGGTCAAAGACAGGCATGAAATGTGACTCAAAGCCCTCAAACATTCCAGACTTCATAAAAATTTGGAATTTACCTAAAAATCTCCTCATTCTTCAACTTACTTTTCAAATATTTAATTGTGATTTTAGTATAGTTATGTTAACTTAGGCTTCCCGCATGTAGATTGGAATTTAATGTGTCATAAATACCTCCAAAAGCTAAGCATTCGGATTAGGTAATGATGCATATAATTTTACTAATTAAGCACATTTTGGGTTTAATGTTAGATTAAAGTGTTAAGGGCTTCCCTGGTGGCGCAGTGCTTAAGAATCCGCCTGTCAATTCAGGGGACATGGGTTCAAGCCCTGGTCTGGGAAATCCCACATGCCGTGGAGCAACTAAGCCCATGCGCCACAACTGCTGAGCCTGTGTACCGCAACTACTGCGCCCACGCACCCTACAGACCATGCTCTGCAACAAGAGAAGTCACCACAATGATAAGCCCACGCACCACAACGAAGAGTAGCCCTCACTTGCCACAACTAGAGAAAGCCCGCGTGCAGCAACGAAGACCCAACACAGCCCAAAATTTAAAAAAAATAAAGTGTTAAACTGCACAGAAGAACAGAATATCAAACCTGTGAAAAATCCACAATGACAAAGGGAGTTGAAGGATGGCCATTTGGGATTTTTGCGTAACCTTAAAAATAGGGTCCATTTGTTTTGAAGCAAGAGTAAAGTTCTATCTGCTACATGGAAGGAGAACAGGATGGTTAGTTTTTGAGTGTCTGCAATGAGCCAAGACATGCTGTCAGGATCTCCACCAGTGCCTCTCAAATTATACTGTGCATCTCAAATCACCTGGGGACCTTGTTACAATGCAGATTATGATCCAGAAGGTCTGGGGAATAAGAGACAACTTGACTTGGGCTGTGCACTCAAAGCTTTTCTCAATAAGCTCCCACTCAGTGCTGATGCTGATGGTCCTCCAGACATACACTTGGAGCAGCAAGCTTCTCCATGACATATGGTAGCATCTTCATCTTACACATGAGTAGAGGTTGGCAGGAAGGCATAGTGCTTAGAGCAACATCTCTCAATTCTGCAGAATATTCAAACTCATAGTGGGGTTGATTTTAAAACAGCAGCTGTTTCTCTTATCCAGTATATTTGCACAGCGCTAGAAGTCAATGAGCTGAAAACAGAAATGTGATGAGGAAACCCCTTCCAGGGATATTTAAATACAGTGAACCCGATTTCTATTTTGGAGAAGAATTTGAAAGGCTTCTCATATCATTTCAATTAGTCTGTGCTTTCTACTTTGCTCTTGTGAACATTTCTCCTGCTTCTAATGTAGTTGCTTCTTTTGAGTTGTGCCATTTAAGAAAATAAAAAGGAAAAAGAAATAATGACTTGAGAAAATGTGACTGAAGAAATTACGTTATTCTAAAAGACACCTATAAAAGGCATAGAGCATGTGAGCTATACTTAACATGACTTAATTTTTCCTGACTCCATGGCAGAGTACAAGAGGGTGAAGTATCTGCTATGTTCCCTACCTAGATGTTCAGTAGCTGTGAGGGTTGCCAAGGTAACCATAACTTTGGTTAGCATCAAAGTAAATAAGGACCCCCAAAATCCCTGAAATTTCACTTTCTGTGTTACCATGTCACTTGGAGCAGTAGTAACGCAGGCTTTCTCCTTCTACCCTCATCTTCCAACTAGCTTTTCCTACATAGCTACGTTTAATGATTAGTTTTTCATGAAAGTGCATTACAAACAAGAAGCTTCCAAAATCCTTTAACCTGGGCAGGCAACAGGTCCAGGAAAGACAGCACTCTGCCCACAAAAGTGCTTCAGTAAATAAACAGTATGCTTTGGCTGAGAAGTGGGGGTAGCAACATATGACAGGAAACAGAATGGGAAAGTGCAGAACCTGGCTGCTGAGTACCAGGGTCTAGAGTGAACACATAATTAGGCAAATAAAACTCCAGATCAATAAATGCCGATTACTTCACTGTTTCTTATATTATCCAATAGGCAATAAGATGCTAAAAAACAAAATTCAGGGCAATATGTATAATCCCTTAGATAGGGATTGTCTTTTTTGAGATTTGGCTTCGTTTGATTTAGTTTGGGTTTCACATTTACAGCTCTCAAACATCCCTCAGGATATGGCATTTACGTCTAAAATATAATCCTGCCACATAGAAGGAATGCAGGGAATTTCCTAAAAAGTTATACCAGATTTATTAAACGAGTATGCTACTGTTCCCTCCATTAAAAATTAACAATCTTGGCTTCCCTGGTGGCGCAGTGGTTGAGAATCTGCCTGCTAATGCAGGGGACACGGGTTCGAGCCCTGGTCTGGGAAGATCCCACATGCAGCGGAGCAACTAGGCCCGTGAGCTACAACTACTGAACCTGCGCGTCTGGAGCCTGTGCTCCGCAACAAGAGAGGCCGCGATAGTGAGAGGCCCGTGCACCGCGATGAAGAGTGGCCCCGGTTTGCCACAACTAGAGAAAGCCCTAGCACAGAAACGAAGACCCAACATAGCAATCAATCAATCAATCAATCAATAAATCTTTAAAAAAAAATTAACAATCTTATAACGGAACATTTAGAGAATAGAAAAGTACCCAAAGCCATCTAGATTGCCAAAACACACTATTTTGATTTCTGCCTTTCTATTTGTTTTCTTTCTAAGCATTTTAACGCCATTAAGATCTATTATTTACATAATGTTGAAACATGCTTTTTACCTAAAAATAAAGTATTTTTTATGTTGGATCTCTTCTCAAACATGCTTCATGACAGTTTATTTAACCATTTCCTTACTACTGGATAGCTACAGCATTTCAAAACTGTCCTCATTTTATTTTAAGGAAACACTGCACTGAATACCTTTGTGCTTAAAGCTAAAGGGTTCCCCTTAATTTTGTATTTTTTTTCCTTTGTATATATTACTAGAAGTAGAATTACTGAGCCAAAGGAAGTATATATTAAGATTCTTCATAGGACTTATTTTTAACAACTCGTCATTTTACATCCCATGAGTTTTGATTAAATGCATCATTGTGAGTAGTAAAGTTTTTTTTAATATATGAAAATTGAGGCAGCTGAGGATAGTTGTCAAGAGGACCAGACTTACATTCAAGTCTACCTAAATTCAAGAACATATGAATAGAAAGTTTTTAACCTTTCTTCCAGACGTTACCACTGAGATGGTATGACAAGAGTCTAGGACTCTAGGATATATAACCATTGCAATAAGGTCTATTAATTCCATTTTATAGAGGAAAAAATAAAAGTCAAAAAGAAAAAGGTTAAACAAGTGGTGAAATCTCCTGCCTCCCAGGTCAGGTGCTATTTCCAACACCCAGTGCTTCTGGCGTATGCATACAGACTTCAAATGTGGATTTTCTGATCTAACCTTCCACAAACTATTTTGAACACGCATGCTTTATGTGATTTAGTATTTAAGTTCACTAAGCTTTGATGAGATAAATAGTGCTTTCCTCTTGTCATGATGTCATTACCTACTCAGTGTACTTTTTCTCCTTTTTTTAGAATCATGTCATGTACATTCAATTCTCTAAATCCTATAATAAATGCTTTTTTTAACCTCATGTGTGCTCTACTTCAACCTTTTATCATAAAAGCCTGTTTGTTCACCTTCTGACAGCTCTCCACAGCTCATCACCCTGCCAGCTGCAGCTAAACCATACAATTGTGTGAATTTCAATATATAGAAAAAGATGAAAGATGGAAAAAATAATAGATAATGGATCCATGATAAATCAAAGAATTAACAAAAAGGGTCAAATTACCTGAAGTTCAAACTAAAAGACATCAAAGAGGGAAAGCCAAGTACTAAAATAAGAGATAATAGAAGATGATTAGGGGAAAAATCATAATAAAAGAGAGATAATAGTTTGTAACTAGGAAGAGAAATTGTAAAGAACTAGAAATAAATGGGTAAGATAGAATTAAAGGTATAATAATGAGAACTGAAAAATAATACTGGATGTAGTGAGGGATAAAGCTGTCATATTATCCGACGAACATGGGAATTGAGGGAATTGTTCCTGTGGGAAGTTTCCAAAGCCTTGGTCTGAGTTATTATATTCAGATGTGGAGTGGAGACTTGGGGATATGAAAATCAAGTGGGATAACACTAAAACTAGGTAATTATAATGGTGGCAAGCCAGTCCTGTGTTTTAAAACAGTAGGATTGTAAGAAAAATCCTTAGGCTTCTTTTTCCATAAGGAAAAAGCATTCTACTCACAAACCTTTATGATCTGCCTCTCAATTCATCTTATGAAAACCAGATATTCTGGATCATAAATATCTTCATTGGAATATGGGTCAAGTGTGTGCACAGGTGTGTGCATCTTTCTCTCAAAATATCTTTACTAGAATTATGTGCCCTAAGTTTTTTGTTCATGTCTGCCTCCTTCACTATTCTCCCAATGCTACTACTCATGTGCTTTCTTATTTAAAAATTTCATTGTGATTGATCATTTGAGTACACAGGTTTTACAGTACAATTATATTTACAAAATTACCAAAATACATATATAAAGCAATAACATAGCCTGAATTTGATTTTTTGTAAATCCCAGAGGTATACAAGGTATTGCTTTTGCTTTATTAGAACATGTGCTTTTTCACATATAAAAAAAGACTTTCAAGTGTACTATGTTATTATGTGGCTGGGGGCTTACAGGATCCATGCTGTGAAACTGATCCAGTTGGAATGGACAACTGCATTTGAGCAAGAAACCAATGCAGTATCCTGGAGGTATTAAACTCTGCCCAGAATAGAATATATTCTTGGCTACAATATAATGTGCAAGTTGGGAATAAAATGCCATTACACTCTGTAAATGAACAGATGAATAAATGAGTTAATTAATTACTACAAATTTTCACGCCTACCAAAGCTGGACTCGGTATACAAGGGATATTGTCAATAACCCTAAATTACTGAACTTCAGGAAAATCTCTGAGTATTACACATAAGCCCCCACAATAGTTGACATAGGAGATATACTCATCTATCTGTTCTTACCCAACAACATGATTGCAGTTCACAATGCAAGGCCATGTTCAATAATGCATTAATTTATGAGCATATGATAAAGATGGTATTACATTTGGCTACTGAAGTAATATTATTCATGGAGCAACAATATCAACTTCATTATCTAAATGGTCTGTAAGATGGATTTGACTTAATCACCTATAAATAAAACAGAAAATGCCAAACACAGTTGAACTCAGCAAGACTTGAAAAAATTTATATTTGTAAGAACAAGACAGTTTGCTCTTTAACACAAATAATATTAAAAATTTATCTTTAAATGCTGGTCAATCAAAGATAATTAATGTAAGATGTAAATATTGGAAATGAGGAAGCAAGTTATTTATGAAAAATTTCAGTTGCTTCCCTATTAGAAATAAATTAAAATTTAATAAAATAGCTACAAAATATACAAATTATGTGAAAATTGTTACATTAATCTATGAATATTTCTCATTTTAAAAGTATAAAGGAAAATCACAGTATAGTTAAGTATATAGGGGAATTTAAAATATGACAAAGATGGCATTAGAAATAAATGAGTAAGAAATGAACAACTGAAGATGAATATCTAGAAAATATAAAGCTGGATCATGCTTCATTTTTACTTGGTCTCTCTCTCTCCATATTAAAAATTAAATACACAAGACTCCCTCTTGAAAGAGCACCAGAATCACAATTAACTGCTGAACAATCATCGACAAGAAGACACTGGAACTCACCAAAAAAGGTACCCCACATCCAAAGACAAAGGAGGAGCCACAATGAGATGGTAGGAGGGGCACAATCACAATAAAACTGGAAAACAAATATACCACAGACGTCCACCCACTGGAGTAAAGGATCTGAACCCCACGCCAGCCTTCCCACCCTGGAGGTCCAGCAAGGGAGGTAGGAAGTCCCAGAGAATTAGACTTTGAAGGCCAGCGGGATTTGATTGCAGGACTTTGACAGGCCTGGGGGAGACAGAGACTCCACTCTTGGAGGGCACACACAAAGTAGTGTGTGCATTGGGACCCAGGGGAAGGAGCAGTGACACCATAGGAGACTGAACCAGACCTACCTGCTAGTGTTGGAGGGTCTCCTACAGAGGTGGGGGGTGGCTGTACTTCACCATGGGTACAAGGACACTGGCAAAAGAAGTTCTGGGAAGTACTCCTTGGCATGAGTCCTCCTGGAGTCCGTCATTAGCCCCACCAAAGAGCTTGTAGCCTCCAGTGTTTGGCCTCAGGCCAAACAACCAACAGGGAGGGAACTCAGCCCCACCCATCAGCATACAAGCAGATTAAAGTTTTACTGAGCTCTATCCACCAGAGCCACACCCAGCTCTACCCACCACCAGTCCCTCCCATCAGGAAGCCTGTACAAGCCTCTTAGATAGCCTCATCCACCAGAGGGCAGACAGCAGAAGCAAGAAGAACTACAGTCTGGCAGCCTGTGGAATGAAAACCACATTCACAGAAAGACAAACAAAATGAAAAGGCAGAGGACTATGTACCAGATTAAGGAACAAGATAAAACCCCAGAAAAACAACTAAATGAAATGGAAATAGGCAACCTTCCAGAAAAAGAATTCAGAATAATGATAGTGAAAATTATCGAGGACCTTGGATAAAGAATGGAGGCAAAGATCGAGAAGATGCAAAAAATGTTTAACAAAGACCTAGAAGAATTAAAGAACAAACACCAGGAAGAATTAAAGAACAAACAAACAGAGATGAACAATACAATAACTGAAATGAAAAATACACTAGAAGGAACCAATAGGGGATAACTGAGGCAGAAGAATGGATAAATGACCTGGAAGATGGAATGGTGGAATTCGCTGCCATGGAACAGAATAAAGAAAAAAGAATGAAAAGAATTGAGGACGGTCTCAGAGACCTCTGGGACAACATTAAACACACCAACATTCAAATTATAGGGGTCCCAGAAGAAGAATAGAAAAAGAAAGGGTCTGAGAAAATATTTGAAGAGATTATAGTTGAAAACTTCCCTAGTATGGGAAAGGAAAGAGTCAATCAAGTCCAGGAAGTGCAGAGAGTCCCACACAGGATAAATCCAAGGAGAAACATGCCAAGACACATATTAATCAAGCTATAAAAAAATTAAATACAAAGAAAAAATATTAAAAGCAGCAAGGGAAAAACAACAAATAACCTACAAGGGAAGCCGCATAAGGTTAACAGCTGATCTTTCAGCAGAAACTCTGCAAGCCAGAAGGGAGTGGCAGGACATATTTAAAGTGATGAAAGTGAAAAACCTGCAACCAAGATTACTCTACCCAGCAAGGATCTCATTCAGATTCAACAGAGAAATTAAAACCTTTACAAACAAGCAAAAGCTAAGAGAATTCAGCACCACCAAACCAGCTTTACAACAAATGCTAAAGGAACTTCTCTAGGCCGTAAACACAACAGAAGAAAAGACCTATAAAAACAAACCAAAAGCATTAAGAAAATGGTAGTAGGAATATACATATCGATAATTACCTTAAATGTGAATGGATTAAATGTCCAACAAAAAGACACAGGCTCGCTGAATGGATACAAAAACAAGACCCATATATATGCAGTCTACAAGAGACTCACGTCAGAACTAGGGACACACACAGACTGAAAGTGAAGGGATGGAAAAAGATATTCCAGGCCAATGGAAATCAAAAAAAGCTGGAGTAGCAATACTCATATCAGATAAAATAGACTTTAAAATATAGGATGTTACAAGAGACAAGGAAGGACACTACAAAATAATCAAGGGATGAATCCAAGAAGATATAACAATTATAAATATATATGCATTGAAGATAAGAGCATCTCAATAAATAAGGCAAACGCTAATAGCTATAAAAGAGGAAATTGACAGTAACACAATAATAGTGGGGGAGTTTAACACCTCACTTACACCAATGGGCAGATCATCCAGACAGAAAATTTATAAGGAAAAACAAGCTTTAAATGACACAATAGACCAGGTAGATTTAACTGATATTTATAGGACATTCCATTTGAAAACAGCAGAATACACTTTCTTCTCAAGTGCACATGGAATGTTCTCCAGGATAGATAACATCTTGGGTCACAAATCAAGCCTCAGAAAATTTAAGAAAACTGAAATCATATCAAGCATCTTTTCTGACCACAGTGCTATGAAATTAGAAATCAATTACAAGGAAAAAAACGTAAAAAACACAAACACATGGAGGCTAGACAATACGTTACTAAATAACCAAGAGATCACTGAAAAAATCAAAGAGGAAATCAAAAAATACCTACAGACGAAAACACGACAATCCAAACCTATCAGATGCAGGAAAACCAGTACTACGAAGGAATTTTATAGCAATACAATCCTACCTCAAGAAACACGAAAAATCACAAATAAACAATTAACCTTACACCTAATGGAACTAGAGATAAAAGAACAAACAAAACCGAACGTTAGTAGAAGGAAAGAAATCATAAAGATCAGAGCATAAATAAATGAAATAGAAACAAAGAAAACAATAGCAAAGATCAATAAAACTACAAGCTGGGTCTTCAAGATAAACAAAATTGATAAAACTGTAGCCAGACTCATCAAGAAAAAGAGGGAGAGGACAGAAATCAATAAAATTAGAAATGAAAAAGGAGAAGTTACAACAGACACCGCAGAAATACAAAGCATCGTAAGACACTACTACAAGGAACTCCATGCCAATAAAATGGACAACCTGGAAGAAATGGACAAATTCTAAGAAAGGTATAACCTTCCAAGACTGAAGTAGGAAGAAATAGAAAATATGAAGAGACAAATCACAAGTCATGAAATTGAAACTGTGATTAAAAATCTTCCAACAAACAAAAGTCCAGGACCAGATGGCTTCACAGGTGAATTCTATCAAACATTTAGAGAAGAGCTAACACCCATCCTTCTCAAACTCTTCCAGAAAATTGTGGAGGAAGGAACACTCCCAAGCTCATTCTACAAGGCCATCATTACCCTGATACTAAAACCAGACAAAGATATTACAAAAAAAGAAAATTACAGACCAATATCACTGATGAATATAGATGCAAAAATCCTCAACAAAATACTAGCAAACAGATTCCAACAGCACATTAAAAGGATCATAAAGCATGATCAACTGGGATTTATCCCAGGGATGCAAGGATTCTTCAGTATATGCAAATCAATCAATGTGATACACCATATTAACACACTGAAGAATAAAAACCATATGATCATCTCAATAGATGCAGAAAAAGCTTTTGACAAAATTCAACACCGATTTATGATAAAAACTCTCCAGAAAGTGGGCATAGAGGGAACTTACCTGAACATAATACAGGCCATATATGACAAACCCACAGCAAACATCATTCTGAATGATGAAAAACTGAAAGCATTTCCTCTAAGATCAGAAACAAGACAAGGATGTCCACTCTCGCCACTATTAATCAACATAGTTTTGGAAGTCCTAGCCATGGCAATCAGAGAAGAAAAAGAAGTAAAATGAATACAAATTGGAAAAGAAGAAGTAAAACTGTCACTGTTTGCAGATGACATGATACTATACATAGATAATCCTAAAGATGTCACCAGGAAGCTACTAGAGCTAATCAATGAATGTGGTAAAGTTTCAGGATACAAAATTAATGCACAGAAATCTTTTGCATTTTTATATACTAACAACGAAAGATCAGAAAGAGAAATTAAGGAAACAATCCCATTCACCACTGCAACAAAAAGAATAAAATATCTAGAAATAAACCTACCTAAGGTGGTAAAAGACCTGTACTTAGAAAACTATAAGACACTGATGAAAGAAATCAAGGATGACACAAACAGATGGAAAGATATACCATGTTCTTGGACTGGAAGAATCAATATTGTGAAAATGACTATACTACCCAAAGCAATCTACAGATTCAATGCAATCCCTATCAAATTACCAATGGCATTTTTTATGGAATTAGAACAAAAAATCTTAAAATTTGTATGGAGACACAAAAGACCCTGAATAGCCAAAGCAAACTTGAGGGGGAAAAACAGAGCTGAAGGAATTAGACTCCCTGACTTCAGACTATACTACAAAGCTACAGTAATCAAGACAATATGGTACTGGCACAAAAACAGAAACATAGATCAATGGAACAGGACAGAAAGCCCAGAGACAAACCCACACACCTATGGTCAACTAATCTATGACAAAGGAGGCAAGGATATACAATGGAGAAAAGACAATCTCTTCAATAAGTGGTGCTGGGAAAACTGGACAGCTACATGTAAAAGAATGAAATTAGAACACTCCCTAACACCATACACAAAAATAAACTCAAAATGGATTAAAGACCTAAATGTAAGAGCAGACACTATAAAACTCTTAGAGGAAAACATAGGAAGAACACTCTGACATAAATCACAGCAAGATCTTTTGTGACCCACCTCCTAAAGTAATGGAAATAAAAACAAAAATAAACAGATGGGTCTTAATGAAAAGCTGCTCAACATCACTAATTATTAGAGAAATGCAAATCAAAACTACAATGAGGTATATCCTCACACTGGTTAGAATGGGCATCATCAGAAAATCTACAAATAACAAATGCTGGAGAGGGTTTGCAGAAAAGGGAACCTTCTTGCACTGTTGGTAGGAATGTAAATTGATACAGCCACTATGCAGAACAGTATGGAGGTTCCTTAAAAAACTAAAAATAGAATTACCATATGACCCAGCAATCCCACTAATGGGCATATACCCAGAGAAAACCATAATTCAAAGAGACACATGTACCCCAATGTTCACTGCAGCACTATTTATAATAGCCAGGTAATGGAAGCAACCTAAATGCCCATTGACAGATGAATGGATAAAGAAGCTGTGGTACATATATACAATGGAATATTACTCAGCCATAAGAAGGAACGAAACTGGGTCATTTGTGGAGATGTGGATGGATCTAGAGACTGTCATACAGTGAAGTAAGTCAGAAAGAGAAAAAACAAATATCATATATTAATCCATATATGTGGAATCTAGAAAAATGGTACAGATGAACTGGTTTGCAAGGTAGAAATAGATACATAGATGTATAGAACAAATGGACACCAAGGAGGGATGTGGGTGGGGGGGTATTGGTGGTGGGACGAATTGGGAGATTGGGATTGAAGTATATACACTAATATGTATAAAACAGGTAACTAATAAGAACCTGCTGTATAAACAAAATAAAATAAAATTCAAAAAATAAAATAAATAAAATGCAAAAAAACACCTGCCCAGTAAAAAAAAAAAAAAAAAAATTAATTAAAAAAATTTAAAAAGTGAAACAAAAATGGCATTTAATGAAAATTTCAAGCTGTGGAGACCTTTCTAAACATGATATAAATGTCCCAAATCACAAAGGAAAAGGTGACAGGATGAATATGAAAAACCAAACCAAACAAGATGACTCTGTTCAGTTGAAGACATCAGAATCAGCACTAAAATTCACATTACAAATGGGGGATATAGATTTAATACAGGTATACAGTTATAATATAGTTATAACATAATTATAGACAGATATATATGGGTGTAGATGTACAGATATATAACACATAATTAATATTCATAATATAGAGGAGCCCTTATTATCCACATATCCAAAGAGAAACATGTATAAGACTTTAAACAGAATCTTTGAAGAAGAAATATGAATAAGTGTCCAATACAAAATTTTTTTTTTTATTTATTTACTTATTGATTTTTGGCTGCTTTGGGTCTTCATTGCTGCATGCAGGCTTTCTCTAGTTGCGGCAAGCGGGAGCTACCCTTCACTGCAGTGTGCAGGCTTCCCATTGCAGTGGCTTCTCTCTTATTGCTGAGCATGGGCTCTAGGTACACGGGCTTCAGTAGTTGTGACTCGTGGGCTTAGCTGCTCCATGGCATGTGGGATCTTCCCGGACCAGGGCTTGAACCCGTGTCCCCTGCATTGACAGGCAGACTCCCAACCACTGCACCACCAGGGAAGACCCCAACACAAATTTTTAAAAGAAGTATCAGAATCACTGATAATCAGAGTCACTCAAATAAAAATTAAATCTATTAGACTGGTAATAACTAAATCAATTATAGTAACTATAGTTTTGGGAAGTACATACATGGGAAAATGGACACTTTCATATCCTGTTGTCTATGTGTCAACTGGTAAAACCTATGCCTGGATAATAATTTCTTAATATGTATCAAGATTTTGATCCAGAATTTATACTTCTAAATAATTATCACTAGTAGATAACTGATATACCATATAAAAATGCATGACAAGTGTGTTTAATATTTATAAAACCAAAACTTGGACACAGCTAAATGTTGATCCACAAAAGAAGGGCTTAATACAGGAATACTATCAAACAACGACACCTTATGAAGACTTTTTTTTTCTTTTAACACAGACTTTATTGAAACATAATACTAATACAGAAAAGTACACAAATTATAAATGTATAAGTCAATAAATGTTCACAAAGTGAGCACATTTATATAGTCAGCACTACTACATCAAGAAACAGACCATTACCCCAGAAGCCCTCACGTCCCCCTTCTAATCAAGGGTAACCAATATCCTGACTTCTTACAACACCATAGGTGAGTTCTATGTATCTTTGAAATTTAATAAATGGAATCATTTAGTAAATACTTTTTGTGTGTCTGGCTTCTTTTGCTCAGCATTATATTTGTGAGATGAATTCAGTGTAAGCATGTAATTTAAGTTTTTTTGTTTTTTTTTAAATTTAATTTAATTTATTTTTTTATACAGCAGGTTCTTATTAGTCATCAATTTGATACTCATCAGTGTATACAGGTCAATCCCAATCTCCCAATTCATCACACCACCACCCCCACCCCCCGCCGCTTTCCCCCCCTTGGTGTCCATACATTTGTTCTCTACATCTGTGTCTCTATTTCTGCCCTGCAAACCAGTTCATCTGTACCATTTTTCTAGGTTCCACATATATGGGTTAATATACGATATTTGTTTTTCTCTTTCTGACTGGCTTCACTCTGTATGACAGTCTCTAGATCCATCCACATCTCCACAAATGACCCAATTTCATTCCTTTTTATGGCTGAGTAATATTCCATTGTATATATGTACCACAGCTTCTTTATCCATTCGTCTGTCGATGGGCATTTAGGTTGCTTCTATGACCTGGCTATTGTAAATAGTGCTGCAGTGAACATTGGGGTGCATGTGGCTTTTTGAATTATGGTTTTATCTAGGTATATGCCCAGTAGTGGGATTGCTGGGTCATATGGTAATTCTATTTTTAGTTTTTTAAGGAACCTCCATACTGTTCTCCATAGTTGCTGTATCAATTTACATTCCCAACAACAGTGAAAGAGGGTTCCCTTTTCTCCACACCATCTCCAGCATTCATTGCTTGTAGATTTTATGATGATGCCCATTCTAACTGGTGTGAGGTGATACCTCATTGTAGTTTTGATTTGCATTTCTCTAATTATTAGTGATGTTGAGCAGCTTTTCATGTGCTTCTTGGCCATCTGTATGTCTTCTTTGTAGAAATGTCTATTTAGGTCTTCTGCCCATTTTTGGATTGGGTTCTTTGTTTCTTTAATATTGAGCTGCATGAGCTGTTTATATATTTTGGAGAGTAATCCTTTTTCCATTGACTCGTTTGTCAATATTTTCCCCCATTTTGAGGGTTGTCTTTTCGTCTTGTTTATGGTTTCCTTTGCTGTGAAAAAGCTTTTAAGTTTCATTAGGTCCCATTTGTTTATTTTTGTTTTTATTTCCATTACTTTAGGAGGTGGGTCACAAAAGATCTTGCTGTGATTTATGTCAAAGAGTGTTCTTCCTATGTTTTCCTCTAAGAGTTTTATAGTGTCTGCTCTTACATTTAGGTCTTTAATCCATTTTGAGTTTATTTTTGTGTATGGTGTTAGGAAGTGTTCTAATTTCATTCTTTTACATGTAGCTGTCCAGTTTTCCCAGCACCACTTATTGAAGAGACTGTCTTTTCTCCATTGTATATCCTTGCCTCCTTTGTCATAGATTAGTTGACCTCAGGTGCGTGGGTTTATCTCTGGGCTTTCTAGCTTGTTCCATTGATCTATGTTTCTGTTTTTGTGCCAGTACCATATTGTCTTGATTACTGTAGCTTTGTAGTATAGTCTGAAGTCAGGGAGTCTTATTCCTCCAGCTCCTGTCTTTTCCCTCAAGACTGCTTTGGCTATTCAGGGTCTTTTGTGTCTCCATACTCATTTTAAGATTTCTTGTTCTAGTTCCGTAAAAAATGTCATTGGTAATTTGATAGGGATTGCATTGAATCTGTAGACTGCTTTGGGTAGTACAGTCATTTTCACAATATTGATTCTTCCAATCCAAGAACATGGTATATCTCTCCATCTGTTGGTATCATCTTTAATTTCTTTAATCAGTGTCTTATAGTTTTCTACATACAGGTCTTTTGTCTCCCTAGGTAGGTTTATTCCTAGGTATTTTATTCTTTTTGTTGCAATGGTAAATGGGAGTTATGAAGACTTTTCAAAGAATGAATGATGCATATCCATGCTCATTTACATAGAAAAAATTCAGCAAAATGTTACTGAGTGAATAAAATATATTTTTTCATAGCAACATTTATAATATTGTCTTTGTAGATGGATATCTAGAAAGACTATTTTTAAAATACATTTTGCGTTTTACATTGAGTGGTAGAGTTTGAGACATTTTGAAACTTCCTATACTTTGAATTTATACATGAATAAACAAAAATTTATTTTTTGTTTCAAAAATAATAAATTCAAACACAATAACAGCATCCACACTCTGCATGGTAGTCAAGGAAGTGGAGGTGGGAAGGACAGGTCTTAGAACACTGAGAGGACAATTTATTTTTAAAATTTCAATATTTTTACTTGTCAAAGATTAATTTAACATATTAAAGAGAATGGTAAAGCTGTTTCCAAGGAGGAAGAGGGAAAATTGATGCATTTAATCAATAAAAGAAAGAATGATGAAATAAGATTGCTAAATTAAATACAAAACTGGTTGATGCTCTAAAGTCCATCAAACCAGAATCTTTGAAATTATCTTTTCTACTGGACAGAATTTACCTGCATCCCTCTCAGACAAAAGAAATTTGTAATTTATTAATCTTCTATAAATTAACATGTAACTTTATAGAGCTTGGGTCCTGGTCATTAGTATACACTAAGTCAAAGCTACCTCTCTCTGGATATCAGTTGTTTCTAAGACAGGCTTGTTAGACCATGGTATCATAGCAACTGTACTTTTGGATAATTTTACTCAACAACAGTTTTCAATTTGGAGAGAATAAGTGAATGGTCTAGGGCATATATGGTGAAATAATCTGAGCTGAAGATAGGTTCCCCCTTTTTTCTTAATTTCCCTTTCTTCCTTTTGTTTTTTAAATTTTTGTCTTAAAATAGAAAAAAAAATTATTATACAGTTCAATTTTGCGGATTAAGAATCTGGGAAAAGCTTGGCTCACTGATTTTTTTCTACTCCATGTGATACCAACTGGGTACTCAGCTGGCAGCTGTGATGTCTGGAGGGTCCAACGTGACTTTATGCATATGCCTGTCTGGATTAGCTGGACCTTCCTTTCTCTATTTATGTATCCTTTCCATGCTGTTTCTCTTGCAAGGGGTATGGGAGTCAAACTTCTTATATGGCAGCTCAGGTCTTCCGGAGACCAAGATGGAAGTTGACTGTCCTCTAAGCCTGGAACTGACATAGCACCATGTGTGTCATACCTTATTGGTCAAAGAAGTTACAGGCCAGACTAATTCAAAGGGAGAGAAAAATAGACTTATCTCTCCATGGAAGGAGTATCAAAGAATTTGCATCCATCTTTAATTCACCACAGTACAGTTAATATTAATCTTCATGCTAACAAGATCAGCTATAGCCTAGAGACAAAATAAAATGATTTATTAACTACGAAATAATTCAGTCTCTGAATGTTAGACATGGTCTTCTTGTCCCTAACCAAACCTGGTGACTAAAAAGTCATAGTTGAAATGTGCTAATATTTCTCAAATACTATCTTCCATGGAATGCCATTTTAGAAATTAAATTTTAAATTTAAAATGTACTTAATTTCTCTTATACAAAAAGAGGGAATTGTTCAGGCCATATATTAATAATTACAGTTTACAATAATCAATGAATATCTAATTATTTTCTTAATTCTCATTTTGCCAGTGTATGTCAAAAATTATGATTTGGGTATTACAATGGTGGAAAAAGCACACTATTCTGGTACACATTTGTCTTCAAAGCTACAGTGGTCCGTGTTTAACTTTTAGAGTTTATTTATACAATAGCTTACTCAGAGTCACCACTACTTCTGCATTCTTCAGAATGTATATCAAGGGCCTCAGCATGAGTAGAATATACTGTCAAACACAGAGTTGGCCTGGCCTTGATCTGGGGTTCATAAGTCGCTTGGAGTCATATAGATGAAATGTCCTGGCCTCATGAGAATACCTCCACACTCAGGTGAGAGGAGTATGTGGCTAAGGTCTTGCCTCTCTCTTTGTGTGACTTCATGTGTAAGATGGTGAAGAAGATAAGCATGTGGGATGAGGCCAGGATCAGGACAAGCAGGATGAGCAGTAATATAATACTTGTGACCAACAAGACCATCTCATATACAGTGGCGCTTTCATAGGAGAGATTTAGAAGAACTTGGACCTCGCAGAGTTAAGTGGTTAATTTCCTTGGCTTTAGATGGAGAAATGCAAACTGTAGATGGCATGGGTCAAGGAAGAAAGTTATCCGCTAATGCAAGACCCTACTGCCAGTTAGTTGTTGGAAGACCTGATAACTCATGAAGGCTGTGTGTCCTAAAGCAGATAACCACAATAAGGTCATAAGCCATGAGAGTGAGGACACATTTGGACATTCCAAGGGCCAAAAAGAAAAAGATCTGAGTTCCACAATCAATATGTGATATGTTTTTCCTTCCAGAGAAAGAATCAATATCCATTTTGGAAACAGAAGTGCCTATCAGAGATAAATCAATGAGGGATAAACAAGACATATGCAGATTTGTGAAGTCAAGAATCTCTTCAAATCAAGACAATCAGGATAGATGTCCCTGTGAAGGCCACAATGTATATATAAGGAGACTTATAGAGATGGGAAAGATACTTTCCATTCTGGGTAAGACTCCCAGGAGAATATAGTCTGACATCAAAGATTAACTTTCATTTCTCATGACTCTAGATTTATTCTTCTGACTCAGGTAGTTACCATTTCTGGGACTCTTAATTGCTTTGTGCTGGTCTATATTTCCATACGGCATAATTTTCCTTTGCCTGAATTACCATCTTTAATATTTCTTATAGTATGTGTCTTTTGGAGATTAATTATTTCAACTTCTATATGGCTGAAAAGTCTTCATTTTGCATTTTTTTTTTTTGCATTCATTTTTGAGATATATTTTCAATAGGTACAGAACTCTAGGTTTAAGCATTTAAAAGACGTTGCTCCATTGGCTTATTGCTTGTAATTTCTGCAAAAATATTTTGCCTTCTTTTTTTTCTTTTTTTGTTCGTCTAAATATAACATGTCTTGCATCTCTGGATACTTTTATGATTTTCTCTTTGTCATTGGTTTTAAATAATTTGATCATGGTATATATATTAATGAAGGTTCTCCAGAGAAACAGAGCCAATAGAATGTATATAAAAAGAGATCTACTCTAAGGAATTGGCTCACATGATTACAGAGGCTTACAAATCCCAAGATCTGCAGGGTGACTCAGCAAGTTGGAGACCCAGGAAGAGCCAATGTTTCAGTTTGTGTCCAAAAGCAGGAAAAAGCCAAAGTTCTAGTTAGAAGTCAGGCAGGCAGGAGGAATTCTCCCTTATGTGGGGGAAGGTCAGCCTTTTTGTTCTATTCAAGCCTTCAACTGATTGGATGAGGCCCACCTACATTAGGGAAGGCAATCTGCTTTACTCAGTCTACAATTTAAATTTTAATATCATCCAAAAATACCCTCACAGAAACACCCAGAATAATGTTTGACCAGATATCTGAGCACCCCGTGGCCCAGTCCAGTGACACATAAAAGTTAACCATGACAACGTGCGTTTGTGTAGTTTTCTTCATGTTTCTTGTGCTTGGGGTTCATTAAGCATCTTGGATATCTGGGTTTATAGCTTTCATAACATTTGGAACATTTTTTGGCCATTATTCTTCAAACATTTTTTGTGCCCACTCCTTCAGAGACTCCAATCATAGGTATATTAGATCACTGATACCCTTTTCATTATTTAAAATTATTTTTTCTCTGTGTTTAATTTTGGATAATTTCTATTGCTGTATCTTCAAATTACTAATCTTTTATTCTGCAATGTCTTAATATGTTGTTAATGCCATCTAGCACATTGTTCATCTCACACATTGGATTTTTCATTTCTAAAAGTTTGATTGAGTCTTTTTTTGTATCTTCCATGTCTCTGCTTAATTTTTTAAACATATGGAATATAGTTATAATAACTGTTTAATGTCCTTATGAGCTAATTCTAACATCTAACTCAGATATGTAATGTTTTCCATTGGTATCTCTACACATTATGATTCATATTTTCTTGCACACCAATCGTTTACTGGATGCTAGATATTGTGAGTTTTACCTTGCTAGATGCCAGATATTATTATATTACTACATATCAATTTTTATCTTTCTTTTGGAATGCAATTAAGTTTCTTGGAAACAGTTTGATCCCTTTGGGTCTTACTTAAAAAATTTTTTTAAACTGATCTGAGCAGCATTTAGTCTAAAATAAAATATTCTCCACTAATATGGCAAGACCCCTCTGGGCATTTCTCCAATGCTCCATAAATCATGAGGTCTTATAGTCTGGCTGGGGGTAACAGGGACTATTTCCAGCCCTGTGTGAGTGCTGAGAACTCTTTTCCCTGATCTGTTCAGCCAGTTCTGTCCCTGGACTTGGGTAATTTCCTAACAGGCATGTACTAATAATTACTCTTCTCCATGCTTGAGCAAAGCCTTTTGTGTATATTTCTGGAGTTCTCTCTCCATATGCTTCTTTTCACAGTACTATGTCCTGAGAATTTTAACTTCCTTTGTCTCCACAGATACTCAGATCATATCCTTAACTCAAGAATCTTAAAGATTCTCCTCTTGAGTTACCTTTTCTCATGCTGTGGCTTGGAAACAATCTCTGGGCAGTAAGCTGGGGCAATCACCTAATTTCCTTCCTACATCTTCTTACGTTCTTCTTTGTTGACTGACCTCCAGTGTCTTATGAATCATTGTTTTATATATTTTCTTTCCTTTTTTTTGGGGGGGGGAGGGGACAGGTAGACAAATCCAATCCTGTTACTCTATCTTCGCCTGGAAGCAGAACTTCCAGGCAGAATTTTTTTGTGTGAAAAAATTTAATGATGATGTTATAGAGGGGGTGGTCATAGGGAATTTTGTAGTCTTTTTTTTTTAAATAAAATAGAGCATTACATGCTGGAAGTTCCCCCAAAAGATATTATGATTATTTTACTATGACAATGGGATTTAAAATGGCAAGGTATTGAGAAGATAATATAATGCAGAGAAAAAAGGGCCTGGCATAGGTAAGCTTCAGGGAAATTTTATACTCTCTGAGTCAGCCTTAAGATACAGCAGAATAATTTTTATTCTTTTTAGTAATGGGAACCATCAAGTCAATAGAATAACTTAAAATTCTGTGAGCCAGACTAGCCTTAGTTTTCTTCCTATCATATCCCAATCCCATAAGGTATTAGAAGTTTGCAAGTACAATAGGCAAGATGGTGGGCAGATACTATTACACCTGTTCAGACACCACCCTACTTTTTCTGCAGAGTATTTACATCACCCAAGATGCAGCAGGATTATGCAGAACCTTTGAAGTCTGTTTTCTAGGAGTTTGAATATATACCCCCTCTTCTACTCACTAGAACTTTTGAGGTAATGTGTGAAGAGACAAACTTGGGTCATAGATTTTAGATGCAGGAGAGTGTCAAAAACAGTGTAAGAGACAAGAGAAAAATGAAAAAACATAGAAACCTGCTTGTGTGACATCTCAGTCTCAGCATTTATGCAACAATATCAATAGAACTGAATTGAGTATAGAAATGCAAAACAATTTTTGTTTGTGTTCCTCTGTAACAGCACAAGGAACTCTCATTAAAAATACATGAAGCTTTGGAATTCACTGAATTATCATGAGAACATAGAAGGAAGGCTCTGAATATGGGATTGTTTTTCACTGGGTGACTAAAGAATAAAAATCAAAGGTATCTCAGGCCATTGCCTTGATACTGGCATTAAAGCCATGTGTAAAAGCCCAAATAGGTTCATTCATATTCTTGACTAAGTTTGGGCTCAGTTCACTTATCTATGAGTAAGTCGGACCAAATCAAGTCAACAAGATTACCTACCTTCTTTCTTTCCTTCCTTTATTTTTACCTTCCTTTACTTTCCTCCTTTTTTGGAGCAACAGAATTACAGGTTAATGAGCCATTTATTTGTTTGAAATATTCATGTATCAACACACAACCTAGATATAAAAGCAGCACAGATTGAGGGTTTTTTCCCAA
This sequence comes from Balaenoptera ricei, assembly GCF_028023285.1. Lineage (NCBI taxonomy): Eukaryota > Metazoa > Chordata > Mammalia > Artiodactyla > Balaenopteridae > Balaenoptera > Balaenoptera ricei. Next base: position 84,254,947 of record NC_082646.1, on the reverse strand, counting down.
TCTAACTTAATCAATGCTGAGCTTCATGCCATAACATAATAGCATATAGCATTCATAGTGTGCTTATGTGTTATGGAATGGATGTTCGTATTTTCTGAAAATTCATGTTGAAGCCCTAGTCCCCAGTGTGGTGATAATTTTAAAGTAATTGGGAGGTAATTAGGTCATGAGGGTCCCATCCTCATGAATGAGATTAGTGCCCTTATAAAATAGAAACACTAAAGAGATGATCTCTCTCTCCAGCACATGAGGATACAGCAAGAAGGCAGCCATGTACACACTAGAAAGAAGACTTTCACCAGACACCAAATCATCTGGCAACTAATCTTGGACTTTCCCATCTCCAGAACTGTGGGAAACAAATGTTTGTTGTTTAAGCTACCCAGACTATGGTAATTTGTTATAGCAGCCCAGGCTGACTAAGACAGTGTGTGTGTGTGTGTGTGTGTGCATGTGTGTGTGTGTGTGTGTGTGTGTGTGAGAGAGAGAGAGAGAGAGAGAGAGGGAGAAAGGGAGAAAGGGAGATAGGACTGGCTACATAATTTTTGAGGCCCAGTGCAAAATGAAAATGCAGACTCCTTGTTCAAAAATTATTAAAAATTTCAGGACAGCATCAACAGACTGTTAAACCAAGCATGGGGCCCTGTGAAACTTCACAGGTAGCATGCCCAAGAATCTGGCCCTAATGTGAGACAATGATGATTGTGACTAGTGCAACAAGAGTTATCTATATTAAATAAGAGTACTATACTAAAATAAATATATGCTAAATTAAATCTATCTGGACTATACCATAGTGTCTCCCACAAAATAAATTTTCAAAAAGATAATATTCTCCTAATTTTGTCATTACTAACCTTATAGACAAATTGATGGAAAAGAAAATCATTTTAAAAATTAATACTAATAAAATGATGAACAGAGAAAATTATTCATAAAGTGAAAAACAGTATTGGGCCATCTTTTCTTGAGCAATGGCTTGAAATGAAATTGTAACAAAAGCAGCAAAACAAGTGGAATTTAAAGGACATGCAGGATCGTGTAATTACTTCTGTAGTTGATGAAACATAAATGCTTAAAGCTTACAAAATAATTACAAGGCAATTATGGCAAGAAGGGCTGTTTTGTTCACTCTTATTTCAGGTACTATGGAAAAAAGTTAGTGTGTCAAACTACTAACTTTGAGTAATTTAATCGCCATCCTGAAAGCTAAAATAAGATATTCTGGTGTCTTGCCAAAGGGGAAAAAAACCCTGCAGCAACTACAATTCTTTTCAATTTCTTTGTCAAGAACCAAACCACTCTCTTGTTACAATTACTTTCCACGGTGAGAGAGGAAAGATAGATAAATGTAATATTGGCAATGCAAGTAGGTAAATCTTTGTTTCTTCAGGCTGATTCTTAAGTAAATGCCTACCTCATCCCCTAGTTAAGTTCAGTGAAGAATAACACTTGAACCTGTTGAAGATGATGCTGGGAGAAGATTGGCCAACCAATCATTTCAAACTGTTTGTCATCAAATTAACTATGTGATAATCCCAATCTTTGAAATTACTTTATGATGCATTCTTTACTCCAAATATTATTAATATTAATATGGTTTGGGAATATGTTATTATGATTCTTCCACATATAACTAGTTACATTAGACATATCTAAACTTTTAAGGTTTACACTTCTCTCCCTAAATTATATATGCTATGTCTAAAGGAAGGAGTCATTTTGGCTTAGTGCTGTGATGTCACCCAGTGTATTCTTTACTATGATTACAGCAGAAAATTGGGAAGAATTTGTGTGTGTGTGAGCATACAATCTTTTATGTTTTCTAACTGGCTTTAACTCATGAAACATGGAACTTTGGGGTCTTAAGAGACCGAAACTTTAAATTCTTTCTTGACTATTTAGGACATGTGTAACCTTATGAAAGATACACTTCAGCTTCCTCATTCATTTTAATATCAACCTCATAGGATTTTGATGAAAATAAGATTACTTACTTTAAAAAAATCCCTTACAAGATCTATCATATGGTCCAAGTTTTATAAATGTTACTGCTGTTTCCATTTCTCAGAAGTGGAATAAATTGTCTTTACTTCTTAATATATAATTTATTAGTTATCTCTCTATATATATTAATTATACTATGGATTTACTCTTCTGAAGACCTATAATACTGGCTTCTGATATGTAGTATGTGCACATGTTATACATTTACATGTAGGTCCTATAATGATCGTGAAAGGTTTGAAAGAAACATAATTTCCTACATGTTTGAGAGAAAGTACTAGCCTTCTGTAAGGATAAAACTCTGGGTATCTTTACCAACAAATGTTATTTGAATTATACTACTTTTCCAAAAAGTATTTATATACCCTTTCAGACATATGACATATATGGTCTAACAGTGGCAAAATCCATAATCTGTAGATTAATCCACATTTATCTTAATTTCAGTTGGCGTCATGAAACCGCCAGAAAAAACATAGCAGGAAAAAAAACATTAATAAATTCTGTTTTAAGATGAAGCAGTTTAACTACAATTATGGTGTATGCTCCAATTCTTTGCACTTAAAATAGCCAAAGCAATTTACCTGGCTGAACTGAATTGAACAATTAGAACTTTTTGAAGGTTTGTGGCTTTTGAGTAAGCTGAATGACTTCAGGCACACTGTATGAAGCATTCTACATTTTCATTGGGACAGAGCTGAAATCCACAAGCAGAAACCTCTTCAGGAAGTAGTTCTGGGTTAGGAAAACCTCAGTAACAACAGTAATTGACAAACTGCTAGAGGATCACCATAGACAAATCTGAGAGATTAAAAGTCCAGGGGGATCCACTCACAGAGGAGCTCCATACTTGTGTAAGTTTTACCGACAGGAGCTTGATCAGTTTCCCACGGTGAATACCTGAGAAAATATTCCCTCCTGCTTCTGGCAGGAGAAGGGGAGAAGCAACCGTTTTGAAATACACCAGCGCACTCTGTTCTTAACAAGGCCTGCCCGAAGGGAGAACTAGTTAACCAGAGCTAACCTGCAGGGGTATTATCAGAGCCTAACTGACCTGGGGAAAGGGAAATAACCAACTACAGCCCACTCTACCCATCCTGTTTCACCTAAGGGGGTGAAAAAAATGAGAAGCATTCCTGAAGTTCACAGTCCAGAGGCACAGGCTCACCAAAAGACTGAAACCTAATCATAGGATATAGAACACATTCCCCTCCACACACACCTTACCACCACATTACTAAAGGCCTATTTACAGCCGTTTCTTTGGCCGAGCACACCAAGACAAATTTACAAGCTATACTAAAAGGCAAAAAACACAGTTTGAAGAGCAGGCATCAGAACGAGACTCAGATGTGGAGGACATGTTAGAATTATTAGACCAGAAATTTAAAATAACTATGATTAATGTGCTAAGGGCACTTATGCTAATGGATAAAGTAGACAGCATGTAACAACAGATGGGTAATATAAACAGAGAGATGAAAATTCTAAGAAAGAACCAAAAGGAAATGTTAGAGATCAAGAATACTGTAGCAGAAATGAAGAATGTCTTGATGGGTTTCTTAATAGATTGGATATGGCTAAATACAGAATCTCTGAGCTTGAGGATAACTCAATAAAAATTGCCAAAACTGAAAAGCAAAGAAAAAAGAGTGGAAAAAAAAAAAAGAGAATATCCAAGAACTGTGGGACAACTATAAAAGGCATGTCATACATATAATGAGAATATCATATGGAGAAGAAAGAGAGAAAGGAACAGAAGAAACATTTGAACAAATAATGACTGAGAATTTCCCCAAGTTAATGTCAGATAACAAACTATGGATCCAGGAATCTCAGGGAATCCCAAGCATGATAAATGCCAAAAAATTTATACCTAAGCATATAATATTCAAACTACAGAAAATCAAAGATAAAGAAAATATCCTGAGAGAAGCCAGATAGGAAATATGCCTTACCTATAGAAGAACAAGGATAATAATTAAATCCAACTTCTCCTCAGAAACCATGCAAGCAAAAAGAGAATGAAGTGAATTATTTAAATGTTGAGAAAAAACCCACCAATCAAAAATTCTGTATCCTGTAAAATTATCTTTAAAAAGTGAAGAAATAGACTTTCTCAGACGAACAAAAACTGAGGAAATATGTTGCCAGCAGACCTGCCTTGCAAGAAATGTTAAAAGAAGTTCTTTAGAGAGAAATAAAATGATATAGGTCAGAAACTCAGATCTATATAAAATAAAGAAGAGCATCAGAGAAGAGATAGTGATGGTAAAATAAAAAACTTTTCTTTCTTATTCTTAATTAACAGGTAACAGTTTGTTCAAAATAATATTTTAAACAATGTATTCAAATACATATATATGTATATATATGCTTATGTATAAGTGAAATGAATGATAGTAATGTCACAAGGTACAGGAGGGAGGAATTAGGATTATTTTGTTATTATATGGTACTCACACTACCCATTAGGTGGTATAGTGTTATTTGAAAGTGGACTTGGATTAGTTGTAAGTGTATATTGCAAACTCTATGGCAACAACTAAAAAGAGGTAAGAAAAAAAATACAACTGATATGCTAATAAAGGAGAAAAAAATGAATCATATAAAATGCTCAATTAAAACCACAGAAGGCAGAAAAAGAAAACAATAGATGAAATCAATAGAATCAATGAAACCAAAAGCTGGTTTTTGAAAAGTTCAATAAAATTGATAAGGACTAGTCAGGCTAATTAAGAAGTAGAGAGAGGACTCAAATTATTAATACCAGAAATGAATGAGAGGGTATCACTACAGATCCCACGGACCTTAAACTTATAATAACAGAATAATATGAACAACTCTACATTCACAAATCTGTTAACTGAGATGAAATGGGCCAATTCCTTGAAAGACACAATCTACCAAAGAAGAAGAAATAGATAATGTTAATAGGCCTATATTCATTAAAGAAATTATATAAATGATTAATCACCTTCCAAAACAGAAAGCACCCACCCCAGATGGGTTCACTGGGAAATTTTACCTTTTCAGGAAGAAATTTTACCAATTCTCTACTATCTCTTTCAGAAGATAAAAGTAGAAAGAATACTTCCTAACTCATTCTCTAAGGCCATCATTACCCTAATACCAAAACCAGGCAAACATATTGCAAGAAAAGAAAACTACAGGCCAAATGATTATTGACTTCACATAAGTAACGTGAAAAATAATACCAGAAAGAAAATCATATCTGTAGGAAGTAATGAAGAGCATAGGACATTACAAACAAGTGGACAAATACAGAACATGAAGTTTTTGTGTAATTTCTTTAAAAGGTGATTGATTTTTTAAAGTTAAAACAATAATATTGGTAAGATAGGCTTTGCAATGGATGTAGAAGCAAAAGAATATAGCAAAAATGAAGCATAGTGGGTAAAGAGAAGTATACTGTTTTAAGCAGGAAGTGTTCAATAGGAGGTAGGAAGTGTTCAATAGGAGGTAGGAAGCGTACAGTGTCAGGCATAAAGTGAGATGTGTGAAGTGGTAAATAACGGTGACCCTAAATGGCCTCTTATAAATTAAGAATGCAAATTTTGAGCCTTAGAACATATAGTAAAATGAGGGAAAGGCAAGAAGCAAATAGAGAAAATAAAATGGATGTCAGAAAATTACTGATTAACCCAAAAGATCAGGAAAGTGGAAACAAAGGAACAAAAACCAAAAGAGACAAGTGAAAAACAAATACTAACGTGGCAGACTCAAACCCAGCCACATGGATAATTACATTAAATGTAAATAGACTAATTTAATTGAAGAAAATGTCAGACTAAATACAATAGCAAGGCTGAACTATACGCTTTCTATGAGAGGTACACTTGAAATATAAAAACATAAATATTTTGGAATATAGACCTGGTATGGTGGCTCTCTAAATTTACCAGCAGTAAATTGTAAGGTAAAGAGTAGCATAAAATTAAAAAGACAAAAGTAGACAAAAGTCAGTAAAGATATAAAATATTTAAACAACACTACCATCCAAACTAATTTAACTGATATTTACAAAACAGTAAACAAAAAGATAGAAACACATACATTTCAATCTTACACTGAGTTTTCATCCAGATAAACCATAGCTAGACCATCAAATAAATCTCCCCAAATGTCAAAATATTGACATCTTTCAGATATCTCTAATCAAAATGGAATTAAATTAAAAATTAACACCTATAAGTTGCCTAAAAACCACAAAATATTTGGAAATAAAATAATACATTTTAAGGAACCCATGATGTACTAAAGAAATTCTAAATGAAATAAGAATTATTTTGAACTAAATGATAATGGAAATAACAAACCAAAATTTATTAGAGCAAGCAAAACCAGGGTTTAGAGGGGAATTTATAACTTTCAATGTCTATAGCAGGGGAAAAAGGCCAATATAAAAATCAAGTATCTAAGTTTCTACTTTTAAAAGTCTAAGAAAAATAAAATAAAGCCTTAGTAAATAAATGTAAGGAAGTAATAAGGATAAGAACAGAAATCAGTGAAATGGAAAGCAGAGAAAACTTTCAAAGGCAAAAGTTAGTTCTTTAAAAATATTAGTAAAATTGAATTACTCTAGTCAGAATAATTTTAAATGAGATAAAGAAAACATAAATTAATAATATTAGTAATGAAAAAGGGATATCAATCCAGGCCTTATAAACACTGAAAGGTTTACAAGGGAATATTTTGAACAACTTTGTGCTAATATATTTAATAACCTAGATAAACAGGACAAATTCATTAAAAAACAATTAATTTATCAAAACAATATAAGGAAGAAAAACAAATTCTGAGTAGCCCTAAATCTGTTTTAAAAGAAATTAATGCAAAATAAAACACTCTAAATTCCAGATCTAAATGGTTTTACTGATAACTTTTAATAAATATTTAAGTTAAAATAAATATCAATTTCAAATAATTCCTTTATAAATCAACATCTGAAGGAACATTCACAACTCATTTTATAAGGCCAGCATAACTTGAACATAAAACCTGACAAAGATATTACAAGAAGAGAAAAAATCATAGGACATAAAAGTTAAAAAACTCAAAATAATGTTGGCAAATTGATTTCTCTGCAAAATTTTAGCAAATTGAACCCAGCAGCATATTAAAATATTGAATTTGGCAATATGTAAAAGGATTACACACCATTACCTAGTGCAACTTATCTCAGTAATGCAACGTTGGTTCAACATTTTAAATCAATCAATATGATACACTACCATAACAGGTCTAAAGAGAATATTCAAATAATCTTCTCAAATTCAACACCCTTTCATGAGAAAAAATTTGAGTAAACTCAAAATAGAAAGAAACTTATTCAATTTGATAAACAGCATTTACAGAGAAAAAAACTACAGCTAATATCATACTTAATGGTTAAGGACTGAATGCTTTTCCCCTAAAACAGGAACAAGGCAAAGATGCCCACTCTCACCAATTCTATTAAATATTGTACTGGAGATATAATAAAGTAAGAAAAAATAATAAAGAAACAGGAAGTTATGACCGAAAGACATATGCTAATCTATTCACAGATGACATGACTGTGTAGAAATTTCTGAGGAATCTAAAAAAACAAACTTCTGGATTGTATAAGCAAATTTAGCAAAGTCAATCATGGAATTCACAATAGCCAACACAACTGTGAAAAAAAAGAAGAAAAAGGAAGTCCTTAAGCTATCTGATTTCAAGGCTACAGTTATCAAAACAGTGCTCCATAGGTATAAAGCTAGATCAATGGAAAACAATAGAGAATCTAGGCACAAATCATATATGTATGATCAAATAATTTTGACAAAGGTGCCAACAAATGTCAATGCTTTAAGTATTGTCTTTTCAATAAATGGTGCTGTCAAAACTGAATATCTGTATGAAAAAACAAAAGAACTTTGACCTTTTCCTCACATTCTCACAGAAATTAATTTGAAATGTAATATAGACAAACATAAATGTTAAATTTATAAATCTTTTAGAAGAGAACATCTTTTCAACCTTGTGTTAGACAAAGGTTTCTTAGAAAAGACACAAAAAGCAGTATTAAAAAGAAATCATAAATTAAATTCCACTAAACTTCATAACTTCTGCTCTTAAATGACATGATCGAGGGGGGAAAAAAAGGCAAACTATAGACTGGAAGAAAGAATTTGCCACGAATATGCAAATACATAACACATAATACATATATGCATATATTTACCTACATGTGGTAACGCATTTGTATGCAAATATATAAAGAACTCTTACAACTTAATGATATGAAGACAGACGACTCAACAAAAAATGCACAAAATATTTGAAAGAAGATATAAAATGACCATTAATTACATTAAAAGAGCCTTAACGTAGTTAATGACCAGGAAAATGCAAATTAAAACCAGTGAGATACTAAATCTTACTCACAATGATGACTAGAATTAAAAAGTCTACGAATACCAAATGTTAGTATTGATATCAAGCAAGCGGGACACTCACAGATGGCTGGAAAGGTGAAAAATAGTACAATCACTTTGAAATATAGTGTGGCTCTTTCTTGTGAAATTAATTATACATTTCCCATATAACCCAGCAATCCTACTGCTACTTAACTTGAGAGAAATTAAAACTTATAGCCACACTAAGATTCACACAAAATTATTCACAGCAATTTTATTTTTGATAGTCACGAACCAGAAGCACTTCAAATATCAATCAATAAGTAAATGGAAAAACAAATTGTGGGGATATTCATACAATAGAGTGTACTGAGCAATAACAAGGGACAAACGACTAATACATGCAAAAACATGGATAAGATTTTTAAAAAGCCCCAACTGTCATATATATATACACAAACACACACACACACACACATATTTATACATATATATGTATGATCATATATATAATATCTCAGGTATGCACAGAGTCCAACACAAGAAAATGATATCTTAATTTATTCACATATATCAGGTATTTTTCCATCATATAAAACTATGAAGGCTTTAACAACATGGATGGACTTGGAGGGCATAATGCTTGCTAAGTGAAATAAGTCAGACAGAGAGTGACAAATACTATATTTCACCACTCATATGTGGAATCTAAAAAATAAAACAAACAAATGGATATAACAAAACAGAAACAGACTCACAGATAAAGAGAACCAACTAGTGGTTACCAGTGGGAAGAGGGAGGAGGAGAGGGGCAAGATAGGGATAAGGGATTAAGAGATACAAACTACTATGTGTAAAATAAATAAGCTACAAGGATATATTGTACAGCACAGGGAACATAGCCAATATTTTATAGTAGCTTTAAATGTAGTATAATCTATAAAAATATTAAATCAATATGTTGTACATCTGAAACTAATATTGTAAGTCAACTATACTTCAATTTATAAAAAAAAAAAACTGTGAAGGCTTTGTTCACATGTTTACCGTGACACAGTCCAAGTCCCTTGATATATATTCTTCTGTCTACCTCACAATTCACATCAATTATTAATGCCTCTTCATATCATGCACCACCTACCTCCTTTTTGACGCTTTTCTCACCCACTGTGTGTCTTAGGAAACTTCTCATAGTACAGATTTGGGAATCAAACACTTCCTGTTCTGTCCTGTTTAACCAGGTCCAAAGGGAAGCATCCAAATTAGCCAAGATGCTCAGTTCCCACCAACACTGACAAAGGTGTCTTCCACTGAGAGACAGCTCAGCTACCCAGGTGGGAAATACTGCTCCAGAGCAGACAGCTGTTCTTCATGCCAGAACAAACAGGTGAAGATTTTATCGATGCAACAGAAGTGAAATAAACAAGACAAAATAGAGTTCCACTCACAAATACAGATTTTCTAGAATAAAAGCAAGGAAGTGGACTTTCAGAGCAAATAAGAAAGTGCCCTTTCCTGATCAAGTTCAAAGTCATATTCCGTAATCTTAGAGCTCTATGACATCTCTGCCCTACAGTAGTTTCATTGCCATGGGGTTTTCTTCTAATAACTGAAAATGCTTACAAAGAAAGAGGTACAAGTTCATAAAACCTATTCATTATTTTGGGATAGAGAGGTGGTAAGTTGAGAAAAAAATAATGGCCCTGGCATTTTACTGCATCTATCAAGTAATAGAATCTATGTATATCTTTACCCCTTGAATCTGGACTTAGCTGTGTGGCTTGCTTTAGCTAATGGAATATAAGCAAGAATGATTCAATTAGATACTTAAAAAGTGCTTGTACGTTGGGACTTACTGTTTTCGGAACCCAGTTTCCGTGTGAAAAAGCTTGGGTTAGCCTTCTGAAGACATGTAGCTTAACCACCCCAGCCATAAGCCAGACATGGAAAAGGCCATCCAAGATCAATCAACTCTCATGTGATTCATAAGCTAATTGTAGTGGCTTGAGTGAACCCAGGCGAGATAAACAGAACAACTCAACCAAGCCCAGTCCAAATTGCTTACTCATTGAGTCAGGAGCTAATAAATTAGGTTTGCTGTGTTTGTTACACAGTAATACTTGACTGATACAGATGGCATAACCAGCTCAAAGCTGCAAAGGGATTAAAGTGAGAAGACCATTTTCTGCTGAGTTCTGAATCATAACACAGATCATATTTCTTGCCAGAGCAGTGACCTGATTCCTCATGGCATTGAGTCGTATTCTAATTCCAGTAGGTTGAAGGCAAATGCTATCTGTAATACTGCCTAACATCATTTACCATACCAAAGAAAATTTATGTTGCATTTTTCTTCACTTGTCAATTTATGTTGGCATCGTGTATCCAGAGCCCCAGATCTGATCTCAAAAGAGTCATTTGAAAGAGTGAATCAGTGAACTGCAGAAGGCTAAGCTCTATGTTCCATTCATGCAGCATCCCTAGAGCCCACCAAGTTTAATTATAACTCAAAACAGTCACATATTCTTGCCAAAGAACTCATTTAAAAACCACAAGGAGAAATCTGCCAATGGTGGGGAAAAACCTATATAATATAGAAACTTCTAGGCAGAAAGAAAAGAAGCAGATGTCATAACTGAGTGGGGTGCTCTAGAACAGTGCCCTTCAATCGTTACTGTTCTCAACTAAATTGGGATCTCGTTAAAATGCAGATTTTGATTCAGTGTGCCTGGGGTCTGCTCTAAGAGTTTCCACTTCTAGCAAGCTCCCAGAAAATGTCATTGCTGCCATTCTACAGATCATACTTTGAGTAGGAAGGTACTAGACTCTCTCCTGGTTCTTGGGCAGCGTAAATGACTTTGACGAGATTTATAATGTAACACTTAACCATTCATTATTGGATATTAAAATTAATATTTTATTGGAACAATACACTTAAGTGTATAAAGCCCCATCAAATGCAAGACTCAGTGATAGCTCCTGATTTCTTTATTCCATAATTGACTTCAGAATGAGCATTTTCTTATCTCAGGGCTTATTCCTATTAAAATCTAACTTTCTATGCTATCTCTCTGGAATGTTGATAATTTGATGAAATAATACTTGTAAATTATTGACATCAGAGGCTGAGCCAGAAGCAGTGAAAATGCTTGATCTTGCTGTTCTTGTTTGCTTTTATAATTGCTTTTCTTACTTTATTTTCCCCTTAAGATTTATCAGATAAATGTTGATATTTGGGGAGAAAAAATCTTCTAGTATTTCAATGTAAAGTTTACCTGCAAGTCTACTACCTCTGGAAGCACCTAATGCCAACGCTATATCAATTTTAAGTTCCTAATATATAGGGTTTTCTTCCTAGTTAGCTAACATCTGCTTAATAATTTGCTAAATTTAAACTCACAGCTTTCTATATTATGTTTTTGGTACTTAGTTGGAAGGCTATTAACAGAACACAGTTATCCATTTATGCTTTATATTTTCATAATGGACTTTCAGGAAGATGAGAATATCTTCTAATAATGTTCAGTAGTTTCTTCTTTGCTATATGTTTATCCAATATAACATGACTCTCTTCTACTAAGAGGTACCTCAGACCTATATCTATAAAAATTTTCTCCTTGGTTGTCAGAATCAAAACAGGTGCTTTCTCAATGTTTCTATTCTTTTTCAAGAGAAATTAAGCATTTATCAAATCCTCTGTTTTTAGTACAGTGAAACATTCAGCATATGCTTAAGTTCTCCATTCCTACTATCCCTTAGTTCTGTGATGCTGCCTTTGCAATCCTTATTAGAAAAGCCTTGGGCATAGAACCCTTTTGATCAAGCAGACTAAAAATCAATTCCTTAACAATGCCACCTTTGTGTCTTTCTTTTCATCCTGAATCTTGTGTGTGTGAGTGTGTTATTACTCTTCAGTGCTCTGATTTTCAAAGAGGGTTATGACATCAATATTTGAATTTGCTGGCCGTGATCTATTCCTCATTTTATTGCTTTAGGAATATCCTATTCTTTATGGTTTTCTGATTTTCTGAACCACTCTAGAAAATCTCCATTTGAAGAAGAAAAAGAAGGGGAAAAAAACCCCTCCCATGCACTGATTTGTAATTATCTGTAATTATCTAAGTCATTCATGTGGACTTATAATGCCTTTTAATGAGCCTCTATCACCAGCCTCCTTAATCTGTCTTTTCTTTCTTAATTTCCCACTTCTCTCCAATCTGAACCTTTTATTCAATCTGCATGGTCTCACATTGATAACATAGCCTTGAATGTGTTCCATTCACCAGGAACACTTATACCAGTGATATGCACATAGCCCATACCACCTTGCATTTTAGTTGTTTCATCTTATGGACTCCTACTGAGTCTAAGCTATAAGGGGATTAGACATCTAACTTTCACTTGAGTACTCTTAACAGCACCCAGTACATACTGCAAGTGCTTTATAAATATAAGCTAAATGAATAAATAAATCTGCAACGGTAGCCCTTACTTTTCCTGTCCAACTATCAAACCGATTGTATTAGAAGTGAAAAATCAGTAGTTAACTTCAGAGCAGTCATTAAATTACATACACTGAATCCAGAAAATAGCAATCAGAATAGCTGATTAAAACAACTGAATCAGACTCCATTACTGTGATTTAAAGTAAAACATTAAGCAGAAATTTAAATTGTTTCCTGTATTGAACGTCAACACAAATCCAAACAGACGTAATCATGTTAACATCTTCAACATATCAACAGTCAGATGTGCAGAAGTGCTTGAGTCATTTACTTTAGTCAGTACTTAAATAGGAAAACGAATCCTTAAAATGTACTCCTTCAATTTCCTATTCACATAATTAAAGCTATGGAAGAAGCTCATTTGCACAATTTGTTTTCCCATGATATGTAGTTACCATGACAATGGTTATTGTTTAAGGATGATCAGGATATTAGTATGAGTATTATTCATTACAGGAATTATCAGAGAATGATCCTACTCAATAAGTCAGTACATCTGAAAAAAAAAAAAGAATATAACCATTCTGAGCTTTTCTTAAATGAGATTTTAAAAATTACATTTTAGTAAAGATAGAACATTCTTCTTCCAGAAAGCAGAGTATTACTAATTTATTCAAATGTCACAAAACAGCAGCTTAGATCAGGTGAGGCACAGGCTCTGTTCCCTATAGGACAATGTCTTCCGTTCATGATAATTACTGCTGGAACAGTGTCACAAAAAGAACATCTCAACAGAAACTGCATCACCAAGAAAAATTCACTCCTAGAATTATGATTATAGGATTAGTAATGTGTTTCCTTTTTCCATAGTTAAATAATTTAATTTTGTAGAATGAAGTATATAACATGTAGCAGGTAACAGAATTAAAAACAATATCAACGACAACTTTGGGGTTTCTGAGCCTTGTTCTGATACACCTCTTTGCAATTTTGAGCATGTTATATAGAGGCCTAACTTGAGACTTCTTCCCTGTAAACTGAGGGGAAAATATCCTTAACCTATTCCATAGATGTATGCGTTCCTCACAACACATGATTAAAATTGTCAGTTATCACATCTCTCACATCTCTGTCACTAATTGAATCTTCTCTTGTCAATCAGCTAGCCTGCCATGTATGGTTACACAGAATGTCCACTTACAATTACAAAAGGAAATATACACATAGTTACTGCTGTCCCATTGGGATTTGTTATTAATTGTATTATATAACATATTTTATTCATCAGGATATAAAATTGGGTCAAAATAAAAGGAATATTGAAATATAATATTTGCTCTTTGGAGTACTTAAAGTTTCCAGAAGAAACATCTTTCTGCTGTTTCTTGAGGGGTTTCTATTATTTCTATATTTCAAAATAACTGGCGATCTAGTCTCATTCTCTTTGAGTTTCTCAAAATAAATTACTCACACTTTTTTTTTTTTTTTTTAAACTTTGGGTTTATTTATTTATTTATTTTTATGGCTGTGTTGGGTCTTCGTTTCTGTGTGAGGGCTTCCCCCAGCTGCGGCAAGCGGGGGCCACTCTTCATCGCGGTGCGCGGGCCTCTCATTATCGTGGCCTCTCTTGTTGCGGAGCACAGGCTCCAGACACGCAGGCTCAGCAATTGTGGCTCACGGGCCCAGTTGCTCCGCGGCATGTGGGATCCTCCCAGACCAGGGCTCGAACCCGTATCCTCTGCACCGGCAGGCAGATTCTCAACCACTGCGCCACCAGGGAAGCCCTACTCACACTTTTTGAATATAAATAATTTGAAGCAAAAGTATAAGAAGAAACATTTGAATCATTACTTTCAGATTACAAATATATGTAGTTCTGATACAAAGTAGAAAGAAAATAACTTTTAAAAATAAAATTTGATTTCCAAGAAATGTCCTGTTTTTTTGGTGGGTTTCATTGCTCTCTGTCCTACTCAACACCATCCCAAACAGACTCATTCTGCTTCTCCCTGCAGTTAGGGATACTTTGGTTGCAAAGTTAGAGACTTTGCCAACCTGCAACTGCTTCAGATGGAATGGTTTTGCTATGACTTTCACATCACCCATCCTAAAGAAACCTAAAGGACTAGTTAAAAAATTAACTTTCCTATTTGAAAATGAGGTACCAGCTTTGCCTTGAACTAGGAACAATGTTTTTTTAAATGATAGTATTCAAGTCTAACAAAATTTGCATGAGAAAAATCAGCCCATATAGTTTCAATAGAAATAAAGCTTGCTCATTTTTAGAAGGTAATTGGAAAATATGTATGAGGAGTCTTAAAAATATTCATTTTTCTTGGCCCACTAATTCCATATTCAAGAATCTCTCTCATATTTAAGAATTCCATTGTTAAGAATCTCTGTTATGGGAGATTAACCAAGATGGCAGAGTAGAAGGACGTGCTCTCACTCCCTCTTGCGAGAGCACCAGAATCACAACTGGCTGCTGGACAATCATTGACAGGAAGCCCCTGGACTTCACCAAGGAGGATACCCCACGTCCAAGGACAGAGGAGAAGCCACAGTGAGACGGTAGGAGGGGCGCAATCAGAGTAAAATCAAATCCCATAACTGCTGGGTGGGTGGATCACAGACTGGTGAACACTTATACCACAGAAGTCCACCCACTGGAGTGAAGGTTCTGAGCCCCATGTCAGGCTTCCCAACCTGGGGGTCCAGCTATGGGAGGAGGAATTCCTAGAGAATCAGACTTTGAAGCCTAGTGGGAATTGATTGCAGGACTTTGACAGGACTGGGGGAAACAGAGACCCCACTCTTGGAGGGCACACACAAAGTAATGTGTGCATCGGGACCCAGGGGAAGGAGCAGTGACCCTGGGGGAGACTGAACCAGACCTACCTGCTGGTGTTGGGGGGTCTCCTGCAGAGGCGAGTGGTGGCTCTGTTTCACCGTGGGGATAAGGACACTGGCAGCAGAGGTTCTGGGAAGTTCTCCTTGGCGTGAGCCCTCCCAGAGACTGCCATTAACCCCACCAAAGAGCACGGGTAGGCTCCAGTGTTGGATTGCCTCAGGCAAAACAACCAACAGGGAGGGAACCCAGCCCCACCCATCAACAGTCAAGTGGATTAAGGTTTTACTGAGCTCTGACCGCCACAGCAACAGGGAGGGAACCCAGCCCCACCCATCAACAGTCAAGTGGATTAAGGTTTTACTGAGCTCTGACTGCCACAGCAACAGTCAGCTCTACCCACCACCAGAGCCTCCCATCAAGCCGCTTAGATAGCCTCAACCACCAGAGGGCAGACAGCAGAAGCAAGAAAAACTACAATCTTGCAGCCTGTGGACCAAAAACCACAGTTACAGAAAGATAGAGAAGATGAAAAGGCAGAGGGCTATGTACCAGATGAAGGAACAAGAAAAAACCCCAGAAAAACAACTAAATGAAGTGGAGATAGGCAACCTTCCAGAAAAAGAATTCAGAATAATGATAGTGAAGATGATCCAGGACCTCGGAATAAGAATGGAGGCAAAGATTGAGAAGATGCAAGAAATGATTAACAAAGACCTAGAAGAATTAAAGAACAAACAAACAGAGATGAACAATACAATAACTGAAATGAAAACTACACTAGAAGGAATCAATAGCAGAATAACTGAGGCAGAAGAACGGATAAGTGACCTGGAAGACAGAATGGTGGAATTCACTGCTGCGGAACAGACTAAAGAAAAAAGAATGAAAAGAAAGGAAGACAGCCTAAGAGACCTCTGGGACAACATTAAACGCAACAACATTCGCATCATAGGGGTCCCAGAAGGAGAAGAGAGAGAGAAAGGACCAGAGAAAATATTTGAAGAGATTATAGTCGAAAACTTCCCTAACATGGGAAAGGAAATAGCCACCCAAGTCCAGGAAGCGCAGAGAGTCCCATACAGAATAAACCCAAGGAGAAACACGCCGAGACACATAGTAATCAAAGTGGCAAAAATTAAAAACAAAGAAAAATTACTGAAAGCAGCAAGGGAAAAACGACAAATAACATACAAGGGAACTCCCATAAGGTTAACAGCTGATTTCTCAGCAGAAACTCTGCAAGCCAGAAGGGAGTGGCATGATATACTTAAAGTGATGAAAGGGAAGAACCTACAACCAAGATTACTCTACCCGGCAAGGATCTCATTTAGATTTGATAGAGAAATCAAAAGCTTTACAGACAAGCAAAAGCTAAGAGAATTCAGCACCACCAAACCAGCTCTACAACAAATGCTAAAGGAACTTCTCTAAGTGGGAAACACAAGAGAAGAAAAGGACCTACAAAAACAAACCCAAAACAATTAAGAAAATGGTCATAGGAACATACATATTGATAATTACCTTAAACGTGAATGGATTAAATGCCCCAACCAAAAGACATAGACTGGCTGAATGGATACAAAAACAAGACCCATATATATGCTGTCTACAAGAGACCCACTTTAGACCTAGGGACACATACAGACTGAAAGTGAGGGGATGGAAAAAGATATTCCATGCAAATGGAAATCAAAAGAAAGCAGGAGTAGCTATACTCATATCAGATAAAATAGATTTTAAAATAAAGAATGTTAAAAGAGACAAGGAAGGACACTACATAATGATCCAGGGATCAATCCATGAAGAAGATATAACAATTATAAATATATATGCACCCAACATAGGAGCACCTCAATACATAAGGCAACTGCTAACAGCTATAAAAGAGGAAATCGACAGTAACACAATAATAGTGGGGGACTTTAACACTCCACTTACACCAATGGACAGATCATCCAAAATGAAAATAAATAAGGAAACAGAAGCTTTAAATGACACAATAGACCAGATAGATTTAATTGATATATATAGGACATTCCATCCAAAAACAGCAGATTACACGTTCTTCTCAAGTGCGCACGGAACATTCTCCAGGATAGATCACATCTTGGGTCACAAATCAAGCCTCAGTAAATTTAAGAAAATTGAAATCATATCAAGCATCTTTTCTGACCACAACACTATGAGATTAGAAATGAATTACAGGGAAAAAAACGTAAAAAAGACAAACACATGGAGGCTAAACAATACGTTACTAAATAACCAAGAGATCACTGAAGAAATCAAAGAGGAAATAAAAAAATACCTAGAGACAAATGACAATGAAAACACAACGACCCAAAACCTATGGGATGCAGCAAAAGCGGTTCTAAGAGGGAAGTTTATAGCTATACAAGCCTACCTAAAGAAACAAGAAAAATCTCAAGTAAACAATCTAACCTTACACCTAAAGAAACTAGAGAAAGAAGAACAAACAAAACCCAAAGTTAGCAGAAGGAAAGAAATCATAAAGATCAGAGCAGAAATAAATGAAATAGAAACAAAGAAAACAATAGCAAAGATCAATAAAACTAAAAGTTGGTTCTTTGAGAAGATAAACAAAATTGATAAGCCATTAGCCAGACTCATCAAGAAAAAGAGGGAGAGGACTCAAATCAATAAAATCAGAAATGAAAAAGGAGAAGTTACAACAGACACCGCAGAAATACAAAGCATCCTAAGAGACTACTACAAGCAACTTTATGCCAATAAAATGGACAACCTGGAAGAAATGGACAAATTCTTAGAAAGGTATAACCTTCCAAGACTGAACCAGGAAGAAACAGAAAATATGAACAGACCAATCACAAGTAATGAAATTGAAACTGTGATTAAAAATCTTCCAACAAACAAAAGTCCAGGACCAGATGGCTTCACAGGTGAATTCTATCAAACATTTAGAGAAGAGCTAACACCCATCCTTCTCAAACTCTTCCAAAAAATTGCAGAGGAAGGAACACTCCCAAACTCATTCTATGAGGCCACCATCACCCTGATACCAAAACCAGACAAAGACACTACAAAAAAAGAAAATTACAGACCAATATCACTGATGAATATAGATGCAAAAATCCTCAACAAAATACTAGCAAACAGAATCCAACAACACATTAAAAGGATCCTACACCACGATCAAGTGGGATTTATCCCAGGGATGCAAGGATTCTTCAATATACGCAAATCAATCAATGTGATACACCATATTAACAAATTGAAGAATAAAAACCATATGATCATCTCAATAGATGCAGAAAAAGCTTTTGACAAAATTCAACACCCATTTATGATAAAAGCCCTGCAGAAAGTAGGCATAGAGGGAACTTTCCTCAACATAATAAAGGCCATATATGACAAACCCACAGCAAACATCATTCTCAATGGTGAAAAACTGAAAGCATTTCCTCTAAGATCAGGAACGAAGCAAGGATGTCCACTCTCACCACTATTATTCAACATAGTTCTGGAAGTCCTAGCCACGGCAATCAGAGAAGAAAAAGAAATAAAAGGAATACAAATTGGAAAGGAAGAAGTAAAACTGTCACTGTTTGCGGATGACATGATACTATACATAGAGAATCCAAAAACCGCCACCAGAAAACTGCTAGAGCTAATTAATGAATATGGTAAAGTAGCAGGATACAAAATTAATGCACAGAAATCTCTTGCATTCCTATACACTAATGATGAAAAATCTGAAAGAGAAATTATGGAAACACTCCCATGTACCATTGCAACAAAAAGAATAAAATACCTAGGAATAAACCTACCTAGGGAGACAAAAGACCTGTATGCAGAAAACTATAAGACACTGATGAAAGAAATTAAAGATGATACCAACAGATGGAGAGATATACCATGTTCTTGGATTGGAAGAATCAACATTGTGAAAATGAGTATACTACCCAAAGCAATCTACAGATTCAATGCAATCCCTATCAAATTACCAATGGCATTTTTTACGGAGCTAGAACAAATCATCTTAAAATTTGTATGGAGACACAAAAGACCCCGAATAGCCAAAGCAGTCTTGAGGCAAAAAAATGGAGCTGGAGGAATCAGACTCCCAGACTTCAGACTTTACTACAAAGCTACAGTAATTAAGACAATATGGTACTGGCACAAAAACAGAAACATAGATCAATGGAACAAGCTAGAAAGCCCAGAGATTAACCCACGCACCTATGGTCAACTAATCTATGACAAAGGAGGCAAAGATATACAATGGAGAAAAGACAGTCTCTTCAATAAGTGGTGCTGGGAAAACTGGACAGCTACATGTAAAAGAATGAAATTAGAATACTCCCTAACACCATACACAAAAATAAACTCAAAATGGATTAGAGACCTAAATATAAGACTGGACACTATAAAACTCTTAGAGGAAAACATAGGAAGAACACTCTTTGACATAAATCATAGCAAGATCTTTTTTGATCCACCTCCTAGAGTAATGGAAATAAAAACAAAAATAAACAAGTGGGACCTAATGAAACTTCAAAGCTTTTGCACAGCAAAGGAAACCATAAACAAGACAAAAAGACAACCCTCAGAATGGGAGAAAATATTTGCAAATGAATCAACGGACAAAGGATTAATCTCCAAAATATATAAACAGCTCATTCAGCTCAATATCAAAGAAACAAACACCCCAATCCAAAAATGGGCAGAAGACCTAAATAGACATTTCTCCAAAGAAGACATACAGACGGCCACGAAGCACATGAAAAGATGCTCAACATCACTAATTATTAGAGAAATGCAAATCAAAACTACAATGAGGTATCACCTCACTCCTGTTAGAATGGGCATCATCAGAAAATCTACAAACAACAAATGCTGGAGAGGGTGTGGAGAAAAGGGAACCCTCTTGCACTGTTGGTGGGAATGTAAATTGATACAGCCACTATGGAGAACAATATGGAGGTTCCTTAAAAAACTAAAAATAGAATTACCATATGACCCAGCAATCCCACTACTGGGCATATACCCAGAGAAAACCGTAATTCAAAAAGACACATGCACCCGAATGTTCATTGCAGCACTATTTACAATAGCCAGGTCATGGAAGCAACCTAAATGCCCATCGACAGACGAGTGGATAAAGAAGATGTGGTACATATATACAATGGAATATTACTCAGCCATAAAAAGGAACGAAATTGAGTCATTTGTTGAGACGTGGATGGATCTAGAGACTGTCATACAGAGTGAAGTAAGTCAGAAAGAGAAAAACAAATATCATATATTAATGCATGTATGTGGAACCTAGAAAAATGGTACAGATGAGCCAGTTTGCAGGGCAGAAGTTGAGACACAGATGTAGAGAATGGACATATGGACACCAAGGGGGGAAAACTGCGGTGAGGTGGGGATGGTGGTGTGCTGAATTGGGCGATTGGGATTGACATGTATACACTGATGTGTATAAAATTGATGCCTAATAAGAACCTGAAGTATAAAGAAACAAACAAAACAACTAATACTAAACTTTCATTGGGTTATTTGTATGGAAATATGTTAATATAAATGTTTCAGACATTACATGAAATTTCTAAATATCTTATATTTGTATTTGTATGGAAATATGTTAATATAAATGTTTCAGACATTACATGAAATTTCTAAAAATCTTATATTTGTATTTGTATGGAAATATGTATGGAAATATGTTAATATAAATGTTTCAGACATTGCATGAAATTTCTAAAAATCTTATATGTTCTGGTACAATGTTATAAGTCATAATCCTAGTTATTACTTTAAAATGTATATCTCAGAAATAACTAATTTTCTTGTCAACTGCATTATTATGAACTTTCATCAAATCTTTAACCGTGGTCATTTTTAAGTCTTTTGTCATTTACAGACAGTTCTGGGTGTACTCTGATGATTTTGCAAATATGTTCCTATAAAAGGGTTTCATCTTCAAGAAATTCATGGAAAAGACTCTGACAAGTACAGGTTTCTGGTAACTGACTGTACTGCTGAACTGAATGAATAAGCATTTTCAGAACTCTAATGAAAAACTGATGAACTCATAAAAGTGCTAACAAAAGATCAAGATGAAAAAAAAAATTAATTACATGGGACTGAGTGAACTGATGAGGATGAGTATAATTTGTGTGACTTTCTGTCTGAATTTAAAAAAAAAAAAAAATCCCACAAGGACTCAGAGGCAAAGAATATACAAATCAATTTTCACTGCAAAGTAAAGGAGCTGTTACAGTGAAGGATTACTGGACTGAATGTCAATATTATGACATAGTATGAGTGTGTTTCATGTTTGGTAATTGCAATCATTGTTGCTTTTGTTGTGGTCATCCATGTACGATGCTTGGTGTCAGTCTATAGATCTCTTGTAAAAATAAAATACAGTGTGTGTGTGTGAAAAAAAAAAAAAAAAGAATCTCTGTTATATTGCTTTTAGGGAAATAATCCTGAAATACAAAGAAAGACTTCTACACAAAGCATTCTTTTTCACATTGTCAATGTACTAGAGGGATCTAAAAGTCTTACATTGTTTTAACAATCGAGTAAATTATGTAGAGTTCATCTATCAGGACACTTTCCATGTGACATACAACGCAACTCAAATTTACTTAAACTAATTAAAAGCATACATCAAAAATAGAAGAAATATATTGGTTTTGTAAAAAATTGATAACCAGAAACCTCAACTAAATAGAGTTCGTGGACCAGAAGGGGGCGCTCTCACACCCTGCGACAATCACAGAGCCCAACAGGAAGAAGAAAGTGCTCTTCTTTACTGGCAAGGACTCAGCCAATGAAAAACCATGGACTCTCTGTTTACTGTAGCCCTCCCAACCTCCTTTCTCCTCTATAAAACCCCTCTCCTTCCCTTGCTGTGTGGGGACTTGCACGTGCCTTGCATGGCTGCAGACCCCAAATTGCAATTCTCTGCTGATCGTGAAGAAACCCATCTTTGCTGGAGAAATATGTGGCAGTCTATTTGTTTCAGGTCAACAGTTTACGTAATTGAAATCATCAGGGATATATCAGGAAGATATGTAAGTACTGGGGAGGAATAACAATCTATCCAGCTTCATTCAACTGGCTTGCTTCCTTGAAGTGTCTACATGGCTGCCCTCAGCACCAGAACTACCAATCTTTCAAGTTCAACACAGGAAATAAAAAGACCTCTTGTGAATTTTGTATGAGTTCTGGAATTTATTCTGATTACACCATCTTGTTTCAGTGAAGCACTCCTGAAGTAATCACTATGGCTAGCAAAATTATTCTAACTGGCCAAATGTTGGTCAAGTGCCTACCCTTGAATGAATCACTACAAGAGATTCTGCGGGAGTTTTGTTTTTTACTTTTTTTTTTTTCCTCAAAGCTGCGTGACCTTAGGAAAGCATACTAACCTCTTAGGAACTAGTTTCCCATCCATTAAATGAGAGATTTGGACCAGAGAGATCTGCATCATTTTGAAAGGCTTCTATCCAAAGCTATCTATGATACAACAGTGTTGGCTATGAGCTAACTTGTGATGTAAAAACATTTCCTGGGCAGAAACAAGCATTTCAGGATGAACTTAATAAACCTGAAGCATGTGCTCTGTTACCTAGCAAGTCTTGCAAAAACATCACAGGTACTTTGAAAAAATTGTGCCAAAGAAGACAAAAACCAAGGTTTTTTTTTAATAAAGTATTTTAAAATATTGATTTGATCAGATTGGACCAGAACATTTTTGGTGGATGTATAATGAGGAAGCTTATTCAAACTTAATCAAAACCTAAGATGGACCTAATCTGTGGATTCCTCCAAAAGCTTACAAGGGTGCACCAAAAATGTAACAATCTCATTACCATACAATGTCATTCTTTAGATTTGTAGGAATGGCACAACAATTTTCAACCCACATAGCTTTTTAACCTGGATTTTATGTTATATTCTAATATGAATTCATGTTTCCACACTTTGCCGTGTGACTGGGCACTAAGTATTCGGAAGACATCCAGTCTAAGAGATTACTCTGTTCCTCCTAACCTGATTCTGTTTCCTAGAGGAAATGTTAAAGTTAAGATACACTGTTAGAGTGCTATCCTTTGAAAACACAAGAATGAATGAGCTTTTGTACTAATGTGATAGCTTTATCCCAAGAAATTAAACAAAAAAAAAAGAAATGTTCTCATTATGTTAATAATTAAGTTTTCCCTATTATCAGTGTATGCCAGATCTCATAAATTTCCAAGAAGTTGGGGTACAGGGGTAGGGTGGAAGACAGTGAATCAAAGCATAAGGAAAACTAAAAATTTAATCCTCCACATCCTGGAATTCACTTGCTAGTTTAATTTTTTGGTGCATAGTGTACTGTGTGTGATGTGGTACAGTTGGCACCTTTATTCCCTTTTTTTAGATTATGTGATGTTTTATATAGTTATGTATCATGGTTTACCAAAAGTGGAGTCAGAGATATAAAAGGAAATGTCTCAAGTGAAAAATTACAGCCGGTATCAAATCCATGGGAACCCTATTTTTAGGAATGAGGGTTTCTTCACAAGCTTTTGGATGACAAATGACTCATCACACGTATACTACATATTCAGCAAATCTTTCTAGAAACTGTATTGGATAATTAGAAACTCTTATTAAAAAGTCACTGTAGTTTATAAAATATTTAAAATAATTACATATGATTATGAAATTACTTCATAAAGCACAGAGCAAAATCATAAAGTTCCTGCATGAGTCATTCAATCTTAGACCCATTTTTTTTTCTTTTAGGCAAATGATTCTTATTCACTGATTAGAAGTTTTGATTAAGCTGGATGAATAAAGAATGTCTTGTTGGTCTATTGGCTTTGCCAAAGAAAGATTTTGTTTTGTTTTTTTGGCATAGAAATAAGACTAGACAGAAAAACATACAGATTTCACTCTACTGATGAGAAACATCATGACTAGTTGAGAAATATATCACTTAGAAGAAGATTTTACAGGAAATCTTATAGGAGTATTTATAGGAAAACTTGTACTTCTACAGGGATGTACACTTTTCCCCTGTATTTAATGAGATTTTTATCAAATCTATCTATAATGGGATGCAGCTAATTTTATACCAACTTGTTAGTATTGACTTAGCCAAATGAATAAGTCATTTGGCCTCTTTGAAGTAACCATCTTGGTAGGCTACACGTTGATTCCAACAATATTGTTCTTATAATGCCACTGGGAGGAGGAGAGAAGAAGCAACAGAGGAAGGAAAAATAGAAAAAGAGGAGAGAGGAAAAATGACGAAAAGGGGGATAAACATTTTTTTAAGAACGTGCTATATGCCTGGCCTTGCCACATAACAACACTGAAATAAATATCATTAGCCTTGTTTTGTAGATAAAGCAACTGATCAAGGGGGTTAAATAAGCCCCCTTATGTCATATATATGTTACCTAGTCACTGTGCAACAAATATTTACCCCAAAACCTAGTGGCTGAGAACAACTGTTTTACTTGCTCACAGTTCTCTGGATTAGCAATCTGGATGACAGAGAAAAAGGAAATATACTGGGAAAATGAAAAGTCTGTGTTAATTGGATGTATTAAAAAACTGGCCAGAAAAAATAAATTAGCCTGTAGTTTTGTGAGACAAGTATAAGGCAAAACAGCGATTGTTTTGTTTTTGTTTTGTTTTGGCGTATTTCTTGTCTCCTATATCAGTTTACTTGCTACATACTTCCTTGTTCTTTATTTTAGGGTTCTTTAAGGCATCATTCCACTTCTGGCATTTACTTTACTGGCTAATCTTTGTAGTAATTAATAACGCCTATATCTTATAGACTTACAAAATATTATTATTATTAATAATAATAATAATGTCTTGCTCTGTAACATGAGAAACATATTACAGAGCAAGAGAGAAGAAACGTGGGTTTCCATGTTTCTTCTCATTCTGGAACCCAGAGTGTTCTACTATCTAAAACTGCTCCTCTCTTACGGCAAAGGGTAGGAATGAAACAGACGAAGAGCCAAACCTTGAAGGCATGCTTAAAGCTTCTGCCTAGGTATGGCAAATGTCATTTCTCCTTATATGCCATTAGCCAAGGCATGTCATAAAACCAAGCTCAAAACTAATGCCTACAGGGAAGGAAGAGACAGGTGGAAAGGAAATGAATCATTAGGAACTTATAATTCAATCTACCACATTACTTTTTCAGAATTATCTCCAAAACCAAGTTTCATACAACAGAAGAAAATCAATATTCTTATAGTCCACCATACATTTATCCCTAAACTAGTATTCCCTAGCTTAGTCAATCTCTCCATTCAAAATAAAGTACAAAATAAAATGTGACTTCGAAGTTGGAGATTTGCTGCCCATGACAATGTTTCAAAGAATGTATCACACACTGTGAGACCAATTCCCCCCCACAAGCTATATCTAACATGTTTTGAGCATTGGTGACATCATAGAAAAAAAAATTAGGCCTCTCTTAAAGTTAAAAGTTTAGTGCTATTAAAACATCCACTGTTTCACTATTTACAATAGCGAAGACATGGAAGCAACCCAACTGCCCATCAACAGACAATTGCATTAAGAAGCATACATATATATAAGTATATATATAAATGGCATATATATATATGCCGTTAATATATATAAATATATATATAATGAAATATTAGTCATAAAAAAGAATGAAATTCTGCCATTTGCAGCAACGTGATAGACCTAGAGAATATTATGCTTAGTGAATATAAATCAAAGACAAATACTGTATGATGTCACTTACATGTGGAATCTAAAAAATAACACAAATGAATGTTACACAAAACAGAAACAAACTCACAAAAATATAAAACAAACTTGTGGTTACCAAAGGGGAGAGGGAAGGGAGGAGGGGCAAATTAGGGGTATGGGATTAACAGATAAAAACTAATATGTATAAAATAGATAAGCAACAAGGATATACTGTATAACACAGGGAATTATAGCCACTATCTTGTAATAATCTATGATAGAGTATAATCTGCAAAAATACTAAATCACTATGCTGCACACCTGAAACTAATAGAATATTGTAAATCAATTACAATTCAATAAAAAATTTTTAAATAACAGATAAAAAAAAAGAGCTCAATTATGAAAGAACACAATGAATAAAGCATTGAAAGTAAACATGCCAAAACAAAACAAAAACAAAACAATCACTGTTTTGCCTTATACTTGCATGCCATCTTATAAAACTACAGACTAATTTATTTTTTCTGGCCAGTTTTTTAATACATCCAATTAACACAGACTTTTAATTTTGCCAGTATATTTCCTTTCTCTTTGACATCCACCTATTAATAAAAATGAAACTATACCAATTTGAACTCTAAAAATCTAAAAATTCAAGGTAATTTTAATTATCTCAAAATAAGATTGCTGCCCTCCTTTAGAAAGAATGATCAATATTCTTTTCTCTTGCTCACTGTGTTCCTGGAAAAACATAACATTTTTCCTAGAAATGCCTGTGCCACATGCAGTCTTTTTAAAACTTCTTAAAGTCTTAAAACTTGCATTTTTATTTTATGACTTCCAACTTAAAATATTCAAATGCAAAAGTGTTCTGTTTTATATATTGCCATTTTGTAACTAAATAAAAATTATTCCTGTCCCAATTTCAAGATTGAGGATTTAGAAAACCAAAAATTAATCAACTTCACTAAAAAATATTTATTATGATATCTCACCAAAGAAGATACACAAATGGCAAATAAGCATATGAGAAGATCCTCCACATCATACGTCATCAGGGAGATGCAAATTAAAACAATGAAAGACCACTGCATACCTATTAGAATGGCCAAAATCCAGAACACTGACAATACCAAATGCTCATAAGGATGTAGAACAACAGGAATTCTCATACATTGCTGGTGGGAATGCAAAGAGGTACAGCCACTTTGGAAGACAGTTTGGTGGTTTCTTACAAAACTAAACAGAGTCTTATCATACAGTCCAGCAATTACACTCCCAAAG
The DNA here is from genome assembly GCF_028023285.1 of Balaenoptera ricei. NCBI lineage: Eukaryota > Metazoa > Chordata > Mammalia > Artiodactyla > Balaenopteridae > Balaenoptera > Balaenoptera ricei. Next base: position 84,227,216 of record NC_082646.1, on the reverse strand, counting down.
GAGCTTAAAATGTATGTCCACACAAAAACCTGCACGCAGATTTCTCTAGCATCTTTACTCATAATTTCCAAAACTTGGAAGTAACCAAGATGTCCTTCAATAGGTGAACAGATAAATAAACTGTGATACATCCAGGCAATAGAATATTACTCAGCGCTTTAAAAAAAACTGAGCTATCAAGCCATGAAAAGACATGGAGAAAAACTTAAATGCATTTTGCTAAGTAAAAGAAGCCAATCTGAAACCACTACAAACTGCACAATTCCAACTATATAACATTCTAGAAAAGATAAAACTATGGAGACAATAAAAAGATCAGTGATTCCCAGGGGTGTAGTGGTAGGTGGTGAAAAGGCAAAGCACAGAGGATTTTTAGGGCAGTGAAAATACTCTATGATATTATAATGATTGCTATATGTCATTATACATTTGTCCAAACCCAAAGAATGTACAACACCAAGAGTTACATATGTTTGGAGTGGGGAGTATTCCCCTCTTAATTCTGTTGTAAATCTAAAACTTCTCTAAAAAATAAAATTTTAATTAAAAATTTTTGTTATTTTCATTAATTTTAAAACTGTGGATATCAAAATGCTGGTGAAGTTTTAGCCATAATAACCCCTATATATTTTAATAAAAAATTAAAGTCTTAAGCAATCAAGTTATTTTATACCACCAAATATGAATATCTATCATTTAGTGAGGTCTCACTATATGCTAAGCATTAAGGCATTTAGATTAATTCATTCATATAATTAGTATAACCTTTATCTCTAAATGCTCTGTTAGATTTTAAAATTAATTCAAATCCAATGTAGAAAAATGGAAACTATAGAAAAACTGAAAGAATAAAATGAGTAACAACCAATATTTCACCACCTAGAAATCTCCTCTATTAACTTATATTAGGTTGTATTAAGCTTTTCTTTATGCTTCTTTCTTAACATGATTTAGTCCTTTTTTTACTGTGAGATCAGGTAAATATTCATGCACATCTTTTTCTAGATATTTTATTACTTTGTTTTTGCTTCATTTACTAATTTACTACATGTTATGGACTTCAAGATATTTAAATAAAAATTCAGTTCCAGTTTAATATTCTAGCAGCAGCTTATGAGGATTAGTATAGCTTCTGGGACTGAAAACTTGATTTTGGCATGGATTCTTTTCTGTGCTTATTGAATTTGCTATTCCAAAGGATTCCATTTTGTTTGTCCTCCAATATATATAGATAATGTGGCCACATACATCCTCTTTCTTGGTATTACCTCTACCAATTTTAGAAAATGTAGATAACAATCAAAAAGAATCTGAGAAAGGGAGGAAGTCTTATAGCTAGGGCAATGATGTAATTTATCATTTAAAGTGAGACATCTGTGAGAGTGACAAAGAGCATTATTAAAATTTATACTAAAACAACCAACATAAAGCAAGTCTATCCCAGGCAAACCAGAATGAACCTACCTATAGCCCACTGGCTCTCTACATGTGGATCACTCTTAACCTTGAACCCCTCAGACCAGGCACTTCTGAATGATGGTGACCTATAGAGAATTCAAAGCGGCATCTACCCATGTGGTTTGTGTACTTGCCTGTGCTGCTCCTGGTCCTGTTTTCCCTTATATCTAGTTCTCACTCTTTCCCTGCTACTGAACTGCAGACTTGCACACCACCTGGCTTCTGACTGAGTTAGACTCATGGAAGGCACAGGCAGAGGATCTCAGAGGACAGGAATGGGGGGCTCCAGAGTATCTCTACTCCTTCCTCTCAGACTCTGGGGGCAACTGGAAGGAACTGCATTACACGAATGGTTCCAGTTCCTTCCAGGCCATCCTGCTGTGGTGTATCTTTCCTAGTTGTCTGTCCTTAGCAAAATACTGGTATGATTGACTTAGGGTGCTGTTATCAGAAGAGGAAGATGAAGGTGTTACCTTTGGAACAGGAGCTTTATTACATTAAATTTATGGGAAACCAAGAATCTTATTCACTGGGAAGTTTCTATTTACTTTAACATGAATAATCCAGGTTCTTTATGGAAAGAATGCAAAACACAAATAAGCAAAAAGAGTGTCATAGAGCATGTCATACATGCTTTTCTATATTTTGTTCTCATATTGTAACTGAAGCATCTTTTTCCCATCTGATCATACAGATGTAACATCATTTTGAATATCTGGAAATCATTTCATTAAAAAATGATTCACTGTATATTCAATAACTTAATGTCCCTTATTAGAACATTAACTATTTCTTTTTTTCCCTATGATAAACAATACTATAATAAATGTATGTTGTAATAAACATATGTGATTGTGCACTTGTAAAATTAATTTATCTATGATGAATTCTTGAGAGTAAACTTTTGGCTTAAAAGTCTTATTAGTTTTTAAGGCTTTGAACACGCACTGCTAAATGATTCTCCAGCAAATGTATGCCCACGTGTATTAGCACCGTCAGTCAATGAAAGTGTTCTTGTTTTCATCTATCACTGACACTCAGTATCATTCATTTCCTTTTCGTTGATTTAAAACATGAAAAAATGTATTCCATTGCCTTGTTTTAAAATTATTTTGTTACTAGTAAAATTATTATTTACTCTAAGTATTTTACTTGGCCATGTTTCTTCTTTTATGATTTGCCCATCTTCTCTCATATGGTGTTTATTGCTCATGTTTTCCTTTTACAGTTAAAATAAGCTAATTACATGTCTTTGGTTGTCATATGTCTTACATATATTGTTCTTAGTCTTTCAACTATAGTTTTAGTCTTTTATGATAGACAGAGGTTTTTATTTTTATAAGAAGAAAGTTAACAACATTTTTCTCAACCTGGAGTCAACAGCGCTTGTACTCGCCATCTGTCCAGGCTTGAGCAAGTTAACCTCCTAAACTCTAATTTTCTCATCTGTAAATAGAGGAAGATAGTAATGTCCATCTGACAGATTTGTTATTAGAATTAACTGTATTATAATGCATGAAAATTAGATCTAATAGATAAATACTATATAAAGCTTGACATGTAATAAATCCTCAATCTATTTAAATATAGCACTCTATCCCATAGTTTTCTTAATTTTATCTCTGTAGAGTCTAGCTCAAGGTTCTCCTATGTTTAACCAATTCAATTCTCCCTCGTATTATGTGCTCTTACTGCAATGTGGCAGTTAATGTAGTTCTTTTATTGTTAATTTTCTAGCAGTTCTTTCTTATTCATTCATTTTTCTATTTATCTTAACTCTTTATTTCACCTTTTTTTTTGGTCCTCCATGTTTATTATACATCTGTTACTGAATTTCACTAAGGCTATAAAAATATTTTCTTCTGTTACGATGGATTATTTTCAAAGGTATCTATTTACTCTTGGTTTTCAGGTAAGATACTATTTTATTTCCCTTATATTGTAGTATTTTCCCTCAGTACTACATTTTCAATTGTTTTGTTTTCTTTCTTTACACTTTTCCTTGAATAAAATAAGTTTTGCCTAGACTAAAAACTTGTGTTTGCTTGTACGACTGCTCTTGTTTCTACTTCCTGTGCCTTTGGGTATTGTCTGAATCTCTTTTTCAGTTCTACAGCTTGAGGGCTGGACAATGCAAACAATTTTCTGTTTCTGGAAGATAATCTTTTAACGCAGCTCTGGTTTGTTAGCTGTCTTTCATGTCTACTACCTGGTTATATGATTTTATGAACTGATGGAGAAGTTTTAAAAACTTTTCTAGATAAACTACTACCAGGGTTTTTCCAGTCTCTGTCACACCAACAATACTTTTAATTGTGGAGACTTCACGTGTCTGGATACATCAGCAATCACATCTACCCCCATGTTTGCAGCCATTTCCACCTACTTTACCCCTGGTTATGCCCTGGAAGTTGCTATACTTGGGTTTAGAAATTTGACAAGAGGAGGAGAAAAAGAAGAGAAGGCATGAATTGACAGGACAATAGTTGTCTTATAAAATTACTACCTCTCAATTACTTGGCAAAGGAATTGCTACCAGTTCTCAGATTGCTAGAGTCTATGGTACTCTAAGTCAGAACATATATAATAAAGGACAGGTAAAGGATTTTGCTTCCTTTCCTCATGCAGTATTTATTTCTGAAATTAAAAACTGAGTATGTATTGGGACAAAAAATGTCTTATAGATGGGGAGAGCCCTTCGAGTATAGGGAAACAAAGGGGAAAGAGAGAGAAATAAGTGTATTAGGAGTAAAGGAAGATGAGTCTGATAAAGTAGGTTGGGAACAGACTGTAAGAGGTTTTGTATACCAGGCCATTTCATTTGTACTTATAATGTTAGGTATTGAGGAATCATGGAATATTTTAATGGAAGAATTATCATAATCATATTTGAGTTTTACAACAATTACCCTGTTGGAACCATGGTGTATGATATATTTGAGGAGAACAGAGTCTAGAGTCAGGGAGATAAATTTAGAAGCTATTACCATATTTAAGTGAGAGATGATGAAGGCCAGAACAAACTTCAAAGTTGGTACAAAGGAAAGAGAAAGAAAATGGATTTTAAAAATTATTTATAAGTTGTCAAGTTAAAGGATCAACTGGAGAGAAGCCTCCAATGCATTTTTTTCCAACTTTACACTAAAACAACAAACAGGACAAAGGGAAGAAAAAATAAAAACTCACACCTGCAACATAAAGTGAGATGTAGTGATGACTCAGAATGATTTTCATTCTGACAAGGGAAAGCACAGACATCATAAGGAGGGGACCTGTAGCAGAACGTATTAAAAAGGAATGAGATGCAGGGTGAGGGGGAAAGCTGTGGACGCAGAAAGAGAACTAAAGAGCATCATCAAGGCAAGTGTGGTCTCCATCACTCCTGACCTCAGGAATTTTTATAGAGAGATTATAATATCCGTCAATATTTTAAGCAGTATCTGATTCAGCCTAAAATATTCTGAAACTACGATTTATTGGCAACACACACACACACACATACACACACATATGGGGGGTAGAGAGACAGAGAAGAGAGAGGGGAGAGAGAGCAGCATAAATACTTTGGGAATACGGTCTGAGGACATTTATAGGTAAGTCATAAGAAAAAAACATGGCCAATTAGCATACTTTTAGTAAATCTTCTATTTGGATTAGTTACATAATGACTAGGGAAAAAGTAGTCCTATATGGGAAATTGATGCGGTTATTAGATAGTTCCAATAGTAGGTCAAATATGTATATGCCTTTTAACTTTAATCTTAAGAAAATATATACAAGAAACTCTGCCAGACCCTTTGGTCACAAACATTTTCAAGCATGTTTAGAAAGCAAAACAAAGCTGACATTTGGGTGAAATTTACACATACACACACACACACACTTCAATTTGAAACAAACTTCAATTTGTTTCTCTTTGAAATTATCTTCCATAATTGGACCCTATAAAGGCCCCAATTCCTCAAGTTGTACAGGATCCACGTAAACTTTCCCCCTTAAAATTGGAAGTTCCAGGCACCTTTTTGAACAGTCATTTCTCCAAAGGGAAATGACGACTATTCTGGGTTGTCAGATACTTTGAAGTTTTTATTCTTAAATGTAGTATAGAGGGTGTAGGCGAATAAGGGGAGATTTAAAAATCTATCTTAAACATCCAATTCTTCAAGCTCTGTTCTGGCTCCTCATCTTCTAACTAGGACTATCCCCTGCAAGTGAAGCAGGCTTTCATCTAATTCTAGCTGAAACTTGACAGTCTCATTAGTTTTTTGATGACATTTCCTGTTCCTTCCATCACTGAGGCCTTTTGCATGACAGACACTGTCTGGCTGGGGCCCTGAAGTTTTCTTCAGAACTTCAACCCTCTGGTTTCCAGATGGGAATTCTTTTATATGCACATCAGCTCTCTGCCCAGTTGATCTGTCTGAGGTATTTCTTTCGTCCTGGTTAACTATTTTCATGCTCAGCATCATTCCTAGTACTCCCTGGAAATAATCCCTCCTGTTGTCCTGCATCCTGCACCGTTGGGCTCTGCGACAAGAGAAAGGGGCAAAGCCTCCCTCCATGACTCACAGGATCTCAGAGACATCTCTGAGAAAGACCAGACTACAAATTAAGAAGGAATTTCAACAGCTCCTCCATCCTCTTTCTCCTGCTCCCTACCTGAGATTCTGTGGTTCTTCTGTGCAAGTGCTTTGCAGACTCATTAAAGTTCTGAAAGAAGGAGTTGGGAATTCAGAAGCAGCTTAGCGAGGCAGTTCTGACTTAGTGTGTCCAAAGCAGTCAGGATGTCAGCTGGGGCTATCGTGATCTGAAACCTTGACTGAGTCTGGAAGATCTACTTCCAGGGTAGCACAGTCACACGGCTGGCAAGTCAGTGCTGGCTGTTGGTGGGAGGCTGCTCTCCATGTGGGTCTCTGCAATGGGCCACTTGAGAATCCTCATGACATAATGGCTGGCTTCCCCTGAATGGGTGATCCAAGAGACCAAGACAGAAGCTGCAGTGCCTTTTACAATGCCAAGAGGAAGTTGTAATCCCATATATGACCTCATATCAAAAGTCTCACATCACTCCCATTGTATTTTAGATCACACAGGCCAGATGTGATTCAGTATGGGAGGGAACTACAAAAGAGCATAAATACAAGAAGGTAGGATGGTTGGTGGCCATCTTGGAAGCTGACGAATACCATTATCCATTATTCAGCACTGGTCTCAGCATAGAGAAGTCTTTATTAAATAATGGTTAATTTAATTAACATAAAATTATGTTTAATGACATATGAGTTTACTATATGATCTTAACAAGTTTCCTCCATTTGCTCTTCTCGTAAATGTTCTATCCTTCATAACACCATAGAAGGAGTGTTCCTAAAACACTGCTTTCTTCCTACCTTTCTTTATCAGCACTAGTCTCAAGCCATGGATGGCAAATCATCAGTTCTTAGCTGTCAGAGGTTGTAAAGTTTACGAAGATTTCTAGGAAGCTCCTGTTAAATGTGGAATAATAAGCCCTATATTTTATTCAGTTACCTAAAATGCAACTTTGAAGACAGTTGGCTCTTTAGTCTAACAAAATTATTTTTAGAAAAGGCAAAAACAAAAGTGACTAAATAAACAATGTGAATGTCTCTATCTTAGCACGTTTGACCCATTTAAGTTTCTAGAAGCAATCCAAACAATTGCTGTGCAAATCAAGGAGAGAAGAGGTTTAATAATGTAACACAAAAGTCTTTTATACTACTTTTAACAACTTTGAATTTTAATTTACTCTTTCTTTACTCTACCAAAAGCAAGAATTAGAAGATTATCTAGACATGTATATTTATATGTACATTATACATATATATCCATATATGTATTATACGTGTACATATACATTGTACATATGTTTACATATATACATAACGTGTGTATATGTGTGTGTGCATGTGTGTGTATAATTTAAAGTTTACTCAAGATCATGTATTTTTCTATATTATAGTTTGTGGTACCAGATGTTCTGGGAGCTTATTTCCAACAACATAATCATTTGGTTAGGATATCTCTCAGAAGAGAGTCACTCCTTTAGTTTTTCCTTAGACCACTGCACTGTCAACTGCAGAGTTACTTCTATCCCTTCATCCAATCAGTTCCAAGGCCCTACTCCTCCAGGAAGTCTTCTATGATCACTCCTGCCTAAGGTAATGCCTCCTTGCTACAGGTTCCTGTTGTTGTTGCTATTTGTACCACTCATGGTATATGACATTCTAGGTACTGTATTGCCAGCTATTTTGAGATTCTTATATTGTTTTCTACTTATGAAATGAGTTGAAGAGAGTAAAGGTCTTGGCACATCCTAGGTGTTCAATTAACGTGAGTCCTCCCCACTTTCCATGTGTTTCCTGCCTAGACCACCAAACACAGAGCTATACACATCAAAAACACGGATTAAATGTTTGTGAACTGATTGGAAATCACAACATGAGAGCCTCTGTGTGGGTATATCATATTACACTCTGTACAAATGAAAAAGATAGCTTCTATGTGGGTATATGATATTACGCTCTGTACAAAATGAAATCATCATGTACAACAGTCACATTAACCTAAGGGTTCCAACATAAACAACTCTACCTCAGAAAGTTAATGGGGGGCATAAGGAAGTGAGTGTGCTCTCACGCCAACCAGACAGATGTTTATATACCATATACAACTTGACTTGCACAGATTCCCACTGAGACTTACTGCTATTATGTGGCCCCACTGAGATACATGTGGTTAGAAGAGTGGGTAAATTTTGAGACCTATTCTTCAACCCATGGATGGGAAGGTAGCTTTATATATGTGTGGGGGTGGAAGCAGACACAGATATTCACAGTGCCGCCTTGAAAAGGAAGAGGGAGAAATTATTATTTGTTTCTTTTTTCCTTCCTTCTTTCTACAAACGATGTTCTGGAACAAAGTCACAAAGTAGAAGCCCAAAAAACCCTGTTAGGGTGCAGATTTATTTTAGCCAGTACAATGGTCATTTTTTTAAATTAAACCACCATTTACTAATGAAGAGAGTCACATAAAAGTCTCACATTCACCTTCTCTAAAAAACTCTGATGATCCATCAACAGGGGCTCTAATACCTGTATGGTGACCATGGGGTGGAGCTGAGTAGCAACTGCCCTTACCAGAAGGTTCATATAAATAAGGCAACACCTTAAAAGTAGGTGTCATAGGTGTCATAGGTGAGGAGGAACTTATCACTTAGAAGCAGGAGGATCAATTAGAGTTTGTTAAAGAGATGGCACTGGGGAGGAGCCTTAAGATTTGGATTTGGGAGAACCGACCTGTGGGGGCCTTGATGGGGAGTGGGAGCTGTGGGCTGGAGGGCAGGTAAGCAGCGCAGCAGTTGGGTCCGAGAGGAAGCCTAGACTGACAGGCAGGAAACAAAGTTTTACTTCCTCGTAGGTGCTCGGTAGCTCCACGGGAGTCTCTCTGGGTGTCCCTCACTGGAGAGGTGGCTCCTGGCACCCACTGTGCAGAGCAGGGCCCACCAACCTCATGGCACGCTCCTGCCCAGTCTGGGCAACATGTAGTGCAGGCAGTTGTTAAATCGTATGCTATTTACACACCGTGGGGCTGACAGGGTCTTGGTGCTCTGTCCAGGTGTCAGGCCTGTGCCTCTGAGGTGGGAGAGCCGAGTTCAGGACATTGGTCCACCAGAGACCTCCCGGCTGCACATAATATCAAATGGCAAAAGCTCTCCCAGAGATCTCCATCTCAACGCTAAGACCCAGTTCCACTCAACGACCAGCAAGTTACAGTGCTGGACACCTTATGCCAAACAACTAGCAAGACAGGAACACAACCCCACCCATTAGCAGACAGGCTGCCTAAAATCATAAGGTCACAGACACCCCAAAACACACAACCGGCTGTAGTCCTACCCACCAGAAAGACAAGATCCAGCCTCACCCACCAGAACACAGGCACCACTCCCCTCCACAGGAAGCCTACACAACCCACTGAACCAACCGTAGCCACCGGGGGCAGACACCAAAAACAACGGGAACTACGAACCTGCAGCCTGTGAAAAGGAGACCCAAAACACAGTAAGTTAAGCAAAATGAGAAGACAGAGAAACACACAGCAGATGAGGGAGCAAGGTAAAAACCCACCAGACCAAACAAATGAAGAGGAAATAGGCAATCTACCTGAAAAAGAATTCAGAGTAATGATAGTAAAGATGATCCAAAATCTTGGAAACAGAATGGAGAAAATACAAGAAATGTTTAACAAGGACCTAGAAGAACTAAAGAGCAAACAAACAATTATGAACAACAAAATAAATGAAATCAAAAATTCTCAAGAAGGAATCAATAGCAGAATACCTGGGGAAGAAGAATGGATAAGTGACCTGGAAGAAAAGATAGTGGAAATAACTACTGCAGAGCAGAATAAAGAAAAAAGAATGAAAAGAATTGAGGACAGTTTCAGAGACCTCTGGGACAACATTAAATGCACCAACATTCGAATTATAGGGGTCCCAGAAGAAGAGAAAAAGAAAGGGTTTGAGAAAATATTTGGAGAGATTATAGTAGACAACTTCCCTAATATGGAAAAGGAAACAGTCAATCAAGTCCAGGAAGTGCAGAGAGTCCCATACAAGATAAATCCAAGGAGAAACATGCCAAGACACAATATTAATCAAACTATAGATAACAGCTAATCTTTCAGCAGAAACTCTGCAAGCCAGAAGGGAGTGGCAGGACATATTTAAAGTGATGAAAGGGAAAAAACTACAACCAAGATTAATCTACCCAGCAGGATCTCATTCAGATTCGACGGAGAAATTAAACCCCTTACAGACAAGCAAAAGCTAAGAGAATTCAGCACCACCAAACCAGCTTTACAAAAAATGCTACAGAAACTTCTCTAGGCAGGAAACACAAAAGAAGGAAAAGACCTAACAATAACAAACCCAAAACAATTAAGAAAATGGTAATAGGAAAATACATATCGATAACTACATTAAATGTAATTGGATTAAATGCTCCAACCAAAAGACATAGACAGGCTGAATGGATACAAAAACAAAACCTGTATATATGCTGTCTACAAGAAACCCACTTCAGACCTAGGGACATGTACAGACTGAAAGTGAGGGGATGGAGAAAGATATTCCATGCAAATGGAAATCAAAAGAAAGCTGGAGCAGCAATTCTCATATCAGACAAAATAGACTTTAAAATAGAGACTATTACAAGAGACAAAGAAGGACACTACATAATGATCAAGGGATCAATCCAAGAAGAAGATAAAACAGTTGTAAAAATATTTATGCACCCAACATAGGAGCACATCAGTATATAATGCAAATGCTAACAGCCATAAAAGGGGAAATTGACAGTAACACAATCATAGTAGGGGACTTTAACACCCCACTTTCACCAATGGACAGATAACCCAAAATGAAAATAAATAAGTAAACACAAGCTTTAAATGATACATCAAACAAGATGGGCTTCATTGATATTTATAGGACATTCCATCCAAAAACAACAGAATACACTTTCTTTTCAAGTGCTCATGGAACATTTTCCAGGATACAAATCAAGCCTTGGTAAATTTAAGAAAACTGAAATCGTATCAAGTATTTTTTCTGACCACAATGCTATGAGACTAGATATCAATTACAGGAAAAAATCTGTAAAAAATACAAACACATGGAGGCTAAACAATACACTACTAAATAACCAAGAGATCACTGAAGAAATCAAAGTGGACATCAAAAAATGCCTAACAACAAAAGACAATGAAAACACAATGACCCAAAACGTATGGGACACAGCAAAAGCAGTTCTAAGAGGGAAGTTTATAGCAATACAATCCTACCTGAAGAAACAAGAAAAATCTCAAATAAACAACTAAACCTTAGACCTAGAGTGATTAGAGAAAGAAGAACAAAAAAAACCCTAAAGTTAGCTGAAGGAAATAAATCATAAAGATCAGATCAGAAAGAAATGAAAAAGAAATGAAGGAAATGATAGCAAAGATCAATAAAACTAAAAGCTGGTTATTTGAGGAGATAAACAAAATTGATAAACCATTAGCCAGACTCATAAAGAAAAACAGGCAAAAGACTCAAATCAACAGAATTAGAAATGAAAAAGGAGAAGTAACAACTGACACTGCAGAAATACAAAGGATCATGAGAGATTACTACAAGCAACTATATGCCAATAAAATGGACAACCTGGAAGAAATGGACAAATTATTAGAAAAGCACATCCTCCCTAGACTGAACCAGGAAGAAGTAGAAAATATAAACAGATCAATCACAAGCACTGAAATTGAGACAGTAATTAAAAATCTTCCAACAAACAAAAGCCCAGGACCAGATGGTTTCACAGGACAATTCTAACAAACATTTACAGAAGAGCTAACAACTATCTTTCTCAAACTCTTCCAAAATATAGCAGAGGGAGGAACACACCCAAACTCATTCTACAGGGTCACCATCACCCTGATACCAAAACAAGAGAAAGATGTCACAAAGAAAGAAAACTAGAGACCAATATCACTGATGACCAATAGATGCAAAAATCCTCAACAAAATACTAGCTAACAGAATCCAACAGCACAGTACATGGATCATACACCATGATCAAGTGGGGTTTATTCCAGGAATGCAAGGATTCTTCAATATATGCAAATCAATCAATGTGATATACCATAATAACAAACTGAAGGGGAAAAACCATATGATCATCTCAATAGATGCAGAAAAAGCTTTTGACAAAATTCAACACCCAGTTATGATAAAAACCCTCCAGAAAGTAGGCATAGAGGGAACCTACCTCAACAGAATAAAGGCCATATATCACAAACCCACAGCCAACATCGTTCTCAATGGTGAAAAACTGAAACCATTTCCTCTAAGATCAGGAACAGGACAAGGCTGTCCACTTTCACCACTATTATTCAACATAGTTTTGGAAGTTTTAGCCACAGCAATCAGAGAAGAAAAAGAAATAAAAGGAATCCAAATTGGAAAAGAAGAAGTAAAGCTGTCACCGTGTGCAGATGACATGATACTATACATAGAGAATCCTAAAGATGCTACCAAAATACTACTAGAGCTAATCAATGAATTTGGTAAAGTAGCAGGATACAAAATTAATGCACAGAAATCTCTTGCATTCCTATACACTAATGATGAAAAATCTGAAAGAGAAATTAAGGAAACACTCCCATTTACCATTGCAACAAAAGAATAAAATACCTAAGGATAAACCTACCTAAGGAGACAGAAGACCTGTATGTAGAACACTATAAGACACTGATGAAGGAAATTAAAGGTGATTCAAACAGATGGAGAGATATACCATGTTCTTGGATTGGAAGAATCAGCATTGTGAAAATGACTATACTCCCCAAAGCAATCTACAGATTCAATGCAATCCCTATCAAACTACCAATGGCATTTTTCACAGAACTAGAACAAAAAATTTCACAATTTGTATGGAAACACAAAAGACCCCGAATAGCCAAAGCAATCTTGAGAAAGAAAAACAGAGCTGGAGGAATCAGGCTCCCTGACTTCAGACTACACTACAAAGCTACAGTAATCAAGACAGTATGGTACTGGCAAGAAAACAGAAATATAGATCAATGGAACAGGATAGAAAGCCCAGAGATAAACCCACACACATCTGGTCACCTTATTTTTGATAAAGGAGGCATATATATACAGTGGAGAAAAGACAGGCCTCTTCAATAAGTGGTGTTGGGAAAACTGTACAGCTACATGTAAAAGAAGGAAATTAGAACACTCCCTAACACCATACACAAAAATAAACTCAAAATGGATTAAAGACCTAAATGTAAGGCCAGACACTATAAAACTCTCAGAGGAATACATAGGTGGAACACTCGATGACATAAATCACGGCAAGATCCTTTTTGACCCACCTCCTAGAGAAATGGAAATAAAAACAAAAATAAACAAATGGGACCTAATGAAACTTAAAAGCTTTTGCACAGCAAAGGAAACCATAAACAAGACGAAAAGACAACCCTCAGAATGGGAGAAAATATTTGCAAATGAAGCAACTGACAAAGGATTAATCTCCAAAATTTACAAGCAGCTCATAGAGCTCAATATCAAAAACACAAACAATCCAATCCAAAACTGGGCAGAACACCTAATTAGACATTTCTCCAAAGAAGATATACAGATTGCCAACAAGCACATGAAAGGATGCTGAATATCACTAATCATTAGAGAAATGCAAATCAAAACTACAATGAGGTATCACCGCACACCAGTCAGAAAGGCCATCATCAAAAAAGTCGACAAACAATAAATGCTGGAGAGGGTGTGGAGAAAAGGGAACCTCTTGCACTGTTGGTGGGAATGTACATTGACACAGCCACTATGGAGAACAGTATGGAGGGTCCTTAAAAACTAAAAATAGAAGTACCATATAACCCAGCAATCCCACTACTGGACATATACCCTGAGAAAACCATAATTCAAAAAGAGTCATGCACCACAATGTTCATTGCAGCACTATTTACAATAGCCAGGACATGGAAGCAACCTAAGTGTCCATCGACAGATGAATGGATAAAGAAGATGTCGCACATATACAAAATGCAATATTACTCAGCCATAAAAGGAAATGAAATTGAGTTATTTGTAGTGAGGTGGATGGACCTAGAGTTTGTCATACAAAGTGAAGTTAGTCAGAAAGAGAAAAACAAATACCGTATGCTAACACTTATACATGGAATCTAAAAAAAACAGGTTCTGATGAACCTAGGGGCAGGACAGGAATAAAGACACAGACGTAGAGAATGGACTTGAGGACACAGGGAGGGAGAAGGGTAAGCTGGGAGGAAGTGAGACAGTGTCATTGACATATATACACCACCAAATGTAAAATAGATAGCTAGTGGGAAGCAGCTGCAAGATGTTAATTAAAAAAAAAACCTGGCAAAAACCCAATAATTTAAAAAATCATTGACAGGAGAATAAATCAGTCAGTTGTGGAATCAGTTCCTATTCATCTCCCACCTCTTATGATACCTTCGCATAAAATCCAAGAATCTCCCTTTTGGGTAGACAATTACAAAAAAGCATTCCTCCTCGGACTTAATGAGCTGATGCTTGGACTTAATGGGCAGTAGCTTGGGCTGGATTTCAGTGTCTACTCCTGTTGGTTGTCTGTGCCTGACAACTTCATATATTTACAATGGAATTCCTCAACTGAATGAATACAAACTATAGTCACATGTAGCAAGATGAACAGATCTTAACAATATGTTATTATTGAAAAAGTGTACTTTAGAATATTTTGAAATACATTATTTTTAAAAAATCTAAAAATGTGACAAACTATTTTGTTTAGGGGTATGTACTTAGTAAAACTACAGGGAAAAGCAAGAGGTTTATTAAACAGAAAATGCAGAAATCATCACCTCTACAAGGAGAACAGATATGAGCTGAGGACCACAGAAAACTTCCCCACTATTGGTAATTGCTTTATTTTTAAGTCTGGTTGTAGGTTACAATTATGTTTCAAGCTTTACCTCTATACCACATGTAGTTTTGAATGTATCAAATATTCAACTGATTTTTTTAAAAACCCATAAGAAAAATCATAATAGTCCTAAATATCATAAAATAGAGAAATCTGAAGAGATAGAATCAATAAAGGAGACCTAACATCCATCCCAAAGGGATTTCACAAATAAAGAAAAGAGAAATGGAAAAGAGAAACTAATACAAAAAAAAAAAAACAACAATGGAATAAAAATTCCCACTGTCAAACAACAACAAATAAAGAACTACAAATTCAAAGCATCAAAACACATAGATTGCTGAGATAGGCAAACATAAAACAGCTTAACCCCATTATTGTGAAAATTTTAGTACACCGTAAATAAAGAGAAGCTACTAAAAATTTACAGAAGAAGGAAAAGGGGGAAGAGGTGAAGATTACATGTAATAGAGAGAGAATCAGATTAGCATTGAAATTCTCATTAGCAAAACTGAATTCAAATGTGATTAAAGAGTTCTGAGAGAAAAGGGTTTTGATTTGGAAACTTCTATATAGTCTGACTTTCAATCAAGTTGTGGGCAACATAAAATTATTTATCTACAATTCACTCATTTTATTTTTCCTTGAAGATATATTTAAGCAAATTAAAATGAATGTCAATACCATGAAGTATAAGGGACCAAAAAGGAACAGTTCCAAGTTAGGAAAGGAAGAGTAGGCACTACCCTGGATGGACAACTTTCCACCTATTACTATTTGATCTTTCCCTTTCTTCTCCTTAGGTGACATCCTCTGGTTACCCACTCTCATAGCACACTGCAATTTTCCTTTATAGTAGGGGTCATAATTTATAAATTCTTAAAAGGAATAAAAGTTACAGAGTTACATATAAATTGATGACTGAAATTTTGATAACGTGTCTGTCTCTTGGACTAGCTACCAAGCTCCATGAAGTAAGGATCTTCTCGCCTGTAGTTTTTGCCATAACATTTTTAATGCTTAGTCTAGTATTGAGCAATAATAAACATTCAAAAACATTCTGAATAAATGAATGGATTCCTACAAGCTTGTTCATAAAAACTCCTTTCAACCAAGCCTCATCCTCAAATTTCTGCTAGTTCATTGTTTTACCTCCACTGCTTATATTCTGGAAATAGATATAAGCTGTGGGTATGAATGAGGCCATATTGACATCTCTACTTCCTTCTTCCAGTGTTAATGAGTTATGAAATGTATTCTTTGCATATACCCAGTCCTTTCTGTCCAGTCTCAATTTAGTCAACTATACCACCGCCCACCCAACATCTTAACTTCCTTACTCTCAGCAATGAAGTTATTTTTACTCCCTGTCCCTAAACCTGTTTTCTGAATTTACTCATGAACTCCACAGTAGACACTTTTTGACCATCCATGCCACCTGCCCTTGGCCCACGTTTAACTTAAGTTTCAGTTGGATGTACAGCATCTCATCACTCAAATGATATTTTGCCTCAGATGGATACCAAGTCTCTCTGCTTCCTGACTCACGGCTTTTTCTGAAATTGTGACGGCTGCTCAGTCCCCACCTAGAAATTCTGGAGAGCTAAAATCCCCTGGGGCAGCCTTCAAAGCACTGGCAGTGGTAGCCCTCCCCTGCCAGTCCTTTGTTGAGACAATTTTGAGGTGCTTGCTGCTTGCTTCCTCAGAGGACCCCACAGCACTGTGTCCCAGTGGGCCAGAGCAATAACCTACTTTATTGACTCCTCTTTTCCTGTTACAATACTGTCTGTACCTTCTCCCTGGCTTTCTGGGATCACCTCTCAATTATCTACCTGTAACTCAAGTCCTTATCTTAAGATTTGGCTCAGGGCTTCCCTGGTGGCGCAGTGGTTGAGAATCTGCCTGCCAATGCAGGGAACACGAGTTCGAGCCCTGGTCTGGGAAGATCCCACATGCCACGGAGCAGCGAGGCCCGTGAGCCACAACTACTGAGCCTGCGCGTCTGGAGCCTGTGCTCTGCAACAAGAGAGGCCGCGATAGTGAGAGCCCCGCGCATCGCGATGAAGAGTGGCCCCCACTTGCCGCAACTAGAGAAAGCCCTTGCACAGAAACGAAGACCCAACACAGCCAAAAATAAATACATAATAAATAAATAAATTAAAAAAAAAAAAAAAGATTTGGCTCAGAGGAATCTAAAGATGAACTCCTAATTAACAATTCCAGTGAACAGATTTCTGTCATCTTGTCACTTTTGCAAGATTTGACCTCAGTGACCCAGTTCTTCTATACAATTTTCTTACCTTGACTTTTCTGACAATGTGCTTGTGATCTGTCCCTACTTTGCAGATCCCTCTTTTGTTGGTTTCTAGTCTTTGTTTAAGGTAAAGAACTCTTGCATCTGTTCTTAGCCTCCTTGCTTCACGTTGCATGAACTCTTCCTGCATAATATCCACTCTCATGGGCTCAACAGTTCTCTCTCCATATACTGATGATTATCAAATCTACTTCTACAGTTCATAACTCCCTAGAGTTACAGACACATATTTTCATTGCCTATTGTATATCCTCACTTAGATATGCCCAAAGACACCTTAATACTCATATGCATATAACTCTATTAATTATTTTTTCCTTACTCCGCATGCACCACTTCCCTTTTTATATGTTTTTGAGTCAATGTCCTCCCATCATCCACATTCTTACCATCCCTGCCATTCTTGTTTATTTCTTCTTCCTCATTTCCCATACAAATCAACTCTATAAATTCTATATGCTTGCTGGGTGTGTGTCTGTAATCTATAACATTCTTACTGTCTCCTGGCTAATGCCTTCATCATCTCTTACCTGTACTATTCCAACAGCAATCCACTAGTCCTACTGTTTAACCCACTTTCATCAGAACTGTCTTTCTAAAACCAAAATATCATCATGAAAAATTTCTGCTTCAAATTACTGCATCCTGCATTAGCGTTTTTTTCATTTTTTAAACTAATTCCCTATCCAGGAATCAGGAATCTAAGGAAATGATGCCAACAGATAATATTTTATGACTGGTATAAATGAGGTTGTTTGAGGAGGGACAAAGTGTAATGCCTAAATGGTGATCCAAGGAAACAAGCAGGAGCAGGCACCTAGGACTTTAGGCAGAAAGAAGATAATACCTAAAGGCAAACTTTTATTCCTGAGTGAGCTATTTTTAACACAGCTGTCTCTAAGAAATAGGATTTGTAAAGGTACCTAATAAATTCTACATATTTTAAAAAATTAAAATTATACCAATATAGTTTCCATGTTCCTGGATGATTTAGCAAGTGATATTTGCAATTTACTCCTTACTATCAGAGAATTTTTCAAGAGCAGATTATGCAACTGTATAATGATGAACCAGTAGAGTCCAGACTGTAACTTTTCGTGCTTCCTCTGTACTGTAAACAGATTTGTTTGAAATACTTTCAGTCCTTTTTTATGCAGCCCATTTCTGATCACTACTCAAGGAAGGTAGTTAAAATAGGCCATTGACAGAGTGATAATACTTATTTTTACAACAATGATCTTTGGTAGGTGATAAAATGCTACTTCCCTTGTCAAAAGAAAGGGCAGCTGCCTACAAAACAACAGTGATCTTCTAAGGTGTGAGCAAAGGAAAATGTATTGTGCAATAAACCTATGAAGCAAGGAGTTATTTTAGGACTACTGGGTGATGTCAGATGTGGTCTTTTGAAGGTCAACAATTTCGTGATCTATGTTATTAAAAATTTCAAGGAGTACTGAAATATCTTAATCTGAAAAATTTTTATGTAAATTATTTTGTTGGTCTTTACAACTAAATTAAAATATAGTTTAGATCCATATTTATTGCTCCTTATTTTTGGAAGTTCCAGAATTGACAACAGGATATAATTGAGAGAATCTGAAGACAATGGCCATCATTATCTAAGATTCCCCACTGACTACAAGATAAAATTCAGATTTCTCATGATGGCAAGCAAAGATGTTCACAAACTGGCAGCTAACTACCTTTCCAGGTTCACCTCCAGCACTCTCAACACCCCACTGGGCAGAGTATCCTGCCAACACACACCAGAAGTCCACCAAACCCAGAACATTATAAGGTCCCTTTGCATCAATGTGCTACTGCATTGATGTCTTATCATTGTACATTTTGTGATGGAAAACTTCTATTCACTCTTCAAAGTGCAAGAAACACATAATTTCTTTTGTGACCTCTTCTCAATGACTTTCCAGGAAGCATACAACCTGGTATATATCTACCTTTGATACAGTCATTACCACATTACCATATAACTCAGACATGATCATGTATTCAGACTTTCCATTTCTCTTCGGATTAGCTTCACAACGCCAGAAATGATTTTCAAGCCCCTCCCTAGACTAAACCACCCTCATTCTGACCACCCACTGGAATTTCTTTCAGTTCTTTTTGAATGTGCTATGCTGGTTCTTAATGTTCACTTACCTTAACTTACTCACCCCCACAGGGCTCAGCTTAAAATTAAACGTGACAAGAAGTTTCCCTTGATCTCTGAACTAGGTTAGGTCAACTTGCTCCCAAATTTCCGAAGGTCTTTTCAGTCTCTATTACAATGTTCTTCATTTATAATTGCATGTTGGCTTTCTCCAACAGGCTGTAAACTCCATGAGAACAGAGATGATCTTTCTTTTATCTCTTATCTGCTATATGCCTAATAGTTGGTATGTTGCCTGGCATATTAGAGGTGGTTTATAAATATTATTTGAATAAACAAATGAATATTAAGCTCATTACTTCACTGCACTGTAAATACCTTTCAATCAGGCACTTGGCTTTTGCGAGTCCATGAATCTACTTATTTAACCCTCCAGCCATTCAACATTTATTGAGAATCGACTATGTGCCCGGCACCATCATACTCACCAGGAATGCACAAGAGCATGAGACAGAGCTCTGGTATTGAAGAAACTTACAGACTGGGTAGGTGAGGGTGTAAAGAAATGTGCTGCTTAGTTAGAATGATTCATTTAAGGGTAGGTTCTTGGTCTAAGCCTGGCCACTGTGTATCTTCTCCTCCCACAGTGACTGCATCAGGAATGGACACGTGATACAAATGGCTTTGATCAGAGTAAATCCATGAAGCTGTGTGAGAGCTACCAGAAAGAAACTCTCTTCCTCTGCATGCTGGTCCTGAACTTGGCAAGTCTAGTGATGCAGCCAGTCCTATGACGAGCTCATGAGACTGAGGGGATAAAGCAAATGAGGAAGAGCAGAACTAAGAGACAAAGAAAGACTATTTGAGCCCCCAAACACTGATGTATTTGATTTACTCCTGAGTATTTCAGTTATGTGAGTCAAGTTTCCTCTCATTTATGTAGTTGTTGTTTATTGCATTCAGTCAGTTTGAGTAAGGTGATGTGTCACATGCAGTGGAATTTCTTACTAACACATGGGATCACAGAACTGGCTCTTAAAAGTCAAAGAGCAGTTTGCCAGGAGGAAAATAATGATATTAATAGTAATAATACTATGTTAGCTCTTATTCTGTCCTAGCACTGTTTTACTGTTTTAAGTGACTTGAATATTTAAGGAATAGTATGTGCAAAAACTCAGAGGTATAAAAGATAATGATGCATTTGAGATATATAGTGACTAGCACAGTGTCTTTAATAGGATATTTACTGGGAAAAGGAGGGGATCAAAAAGCAGAGATGAAAATGAAGTATACTGCATCAGTCAGATTGCAAATTCCATATGCTATGCTAACAGAAACTCTGAGTCCATTCCTATTCGATAAAAACATACAAATGTAGTCCATCAAGCCAATCAGAATTTCTCAAAAGTGGAGATCTTAAAAAATAAAACTGAATTGCATCCAGATTTCACTTCATAAAAAAAAGCTCCAAATGGTGTGTTATAGCAGGATTCCAGAGAGGTTAAGTGACTTGTTCTAGGTAAAATTAGGCAACTAAATACAAACTAAAATAAAATGGAATTCTCAGTTGCAAATCTGGAACTCTTTCCACAATACCCCATGTACCGACCAGTGTTATTAGTCTCCACAGACAAAATAGCATAAGGTTAAAGATGTATAGACTTCAGTGCTCAGTAGAATTGGCCCTCTTCTCAGTTCTATGACCCCCAGCAAGTGGCTTAACTTTACGAATTGTACATCTCTTTTTCTTACAGGGTTATTTTGAAAATTAAATGAGAAAATGTTGAGACCAATACCAAAAATGTTCAAAGTCAGTCCTTACCTAGTAAGGAATACATAAATATTTTACAATAATAATAAAACTCTCCTTTTCCACTTATATTGAAATGATGAGGATATAATACCTTTTCAGCAATACCTAAGTATAAGTCCATTTTGCCCTAGAATGTGATCATGATTTCCTTGTTAGAATTTGTTTGAGGGTTGAGATAAGAGAGCTCAGATAAGTACTAGGGACTAGAAAGTACATTACATAATGTGGTTTTCCCTATGTAGAAAGAAATGCAAAGTTGTATCTCATTATATTAAATTCATTTGTGAGCTAGAGAAATATGATCATGATAAAATATGAATTAACACTTGCTATATGCAAGAAATCAGATGCAAGTGCTATAAAAATAGGGTTGTCTGTTGATTCTAATGAGATCATCTCCACAGGTTCTTTTGTTTCCCCCAGGTAATGTGGCCACCTGTGATTCTCAAACCTCTCGATCAGAGGTTTGTTTGAAGTAATGAATCAGATATGCATGAATCAATTTCAAGAACCAGATGAGGGGAAAGCAAATTGGTTAATACCAATGTTGGTGTGAGCCTGCCAAGTGGCAGGCCAGCAGCTGTCCACAGAGAACAGATAGAAAGGTTGCAGACGTAGAAAGTGCAGAGTAACTAATAGCTAATGTGCATTTACACAGTTGATTGTTCCCTGGCCCCAAGTCCTATAGTTATTCTCCTTATAAAGAAGCTATCTTTGGACTGTAAACTTTGCTCCAGTGAAGTGATGGGATATAAGGAGCTTTCTCTGCTGGGATGGCCATTAGCTTACTTCACTTCAACTTCGGTCCATCCATTTCATCTGGCTTGTGTTTTGGGACCTGATGGAAAAGTAAGGAAATAGAACTATTTAAAGATCTGGAAGTGCTAGTTGAAGAAGAAAATGTAATAATTAAGCTGTCGTGCAAGGATCTGAGCAAATAGTAATGAATCTGCAGGTAACCTGGAAGTGAGAGACATTGGGCTTCTTACAGGATGGCCAAAGATTAGGCCTTGGATACTCTAGAAGGTTGCTATAAGCCCAGGTAGATTTAAAAACTGAAGAGTGAGATAAGAAGAGAGAAAGATAGAGGAAAAATGATAGAGAAAACAGAAGGGAAAGGAAAAGTCAGACACATCATAAATTGATGCATTTACTCAACAGATATTTTTGAAGACCCACTATGTGTAAGTCCCTAAATTAGGCGTTAGTGGGAGAAAGCCAATTAAAATCCCTTCGTCTGAGAAATTCAAACTCTAGATGGCAAGAGCTAGGGAAACTGGTAAGTTCAATACAAAATGATACGGGACCAAGGCAGAAATAGCAAGGAACAGATTATTACTGGGAGTACTAGGACATGAAGGAAACAAAGAATAAAATTACCAGAAAATCTAAATTAAAGAAGTTCAAAAGAAATAAAATTTGATAACTTGGGAATGATAGTACACAAGGTGCATGGTTTTTCAATAGATACTATAACAGGTTTTGTTTGTTTTTAGTTTTAGCATGAAAAGATGCACACTCAGGCAATAGATCAAAGTCAGAACTTCTTTTAACTACAGTTTATTTTTAAATGTAAAGCTGAAATGCATCCAAATATCACTTAATTATCAGATTTTCAAACGGTGCCTTATCATAGCATTCCTGCTTACATTATATCAGGAAACATGTGTCACAAGGAAGAGCCAGCAATGATGCATTGTTTTAAAGGCTGCAATTTAGAGAGGAAAAGTAACTTTTGCTACTAGCACAAACCCGTCAGTAATTTATGAATCAAGAAATGAGGTATAATCCAATATCTATGACAAATGTAACCACATACCTGAGCCATAAGAAAAAGTCATTTCAAACTATTTAAACTTTTGAATGGCCATAGTTATTTGTCCCTGGGGTGACTTAGAGGGGGCAGTGGTGAGTAAAGAGAAAAGGCTAATAGGAATAAGTCTATGGAGCTAATGATATTTTGTTATCTTCTGGCTCTGCATTATTAGGAGCTATGTTGTCTTGTCTTGGCTTGAACTGAAATCATTAAGATCGAAAGTATTTATTTTGGAAAGGAAAAAATATCTATAAAAGTTTAGTTTTTAACACCAGCTCAGAGAAACCTTTAGCCAATGTCATATTCATATCTTTGAATTGCTGTCAAGTGAGTCAGCAGCACCTGCCTTAAAGCAAGGGTCAGGACAGAGGTCAGCTTGAAAGGAGAATTTTATGTAAAAAGAAAGATAGTAAGCCTGATAAAGATTAGAAATTTTTAAGGTTTAAATTTTAACACTGGTGCAAACCACCTGACATAAGATGAAAATAGGGCTTAAGAGGATATGATACATCTATGTAGGAAGAGATATGTTTTCCAAAAAGTTGCATTGGTAAGTTGGAGGTGAGCTGGGAGTGTTTGGATATATTTCAGAGGTTCTACATTATGGACAATGGATAAAGCATCCTGATTTGCCCCAAGCACACTCTGTAGGGAGATCTGGGAATACAGAATCACTCTGGGAAGAGCTGTAACTGAATAAACTGTTGCCAGGTTGATGCCCCAAGTGATACGAGAATTTTACAAGTGCTTTCACAGTTTACTTTTTGAAACCTGGGACTCTATTTCTGGAACAGAACAGCATAGTAGTTAAGAACTCAGGTTCTGAACTCAGAAAAACCTGAGTTAGAGGCTAAGTCCTGGCAGTTTCCTCACATGAAAAGTGGTGACAGCGTTGTTGGGAACTTTCTATGAACTAAAATGGACAAAACACAACACACATCCGGTCCAAATCCCTTGATTTAATATGAGTTTTTCTATTTATTCTTATAATAATAATAGAAATAATGATATTTGAATCCAGTGGATTCCAGGTCATGTTTTGCTTTGGGAGATATGGGTATTTCCATATTTCCATAGTACACTGTATTGGATATCATAACAGTATAAACTGGATAAGAATTTTATCATATTACATTGATTTAGGTGCTTAGTAGGGAATTTGGTTTAAAGAAAAGAGAGTTATAATGCAAAACAATGACAAATAGTGTTTCAGAGCTTATTAAGTAATTTCATATTTATAATTACACTTCATCTGGAGAAATATTCCACTGATAAAGAAACTGAAGTTCAAATAGTTGAAGTGAATTACCCAAGGCCACAAAGCCAGGGCGGAGAAGAGCTGAGATCAAACCCCAGCTTTCTAAGTACAGGTAAAATATCCCTTATTTGCTAATTCGTTTAACAGCTATCCTGTCAGTTAACTTCTGCTCTATTAACAAATCACCTCAAAACTTAAGGCTTAAAAGCACAAACATTTATTTTTTCTCATGATTGTGGGTTGGCTTGATATTCTTATGGTCTGGGAAATTTTGACTAGGGCTGGATGATTTTGGATGGCCTCACTCACAAGTTGGTTGGTGTAGAAGGTCTAAGCTGAGACGACTCCTCTCTGCTCCATCATCCAGCAGGCTAGCCTGGGCTGCTTTTCCCCATGGCAGTCTCATGGAGCCAGAGCGGGAAGTTAGCAAGCCCCAAACACAGGCAATTTTCATACCTCTGTTTGTACCATATTTTCCACTGTTCCATTGGCTAAAACAGGTCATATGGCCAAGTCCAGAGCCCCTGGGTACTGGAAAGCATGAAGAAATTAAAGTACTTGTAGTAAACCTGACAACATTGAATATTCCTTAACGCTGTGTGGTTGAGTATAGGTGATTTTTCCTTATTTTTTTACTTTCCTGTATTTTCCAAATTTTTCAAAATGATCATTTATTACTTTTATAATAATAAAATAGACATTTCTTAAGTTATTCAGAGAATTGATCCATTTGCTAACGAACCAAAAGTCCTGGCTGTGACCTCATTTCTTTTGAAATGGGAATTAGACTCCTATCTAACCCACAATAGATAATGTTACTGTTAGTGCTTCTAGGGGATTGCTTTTGTCATTCTCACCTTACTGCTTTACACACTCTTCCAGTGTCATGAGAAATGATCAGTTCCTATTCATCCTCCATTTCTCAGCTTAAACGACACTTGCTCCTGGAAGCATTCCTTGACTGCCCAAACATGGATCATATGCCCTTCTTAAGTGTTTTGTGAGTACCTCAAATTTCCTCTACCATGCAATTTATATTACTATATTATATTCTTCAGTTAAGTTTTCTGTATTTCCCCCATTAGATTATGAAATTAGACTGAAGTTAAGGGCCATATTGGTCTTCTTCATCCTGTTCATTGTGCTATTCCCATTCCCTAGCACAATGCTTGGCACATACATATGAGACATTCAGTAACTATTCTTTAATTTGCTCACTAAAATATACTCTTGAACAGCTAGTACAATGGAAAGGAAATGACAATAAGCCATATAAAAATATTTTGTTTCTAAATGCATTGTATGCTTTGGAGAACATTTTACTTCTTAGCTACGTTGATGTAGGCTATTGTTAAATTAGAATTCAACACGTGATATTAAGAACCCGTGACCCAATACATTCAGAGTGATCAAGACTAGAAATGAAGACTATGTGAAGACAGGTAGGTAACTCATAGTATTGACTGTAGAAGACATGATTTCCCAGAAAACTCTAGAAAACAAATACATCTGACTTCTCAAGCATTGTGTTCTTCAATTTTTAAAGGGGCAAACCCAATTAGTTTACAGGCATCTATCTTCTATTCATTTATGTCAAAGACAAGAGTAGAATTTTCCAGATAGCTTTATCCAAGAGGTAATTCCAAAATTAAATTAATAATTCTAAAATTAAATTAAATTATACATACCTATATAAACTTACATATTAAATATATCTATTTATATGAATGTCCATATCCTAACAATGAAAATACCTTAAAGAAACATAAATATATTTTTTAAGTTACCAAGAAACCAGAGCCTTTAAAACCATTTATTAACACAGAGTTAATCTGAAACAGTTGTGAAGCATTGTAGATGCTTTTATTTAAGGAAAAGTTTTTAGTAGGTCACTGTTTCATAAGAGATGAAGAATTATGTGCTAGTAATAGTATTTTTTTCCACAAAGGAATTAATAAATTAAATTGAAAATTCTGTCCAAAAAAGTTTGCCTCTGGTGAATGTTTCTATCAAATTATAATGTAATTAAACCCATGGGCTTTGGAGTAAGGGTGAACTTTGGAGTTCTCAATCTCAGTCTCATTTTTTTCTCATTTGCATAATACCTTATAAAGATATAGGATATCATTCCTTAACTCAGCTAGTGTTTATTGAGTGTCCATTATTTAATAGACATTGTCTAGTAATGAACAAGATACACATGGGCTACTATACTAAGCTTACCACTGAATGGAGATTTTATTAGTGAAAATGTGTGACAAAGCAGTTAGCATAGTACTTTGCACATATTAAACACTCTATAAATGTTAATCATTATTAGTGTTGTTATACCTTCTCAAAGAAGTAATAGAGCACGTTATCATAGACTAAAGGAAGATAGAGGTGAGTGTCAATTTAGTTGCATTCATATGTATATAAACACATGTGTTCACACACACAAATATTTATACATAAGCATGCCAAGGATTCTGTAATCTCCATTCTTCATTTTAAAGGTATAAAATCCAACACAGTGTTTTTCTTAATACAGAGGCTTAGGATTCAAACTAATTTAATAAAGATTTTAAATGAAGTTGGAATAGTCAGTGACTCATAGGTCAGAAGTGGGTGGCAGGTGACAGAGGGGAAGGTCTCCAACAGAAAAGAGACTCAGTACAACTTTCCCATTCAAAATGCTGTGAGGTATTATTTTTTCTGTTATTTTAACCTATGGTTGATGTGTAAGTCACATTTTCCCACATTTCTATCCATGAAACTACTTATGTTTAGAGAATTTCTGAAAAGAAAACTTGTCAAGCACCCCCAAAACCAACAAAACCAAAGGTTAAGTCAATTTTTAAAAGAGACTTAATCATAATCTTTATGTTTAAAGATTTTTAAAGAATCTGGTGCTGCCTCTTGCTTTATCAAGAACTGTGTAACTTTTATAACATAGCTTAATAGTCAAGATTCTGTGTTATAAAGAATGTAGTCATTTTGTCTTAATCTTAAAATGTTTGTTGAATGTCCTTAGTAATTTGGAGTTATACAGAGCAAACCAAAAATTTATTTTAAAACCTGTACAATATTAAATCAAAGATATTCACAGTTTTTCTCTGCTTTAATTGGGATTATGTTCATGTCTGAGCAAGAGTTCTCTGGGATATGATTTCATTACAGAAGTGCTGGGTTGTCTTCCCATCTTTAACTTAACTATTGTAAATTGTATGAAATGTATTTAAGGGACATAAATTATTATTTATCCCAATAATATAGCTAAGCCTAATAACTTACTTTGAGAGTCTTCAGAGTCTGAATAATAATAATATTAATAAACAGTAGAATAAACCTCCTTGTTTAGTCTGAATATATTGAACAAAAGTCCCACTTGTTTCTAAGCAAATACCATACATTAACAACATAAGTATGGCTGGTATGCTAGGTCAACCAATATGAAATTATATAAAATGTAGATGGGACCAATTGTGAAATATCTTTGTCACTCCTTTAATAAGGTCAAGGATGGAGAATTAAATGGGTGAGTAATATTATTGTCCCTCTTATAGTCAGCATAATACATCTATTTCATATAAAATCATTGAAGGTAAACGCTCAATAAATTCGCTATTACTAAAGTTATTTTTGGCAATTTGGTTATTCAGATATGATACTGTAGATATTTCGAAAAGAAATAAAAACCAAATATAAATGTGAGTGTGTTTAATATAAATCTACCCTATGAAGTGGTACCCATAATAGATATCATTCACTATGACTAAGAAGAAAAGTCTGTATATTAATTAAACAGCCAAGATGAATGGTAGGCATAGTATGTGGCCCTCAGTTGACTAGATCCTATAGGTGACTCAGAGCTAGGATATTTATTTTTCAATATATACTGAACACTTGCTAAATGACAGACATAGTGCTAAGCACTGAGTGAGTATACAGTAGGAAACATAATAACAAAGTCCTTACGCACTATGAGTCTGATGAGTAAACAGGAAATTGAAATTTAATGAGATTTGTACTATAGCACAGGAAATGCAGGTTTACATTGGGGAAGATGAATAAGTAAAATCTAGAAATCAGGAAGAGCTTGGTGTACATTTGAAAAGTTCAGATAGAAACTGTGAGAACACAAATTTATCTGGGGCAGAGGTTAGAATTTAGTGTTTAAAGAGAAAATATTAGCTAGGTAAAGTGAGGTAAGCTTATCATAATACTAACCTAACCCAGAAAGTATGAACTTGATATTGTAGGCAAGTCAAGTATGGAGTGATGGGTTTAAAGTTTCTCTTAATATTAGTGACACGGTGATGATCCAATGATAGAAAAACAGTGGAATAGACCAGAAAATCATGTGATAGTATCTAGGCTGGTGTGTTGAAAGCCTGGGCGTTTGTGAACAATGAGAAGGGAAAAAAAGAATCCCAGAGATTTTTCAAAAGAAGAATCAAAAGGCACAGTGACATATTGGATGCGGTGGATGACAGAGAGAGAAGAGTGAAGGGCAATGCTATGATTTAAGTTCAGGGACCTAGAAATATAAGAGAGCTACTGCACACAATTTTATCTAGAAAGTAAAAGCAGTTAGGGGAGCGAAATTCTGAATTCATTTAGTATGCACTAAATTTACATGTTATCCACAATTCAATCCAATCTGTACTATTGCTAGTTGAGAATAAACACAGGAAGAATGCACATAGGAAAGGAAGGCTAAAGATGTCATTTGGGAATTATCTGCATAGAGATCAGAAACGAAGCTGTGAATATGCTGTAAGATCAGCAAAGGCTCAGGGAGACGAAAGATGCAAGAAAAATGTGTTCTCAAATATCAAATATCTAAGTGCATTGAAGGAACATAAGAGCAAAGGTACAGTATTGGCTGTAGGGACATAAAGGTCACTTGTAATCTTTTGATAGTATTTTCAAGAGTTCACGGAGTTGGAAGAAAGAGGCATCCTATATCTCACAGTTAAAATGAGTAAGATAGGAAGGCGAAGCAATGGAGAAGTCTCTTTCATCAAGATTTTGATGATAAATGGAAAGATTAAAAAGTACCTAGGAGAAGTAGTGAGGTTAAGGAAGATGTTTTTTGTTGTTTTAATAGCGGATGTAGTTGAGTGTGTTTGGAAGCTGTCTTTACATTAAAGAAAATTAGTTGGGCATCAAAAATACAAGTGTGAATAAAACATGAGGACTGCCCTCAAGGAGCTCACAGCCCAGTAGACTCTTCTCCCAAGAGCCTGAATGGAAACATGAGAAGATACTAAGTTTAAGATGAAGAAATGTGACGGAGTTTTCAGCAAAATTAAGTTTGCACCTCAAGAAGCAATATTTTCACTAAGAATGAGGGGGAGAAAATGGAAGATGGTTGGATGTTTCAAGGAGAAAAGAATAATAAGTGGGAGCATAGCTCTGTGACATTTGAGAGGTGAATAAAAGGTTTGATGTGATGACAGGTACGATCCCGATGAAACTCCATAGAATGAATCTATAATTGTCACACTCTTGTGCATTTTCTTTCATCAGCATTCTATGGCCTGACAGCCAAAATAGAGTGAGTAAGCAGTGGGGATAATAGATGTTTGGGGAATAAGAAGCTTCTTTGAAGACAAAAAGAGCATGCAGTGATCTAAAGTTGGATTACACACATAAATAAAGCAAAGTGTAGCAATCTAGTCCTGTAAATGATGTGCCTGACAGACACATAATACAGTAGGGCTAATATCATTACTACTAACTGGCATTAATAAAAACCACGGAAGATATGATTATCATAGAAATCTCAATGATTCAGATATGAATCTGGCACGTTACTTAGAACTTGAGAAGTAATAAGAATAGCTTTCAGTAATGTTTAAGAGTTCATACCTATTTTTGTTAAATGTTGTTCTTAGTTCTCACAAGGCAAATGACTCCATGGCTGAAAACAGACAAAAATGACTGATCAAGTATCAAAACCCTAAAATGGGCCTCAGTACTATAACTTGGCTTTTGCCCTACGTCCTTTTGGAGGAAGGCCAGAGCCAGAATCCTCAATGACAAGATCAGAGTAGGAAGAGTTCTCCTACTAACAGGGTCTCCTGATATTGAAGGGGTGAATTGCTCTATCAGCCTTGTTCACTTCACTCCCGAATTATACACAAAGCTCTACTCCATGGGAAGACGAAATAAAGAATCTGGAGGGCAAAATATAGAGTCCTGTTCTTGGTAATTCTTAGTTAGATATGTTTGCTGGCAAAGAGCAAAAGCACAAAAATAAGTTAAAGTTAAAAACAGATGTCCTTATAGGTATGCAATGGTGAAATACACATTCATTCATGACCAAGAAGTGAAAGGAGTTGGACATCATAGGGGATGAGTCAGACCTACAAATTTACTGATGGAAACTTATTCCTTTCTCTTTCTCAGAATTATCTTCCCTTTCTGCTTCTTGCTGCTGATTTTCTATTTTTCCTCTAATCTTCTCTATCTCTCTGAAAGCTGGTTTTCCTGTATCCTTGAATACAGTCAATTATGAGTAGAAC
Organism: Balaenoptera ricei; assembly: GCF_028023285.1. Lineage (NCBI taxonomy): Eukaryota > Metazoa > Chordata > Mammalia > Artiodactyla > Balaenopteridae > Balaenoptera > Balaenoptera ricei. Next base: position 84,196,415 of record NC_082646.1, on the reverse strand, counting down.
ACCAGCTCCCTAGTTAACTAAGTCACATTCTCTCTGTAACTAGGAGGGATCATCTAATTGGAGTCTAGGGTTTTGGACAGGGAGTTTTCTCAAGAAGGGGTTTGGAGGAGGAAAACATTTAGTATCTCTAGTAGGCTAGTCCAGAACTTCACCAAGAATATAGAATCAAGACAGTGTCTAAACAGAGCAACTGACTTTAGCGTTTAACCAAAAACATTCTGGAGCAGATAGTCCACACAGCATCAACTAAAAGGTTTCCATATACTATACCTTATGGTTTAGGTTGGGTTAGAGGAATCAACTTAGGATACTGGAGTATGTTGTCCTGTGTTTTTTATGAGTTTTGATATAAAAATCATAAGAATAAGCTGGGGATGTATCAATATAAGCTTAAAGACTGAGTGCGCATCTTTTCTTCAGATAGCTAATAATCTACTTTTTTGAGGATTCTAGGTTTATATTTTTCAATCAAGTATTATCATTACACATTTTAAGAAAACCAAAATCAAATCCCTTTGGCTTTCAAACATGGCAAGTTGAAGTATTGGAAAATACTGCTTACAGTTCTATAGAAGAAACCAGCAGAATACAGCAACATATACTCAAATACTACAAGCTTCTTCCTTTATCCAGGCTTCATTACCTTTTCAATTGACAATTTATACCTATATTTTTAAGCTTCAACCCAAAGAAGACTGCTATTCAGCTGTATTCAAAGAGGATACAACTTGTTCCATAAAAGTCATTTATACTTAAGAAAGCTTAAAAACTGCCACCACCTCCTCCGCCTTTTCAATCTTGATCCAGGCAAGGAGCTGGTTTTAAATTGGATCCTCACACTTGAGTCAGATCTTTATAGGAACACAGCAAGACAGGAAACCTGTCCTGTGTGAATCACATCTTCACCAATTGTGTTAACCTGCAAAGATGGCGAAAAATGACTGAGTGCCTCATATTGAAACTACAGGTTAAATCCCTCTAACAACTGATTTCAGAGAAATGTATTTTATGTTCTTTAAATGTCCTTGCTTTGTATAGTATTGCTCCAAGCAAGGAGCCCATTGATTATGGCAGGGAATCTTTTTATCATGTGAACATTTGGGATGTAACAGACTGGTTAAAAGTTTACAACTGTATCCTATGGACTGAATTGTGTACCCCTAGCATTCGTATGTTGTCATCATATCCAATGTGACTGTATTTGGATATAGGGATTTTAATTAAGGTTAAATGAAGTCATAAGTGTGGGATCTAAATTTGACAGGACTGTTGGCTTTATAAGAAGAGGAAAAGAGAGAGAGAAGAGATTTCTCTCTCTCCATGTACTTGCACCAAAGAAAGGCCACTTGAGCACGCAGCTAGCTAGAACGCAGCCATCTGCAAGTCAGGAAGAGAGTTCTCACCAAAACCCAATCTTACTGGCACCCTGATCTTGAACTCAGTTGTTCCAAAATCACGAAATTTGATACTAATCACCAAAGAAAAGAACTTTAAGCATAAAGAAAATTGTGAACTTGCAAATTCTATGGTGGCCTTTAATTAATTATCAATTATAAACATGTGCTACAGTTGGCTACTTTGTGCATATAGTTACTTTCCTGTAGTTGCAAAATAAATGATAAAATATAGCTCCAAAGATACTTATACCTTGAGCTGACACTTTATGGAAATAATTTTGATTTATAAGAAAACCCAGTAGCTCTAAACTTAAGATAACTGAATTAATCATAAAGTGATTTTATTACGGTATGATTAAACATGAAGATGAAGTCATCATTATATTATTAATTTATATACTACAAAGATGCAATTAGTGTTTCCGATTTTTTAATTTACAAGTTCCAAATACCAGTAAAGCCTGCTGCTAATTTGGTCTTTGGTTTAGCACTTTGGTTCCCTCTTTTTATATAATGCCACCTAATTTAATTCAGAGGAGAATTTCTAAATATTAATAGAGAAGGTAATTTTAGAAATTTAATTAGTGATCCCTCCCACACCACTGATTCAGTTTGGCTTTGGATCATTGATTTTCCAAAAAAAATAAATAAATAAGAAATTATTTCTAAAAATTCCATGACCTAAAATGAATAAATAAAATAAGCAAAATAATTTATTCATTATAGCATCCCTTTTTGCTGTACACTTTTTCTTAAAATAAGCCGGGTTTATCTCTGCTACTTGTTAATAAAAATGGAGTTATGGAGCTTTTAAATGGAGTATTTCTTTCCAAGGCTGTATAGTATTTCATTAAGGTCTTATAATGCTACCTGTGTGATGGTAGATAGGGAGAAAATATGAAAAATTTTGTATGTTTTGGGACATTGAGGAGATATGTGTTTTCATGCTTTCCTGAGCTAGAAGTACTTTAGGCAGGTGGCAACTCTATTTTTAATTATTTTTATTAAAAAGGAACACATTGAGCTTAGAATTTTGAAAAATAATTACCCTATGGACATGTTAAGGTATTGAAGATTATAGTGTTCACCTCAGGTTGCCTTTCAAAAGATAAAAAAGAAAGAATATACCATATTCATCCTTTTATACATTCAACAAAATATTTATTGAGTACCTACTAAGTGTTAGGCTATATGCTAGGAATGGAAGAGTCAATGATGATTAAAAACAGACTTGATTTCTATGCTTATGGAACTTATGGCCTAGTGGGGAAGAATGGCACTAATAAAGTAATCATATAAATCAACATAAAATTGCAGATTTGGTACATGCTGTGAAAGAAAGGTTATGTGTTACTCTGACAATACTTTGGGTTAAGAGAAAAACATTGAAATATCCTGAAGTAGAAAAGATCTGGGCAAGGAAGCTTCTCAGAGCCAAGAAAATGAGAGGGACCTTGATGAAATATGCCATCTACCTTTATCCTAAATTTACCTTCATCCTAAAAGTAATGCAAAACATTTGAAGGATTTTAAGTTAGCGGAGATAGACAACTGATGTGATTAAATTTGCATTTTAGAAATACGTGTGGTCTGAAGAACAGATTAGTGGAAGAAAGTTTAGATACAGGCAAACCAGTCAGAAAGTTATTCTGGAAGTCCAAAGTAGAGATCTAATAACACAAAATAGCATATTCATGATGAAGTTGGGGAGAAATGGAAAATCAACAAAATTTCATGGTGGATTGGATGTTTAGAAACCATAAAAGTAGATTTTGCTGCTATAAGAGATTATAATATCAATGTTAAGGTGGATAAAGAAAAAAATATCCACTCAGGTTATCATATGGAAACTTTTCCAGCTTTCAGGTCAATGAGATAAGTACCCTGTAATGTGAATAAATGATTCTTTAGTATTGACATTTCCAAACCTATAAGGACTCCAAATATCAATATCCTTTTCCTGGTTCATTACAATGCTGTTTTGTTGGTCTACAGAAGTCTTTTCCTAGTTTGTAGTCTCCATCTGTAATTTTTGTCTGAATTTTCACTTAAGTCAACTTCTGTAGAAGTTATTCCACTCCCTGAGTGAAAATTATCCCTAATTTGAAGGACATCACTTAAGACTTATCATTCACAAGGGGACTGACATTTCACTAGGGGAAGACAACCCTTGAATGCTGAAGATTTCAGGTTGCTAGGCAACCCAGCAAAGTAGCCCAAAGACTCTTAGGAAATAGATTGTGTGTGCTAGCCTCAAAAATGGTCACGTATCTAAGCATGACCTGAAAGCCCTCTATGTTTTCAAGAAAACTCGTCTTTTAATTCGTTCTATATACCTTCTTGGCCAATAATGAGGAATTATGATGTGAGTTCTGAATCTGCTCACAAAAACTAAGAAGGTAACACAATGAGTTAAGTAACTTTTCCAATATTGGAATCAATTTCAGTTTGTAGTTGAGATTTTCATCTCCTTTTAATAGAGTAATTGTTTCCAAAATAATTTAAGGCATGATCTCAATTATTCACATCACCTCAATGATCTATTTTTCCTATAGCCAAAATTAGGCCCTCAACAATTTTTGTATGAATGGTCTGACTGCTGAAAAACTGTCTATGAATTCACAAAGACAAATTCTCACATTCATTTTGCAGTTTTTCAGTTTGACTTTTCCTCTCAAGACAAAGCCTCTTATAAAATCAAAGGAAATAATAAAACTGTCAGATGTCAAATTGGGTTTCTTGTCAACACATTCCCCAGTGTCCTTTCTCCTGGGGTTTGATTTCTTCTGAAGAATAAATTTTGAAATTTGAATTCAAAACCCCAAAGCTACACTTTGCTGTGCAGCAGACACTAACGCAACATTGTAAAGCAACTATACTCCAATAAAAATTTTAAAAAACAAAAAAAAACACAAAAGCTAAATTCTTATTGCAAGGTCTTCAACTATCAGTATATAGACACGTGTAAAAATACAGATAAGTGTGTACTTTATGTACAAACATTTTCCATTCGATCCTCTTAAAAGAATAATGTGTAAGCAAATTTTATTTATCCCAGTTTTCTTATATTTGTGTCTCCATCTGAGAACACCCACCCACCCACCTTCTGACAGTGCTGCTGACAATGTCACCCCCAATATGACAGTGTCATTATTTTTTCCATTGTCTGGGGGTTGGACAAATGCAACATATTCTAAGTTTAAATAAACTTCAGCTTAGAAAACTTAAGAGAAAAATATCATTTTTAGTAAAAGTATTGCAATCAAAGATCTCAGGCAAGATATAAATTAAAAGAAAGGCCAACAATACTGACACTGAAACCTTAATACCCTCTACTTTTATATCAACTCTGCTCCCCTATTTTAAATTGTACACGCACTTCTTTTGCATCTATTTGCCTCTTGACTTTTTTTTTTCCTTTAGTTTTTTAGTAGCACTTCTTGCATTTCTTTTCCTGGTATCTAATTTTTGCTTGTTAAACAAAACTAGACCGTATATTAATAGCTCTCCATTATAAAGGTAATATATGTTCATTATACAGATGTGAAATACAGGAACAAGCAGTAGAAAGAAGGACCTGTTGTTCCAGCACTCAAAGTTAACCAACACTGACCCTTTTCTTACAATTTCAGAATAACTAGTCCAAGAAGATACTTGAGAAATCATTTCAAACATACTATCTCCTCTATAAAGACCAAGGTGGAAATTCTACAACCACACTCACACATTTTTAAGGACAAACAATAACCTCGAATAGGAAAATCCAAGTTTTAGAAGAGATTGTCACTCATTTTACCAATGAAGAAACAACATCAGCATAACTAGGTAACTTACTAAGGCAAAACAGCTTGCACAGGCATGACAAATGGATGACAGTTCCCGTGCACTTTTCCCCTGTCATTTACCTATAACCACAAGGCCTGGAGTGTTTTCTATGCTTGGCCAAAAGGTAAAATCATCTGAGTAAACTGTCTATAATATAGATTTCCTGGGTCCCACAATTATTCAATGAATTAGAATATCTAGGGGAGAAACACACAACATTTTTTTAAAGTTTGCAAACCACTGCTGATAACAAGCAAGTTGTGCAAACCACTGGTGTAAACCAACCTCTCCTTCTTTCATAACTCTCATGTTATTCTTTGCCTTCTCCTTTCTATCCGCCACTTAAATTCACTAAGGGAATATGTTCAGCATCATGATAACTGCAAAGGCAGATATAAAGAAAATTAAGAAATGAATTTGCCCTTGGGAGTTGGGCAGTAGGAGATGGTGGGAAAAGGAGTAGACATTACCTAAACTAGTAATTACACGCTAAGTGTTATAACTCAGGTGTGAAATGCTATGTGAGTGTTGTGGGATGAATTGTGTCTCCCAAAAGATATGTCTAAGTCCTAATCCCTGGTACCCATGAATGTGACTTTATTTGGGGATTGGGTCTTTATAGATATAATCAAGGTAAAATGAAGTCATACTGGATTAGGGTGGGTCCTTAATCCAACGATTAGTATCCTTACAAAAAGAGAGGGTCACAGAGATACAGACACACAGAGGGATGAAGGCCATGTGAAGACAGAGGCAAAAAGGGATTCTTTCCTAGTGTCTTCAGAGGAATCTTGGCCCTGCCAACATCTTGATTTCAGACTTCTAGTCTCCAGAACTGGAGAGAATAAATTTCTGTTGTTTTAAGCCACTCAGTTTGCGGCACTTTGTTAAAACAGAAAACTACTACTACAGTGAATATCATTTATGTAGCTTCTTTTGCAGGGAAAAAAAAAAAAAAAAAACAGGTTGGAATGGTCAGTGAAATTTGTAAACGTTATATAAATTGAACTCTTCTATATTTTGTGATTGCTATGGCCAAGTCCTCTGGGAAAAAATAATCATATAAGGTTGTGTTTATCTTTGCCTGTTTTTCACCAACATAGAAATGTAAAGAAAACACAGAGGTGTAAATTTTTGCAATAAAATCTATTTTAAAATTTAGTGGATGTATACAAAATATTTGAAAAATAAATATTTCTTACTGTATACAGTAAAAGACCCAAATGACTTCAGTTCTTAGTAAGATGGATACTATACTCAGCTATGTTACAGTAACTTCTCTGTCTCATATGTAGGGTGTCTGGTCTTTGGGGAATTTGAAGAGATATTTAAACAATCCCTAACAATGAAAATAATAACAATAGAAGACTACGTGCTGTGAATTGTGCTGGCTGAAATCATACAGCTACTGTAGAGACCAGGAGAGAATAGAGTGCAGCATAGGAAAAATGTAAAAAGAATGGTGTCAATTACCAAAATGGAGGAACTGAAAAGCAGACATGTTAACAAAAATATGAGTCTAACTTAGGGATGAAACATTTGGACCAAGGTAAGAAGATAATAGGCTGTTGTTGCATACCTGTTTATCACCTGAAGTAAATAAAATATTACTTCTGAGCTCTTATCCATGCAACTATCATCTTAGAGGATAAAAGTGAACAAGGTGATAAGAAAGTCTCAGTAAGAAGATGCCAGTTGAAACTGGAAGGAAACTGAATTCAGAATCAGTTGTCCCAATTTGGAGCAATCAAGCTAACCCTTCACATGGGTAAGTAGAAATCTGTTTCGGGTGTCTATGTTTTGTTTTGTTTTATTTTGTTCCATTTTTGAACCAAATGTTGAATGTATGCATGTAGTAAAACCAGATTATAAGTTATGGATAGCAAATATATATATGGAAATATGGACCAATGAACTATTGTGATTACTCTTCTGTAGTGTCTACTGTTGTGATTTCTAACCCAGATTCTCTGCCTTCTCTGTTTCCTAGGATGGACTGCACCTGATGATAAGGATGATGATAATGACATTCCATATGGATAATCATTATCACTGTAAGCTAGCATTTTTGTGCTCTTACTATATACTTAGCATTACTCTAATTACTTTGCATATACTGTCTATTTTATCTTCATATTAATAATAATTGAATAACAGGTATTCTTATGGCAGTTTTACACATGGAGAAACTGAGGTGCAGGGAGCCTAAGTGAATTGCCCTAAGGTCACCCAGTGGTAGGTGGCAAATTTAGAAATCAAATCTACGTGTGCCTAACACAACATGTCATGTTATTAACCACTAACTTACATGATCTCTCTTGGTTATCATCTCCTGTATCTTCTTTTCAAATTGGCCCAAGGGCAGGGCCAGCGTTATTCCACACCTAAACTGATGAAATGTCCAACATGGAGTGAAAATCCCTTCTAAGGCTTTGCTTAACACCTCTCTAGATTCCCTTTATATCCCAGGTGGCAGGAGTCATCAGTTTTGGGCTTGGGAAGTCCTTTCTAACATTTCCAAACAGGTGAGGAAGTAGAGTGAAGAATAATTCTCTCATGATGTCCCAGACTGCAGTTGAAGAATTTGACTTGCTGGTATTCAAGGTTCAAACTTTGAATGCCCTTTCCCACATGGATAAAAATGTATAATAGTGGAAGAACATCTTTCAAACTCAAAAGGAGGGGAACATTCAACCAGCTGATGAAAGGAGGAAAATCAGAGAGAAATTCAGGGACCAATTTCTGGTGTGTCCTGTGTGGCTGAAATTAGGAGGCACGATCTAGGTATCTTACTGCTTAGATTGCTCTTTCTGCTCTTACAATTTCACAAAAGGATGGAGCCATCCCAGAGGGACCGTAGGGAAGGAAGTCAATGAATAACCCATATTTTATTAATTTTAATTTTCACTATACAAGTATTCATATTTATTTTTGAAAAAGATAAATACAGGTAAGAGCAAAAGGAAAATAATTTTTTAAATCATCTGTAAATACAGAGATGACTATTTTAATTCTATTCATTTGCCTCTAATATATTTAATGTAGTTATAATTTTCTAACAGATCACATATCTATATATCATATATGTTAAACACTATAAATAAATACACTTATTTTTACGAAAGTAGAGATACCACAGTTTTCTGTAACTTTTTTTCTCTTAACACATATTATGAGCATGTTCCATATCAAACACATAAATTTACATAATTTTAAATGTGACATAATACTTTATTATATACGTCAGTAATAACATCTTTAAAGTCCTCTTATAGTAAATTTCAATTATTTCATTTTTTCTGTTGTAAATAATATTGTGACCAACATCCTTAGCATTTGTCTGATTGGAACAGCCTTCTAGAATTAGACTCTAGTTCAAAGAGTAGGTCATTTTTTGATACTCGTTGCCCTCTGGAAATGTACTAGTTTACTCCCACAAGCAATATATGAAGTCCATTTTCCAACATCCTCACTCACACAAGGCCTGGTTAATGGCATATTTAAAAACTATTTTATGGTATGATACTTATGTGTAGGAAGGAAACTTTAGTACTAAGTTTTAATGTTGAGATTATCTTGTTTGAGCAAAACAGTGAGGCAAGTTATCCATTGTTTGATGAAGATGATTTGCCAAGGAACATTACCAATCAATGGTAGATTAAATTAATGGTAGGAATATTAGCAATTCTGGTATATTACCATAAATATTTGCTCCCTCAAAACATTATTGGATTACAGTTTCTAATAGTATCAAAAGCTTCAGTTTTAATGACTTGAATGACATTTATTAACTTTCTTATTATTAGGGCAAAGTAAACCAGAATCATTTTATAGCCAAAAAATAATTAATCTGCACCACAGTTCCTCTTTTGTGAGTCATCAAATGCCACCTACCTGTGACAAGTTTCATGAGCCATTAGAAGGTATTTTCCATCCTCTGCACTATCTTGCTGTCAAAAAAAAAAAAAAAATTATAAAGTACACAAATTTGGTTTTACTTTCCCAGACAAGGGATTATATTTAATTTAAAGGTGGTTTACACTAAGTCATATGAAACATCTATATCTTTGCTTCCTTTTCACCCATGTGGATCTATTTCCATGATTGAGAGGCAAGCCAGATATTTTGCCTCAAACTTAAAAAAAAGAGAAGGAAGAAAAAGCCACAGCCCCACCCAATATGCTAAGTGTAGTCATTAAGTGTTTATCAGTTGCTCAAGGGCGTTGAAAGAGTAAAAATACTCTGTACAGTTTACAAGACAAAACTATAATCCAGTCTCAGTGTTCCTACATGCTCCTGGATAATGCATATCCTGCCTCAGGTGCATCTATGCAAAGATCATCGACATCAATGTGCTCGTTGCCTAATTTGGCTTTGAGTCACTGTCATGAGGTTATCAACATTTTAGAACAAAATGATTCTAAAGTTCTGAATAGCACTTTATTCTGTTCAAGATTCCATTTTTAGCGTCACTTGGAACACTTTTGCCTCAACTGTTAATTTAAGAAAAGTCAAAGTCCTCCAACAATGCAACAATGTCAAGGAAAAGAATTTAACGTGCAAAGCTAAATGGGGGTTCCACATCTCTGCACAGCATGGCTTCTTAGATGTTGCTCATACCGACCCTGATTAGGATCCCGTTTAGGACTGGCTAAGTCTGGAAAAGTGAGTGATGCACTTTAAGTATGTCGTCTCTGGAAATTCCATCTTTCCTTTTATATCATTAAATACTTAAGGATTTTTCTAACTTTTTCTAAAGTGATATTTCAAAATATCATTGCATGAGATAAATCCAGACCCCCACTCTTATGTGGTCAGAATGTTGAGCTAGAATCACACCAAAATTCTATAATCCAGTGAGCACTCCAGGGAGAGATCGAATAACTTCCCTCATAAGCATCTCTCCCTTTTAGAATTAGCTAACAGTAAATACTTTAGAACCCACTAACAACAACTGAGGCTGATGTAAAATGATGTGAAACTGCGTCACCTGTACCACATGGATGTATTGTTGGTATTAACTGGCTATTTAGTTGCACTGTTGGGTGGATGCAGTCAAGCATCAAGGTCATTACAGGGATTGAGATCATTCCAAGCAGCTCATAGAGTAGACAGACAGTCAAGAAGGCCTTGGTTCCAATTCCAGAATTTATTAACTGTACAATTGGTTAATTCCTGAACCCATCTGGGACTCAGTTTTATAGTTTGCAATTGGGAAGGGCTTTTGTGAAGATAAATATTTAATTAGGTAGCACAGTACCTAGCATATAAGGGGTGCACAATAATTATCTGTTGAATAAATGAGTGATCGATTTTCAGGAATTCAAGAATTGACAAAATCTTCTTTCTATCCTACTGAAGGTGAACTGACCAACAAGATAGTTTTGTTGTTTCTAAAGTTCCTGACATGATTTTTTTTTCTGTTTTCTTGCATTTTTGTTTAAGAAACTTTAAGTTTGGTTGCCTATCTATGGAATGCTTCAGAAAATTGATACCTAAAATTATTTTTCCCATTATCTCATCTCTGCCAAACTATTAAAGAAGAAGAACAACAACAACAAAAAAACCCAAAAAAAAATCACCTCATTGTTACTATATGAGCCCAGACACTTCTCTTTCTGTTTCTAAATTCACTGCCTAAACAGTGAATTCCTTTATGGTCCTTTATGTCCTGGAGAATTACCATAACTTTAAGTATTGTCAGTGTACCTTAAACCCTACTACCTATGAAGAGATGAGAAAGTTTCTGAGAACATGTGACATTCCTTAAGCTAGAGGAAGTAGATGGTGGCCAAAAATCTATATTTGCGTATGCTTTCTCTTTTGCATTGTAGTATCCTCCCAAAACATATCAGGCAGACATATCTTTCAGGTGTGTGGCAAATCACATAGGTTGGCTCACCAAACACCCATTTCAAACCCCCTTCCCTTGTTTCTGTCTATTTTATCATTATAGACTTCCTCAAACTTAGGGGTGACACAGCTCTGGTCAGTGAGGCATGAGTATGTGGTTGCTGGGCAACTTTTTCCTCTTTTTCATTCTCCATTCCTGTAACTCAGACTAAATCCCTGGAGAAGCAACAGCCTCTTGCAGCCAAAAGGACAAATCACAGAGTAAGAACAGTGGGAGCTGTGTTAGCCTAAGTTCCATGTGTTACCGAGACATGTACTTTCCTAAGTTGTTTTCTTTCTTTTTTTTTTTTTTTTAATGACCATAAAGCCCTTACTTTTTAAGCTACTAAAGAAAGGGATTTCTGTATTTGCATTGGAATGCATCATGGTATAAAGTCTGACTTCAAATCCTCCCTTTGAGATGATTTATTTGATGTCCCAAGTCAGATATTTTGTCTATGCTGTTCCCACATAACTTTGTGCATATGATTTTCCAACAACAACAAAAAAATGTTCTCATTGAGGTATAAATCAAAAAGTACACAAATTAAAGGATATATCTTAATGGCCTATTACAAAGTGAGCACAAACTTGGAACCAAATCAAGAAATAGAACATCTGTAGAAACGCAGAGTGCCCTCTTGTGCCCCCTCCTGGTCACTATCCTTCCCCCTTCCCCAAAAGCCACTATAAATTAGTCTTTCCTATTTCTGAATTTATATAAATATTATACACACACTATGTACTCCTTTGTGTCTGATGCCTTTAGGAAAATACTGTACTTGTTCAATTCATTCAGGTTGTTTTATGTAGCAATAGTCCATTCATTTTCCTTGTTGTTTAGCATTCCATTGTATAAATATACCAAAATTTATTTATCCAATCTACTGTTGATGGATACTGGACTGTTTCCAGACCTTGGCAATTAAGAGTAATACTTCTATAAACATTCTTGTGCATGGCTTTTGGTGCACATATGTATAGATTTCTGTTAAATATATGCCTAGGAGAGGAATTGCTGGGTCATAGGGTATGCATATGTCAACTTTAACAGTATTACCAAACACTTTTCCAAAGAGTTTGTACAAATCAGGCTCCTATCAGCAGTGCATGAGAATTCTAAAAGTTCTGCATCTGCACCAATATTTGGTATTTCGGTCAATTTTATTTTAGCCTTTTTGTGGGTATGAAGTGAAATTTCATAGTGGCTTTTTTAACTTTGCATTTTCCACTTTGCATTTTCCTGACTACAAATAATAGTCAAAATATTTCAAAAGTATCTTGGCTATTTGGATATCTTTTTGTGTGTGAAGTAACTGTTCAGGTCTTTTGCCCACTTAAAACTTTTTATAATTGTGCTGTCTGCCTTTTTTCTTGTTGATTTGGAAAAGTGGTTATACATTCCGGATATTAACACTTTTCAGCTATATGTATTAATAATATAAATAATCTCTCCCACTTTGTGGCCTGCTTTTTCATTTTCTTAATAGTGGTCTTAATTTTAATATAGTCCAATTTATTAGTGCTCTTTTATGGTTAATGCTTTTGTATTCTATCTTAGAAATATTTTACTACCTCAAGATTTGAAGGTTATCTTCTAGAAGCCCCGCTGTTTTACTTTTCACGTATAGATCTATAACACACCTTAACTGATGTTTGTGTGTAGTGTGAGGTGGAAGTCAAGATTTATTTTTTTGAATATGATATCCATATAGCATGGTTTCTTTATGATACAATGATGTGGCATCTTAGATTCCAGCCAATATGGCAATATTCTAAATTAATCATATTATTCACAATGACAGAATACAGCATAGCATACTAAAATTTGATGAAAATTTTGTGATAGTATAGAAACTGATATATTTAAAACAGGGAAAAACTGATTAAGCTTTTAAAATATTAGAAGAGGATAAGAAATGGCTTTTGAAAGTTAGAATAATTTAAATAAATTAGATATAGCAATATGAATTCATGATTTTCAATAAACATTCCCAGTTCTATTACCTAACCTAATATACACTCCTGGGAAACAAAATTTTGATTCCTAATATTATTATTTACTGACATTAGTAGAATCTATGTTTTGGACAGGGAAAACCAAAATGTGTCTAGAATGTCTTGTTGTCAGACTGCAAGTGTGCTTTCAAAGTTATCTGGAATAGTGCTAAACAGGACAAGAATTCTAACCAAAAGGGTAAAAACAAAAATAATAATTAAACTTCACTAGAGAAAGTTAAACCTTTAAAGTGTCATAGGTTCATAATATTACACAAAAGGGCAAATGATATAAATTATACTAATTTAATGTAATGAGTTAAAATGATATTTTCTAATGTTCTATATTGATAAACCCAAGTTATTTAAATACTATCTTCAAGTTTCTATCACTGCCTGAGCTGACTATCAGAAATGTTAACGTACATTTTATATATATAGTATATACTATATATGATCATTATTTATTACTTTATATAAATATATTTATATACCAATAACATATAAATGTTAACATATATTCAGAATTAACTCAAATATGCTTATATTTTTATCAATTATAGGAAAAATTTTATTAAAATAAATTGGGTATCCAAGGATTTGAAATAGCAGGAAGAAATAAAAGACCAGGAGAAATTTTCCTTAAAGACTGAATATTATCTAAAGTAGAGATTCTCAACATTTGGTCCCCCAACAAGTAGCATCAGCGTCACCTGGGGATTTGCTAAAATGCAAATTCTCCAGCCTTTCCCAGACCTACTGAAGCAGAAACTCTGGAGCTGAGGTTCAGCAATCTGTATTTTTAAGGCCTCCTGGTGATACCAAGGTACATTACAGTTTGAGAACCACTGATCTCATGAGACTATTTAAATTATTGCACAGCCTGAGCTATAAAGCTAATCTGTGTGGGACATTTAACACTGACCCCCATATCTTTCCAGAAACTTGACTGGTTATAGACCAAATAAAGTGTCTACATTTTTCTCTGTACCACTGAGTTAGGGCTAGTCATTTTGAGACCCCACTAGACACAAAATTACTAGAGTGGGAATTCAAATCCAGATATGTCTTAATACAAGACTGCATTCCATACATTCATTTTCTCTCCCAACATTCATGACAACTCACCACTAAAAAAAGGACAGAAGAAAAGTCACTTGCCTAAACTGAGCTTCTACCAAATCTTAGGCTCTATACATCTGAGTAACTCTAATCTTCATATCCATGTATATTAAGATGAGCTGTGAAGGAGCCCAAGTTCAGCAAGGTTAAATATGGTCACCAAAGCCACACAGCCAAGCAAGGGCAGAGGCAGGATTCCACTCTTACTCTTCCTGAATCCATATTCTAAACATGTGTTCCTCAATATCACACAATTTTAATACATATGCCACATGAGTTCAATAAAAGTTTATTGGGTGAATGGTGAGGGAAGGAATGACCTGAATTTCCCTGTTAATAGCATTTTCAGGGGTTGCCTCAGTGGGCATGTTCCATATAGCTTCCAGAAACTGCAAAGACACACTGACCAACATGATGGTTCCCTTAATGGTAGAGGTAAGAAAGATACTAGAGTCACTGAGGAAGTCACTGACATCATTAAAATGTTTAGATCCTTCAGAAGAAAGATCAGTCACTCCATAATCTCAAACTGTGTGTTTCCTCAGTGCCCCCCGAAAACATTGAAAATACACAAATGATATAAAAGGCAGCTTACAACTTTTTCAATGAAAGTGTGGATTTCAATACCTTAAAAAGCGTATTACACTAGTGTGAAGCATTCCTGGTTCATTTAATTTAACTTACCTTCCAGATAACTTCTCAGGGAAACTCAGAACTCAATTTAATTCTAAAATCATTGTAAAATGACATGAAATGACATAAGGAGATGAATGCAATAGTTGCTAATGTTTCTTGGTGGAGTCATGGGGCAAGGGAGAGAAAGAAACAGATTAAGATGCTGCAGACATTTGTTACTTGAAGAGCAGCAGGAATGGAAAATGCATAGGGGTAACATTTGAAAGCTGTGTGTGGGAGGCACTTGCACAAAATATTTTGTCAACAGGATTTCTGCGTACACCTCTCACACACTGCTTAGGAAATCTACCCCAGAAGAGAGATTCTCAACTTTTTTTTTTCCCTTGCAAGCTGTCTAGCCTATGTAATTAAAGTCCGCCAGTAGAATAGCATTCAGGTGCTGACAAGATTGATAGTTCCCTAGCCTTTGCCATAGAAAGACAAAGTTAGGCACTTTCATTTCACTCAACTACAGCTGTGAAAAATGATCACTCTCATGTGCCTCCTAGCGCAATCTCCACTGCTGGTTTCCTACTAAGTTTCTCTGTCAGGTCCAGATGACATTTTCCCTCTGTTTTGCTGGTAGACATTCACTCTCTCCAAGCACAGTTATTAATATTTGATCAAATGCATGGCAACATCTTGAACCTTTATTCATGGTAATAAGAAAAAATCATGGTGAAGCTCTCTAAAAGAGCACACTGAAATAGAATCTGTTGTGAGAGGCTAGAATCATTGATTTTCTCTTTACTTATTTACGACTATGTAACTCGAATTTCCCAAAGCATTACCATGTGTGTGGTTATTAGATTATGTTAACAGACCCAAGTTTGTGCGTTAATTAGCTCAAATCTCATCACAGAAGATTCAAAGCTTCTTCTGGGCCATACACATCAAACCCTCTCTGCAAAGTCTCAGTTATTTCTGGGCATAACACCCTCTCTTGAAATCCTATATATGCACAAAGAAAAACAAACACACATACATGTGTGTGCACACACACACACAAACATAACTGGTTTCTCATAGAGCAGAAATGGGAAAAGTTCTTCTGTTAAGAACCAGGTAGTAAAAATTTATGCAATGGAAGCCATACAGTCTGTCGAATCTTAATTATACCATTATAGCATACATAAACAAATGGACATGCCTGTGTTCCATAAATAAAGCAAACTTTATTTACAAAACCAGGCTGGGGAGTAGAGCGAGGCTGTGAGTTGTAGTCTGTCACCTCCCGTCTAAGACTATGCCTGCAATGAGTTAACCTCACTCTCTACCCTGGGTGTAACCAAGTGAGAAATCTGTGCCACTATATGCTCTTGTGCATTTAGGAATGCATTTTTTTTCATAGGCATAATATTTTTTGTTGTTGCTGTTTCTTGAAACTGTGTTTTCCATTTCTGAAGAACATCCTTATACCCCAATGGGACAATGAGTCTACAGGTAATATCTGATTAGGATATTCCAATCCTAAACGGCTCCTGAGCTGCTGGATCTGACCCATAGATATTCTGTAGTCCACGGGCCATAAACAACTGTGGACATTTGTTAAACTTCTAAATTATACTAATTACTATTGGGCCAGCTTTAGAAATATTACAATCTATATATTAAAAAAAAATTTTATCTGTATAAACAAACACATAGGCAATTTTTTTAACTTTTTATTTTATATTGGAGTATAGTGGATTAACAATGTTGTGTTAGTTTCAGGTGTAGAGCAAAGTGATTTAGTTATACATATACATGTATCTATTCTTTTTCAAATTCTTTTCCCACTTAGGTTGTTACATAATATTGAGCAGAGTTCCCTGTGCTATACAGTAGGTCCTTATTAGTTATCCATTTAAAATATGGCAGTGTGTACATGTCAATCCCAAACTCCCTAACTATCCTTCCCCCCACATCCTTCCCCCCTGGTAACCATAAATTCATTCTCTAAGTCTGTGAGTCTGTTTCTGTTTTGTAAATAAGTTCATTTGTATCTTTTTTTTAAGATTCCACATGTAAGTGATGTCATACGATATTTGCCTTTCTCTGTCTGACTTACTTCACTCAGTATGACAATCTCTAGGTCCATCCATGTTGCTGCAAATGGCATTATTTCATTCTTCTTAATGGCTGAGTAATATTCCATTGTATATAACACATAGGCAATTGACTGAAATAATGGTATTCTCATTTATAGAATGTTTTTATTAGGAACTATTCAAGAAAAAAAAGCCCCAAATAATAAATATTGTTAAAGTATCGCATTACATTCTCTTTAAGGTCATTCTTCATCTATTCAGTAAACATTTAATGAAAAACTGTTAGTTCCAGGTACTAGACTAGATACTGTGATGCAATTATAAGTAACACCTATCTGCATCCTGAAGGAAACTAGAGTTTAGTGTAGTTATTAGATTCTTTGTATAGACTTCTTAATCCTTAAATGCAAACATCCTGTGTATCTGTGTATTTCACTAGCTAGAGTGCTCAAGTGGATTTTATGACCAAATTAAAATGACTGGGAACAACTGACTTTATTAACAGAAATTTAAGCATTTTTCCAGGGAAGCCCTCACCCCCAAATCCTAAGTGACATTTAAATATGTTCATGAATTAGTAACTATTATTGCTCATCTTCAATTTCTTGATAGAAGAGCAGATTCTAAAGCCTTTCTCTTAGGGCCAGGGTCTGTAAATGCAGATGTCTGAACAACTCTGATAGTCTTTGTTGGATGTCTCCAGTGCTACTAACAGAAGAGCTAGGTGTTCACAGTTGCTAATAGCTGTGCCAGAAGCCCTAGAAGTTCTATAGTGACGTCACTCTGACTGACCTTATTGCCTTCATTACTGCTGGAGCCTCACTCATGGCCCCTCTCTTCCTCCTGATTCTTTCTAGGCTTCTGTCAATTAATCCAAGTAATTTTCTTACAATAAGAACACACACTTTCCCCTCTTCAACCAAAACTCAGTAAAGGATGCCGCATAGCAAAAGTGGACCCTCAGGGCTGCAAATCTTTGGTGGCTCATCTCCTTCCATATACAGCAGTGTTTCTTCAGGCATACCGGCAATACCGGTCAAGGTGATGAGGTCAAGATGAAGTCCCAAATTGTCTGCACTGTGTCACAGCCAACAATCCTCCCACAACTGCCTTCCTTCCTGATTCCAACAATTGAGATCTTTGTAATAAATTCAGGTACTGATCCAGAGACAATACTCTCTAAAGGAGCCTGCATCAGACATGCTTTATATTTTTGAGTCACAATTTAGGAATCTCCTAAGCCTGTGGACATTACTATTGAAAACAGATATAGGGGGCTTTGTTCCCTCTCAATCTTAAACACTCAACGAAACTATTTACTTGGGGGAAGTACAAGCCTTCACTTCACTTACTAAGAGCATCTTAGCTCTCCAGGTTCTTGTCCAGGTAAAATCAATTTATAACTTATTTCTATGATAGCATCACTAAGTACAGTCAAAGTAACTATAGCAGAGCTTTATTTTAGGATAAAAATCTGCAAAGAACATCATTCATATCCTAACGATGATAAAAAGATGAACAATCTAAAAAAATCATAACGTTTTTCTTGAGCCGATCAGAGAGATAAGTCTGTGAAGCAACCAAGTAACCTGAATAGCAGAAAGGAACAAGTTCTTCCAAGGACAGACAAAACACAAAAAGAGTTGTACGTTTGGCAGAGCATGGGAGACAGGTGGCTACCACACCAGCAGGTAAGAAGGAATCAGTTTAAAAAGTAACGTAGTGTAAAAGGCCAAATGTGGGCTATCATTATTTTAGAACAGATGGACGTATGAAACATAAGTGAAATCTGCATTCACTTACAAGATTTGTTCCATGGGCCTCCACTAAGTACTTAGAAGGAAGACTGAGGGCAGGGAAGAAGAATAGAAAGAGCTCTGTTCAGTGGTCCAGGCATGCAGGAGTTGATTGGTGGCTCTTAGTAGGCAGACATGAATACCTGCCCACTCCACAGACCCTTCTCTCCTACAAAGCAAAGTTTAAAACAGCTTGGGGAAGGGCAGCAAATCTGTCACTCTCAGGACCCAGACAAAGATCTATTATGACTAGGAAAATAGTAGCAGAAAAAAAATCCTCTACCACTGGGGAAGAAGCAGTGATTTATCTTGGGACCATACCAAGCAGAAGTCTGTAACTGCTGAGGGAAGAATAAGAATCTCCTTCCCAAGACTAAGCACAGCTGCAAACCAGTTTGGTTGCCACGGTAAGAAGGAGCAGGAATATTGAAATAGACTCATTCCCAAGACCCACATGCACAGAGGCTGCTCAGACTGAGTCCGGGGAGGAGCAAGAGCTCAGAGATCCAGGGACTGCTGAAAGCTGAGGGGGAACAGGAATACTGACACTCACCAGCACTGTAGTCCACATGCTAAGTACAAAGCAAAAGCAGCCCACCACCAGAGGAATTTAAAGCCTTAGACCACTGAGAGTAACAATAAAAACAACAAATCAAAACTAACTCAGCTGCTGATGGATAGACTAAAATCCCCATGCTGAGTTTAACAGAAGAGTTATGCCGATTTCAAGGGTTACTTACTGTTCTATCTACTGTTCCGTACATGAACACAGGCATTCAATAAAAAATCATGACACATAAAGGAAAGAGGAAAAAAATCCACTGGCAAGAGACAAAGCAATTAATATTACCAGACTCAAAAGACGACCCAGATGTTGAAACTATCAAACAGAGACTTTAAAATAGCTATAATTAATATATTAAAGGATATAGCAAAAAAGGTTAACAAAATCCTGAACACATGGGGAACATCAAAACAGAGATGAGAACTATAAGAAAGACTTAAATAAACATACTAGAAATAAGAAATGTGATACTAGGAATGAAGAATTCCTTTAATGACACCATTAGTAGACTTCAAAACAAGAGAGGAAAGAAACAATGAATTTAAAGTTAAGTCAATATAAATTACCCAAATAGAAGACAAAGAGAAAAAGAAAAGAAGAAAATAAAGTAAATCTCAAGAACCAATGAACAATATTGGAACATCTAAGATACCTGTAAGATTTAATCCGAGAGAAATAAGAGAATGTGAAAAGGATAGAATATAAGTTTGAAGAAACAATGTGGAAAGTCATATAAAAATAAAGTAACTGGGAGGCAGGATCAAGATGGCAGAGTAGGAAGACCCTGAGCTCAACTCCCACCATGAACACATCAAAAATACAACTAGAGGAGTGGAGGAGCTTCAAGAAAGCGGAGGAGTAAGATGTAGAAATCACCTTCCTCCCCACAAATACATCAGAAATACATCTACATGTGGAACAACTCCTACAGAACACCTACTGAACACTGGCAGAAGACCTCAGACTTCCCAAAAGGCAAGAAATTCCCCATGTACCTGTGTAGGGCAAAAGAAAAAACAGAGACAAAAGAATAGGGACGGGACCTGCACCTCTGGGAGGGAGCTGTGAAGGAGGAAAAGTTTCCACACACTAGGAAGCCCCTTCACTGGTGGAAACAGGGGGTGGGTAGGGGGGAAGCTTCAGAGCCACAGAGGAGAGCACAGCAAAAGGGGTGCAGAGGGCAAAGCAGAGAGATTCCCGCACAGAGGATCAGTGCCAACAAGCACTCACCAGCCTGAGAGTCTTGCCTGCTCACCCACCAGGGCGGGTGGGGGCTGGGAGTTAAGGCTTGGGCTTCGGAGGTCAGATCCCAGGGAAAGGAATGGGGTTGGCTGCGTGAACAGGGCCTGATGGGGGCTAGTGCAACACAGCTAACTGGGACAGAGTCTGCGAAAAAGTCTGGAACTGCTTAAGAATCAAGAGACCATTGTTTCAGGGTGCGCAAGGAGAGGATACTCAGAGCACCACCTAAGTGAGCTTCAGAGATGGGCACGAGCTGCAGCTATCAGTGCAGACTCCAGAGACAGGCATGAAACACTAAGGCGGCTGCTGCAGGCACCAAGAATTCTGTGTGCAAGCACAGGTCACTATCCACACCTCCCCTCCCTGGAGCCTGTGCATCCCGCCACTGCCAGGGTCCTGTGATCCAGGGACAACTTCCCCGGGAGAACACACGGCACAACAAAGGCTGCTACAAAGCCACGCTGGCCACTGCCACTGTGGGCTCACCCTGTATTCTGTACACCTCCTTCCCCCCGGCCTGAGTGAGCCAGAGCCCACTAATCAGCCGCTCCTTTAACCTGCTCCTGTCTGGGTGAAGAACAGATGCCAGAGGACGACCTACATTCAGAGGCGGGGCCAAATCCAAAGCTGAACCCCAGGAGCTGTGCGAACAAAGAAGAGAAAGGGAAATTTCTCCCAGCAACCTCAGGAGCAGTGGATTAAATCTTCACAATCAACTTGATGCACCCTGCATCTGTGGAATATCTGAATAGACAACAAATCATCCCAAAATTGAGGTGGTGGACTTTGAGAGCAACTGTAGACTTGGAGTTTGCTGTATGCAACTGACTAGTTTCTGATTTTTATGTTTATCTTAGTATAGTTTTTAGCGCTTGTTATCATTGGTGGATTTCTTCATTGGTTTGGTTGTTCTCTTCTTTTCTTTTTTAATACTTTTTAAATTTTTAATTTTACTAATTTTTTTTATTTTAATAACTTTATTTTTTTTTCTTTCTTTTTTTCCTCCCTTTTCTTCTGAGCCGTGTGGCTGACAGGGATTTCGTGCTCTGGCTGGGTGTCAGGCCTGAGCCTCTGAGGTGGGAGAGCCAAGTTCAGGACATTGGACCACCAGAGACCTCCAGCTCCATATAATATCAATTGGCAAGAGCTCAACCAGAGATCTTCATCTCAACGGTAAGACCCAGCTCCACTCAACAACCAGCAAGCTCCAGTGCTCAACACCCCATGCCAAACAACTAGCAAGACAGGAACACAACCCCAGCCATTAGCAGAGAGGCTGCCTAAAATCATAATAACTTCACAGACACCCCAAAACAAACCACTGGACGCAGTCCTGCCCACCAGAAAGACAAGATACAGCCTCATGCACCAGAACACATGCACCAGCCCCCTCCACCAGGAAGCCTACACAACCCACTGAACCAACCTTATCCACTGGGGGCAGACATGAAAAACAAAAGGGACTATGAACCAGTAGCCTACGAAAACGAGACCACAAACACACTAAGTTAAGCAAAATGGGAAGACAGAGAAATAAGCAGCAGACGAAGGAGCAAAGTAAAAACCCACCAGACCAAAGAAATGAAGAGGAAATAGGCAGTCTACCTGAAAAAGAATTCAGAGTAATGACAGTAAAGATGATCCAAAATCTTGGAAATAGAATGGAGAAAATACAAGAAACATTTAACAAGGACAGAGAAGAACTAAAGAGCAAACAAACAGTGACGAACAGCACGATAAATGAAATTAAAAATTCTCTAGAAGGGATCAATAGCAGAATAACTGAGGCAGAAAAACGGATAAGTGACCTGGAAGATAAAATAGTGGAAATAACTACTGCAGAGCAGAATAAAAAAAAAAGAATGAAAACAATTGAGGACAGTCTCAGAGACCTCTGGGACGACATTAAATGCACCAACATTCGAATTATAGGGGTCCCAGAAGAAGAGAAAAAGAAAGGGAATGAGAAAATATTTGAAGAGATTATACTTGAAAACTTCCCTAACATGGGAAAGGAAATAGTCAAGTCCAGGAAGTGCAGAGAGTCCCATACAGGATAAATCCAAGGAGAAACACGCCAAGACACATAATAATAAAACTACCAAAAATTAAATACAAGAAAAAATGTTAAAAGCAGCAAAGGAAAAGCAAACAATAACATATAAGGGAATCCCTGTACGGTAAACAGCTGATATTTCAGCAGAAACTCTGCAAGCCAGAAGGGAATGGCAGGATATATTGAAAGTGATGAAAGGGAAAAACCTACAATCAAGATTACTCTACCCAGCAAGGAGCTCATTCAGATTCAACGGAGAAATTAAAACCTTTGGAGACAAGCAAAAGCTAAGAGAATTCAGCACGACCAAACCAGCTTTACAAAAAAATGCTAAAGGAACTTCTCTAGGCAGAAAACACAAGGAATAGAACTACAAAAACAAACCAAAAACCATTAAGAAAATGGTAAAAGGAACATACATATCAATAATTACCTTAAATGTAATTGGATTAAATGCTCCAACCAAAAGACATAGACTGGCTGAATGGATACAAAAACAAGACCCATATATATGCTATCTACAAAAGACCCACTTCAGACCTAGTGACACGTACAGACTGAAAGTGAGGGGATGGAAAAAGATATTCCATGTAAATGGAAATCAAAAGAAAGCTGGAGTAGTAATTCTCATATCAGACAAAATAGACTTTAAAATAAAGACTATTACAAGAGACAAAGAAGGACACTACATAATGATCAAGGGATCAATCCAAAAAGAAGACATAACAATTGTAAATATTTATGCACCCAACATAGGAGCACCTCAATACGTAAGGCAAATGCTAACAGCCATAAAAAGGGAAATCGACAGTAACACAATAATAGTAGGGGATTTTAACACCCCACTTTCACCAATGGAAACATCATCCAAAGTGAAAATAAATAAGGAAACACAAGCTTTAAACAACACATTAAACAAGATGGACTTAATTGATATTTATTGAACATCCCATCCAAAAACAACAGAATACACTTTCTCTTCAAGGGCTCATGGAACTTTTTCCAGGATGGATCATATCTTCGGTCACAAATCAAGCCTTGGTAAATTTAAGAAAACTGAAAGCATATCAAGTGTCTTTTCTGACCACAACGCAATGAGACTAGATATCAATTACAGGAAAAAAACTGTAAAAAATTCAAACACATGGAGGCTAATCAAAACACTAATAAATAACCAAGAGATCACTGAAGAAATCGAAGAGGAAATCAAAAGATACCTGGAAACAAATGACAATGAAAACATGATGACCCAAAACCTGTGGGATGCAGCAAAAGCAGTTCTAAGAGGGAAGTTTATAGAAATACAAGCCTACCTCAAGAAACAGGAAACATCTCGAATAAACAACCTGACCTTGCACCTAAAGCAATTAGAGAAAGAAGAACAAAAAAACCCCAAAGTTAGCAGAAGAAATCATAAATATCAGATCAGAAATAAATGAAAAAGAAAGGAAGGAAACAGCAGCAAAGGTCAATAAAACTAAAAGCTGGTTCTTTGAGAAGATAAACTAAGTTGATAAACCATTACCCAGACTCATCAAGAAAAAAAGGGAAAAGACTCAAATCAACAGAATTAGAAATGAAAAAGGAAAAGTAACAACTGACACTGCAGAAATACAAAGGATCATGAGAGATTACTACAAGCAACTATATGCCAATAAAATTGACAAGCTGGAAGAAATGGACAAATTCTTAGAAAATCAGAACCTCCTGAGACTGAACCAGGAAGGAATAGAAAATATAAACAGACCAATCACAAGCACTGAAATTGAGACTGTGATTAAAAATCTTCCAACAAACAAAAGCCCAGGACCAGATGGCTTCATAGGCAAATTCTATCAAACATGTAAAGAGCTAATGACTATCCTTCTCAAACCCTTCCAAAATATAGCAGAGGGAGGAACACACCCAAACTCATTCTACGAGGTCACCATCACTCTGATACCAAACCAGACAAGGATGTCACAAAAAAACTACAGACCAGTATCACTGATGACCATAAATGAAAAAATCCTCAACAAAATACAAGCAAATAGAATCCAAAAATACATTAAAAGGATCATACACCATGATCAAGTGGGGTTTATCCGAGGAATGCAAGGATTCTTCAATATATGCAAATCAATCAACGTGATACATCATATTAACAAACTGAAGGAGAAAAACCATATGATCATCTCAATACATGCAGAGAAAGCTTTTGACAAAATTCAACACCCATTTATGATAAAAACCCTCCAGAAAGTAGGCATAGAGGGAACCTACCTCAACAGAATAAAGGCCATATATGACAAACCCACAGCCAACATCGTCTTCAATGGTGAAAAACTGAATCCATTTCCACTACGATCAGGAACAAGACAAGGTTGCACACTCTCACCACTATTACTCAACATAATTTTGGAAGTTTTAGCCACAGCAATCAGAGAAGAAAAAGAAATAAAAGGAATCCAAATTGGAAAAGAAGAAGTAAAGCTGTCACCGTGTGCAGATGACATGATACTATACATAGAGAATCCTAAAGATGCTACCAGAAAACTACTAGAGCTAATCAATGAATTCGGTAAAGTAGCAGGATACAAAATTAATGCACAGAAATCTCTTGCATTCCTATACACTAATGATGAAAAATCTGAAAGAGAAATTACGGAAACACTCCCATTTACCACTGCAACAAAAAGAATAAAATACCTAGGAATAAACCTACCTAAGGAGAGAGAAGACCTGTATGTAGAAAACTATAAGACACTGATGAAAGAAATTAAAGATGATTCAAACAGATGGAGAGATATACCATGTTCCTGGGTTGGAAGAATCAACATTGTGAAAATGACTATACTATCCAAAGGAATCTACAGATTCAGTGCAATCCCTATCAAACTACCAATGGCGTTTTTCACAGAACTAGAACAAAAAATTTCACAATTTGTAGGGAAACACAAAAGACCCCGAATAGCCAAAGCAATCTTGAGAAAGAAAAACAGAGCTGGAGGAATCAGGCTCCCTGACTTCAGACTACACTACAAAGGTGCAGTAATCAAGACAGTATGGTACTGGCACAAAAACAGAAACATAGACCAATGGAACAGGATAGAAAGCCCAGAGATAAACCCACGCACATCTGGTCACCTTATTTTTCATAAAGGAGGCACATATATACAGTGGAGAAAAGACAGCCTCTTCAATAAGTGGTGCTGGGAAAACTGGACAGCTACATGTAAAAGAATGAAATTAGAACAGTCCCTAACACCATACACAAAAATAAACTCAAAATGGATTAAAGACCTAAATGTAAGGCCAGACACCATCAAACTCTTAGAGGAAAACATAGGCAGAACACTCTATGACATAAATCACATCAAGATCCTTTTTGACCCACCTCCTAGAGAAATGGAAATAAAAACAAAAATAAACAAATGGGACCTAATGAAACTTAAAAGCTTTTGCAGAGCAAAGGAAACCATAAACAAGACGAAAAGACAACCCTCAGAATGGGAGAAAATATTTGCAAATGAAGCAACTGAGAAAGGATTAATCTCCAAAACATACAAGAAACTCATGCAGATCAATATCAAAAAAACAAACAGCCCAATTCAAAAATGGGCAGAAGACCTAAATAGCCATTTCTCCAAAGAAGATATACAGATTGCCAACAAGCATATGAAAGAATGCTCAACATCATTAATCATTAGAGAAATGCAAATCAAAACTACGAGATATCATCTCACACCAGTCAGAATGGCCATCATCAAAAAATCTACAAACAATAAATGCTGGAGAGGGTGTGGAGTAAAAGGAACCCTCTTGCGCTGTTGGTGGGAATGTAAATTGATACCGCCACTATGGAGAACAGTATGGAGGTTCCTTAAAAAACTAAAAATAGAACAACCATACAACCCAGCAATCCCACTACTGGGCATATACCCAGAGAAAACCATAATTCAAAAAGAGTCATGTACCACAATGTTCATTGCAGCTCTATTTACAATAGCCAGGACATGGAAGCAACCTAAGTGTCCATCAACAGATGAATGGATAAAGAAGATGTGGCACATATATACAATGGAACATTACTCAGCCATCAAAAGAAGCAAAATTGAGTTATTTGTAATGAGGTGGATGGACCTAGAGTCTGTCATACAGAGTGAAGTAAGTCAGAAAGAGAAAAACAAATACTGTATGCTAACACATATATATGGAATCTAAGAAAAAAAAAAAATGGTCATGAAGAACCCGGGGGTTAAGACAGGAATAAAGACACAGACCTACTAGAGAATGGACTTGAGGATATGGGGAGGGGGAAGGGTAAGCTGGGACAAAGTGAGAGAATGGCATGGACATATATACACTACCAAACGTAAAATAGATAGCTAGTGGGAAGCAGCCGCATAGCACAGGGAGATCAGCTCGGTGCTTTGTGACCACCTAGAGGGGTGGGATAGGGAGGGTGGGAGGGAGACACAAGAGGGAAGAGATATGGGGATATATGTATATGTATAACTGATTCACTTTGTTATAAAGCAGAAACTAACACACCATTGTAAAGCAATTATACTCCAATAAAGATGGTTAAAAAAAAAAGTCAATTTTTCAACAGACAAAATTTATGCTTATACATCCAGATATCTTCCTAACAATAGTAAGGGTTTGAAAAGCTAGCTAGAAGAATGCCAGAGGTTTTGGGAAATGTTTCTTCATCCCTCATGAGAGGCAACAAAACACAAGCAGAGGTGGCAGTATTGCCAGTCCTCACCTTTGTCACGCTCATGAGAGAGACTGATGGCAATGTCAGAATTCTTCTCAAGACTCTTACCTGTTGGTCATCGTATGCCTGATGCAATTAGAATGGATTCCAAAATCTGACATACTTTAGTTGGAATCCAGCTTCACAATTTATAAGCTGTATTATATTGGATAATTAGTTGGGTTTCCTATGTTACTTCTTGTGAAGATTAACAACAATGTGGAAAAGATATTTAAAGTAGCATCAGGCATATATATTCAATTAATAATACATATTATAATTGTTATTATTCTTGATATCTCTGCTATTATTGTTACTATTAATATTATTGTCACACTTATTGCTATTGTTATTGTTACTATTGCTATTATTGTTCCTGTTACTGCCTTACCGATGCTGGTCTAACACCCAGTTTTACTGCAAAATTCTAAAGTTAACTGCATTTTGTGGCAGTCTTAATGAAGCGATATGTGAGTACACTATTAAGTAAAAAAGTTAATGTCTTGCCGAGATGTACTAATAGCAGTTGGGTGAGAAACAAATTGCAAACTGCTTGAGGAACAGGAGAGTTCATTTGCTAACAACAGGCTAGTTTCCCTGTCTTTGTGTTATTTCCAATCAAAATCGAAAATTCAGTTGCCACTAGTTTTATGAGTGCCTTCAGCGTTGGGGGAATTTGATGATTAACAACATTCTGCATCATGCTAGAATCTTATGGGCAAAATAATATATTGAAAAAAATAATAATTTGGGCCAAGTATCTGTTTATAAACCACTGGAGAGATCTGCTACCACACCCTGACAGCATTTGACATTAAGTCCCTCAAGTGTGTGTACAGTGTGAATCTCTACAATGTTAGATCTCTTGACGTGTAGCAAAAGCAAGCACTTCATAAATGTGGTCAAATAAATGGATGAACAGGTAGGCAAGCCAGAGGTGCTTTCTCCTCTTCTCTGAAGGAGGGGGTACAGATCAGTACGTCTGAAGTAGACTAACTATGGGATTCAGTCAGGATGCGGCCCAGATTCATTCAGCTACACATGTTTCTGTCTTTAAATTATGATCAAATTTTAAACTATCCACTATGTGGTAAAATGAAATGTATGCTGGCCTGAGAACCAATATTACAGCTCTTATCATTTTGTATTCACTCAACTTGTTGGGAATCCCAAAGAGTAAAGTGCTATATCAAATCCTGCAGAAAGCATCAGTGATTTATACATGCCTGTGCACACCTTATCCCACAAAAATCTCTGAGGCTTGAGTGGAGAGAAGGGGGAGGAATGAGAATCTGCATTTTAACAAAGTCCCTAGGTGATATGAACGCATATTACACTTTGAGATGCACTGCTCTGGAACTCAGTCTTGCCCCAGCCTTGTCTCCAACTCATCAATGTGCTAAGCCACACTGGGATTCTAGAAAAGCCAGCTCCTTTGACGTGAGCCCCTGGAGAGGCAAACTCAAGACCCCAGAAGTGAGTTTCGAGTTAGCTGCTCACCTCCTTGGAACATGCCAGTTGCAGCTGAGACCTCTTGGTCCCCTCCGCAGATTACAAAGCCATAGACAGAACCTAGATCCTGGGCCTACTTTAGCCAAGCCCTCCCCCAATCCCCTGCTGACCCAGGTGGTTTCTGAAAGGACCACACCAGCAGAGCAACCATCTCAAAGCCGGATAAGCGTGAGTGTGCTCACTCAGTCTATAAGGGTTGATGTTGTAGGGGTAGCAAACTCTGGACAAGGGAGTTGTAGCCTGACCTGTGTTCCCAGCTTTGTCACCAACACGCCATGCAGATGTGGGTGAGCTGCAGAATGTCTCTGGGCCACAGTTTCTCCATATGTAAAAGAAGGAGGTTAGATAAATCTGGAATGGCCGCGGAAGGCATCCATGCACTGATTGTAAATTACTGCTGATGAGTACCACTGAGTGATGGCAAATGTGCTGTGATAGATTAGTCATGTCTGACACAGGTACAGAAATGTAGATCCTCATTCTGTACATCTGGAGTGGGGCCTGAGATCTTGCATTTCCAACAAACTCCAAGGTAATGCTCACGCTGCTGGTCCATGAACCACCCTTTGTGGTCCAATAACAGCCACTCACCACATGTGGTTATTGAACACTTGAAATGGGGTGAGTCTAGATTGAGATGTGATTTGAGTATAAAATCTACACGAAATTTCAAAGACTTAGGAGAAAGAAAAGGACGTAATGTAATTAGTTACGGAACATATGCAGAATTGGTTACATATTGAAATTATAATGTTTGGGATATGTTGGTTTAATAAAATATGCTGTTAAGATTAATTTCACCCTTATTTTTTGCTTCTTAAAATATGACTAGAAACTTTACAATTACATACGTAACCTGCATGGTATTCTTTTTAAAAAAAAAAAAAAAAAAAACAGATATAGTTCACATATCTCCCAGTTAAAATGTTCAACTCAGTGGGTTTGGGTATGTTACGGTATTTTTTAAATGTGGTTTTATATATAAATATATATAGCTAAAATGGCAAATTTATATATATAAAACAAAATTTGCCGCTTTAGCCATTTAAAATGTACGATTCATTGGTGCTAATTGCATTCACAATATTGTACATTCATCACCACTATTTCCTAAACTTTTTTGCCACTCCAAACAGAAACTCTGTAACCATTAAACAGTAACTCTCCAATCCCTCCTCTCCCTAGCTCCTAATCTCTCATGTTCTGTCTCTATGATGTTTGTTCTAGATGTTTCATATAGGTGGAAGCATACAATATTTGTCCTTTTGTGTTTGGCTGCTTTTACTCAGCATAATGTTTTCAAGGTTCATCCACATTATAGCATATACCTTAAAAGTCCCCAGCACAAGAAAAAAAAAACTTTTGGTAACTATGTATGCTGTCGGACATTAACTAGAATTATTGTGGTGATCATTTTCAGATATATACAAACATCAAATCATTATGTTGTACACCTGAAACTAATATAATTTTATATGTTAATTACACCCCAATTTAAAGAAATTGAGGTATATGTTTGTGATATCCTTATCAAGAGTTAAAAATACTAGGTCTGTAGTTACTAGCAGCGTGTGCTCCCTGACAATCTACGGAACGCAGACTAAGGAGCAGATACAACGTGGCCTCATTAGCTTCTGCTATTTCCAATTTTTTTAACTGATCCAACTGAATATATAACCCAAGTGGGAAGAAGCTTCTGAGACTTCAAACCAACTATCCAATAGATAATTCTTTTTAGTCTTTGTATTAGGTAACGTTTGCATTTGGTGTCTGTGTCTCAAAGCAGACCT
This sequence comes from Balaenoptera ricei, assembly GCF_028023285.1. Lineage (NCBI taxonomy): Eukaryota > Metazoa > Chordata > Mammalia > Artiodactyla > Balaenopteridae > Balaenoptera > Balaenoptera ricei. Next base: position 84,165,774 of record NC_082646.1, on the reverse strand, counting down.
CCATTGCTATCCAGTCCCTTCATTCAGTCTCATAGATTGAAATCCTTTGACTCACTTGAATTTTTCTTTAAAAGCTGAGTGATCTTTACCAGGGGTTTTCTCTGATCTCTTTTCTGACAGATTTAATATACTGCATACTAATAACCTACTTCTATCAACCTACATTCAAGGAATTGAATACACTTGTTAAATAAAACTGAAATATCAAATGAGAAAGTGGTAAGAGGACTTAAAAGTGATCTAATTCTACTCTCACTGTTGAAGAGGAGGAAACAAAGCCCAAGTCCCAGAATAACTTTGCTGCAGGGCTGTCAAAAACCCTAATTTCCTCACACCCCGGGAAGGACAACCTCCACCCAGTGGCCTGCTTCTTATTCTTGCAAAGCCTACTCATAAACCATCTCAAAAAACAATTTAAAGCAAACAGCTGCCATTAACTTAAGCCAACAGACACCTTTCCAGAACCATAGCCATTAGCAAGCAAAGCCTAGTAAGCTCGATGCTGAGAGACTGCTGGTTTGGGGAGGCTATTTCACATCTCACTTGCCGAATGTCCAAGCTGCTGACTGAATCCAAAGCAAATGACCTCCTGGAGCTATGTTCGTTTTCTACATTGTGTAGAAGTGGGTTAGCGACAGCAACAACCATTAAATTTGTTTCCCTATGATTGCCGCAGTTGAATCAAAAATTTCATATAAAACATCCACATACTTTACAGGTGATCTGATCATTCCAAAAGGAAGGTTTGAAAGCACAGCCCATCCTACCTGAACTTAATCAACAAATACCTCTCTGTCTCAATGCTTATCTTTGCCATAAGGTCGAACTGGGAGGAGAGTGGACAGATGGTAATGCAAGAAGATATTGTTTCACTGATTAATTGCCTGGCCTTGAAAAAGGCTGTTCCCTCTTTTAATCTGGGAGTATCCAGAAAGCAGCTATTGCTTTATAAATTTAATTCAATAGTATGTCTGGAATTCAAAAGTGATTTCTCATTTTTTGAACAAATCTAAATGCCGCAAAATAGGGGGAAAATCAAGTAAATTATGATACATTCATATGATGCAAAGTTTTCATTAAACTATATAATTAAAACATAATTTTATTTATAAAATTTATTTATTTTATTTATTTAATTTATTAAAATAAATAATTTATTTAATTTATTTATTTATAATTTTATTTATAAAATGTATTTATTTTAAAATGTAATAAATGTAATTTTAATGATATAATTAAAATATATAATATATAACTAAACTATAACATATATAGTATCTTATAATTAAGTTATAAGATAACAATAACAAAAATAGCAAGCACAATACAGTCCTTACTGTTTGCCAGGCACTATGCTAGACAGTAAATGAGAATTATAACAGCCCTGTGAGAAAGATATTGTTATTATCACAAACACACACAAACAAAAACCCTACATATAAAGAAATGTGCCAAAATGTGAACAATAGTCACTTTGAGAATAGGTGGTTATTTTTACTGTATGATATAATTTTCTAAATTTTCTATAATACAATTATTCACTTTTTAAATTAGTTTTAAAAAGTTCGTGTTTTCAAAATTGAATTAGTTAAATGAGATGTAACAGTTTCCATAAAATTTTGAGTGGTGTGAGAGAAGTCCATAGTAAACAAGGTTATGATATTTGGGCAATCACTGTGTTAGGTTTTTCACTCTTTTTACATTATGTTAATATCCGCAACATTTGCCTTGTGACGGCTTAGATGAAACAAATAATACTTTCAAGAGCATCAAGAAGAACCTCTTGCATCTATCCGACACCTAAAATTAGCTTCTGCTTGTCTGTGGAAATGCCTAAAATTGTCATCATTTTGAAATCAGTTCTATGGAAATGCCCCTGGGAAAAATAACTCTTCTATTCCTGAGACGCTAATACTTTCCAAGACGTTAACTCAGTGGTTTTCAACCAGGATGACTTTGCCCCCGAAAGGACATCTGGCAATGTCTGGAGACATCTGTGATTGTCCTGACTGCAGACAGGTACAAGTGGCATCCAGTGGGTAGAAGCCAAGGATGCTGCTAAACAAACTACGATACAAAGGAGAGCCCCCACCCCCCATTCCCCTAAAAAGCATTATTCAACCCAAACGTCAAAGTGCAGATATTAAGTAACCCTGAATTAGTTTTAAGTTATGGCTGTGAGAAAGAAATACTCTTCCCTGGGACACGAGCCAGGGTTCTAGATGGAAATTGGTGAAAAAGACTAAAATGCAGCGTAGAAAGGGGAAACAAGACTCAGAAAGGTAAATCTTGGTAAAAACCCAGCTTTTCTCCTCTACGAACCAGAAACGTGACTTTGCATGTGTTCCCTGAGCCTCATTTCCACCCCTGTTCAGTGGGAAGAATAATTACAACTTTCTCACAATAAGTCTTGTGAAAAAAATAAAGAGCTGTATAAATTCTGGCAACTACAGTTGCAACTACAGCCAGTGAGCCTGCAATGAATAGTGATAGTGATGATGATGATGATGATGATGATGATGATGATGGTGGTGGTGGTGATGATGCCATTGATGGTGTCATGACGATAATGGTGATGATGGTCATGTTGATGATTTTCACCACGCCTTACCATGCCACCCTAATCTTTACACCAATATAGACTGCAGACCATCAGAAACAGAGATGACAAGGCTTCTAGTTTTTAATGTCTCAGAAATTGAATTTATTCTATTAGTTAATGTAGGAATATAAAGAGAATTAACTCATTACTCAAGAGAATGATCACCAAGGAGCAATAAGAAGAACTCTGTGGACAGAAAAAACAGCTGTGAGGATACATCAAAAAGTAGATGCAAACAGCCTAAGACTCAGCATCTGATACTTCTACTGGGAGATGGTTCTACCAGAGAACACTGCTGAGGTAAATTCACTGCTATAGTCAATTTCTTGCTAACATAGGAATTAAGTGGAAATAGAAAACAAAGCTTCAGTGGAGTCTTAAAGGCAAATAAGCTAAAATTAAAAATGAAAGTCAACTATTCATTCAGCTGCTCAGGACATAAGGTGATCACTGGACTAATAAACTAGTTTCATGACTTGGAACAACCATTTCAAAACCTTAAGTAGGTTAAAGAGCACTGCCATTTTCATTATCAGATTCCCTTGGCCATTTCCAATAGACTTTTTGATATGAGTTCATTTTTCTTATCCTGTGGATTCTCATGTGAAGTTCAATGAGCTTGTCACTTAAGGATGACCCTTGAAAGGATTTCAAGGCAAGTAACAGGTTGAGCCGCCTCTACCTGTCAATCACCCATGTTTTCTTTCAATAGCTGCCCGCTCATTCAAAGGCTCTTGGGATGCTTTGCTCAACAGTTCTGCCTTTTCACGTTGGTGCCACAGTGTCCAGATACTTTCATAGCAAATGTACAGTTCTTTTTACTGTAATAGGCTGGAAGTATTTATACTGCAAATTTCACCATTTGACCATATTAGTCCATCTTCCTGACTTGCTCATCTTGCTCTTTTCCATTGATCTAAATTTTCTCTTGTCTTCAAGATCTAGTACAATCTTGTCTCTTTTCCTCACTTAAACACTTATCATTCTTACAGCTACATCCTTTTTCTGTACCACATAATGCATACCATATGTAATGACGTATCTGTGCTGTAGCAGTTGTGTGTCCTGACAGTTAGCATACAGTCTCTTAAGCCATTCCAGCTTCGGGATTTTGAAGGACGCTTCTTAGATATATACAGTCAGGCAAATTACTTAAGCTTTCTTTGCCTTGGTTTCCTCATCTGTAGATAGGGAAAATGGTAGCATCTACCTAATAATGTATATAGGATTTTTTAAATGCCTGATGCACAGAAATAATTCAATTGTTAGCTATCACACCAGTGAGTTTACTATTCCACTGAGTTTTTGTTTATTTGTTTGTTTTTCTCTCCAGTTGGGTTGTAAACCCTTTGGGGACAAGAACAGTAGCAGATACAGTGTGACAAGTCCTAGAACCTGAACCCACCACTTACTAGAGACCCAATTCCCTTTTTATTCTAGTCATCTCATTTATCAGAGAAGGAAACTGAGGCCCAGCGATGTCTAGATTTAAGATCACACAGCTCTGGTGGCAAAACTAAGGGTTAAACCCATTAATGTCAAACTTCAAAGACTTGTTCTCTTAACTCCTCTATAATATCCCCCTTCCTTCTCTTTACATAACCGCATTGAGTACATCACGTGTAGAATAAGTGTTTATTGATGATTATTATGCAAGCTGTGTTTCCTTATTATAATATGGAACAATACACAGCAAATATATACTATTTTGGCATTTTTTAATATCTGAAAATTTACTGGAAATAAGATTGCTACTCAGAAGCTTAATATAGGTTTCCTCAAGTATGGAATGTTTTCCCACATAAATATTCCTAGACAGTATTCATGGGTCAAAACCACTTAAAGTGAAGATTGGAGCAAACCTCAGTCTTACTGGAATGAGCCTTTTGAAAAAAACATAATGTATCAAGAACCATAAGGAAAGTGCTAAAAGCAATGTTTGCTTTGCTTAATGGAGCAAGTCCTAAGTATTTGACATTACTCTTAACAGTAGTCAGTAAAACAGTTTCCAGTAAAACTTAGGCGAGGAAATTAATCCCATAATAACAGCATGCATGCAGGTTAGGCTCAAATAATAGCAATGTGATAGCATGGAGAAGAGAGGCTTTAATTTGTGCTTTAGAATTATTGGGTGGGTGAATTGCATACATTGAAAGTGAGTTATTTCTTAGTCAATTTTATTATTTAGCAATAACTTTGAAAATATAATACAATAGGTAAGTTCTATATAATCTAAAATTATCAAATAATAGTTTTTCAATCTAAATACTACTGTAATCAATCATTCAATCAATATTTATTAGGTACCTACTATTTCATACCTGGAACTTTGTTGCTAGGCTCTGAGGATACCACCTTATAAATTGATGTAGTTCTTATCCTCAAAGAGCTCACGGAAGAGTGGGAGAGATCAGCAGATAAACAATTTTAATTAGAACATGATGTAAAAAGTTATATGTGACATCGACTGCTATATGTGCACAAAAGCCCACTTCATTTTTCTTCTGGGAACATTGCTAGAGTACATTTCCCAGACTCCCTTGTAGATAGGTATGGTCATGGGACTGAGTTCTTGCCAATGGAATATGGAAAGAAATGATGTTTGACACTTCTGGCCCATAGAAACCATCCACAGGTTTTATTCTCTCTCATTTCCTCACCTGCTGATAAACAGAACTCTGAGAACTTCAATGCTGGCAGAGCCACAAGATGGAAGGAACATGCATCTCAGAAACTCTGCTCACCAGGCTGTCTGCCAAATACTCACACCGAATGCTTACCTGAATACGAAATAAATATCTACTGTCTAAAACCATTGACATTTGGGGGTTGTTTGTTATAGCAATTAGCCTACTCTTACTAATACATACTCTCTACAGAAAAGATGCTTACATATGTCAAAGACACACAAAAGAGGGAGGAAGTACTTCTGCCTGAGCTACACTCTAGAGGTAAAACTCAAACTGGATCTTTAGGGCCATTTTCTCTTTACAATGGACAAGTTAAAAGTGCTCAGAGATAGCCCTCTCCATCTTTTAAGAGTCTTACCAAAAATGAGACATGGTTCTGTTTTGCTCTTTCTAGATCTGAACACTCCAGAACCGAGTACTTACATGTAAAAAATGGCCAATCAGAGACATGATCTAGTGAGCTGCTTACCTTAAGAGGAGAGTTGATGAAATCATGGCATTCAGGATGGCGGGCCCCTCCCAGCAAGTGAGTGCTTATGTGAGATGGTAAGAGTAGCTCACTGACTATAGCATAATTTACTACTCCAGGGATCTCCTGACAAGAAGATAATAATTGCAAAGAACTTTATTGTTCATGCTAGGAACTTCCTGAACAATACATCAACTCTTTATTAGAAAGCTCAAATGACAGTTCACACTCCAAGGTATTTGGACTCCTCAACTCCACTTTCTCACCTTGCTATCTACCAATACTAAACAATCAGAGCATGATCACTACCCACTGCTAATCAAGCCTACTCATCGAGAGACCCATCTTCAAAAATGTCAATAAATGTCCTGACAACTTTTCCCTTCCCCATCTAAGAAGCTACTAAAACTCTAGCAGGGTAGACAAGTTCCTCCCTACTACGTAAGGAGTAAACTCAACTTTGTCTTATCAACAGGTTGTATGGATGATCTATTGGTTTCCTAGGGCTTCTGTAACAAATTACCACAAACTGGGTAGCTTAAAAGAACAGAAATGTATTCTCTCCCAACTCTGGGCACAAGAAGTCTCATATCACGTTGTTGGCAGGGTCATGCTCTTTCTGAAGGCTCTGGAAGAGTATCCTTCCTTGACTCTTCCTAGCTCCTGGTAGTTGCCAGCAATCCTTCACACTCCTTGGCTTGTGGCAGCAACTCCAATCCCTGCTTCTGCCTTCACATAGCATCTTCCCTATGTATCTTTGTCCAAATTTCTCTCTTCTTATAAGGACACTAGTCATTGGATTACAGCCTAATCCAATATGACTTCATCTTAACTTGTTCATATGTACAAAGACTCTATTGATAAATAAGGTTACATTCACAGGTTCTGGGTAGACATGAATTTGGGAGAGAACACTACTCAACCAGTACAGATGATATTTTGGAAAGCCAGAATTTTACTTCCTTCTTCTCAATATTAGAATGACTTAAACATCTTTTACTGTGGATAGAATCTCTTGTTTTTAAATTAGACTTAAAATTCAGATGCCACTGGAGAGAAATACTGGTGCTTAAATTTGCATTAAGCTGTAAATGACTGGCATTAGAGTCTTTCCAGAAGGCAAGTTTTACAGAGGAGGATGGTACAGAGAGAATAAGAGGCTAAAGAGTGCCCAAGGGAATTCTGGAACTATCACACACACACACACAAGCCTTACAAATTTGGCCAAAAATATTAATACTAATTCTAGGACCAATATTTTATCTCCTTTTGCCCTACTCTGATGGCAGAATTACTACCTTAAAATATTGGTCATTTGAGACCAAGGCAATGTATCCTTAGGTAGTCCAGCCTTTACATGTATTTAATTTGGAGAGAGATGACACATTAAGTTATTATACATTAACACTTTAGTAGGATTCTTTAACAGATAACCAGTTATCAGAAATATCAGTGTAAAAAGTCAGAAGAGGGCCCTAAAAATACATAAACCCCTGATATAGCTTCTTAGCTTCTTTTTTAAATTATTATATTTATTTTTTTTAACTGAACTATAGTTGATTTACAATATCATGCTAGTTTCACATGTATAGCATAGTGATTCAGTTTTTTTGCAGATTATATTTCATTACAGGTTATTACAAGATATTGGGTATCCTTAGCTTCTTGGGGAGGAAGGTGCTATGGAAGACACCCCTGATCACCGAGTTACAGGCAGGGATTCTTTAGAATTATAACATCACAAGGCAAATCAACAATTTATCAACGCTTTTTGTATGTATTTGTCTAATGCCTAGTGTTATCTTTATTCATTACAATTCTTTTAATACTTCCCGAACTTTGCCATGAGTAGTATTGCACATTGAAATTCTGAAGTTTGTTTATGCTTCGGGTGTCTACAAAAATCACCTGAGAGCTCGGCAAAAGTCAATCTTACTAACCCTAGAAGCCCTGTCAAATTATCGCTGCAAGCAGAGAAGAATGAACCCCCAGCAGATCCTTGATTAACCCATTCGCTCATTCCACAACACAAAACTTCTGCTTCAAAATCTGAGGCTGGGCTTCCCTGGTGGCGCAGTGGTTGAGAGTCTGCCTGCCGGTGCAGGGGACACGGGTTCGAGCCCTGGTCTGGGAGGATCCCACGTGCCGCGGAGCAACTAGGCCCATGAGCCACAATTACTGAGCCTGCGCGTCTGGAGCCTGTGCTCCGCAACAAGAGAGGCCGCGATAGTGAGAGGCTCGTGCACCGCGAGGAAGAGTGGTCCCCACTTGCCGCAACTAGAGAAAGCCCTCGCACAGAAACGAAGACCCAACACAGCCAAAAATAAAATATAAAAATAAATAAATTTAGGGCTTCCCTGGTGGCACAGTGGTTGAGAGTCTGCCTGCCAATGCAGGGGACACGGGTTCGAGCCCTGGTCTGGGAGGATCCCACATGCCGCGGAGCAACTGGGTCCGTGAGCCACAATTACTGAGCCTGCGCGTCTGGAGCCTGTGCTCCGCAACAAGAGAGGTCGCGACAATGAGGGGCCCGCGCACCGCGATGAAGAGTGGCCCCCGCTTGCCGCAACTAGAGAAAGCCCTCGCACAGAAAACGAAGACCCAACACAGCCATAAATAAATTAATTTTAAAAAAATAAATAAGTAAATAAATAAATTTAAAAGTATTCCTTATCTGAAATTAAAAACAAAAAAATCTAAAACACATTACTTTCCCTGGGATTTGAAAATGCCTGCTATTTTCCATAAGTTATCAAAGTTCAGTGAGTTTTTTTCTGAAAGTATACATGCAGAGTTTTATTTATTTCAAATATTATTTTATTTGTGTGATTATGTCTTTGTATTCTGTATTTCATATATCTGGGCTTAAATATGAGTTTATTTCACATGACGAAAAAAAGAAATTATAACTATCTTGGGTTCCGATTCTCTTTGGGGCATATTTATTTAACCCTCTCCAATTAAAAAGAAATTCTTCTCCTGTAGAATTTCTAAAAATAAAAGTATATAGAAGGCAAGAATGTATAGCATGGAAGGCAGCATGAAGGCAAGAAGGGACAACGCATTCATTTTATGAGGAGACATTTTTTCGGAACATACTTTCACTACTGACGACAGTCAAAGACTGAAGTAAGAGGAGCTTAATACAGGAGACCCCTGAAAACCAGGCTAAAATGTTTGGTTCTTGAGGATTTATATTCATGTAAGAGACAGGCAACAATATTAGGCCTGAAGTGGAGGGGCTACTAATTGACAGCTGATCCCTATGTAAATTCAACTGTCAATCAAGTATCAATGTCATTAAATTATATATTTTGTCATTTTGCATATCAGCAACAAAATTATTTCTACAGAGTTGAACCTAGCCTTAACACTAAAAGGACATTTGATTAACAATGTATAAAAAGTTAATCACTCATTCATTGATTCACCCCTTTGTTACTTGCTTACTCAATACCATTTGTGTCCTAGAAAAAGTACTATGAATGATACAGTATCTATACTTCAGATGTTGATAGAATAATGATTAAAACTAGGCTCTTGCCCTCAAGGAGCCCAAAGTCCAGTGAAAGGATTAAACTAGCTTTCCTACTGTTCAATGTAGAGAAGAAGCAGTGCCATCTGAGAGAGGTAAAATGCAATAGGAGTTCAGAAGCGGGAAGGGACACATGTCCCTGGGAAGATCTGGAAAGAGGATGGATAGAACATAGACTTCACTTTGAAAGATACTTGAAAATGGTGGATGAAATATTCCAGGGTGAAAGAACTGAATGAACATAGGAAACTTCTGGGCAGCAATTCAGTGCGGCTAAAGAAAGGCTTTCCAGAATATGGAAAGCAACTCTTTCCTTAGGAAGTTAGAGGTATGTGAAGACACTGGGTTAAACAAAATGGAAGAGAGGTGGGATAGGGAAGGTGGGAGGGAGATGCAAGAGGGAGGAGCTATGGGAATATATGTATATGTATAGCTGATTCACTTTGTTATAAAACAGAAACTAACACACCATTGTAAAGCAATTATATTCCAATAAAGATGTTAAAAAAAAAAATGGAACCAGTTTCCTTATTAAAAGACTTCTCAGAGATTTTGATATGCTAATTTGTATTTTAAATCCTTAAGAGGGTAATGTAGTATACCGCCATTAATAAATTTATTTTACTATGGAATTCACTTCCTTCCCAGAATATTTTAGAGGACTAATACTTAGTGAAGATACATTGTAAAGTGCTTGGTTAGAGCAGAGAGAGGGAATGCTTAGGGGATCTGATGGCAGAAGACTTAGAGTCAAGCTAATGAATTCCGACTTTCATTCGGTAGGTTTCAGAAAATCAAATCAGTAAGGGAAGCCAATGTTTGCCTGTGCAAATTGATTCATTATAGTATGTATTCAAAACATAACATTGGTCAACTGGGAGTCATTCTTATTCTAAAGCATACTAACCAGAGAAAAATTGAGAGGAATTTGCCAATATACTCATTGTGATATTCAAATGATCACAAGCCAACATTGTAAATGTGGGTGGGCAACAGCATGTTTTGGAGATTATCAACAGGAGGATAAGCCTGGAGATCTGATTAAACGGAATTTTTTTTTCTTATGCCTCTGCGTCCCCACCCATTTTATTTCCACATTTATGTCATGTTGACAAAACAAATAATATGATAATATAATACATGGGAAATAATTTTCAATTCTATAACAAAAACACGCTCTGTAGAAATCCACCTTATTTGTATCATTTTCTTTATTGTTATTTTCTGAATATGTCACTGATCTGGCTATAAAAACAGAACAAATGGATTCTAGCCTTTGATATACCTACAAAACTACAGGGAACTAGGAAACCTGGAAGCTGAAGCCAGTCATTTTAGGCTTTAGGGGTGCTTTAAGAATAAGGGACCAGCTTACCCTTCCCCCTCCCCATATCCTCAAGTCCATTCTCTAGTAGGTCTGTGTCTTTATTCCCGTCAGGGTAAGCTGTGACAAAGTGAGTGAGTGGCATGGACATATATACACTACCAAACGTAAAATAGATAGCTAGTGGGAAGCAGCCGCATAGTACAGGGAGATCAGCTCGGTGGTTTGTGACCACCTAGAGGGGTGGGATAGGGAGGGTGGGAGGGAGGGAGGCGCAAGAGGGAAGAGATATAGGAACATATGTATATGTATAACTGATTCACTTTGTTATAAAGCAGAAACTAACACACCATTGTAAAGCAATTATACTCCAATAAAGATGTTAAAAAAAAATAAATAAATAAATAAGGGACCAAATATTTGCAAAGAGGTTTAAGCTCCTTAAAAGAAAGATGCAACATGCTTAGCTCACATTTCAAAAACCTTGGAAAATTAAATTGATTTAAAGAGGAATTTTCTCCCCAGGAGAATCTATTTACGCAGCATCTACTTTCACTGCTCTTATACTCCATGAGTCATCAGGAAGTAACACAAAGTCATACAAGAACACAGAGTCCTCCTGGGATCCTGAAACAAATGGATTTGAAACTGCTCAGTTGATCCTACCCAGAGGATGATACATACAGGAATTCAGCATAAGGAGAGTTTGATCAGTGCAATTAAATGTAAGCATTGCACCTGTGGAATCTGGAACAGGATGCTGCAGTGTGATTTATGAGGCCAGAGTGGGTAGATTTCATTAATTCAAAGCCTTACTATCTTGCATCTTTGTCATGCGGTTAATGTTACTACCATTTTAATGGTGCTTGCAAATAATCTACCAGTGAAATGAGAAACATATTTTTGAACTTTCCACAAGTTTCTTGAGTATGTACTATGTGCCAATGACAGTGTGAGCCACTGGGAATTCAAATGTGAGTGGGAATCAGTCCAGCTTCTTTAAAAGACAACAAAAACTCAGCATAAGTCCTATGCTAGAAGCAAGCCCAAGGGGCCTACATGAGCTCATGGGAGACACACTATGCCATCTCAGTGTTTGGAAGAGATGAATTTTAAGTGAGTCCTTAAGGACTAGACAGAGTTAGCTAGGCAGAGCTGGGAGCAGGCCTGGGAGGTAGCAGGAGCCAAGGTCCCTGAACCAGATGAGGACTCAGCATGTTAGAAGAAGTATAAGTAGTCTGTCTGACTGTTCTGCTGATTTTGATGATTATGATGTTCTACAAGTTTGAGGACATAACCAGGGGTCAGGAAAAGCTTTGCCTGTCATGTTAGGGACTATGGGATTTACCTTGAGGGACATGAAGAGATATGAAAATGCTTTTAAGCAAAGTAAAGAAAATGTAGAAAGAGATAATAATCATTTAGCCATTTAGAGCCATCCAGCATTTCTCTCCCCTTCCTAATGACACTCTAATTTCCTCTTGGGAATGACCTCTATCTCATTGTATACAATCTTAGAGAGATTGTAATTCCAAGCTCTTCTGTCCTCAGAAACTGAAAGAGTCACTGGAGGCTCCAATTGTCACATCCTTTCTCTCACTACTCTATGATAATCATTCAGAACAAAAGAAACATTAATCCCAGTCAATTGAGGCAAAAAACATATATATGTTTTTCATTTCCAACAAGTGTGCCTAGGCAAACCTATAGAGCAATTCCCACTGACAGGAATTAGTTCATAGTCGTTCCAAACGTGATTCTTTAAAATACCTGTCTATCTTTAAATTTCCACATATCTTTCTAATTCCTTCCAATATATCTTTTTAATTAAGTTACCAGAGATGGTTTCTCTTGCTTGCCACCAAAGAACCCTAATTACTATAAGCGATCAGCCTGATAGCAGTGCAAAGAATGACTCTGAATGAATACAAAGCTGGAGGAATGAAAAACAGTTAAAAGGAAGCTGTGGAAATCCAGGCAAGAAATAACAGCAACCTAGAAGAACACAGAGGCTAGACGGTTTAAATGAAGTGAATGCAAATAAAATATATAAAGGGATAGAACTGACAGGACTTTGCAAGTAATCAGATATGGGAAGTGAGGGACAAGGAGGATTCAAGTCACCTAGGTTCCTTGCCTGAGAAACTGGATATGTGGTACTACTATCCACTGATCAAACAAACACAGGAAGCGGTACCTATTTAAGGATAAAGATGAGGAGTTTGTGTTTACACAAATCAAGTGATGCATGCATGCTGAAGTAGCCTATCAATGCTTAAATATTCTAGAGCACAAAGAGATTCTGGTGAGACACAGAGATCTGGGCATTATAAGTTGGTAGGAGAGAATTTAGTTAAGGAGAGAGATGCATCACCAAGAATAGTACGTGGAGTAAAAAGAGGACAGATAGAACCTGGATTTGAAGAAGAAGCAGAGAAAAAAATCCCACAAAGGAAAACTAATAAAGAGCAACCTTAACAGTAGGCAGGTGAAAAACAAATGAGTCACGGAAATCAAGTTACAAGAAGAAGGAGTGGTCAGAGTGACAAATGTTGCAGGGAGTTTAGATAAAGATTAAGAAGTGCTTATTGAATTTAATAGACAAGAGGTCATCTGTGACTCTTACTAGTTTACAATTGACACACAAATGCAACATGACAAACAACTCCCAAATCAGTGGCTTAAAACCACAATCATTGATTCTCACTGATGTGCATGTTGCTAGAACAGCTGAGCTAGTCTGAACTCAGCTGGAGCCATTCACATCTGCTCATCCACTTCCTGGAACCATCAAGCTAGTCCAGAAACATTATTTTCATGGCAATCTCAGGGGTCAAGAGGATAAACCCAATCACATAAGCAATTTCAAGCATTTGGTCTTATTGCACTCAGTAACATTTCACAGGCCAAAGCCATGGTTGAATCCTAAGTCAAAGGAAAAGGAAATATACTTCTCCTTTTTAGTTATAGAAACTGCAAAGTCACAGAGCAAAGACCTGGACACAGGGAGGGAAGTAGCATGAGGGCTAATAAAGTAATCTGCTGCAGTCTGCCCTTCCCACTGCAATTACTCATATCCCTCTCACATGCAAAATACGCTGAGCCTCACCTCAGAAACCACAAAATTTTCATCCAGTCATGTATTAAACTCTACCAGGATCTTGTGATCTATCACATTCAAATGTGACTTCCCTTGATCTGAAGACACTATCTAAAAAGATAAGTTATCTACCCTATGCAAATCAATATACAATGGTGAAACAGGGGCAAGATAAGAGCAAAAGCACTCCCATTCAAAAAGGAGAAATGAGACGGCAGTTCTGTGAGCACTGTAATTCTAAAATCACACTGCAGAACTGTCTGTCTCCTATTCTTGGGGCAGGGAATGTTTATTAGGCACTAATTCTCTTTCTGGGAGTGACTCCCCTGCACATTTTTTCTCCATGGCTCTGACCTCTGAAGCACCCTTCTTTTCTATCACACTTCCTTGGCTACTTATGAAGAGTACATTGAAAGACAGGACATTTCTATGGCTGAGCAACTTCCTGCCTGGAAAAAGTTGGGGATCCAATGGTCTCCTTACATTTTGAACAGTCTCAGTATCTTTTAGTTCAGAATGGTAGCAAATAGGGTACCTGAGTTCTCTAAAACATCTAGTGGAATTTTATCAGATAGCTCTGCCAGAGCTCTCCAATAGCACTTTCTACACTGATGGAAACATACTTTATCTGTACTGTCCAATAAAGTACCCATTAGTCACATGTAGCTGTTGAGCAGTTAAAATGTAGGTAGTATGACTGATGAACCAAATATTTAATTACAATTAATTTTAATAGCCACATGTGTCTAGTGGCTATCATGTAGGACAGAATAGCTGACTTCATTATGTATTTTGGGCATATTACGTTGCTGTGAGTTCATAGCCTTAACCTTCCTAAAAGTTCTTTGCTCCAACTAATGGAGTCTAAAAGGTACTACCCTAAATTTTTCAGAGGTCTTATCAAAGACCTACAGTCTATGACTATAGACTTATAGGACCTATGGTCATAACCTTTAGTTGGTCTTCATTTGAAGGCCTTGTGCCTATCAGCTGTACTCTAGATTTTATCTTCACCCTTAGGATTTATCAGAATTGAAGATTCTTTTGCTGTCTGGAGAGGCTGGAGATAAGAACCTCTTTCATTTTCCCATCCAACAATTAGGGACTCCATATTCCTTCTAAATTTTGCTCACAATCTGCTCAGTACTTTCCTAAACTCATGACTTTCTTTAAAGTTTCATGAGTTTACTTGTATCCAAACACAAGTAAAAGAAACCAGAATATACCTTCAACATTTTGCCTACAGTTCTACACAAGTACAAAAGTTCATTGAAGTATATTTTCTATCTTCCCAGTTATTATAATAGACAATGTTACTAATTTCATCACTACGTAGTGTGAGTTGCCATTTATCCACTCCTCTAATTGCTTCCTCATCACTGACTTGCTGGTCCCAAAACTCACGTCACAAACTTCAAGTATTTAATATGGCAGCTGCCCATTTTTAGGTACTGATTTTTGTATCAGTTAGCTACTGGCTCAAAAAAACTACAATAATGAACCATCCAGAAATTCAGCAGCTTAAAACAACAATACTCTATTTTCTGGAAAAGCAGCTTTGCCGTGGATCAACTGATCTAGGCTGGGATCAGCAGAAATGGTTCAGACCTGCTCCATATGTCCGTCTTCCTCCTCCTGGGACCAGCAGGCTATCCGAGGCATGTGATTCTCATGGAAATATCAGAGGCACAATAAGGTAAGCCCAATCACACAGAAATTTTTAAAGATTCTTTTGCCACCTCATGCCTCCTCGTATCACATCAGGCAAAGCAAGCCACAGAGTCAAACTCAAGTCAAAAGGCAGGGAAATATATTCCTCTTTAATGGTAGGAAGTGCAAAAATCACACAGTAAAGAGTGTAGATACACGCTGGGTGAAGAATCAGGACCATGCGTGCAATCTAACATAGTTACTTTAGCAAGAGAAATGAGTTGAGTAATAATGAGCACACTCGGATTGCAAGACAATGAGAAGTAAATGGGAGGGAATTAGAGATGATGAATGTAGACGGCATACTTCATAGAATCATGGATTACCAGGGTTAGAAGGAAACATGGGCCAGTTAGTAAAACCTCCATTTTGAGGCTTAATTTCTTTCTACGAGAGCTTCAGAAAGTAATCTTCATGTCAGTTCTTGGATGCCTGGATTGACAAGAAACTTACCACCATTCCTGCTTACTACACCTTATATTCTGAGAAATCTACATTCCTCATATCTCTTTCAAAATTCTCCATGAAATAAGTCTGACATGCGTCAGTTACTACTTGGTATTAGTTCTGCTCTTCATGTCAGTGCAGAATAAGACCATTCCTTCCTTTGTAAGACAGCACTCTCAATGCTTGAAATCAACCATAATACCCTGTACTTGCCAAAATGCTTCACTTTCAGCCTAACTTTACCTAGTTCTGTTCGCTGTTTCTCACACAACATAATATTGAGTGTACTTACCTTTCTTATTTGAGCTTTGGGGCACTGCCAAATTTATAATGACACAGCTAATTATCTAGTTTAATAAAAGAATTTGTTTTGCCAATAGGAACATGCTACAATTTTGATAGGTGCACAACAGCAAGATGATCAGTTCATGAGGAACTTGATGAAGGTTGGTTAAATTTGGTTTTGATGGTGAAATTTGGGTGTTGCATAAATGGACAATTGTGTCTAAAGGATTATTCCATGAATCTTCTTTGGAAGGAAATACTCCTAGAACACAGGTAATTATTTTATCCTTACCAGTGACCTCAATAAAATCATGAAAATAATTATGTTCATGCAATCAGTGGATGACATTAACTTGAGTACGGCTGCCTGTAACACAAGATAACAGAAAGATAATTCAAATGAACATTTGATTAATTAGAGAAATAGTCCATCAGAGAAAGGATGAAATACACTAGGGATCATTGTTAGATTTATGCTGAAGGGCTTGAAGCCATCAGAGGAAGAAAAGTCAGAAAGTCTGGTTAGGCATAAGTACAGCATAAAGGATGGGGGTATCAAAGTGGTAACAAGCTGAGAGAGAACCAGTGCTATTTGGTTGCTTCTTCATTATTATTAATAATTAATTGATTATAATGGATAATTAATGATAATAAGCAATAATATTGATGAAATAAATACAGGAGAGGAACTTCAAATAATAAAGCTGACTTGTAGACCAGGAGAGATTAAAGATGAAGTTGGCAGACAATACCATTACATTGGCCTTTTTATTTAATGTTGAAACTTGCTTTCATTTATATTATGGCTCCCTATGAAGCTGGACAAGGAAGTTTTTAGGAAATCTGAGCTCTACTGTCCGTTTTTTCATAAACTATCTAAATACGCCAATTTATATTCAAAGAGTATAGGATAGATTCATAGAGGAGAAAGAGATAAGAACCAGATCCATATTTTTTAATATTATGAAAAAAAAAAAATCACTCAAGACTGCTTACCAAAAGCCGAGCTCTTTTCAGATTCCCATTAGTGTCTGCATGGGATTCAGCCAATGGAATATTTAATATTAATTTTATTTCTTAAGAGGGCTATGGATTTTTTCATAAGGAAATAGTACAAGTGTGAATATGCTGGCTACATTTGATACTTTTTTCCTGCAAGAAGGTATCTAATGCCAGTAAATGGCTGATATGAGCTGCCTTCATTTCTGAGAAACAGGAGAGATGCCCTAGCCCAGTGCCTTCATATTCTGGATGTTGCTTCATCTAATGTCAAAGCCAACTGGGACCTTATTATTAACACTCATCACGTTTTGGTTTCATTTATTTATGCTAATTTATTCCATGGACTGTTGTTCGTCATCTTTTCAAAATAGCTTATTTCTAGTGGACTGATGAGGGTGGAAAAGCAAAGGGAGAAAAAGCTAACTATCACATACGTCTCAGGCCACATGAAGTGGTGGTGAAGGATGGCCACTACCTTGAGGTACAGCATGGTGAACCCTTGGCATGAGCATACTTAACTATTTCATGAGTTTACTCTTCTCAAGCAACCCCAAAGAGCCCTTAAAGGTAATCTGTGATAATTTTTCCAGAGATGTGAATTTAAATCATGGACTCTGTGAAACTGGTAAGCAAAAAGCAAGTCACTTACTAGTAGGTCCACCAAGCCACTACCCAGTATATGCTCTAGAGTATATGTTCAGTGGGGCAAAAGAATGCATGTATATGTATTTATAAACATGGGCTACTTAAAAGTATCAGGAGTTATTAATAGATTTACCTAATATTTATTAAGGACCTATGGTGGGCTAAATGGCTGGTTTTACTAGCAAGTGCAAAACTGACATGATCTCAGGCATTCCACTGTTAATAATAGCTGATATCTACTGAATGCTTAGCATATGCCAGGCACCATTCTAAATATTTTATTGACAATAATTCATTTTATCTTCATAGCAACTCAATGAGACAGGAGCTCATTATTTTCTCTATTTTTAAGATGAGGAAACTGAGGCCCAGAATGGATAATTTACCCAAAATTAGTCATCTAGGAAATGGCAAACCTAAGATTTGAATCAAGTTAGATTGGCCCAGAGAATGCCCTTGGTCACTTAAGATCCAAGGGTCACTCTACTCCCCTGGACCCGAATTCAAAAACTGCAACCTTAGACACACATTTTTTTTTTTAACTCTGACTTAATCACCAGGAAGTAAAATTCCAATACTATTATTATTGTCATCATTTACTAAGTGAACTTTATGTATCAGACAATGTGCCAGACCTTAAAAATAATTGATAATCCTTAGATTCTTAGAAGTGAGTAGTTTTAATCTTATTTTATAGAATAAAAATCTGAAGCTTGGAGAAGCTGAATGACAAACTGATGGCCAATAACTTGACATGGAGACAGAACAGGAATCTAGGTCTGTTTGTCTTATGCTCCTGTTCTGCTCATACCCAGTGACTCTTAAAAATAAAATAAACTTGCCCTTCCTAGGCTAAATTGAGGCAATGTCAGGGTGGGGTAGTGAGATAAAACTGAGCTGTTAAATTCTTTATAGAAAACCTGATCTCTACTTGCCTGCGGTCATTGCTAATATAGCGGGACCAAGAAGAGAAATGTCATAACTTTTGATGACAGAATACATCAGTCAGTAATTCAACCATAGGCAATGGAGATATAGCAGTGAAAAAAAAAAAAAAAAAA
The DNA here is from genome assembly GCF_028023285.1 of Balaenoptera ricei. Taxonomy (NCBI): domain Eukaryota; kingdom Metazoa; phylum Chordata; class Mammalia; order Artiodactyla; family Balaenopteridae; genus Balaenoptera; species Balaenoptera ricei. The sequence continues at coordinate 84,146,904 of NC_082646.1, read as the reverse complement.
ACAGACAAAATCCCTGCCCCTTTGGAGCTTACATTCTAGTGGGAAGTCAGATAATAACATAAAATACATAATACGCTAGAAGATGGTAAATGCTACAGAGAAACATAATTCAAGGAAGTAATGTAGGGAATTCCATGGGTGCGGGGGAAGGCTGCAATATAAGCAGGATGGTCACAAAAGGCTTCACTGAGAAGGAGAGGAGCAAACCACTCAGCTAGAGAAAGAGTATTCCAGGCAGAGGAAACAGCAACTACAACTCTTCTGAGTGGAAGAATGCCTGGCCATGTTCAGGAGCAAAGCTAGCAAATCTGGAATAGAGGAAGGAAGGAGGATCTAAGAAAAGATAAAATCAAAGAGGTAATGTAGGTCAGGTACTGAGATGTACAAAACAGCGTGAAGACTTTGGCTTCATCTCTCTCACATGACGTCACTTCATTTTTTTTTTTTTTTTTTTTTTTTTTGGAGTTACTGAAAAAACTTGGTGGGATCTTCCCGCACCAGGGCTCGAACCCATCTCCCTTGCATTGGCAGGTGGATTCTTAACCACTGTGCCACCAGGGAAGCCCCCATCACTTCATTTTTAACAGAACATTGTCCCAACTGCCTTGCTGAGCACAGACTGAACAGAAACAAGGATGGAAAAAGACTGTAGGAGAAACTAAGCAAGAGATGATGCCAAAATGGACTAAGAGTAAAAGCAGTGAAGTTGGTGAGAAGTCATCAGATTTGGGGAATATTGTGAAGGTTTAGGTGGAAAGAGTTTGTTGACATACTGGATGTGGGGTTTTAGAGGAGTGGTGGCAAGGATCCCTCCAAGCGGATGGAGTTATTATTAACTGGACTGGAAGGACTGTGGAAACGAGGCTAAGAGTTTGGTTTTGGACCTGATAAAGTTGGCATTTCTGTTGGACATCTGAGTGGATGAGCTGGGATTTGGATTTGTAAGTCTGGTGGTCAGGGAAGAGCTCTGGAGTACAGATTTAAATTTTGGAATCATCTTCATAGAGATGGTATTTATTGGTGCTACTAAAAAGTAGGTTCAGATAGAAAAGAAAAGGAGCCTAAAGATTGATCCCAGAAAAGTCCACATTAAGAAGTAAGGTAGATGCGTAGAAAACACAAGATGGACAGGATAAAAACCAAGCAGGTAAACTGTTTTTAATGTATGAGTTCGTTTTTGCTTGTTTTGAGAGAAGAATAAGTAAGGACATTATTTAAGAACGCTTAAGGGGAAAAAGTGGAATCTACTGTTAGGTATATTATGTAATTCAAAGAAAAAAAAATTAGAGCAACTAAGTCTCAGAAAAGATGGTGAACTAGATACCCCTAGAGCATCCACTAGGAGGTTTTCATGGCTTTCCTTCTAAAACTCTACCAGTTGTACAACTCAACTCCCAGCTTTCATTCAGAGATCAAACTTCCAAGATTCTAATATATGATTGGCCCAGCTTCCCTTAAGTGTCTATCACTTTTCCAATCAACAAGAGCTAAGGTCACACTGTACAAGCATGGTTATCAGAAAAATGCTGTCAGTTCCCCAGAGAAGGGGAACTGTAACCTTGGTAAAAATTAATTGGAAAAGCACTGGAAAATATGAAAATATTGTGTTTTTTTGACATCCAGAAATGTTGGTTTAGATATTTAAATTTATTAGAAAATTTTATATGGTTCTTATTATAATAAACTTTCCCACTACTGGACCAAGGATAAACAATTCAGAGTTTTTTACTTAATGAGGTTTCCCTTTAACGCCTGCTTCACAACAATTTTCATAATTCTGCAACGATAGTACAATGTAGTATTTTAGCACCTTAATACATTATTTTAATTAAGATGTATGGCTTCTTGGACCCCTATTTCACTTAGTTCTTTCATTACATATATTAATTCCTTAGTTTGCTCAAAGACAAAACATTCTTGATTAGTCAGACCTACTAAAAATAAATAGGCAGTGTGAAAAGGTGGAAAATGCTAGTTTAGGAATCTAAAGCTTGAATTTTATTCCTGATTCTGCCACTAACCAGCCATTAGTGATCCTTCTTAAAATAGTTAACATTTTATATCTTAGTTTTCTCATCTCTATGGACAATCTTGAATTTCAGAAATGGCAAACTGTTTCATCTTCATACCAACTCCAGGTGATCTTGTGTTGAGAAGAGCTCTGAGATCATATATAAGATCTGCTGGCAAGGTAAGATTAACCTGATGAGTTACCAAGGTCTGCTGGGAATTAGACCTGACCTGGCAAATTTTGCCAGGTCCTTACCTTGCAAGAACTAGATGGTTTATTCACTCAAAATGCATTTATTGAGTATGCGCCAATACCTGGCACTGACCGCATAATGCATGGATAAAGACAGATTAAATAAGGTATCGTCTCTTACCCTGGTGAAACTCGTTTTCTAGGAGGTATGATAAGAATTATAAGAGATTGTTTCTAAAAGTTTATTCGTGCTCTGGGACTGCATGAATTCCTGATTTCTCTGGAGGTAGAAAATCTGGATGTTACAGAGAAACCCTTTGATCCTTTACTTACTCTCAGTTTCCTATTTCCCATATAAGTATTTACAGAGGAATAACTACATACAGACAAACAGGCTCATGGCTGGGTGGTGGCTGGCTCTGTGGGCAGGAATGACAAGCAAAGTTACACTGCAAAATGAATCAAGTGAAGACAGCACTGATACCACTGCCTCATGGGGCAGGGCCTCAGCTCTCAGGGCCCACAGCACTGATGCAGGGCCCTAGACAGTAACTTGAAAATTGCTGCATTTCAACCACAGCACTGATGCAGGGCCCTAGACAGTAACCTGAAAATTGCTGCCTTTTGACACCTGATGTGGCTCCCACCAAAACTGACTTTCTAGAATGGACTTCGCACAATTCCTGTTCCTGCACCACTAGTTTCTTATTCAAAGGTGGGCCTAAGTGTGGGTGTGTGGGGTCATAATAAAGTACCTGTGCATGAGCTGTGAGGGGGATGGTATCTTCAGTTTCCACAGGGGGCTTTCATCACCTGGAGAATCCTAAAACTTCCCTGGCCCTTCCTCCTACCCAATCAATATTGACCTGTCTGGGGCTCTGCTCTCAGCTATAATTTTCTTGTCAGTTAAAGTGATATTGTTTATACATCAATTTCCTGTGAAATGAGTTAGCATGATTCAAAACATCCAAATCTCATCATTTCTTTGATACCAAAAAAACCCCAAACAACAACAAAAAAAAAACCTGAGTTTAGAAGTATGTAATACCCAAACTCTGACATACAGCAACCGTATCAGGGAAAAATATTACCTTATAAGATCTCTTGACAGCCATCCAACTGGACTTCTAGTAATACCTCTGCATTACAACATGCTGGAGAATGTTTTTCCCTTTTCAGACTTCGAAAATAGGCAGGTATCAGTGCCCTTGAATGAAACCAGCTAGAGTCATTGGCACACTTCTTATGACACAAACTGGAAAGGGGGTAAAAGCTATAAAGGAAACACTTGATAGCTTTGCCTACTGGAAAAATTACCTGTAGGCCATGAGTAGAACTTTGTTCCCCCCTAAAAGGCATAATATAGGTTCCCCTGTGCAGCCTTTCTTCCATCTGTCTACTCCAAGGAGCCCAATGTCTCTGTTTTTTCTGCCTTCTGTTTAGTCAGCAGGTAATTGTCAGAATAATATTCCTAAAGGAGTGCTTCAAGCGTACCAGTCTTCTACATTGAAACCCTCCGGTGGCCCTTCTTTTCCCCTATAAATTAGTTTAAACCTCTCAGAAGGGTATGTAAGGCCTTTTACAATCTGGCCCCTGCGGTCCCCTCAACAATCCCTCCCATCACTTCCTCTCCGCATACTCTTCCTCCTGCAAGTCCTCACCTGGGATGCCCTCTCCACCCCTTCTGCTTAATGCTCGATCATTCTAGCTCCCACATGAATGCTTCAAACACTTTCCTCATCCCCTCAGCTAGACTTACTTTCTTCCCCTTTCAAGTCTTCTTAGACATATATACTTTTTAAAATTGTTATATTTTCCATGTACAAAATGCAGATTTTAGGTGTTCAGCTTACTGAGTTTTGACCTAGGCAACCACCACCCCAACTGAGGCACAGATTGTTTTCACCACACCAGAAAATTCCTTTATGCCCCTTTCCAGCAAGTCCCTCTGCCTCAGAGGCAGCCACTGTTATGATGCCTATCACAATAGTTTTGCCTATTGTAGAATTTCTTATAAACTGAGTTACACAGTATGTACTCTATTGTGCCTGGTTTCATTTGCTTATTAGCATAATGCTTTGAGACTTTTTTCTGTTACTGTTGAGTGTAACAATAGCTTGTTCCTTTTTATTGCTGAATAGTATTCCACTGTGTGAGTATACCACAATGCATTTGCTCTTTCTATAATTCTGATTTTTCATTTATTTATTTGTTCACTACCTCAATCCACCAAAAACTGAGGCATGCCATGTGTGATTTTTACCTTTCTAGTGAACAATTACAATGATTTTGAAATTGTCTTATCTCCTCTCTGCATTATATTCTCTGTAAAAAAGAAGGAAATGAGAAGGAAGCCATTTATTTCATTCCTGCTATACCGTAGGTACCATGCTAAGGTCCCTCATTTGATCCTTACCACAGCCCTATAAGGTAAACATCACCCTACTGTACAAATGAAAAAACTGAGACTCGAGGCATTAAGGGTCCTGCCTGGGGTTATGCATTAGGTGGAGGAAGCAGGATTTTAACTTAGATACTCCTGGCTCCAAAGCACATATGTTTATTTCTGTGTCATGCTTTGAGTCTTGTAAAAATCTCACTACTATGGCTAGCATATAACTATCCCTTGAATTGGAGATATAGTCTACTTTTTGTAAATGTCCTTAAGAAGATCCAGTAAGATGCATTATATTAGGCAGATAATAAATAAAATGAAAATACACAGCAAACACATGTGATAAAGAATCTTCACTAACCAGCACTACCCAGATGGATGGCAGGCTACAAAGCGATAGCCATCAGCTTTCTCAGAAAAGCCACAGACACCTGTTCTTCTTCCAATGATATCCATGGAAGCTGTTATTGACATTACTGTTATTATAGCTATTTCCCAGATTCCATGTACTGGACTTTCCATAATTTCAAACTCTTCTTCAGTGCCATATTTTCAAAATACTCCTATTTAATATAGTAGAAATAATATGGATTTAGTATCTGGACAGATCTATATACAAATTTCGTTTGCATCCACTTACTATTTCTGTGAGCTTGGGTAAATCACTTAACCTCTCTAAGGCTAATTTCCTTATTTTTAAAATGAATATGTTTATCATTTTAATATGCAAAACAGAGTTGATAATAATGGAATCTCTTCATAGGGTTGTTTGAGAATGAAATTAAATCATATATGTAACAGACATAGCATATTGCCTGGCACACGGTGAATTATCAATAATTGCTTTATATTTTTTTATAATGATAATAATTATTATCATTGTCAGTACAGTTGGGTTATGAGTGAGGGCGTGCTTGAGCCAACAGTTAAAATGATAACTGGGAAAGCATCTGTTTGGTCTTCCCTAGAAGATGTGATTTCATGTTTCTTCCCCAGGAGCTAATCTTTCATGCCAGAAATGCACAGGGCAAATGAATTACCTATCCTAATAACAAGGAAAATGGTTGTTTTCCACAGGGAGATGAGTTGACCCTCCACTTAAAAAACCACAGTGGCTGGACAGCACCACAACTGGAGAAACAAAGAGTAATGTGCTGCCTGGTATTAAGTGTGGAAAACAAGGGCACTACCAGAAGTAAGCACTGAGTAAACATACACAAGGTCTAAGAGTGTTTATAATTACCAAGAACCTCCAAGAAACTCACAAAATGAGTCATGAACATTATAAACAGAAGCCATGAACATAGAGGGAACACACCTCAACATAATAAAAGCTATATATGACAAATTCACAGTTAACGCCACCCTCAACAGTGAAAAGCTGAAAGAATTTCCTCTAAAATCTGGAATAAGACAAGATGACCATTTTTACCAATTTTATTCAACATAGTATTGGAAGTCCTAGCCACAACAAACAGACAAGAAAAAGAAATAAAAGGAATCCAAATTGAAAGGAAGAAGTAAAACTGCCACTCTTTGTAGATGGCATGCTACTATACATAAAAAATCCTAAACACACCACCAGAAAACTACTAGAGCTCATCAATAAATTTGGTAAAGTTGCAGGATACAAATTTATACAGAAATCTGTTGCATTTCTATACACTAACAACTAACCATCAAAAGAGAAATTAAGAAAACAATCCCATTTACCACTGTATCAAAAAGAATAAAATACCTAGGAATAAACCTACCCAAGGAGGTAAAAGACTTGTACTTGGAAAACTATAAGACACTGATAAAAGAAATTGAAGATAATACAAACAAATGTAAAGACATACCGTGTCCATGGATTGGAAGAATTAATATTGTTAAACTTACCATACTACCCAAGGCAATCTACAGATTTAATGCAATCCCTATCAGAATACGAATGGCATTTGTTACAGAACTAGAACAAATAATTTTGAACTTTGTATGGAAACACAAAAGACCCAGAATAGCCAAAATAATCTTAAGAAAGAACAGAGCTAGAAGAATTATTCTCCCTGACTTCAGACTACACTACAAGATACAGTAAGCAAAACAGTGTGGTACTGGCACAAAAACAAACACATAGATCAATGGAACAGAATAGACAGCCCAGAAATAAACACACACACTTTTGGTCAGCTAATCTATGACAAAGGAGACAAGTATATACAATGGAGAAAAGACAGCCTCTTCAATAAGTGATGCTGGTAAAACTGGACAGCTACATGTAAAAGAATGAAATAAGAACATTTTCTAATACCATATGCAAAAATAAACTCAAACTGGATTAAAGACCTAAGTGTAAGGCCAGAAACCATAAAACACCTACAAGAAAACATAGGCGGAACACTCCTTGACGCAAATCGTACCAATAATGTTTTTAATCCATCTCCTAAAGCAAAGGAAATAAAAGCAAAAATAAAAAAAAGTTTTTGCACAGCAAAGGAAACCATCAACAAAACAAAAAGACAACCTACAGAATAGGAGAAAATATTTACAAATGATATGACCGATAAGGGGTTAATTTCCAACCTACATAAACAGCTCATACAACTCAACATCAGAAAAACAAACAACCCGATTAAAAAATGGGCAGAAGACCTGAAGAGACATTTTTCCAAAGAAGACATACAGATGGCCAACAGGCCCATGAAAAGATGCTCAACATCATTAATCATGATGTTGATTAATTAGGAAGCCACCTAAGTGTCCATCAACAGATGAATGGAGAAGGAAGATGTGATATACACGTGAGCACGCACACACACACACACACACACACACACACACACACACACACACACAATGGAATACTACTCAGCCATAAAAAAGAAGGAAATTTTGCCATTCGTGATAACACGGATGGCCTTGGAGAATATTATGCTAAGTGAAATAAGTCAGGCAGAGAAAGACAAATACTGTACAATATGTGGAAGCTAAAAAATAAAACAAACTAGTGAATATGACAAAAAAGAAAAAGACTCACAGATACAGAGAACAAACTAGTGGTTACCAATGGGGAGAGGAAAGGGGGGAGGGGCAAGATAGAGGTAGGGGATTAAGAGGTACAAACTATGATGTATAAAATAGTAAGCTAAAAGGATATATTATACAGCACAGGGAATATAGCCAATATTTTACAATAACTATAAATGGAGTATCACCTTCAAAAACTGTGAATCACTATGTTGTACACCTGTAACTTACATAATATTGTACATCAACTGTATCTCAATTAAAAAAAAGAAAAAGAAATAGAAGCTATGGAAAAAAGAAGACTGCTATCTGGGGCCTCCGATTCCCTGGAACATCTGGGGCCTTCGATTCCCTGGAACATCAAGGTTAGACTACTTGCTCTGAAGCCTTGAGCAGATAGGGCCTGAACTCCACCTATCTGACATCCATGTGATTAACTGTAAACAAGGACATGATTTAACAGTTAATAAAACCTGCAAATAGATTTCAAATGTGGTAAAAAATTGTTCCTCAATTGATTTCTTTAAAATCTAAATTCAAATGATGAATGTCATTTAAATGCTGTTGAGCAGCAAATATCATTGAGTTGGCCCAGGTAATCGTTAAACAAACCTATAGTAAAGTTATCACTTGGAAATAAACTGTTTCAGAATAGATAATGCCATTTTAGGATACACTGCAAACACTTCAGTCATAGGAACTTTGAAGAGAATGTACCTGGACGGTCACTTTCTATACAAATAAAACAAACAAACATAACAGTTCTTCTTTAACAATATGAATATGCAGACTCTCAAAATGTAAAAACTGTTTGAGTTTAAAACTAGGGGATAGAGGAGAGCATCCCCTCTCTCATTAACTAGCTCACTGACATTGAAGTGCTCTGGGGAACCCCAAGGCAAAAGCTACTACCTCAAGCCATGAGAATTAGTACCCCTCTGTGACTCTGAGAAACAGCAAATTTGGTGGAGTGAGGCCTAAGAAAGGGTCTTTGTAGGAAAAGCCTCCAAATTGGAGTGAAACAGGAAAGGTGCTTATAGAGACAATCTACAACTATGTTAAAAGGGAGACTCTGAACCATGAAGTGCTAAGATTGTACGGGGGAGGGGGGGAAATAATTAAGAATCAAAATCTAATCTTAACAAAAGAAACAAACAATGATATCCAGATAGCGAGAGATGAGCTGAGCTGCAATGAGAATCAGGCCTAAGGCATGGAGAGACTAGCGTTTACATTTACTCATTTGAAAACTATTTTTGAGCCCTTATCATATGCAAGGGAGAAACTGGTGTACAAGACAAAGACCCTGTTTACATGAAACCTGCATTCTAATGGTAAAAATAGTCAATAAATGAGAAAATAAACAGGATTATCCCAGATGAAGATAAACATTAGAAGTAAAATTAAAAGGATGATATGATTTATATTGACAGTGGGTAGGGGAGCATCAGAATAGGTGGTCAGGGAAAGCCTCACTGAGGAGGCGATGTTTAAGTTGAGAAATGATGAACTACTGAAGATCTGGAGAGTGGGTGCTCCAGGCAGAGAGAAAAGCAAGTACCAGGGCCATAAAGTGAGAATGAGATTCCATATTCAAGAAAAAGAAAACTATAATAATATGCCTGAAAAAGAGTAGAGAAAGGAAGCTTGAAAGGAAGTTCAGATTTTATTCTTATTGGGATGAGAATTCGTTGGACTATTTTAAGAAGGAAGTTACGGGGCTTCCCTGGTGGCGCAGTGGTTGAGAATCTGCCTGCCAATGCAGGGGACACGGGTTCGAGCCCTGGTCTGGGAAGATCCCACATGCCGCGGAGCAACTAGGCCCGTGAGCCACAACTACTGAGCCTGCGCGTCTGGAGCCTGTGCTCTGCAACAAGAGAGGCCGCGATAGTGAGAGGCCCGCACACTGCGATGAAGTGTGGCCCCCGCTCGCCACAACTAGAGAAAGCCCTCGCACAGAAACGAAGACCCAACACAGCCAAAAATTAATTAATTAATTAATTTTTTTTTAAAAAAAAGAAGGAAGTGACTTAATTTGCATGAAAATCTGTATGACTGCTTAGGTGGCAATAGATTTTAATGGGGCAAGTATGGAAACAGGAACACCCAGTAGGAGGCTCTTCCAGGATTCTAAGCAAGTAAATTAATATCTTGGCCAGAAGTGGTAGAGATGCAAAGAAGTGGACTGTTTGAGGCTATATTTTGGAAACACAGAACTTATTGACAAATTAGATGTAAGTGTGATAGAACAGAAAGAATCAATAAGATTCTTTTGATTGGGATTTGAATAACTAGATTTTACCATTTGCTAAATGGAGAAGACTGGAGGAGAAACAGGTTTAAGTAGAGACGAAAATGAAGAGTTTGTTTTCGGCACCCCAGTGGGGATAACAAGTAAGTCATTGGACACACATATTTATAACTAAGTAGACAGGCCAGGACGGGAAATTTTTTAATTGGAAGACAACAGCCCACAGGATGACATTTAAAACCACAAGGACAGATGAGATCACCTAGAAAAAAAAAAAAAAACAAAACAGTATAACTGAGGAAAAGTAGAAGAACCTAGTGCTAGGTCAAGAGGAAAACCAATAGCTAAAGGAGACTGCAAAGGAATCAGAGAAGGTGTCATGGGAAAGGTGCCTGGAAAACCAGGTAGTGGTGGGATTACAGTAATAAAATTTTAAAAAAACAAACAAAAAAAACCCAGTGTTAGCCTGTTTTTGAAGAAGATGGCATGATCATTGTCAAAACATGCTGAGAGATCCTGCAAAGCAGCAGAAAAATGCCACTGGATTTGGAGATGGATCGGTGGCTTTTCAAAGATGACTTGGCAAGGAGTAAAGAGGTAGGGAATGATGCCCAACCAGAGTGCCCTGGGGAGAGAACGGGACATGAGGAAGTGCAGATATGAACAACTATGATTCTGATGTTGAAGGAGGACAGAGAAATGGAGTAGGATCTAGAAGAAGATCTGTCAAAAGAGTTTTTTTGGATTGCTTGCATGTTATTTGAGATGGAAGTTATAAATACTATTAGTTCCTACCACTTTGTGATTACTGTATGCAAGGTGCTCTTCTAAATGCATTCCCTGATTTTATTTACAAAACTTCACAAGACCCCTATGAGGGAAGTACTAATCCAATCCCCAGTTTATAGATGAGGGGAGTAAGACAGAGACAGACAGAGAAATGTGCTTCACCTAGTGAATGCTAGAGCCAGTATTTAAACCAAGGCAGTGTGACTCCAGAGTTTGTAATTTTAAACTCTACTCTGAATTGTCCCTCACTATGCTAGTCTGCCTCTAATACATATATTGTTATGCTGATGAGAATCAACCAGTAAACAGAGAAAAATTGATGGTGCCAGAGAAAGAGAGTTACAGGGCAGAAACAAAGTCCTTAAGAAGGCAAGACTGGGGGCTTCCCTGGTGGCGCAGTGGTTGAGAGTCTGCCTGCCAATGCAGGGGACACGGGTTCGGGCCCTGGTCTGGGAGGATCCCACATGCCGCGGAGCAACTAGGCCCGTGAGCCACAACTGCTAAGCCTGCGCGTCTGGAGCCTGTGCTCCGCAACGAGAGAGGCCGCGATAGTGAGAGAGGCCGCGATAGTGAGAGGCCCGCGCACCGCGATGAAGAGTGGCCCCCACTTGCCGCAACTAGGGAAAGCCCTCGCACAGAAACGAAGACCCAACACAGCCCAGAATGAATAAATAAATAAATTTAAAAAAAAAAAAAAAAAAGAAGGCAAGACTGAAAGAGATCAAGAGCGAAATGGTACAGTTGAGGAAGGGGACACCTCTCTAACCAAAGGGAAAGGAGAAAGTGTGCATCTGGGTGTAGATAGTTCTACACATTTGGTGGTGGGAAGATGAAGGCGTTACCAGATGTGTATTTCCTTCTCACCAAACTATGAAGTGCGATCGTCTAGATCTTTCTCATTAAACTGTGAAGTAAGAGAAAAGGGTCCTGGTGTTTTGATACTAGAGGAGAAATAGAAAATGTGGAGAATCCCAGAGAGCACACCCCAAGAAGCACAGTAGGAGAAGGTGGCACCCTTTTGAGATTGGTGATCATGAATTTAAAGTTGGTCCACACGGTTGTATCTTTTTCTCCAGACCTATTTATGTGCTTGGGGACAGACGAAAAATTGTTGGGTTTATCTGGGTGAGGCTTAATCAGGCATGTAGGATGGAGGGATATAGGAATAAGTTAGGCTTGTCACAAGGTAAGTTCTCTTCATTATCACAAGAGGTGAGAGCTATTTAAGTTTAAGGAAAATGTCACTCACCGGGGATGACTTAAATGTGATCCAGGTACAAACTGAAAGAATAAATTAGACAAACTTTTAAATTATCTTCCTTTCTGATGTTTATGTTTGCACTTTAATCCTTTTTTTATGTACACAAGTTTAAGGAAACAGGACAAAACATTATGTTTGAAGATGATTTAATTGTGAATTTGGACTCACATTTAGAGAGCAGAGTTAAGGCAGAAAATAATATCAAGAAAGCCTCTTCCTTTCCTCCCACATTATGGTGGGTGATAGAATATGCACCATATCACACCCTCCTCCTCACGAGGGTATCAATCACCTTGGAAATAAATGCTGAGGCTCCTGGTTATAGACCCCATCACCTAATGTGGTTTCTGCCCACTCTACCCCCGCCATCCCTCTAACTGGAAAGGCTCATGCAACACATTGTGACTGTGTCATCTATTAATAAGAGGAAAACCATGCTGTACTGCCCTCTTTATTTTCTGGAAATTACATGGCTAAAAGCAATAGCTTCAGAGACTAACAAAAGACTGTTTCATCTGACTCTGCGATAGTTTTGCACTCAGGAAAAAAAGAATTACTGTAATGACAAATTTAACAGTCTGGGCTATTAGTGGCTAAGTTTAGACTAAGTCTTTACCCTAGTTACTATGTTTAGACCCGAAAATGAAAAGACTATTTTAAGATGGAATGGAAATGTTCACCATGATTCTCACATGGGAAAGAAACTGTTGCTGAAAAGAGTTTGAATTGGTTATGAATACAATGCAATTATTCTATTGAAAACATTGGCTGGGACAGTATTTTTCTAAAGATAGGAACCAAACAGGCTGAAATGACTTCAGTGAGATTCCTCCTCGCCGCACACAGACTTCAACTACCCCTAACATGCACACAACCAAGTGGAAGAAATTTAATATTCTTAATCACTCAGTCACTGACAAGTATTTACCACTGAGCACCTTCTCACTGCTCAGAGAGGGGAAATGTACTGAGTTAGGAGTTGGGACTACTCCAGCTACTGTCACATTTGTGACCTTGAAGAAGCCACTTCCTTCTCTTTGAACCTGTTTTCTTCCCTGTAAACTAAAGCCCCTACATATCTAAAATTCTATCATACTCCCATTCGAATAAAAAAGCCACCTCTGATATTTTTGTCTGTGACTTTAGAAGCAATACTCTGTGGAATAAGCAAAGGGTCTATTCAGCCAAAAAGAGGTACAAGTCAGGCAGGCACAGGACCAATAATTTGGGGTGTTTGCTTTGGGCCGGACATAATCCAAGGCGCTTTACAAACCTTAGGTCTCCTTTCATCCTCTCCAAAAACCCATGAGGTTGTACTTACTATCAGATGGACCAAAAGGTCAGATTGTCAGAGCACTAAACACGGGATCTACTAGAGCATTCAAATCCTGGGCAAGGTCACATTGATTTTATGATTCAAAGCTTCCCCAAATGTTCTTTGTCACATATACCAAACTTACCCCTACTTATGGAGTAAATTAAGCCATGAGAACTTCACATGAGAAATTCATTCCTTTCTGTTTTAGTCTTTCCAGATATCTCCTTTGGAAACGAGACATTTCAAAATTTTAAATGTAGCATATATTTAAGAGTCAGCCTGACTTGGAATTCCAACTTTGTGATAATTCACTTAAGTAATCTGAGCCTTAGAGTCCTATCTGTAAAATGAAGAGAGAAATGCTGCCTTCCATTTCCGTGAGAATTTAATGAGCTCGTGTGTGTGAAGGATTTTCTTTGTTTCTCTACCTCTTTCCTTATGGACCAACATACTAATTCTCTACCATGAATTCATTGCTAGTGCACAATATTTGAATATTGTGTTAGGACAAATTTCCAGTCCTTGAGAACATAAAAATGTGGGTTATAGAGAAAGCAGTCATGTAAGCAAGAGCGCTAACTTGTTACCGGTTATGTGTAAGAAAGTAATGTTCACCCAGCCTCCTTAGAGTTCAGCTGATGCCTTGTGCTAACTTGCAGACCTTGCAGTTAGGTCGATTGTAGCCAATAGGCTAAAAACAGAAGTGACCTGGTCACTTCGGTCCAGGGCATTTAGAAGCTGGTGTGAATTTTCCATACTTGCTCTTTTCCTATCAAGGTAATGCTAGATGCCAGCTGTAAATATGGTATCATCATGAGATGGTAGAGCTTCTTTCAGCTCAGGTCCCTGAGTGATCCACTCTGTTGAGGAATGTCCCCCACTAACCGCACCAGACCTGCGAGAGAGTAAGAAATAAGCTTAGCTATGCCAAGTCACTGAGATTTAGGACCCACCTGCCATAACTTACTCTATCCTGACTATTACCCTGAAACTACTGTAGTAGTATTGTAATGGAAGTTTCTACAGGATACAGAGGGGGCAGAGAGGAGGCAGTTCTGCTTGGATTGTCTAATGCTACCTGGAGTATCTGCCTGGGGGATGCTCTTGTTTCAGTTTTGAAAGATAAATTGTTATGTTCACCAGGGAGCCCTGGGAGGTTTGGGGGCTAGAGACTGTCATTCTAAGCAGAGGTAACAGCACAAGGAAAGGCATGAGCTATGAATCTGCATGACACAGAGAATCACAAGTAGTTACTTCTGGCAGGTAGTTAAGTCTTCAGTGTGGTATTGTGGTAGCAGAGCCCCAGTGAGAAATTACATCTCACAGATGTATGCATGTCCATTCCCCCTGAGAGTAGAGGAGAAAGAGGGAAGAAAAAAACACTGGTAGAGATGGAATCCCAATGAAGATACTCTTCATCTACTTTATAATTTTGCCTCAGGTTGGACCTGCTTAAAAACAGGAAAGAGTTCAATTTCACCACTGGTATTTATTTTTGCTGATACCGATGTAAACTTGCAACACCCATTCAACCTCACTCCAAGTGGTTTTCAAGTTGAAGTGCCAATTATCCAAAATGGCTTCCTAGTATGAACCATCCATATTTCCACTTGGGGCTCCCTTATTCCATAAAACTCATTTAATGTATGAGCTTAATTACATGGAGATAGATCAAGGGCCTCAGAGGTGAAAGGCTAACGAGGGCATTAAATCCTGAACCACTTAACAGCTGCCCCATCACTTGGCAGAAATGTATTTTAAAATAGTGTTTGAAATATATTTAAACTGAAATAAATAAAACATATTTTCCTGTAAATGATGCCAAGTCCTGCCAATTAAACTCGGATCTATTTAAAAAAAAAATCTTTAGCTCTCAACAAATGCTGGTTGCTTTTTCCCACTAAAAGCAATTCTGAGCATTCATGCTCGCACTTTTCCCCTGTATCATTATGCTGTGTTCCTCCTGTTAATATTTAAAGCCTCTGAAACTGTTTTTCCCATATGCTTTTGGAGTAGAGTGCAAAACTTAAGTTTTCCATTTTTATGAAGCTTTGTAAAAAATAATCTCACGTGCTGCTTATTAAGGGAAGATATTATTAATATCTACCGGCATGAAGTCTTCACTAAATAACAAGAAAAAGAAGACTTGGTAGAAAGTCATTTATCTTTATCATACTGCACTATTCACCATTAAACTTGATTAATAATAATGGTACAGCAATAATCATAATTTTCGAATGTGATACACTAGGTGCTTTTCTAAGCACTTTACATATAGTACTATTTTACTGTATACTCACAACTACTGTACAACTATTTTTCACATGGGGAGACTGAGTATCAGTGATTAAAGAAATCTGCCCAAAATTTCAGAGCTTTAAGTAGCTGAGCTAGAATCTGTATCTACATCTGTCTAACATCAGTTGAAATCTCTATTCTATTCTGCCTTTAAATTTTATAGTTAATTTAGTTAACCACAAAACATATATATTTGTTTGGAAACAAATATTTGAAACCACAAAATATATATATATATTAGTTTAGCTGTTGCATGTTCAATAAAAAATGACTACTCTATTATTTGAATCATGGATCCCAGTT
Source organism: Balaenoptera ricei (assembly GCF_028023285.1). Classification (NCBI taxonomy): domain Eukaryota; kingdom Metazoa; phylum Chordata; class Mammalia; order Artiodactyla; family Balaenopteridae; genus Balaenoptera; species Balaenoptera ricei. The sequence goes on along the minus strand of NC_082646.1, from coordinate 84,131,077 downwards.
TATGGGGTGAAATTAAAAAGTAATAAAATCAGAATAACTATCTTCCCTGACTAGGGAGACTGAGAGATTAATACAGGCGATTTTAAGGACAGTGAACCCAGAGCACTGAAGGAGATGCATTTTCTCTATCCTGACAGAGTGGGGAATCCCAGCTGGAATTTAATGTGTTGGGACTCAGAAATGGCCGGGCATCTTTGGTGTATTGCTAGAACAGTCTTAACCAAAGTTAATCTTCATGAGATGGTTTCTACAAGGCCAGCCACAAAAAGTTGGACTCAACCAGAAATCCACAGTTGTCAGAGGAGATAAACAAATCTGACTACAACACAGTTGTTCCTTAGATTTAACTCTAACCATAGCCCCCTCTTTAGACTCACTGCTCTGTCCTGTTGAGAATGTGGGTGAGGGAAGGAGGGGAGGTGGGCTTTGTATAAAACATGAAAGTCTTATTTCACTTAAATTAAGTCCTGCCTCTTTTTAGTCAACTCTCCACAGTAGTCCACAACTGTGACAAAGACACACTGTAACACTTTACTCTTGGAATGAAGACTACAGACCTTAACAAGGCACACTCTAGTCCTTATAGACTTATCCAGCATCAGGCTGCACATTCTCTTCCTTACTCTGTATTTTAGCCACCTTGGATTTCTTCAGATCCTGAGAATCACTATGCTTCAACCACCACAGCCTTTGGACAGTTCTTTCTGCTACAATAATCTACCCCTCATCCCCACTCTATCCATTCCACTTTATCTAGTTACTTTTTACTGATCCCTGCAATTGCACAGTAGCCCTCCTTTTAGAATCCTTTCCATGATTGTAGTCTTGTACTTGCATGTGTCGTTATTGGAATTTATTTGAGTAAGGTCTGGCTCCTCTACGAAAGTGGCTGTTTTTGCCCATTATTTCATACTCAACACCAAGTGACTTGCCTAGAATAAGTCAACATTCCACATGGATCTTGGGGCCCAAGGAGTGCTGCTTTAGCGCCTTCTAACAGGATATGTCAGAAGTGAATGAGAGACATTCCTTCCTCTTTCACAAGAGAAAATCATGCAGCCCAGTGATCACTTTTTGTATACCAACAGAGCATGAGTCTGGCAAGAGTTGGCCGTGCCCTCCAGCCTCACACTGCAGAACTCTGCGGAAGCCATGGAGGTTCCTAGCAGTGTCCAGCAAGTGTAGAGATACACAGTGATGAGGGCCCAGGCAGGAGACAAGTGGAATATCAGTAGTACCACAAGGTAACTAACCAAACTGTTGGCTGATATCTTCCCGAACATATTTGAAACACCTTCTGAGAACTCCCAAAACATAACTCTCTAAAGTATTGTATGATTTAGTTTTTCTGACTAGGTAGATTGAGGCTCATCTATATAAAATTTCAAGAAGAAGCACATGTTAGTTTCCCCACTAATCCAAACTAAAGACACAGTCCTGTTAAAGGAAGAAAGTCAGTCATTGCTGACTCACGGCCAGAGATCAGAGTATAGGTGTTGGCTCTTTGCTCATCAATCACATTATTCACAAAAACTACATGATAATGTTGCTTTGGGATTGCTACATTTAGCATCTCTTGTTTTAATACTTCTTAATTACTCTTCTATATTTGTAAACATGTTTCATAACTTACTGAGCGTCAATACTTAGAACAATGTATTGTTGCTGATCTGGTTTGTAGCCATAATCCTAAACCTTTCCATCTGTCTATTACTTGGACACCACATTAGTTAATGTAGCAATTTCATAAGATTCCAGAGATTTAAGACATCAGGCATATTATTCTAATTTGCCTCTTAGAGTAATACAGTATGCTTTCTCTCCATAATTTTTTTCAAACAACAATTTCAAACGCCCTTGGATGCAGTTTGCTATCAAAGGGGCCAGAGTGTGGTGCTGGACCACCAGGATCATCTTTGCTGGGCTAATGTAATGGGAAATCAAGTCTTTTCACCACTGTCAGGCCCCAAGGCTTCCATTCCTTTCTCTTGTTCCTTAAATTATTACCAACTCCTGTTGTTCATCTTTCAAAAGTGCTTTTACGGGCCCTTCACCTTGTGCTCATCTCTTCCCCCATGTCCTTAATCCCAGCAACATCTGCTGCTCCTGAAAATCTTGCTGGCTAATACACCCAGAATGTTAATATAGTTCTAACATTCAAATACTTGGTGACTCAGGACCAATCAATTTACTTTCAGCTCTTGTTCCTTTAGTTTGAAAATGACAAATTAAAAATGCATCACACGTGAATTCCGGAGACAGGAACAACCTTCTGTTAGGTGCAAACCAATTTCCCTACAGTCTTATTTTCAGTGATGCTCCCAACCTTTTCTTCCTCCAACCCACTCCCTTTACTCTCCAATTTTTGCCAAGGACTTTTGCATTTTCTTCTTATCCTTCTGAGTTATCTAATTCATGCCCATGAAGCATCTCAGAAATCTATATTTTCTGTGTAAGTCTCACTCGTGAATGCAATATTTGTAGGTTCCATACTAGGCATCCCCACCTGGCTGTGCCACAGCAATTCAAGTCAGTACCTTTCAAGTTGAATCCATCGTTCCTTGCATCACAACCACTTAGTTCCCTTCGCACATTAATTATTTTACTGAGCACCACAAACAGCAGCCTGGTTCTCCAAGACTTTTTTTTTCTACCCTCAATATCCAATCACTTGATTTTTACATTCTGCCATTTTGACATGTGTATCTTTTTCCTCCATTCTACCTCCACTCCTCGCCTCCCACTTACTATCTTCAGTGTTTCATCATCTTGCTCCAAAATGTTTACAGGATACTCAAAAGATTTCTCCCTACACCTGTACAAACCTTATTCAATCTATTCTTCTCAATGCATCTGGAAAAAAAGTTTTCTAAAATGGAAAATATAATTATGCCATTTTCTTGCTTAAAATCCTTTAATACACCTATATCGTACTCAGGGAAAAAAAAAATCAAACACATTAACATAGCACTCAATGTCCTTCCAAATCTGACCCTTTTCTACTTCTGGAGCTCATATCTTTCCAACCCCCTCCACCCAAGAAAGCCTCCTACCATTCTAAACAACTTTCACTTTTCTAAACGCACCATGCTCTCTCATTGCCTCTACACACAAAATTCACTTTGTCTGAAAAACATTCGCGCTTTCTTTGCCTTTGTAAATTCTGTTCAGTTCTCGAGATCTATCTCAGGTATTGCTCCTTCCAGAAAGATTTCTTTATTACCCTACACTTCCATCAGATTGCCTTATCCCTGTTTCTCTTCTACCACAGGACCAAGCATAAGTTATCATATTTTCTCACACACATTAGAATCATCTGTGCATGTGTCTGAATTTGAATTGCAGAACATCACCTGTCATTGCAAATTCCATGGCTTAAATTGTCTTTAAGTACTTACCAATGACAGCGCTAAGCATGTTAGTTTCTTCAATGTAATTTATGAATTATCTGCTATCATTGCTTATTAACCGGGAATGCCTCCTCTCTGTGTTGGCAGTCCAATGACCTTCTGCTTTTTTCGACCTCTGTGTTCCACCATGCTTGGTGATAAGGTGGGTTTTAGTGGGCTAATGGCTTCCTGACTTTATACAAAAAAAGTACCTTCTTCCTCCAGAGAAAAAACATGAATTTGAGATCTGCTCTTCTGTGTCAACATGAAGTATCCTCCATGGCTACTTCTGTTTGGCTACCTCCTATTCATTATTCAGAGATGCTACTGTTATTGATGCATGTAACTTCCACTAGAAAGAAGCCTTTTTGATATTTGTATGTCTTTTACTATGAGATGCCTCAAATTTTTCAAAGTACTACTGAATTCTAAAAAAATAATCAATGATATAATCAATTAACATAGGCACACTTAATGAATAATAACCAAATAAATGACTTTACCCTGACTTGATTTAATGCAGTTTTAAAATCATTCTCCTCAATTATCCAATACAAATTAATAGTGTAAAAATGGACTTTTATGCATTTTAATAGGTGTAGAAACATATGAGACCTTCAGGCATCCTTCAAATGATGCTACCTGAGAGCATCATTTTTACACCATAATGATAAAGCTCAATCTGTTTGGGGATCACTTTGGTTCAGATGAATTTCATCCGTGACAAAAATCATCTTTTATTCTCCTTTTGGAATGTATTTATTAAAGATAAGAATATCAGAGTCAGGATACATAGTTTGTCTAACACATTTTTTGTTTAAAGGGAATTTTTTTTCCCTCAGTAACACTGTGATCCAATATGATCCTATGGTAAATGTTTAAAGTTATACAGACTTTTATTTGTGCTTGAGAACAACAAATTTTCAAACACCAATTATGTCCATTTCCTGTGATATTAGGAAAAATTCTTACATACAGTGAGAGAATCTAAAAATGGTATTCTTTCATTGTCCAGAGTATTTGACCACCAAAAATCATTAAGAAAATCCAAAACAAAATAATTGTGATTTTTGAAACAGTATCTCAATAACTTCTCTGTCAAAATTTTTTCTCCTTGTCTAAGCTGTGAAGAAATCAATCTTCAGAAGGACACTAACATAATCAATTAATGAGCTAATAATTTTCCAATCTCCTATTCTTTTTTCTGGTGACATTATACTGCCAATTGAGGACAAATTCCCTTCCAAAGAATGTAGGTCACCATAGATTTTATATAAAAGGGAAGAGAAATCTTCTCTTTTATGCTCATAAAATAGAATACATACAGTTTTCTGTAATCTACTGTCAAGACAGTGAAAGTGGATGGAAATAAAAGAAAGCAGTATCTTGAAGTATTAAGAGTGTGGGCTTTGGAGTCATGAAAAATGGATTTGAATTAGGACTTTGTTACTAATTAATTTTAAAACCTTTGACAAGTTACTTAACTTTCCTGAATTTCATCTATGAAATGAAGATGATAGCACATATACAATCCTTAAAATGTTTTCTGTCTTCAAGGATTTTTTGAAATGATGTACGTAAAGCACAAAGTATAGTGCCTGGTAGGTACCAAATGCTCATTAACTGATAGACGTCAATCCTCAAGGAGAGGATTCTTTCAGGCATCAGTTGTCTTGGAATGTTACTGTTATCTTATCCTTTCAACTACTATAACATTCCTTTCTAAATTATCACAGTTGCATCAGTAGTACAGCCAAGGGCATAAGCCATCTCTAAAATGAATTTCTTTTTCCAAATAAGCCTGGAGCACACAAAATGACTAGAAATTTATAATTCCAAACTCATTCTTTGTCCCCCTCCTCCAAGGAATTTAGGCAAGAGGAGGAAATTAACCCTGATTTATAGTATATTTGCTCAAAGAATGATATTCTCATGTCTCAATTTTTGGGTCAGACATTAAGTGGAGTAGGTTATATAAATCTGAATTAAAAAGCACAGTTTATAAAGCCTCCAGTGATTTCCTGAGAAACCAGACAGCATAACTTCATTAAGGATGGAAATGAAGCTCCTTGATCCCGCTGCTTCAGAAAATGTACTTTAAGTGCACAAAATGCAAAAGCAAGAGAGAAATAAACATGCAGAGAAGAAAAAGAAGGAGAAGAAGAGACAGAAGGAAAGAGAAAGAGGAAGAGAGAGAGAGAGAGAAGTAAGGTCTGCAGATCTCAACAGTGGCCTTTGTTCTACCCAGAAGAATTATGTCACTTCTGTAAAAAATCAAAGAAGCTCAGAGTCATCACACATAGAAAAATAGCTGAGTTTCGAACTGCCCTCTACTTTAAGCATTATCACACTTCTCAAACAGACGAGTGTTATCACCAGATGCCACTAATGGAAAGGCATTTTACAGACACATTAAATTCTACTTAAAATAATATAGCAATGCATCAATTCCAGATTCACTTACATTGACGTATTTTAGGGGTTAGAAACCTACTTTAGATTTATAGGGGAAAAATGACCTAGCAAAAAACTAACCTTCAGTCTGTAATATGTTAACTACCTATAAGCAATCCATGGTAACTTGGCATATACTAGTTATGTCCCCCCCTTTAGCTGGAAAAACCAGCCATGTAAAGTGAGTAAAGTTGACAGTCATCTCATTGGTGTGATGTTCAGTCACCTAAAATGTACCTTACTCCCATGAACCCTGTGATATGCCCCATCACAGCATCTAAAATTGGAGCATTTGAAGAGTTATTCTTTTTACCAAATATATATTATATGTCCTCAAAGTCTACCTATTACAACTCCAATATGTTACCTCCTAAGACTGTGACATTTGATATAACACCTTGCTGAAGTTTACTCATCTATTCATGTAAGTATTTACTCTTTGATATATACCAGGAACATTTTATATGACTGGGGATAGAATAATGAGAAAGAGTCATGGCCCCTGCCCTCAAGTAGAGGTGGTTCCATCCCAAGAAACTCAAATGATATTACTGAAAGAATGACTATTGTCAGGATGGGCACCTGAGAATATGATGAAAGAGAGAAGAAAAATATAACAGTAATAAAGAAGCAAGAATGGTTTGAGGACTTTTTAAACACATTTCTGTATGATTCTAATATGTCTAAATATCTGCCATATTGAAGACATACCCCTGATCTAGAAAGTGTTCAAGTATATAATCCACAGATTAATTTCTTACCAACACTATGAATGCCTGTTATCCTTGGGTCTATGACTTTACTGTAAGTTTAAATACTATCCCCATATTTAGTTCTAATTCTTAAAAAAATTAGGCGTATTGAAAGTACAAATATTTTAATAGACCCCTATGTGCACGTACCACTGAGAATATATGTTAACATGTCATCGTATCTGCTTTCTCTCCCCCCACCACTCTTTCAAGAAGTATAGTTACAGCTAAAGATTCACCCTTTTACATCCGTTTTTGCCTTCTTCTCTCCCTCCCAAGAATAACCAATATTCTGATGTTATTTCATTTATTTACACATTCAACAAATATTTGATGAATGCCTACTATGTGCTAGACATTATTCTGGGTATTTGGAACACATCAGTAAACTAAAGAAATAAAGATTGTTGACCTTTCACAGCTCATTTAGATGGGTGAGACAGATTATAATCAACAAATATAATTAATTAATACATACATTTTATATTCAGTGAGTGACTAATGCTCTAGAAAAATGAAATAATCAAGCAGAATAAGGAATAAGGAAGATTCAGAGCTGGGGCGGGCAATTAGAAATTGAAAGGTGACATTAAAGTAAAAATTTGAAAGAGGTGAAAGAGTAGGAAGTGAGCTTAAGGGATATTTGGAGGAAGTACTTTCCAGGCAGAGGGAACAGGCAATATAAAGACCCTGTGGAGGGTTCCAGGCCGAGATGGCAACATAGGAGCCTCCTGAACTCATCTCCTCCCATGGACACATGGAATCTACAGCTACACACAGAGCAGTTTCCTCTGAAAGAAATCTAGAAACTAGCTGAATGACTCCTACACATCAGGCAAAGAACACCCACATCACCCACATCAAAATAGGAAGGAAATGCTGAGACACACTCTAACCATAAACTCCACCCCAAAAATAGCATCGTACAATTAGGGGGAACTCCCAACTCATAGTTTCACCCTGAGGAGCAAAGAGTCTGGTCCCCATGTCAAGCACTCCATCTTTTAAGATTCCCACCTGAGGACAGACCCCAGAACAGCCAGCTCTGAAAGCCAACGAGGCCTGAGTCCAGGAGACCCACAAGATTATTGCAAACAAAGACACAGTTATTAAGGGGTTCATGAGGACTGGCTGTGGCTACCCCTCCCTGGGACTCAGTGCAGAGAAAACAGGCAAAAAAAAAAAACCCTTATGTCCCAGGCTTTCCCTGGAAAAAGCCTATTTGCATACTTTAAAAGCTTCTGCTTGAGGGTCAGTCTTCTAATTTAATATGCATCTAGGGGCTAACTGCAAGCCCCAGAGAACACGGAAGCCAGCAGACACAGCCTCTGCCTTCTCACCTGAGCCTACTATGAATCACGAACACCTCCCTGGGAAGGAGCTTATACATGTCTGGTGCTCCAGCTTTTCTGGCTGCTGCCCAAAGACAGGCCCCAAAGAACAGGTCAAAAGAGAAATCAAAAGAGAAATCCAAAAATACCTTGAAGCAAATGAAAATGGAAATACAACATACAAAACTTACAGGATGTAGCAAAAATAATTCTAAGAGTGAAGTTTATAGTAATAAACACCTATGTTAAGAAGAAAGCAAACTCTCAAATAAACAATCTAACTTTACCCTACAAGGAACTAGAAAAAGAAGAACAAACTAAAACCAAAGTTAGCAGAAGGAAGGAAATAACAAAGATCAGAGTGGAAATAAATGAAATAGAGACAAAATAAATAGAGACTAAATGATTTCAGTAAATTTACAGGATACAAAGTCAATATACAAAAATTAGTTGTATTTCTATATACTAACAACAAACTATCAGAAAGAGAAATTAAGAAAACAATTCTGTTTATAATTGCATCAAAAAGAATAAGGTACTTATGAATAAATTTAACCAAAAAGGTAAAAGATCTGTACACTGAAAACAATAAGACACTGATGAAAAAAACTGAAGAAGACACAAATCAGTGGAAAGATATTCCATGCTTATGGGTTGGAAGAATTAATATTGTTAAAATGTCCATACCACCTCCAAACAATCTATAAATGTAATGAAATCTCTATCAAAAATTCAATGCTGTTTTTCACAGAAATAAACCATCCTAAAATTTATATGGAACCAGAAAAGACCCTAAATTGCAAAAGCAGTCTTTAGATAGAAGAACAAAGCTGGAAACATTATACATTCTGATTTCCAACTATATTATAAAGCTATAATAATCAAAACAGTATGGTATTAGCATTAAAATAGACATATAGATCAATGAAACAGAAGAGATCCCAGATAAACCTAGACATATATGGTCAATTAATACATGACAAAACAGCCAAGTTATACAATGGGAAAAGGATAGTCTCTTCGATAAATGGTGTTGGGAAAAATGGACCAGCCACATGCAAAACTGGACTCCTATATTACCCCATACACAAAAATCAACACCCAAATGGATCAAAGTCTTAAATTTAAGACCTAAAACCATAAAACTCTTAGAAGAAAACATGGAGGTAAGCTCCTTGACATTGGTCTTGGCAATGATTCTTTTGTACTTCGCACTAAAAGCAAAGGCAACAAAAGCAAACATAAACAAGTAGGACTACATCAAACTAAAAAGCTTCTGAACAACAAAGAAAACCATCAAAAAATAAAATAAAAAGGCAATCTATGGAATAGGAGAAAATATTTCCAAATCATATATCTGATAAGGAGTTAATATTAAAAATAAATAAAGAACTCTCAGAACTCAACAGCAAAAACAAAAACAATTCCAATTTTAAAATGGACAGAGGAACCAAATAGACAATTTTCCAAAGAAGAAATATAAATGGGCAACAGGTACATGAAAAGCTGCTGACATCACTAATCATCAGAGAAATGCAAATTAAAACCACAATGAGATACCGCTTCACCTCCACTAAGATAGCTATAATCAAAAAGTTGGGTAATGACAAGTGTTGGCAAGGACACGGAGAAACCAAAAAACTGCAGGTGGGAATGTAAAATGGGGCAGCCACTTTGGAAAACAGTGTGGTACTTTCTCAAAAAATTAAACATAAAATTACCACTTTACCCAGCAATTCATATTCTAGATACATACCCAAGAGAAATGAAAATGTATGTCTATGCAAAAGCTTGTACACAGATGTCCATAGCAACATTATTCAGAATAGCTAAAGGGCGGAAACAACCCAAATGTCCATCAATTGATGTATGAATAAACAAAAGTGGTATACCCATACAACAGAATATAATTCAACCATAAAAAAGAACTGATGTACTGATTATATTACAGCATGGATAAACTTTGAAAACATTATTCTAAGTGGAAGAAACCAGTTACAAAATATCACATATCATATGATTTCACTTAAATGAAATTGCCAGAATAGGAAAATATATAGAGATAGAAAGTAGATTAGTAACTGTTTTAGGCCGAAAGTGTGGGACAAGGAATTGGGGATGATAGCTAAAGGTTGTGAAGTACCTTTCAGAGGTGATAAAACTGTTCTAAAATTGACTGTTATGATAGTTGCACAACTCTATCACTATACTGAAACCCATTAAATTATGTGCTTTAAATGTGTGAATTGTGTAGTATGTGAGTTATATCTCAATAAAGCTATTATGAAAAAAAGCAACACATACACGTTATTCCTTTATTTTCAAACATTTATATGTTTTCTATTATCTTTTTATTAATGATATCTAGCTTAATTGGTCTAATTGTTATTTCTTGTCCTCAGTTGCATTTAGATTTTCACCTTATCACCTTTATCTTTTTGTTCTACAGATTACGCACAATGTTTTTATTTATTTATTTGTTTTCTTGTTCTGATTATACCTTTTTTTCTGTATCTCAATAGATGCAGAAAAAGCTTTTCATAAAATTGAACATCCATTTATGATAAAAACTCTTCAGAAAGTGGGCATAGAAGGAACACACCTCAACATAATAAAGGCCATGTATGACAAACCCACAGCTAACATCATACTCAATGGTGAAAAGCTGAAAGCATTTCCTCTAAGATCAGGAACAAGTGAAGGATGCCCACTCTAGCCACTTTAATTCAACACAGCATTGGAAGTTCTAGCCACAACAATCAGACAAGAAAAAGAAACAAAAGGAATCCAAATTGAAAAAGAAGAAGTAAAACTGTCACTGTTTGCAGATGACAGGAAACTATACATAGAAAATCCTAAAGATGCTACCAGAAAACTACCAGACCTCATCAATGAATTCATTACAGTTGCTGGATACAAAATTAATATACAGAAATCTGTTGCATTCTGTACACTAACAATGAAATATCAGAAAGAGAAATTAAGGAAACAATCCTATTTACCATCACATCAAAAAGAACACCTAGGAATAAACCTACCTAAGGGGGTAAAAGACCTGTACTCTGAAAACTATACGATGCTGATGAAAGAAACTGAAGATGACACAAACAGATGGAAAGATGCACCGTGTTCTTGGATTGGAAGAATCAGTATTGTTAAAATGAACTTACCACCCAAGGCAATCTACAGATTCAATGCAATCCCTATCAAATTACCAATGGCATTTTTCATGGAACTAGGACAAAAAATTTTTAAATTTGTATGGGAACCCAAGAAACCCTGGATAGCCAAAATGAACTTAAGAAAGAAGAATGGAGCTGGAGGAATCATGCTCTCTGACTTCAGACTATACTACAAAGCTACAGTGATCAAACAGTATGACACTGGCACAAAAATGGACATACAGATCAATGGAACAGGATAGAAAGCCCAGAAACAAACCCACGCACTCATGGTCAATTAATCTATGACAACGAATATACAATGGAGGCAGGAATATACAATGGAGAAGACAGTCTCTTCAATAAGTGATGCTGGGAAACTGGACTGCTACATGTAAAAGAATGAAATTAGAATGTTTTCTAACACCATATATAAAAATAAACTCAAAATGTAAGGCTGAATACTACAAAACTCCTAGAGGAAAACATAGGCAGAACACTCTTTGATGTAAATCACAGCAATATTTTTTTTGACCCACCTCTTAGAGTAATCGACATAAAAAAAATAAACAAATGGGACCTAATTAAACTTAAAAGCTTTTGCACAGCACAGGAAATCGTAAGTAAAATGAAAAGACAACCAATGAACTGGAAGAAAATATTTGCATATGATGTGACCGACAATGGATTAATTTCCAAAATGGGCAGAAGACCTAAGTAGATATTTCTCCAAAGAGGACATACAGAAGGACAACAAGCACATGAAAAGATGCTCGATATCACTAATTATTAGAGAAATGCACAAAATTACAATGAGGTATCACCTCACACCAGTCAGAATGGCCATCATTAAAAAGTCCACAAATAATAAATGTTGGAGAGTGTGGAGAAAAAGGAACCCTACTACACTGTTGATGGGAATGTAAATTAGTGTAGTCACTACAGAAAACAGTATGGCGTTTCCTTAAAAAACTAAAAACAGAGTTACCATATGATCCTGCAATCCTACTCCTGGACATATATCCAGAGAAAACTCTAATTTGAAAAGATACATGCACCCCAATGTTCATAGCAGCACTATTTACAATAGTCAAGACATGGAAGCAACCTAAATGTCTACCAACAGATGAATGGATAAATATGATGTGGTATTCATGTGTGTGTGAGTGTGTTGTGTGTGTGTGTGTAGATATATATATATATTCCATACAAAATGGAATATCACTCAGCCATAAAAAAGGAATGAAATAATGCTTTTTGCAGCAACATGGATGGATTTAGAGATTATCATACTAAGTGAAGTAAATCTGAGAAAGACAAATATCATATGGTATCACCTATATGTGGAATCTAAAAATACAATACAAATGAACTTATTTACAAAACAAAAACAGACTCACAGACATAGAAAACAAACTTATGGTTACCAAAGGGGATAGCAAGGGGCGGAGGGAAGGGAGGAGATAAATTAGGAGTTTGGAATTAACATATACACACTACTATATATAAAATAGATAAACAACAAGGACTTACTGTATAGCACAGGGAACTATATTCAATAACCTATAATGGAAAAGAATCTGAAAAACAATATATGTATATATATACATACATATATGTATATATATATGTATAACTGAATCCCTTTGTTGTACAACCAAAACTAACACATTATAAAATAACTCTACTTCAATTTAAAAAATGGCTTAAAATGAATTATAACTTCTTAATTGAAGGATTTATATCTTTCATAAAGGAAAATCCACAACCATTCTTTATTCAAATATCTATGCCCCATCCCCCCATTCCCTTTTTCATAATCTTTATTATGCATATGTTAAACATCTCATTCTGTTCTCTTTGCCTATATACTATTTTTCTGTTGTTTTTAATTTTTGAATTTCTTTTCTCACTTTCAAGTAATTTGCTTGGTATCATTCTTATTCATTAATTTTCTTTCCAGATATGCCTAATCTACTTAATCTGTTTAGTTTTTAATATCAGTAGCTATTTTTTTCATTTTTCAAAGTTCTATTTGCTACTTTTTCAAGTCCTTTTATGTTCTTTTATGTTTTTAATCATTTAAACATAATTATTTTATATTCTTTTTTAGAGTATTATTCTAATTTTCAGGGAGCTTCAATCTTCTATTTTGTTTTGGCTACCTCCAAGTCTCACTCATGTTGAACTGCTGATCACACATTTTCAACTTTCCGACTGACAGCTGATCTTCATTAGTGGTTGTTTTAATGTGTGAGATTCCCAATGGTCTACATTGTGAAAGTATCCTTCCAGAATGGTTTTTCATTACCCAGACCTATTTTTATGGTCACTCCTGAGCACAAAGGATTTCAAAACCTTTTAATAGTACAAATTCAAATTTTAAACTTCTGTGAATACAGACTCAAGTCTTGAATTTTTCAGGTGACTCTTCCCCCACCCCAGTCAGGAGCCCAGGCCTAGATATATAAGCTTTCTTGCCAGTTCTCTGTGCTGTGGCAAATTATGGTCAATTTACCTTTTGATGAGGTTTCAGCCTATTCAGCCATCTTAGTTTTAATTCTTTACCTCATTCAGACCCAAGACCCCATTTCCTATTAAAATATTGGAGTGAGATGCCCACAGCCTTGATAACCAGATTACTCCTACCTCCTACCCAGAAGAGACATTGTCTCCGAAGGCTGCCAATGCACTTAGTTAAAAGGTAGGGGGAAAAAAATCATTTAAAGCACTCTCCTCCCACAGAAACTGTTTTCATGACCCAAATAATTGATTTTTCTCATTTCATTGAGCAGATGTTGAGTGCGTTAACAAGAATATGTGGCTATTTGCAAATCTGGTCAAGATGACCAGAAGGCATCAATCAATACAATCTGAATCACTTGCTCTCCATATTTCAAAGTATGTCAGAGAAATTTCCAGTAGTCTCTCACTCCTCCTTCTGAGAAAATGAACCATACTTTTTAAAGGTAGATATCTAACCAAAATATTACAATGATGCTAATCATCTTACTAACACTTGACAATAACTTCCTAATTATTTTTAAAACCAAACAATCAAAATGATACTTCTGCTGAGAAACCAAGTTGTGCTAACCCTGACCATTTCATTGACATGTTTTTTTAACCTGAAATATAAGAAGATAACTTACTTTCTTTGCAGGCCATATAAAGAAAAAATTACCATTCATGGTTTCACTTTCAACTTTCTATCAGCACAACCTCCTAAATTCCTTTGTGTATAGGACTCAATCCCACATGTGAAATGGCTATTCATGGAAAAGGTAGAGAATAATCGAATGGAGGGGAAGGGACTCAAAGAGAAATCTTGATAAAATTTATAATTTGTGAGGTACTAAGAACAACAACAGCAAAAGTAGAGCAACTTTAAGCTGTATTTCTGCAAGTTCTTCTTTCTCTTTTACTTAGCCTTGATTAATATTTTAAAGGAGAAGGGAAAGAGAGGAGAAGGAAGAAGTTGGAGGGGAAGAAGTGGACATTTGTTGGGTGTGTTCATAATAGGTCCTTAGTTATTTCTGTTTTACATGTACTACTGTCTTATATAATAATCACAATTCAATGAGATTAAATTAATTATTATCATCTGCAATTTAGTGACAAAGAACTAGGGATGTTATGATAGAATATGAGGGTAAAAAGCACAGATTGTATTGAGAACGACTGAGTTTGAATTCTGGCTCTGCCACTTATTTACTTTGTGATTACTGGCAAATTACTTAACCTCTTTGTGTCTTAATCACCTTTTCTATTAAATAGGAATAATGGTAGTAGTTATTTCAAATGGTCATGATTAAGGATTAAATAATTTATTATACATAAAGAACTTAGAATAGCAAGTGGTTTATAGTTAGTTCTCAATATGAGAACTATGAGGAGCTACCTCAATATGAGGTAGCTCCAAAAGCATGCAAATATTTAAAAACAAGTAATAACAGCTAGTAAGTGGCTAAACTTTACTTGGACACTGGTATACCTACTTCCAAAAGTAGAGCCCTTTAACACTCTTCAATTGAAACACAGGTATCACCAATTCTATAGTTTTAATGAATATTCATTGGTTTTTAATGTCAGAAAGGAACTTTAAAAGATAATTGTTGCCCAAAGTATGTAAGAAGATAGAAGAAACCAAATGAGTTTGAGTGTTCTGTTGTTTGAGTGTCCTGGCCCAAATGAATTATGTTCCATAGCAGTAAATTTGGAAATGAAACATTTCAAAGCCATGATTAGAGATCTATAAGAACAAAAAGATTGGAGTTAGGAAAATCTTTCCCTAGTTTTTAATAATAGTGAATATTAAAAACTACATTATCAGTTAAGTCAACATTGAGCCCTGGAAAACCCCTGGATAGCACCATCAAAAAACATGTAGGTTTCAATATGGATTCTATATAAAACACAAACATGAACATGGGCAAGTCCTTTAACAAATCTATGCTTCATTTCTCAGAACTAAAAAAAAAAAACAAAACACAAATGAAGGAGGTATAGCAGAAGGGTCCAATGAATGCCAGCTCTTAGATTCCAAGATGTAATGCCTCAAGGCTTGTAAAGTTGCTAAGTGCTCTATTTGTCAAGAACAGAAAAAAGAAATACTGGTTCTATCGGTGTCAATAAATGTGTTAAACAACATTTAGTTTGATCCTTTGAATTTTAAAAATAAATACATAGATAAGACTTCCAAATGAAATATAAATAGGCATGGAATTAACCGTAAATATGATGGTCAAATTTTATCTAACATTTAAATTCAAATGCTGTCCGTTCAAAGGAGTCTAAAAGGGAAGTACCACTTTTAGTCCTTGCAAATGTTATTTGAGCATTCGTGGTTTAATTTGATACACCCTGATTTCACTGCATAGATCATTATAGTAAATGCAGCATATCACATGTGCTTATTAACTAGATGTTATCTGTTAGAAGATGACAACCTATACATTTTGGAACTATGAAATTAAGATTCACTGAAGACAAATTAGAGTAATTAATCACATTATCATGTGTCACTCAGATAGGCAAGAATAAGACAGCAATGAAAGGAAAGATGGAATCCAGTTACAAATTTGTAATTTAGGTGAAAATCTGATACCGGCTGAGCAACATTCAGATTTCAAACATGACTCAGCGTCACTTTATTCCCTTAATTGAACAGTATTATCATAAAGTTTTAATTAGCAGGCAAAGGTAGTTTTGAGGAAAATACATTGCTGCTAGCAGTTTGGTTGTCTTTACATCTAAAATACGTTAGCTCAGGGAACATAATCATTTCTGCCCTTCATAAACCTAGTAAAAATATCTAGTAAACTGCCAAACCTTACCTCATTTTTTCATCTTTTCTTCAGTGACTTTTCAAGATTATTTTATTTTCACCCACCAAGCATGTTCCTAGGATGCTGCAACCAACTGATCATGCACGGTGCTTTCTCAATAGAATAATCAGTCCATAAATACTTCTGAACCCTTCACCTCCCTCATACATCATTAAGGCCACTGCCAGATTGATACTAGAAAAAGCCATTTATCCCTCCTTTGATTTTATAACATCGTATGGAATGTGTAATTTGTTATCCATAGTGCAGTAATATGAGTCTTCGTGGAGGTATCTACAAAGAATTTTCTTTATTGGAATTAAACTCTCTGAAACTGGGACTTTTTTATCTTAAATATCCTTACAAACTCTACTGCAACGTACTGAGGATATTCAAAGAATACTTAATAAGTAATCATGGCATGATACATCCGCCCTGTTGCCAAAGAATTCCAGTCATGAAATTAAGATTAGACCTATGGAACAATCAGAAGACAAAAATAGTAACTCAGAGCATCAATTTGTGGTATCAAGAATACATTTTGAGAGTTCAATAAAGGAAACCCTCATAATGATATATTATTTGACCCTCGATGGATTAGTAGGATGTGGATGAAAAAAACAGGAAGATATAAGCAACAGAGAAATCAGCACACTGTGTTTCTCCTTATTGGTGCATTAAGTTTTTACTGGGGAACAGTGAAAAGCATCATTTGATAAGGCAAGTGAGTTTACTTTATGGAGGACCTTGATATTCAAAATTATTACATTATGAGAGAGGTATAAAAGTAACTGGCTAGTTCTCCATGACAGAGCCACTCTCAATTTCCCACTAAACTATATCTAAAGACAGTAAAAATAAAAGCAAAATCTCATAGCAAGACTACTGCTTATTCAACTCCTGTCAAAATCTAGGAAAATTTCTATAAATTACAAAAATGAAAATTTTTACTGGAAGGGCAATCAATAGTACACTAAACCTGCAAAAAGTAGGCAAGCATATCTTTTGTCTTTCTCTACCTTCTTCTCCAGTGGCTCAAAAAAACAAAATGTGTATCCAGAAAAGTCACCATATCCCATCTATCACAGTATATTACTTTTTACATTCAGATGGAGATTTCAAATACGAGAAAGGTACTGAAAGGTATTTTTTTGGAACATGACACCCTGGGAGGTGTGAAACTTACAAATAAAGGAGTATATAGGGAAATAAAGAAAGAGAAGCACTAAGAAGTGTTACATACTTAGGATTCTAGTCTCTTTTTCATATGCACCACCTCTTTCAAAGTTCTAGAGAACCAAACTGTGAAGCAAGAAAAAAGCAGAAGTGGGCTAGTACTGCACAAGAAGTTCCCATCCAACTGTATCTGTTGGAAAGAGAGTCACCCATCACCGGAATGGAAAGGTATACCAATAAAAATGTCTATACTTGGATGCCAGCCCAAATTTGATCTAGATAGATCTACCATTGTGAGACAAAAAGCCATGACCTTTTGAAACAACATCAGAAAGTCATGAAAATAGAAGATGTTGAGAACGAAATGCAATGGAATAAGATAAAAAGAGAGCTGGAATTGATAAGGAAAATAATGAGGGAATTAAAAATCAAATAATTGAATTAATATATACAGAATTAGTAAAAGCAGGATATAAAAAATAAAATTGAATAAAATCCAACATCAAAATAATAAACAGAATACCTAGATAAGAATAAAAGTCAGAATTTTTTTCAGATCCTTTTGAAATATTATATGAAAAAAAATGAAGCTACATAGCTCTATTTCAAAATGGAGTTTTGAAAGACATAAACGTGAAACTCAGTCAATTTGACTTAAATAAATGTAAAGACAAGACTAAGACACTATCAAGGAAACAAGGACTAAGAAGATATACCCATTTACCCTTCCCGAAGAGAGACTTGAGATGGCCCAGAGAGTAATCAAAATTAAGTATTTCAAAATAGAAATTTTTGAATTGAAGAGAATGGAAGTGAGCAGTAAAAATAAATACCTGAGTTGATGCTGTTTTTAATTTAAATGAAATACCAAATTCAAATATGACAAAATTAAGATTGGAAGGGAACATTTGTAATTTAAAAAATCAATTACAATAATATGAGGATACAAACTAATGTTATATTTTTAAAGATGAGATGTGGACAAAACAAAGTTTTATTAAACCCCTTGCTTTCTGTAGAGAAGAAAGAAAAGAGAACATTACCCTTGTGACTTTAATGATTAGGAAACAATTTGAAAGCTAAGGAAACCACTTATATATTTAAAACCATAAAATATGCTTTACAAAACACTGAAAATATTGAACAATATTTTAAAATATATAATGTTAAAATATATATAGTTATTATTATTTTAATACAAATGGTTTAAACTCCTCTCTTAAAAGGACAAGATTTTAATTATGTCAAAAAATAAATAATCTTATGAGGCACAGCTAAACAATATCATACAGAAAGGTTAAAATAAAAGAATGAATAAATATGTTTTAGGCAAAAATAAAGTAAAGCAGCAGTTGAAATATATACATTAAATAAGTAGAATCTAAGGCAAAGTCCTTAGAATCTAAGGCAAAAAGCAAACTGAAAAATTTTTACATGGATCAAATCTATTTTTAAACATAAGTTGATACATTCATGGACTTTCACAAGGTTAAAAAAAAGCCCATAACATTGAAATATGTACATCAAAAATAGCTTGAAATGAAAGGAGATAATAATAACTCAATATCTGAGAGAATTTAACAAAATTCTTTCATACATTACCAAAGAAAATATCTGAAAAGATAAATAAGGGCACAGGTAATTTAAATGATAAAATAACAATGTCAAATTAACGCATATATATTGAATTTTGTACCAAGATGGCAGAATAGGAAGCCTCAGATCCTCCTTTCCCTAAGGAGAAACCTACTCAACAGTTAATACATGGACAAATACCTTTGTGAGATATTCATAAACCAGTTCAGCTAAACCAGTGGAATCCAAAAAACCAAAACAAATGAACAAACATAACCAAACAGAAACAGAGTTATAGATACAGAGAACAAACAAGTGTTTGCTAGAGGGGTGGGGGGAGGAAAGCAATAGGTGAGTAAGATTAAGAGGTACAAACTTCCAGCTGCAAAACAAATGAGTCACAGGTATGAAATGTACAGTGTGGGAATACAGTCAACAACTATATAATATCTTTGTATAGTGACATACGGTAACGTAACGAGACATTGTGGTTATCAGTTTGAAATGTATAGAAACATTGACTCACTATGTTGTGTAAAAGGAACTAACATAGCATTGTACATTAATTATACCTCAAAAACAAACAAGCTCACAGAAAAAGAGATCAGATTTGGGGTTACCAGGGTCAGAGGGTTGGGGGGAAGGGAAATTGGAAGAAGGCAGTCAAAAGGTACAAACTTCTAATTAATAAGATAAATAAGTATTAGGGATGTAACGTACAACACGATGAATTTATTAACACTGCTCTACGTTATATACGAAAGTTGTTACGACGGTAAATCCTGAGTTCTCATCACAAGAAAAAAGTTTTTTTCTATTTCTTTAATTTTATATATAAATATGAGATGATATTCACTAAATTTATTGCGACAATCACTTTATGATATATGTAAATCAAATCATTATGCTGTATACCTTAAACTTATACAGTGCCGTATGCCAATTATATCTCAAAAACTGAAAGAAAATACAAAATGCACACACACGCGCACACACACACACACACACACACACACACACACGACAGGATGTCAACAAGATGGCAGAATAGGAAGCCCCAGACCCTCTTTTACCTAAGGAGACATCTATTCAACAGCAATACATGAACAAATTCCCTTTGTGAGATATCCATAAACCAGTTAAGAGGTTCCCACCGCCTAGTTGTGTGGAAAGGCAAAACTAGCTGTATCTAAGCTGGTAGGAAAATTCATGGCACTCACTCACCGAGTCCTCCCCTTGGCGCTCTGCGGCATAATCAGGAGAAAACTCCGAGTTCCTGGCTTCTCCCTGGGGAGGAAAAGAAAAGACTGAAATATTCATGCAACATTCAGACTTTTGGCGAAAGTACCCAAGGGGCTGATTTCTGTCTTGCCTGAATCTAAGCACTAACTGGAAAAGGTGTCAAGTTGCGAGCTGCTGAGAACAAAGGCGACAATTTAGCACCTATTCACTCGCCATAGCCCCTCCCCCCCGGCTCAGCACAGAAGGAGCAGGAAGAAATCCCCAACTCCTGGCTTCTCCCTGAGGAGGGAGAGTCGGAACATGCAGCCAATGTTCTAGCTTTTTCCTGAGGGCTGCCCAAGAGACTGGTTTCTGTTTTGCCTATCTCAAGGCCCTAATGGAACCCAGAATATTCTAGGTGCCTGGGTGCCACAGAGAACAAAAAGAGCCGGGAGCCTCCCTGCTATTCCTGAGGGCCAGCGGTATAGCAGACAGAGAGGACACAACTTGGAGGCCTCTCCCTGGGGGGAAAGTGAAGAGTAGAGCTGGCACCCAATGTTCCTAACTTCAAAACATATTACAAAACTATTGAAAAAAAAAAAAAAAAAAAATATATATATATATATATATATATATATATATATATATATATATATATGGCCCCGACATAAAAACAGATCTATAGATCATGGCACAGCATAGAGAGCCCAGAAATGTGAACAAAGGACATGAGCCCGAAGTCACGAAGCACACCCTGCAGACTCTGCCCTGCGGCTTCCTGGGAAATTCCACACTCCACTCACCTGGACCAGGCCCCCAGCTCCTGCCGCGGGCGTCCTGACAGTGTTCAAAGAAGAAAATAGTTCCTGATGGAGGAGACTGAGTGGAGGAGGCAGCTTCCCCAGGCTGCTGCCCGATGCGCTGGTTCAGAAACAGAGTAATGCCCTGAAGCTGCCCTTAAAGGCAAATGTTTGAGGGACACGCACAGTTGGCCTTCCGGCACGAATTTTAGATACCTCCAAGCTCCCAGCAAAAACTGCTTGACTTGAGGATAGTGGAAAGGCTTGTAGAGTTGCTGTAGCCTTGACCTTGACAGACTTAGCATGGGAGCCCTAGGTGGCCGGGCCAGAAGCGCCCGCGCTACGCCAGGCGCTTTGGTTCCGTTCCTGAGGAGCTGGAGATTTGCTGCCCGCGCATGCGCAATTCACTCCCTCACTCTGGCGTCTGCGGCCCTGCCTGTTCTGGGTGTTCGAGACGTACATTTTGCACAGCTGGTCCGGCCTCTGGGGCCCGGAGCTACTGCCCTGTGGCTCTGATTGGGAAGGGGGGGAGGGGGTGGGCAGCAGCACTCGGGACTGTGTGATAGGTGATGTGAGCTAAACTCCTTATACAGGAGTCTGGGAGGAGGAGGGGCCTTAGCACTCCTGCCCCCAGGTGTTTCTCATCCCAGGACTCCCCTGCCTGCCCACAGATCTTTTTAAAAAGCAGCGAAATTTGGACAAGAGTGCAAACACTTCCCAATGGGGAAAGGATAATCTCTTTAAAAAATCGTGTTGGGAAAACTAAATATTTGTATGCCAAAAATGGAATTGGACCCTTCTCTTACACCATACACAAAAATACACTCAAAATGAATTAAAGACTTAAATGTAAGACCTGAAACCATAAAACTCTTAGAAGAAAACACAAGGAAAAAACTTTATAACATTGGTCTTAGAAATGAATTCTTGAATATGACACAAAAAACATGGGCAAGAAAAGCAAAAATAGACAAGTGGGACCACATCAAACTAAAAAGCTTCTACATAGCAAAGGAAATAAGAGTAAAAAGTCAATTCACAGAATGAAAGAAAATAATTGCAAACCATATATTTTATAAGGGGTTAATTTCCAAATATATAAGGAACTCTTACACCTTATTAGCGTAAATAAATAAATAAATAAATGGATTAAAAAATGAGCAAATGACTTGAATTGACATTTCACCAAAGAAGACATAAGAATGGCAAACAAGTATATGAAAAGGTGCTCAACATCACTAATCATCAGGGAAATGTAAATCAAAGCAATGAAATATCACCTCACAGATGTTAGAAGGGCTATTATCAAAAAAAAAGAAGGAAGTAAGTGTTGGTGATGATGTGGTGAAATTGGAACTCCTGTGCAATGTTAGTAGGAATGAAAAATGATGCAGCCACTATGGAAAATAGTGTGGAGTTTCCTCAAATTAAAAATAGGACTACCATATGACCCAGCCATCTCAATTTTGGGTATTTATCCAAACATATTGAAAACAGAACTTGAAATGATATTTGCACTCCTATGTTCATTGTAGTATTATTCACAATAGTAAAGAGGTAGAAACAACATAAATGTCCATCAACGGGTGGATAGATAAAGAGAATGTAATTTTCATTTATTCAGCCCTAAAAAAGACGGAACTCCTGACACATGCTACAACATGGATGAACCCTGAAGACATGCTAAGTAAAACAGGCCAGTCACAGAAGGACAAATTCTACATGATTTCACTTGTATGAGATATCTAAAAGTAGTCACACTCATAGAATAAAAAAGTAGAAAGGTAGTCACCAGGGACTTTGAGGAGGGGGGAAATGGGAGTTGCTGGTCAATAGACATAGAGTTTCAGTCATGCAAGAGGAAAAAGTTCTAGAGATCTACTGTAAAACAATTTGCATATAGTTAACAATGCTGTACTGTATACTTACAAATTTGAGTTGATTTCATGTTATGTGTTTTTTACTACAATAAAATATACATATATGAATATATGTATCACATTTATTTTTGGAAAATTTACAGAATAAAATAGGTCTCAAATAAATTTTAACTGATCACCTAAATCACAAATTTTACAGAATAATTTATCTGGCCATGTCATTATAAAACCAAAAATTTTAAATAAAAGTCTAAAAAGGGAAAACTTTAAAGTATGCTATCCTGGATAAATATTGCTGTAAAAGCATAAAGAAAACACAACTAAAAACTAAGGTGTATTTAATAATGTAAAGGAAAATTATATATATATATTTTAAATCTTATATATGGGAAAAACTTCACTATTCAGCAAATTCCTACCCTTCAACTTCTCACATTACAGAAAGTTATGAGGACAATAAAGTCTAGTTAAGAAAATAAGGAGAACAGAAATTTGTTGAAGAAAAAAGTTGTAAAAACAATAATTTAAAGGTTTTATCTCAAATATTATAAAAATATGTAAATCAAACATATCTAATAACTACAAAATAAAAATTTAAATAGCCAAGATATAACAACAGATGTGGGATTTTTCTTAATTTACAAAGAATTACTGTAAACCACTCTTGTTCTCTCATCTTCAGAGCCTGTATAGTATATCATGGAGGAGTTATGAGCAGCCAGGCCCAGAGGCCAGTAGAAGAGACCCAGATGTATGAAGATCCTTTGGGAATTCCCAGAAATATTCAGGAAGGACTTGGAAGGATCACAGTTGTGAATAAATTGCAACATGGAGCCAAGGTGATTTGAGAAATGGTTCTTTGGTGGCTTTGTTCATAAACATTGATTGATTTGGTTGATAACACTGAAATTAATTTGAGCATGGGGGCATATCTCATTCAAGATGAAATTCTGAAAATAAAATGCAATTTTTTCTAATATAAAGGATATTTCAATATAATTCTCTCTATATTTTTCCATCACCATATCTCTAAGCCATCCATTTTTAAATTTATATATAGAAAGTACCTGAAACCAGGTTTGACTTACATTAATATTGGTATTTTCTGGATCATTGAATTCTGTGTGAATTTTGGCATATTTCTATACACTATTTTTTTCATTGTGTAAAATTTTTATAATTACAATATATCATTTTTATAAAAACCATAGTTTTTATTGTGCAAATGCTGATATTTGGAACACAGGCATTTGTCTTCTCTCCCTCTCAAGACTCCATTGTAATGAGAGTGTACAACTCTGAAAAGTAATACATTCATAACACAGAAGAAATCACGTCAGAGACATCAACAGGTCAAGATCTATAGCATAAGAGAATGCAATAAATTACTGGAAAATGGATTGTAGTTGAAGTGGGTTGACAAAACAGTTGAAGTACTTGCAATCCAGAATAAATACATGGGGGAGGTTCAAAGTTGAGAATGGAACACCATGGAGTCAGTAGATAAGAGGAGATGTGAGAGGGAAATGTTAAACAAGAGAATTTGTTATAGTTCTGAAAACAAAACTGCCATGCTACTCAGCCCTCTGCCCATTCCCCATAACCCACACTTCAAAATGAAGGACTGTCAACCCATTATTTTCTGTCTGAATGAAAATCAAAAGGCTTTACTCAAAAGGAAAGAAAGATGAAAGGAGGGAGGGAGAGAGAGAGAGAGAATGAGAGAGAAGGAGGGAAGAAGAAGGAGGGAAGGAAGGAAGGAAGGAACCACCCTGGGATAGCTAAGACTTGAGGTTGAGACTCTCATTCCAGCATTGGAAGCCAACTTCCTATCCACACACCCTACCTGAAAGCCCTCCTATCCATAAACTCTGTCCACCAACAACGAACTTTCAATAAACTTTCCCATTTTGGAGAAAAGCCTATGGTTAAAATTGATCTCCATACCCAGCTATAGAAGAAACTCAGATTAGCTACTGAGAATATTTAAACAAGTCCTTTATTCTTAAATATGAATATCCATGAGCCAAAAGAAAATATGAGGGCTTCCCTGGTGGCGCAGTGGTTGAGAATCTGCCTGCCAATGCAGGGGACACGGGTTCAAGCCCTGGTCTGGGAAGATCCCACATGCCACGGAGCAACTGGGCCCGTGAGCCACAATTACTGAGCCTGCGCGTCTGGAGCCTGTGCTCCGCAACAAGAGAGGCCGCGATGGTGAGAGGCCCGCGCACCGCGATGAAGAGTGGTCCCCACTTGCCACAACTAGAGAAAGCCCTCACACAGAAACTAAGACCCAACACAGTCATAAATAAATAAATAAATAAATAAAAGAATGTGAATTTCTTAAAAAAAAAAAAAAAAGAAATTGTTTAAAAAAAAAAAAAGAAAATATGAGAAAAAGTAGTAGCACAAAGGAATAATATAAAATTAAAAATAAACATAACAATAAATCCCAGACGAAATATAATTTATATAGTTTAAGGGAACAATTTTTAATGCATCCTAAAAGAGATTTAAAGTTATAGCACCGATAAAATATAAATACAGTGCTAACAAAAATTATCAATCTGAAAAGAAAAAGACCTTTTGGAAGTCAATAGATTAATTGTAAAAAAAAACAAAAACAAAAACGAAAGACCTGGGAGATAATTTTTTTTATTTTTAATCTCTGATCTCAGAGCAAAGAAAACAAAACAAAAAATAAACTATGAAAAAACAGGGAAGAGACATAAAGGGCCATTCAGGATGTTCAATATCCTACTGACAGTCATTCCAACAAGAAAAAGTAGATGAAAATGAAGGAGAGGAAAACAACATCAACAAAAGTGACAATAGCAAATTCAAAAGTGTTAAAGGAAAGCATTCTTATTTAGAATGAATGTGTCCAGGGAGTGAAGTACTAGACACCGCCTCAGATTTTCAAAATTAAACATAAGACAATAAAAGTTTACAGGGAAGAGAGAGAAAAGCAGGTCAACTATAAAGGTCTAAAAATCAGTTACACAAAATGCTAGAAGATAATGGAGCAATGGCTCCAAGGAATGAGGGAAATGCCTTTGAATTCTAGAATTTTATACTCAATTAAATAATCATTCACGAAGAAGAGCAAATTATGGTATTTTTGACATGTAAGGTTCAGAAATTTGAGCACCCACGATTCTTATCTGTGTGTATTTGAGGATATACTCCAGGAAAATTAAGGATAAAACCAATATATAGGAAGACATAGCTGGGAAACTGTAGGCAGAAAGACTAGAGCTTAAAAAGCCCAAGGAAGGGGGAGGGTATTTCACGTAATGGAAAACATGATTGAATTGGATAAATTTGACTAAATTGCTTAATATTAAGTAATTAATATTATTAATATATGACTGACCTATCTGAATCTAAACTAGATTCAGAATATAGCCGAACCTGTCCAGCCCACAAACTGGTGGCTCCCAGACAGCCCTTTGACTTGAAATGCATTGTGATACTTCAGGCTGTAAGCAATGTTGCAGTGTCCCAGAGACAGTGTTCAGAAGAATCCCTATTTCTTCATGAAATTCAATATAGAACTGGTAGTGTAGAAAAATTTCAAACATTCACAGAGGGACTTAGTGTCTTGAGGGCTTTCATCTGTAGGCATCTGTGGTATGAATCCATAATAAACTTTCCCTCTTTCAAAAGTATCATTCTTATAAAAGGAACTGCCAGTAGAAGAGAGAGGGTGACCACACACCTTTCTCAACATCAGCAAGAAGACCAGAGAGGAAAGCCATGAGATTAATTCTTCCTAAACACCCACTAAATACCTTCTGAAAACAAGAAATCACTAAAGTTTGGGGTAGGGTAGTATCAGGTTAGAACTATCAGTGGAGCAGTGTTCCTGATCAATGAGCCATCAACCTTTAGATTATCAATATGAACATATCTTAAATCATACTCATAAGCTCATGAAAATGAGGAACATTCATTTTACATTAGGGAATTTATTAAAGATTACATTGCAAGAGTAATTAAAAGGAAAAAACATTTTTTTCCTTCTCAGATGATGGCAAAAAAAGCATTTGATAAAAATTAAACAGCTGCTCCTGGTTAAAACTCTTAGAAAGCAAAGAAAAGGATACTTACTTAGGAACATAAATCATAAAACCATACCTAATATGATACTTAATGAGACACTGGAGTCATTCCCACTGACATCAAAAGCAAGACAATGATGTGGACTATTTCCATTATTAGTTAGCATTTTCCTGGAAGTTCTATCCAAATTTAATAAAATGTTGAAAAGAAAGGGGTAGAAAAATTATCATTTTTTGAAGAATATAAGATTATGTGCCCAGAAACTCCAAGAAAAATAGACTTAAAATTCCTAGAATCAGTGAGAGTTGAGCATGTAAAAATATTTTAAAATTAACAGATATCTACATTTTTATATAAAACAATGATAACCAGTTAGGAAATACAGAAGAAAACGTTTTGAATTACAATCGCGTCAGTACTTTTTACTTTTTCTATGAGTAGGCAAAACTCTTATAATAAAAGAAAAGTGATAACTATACTGAAGGAAAAATAACTCAGTGAGATACAGTTGTGATTCATTGTGTGCTCTGCCCAAAATGAATGATGAACAGAAACTGTGATGTAGGAAGATCATCTAAGGGTGTATGTGTGGTGAACCCGAGGGGGAAGAGACCAGAGTATGAAATGCCACAGCTGTGGCAAGAACTAAGAAAGAAAAGAAGGGGGGAAGTGAAAAGGAGAAACATCTTTGAGAAAGAATTGATAGAATTTTATGAGAATAGAATAGAGACTGAAAGGGAGAAAGGTCTAAGATGACTGCAAGTATTTCTTCTCCCTGATGTACTGGAGTATGGAGTGGGAGAAAACCAGTGTGAGGAACCGGGAAGAAAAGCAGATCATGAGAATCAGTTCGGATATAGTGTGTTTCAGAAGTGGTAGTGTTCTTAACAAGTTCAGGGTATTAGATATGCTGTTTATGTAGATGTGTAAGTTAGCTACGATGATAGCCAAACTTAAAACACAAACCTCATGCAACAAGTAAAAGAGCCTTCAAAGAAAGAGGGCAATAGACAAGATGGTGCCTAGATGCTAGTGATAATGAGAAATAGAGGGCTGTATACTCAAATATCATACGTTTCAAAAGGAAGAAGGAATTGTGGTCTGTAAGACAAATATGGGGGCTATTGTTTAATTTAACAAAACAATTGTTATTTCAAAAAATATTGTATTTTAATACAAAATACATTATGATTCTGGTTTTAAAATGTAGTCTCCATATGACCCAAACAATTGTAAGTCTCAAAGTCAGTCTGTTTTATATTTCTATTAGATTAGACACTCCTAGAGGGATAAGCGTAATTCTATTTGGACTTCATAAATTCTATATTCTATAGCACAGGGCTACGTTTCCCTCTGAATCATAAGGAAGAAAATCTGGCAATGCAAAGTCCCACATTCTTATAATATCTTTGAGTCATCACAGCAAAAACTCACAAAGTTATTTAGCACAGGTGCTACTGAAGTTGAGACACGTTTGGGGAGTTCAAAGTGTCTGTGGTTCTCAGACTCTTACCTTCTCCTGGAGTGATTCTGTTCTAACGTTAGTACACAGAGATATAACATTAATTGTGCCATATTTCTGGTGACCCATTAGCTGCTAGGAACTTGTTGTAGAGAGCCAAAGCTTTCCAAAATGTCTATATTTATTTGGTAGTTTCTATATTTCTTCATTTAAAGAAAATTTAAGAGAATATGGAATCACATGGAAATATGAAAGGATTAAAGTCTTATACACCACATACTATTTTGATATACTCCTAACACTGAGAGTAGAAACTCCCTTGTCTGTGTTCCTAAAACCTAAACCTATCTTTGCACTTAGATGATACTGTATTTATCCACATCTAACTTTTTTACTATACTGAAAGACCCTTGGCACAGAGACAATGTTTCATTCATTTCTATGTTATTGTTTACAAAAACACTGTCTTGCTATCGTAAGCATTCATTAAATATTTCTTAACTCAGTTGATGAATTAATCAAGTTGATAATTTTAAAGCTGCATTCTTATGAAGCAATTCAGTAAGAATCCCTAAGATAAACTATATTAATTATTCAATTTACTGAAATGTAGAGTTTGATTAAGGAGTTTTCTGGCTACCTCATCATTCTAATTTCCAAATATCATTTGGTTTGAATCCCAGTTTAGAAAATCTTTTTGTATCCTGCTTTCTTGCCTTGAACTCTTCAAGCAAGAGCAATGTATTAAGGTATTTACTTATTTTATAACTACTAATTTTGTAGACTCTCAGAATTCACTATTCTGGCCATAACTTTTAGTTGTAAATGATATGAGATAAAGATACAAATTGTGAAGGAGAAAGAGATTTGAGTGATTCTATGCTGTGTGAGTCATGGGAGTCAATGACATCAGATTTTTGTAGAAAAAATATTTTATATATATATATATATCATGAACTTATATAGTACTGAATGAGTTTTCTTGGTATTTGTATCACTCTGAATAAATCTGACTGTCCATATGCACAAAATGGAGGACTTAAGGTTGAAATTCAGTTCAATAATCATTCATTCAGCACCCATATGGGAAGGTCTGTGCTGAGCGTCATGGTGTGCAAAGATGCAAGCCCTGTTAGAGCTTAAAGTTTATTGGGGAAATCAGGCATGTGAATTACAACTAAAACTAATAAGTAATACAAAATGTTCTATCATCTCTGTGACTATGAGTTGTTTAACATCTATGATCCTCAATTTACTCATTTACAAAATAATGAAAGTAGTAGAACCTATTTCAGATTATTTTTATGAGAACAAAGTAAGATAATTTATATAAAGCTCTTAGCATAGTACATGGCACATTAAAATCACTCAACAATGATATCTATTACTAGTAATTATTTTAAATGATGCAGAGAGAGGTATCATAGATAAGAAAGTGATTAGCTCTGTTTTGTAAGATTAGGGTTTGGGGATTGAATCAAACAGGGAATAGTTTATGGAAGAAGGGATATAAATTTTAAAAAGATTAAGAGATCACAGACACCCAGGTACTAACATTGGGTTTCCCACTTACTAGCTATGAGGTTCCATAAACTTTCTGAGACTGTTTCCTCACCTGTAAAATGAAAATTATAATATATTTTATAGGGCTGAATGAGGGTTAAATAAGACAATGTATATGAAAGTATTGTGTGACTTATAGCAAGCATTGACAAAAAGGAAAGAAAGAAAGGGAAAGTAGGGACTTCCCTGGCAGTCAGTGGTTAAGGCTCCACGTTTCCAATGCAGGGGGCATGGGTTTGATCCCTGATAGGGGAACTAAGATCCCACATGCAGCACGGTGTGGCCAAAAAAAAAAAAAAAAAGAAGAAGGAAAATAATAAATAATAAAAGTGCTAGAGTGTTTTATCAGTTATCTATGACTGTGTAATAAATCACTCCAAAACTTAGTGGCTTAAAATATCTATTATATCACAGTTTTGGTGAGGAATCCAGGTACCATGTATCTGGGTCCTTTAGCTCAGGTTCTCCCACAGGAGAGAACAATTGCGAGAGAACAATTACAGTGTTGGCTTAGTCTGCAGTCTTTACAAGGCCCAACTGTGGAAGGATCCACTTCCAAGCTCACTCACATGGTTGTTGGCAAGATTTAGTTCTTCACTAGATATTGGACTGAAAACGTTAGTTTGTCGATGGCTGTTGGCTGTAAGCCATCCTTAGGTCTTTGCCAAATAGGCTACTCCATAGGACTGCTCACAACATGACAACTTGCTTCATCAGAAGGAAGAGCCAGGGAAAGAGCCAGAGAGAGAGAATAAGATGGAAGTCACAGACTCCTGTAATCTGATCTCAGAAGTGATTTATCTCCTCACTTTTACCATATTCTATCTATTTGAAGCAAGTCATTAGGTCCAGTCTTTACACAAAGGGAAGAAATTACAGAAGGGTTGAATGTCAGAAGTCAGGGATCATTGGGGGTCATTTTAGATGTTGCTTACCACAGGTGTTCACACTGATGATGGATGTTTATAAACATAGTGGTTAGGTGCATGGACTCTGGAGCCATACTGCCTGCCTTCAAATCCTGCCTCTATTACATAATAATTTGTCATTCAGAACAAGTTATTTAACCTCTTTATTCCTCTGTAAGGGTAGAAGAAAATAATTCCTACAACATTAGGAATAAATAAGCTAATACATGTAAAGTTTTTAAACAGCACCCAAGATAAAGTAAACCCTCATTAAATATTAGCTTTTGTTGTTGTTGTTGTGCTCATTATTGTTCTAACTGTAGAAAATAGAGGCAAAATGTACCAAGTCACAGAATGATGGAAAATAAAGGAGAAAGATGACTCAAGTGAGTCTATCTACTCTCGTAACACATCTCCCCAAGTCATCATGGGAAGATTTGTTGTGTGGATCAGGTTGACTGCTTGAAACAAGGCCTGCAAATTGGGAAGTGCATTATGTTTTGTTGTAACAGGAAGTCATATGGGGGCAAGGAGGCAAAACTTCCCCACTATAGGGTAATGGGATGAGCCATATCACCATAGGCAAAGGAGAGCTTTCCTGGTAATACCTCTGAAGCAAGTCCACAATTTTAATTAAATAGATCAAATCAGAATATTGCACACTCCCAACCTCCTCCTTCAGAATAAAAAAATCTAGAAATATGGGAGAAGAAGTTGCAGTTTTTATAAATGGTAAAAGCTGTTAATTCTGCAGTGAATTTTATACATGTTTTATCACAGCAGAGAAATCGTGTTATTTCCAGCTCTTCTTTTTATTGCTAGTAAGCCTCACAGAATTACAACCAGTGAAACATTCCCCATTTCTCTTGGGTGGTAATGAATTTCCCAGTGGAAAAGGAGTAATTTCTTGTTCTCACTACATAATAACTCAAATATTTGGCCATGTTGTAGCATAATAATTTAATTGTCTAGTCAAGATGGTGTCTTATATGCTAAAAAAAATCTAGATATAGTTTTTCTCTATGCTAACAGAGAATTATATAGGTAAAACGGACTCTTCACATGAAATAGCCTAATGTTCGCATTTTGAAAAAAATTAATTAATTTATCTTATCTTTAATTTATAATTAAAGATTAATTAATCTTTTTATAATTAATTAATTGATTGATTGATTTATCTTTGGCTGCATTGGGTCTTCATTGCTGCGTGTGGGCTTTTCTCTAGTTGTGGCGAGCGGGGGCTTCTCTTTGATGTGGTGCGCGGGCTCCTCACTGCGGTGGCTTCTCTTGTTGCGAAGCATGGGCTCTAGGCATGCGGGCTTCAGCAGTTGTGGCTCGCAGGCACTAGAGCGCAGGCTCAGTACCTGTGGTGTACGGGCTTAGTTGCTCCGTGGCAACTAAGTTGCTTAGTTGCTCCGTGGGGTCTTCCTGGACCAGGGCTTGAACCCATGTCCCCTGCATTGGCAGGCAGATTGGCAGGCAGATTCTTAATGACTGCGCCACCAGGGAAGCCCATTTCATGTACTTTTAATGATAACATCAAGCCTGGGTTGGGCCCTCTGCCAGATCCTTCCCATTTCTATAATATCTCACCTAAATCTCACTCCAAGGGTTATTATTATCACCTTTACAGATGAAGCAAGCGAGGCTGGGAAATGCAACTGTCCAGTGATTTAATTAATATATATATAAGGGGTGGGGTCAAGATGGCAGACTAGGAGGTTGTGGAATTCGGGTTTCCGCAAAACTAGAGCACTTACCAGGCACCGGTGGGGGACCACAGACACCTAAGGGGATGGGAGGAACCCCCAGCGACCGGGTAGGATGTTGGGGGGAGTGAGGGGCAGGAGAAATGGACATGAGGTGGAACAAGTCTGGCGCCCCTGAGGGGCAGCTGGGGGAGGGGAAGGGATCCCATGCCTGGAGGGGAAAAGTGGGGGGACCATTGGGAGGGCAGAGGATCAGAAAGGAGCATCATGGCCAGCTTTTACCCTGTCCACTTGGGCCCTGGGAAGCCTGCTGAGATGGTCTCCTGATCCTCTGCCCACTGAGGTCCCCTCAAGCTGCAGGGGTCCTGAGAGAGTGGGAGGGAGGGGAAGGGGAGCAAAACTAAAGGCTGGACCAACAGGACCGGCACCCCTGAGGGGCAGCGGGGGGAGGGGAGGAGTTCCCACACCCGGTGGGACCCACCCACAGTTCAGCGGTGACGGGGGAGACACTCGGGAAAGTGGAGGAACAGAAGGGAGCACAGCCAGCACTTTCCCTGGCCACTTGGGCACTGGGGAGCCTCTTGGGGTTCTGGGCCTAATCCTCTGCCCTCAGAGGCTCCCTCCAAAATTGCAGCGCCTAAGCCCTGCCCCTACACACCCACCCAGTGCCTTATTTCTACAGGCAGCACTCTAAGACCCCCTCTGAGACCTCTCCAACAGCGCTGGGCCTAAACCCCGCCCACACACCCTCACCCAAGGCCTTACCTCCAAACTCAAGAACTCCACAATCCTGAGACCACCCCCCTCAGAATGTGCTGCCTTTCCCCTGCCATACAAGTCCTAAGCCTAGGCCCTGCCCCGTGCTTAAATGTCACCCCCGCCTAGGCCTCATCCCCACCCTAAATCCCGCCCCTGCCTAAGTCCCACCCCCTGCCTAACCTCCGCCCCCCACAGCCAATGACTTTTCTGGCCTTGCTTTCTTTTCTTTTTTCTTCTTTTAGGTTGTGGTTCTGTTTTACCTTGTTGTTGTTGATTCATTTATATTTTTATTTTTTCCAATAAATCTTTTATTTTTCTAATTTTATTTTATTCTTTATACTTTGCTATTGTTCTGCTCTTTTTGGCACGTTCCCTTTTTTTTTCCTTTCTTTTTTCTGTTGTGGTTCTGTTATACCATGTTGTAGTTTCAATTATAATTGTATTCTTCCTAATATATTTTTTATCTTTCAAATATTATTTTATTTTTTATTCTTTGTTATTGTACTGCTCCTTTTTTTTCTTTTCTTTTGTCATGTCACGCGGCTTGCAGGATCTTGGTTCCCAGACCAGGAGTCCGGCTTGAGCTCCTGTGGTGGGAGCACCAAGTCCAAACCACTGGACTAACAGAGAGCCTCAGACCCCATGGACCTCCCAGAGGTCCTCATCACGGCACCAAGACCTGGCTCTACCCAACTGCCTGCAAACTCCAGTGCTGGACGCCTCAGGTCAAACAACCAGTAAGACAGGAATACAGACCCACTCATCAAAAAAAAAAAAAAAAGGAACAACAAAAAAATATGTTACAGATGAAGTAGCAAGGTAAAAATCTACAAGACCAAATAAATGAAGAGGAAATAGGTAAACTACCTGAAAAAGAATTCAGAGTAATGATAGTAAAGATGATCCAAAATCTCAGAAATAGAATGGAGAAAATACACGAAACGTTTAACAAGAACCTAGAAGAACTAAAGAGCAAACAAACAGTGATGAATAACACAATAACTGAAAATAAAAATACTCTAGAAGGCATCAATAGTAGAATAACTGAGGCAGAAGAACAGATAAGTGAGCTGGAAGATAAAATGGTGGAAATAACTACTTCAGAGCGGAATAAAGAAAAATGAATGAAAAGAATTGAAGACAGTCTCAGAGACCTCTGGGACAACATGAAATGCAACAACATTCGAATTATAGGAGTCCCAGAAGAAGAAAAGAAACAGAAAGTGCGTGAGAAAGTATTTGAAGAGATTATAGATGAACACTTCCCTAACATGGAAAAGGAAATAGCCACCCAAGTTCAGGAAGCACAGAGAGTCCCATACAGATAAACCCTAGGAGAAACACACCAAGACACATATTAATCAAGCTGACAAAAATTAAAGACAAAGAAAAATATTAAAAGCAGTAAGGGAAAAGCAGCAAATAGCATACAAGGGATTCCACATAATGTTATCAGCTGATTTCTCAGCAGAAACTCTGCAGGCCAGAAAGGAGTGATAGGATATATTTAAAGTGATGAAAAGGAAAAACCTACAACCAAGATTACTCTACCTAGCAAGGATCTCATTCAGATTCAACGGAGAAATTAAAAGATTTACAGACAAGTAAAAGTTACGAGAATTCAGCACCACCAAACCAGCTTTACAACAAATGTTAAAGGAACTTCTCTAAGCAGGAAACACTAGAGAAGAAAAAGACCCACAAAAACAAACTGAAATCAATTAAGAAAATGGTAACAGGAACATACATATTGATAATCACCTTGAATGTAAATGGATTAAATGCTCCATCCAAAAGACACAGACTGGCTGAATGGATACAAAAACAAGGCCCTTATATATGCTGTCTACAAGAAACCCACTTCAGACCTAGGGACACATACAGACTGAAATGGAGAGGATGGAAAAAGATATTCCATGTAAATGGGGATCACAGGAAAGCTGGAGTAGCAATACTCATATCAGATAAAATAGATTTTAAAATAAAAACTGTTACAAGAGATAAGGAAGGACAATACATAATGATCAAAGGATCAATCCAAGAAGAAAACATAACAATTATAAATATTTATGCACTCAACATAGGAGCACCTCAATACATAAAGCAAATGCTAACAGACATAAAAGGGGAAATCGACAGTAACATAATAATAGTGGGGGACTTTAACACCCCACTTACACCAATAGAGAGATCAGCGATACAGAAAATAAATAAGGAAACACAAGCTTTAAATGACACAGTAAACCAGATAGACTTAATTGATATTTATAGGACATTCCAACCAAAGGCAGAAGAATAGAGTTTCTTCTAAAGTGCATATGGAATGTTCTCCAGAATAGATCACATCTTTGGTCACAAATCAAGCCTTGGAAAATTTAAGAAAATTGAAATCAGATCAAGCATCTTTTCCGACCACAACGCCATGAGGTCAGAAATCAGTTACAGGAAAAAACTGTAAAAAACACAAACACATGGAGGCTAAATAGTGTGCTGCTAAATAACCAAGAGATCACTGAAGAAATCAAAGAAGAAATTTAAAAATACCTAGAAAAAAATGACAATGAAAACATGACAATCCAAAACCTATGGGATGCAGCAAAAGCAGTTCTAAGAGGGAAGTTTATAGCAATTCAAACCCACCTCAAGAAACAAGAAAATTCTCAAATAAGCAATCTAACCTTACACCTAAAGTAACTAGAAAAAGAAGAACAAAGAAAACCCAAAATTAGTAGAAGGAGAGAAACCGTAAAGATCAGAGCAGATATAAATGAAATAGAAACAAAGAAAAGAATAGCAAAGATCAGTAAAACTAAAATTTGGTTCTTTGAGAAGATAAACAAAATTGATAAACCTTTAGCCAGACTCATCAAGAAAAAAAAGGAGAGGACTCAAATCAATATAATTAGAAATGAAAAAGGAGAAATTACAACTGACACCACAGAAATACAAAGGATCATAAGAGACTACTACAAGCAACTATATGTCAATAAAATGGACAACCTGGAAGAAATGGACAAATTCTTGGAAAGGTACAACTTTCCAAGACTGAACCAAGAAGAATTAGAAAGTATAAACAAACTAATCACAGGTAATGAAGTTGAAACTATAATTAAATATCTTTCAACAAACAAAAGCCCAGGGCCAGATGGCTTCAAAGGCAAATTCTATCAATCACTTAGAGAAGAGTTAACTAACTCTTATCCTTCTCAAACTCTTCCAAAAAATTGTAGAGGGAGGAACACTCCCAAACACGTTTTAAAAGACCACCATCACCCTGATACCAAAACCAGACAAAGATATCACAAAAAAAGAAAATTACAGACTGATATCACTGATGAACATAGATGCAAAAATCCTCAACAAAATACTAGCAAACAGAATCCAACAACAAATTAAAAAAATCATACACTATGATCAAGTGGGATTTATCCCAGGGATGCAAGGATTCTTCAATATAGAGAAAACAATCAATGTGATATACCATATTAACAAAATAAAGAATAAAGACCATATGATCATCTCAATAGATGTAGAAAAAGCTTTCAACAAAATTCAACACCCATTTATGATAAAAACTCTCC
The DNA here is from genome assembly GCF_028023285.1 of Balaenoptera ricei. Taxonomy (NCBI): domain Eukaryota; kingdom Metazoa; phylum Chordata; class Mammalia; order Artiodactyla; family Balaenopteridae; genus Balaenoptera; species Balaenoptera ricei. The sequence goes on along the minus strand of NC_082646.1, from coordinate 84,093,964 downwards.
AGAAAGTGGGCATAGAGGGAACATACCTCAACACAATAAAGGCGATCTATGACAAACCCACAGCAAACATCATTCTCAATGGTGAAAAACTGAAACCATTTCCTCTAAGATCAGGAACAAGACAAGGATATCTGCTCTCGCCACTATTATTCAACATAGTATTGGAAGTCCTAGCTATGGTAATCAGAGAAGAAAAAGAAATAAAAGGAATACATGCTGGAAAAGAAGTAGTAAAACTGTCACTGTTTGCAGATGACATGATACTATGCATAGAAAATCCTAAAGATGCCACCAGAAAACTACTAGACTAATCAATGAATTTGGTAAGGTTGCAGGATACAAAATTAATGCACAGAAATCTCTTGCATTCCTATACACTAACCACGAAAGATCAGAAAGAGAAATTAAGGGAACAATCCCATTTACTATCACAACAAAATGAATAAAATACCTAGGAATAAACCTACCTAAGGGGGCAAAAGACCTGTACTAAAAAAACTATAAAACACTGATGAAAGAAATCAAACATGACATAAACAGATAGATACCACGCTCCTGGATTGGAAGAATCAATATTGTGAAAATGACTATACTACCCAAAGCAATCTACAGGTTCAGTGCAATCCCTACTAAATTACCAATGGCATTTTTCACAGAATTAGAATAAAAAATTATACAATTTGTATGGAAACATGAAGGACCCTGAATAGCCAAAGCAACCTTCAGAAAGAAAAACGGAGCTGGAGGACTCAGGCTCCCTGACTTCAGACTATACTACAAAGCTACAGTAATCAAGACAGTATGGTACTGGCACAAAAACAGAAATAAGATCAGTGGTACAGGATAGAAAGCACAGAGATAAACCCACTCACCTATAGTTAACTAATCTATGACAAAGGAGGCAAGAATATACAAAGGAGACAAGACAGCCTCTTTAATAAATGGTGCTAGGAAAACTGGACAACTACCTGTAAAAGAATGAAATTAGAACACTCCCTAACACCATACACAAAAAATAAACTAAAATGGATTAAAGACCTAAATGTAAGACTGGATACTATAAAACCCTTAGAGGAAAACATAGGAAAAATACTCTTTGATGTAAATCACAGCAAGATCTTTTATGACCCACCTCCTATAGCAATGAAAATAAAAACAAAAATAAACAAATGGGACCTAATTAAACTTAAAACTTTTGCACAGCAAAGAAAACCATAAGCAAGATGAAAAGACAACCCACAGTATGGGAGAAAATATTTGCAAACAAAACAACCAACAAAGGATTAATCTCCAAAATATACAAACAGCTCATGCAGCTCAATATCAAAAAAACAAACAACCCAATCCCCAAATGGGCAGAAGACCTAAATAGACATTTCTCCAAAGAAGATACACAGATAGCCAACAAACACATGAAAGAATGCTCAACATCATTAATCATTAGAGAAATGCAAATCAAAACTACAATGAGATATCATCTCACAGCAGTCAGAATGGTCATCATCAGAAAATCTAGAAACAATAAATGCTGGAGAGGGTGTGGAGAAAAGGGAACCCTCTTGCACTGTTGGTGGGAATGTAAATTGATACAGCCACTGTGGAGAACAGTATGGAGGTTCCTTAAAAAACTAAAAATAGAACTACCATATGACCTAGCAATCCCACTACTGGGCATATTCCCTGAGAAAACCATAATTCAAAAAGACACATGTACCCCAATGTTTATTGTAGAACTATTTACAGTAGCCAAGACATGGAAACAACCTAAATGTCCATAGACAGATGAATGGATAAAGAAGATGTGGTCCATATGTATAATGGAATATTACTCAGCCATAAAAAGAAATGAAATTGGGTCATTCGTACCAATGTGGATGGACCTAGAGTCTGTCATACAGAGTGAAGTAAGTCAGAAAGAGAAAAACAAATATCGTATATTAATGCATATATGTGGACTCTAGAAAAATGGTACAGATGAACCTATCTGCAGGGCAGGAATAGAAAGGCAGACATAGAGAACAGACGTGTGGACTTGGGGGGGAAGGGGAAGGTGGGATGAACTGGGAGATTAGGTTTGACATAAATACACTACCATGTGTAAAATAGATAGCTAGTGAGGACCTGCTGTATAGCACACAGAGCTCAGCTCAGTGCTCTGTGATCGCCTAGTTGGGTGGGATGGGTGGTGGGAGGGAGGTCAAAGAGGGAGGAGATGTGTGTGGCTGATTCACTTTGCTGTGCAGCAGAAATTAACACAACATTGTAAAGCAATTATACTCCAATAAAAATATATTTATATATTTATATATATATACAAATATATATATATATATATATATATATATATATATATATATATATATATATATATATATATTTGGCTGCCCCATGTGGCTTGTGGGATCTTAGTTCCCCAGCCAGGGATTGATCCTGTGCCCTCAGCAGTGAAAGCACAGAGTCCTAACCACCGGACCGCCAGGGAATTCCCTTTAATATTTTTGAGCCCCTTCCATATGTCACTATGAGAGGCATTGGGTTTAGGGTTGTGAGATAGACCTGGTTTCTGTCCTCAAGGAGTTTGTCTTAGTGTAGAGTTTGGGAGGGTAAAGAAACAAATAAACAAATAAATATGTTCATTCAAATCGTGATAGGTAAAGAAAGCAGCCAGAGAGCAGTGATTAACTGCAGGAGGAAGGGAGGTCAACCCGAAACAGGTCTTTCTGAAAGAGTAATATAAGCTGAGCCTGGAAAGGTGAGAAATAGTCAGTCAGGAAAAGAGGGGTGGGGGGCGTTACAGAGAAGGAACAGAGCAGACAAAGGACCTAAGACAGGAAAGAATCTGCCTGTTCGAAGAACTGGAAGAAGTCTGCTCTGGGCTGAGTGACTTGCCTGAAGGCATTAAGATATGTAGCATAGTGGGAGACACCCAGGTTGCCGGGCTCTGATATACATGCTCTTCCTTCACTGTGTCCCCAAGTGAACTAGATCCCAGGCAAGGCGGGTAGGGAGTAAAAGGACCATAATCCTAAACCTCTGAGTGCTCATAAGTTTACCTCCTAAAAATCTTAATAGACAACAGTGATCCCAACAAAAATCTTCACTTTTACAACTGACCAAGAGGAACAAACAGCCATTAATGTGGTTTCCTCATGCACACAAATTCCTAACATGACTGTAAAGGAGAAGGGGCTTCCTTTTACACACCTCAGAGTAAGACTATACAAGAGGTGACGACAACAGCAGAATGACCTTCTCCTGTCTCCCTGAGGCACACCAGTTCAAGATAATGTTAGTTCCCCAAAATTCAAGGCTGGGGCGACTGCTATCAAAAAACTTTCTTGGATGCTCAGTGGCAGTTTTGGCTGCAAGAGTAACAAGTGAGTTTTAACACTGAGGAGAGAAGAGCATGACTATTTCTTGACCACCTATGCTCATGTCATCTCATTTTCTCCTCACAGCAAACTTAAGATATAGGTCTTTTAAAAATGTAGCTCAGAAAAAGTAAGATTTATTTTACTCAAACTGACACAAGTTAAAATTTAAACTCATGCCTAATTTATCCCAGGTTATAGTTTTTACATTTTCTCAATACAACTGCATTTTCTGAGGTAAAATATTGGGGTAGCATGGCAGAGTTCACAGCATGGATGGGGGAGGATTACATTGCATATTACAGTAGACAAATAGCCTCCTGTTTAGTAATCCCTTTGTTGGGAACATTAACAAGAGAAGGTTAGTGATGGATTATATTCCACCTAATTGGCTAACAACTGGATACATTTGATATATCATGATTATTGGTGGGTGATTATATCTGGGCAGTCATAGATAAAATGGAGAGAAACCCTGTGCTATAACTTAGCATTGAAATAAAGGCTCCCTAAATTCCAATCTGCAAGCAAAGGCAGATACAACAAATCTCTTAGGACAGCCTATGGTGTAGGCAAACAATCTGGCACTGATGCAAACACCCCCATACATCCCACATTTGTGTGCTGAGTCAAAATGCTATGGGGATATAAATTCCTGCCCAGCAGACTCTGGGGCTCCGTGCTTGCTTTCAGAGATCATTTTATAAGGTGCTGTCCCAATTCTCCTTTCCTACACTAATGGGCAGATTGCCTTACAAGTACAAATCATTATCAAAATAGACCAGGGATTTGACAGTACCTTTCATCAGCAATTTCAAATGCACTAGCTGTATGCTAGTAAAATGAATCAACCTGTTCCTAAAAGCAGGTGAGCTGAGCTACAAGTTAGCTTCTGGAAAAGGCAAGTGTAAATGAGGCCCACCGTCCTCTGAACTGAAGGAAAAAAAAGTATTTTAATGTAGAAAGGTGTTATTTTTCTCCATTCCCCCAAGCAGTTCTTAAAATTTAGATTTACTTTTTTTTTACCCTCTTTTAGCTTTCTTACTCATTTAAAAAATGCCAGAATATGAGTGTTAGATTTAAATAACCCCTTAAAAAGTTATATAAGTAGTTGCATTACAGGAATACCCAATTGAGACTTTGCAAGTAAAAGTAAAAACAAAAAAAAACCCAATACAATGAACATTTCTGAGTCCCATAATATGCCAGGCACTGTGCTATGAAGTTCACATATGAGCCTGAGTGTAAAATGGAATGTTTACTGTTATCTGAGCATTTTGGCTAAAATCACATACTATTCAGTAACAGACAGTGGGAGACAAGTCCCTCTGCATTCTGAAGGGAGCAGTAAAGGAGGCATATTAGATAGTGGCCACACCAGCCCTTCAACCTTCAACTTATCACTCCATCCAACTCATGTAAGGTCAGGTGGAGGAGAATTGCCAGGCTAGTTGGGAGTGTGTCCACTGCTTCTCCCTAGTGGGAGAAAGGAGGTAGGTGGTTCTCGAATGCCCACCAGTTAAGAGATGCAGAACAACAAAATGAAAACTCACAGACATCTAGAACACTGGAAAAAAAGAAAAGATGGACATCTCCCTCCAAGACTGGATGCTTGATGACCTAGATAAACCCTTAGGCCCAGCTCAGTGCTGTCATGAGAGTACAGTGTGGGGATAAATGCCTTAGGATCTTGACATGTATCCTCTAGAGTTTTGTCCTAAATCAAGATTAGTATCTTCTTTCCATCAGAAAATTCTGACTGTGGGAGGATGACTAGAGATGCTTTAGAGTCTAAGACAAGAAGAGAGGGTAGCAGTGATTGTACGTGTCCACATTTGTCATGGAAGAAATGAAGGAGTCTCTTTGGGTCAGTTGGATCCCACAGAAGATAGCCAGCTTGAGCTGTGTTACTGAGACTCCCCAAGACAAAGGGGTACTATAAGTATCTTGGGGTGAACTGCTGTACAAGAGGTAGACTGGTTAGTGGATATGACAGGCCAGGTGTCAAATGCATCATCTACATCAGTAGCTGCCCAGTATGGAAGTCTAGGATGGGCATTTAACCACTCACGGATTTGTGCCTTACAAAAACAGGAGCATTTAAACATTTGCCAAGACAGAGGGAATGACAAGTAATATAAGCCAAGATAGAACTTCAAACAGGACAAGATAAATAAAAATAACTTTGACCATTTTCTTCCTCTTCTTCTTAACCCCGGAGGAGTTGGAGGGTGAAAAGTGGGGTAGTTAGGGAATGAAAGAAATATTGAGGAATACTAAAAGGAGAAACCATGCTATCTCCCCAATATAGATGGAATGGAATTGAGACTGACGTTTAGAATTTAGATTTAAGTCTAGATGAAACATTTTAAATGCCTGAAATTTAATCTTTATGATCAAAATGGAATTGATTCCTATTAAAATGAGCTAAAGCTGTAAAGTCTTGCCTAAATATTGTTGGAATAAGGGAAGTACAACAGAGCACGTCTGAAGACTGTAGAAAAATAAAACATTGATAGTTTCCTGATTGATCCAAACCATATTCGGCCTACTCAATAAATCAGTCATGTGTTACCTTATATTGACTTTACAACATCCCTACTACATAGAGTTGAAAGCAATAAAGAAATTCATTCAAAGTCACATGCTTTGTCAATGATTGCTCTAGGGTTCACACTTAGGTCCTTCTTATTCCCAATTCTCTTCTTTTCCCATTACACAGTGGAATCCATAAAAAGAGATATGAAATAAAACCTGGAATATCTAGAATTTAGGTCTATGTGGGCAAGTGGTTAAGAGATGTATTTGGAGAAGTAAGCAAGGAAAATCATAAGGAGTTTATACATCATGTAAGAAGACTTTATTCTGTCCTCATCTTATTCTTTCAATAAAACAGAAATGGAGATTTGACAGGTGGCCTAGGAATGGGGACAGGAAGAGAGAAGGGTCAGATATGGCAGAAGGTGGGGGGACACTCCAGGAAGAACAAACAGCAAGAGCCAACGAGACATGGGGGTCTCCCCTTTCTACCTTTTCTTCATTTTTAACTAAAATGCCATCCCCGCCTTGCCCTTACCCATCACATCCAAAGTTCATATTTGCAGTGAAGTTTTTCTGACCTTCTCAGCCAGAGTTAGGGCTTGTCTCTCTAATTTTATAGTTCATAGTACTTTACTTTAAACCACATTGTTATTCTTTTTTAAAATTTATTTATTTATTTGTTTGTTTATTTATTTATTTATTATTATTTTGGTTGTGCCAGGTCTTATTGGGTCTTTGTTGCGGCATGAGGGACCTTTTTTTTCTTTTTTTTTTTTTAGTTGCAGCATGATGTGGGCTTATTAGCTACGGCATGCATGTGGGATCTACTTCCCTGACCAGGGATACAACCCGGGCCTCCTGTGTCGAGAGCATGGAGTCTTATCCACTGAACCACCATGGAAGTCCCTATATTGTTATTCTTTAATTTTATGTCCTCTTCTCTGTCTTCAGATCCTGTTTAAGCAGTAGTGACTATGTGTTCTATCCATCTTTGAATATCCTGTACCTAGCAGAGTATCTGACACATGGTGGACTTGTTGAACATGAGAATGAATGTATAGGGATAGGGTGGGAGGAATGGTGAAGACATGAATTTAAAATTACTGAGGCAATTGAATCCATTTTTAAGAAGCAAAATCTCCCTTAAGAATTCAAAACTAATGAATTCAGATATTATTCCACGAAAAGCAGGCATATTTTTGAGAAAGAGTTATTAATAGATGAGGTTTAGTTGGTTGATTGGTTGGTAGATTAAAGTTTGAGGATCATAGAGTAATGCAGCATCTGCACATGTTCTAAAGCTTGAATGATGTGGTCTCCTCTGTCAAGACACATTTGAATTAAAAATGCTCTGCATGTAAATAAGTTAATTTAATATTCAGTTAGATGTTGTGCTGGTCAAAATAATTCTCTTGAAAGATGTTCATGTCTTCATCTCTGAGCCCTGTGAATATGTTATGCTACATGACAAGAAAGGATTAAATTGACAGATGAAATTAAGTTTGTTAATCAACTGACCTTAGAATAAGGAGATTATTCTGAATTATTCAATGTGCCCAATATAATCACAAGTGTCCTTTGAAGTGAAAGAAGGTGATAGAAGAGGAAGTCAGAGTCAAAGAGATATTAGAAGATGCTGTGCTGCTGGCTTTGAAGGTTGGGGGAGAGTCTGTAAGCCAGAGGATGCAGTTAGGTTCTGGAAGCTGAAAAAGGCAAAGAAACAAATTCTCTCCTAAAGCTTCCAGAAGGAACTTTAGTTTTAGCTCATTGAGTCCCATTCAGACTTCTGACCTCTAGAACTGAAAGATAATAAATGTGTGTTGTTTTAAGCCACTAAATTTGTGGTAATTTGTTACAGCAACAATATGTAACTAATACAGACAGTAAAGTCCACATTAATGTAACTAAATGGTAATACTTGATGGAAACCTAAAGACAAGAAAATAGTCATTTCTCGTATTACTAATTGATTTACAAAGTTAATCACGTAGAAGAATCTCAAAAAGAATTTGCACCGCAGGTGGCAATTTGTGTGTGTGTGTGTATGTGTTTCCTTTATCAATGGTTGGCCATTGCCTATCCAGAATCCTCCTCTCTTCCTTATCTGTAACACCGAATCTAGACTTGAGGACCTGGCTATGCTGATTCCAGATAATGGTATCCTTTTCTTTGCTGTATATGCAATCGCTAACTCACTTGCTGTTTTTGGATAATTCTTTCATTATCTCCAAATCAAAATCCATATTTTTAGCTGAACATCAAAGCCATTTTCCAGCTAGCTAGGTCTTTTCTTTGTTTGGCTGTAAAAAACAATTCCTGGAATAATTGGAATCCATTGTGTATATAGAATAATGTGAAGAGATGTCCCCAAATTAGGTCATGCTTTATTACCATGTGCATGAAGCTAAATTGACTGGCCTACTCCCATTCCATCCTGAGGACAAGTGTCCAGAGAAACTGGAGGGAAAATGGCAAACTAAAGCACATCTTGATAGAGTGCACAACTAAGCTCAGACTCTCTATCCCATTTCATAAGGGGGCCCTAGGAGAGCTAAAGGGGCTGCGTGCGATACTTTTGCAACATCTAGGTACATAATAACTGTTTCTGTTTGTTCTGATTACCTAAAATCCAACCTATCCCAGCACAAACTGGATATCCGCACAAAGCGCGCCGACTCATTTCTTTTCCTTCTGTGCAGTATCTCACTGATGTCATTTTAAGTCCTCTATGATCTTTCTTATTGTCATTATAGCCCCCTGAGAACGTTTGTTCTTACTCTAGACAGTAACCTGTAACATTTTGTCATGGTTTAGGTTGGTTCGCGGTCCTGTTGGGAAGCCTTATTAATCATTTAGGTTCCACAAAGTACCATCTCTTGAGTTGGGTTGAATAAAAAGGTTGGCAGGAAACGACCTGAGCAGAAACATTCGATCCCGTTCCTACCCCTCACTTCACACACATGCCCACTCTTTTTTTCCCATAAGCATCTCGAATGTGCAAGTTACAGCTCCCTCTCCATCTCTTTCCACCGATGAAAGACGCCATCAAATTTAAAATGTTAGTATCTTCTATAACCAAGTGCCCACATTCATTCTACGTGCAATAAATGGTGAACCCTCAGATAGTACCCATTCTAGAGTTTGTGGGAAGAGAACAGTTTCATGACAGCGAAATATATGAGCATTTTCCCCAACACGCTTCTGACCTTTACTCTGAGACAGGCATTTTGTTGGTAATGAAATCCTTAGTCTCTATTGACAGGAAAAGCATCTACAAATGACAGTTTTTATCACATAGTAAATTGTCCCAAATGCAGCTAAGCTAGTAGTACTCTTGTCAAGTAGAAGTCTCAGAATTGAGCTTAACTGCCAATAAAATCTTTAAAAATAAAATAAATAAAGTAAAAACAGCAAAGCCATCCTTGGCACTTATTTAGCTTTATGCCATCTGCTCTGAGGTTCAAATACTGCAAGATGCTTTATGCCTAAAGAAATTGCTCCCTTGCCATGAATGGGATGGCTGAGTGTAACAAATTCCATTTCGTTCGTAAAGGCCTCTATGAGTTTCCACTGAAAACAAGTCAGTATAACACCACTCTATCTGTGTCTCCCATACTGCACTTTATACTTTGGTTATTTATATTATGTCTTATCTCTCCTGTTAAACTTGACCTTCCTTTTTGGCACAGGGACCTAAAGAGTGATAGTTGTGATGGAAAAATAGTTTTGGTTGTATGCTTAAGAGACACTTTCGAGACTAGGCTGAACAATTAACTGAGTATTTAGTCTTCAGAAGATCATTGTGACTTCTGAGGCTCACTTTATCCTGTTTCTGTTATAGGTTATTTTAGTCAGAATTGGGGGAGCTGCTCTGGTGTCCCTTACCATTCAGTGGTGATTTGCATTCACTTTTCATTAGAATATCTTGACTTAACTTTTTTTTTCTACTTGACCTATATAATCTATACTCTTCTGTTGCTACCAGACATGGTGGAAGACCCAATTATACCTTTTACATGATATAATTAAATATGGAGTAAAACCTGGATTCCTTAGTATTTTGTGGTGTATGCTGGTGGTCACAGGATGAATCCCCAAGGAGAGAGTATCAGAGAAGATGTCTGGGGAAGAATGTCTCTGGCAGACATCCTAGTGAAAGGCCTTTAGCTCTATTACTTCTGGTTGTAATGCTGATAGGACACAACTAAAACTCAGAGAAGACTAAGGAATGTTACAATGAGAGAAATTGCTGTTCCTATTGTTCTTGCAATTATTTTAATCACATATGCTTTGTTCATAATTGAGCCTTTGGACTGGGCAAGGTGAATTCTTAACTTAGTTCCTATGGTTCAGTTGACTGTTAATAAAATTGCTTTATCCTGCATAAGCCAGAGAGGTCTCTGCCTTTATTCTAGTTCCCCCAAAGGCCATGGTTTCCAAAAAGACAGTCCTTATCATCCATGTAAGATATGTTTAAGGATATCTATTTGCAGAGTCTTGTTTTTTGGTGTAATTGAACTAGTATCTGATTCTTTTTAAATGGCTTATAAACTATTACGTGAAAAATTAATGTATTGGAGGTATTATATTACTTGTTTCTGTTTCTCTCATAGTGCTTCAAACCTCGAACTTTAACATGTTGGATAAATAAACAAACAGATATATACAAATGTTGTTTACCTTTTCCTATAAATAGGCATTTTCACACACCACAGAGCACTTATTATCATTTGAGCTACTTACCTTAATTATCACTTCCTTGACCTCCCTGACTAGGTTAAGTTTCCCATTTTAAATGTTGTCATAGCAAACTGCATTTTTACTTTCTAGCACTTTACACAGATCTAATTAATTACTTTGTTAGATTATCAGTCTAATAAATTATCTTTCCTACTAGATTGTTTGCACCCAAAGTGCAATAATCATATTTAGCTTGTTATGACTAATGAGATTCCAATATACTGTTAAACATTTATTGAATGAATAAATACATGTACAATTTGACTCTGCAAAATAGTGAAAAAAACATATGGTATGTTGCTTCTATTTTTTTTTGGGATTTTATTAGTCTTTGAAATACAATTAATACCTCTTGTACTTACCAAGATGTTCATCACACCTGCATGAAGTCCTAGTAGGAGAAAAACAACCTCCTAGCATGGCATGTAAATCTTCATGAACACATCCTGAACCAGCCTCTGCAAATTTTGACTTCCCATCCTGCTTCTAATTTTCTAGCCACACTAGGCTATTATTCTCTAAACACTTCACACTTTTTTGTCCTTCTGTGAACTACTTCAAATTCTTTGTGGAATGAGGATTATAAATAAGTAAGTGAAGTTATTTAGATAAACTGGTGCCCTTGTTAAGCCATTTCCTCTGCTTTCCTTCCTTCCTTCTATCCACTCACCTTGAAGGTCTAGCTCAGATACCCTCTTCTCTGTGAAAGCTTTTCCTGATATTTAGCCCACACTGCCCCTGGAAAACCAGGCAGAATGACTCATTCCCTTTTACTTTTCCATGTTTCCATGGCACTAAGATGCTTCTATGTTTTATCACATCATGTTATAGTCTGTTGTTAATTAATCAATTTCTCTCTCTCTCTCTCTTTTTCTCTCTCTCGGTTGAGAAAGCCAATGACAAGAAGGTGTTGTATCTACCACCACAGTACCGACCACAGTCATGGGCACATAATGTATGCTCAATAAATTACTGAAGCACCATCATCCATCCAGGGCTAAAGGCAGAAATGTGTTCCTCCTCTTTAACCCCTCCCTTTTCCTTATCCCAGCTGTTTCAGCACATCCAGTCATTCTTCCTCCACAATAGACCTGTCGTCTATCCATCACTCTATCTCCTCTGTCTCCACCCTGGTCCAGGCCATCATTGTCACTCACTCGGCATACTGCAATTCCCTCCTCATTGGTCTCTTCTTATCCACTTCTATCCCTTTCAAACCATTCTCTGCACAGCAGTCAATTCATTTCCCTGTGTAAAACACCTCTGTATTTCACTAAGAATAAAGTAAACCTCTTTGAATGATCCGACCCTCACATCCTGCTCCATTATCACCAGTGCTCACTGAAGTCTGGTGGCACTGGCCTTCTGTTGGCTCCTAGAATATGCCAACTTTTTCTCTATTAATGAATTTTTCCCTTTTGTTCATTCTGCCAGAACTGCACTTCCCCTGGCTATTTGCATCTTTGGGTTCTTCTCATCTATCACATAATAACTAAAGTTAATCTCAGAGAAGAATTCCTGATCACTCCACCCAAAGTAGGTCCCCCTGTTTAAGAACATAAACTCTGGGGCAAGATGGCCAAAGTTTAAGTCTCAGGTCTGCCACTGACTCACTGGGAAAGCTTGGACAAGTTGTTTAATCTGTCAGCCCCTTAGTTTCTTCATCTATAAGATGAAAGTGTTAATAGAAATACTGTAAAAAAAAAAAGTATTACTTTACTTAAAATGCTAGAAATTAATTTACATTCCTAAAACAGAGTACAGATTAATAAATTTTTGAAAAAAACACTCGACATAAGTACTCAATGATTATTAACTATTATTATTGTTATTTACCACCATATCCTATTTATGTGCTTTATAATATTTATCGAAGCCTATGGTTATTGGCTTTGATTATTATTAGCATTTATCACAGCCTATAACTATTACTCCCTCTTACTGAATTGTTCAAACCAGACAGTTCACTTCCTTCTTTGTGTTTCTACTGGACACGCCCAAACTCCGTTCATAGTACCTATATCACATGATGGCATTTCTCTCATCTTCTAGACCAGGACACCTTGCAGCCTTATGCATCACAAGACCTTTATAAACATTTGTGCAATAAATGACTAAACAAATGAACCCTGATATAAGGAACAAACATTCTAATAGAGGCCACTGTTTTAGTGATCTATTACTAGTAGCAATATTACTACAAACTTGTCTGTTTAAGACAATACATATTTATTTTCTCACAGTTTCTATGGGTCAGGAGTTCAAGCACAGCTTATTTGGGTCTTCTGCTTCAAGGTCTCACAAAGCTGCCATCAAGGTATCAGCTAGGGCCGTGGTCTCATCCGAGACTCAAATGGGGAAAAGATCCACTGCTATGCTCACATGATTGTTAGCAGAATCCAGTTCCTTGCAGGCTGTTAATGAATGGTCTCAAGATTCTTGCTGGTTGTCAGCTAATGGCGGACCTCAGTCCCTTCTCACAGGACCTTCTCCATTTAGCAGCTTGGAGCATGGCAGCATGCATCTTCAAAGCCAACAAGGAATAAAAAAATGTCTCAGCAAGGTAGGCGTTACAGTCTTATGTAATGTAATTATGTACACATCATCATATACACCCCTTTGTCTTTGCCATTTAGAAGCAAGTCATGTCCTGCATATACTCTGGAGGAGGGGATTATACAAGGGTGTGACCATCAGGAGATAGGAATCATGGGACCACCCTAGAGACTCTCTGTCACAGCCTCCCTGGGAAAGGAACAGCATGGGCCAGAGGAGATGATTCTGGAGTCTGAATAATTCAACATAATGAACCTAAACCAGGCCAAAACAGAGATATCCCAAACCAAACAAGCTAAAAGTCTTTCAAGTTCATTATCTAGTGCTCATATCTGTGCAGATAATCATGCTTAATTTAGATACAAACAGTACCCAGTTTTCATTCCTTAGTGTGACAGAGAAATCATTATTAACCAGTTTTAATCTATAATAAAATTCTGTATTAATCTATAATTGTTTTATTTTTATATGTATATTTTATATTTACATTTACTATTCATAATTTTTTTTAATTTAATGAAAAATAACTTTATAGTTTCTGGTGTGGAGCTATAAACAGGTAATTTTCTCCCTTAAATTAGTTGTTTTAAAAAAGAGCACAAACTAGGTTCATCTCTGAGAGAAATAATTATTTGGCTGCTCCTTAATGGGTCCACGTAGGTGTAGTTCAGAAGTAGCCTGGCATTTCAGGGATGGACCATACAGACACAAGAAGCTCACAGTCTCCCCAGCTTCCCACCCCAGCCTCCCTGTGTCCTCAAGTCCATTCTTCACGTCTATACCTCCATTCCTGCCCGGCCACTAGGTTCACCAGTATCATTTTTTTTTTTTTTTTGGATTCCCTATATATACGTTATCATACGGTATTTGTTTTTCTCTTTCTAACTTACTTCACTCTGTATGACAGACTCTAGGTCCATCCAAGAGGGAGGGGATATGGGGATATAGGTATGCATATGGATGATTCACTTTGCTGTACAGCAGACGCTAACACAGTATTGTGAAGCAATTATACTCCAATAAAGATGTATTTAAAAAAAGGAAAAAAAAAGGTCACAGTCTCTTGCAAACATGTAGGCACATATCAGTCTCAATCATACCTTTCAAACATAACTTTTGTGCCTAAATGCCAACTGCTGTGTGACGATCAAGTTGCAACTGCTAGTTTCTATATTAAAGTCCAGAATTTTAAAATAATTCAGGGGAGAATCCAATGACCAAATAAATGAGACCTTTTGTTAAAAAGAGGTATATTCTTGGGAGAGAGGATTTTAGTTTCAGGACTTCTAAAAAAATATTTGTCCCCAGAAACCTCTTACCAGGGCAAGCGCTAAGTTAAATATCCCTCCAGGTATTACTAAAAATAGAAATAACACCAAATAGTAACCAAATAGCTATTGCAGTTCAGAGGATATGCTGAGGATGAACAATACAGGATAAAGTGTGCATGTATATATTTACGGGTGTATATTTACGGGTGTGTGTTTTAATGGTCATTTAAAAGTCTTAATTCCATCTAGATATACCATGTTAAAATGACTGAATTTTTCATGGTATGTCAAGCCAATTTAAACATCCTAAGATTTCTTCCCTTGGTTCCCTGGATATTGAAATGATGTTTATACTATAAAGAATGGTGGAAACATAAAATGTAGAGTCGAAAATGCCCTGGGCTTAGAATAAGGAGCCCGGGATGTGACTTCTAACGCTTTCACTAACTAGCCTTCTGATTTTACCAAACTCCTCCTCTGAAAAGTAGAGGAAGAATTGAACTTCAAAAATCGCAAAGGGGGGCTTCCGTGGTGGCGCAGTGGTTGAGAATCTGCCTGCCAATGCAGGGAACACGGGTTCGAGCCCTGGTCTGGGAAGATCCCACATGCCGCGGAGCAACTAGGCCCGTGAGCCACAACTACTGAGCCTGCGCGTCTGGAGCCCGTGCTCCGCAACAAGAGAGGCCGCGATAGTGAGAGGCCCGCCCACCGCGGTGAAGAGTGTCCCCCGCTTGCCGCAACTAGAGAAAGCCCTCGCACAGAAACGATGACCCAACACAGCCAAAAATAAATGAATAAATTAATTAATTAATTTTTAAAAAAAATCGCAAAGGCCATTTTCTGCTCTAAAAGGTGACTGATAACACTTTATACCAAAAGTTATCTTGGAAATACTCAAACATCATATTTTGAAATATGTCAGTATTTATGAGACTGCAGAAGTTGTCCCATACATGCACTTTAAAACCTCCTCATCTGATAAATTCCATGACTCACATTTACAGTAACAACACGGTAGTAAGAATTCTTTTTACTTATTTATTTATTTATTTTTTTCCCAAGTAAATTTTCTTTCCCTACTGCTGGCTAATCCTTTCAAATAAAGTATCTTAAAAGGGGTTTTCCTTATAACCAGCTCAGAAACACTTTGGCATCAAATTCCTTGGAGCATATCAGATATGGGATGATTATGTTTTATTTTCCTCCCCACAAGGCCATTCCAGTGTAATTTAGTAGAGAATAACCAGCAATGCCCATGTGAGTGGGTGTTTTCTTGGCATCCTCACTGTGGAGTAGAAAATTGTGGAGGCCCATAACAGCCATCTTAGGAATCAAGGTGCACAAAAGGTTTATCATTAATGTATTGAAAAACCATTCTATTTCATCCCCTAAGAAAAGAGTCTTTTTTGTTGTTGTTGTTATGTACTTGTCATCTGCTTCAGAACCCACAGCCAAATAACAGAACTTGACATAAAGCCAGAGAAAATTAGTCCTACTAATTGAATGGCCTTTGACACACAGAAGTAGAGCAACACTTGATGCTCAATTTATAAACAAGAAAATTATATGTACAACCTGTGAAGAGACACAACCCAATTTTTCTCCTATTCTAAGGTTACTTAGACTGTATATTCCTAAAAAAGAAACCACTAATTGATACACAGGAAAATTACTCTTGCTTCAAATAAACTATATGACTAGCAAGCGAGACTTAAAAATACTGAAATGCTCATGGTGTACTCTCAAGATAGACACTGAAGATCAAGTAACTTTGAGAAAATGAGTCCCATTTAACTTAGGAACATTAAATTCACAGGGTCTAAATAAAATGTAGATAGGTCAACACTGATGATATGCATTTATAGTTAGAGAGATCAAACATCTCACTTTACACCTCCTGCCAAGAGCACCCCCTTTTCTCCCCAAATGTGCCCATGTTTGATTGCTAAAATATATGGTCAGCTTGTTTACAGATACCAAAGTCTTACATGACAGTAGCTAGCAAAGGTTAGAAAACATTCTTAGACATTGATTAGATGTTTTCATGAGCTACTTCTTCGTTTTTCCAATTGTTAACCTTTATGTATAGTAGCACAGAATGTCAAAATTACTCATCCAGGAATCTATGGGGAGAATCTACTCATGAATATGGAAATGGAAGATTACAGTAGTGGGTCCAACCAGTGATCTTCCTGGTCCAGGATTGTTCTCATCATGGATGCTGAAGCAGATGTTGCAAATTGGCAGCCTGTGAGCTGAAAAATATCCACAGACACTTTTCGTGAAGCTTGGAACATTTTAAAATTGGCAGATTTCATATAAAATACATATTGATATCTGGCAACATTGACCCAAATTCCCACAGGGCAATAATAGGCAGGACCTAGATAGCAGCTTCCACTTGTGGATAGGGTGCTCTCTGCCATATGACAGTCCCCATCTTTATCTTACACTCAAGCTTCTCTGCTCATTAAATTACATGCCTGGTTCCTATGGGTCATTGAATTTGCTACTTCAGGGTTAGAAAATGAGAGTAGCAGTTGCTGCAATGTTTGCTTCATATCCTAAAGCTATTCCCTTATTTCTTCCTAGTTTACCAGGCTTTAGACCTTTTAGTTGCATGTCTTCCTTTTATCTTTACTTTTTTTTCCTCTAAAGAGTAGTATCCTGTAGACATTCATCCTAAACTATTTTACTCTTCTTACTTCTCTTGGACATATCTAATCATACCTATGGCTTCAATTCTTAGTGAATATCTAATAAATATATATCTCTATGCCAGGCTTCTCTTCTGACCCCCAGGCCAATATATCCAACTATATAGATGACATTTCCATTGCAATAGCCTATAGGTACTACCAGCTAAATAGGTCCAAAAACTTATTCATTACCTTTTTTTTACAAAAACTGCCTGTTTTCTTATATTCCCCATTTTAGTCACTACATTATCATCTACCTGAAATAAATTCTTGACTCTTCTCTTTTACTTCACTTCTCCCGTTTTGTTGAACCTACGTCCCTATCTTTATTTTGCCACACATACTCATGCCTATTTCTATTATCTTAGTCAGTAACCTTATTACTTAATTGGACTACTGAAATAGTATTTTAGTTAGTTGTTTTCCCTGTATGTGATCTCTCTACCATCTAATCCAGTCTTGATATGCCACCAGATTGATTTTTTTTCAAATCACAGATATTATTTTATTCCTTATACTTGAATACATTGAATTCAGAATGAAAGTCAAATTCTCTAATACAAAAAGTCATTCACAACTTAGTGCTAGTCTGCCTCACAGCCTATCACTCTATCTTGCCATGTGAAATAGTTCCCTGGAAAAATTATGCCAGTCTATACTTTTGACAGTGATGTGAACTCTTCTTAATAGAGGCAATTGCTACTTTTCCTTGAAGTCTCAGGCCAAGCAGTACACACAGGAAGCCCTACCTTCTTGTCCATTTTGAAGTTAGGTGTTCTCATACTATATATATTCCTCCACCATAGTACATATTATCATTGTATACTCTTTTTATTTTGCTTGTTTATTTATATGATTTTCAACTGGACTCTCAAAAGTCTTAGAAGACAAGAGTGGTATCTTATTTATATTTGCATTTCAAAACATTTACCAGAGTGCTTGACACAGAGTAAGAACTCAATATAAATATTTTCATTTGATTGGTGAATAGGTACTTTAGTATTAAATAGTTCAATGGTCTTCGAAAATTGGAGGAACTTACTTGACAATGCTACTTAAGTCTGCCAACCCATTCTTTGAAAATGCTAGCCTATTGAGAGTTCCCTTTTTAAAAAAAGAGTCTTAAAATTACTTCTTTAAAATTTTAGGAGTGAGGATGGTGCCTTTACTCATATAATAATATTTGTCAATAATATTTATAGGTCCCCTATACATAACAAAAGTGATTTTATAGAGATAAATCATATATCCATTCTCAGTTCTTATTTTTACTGACTGAATAGCTCTAAATAGTTTTTTGTTTGTTTTTAATTTTTGGCCACGCCCTGAAGCATGTGGGATCTTAGTTCCCAGACCAAGGATCAAACCTGTGCCCCCTGCAGTGGAATCACAGAGTCTTAACCATTGGACCACCAGGGAAATCCCATCCCTAACTAGTTTATGTTCACCCGTGCAAAGTGATCTCTTTACAGTCATGCTTTTTCTCAACTCTGGCTTTAGAGTGGTTATGGCACCTGCAACCTTGGATTATAAACTTAATCTGATGCACTGTCTTTCTTTATCCAAAAGATGTCATTATATAAAACGAATCTAAGCTGAAGCAAAATTGCTTTTTACCCTCATTGTTTTGTAAAATAAAACTTAAAATATGGGGTTGAGGATAAGTGGTCATCTGAGTACATTTTTCAAAACAACACTTTGAAAAATGTAGCTCAAATTTGATTCAGCCAAAAACGTTAAGGAATATTTATTCTTCTCCTTAAAGTTCTTATCATGGTTTTCCTTTAACCCAGTAATACTTACAGTCAAACATTTGTTGTCTTGAATCCCTTGACATATTTAGATGAGTACTGTATCCTAAGTAGGCATCTTTCTGGCAATAAAATTGGTAATTAACAAATATCAGATCTTACAGCAGCCTTGGTAAGCAAGTATGTGGGTAGAGAGGGTGAAAGATGAAAGGGTATCAAGAGTTTTATAGAAATTTTCTCTATGTCCTTTAAATTTTTGCTATTTAGAACATTTTCAAAATAACATGACTTAGTATCTTTTAATCTAAACCTTGTATTGTAGGCTGACTAATGCCCCCTTGGTGATGTCCATGTTCTAATCCCCAGAAACTGTGAAAATGTTGCCTTACATGGCAAAGGGAACTTTGCAGATGAGATTAACTTCAGGATCTTGCTACAAGAAGTTTATCTTGGATTATCCAGGTAGACCCAGTATAATTACAAGGATCTTTATAAGAAGGAGGTAGGAGGGTCAGAAAGTGTGAAGGCAATGTGATAATGAAAGCAAATATCTGAGTGATATACTTTGAACACAGAGAAAGGGGCCATAAGCCAAGGAATGCAAATGACCTCAAGAAACTGGAAAAGGCAAGAAAACAGAGTCTCCCCTAGAGCTTCCAGTAGGATCCAGCCTGCAGACACCTTGTCTTTATCCCAGTGAAAATGGTTCCAGACTTCTGGCCTCCAGAATTGCAAGAGAAATAAATTTCTCTTACAAGCTGCTAAGTTTATGGCAATTTTTATAGCAACAATAAAAAATTAACATATCTTTTTTCTTAAAAAGTGCGTTGAAATAAAACTTGTAACTTAGTATAAAAATTATAAATAAATGACTAATACCATGACCTGATTTTTTAAAATTAAAATTTGAACATTAATTCAAGTGGCATTGAATGTATAATGACATAGGTGGCACACGCTAACAACGGGAGAAACTTCAAAACAGTATCATGTAGAATACATACTTTGGAGTGAAAGTCATAGTGCTCTATGCCTGGCCGTACTGCTTATTAGTTGAATGACATTGTGCAAGTTATTTGCCTTTTGTAAGTGTCAATTTTCCCATCCGTAAAATTAAAACATTAGTTACCATTAATAATGTTACAGGAATTAAATTATAATAATGACAACTTAAACATAAAGAGTAATTTTTATGTGCCAGGGAGTGTTCTAAGCTCTTTCTATCTATGAACTCACTTAATATTAACAAAAACTTTATCAAGTAGGGACTATTTTTATTCCCATTTTACAGAAAAGGAAACTGAGGTGTTTAGTAAGTCTTCCAAGGTCACATAGTTTGGTAGCATACTCCATGCTCTTAACCACTGCATTAAACTTGGGCCAGTACCCATAGAAAGAGTATAACTAGCTGCATTATTAAAGTTCCTTATGTCTGAACTTAAGAGTTCTTTATCTTTTTCACCTAAACCCACTTTAAGGAAAACATTTTCAGAATCACAGAGATCTTTAAATAATCCCTGCTAGGTTGATCTCCAAGGTCCTTACAGGCTCAATGAACCTATAAAATGGTCACTGTCAGCTCTCAAAGATGTTGGGTGGTCAAAGTTCCCTATCCAAGGAGATAAAACTCTTGTATGTCCAGATGTTTTAACTGACCACTTCTATCCTTTCCAGGCCACTGAATCTATAATTAATCTACCCAGGAGAAACATTTTTAAAAATCTTAATTTAAAATATCATTGTTCCAAAGGATAAAAATGATTTGTCATTGGAAAAATACTTGGTCATGAATTAATTCCAGCTTGTCTTTTCTAGAAGTATGTTTATTTTAACATAAGTCAAAAGTTCCACTTCAGCACAAGATGTAGAAGGAAAAATACAACCACCCCTAAAAAGGCCTTAATGGGATTTTTAGCAGTTTATTTTTATCTTCAAAGGAACTGAGAGAATATTTCTAAAGAAAAGCATAAAATGTTTCCCATTCTACCCAAAGCATTTGTATTTTCAGAGTGGCACTTTATTTAGCCCACTGTGTTCGTATTAATTTTCAGTGCTGTGAGCAAGAATGGCAGTGTATATTAACACCTGATCTATAAAGGGAATGCTGAGGCCTTTCTCAAGGTATTAGTCACCGCACCTTGGGAACACTGTTGTGCTTCTGCTGTTGGCTTCAATGCGGAAGGATGCACATGCTTTGATTCTTAATGAAACATGCATATGATCAAATTCGTCACCAAGAGCCCTGAAGCTTCAACAACTTTTCCCAAGCTCAGAAGGATTTTCCAAGCGTCTTCTGTTTTTTAAACACCATTGGTCTGTGCTGTATAAAACATCACTTCCCAAATAGAATGTTGGAAAGAGAATTATAAGGTGAAGGAGGGAGGTCTTTCTTAAAGGGTTTTGTATGTTTAGCACCCTTATCAAGATCTTCAAACCTGATATTCCCTAAGGTTTAGGTTTCACAAATCAGAATTTAAAACTTCAGTTCAGCTTATTTGTCTCTCTCACTTTCTAGGTTGCAAATTATTAAGGGTAAAGACTATACCATATTCATTTTTGTAACCCAAGCACTAAGAATTAAAGATTCCACCATAAAAGTCATTCAACAACATTAAGTGTAAAGAAGAAAGAAACCAGAATCAAAGAAATCTCCCTTCCTTAGGTATTTGCTATCTGTTAGATATTGTTTTATATACTCCCTGCCTAAATAAATATTCAGATCTTTCCAGTCTAAAGTACATTCATAAGTTTTCCTTAACACTGACAACTTTTTGGTTGACTCAGTTCCATTTCCTTTTCTTTTCACTATCAAATTCCTGAAAAGAGTAGTCCCTATTCTTTGTTTTCTTCAAAATGTGTTCACTTCTCAGCTCTTGCCAACTGTTTCCTTTTCTCAATTTTCTACACAATTATTCTACTCAAGTTTACCAATGACCTCCTGGTTATTATTTTTATTTCTACTCCTTAATCACTATTTCATAACATTTCACACTGTTGCTCACACATTTCTCTTGGAACTATTTCCTCTTGGCTCTTCATCTTTGCTCTCTCAGGCCCCCCTCCTCAACTTTCATAAAAGAGCAATCTTTCTACTGATATCTTTAAGGCTCTTACTTCAGTCTTTTGTTCTTACTCTGTAATCTCTCCCTTGGCAATCTCATTTATTGTTGTCTATCTCCTGACTTTTTCTACCAAGTTTCAATGCCATATTGTGAACTGGCTACTTCTCCTTTGCCTCTCCCAATTATAGAAGCTGAAACATTAAAATATTCATCTTGCATAGTCCCAGTGCTGGTTTTATAAGTGACAATCTTTGCTGACACACCTTTTCAGCTTGTTTTTTTCATCCTTCTCCCTTTTTTTGCTCTAAATATAGATGTGATGGCTGAAGACACAGTGGTCATTTTGTGGCCATGGAGACAAAGGCTAGGAATGGTGGAACAGGAAGACATATAGTACTTGTGTCCCAATGTAAAAGGTGAGGATCACTCAGCTTTTAATCTAATTCATGTATTTCAAAGCCTTTCAATCCGTAAGGCTAGAGCAAAGGCTTGAATAACAAAATCAGATTAACACTGAAGCACTTACACCAAGGGCAAATAATTTTTCACACAAAGAATACAAAGCTCAAAGATCTTTCTGTTTCTGATTGGCTACCCAAGCTGGGGATTGTGTACTGCAAATGAGTCCTATGTCATTAATCCAGTACCCATACAGACCAAGTGAACATTTACATACGAAAAATTATATGTTGTATCTACAGATTAAAGCCATACCCAAGCTTGTCTCCTTCTTTTTTTTTTTTTTTTAATTTCTTCACTGATCAAACTTGTCTTCTTCAAAGGTTGTGCCACTGACTACAATGACTGCTACAGATTATTTGTATGTCTCTGATTTATTAGTTCATAAATTCCTTCAACAAACATTGAACACATGCCATTAGACTATATGCTAGTTAGTGAGGATACAGAAATGAGTAAAGCATGGTCTCCTCAACCACGGTGGGCAACTCACTTTAGCTTATGTAACATATTGATAAAGTGGTGAAGGAGTATTATTGACCGAAAGTTGATGCACTTGTGTAAATTCTGGGCTTAGTGGATGACCATACATAACCCAATACTGCTAAGGGAACTTCGTATTTCCCCAATGACATTGATTCAGCCCAGATAAGTTTAAATTTACTATTTCTGTTTAGTTGTTTTATGAGAACATCAAGTTCACAGACCAATAAAAAATAAAGAGGTGGGTTGGGAACAGATTTGGGTCAGAGAAGAAAAAGCAATTGTTATTTATGAAGATTGATCTATCCATTTATCTATTATCTACATATCCTGTAACTTCTTGGGGTCAGCGTATTCCTTTACTCAGTTCTGAATATGAAAAATTTCAAAACTTCCCACTATTATTCTTTTCATTTTCTTCATCTCTGTATGAAATAGATTTGCTGTCTCCACTGAGTTATTAGATCTTGCAGACAAGCTCACTAAAAAATGTTGTCAAGAGAGGGGAACTTGACTATACCATGAACTCTCTCTATATATCCTTAGCCTGTTAATATAGTGGCTCATACTCTAGGGGGAAAATGGCCAGATTGATATCCTATCTTCCTTGCATAGTTGGCCATGTTATGAATTTATCCATCTTCAAGTATTAGATGTTGAATCAGAACAAGAATGAGTATTGCATAGTAATTAACAATTGCAGGTGAAACTTTATTTTTGATGATGGAGATGACAATGATGGTCATCGCTAAAACAAAAGACTTATGATTTGTGATTATATAACCATCTCATTTGTTCACCTCTTCCATAAAGCTTGCCCAATGACGTCAGTTCCAAGTATTATTTCTCTTTTCTGACTTCATGGCACTGATTTCTTATAACTCATCATTGATAACCATAGTTATTAGCACTTCTCTACAAACTAATGAATATATATTCATTGTCAGTTTTAAGCAAGGGAGTTCCCTAGGCATTATGAGGAATGTGGGTTGACCAATTAAGGAGCAAAGTGACATATTCATAAAAGATTAACATAAAATGGATTATGAAATATGATATAAAACATACAAAAGGGGCACTTGACTTTATAGAGAAAGACACTGCAGAGTCAAAATATACACTTAGAAAACACATTCATTGTAGATATGATTCCATTTCCTGAGAGCTTTACTCCAAGCATATTTAGTCTTATGTTAAACACAGTCATAAGTAACTGGTTCACTTGAAATTTGGACTGGCGAAAACTCATGATATCTAATAATACTCAAATGCTGTCCCTTTCTAAGGGTTTCTATTTCAATGAATAGCCAAGTTGGCACCAAATAAAACTGGCCTTATAAGCAGCCAATTCACAGGCTGGCCAGGGACTTCTAAAATGGTTGGGAAGTAAAGTGCCACTTAAGTCATAGCAACTAAGTGAACTAATTAGAACTTGTATAAGTGGTTGATGGAAATACTAAGACAAATAAAAGGAGAGAGTAAGAGATGGGTCGAATTGGCCAAGTTCTTTGCAGGAGTCCGGTAGAAGAGAAGGTGATGAGGTAGCCTAGCCCCCAGAATTGTTTTATATCCTAAATGACTTTCTAGTTCCTCAGCCACTTTCTCATCTTTTATTGCACAATTGTTGGTAGATTCCCTTAGGCATGATCATCTGGGAGACATTTCTGCCTTTGTTATTTTCACATGCACATAATGAAAAATCCTCTAGAATTTTAGGTATAACAAGTGTTTCAGTTCCTTGAACTAAAGGAATCCAACAGACATATACAAATACACACACACACACACACACACACACACACACACATTTATATATACACACCCACTCCCACACCATACCTTATTTCCTAGTCCAAAGAAGAACAAGTAGAAAATACTCAAGGAGCACATCAGGAGACAGAAAAACCGCAACAACAAAAAGAGACACAACCACTAAAATATTGTCATTAGGAATTACTAAAGATAAAGGACATACCAGTCCCTGTTTTATAACATTGACATTTACAACCACAATTTTGAATCACCGAGGAAAATGTAACTTATGGTCATTGTTACGGTTACAAAGTAAGGGAGAGGTATGTGTATAACACTTCAGCTAGAATGCCATCAAACTATTATAAAATTAAGAATACTTCACTACTCGGGCTTCCCTGGTGGCGCAGTGGTTGAGAATCTGCCTGCCAGTGCAGGGGACACGGGTTCGAGCTCTGGTCTGGGAAGATCCCACATGCCGCGGAGCAACTGGGCCCGTGCGCCACAACTACTGAGCCTGCGCATCTGGAGCCTGTGCTCCCAACAAGAGAGGCCGCGATAGTGAGAGGCCCGCGCACCGCGATGAAGAGTGGTCCCCACTTGCCGCAACTAGAGAAAGCCCTCGCACAGAAACGAAGACCCGACACAGCCATAAATAAATAAAAATAAATAAATAAATATTTAAAAAAAAAAAAAAAAAAAAAAAAAAAAAAAAAAGAATACTTCACTACTCAAAATAATAAAAATCACTTATAATATTTAGGAGATTATTTCCCAAATTTTCCACAAAAAGGAGGTTTTAATATACTGCCTTGAGCTTATCTTATCATTTTGAATTTTTACTGCTCTCCTGTGTATTTATAGCTTGGCTCTCTGAATTAGATTTTGAGCTCTCTGGGCAGGAACTAATATATATTTACATCATTTCTCTTTAGGAGAAAGTATAGAAATGTTTATTTTTTAATATTCTCTTACAGAGATATAAAAACATAAAACCCCTATTTTATATTATTTTAAAGGCCACAACTCTGAAATAAACTCCAGTTCAAATATAACAGAGAATACTTTTTAATCATTAGATTAAGCTTGCTCATTCTCAGTGACATGAGGGTGAGATTGGAAATAGAATATCATTAAGTCAATGATTTAGATGAGGGAAAATAATTTGCATTTGTAGTGCAGAGCACATTTCATTCACGAAGAGGATGAGTGACTAGATTTGTTTTCCTTCCCCATAAATTACTAGAATTCAAGTGGCATAGTAATTATGAGTGGACTGACTGCTTTTCATGTTTGCCACCTTGGTTTTCAGAGCTACTTGCAGCATTTAATATAGCATTTATGTGAGCTCCCCAATTTGGGTTTCAATGATACTTTCCATGTTTTGAAAAAATCCAACTTTAAGTCAGTTGTACAGTAAAATATTTGGTCCCAAGTATCAACTATGTGCTTTGTTTATATAGTTTAGGCTGGGCTTTTTAAAGGCCTGAGTGTTTAAATAACGTAATTTATGAGATAAGTTTCTCTCTACCTCCTTAGTACAGTAAGGAATGAGTGAAATTAGAATATTAACAGACAAAAATTGGGTCATCAATGCATAGATAACCCCTTTTGTAATCCAAAAACATTTTCCGAAAGCAATCAGAACATCTTAAGTTTTGAACTGAAATCAAATGGCTTGATTTTCCAAGGTGAATTGAATGTTTAAGAGATATTTGTAAATATCTCTGCCATAGTTTTTCCCCTGTATATTTTACCAGAATTTTACTTTGTATCCCCAAATTGCAAAAGCTTTTGGATTTGAGTTCCTGGGGTCAGTGAGGTGGCATTATAAAACATATGTGCAGCAGTGGCATAAACTGAGGTGCACCTGCAAAAGGAGGTAATCATCTCTTGCTGCTCTTAGTTCTCAAATTATTTCTCAGCTTCTCTGAAAAATAAAGAGCAGCTCCATGAATGTTTGTTTTAATTTCCACTTTAGTTTCCAATGGACATCCTTCATTATTATGTTACTTACACATACGATATACCACACAGCATGATTTAAAAATACATTAATATAGAGGCTATTGTTTTACTAAAGTAGGGCTTTGTGACATGGGCATTTCTCATTATTTACTTCTCCGTGTCTAAATATATTATACATAATTGACTCCTTTTATAGAAACACTATTTTCCTCTTTGAAGCCTGAGATAGTAATTTTCAAATCGCTCTGAGATTTGCACATAATGTTAATGGCTGATATCAGTTAAAATCATTATTGGGATAAATCTAAAGATGAAGACCTAAACTTGAATAAAACAAAATCATTACAAGAGAATCTATTCTCTTAAATTCACTGAAAAAAAATACAAAATTTACATTTTCCTATTTTTTTTAATGTTTTGTGAGAAAAGAGAAATACATGAGTCTGAGAAGAAAATCTTTTGAAAATAAAATTTGTGCCAATAGGACAATAATTTGAATTAAGTAGGATTAACACTATCAAAAGGTGATGTTTAAATGTTAGTTTTTAAAGTGTTATGTAAAAATCATGATGTATCGTCCCTAAGAAACCATCCAAAACAAAAACAATAAGAAAAAATAGAATTGTAATTTCATCTTTAATGAAACTAAAACAAATTCATAACTCTCAGTATATAAAAAATGGGTTGCAAATGCAGTGAAGATCAAACAGGTAAGAAAACTGTACCTGCAGCTGCAGATTTCAGAAAAACAAAGGCATCAGAATATAATTCTCCAAAGTTGATGGCACATCATGAGGGGATGAAACTAATGACTCCTTGTTTCATACAACAGGAATGAAATTTACCAGTCGGCAGTGGAATCCCCAAAAGCTCAACTTGATACCAACCTAAAGCACAGGGAGATGGGCTGAAAGAGAACTCAAAACTACTCCCACTATTTGCCCAAAACAGTGTCAATAGAGTGAAGGTTAGATACTCTTTAAGCCAGTATCTTTGGACTGAGAGGGAATAATGGCTTAAAGAACTCACTAATGGTCAATGCTCTGTCTTGGGGAAGTTAAGTTTAAATACTTCCTAGCATAGAATATAGTCCTGGCTTTGAACTAACACAAAAGCCAGCCCTTTGCTGTCTATAAGAGAGACACCTAAAACAGAGTAACGCAGAATGACTGAAAATAAAAAGCATATCTGGAAAACAAAAACCACTCCTCCCCAAAAAAAAGCATGGGTTACTCTTAATACCAGTTCAAGGTAAACAGTAAAAAAACAAGTCAAAGCTTCTATAAAATGATAAAGAGTACAATCTCCAATAAGTACATTGGAATATTTATTTGCCTAATAACATACGATCCAAATACATAAAATAAAAACTTAAGAAATGTAAGGATAATTGTCAAAAGTACCTTAGAAGTAGGAATATTTAATTTACTTCACTTTGTCTGAGATAAATCAATGAGGTAATATACAAGTTAAAAAGTAGATGATCAAAAGCAAACTTCACATGCAGATGTGAAAAATGTATGTGCTCTTAAAATTAAGACCTCATTTTTAAGTACTCATGGAATAGTCAAACACACACACCTAAATGTTGCCTATATATTAGTAATAAAAAAACCTATAAAGAATTTTTTTAAATAGTACTAAGACAGTTATGCTAAGTAAAGTAAGTCAGACAGAGAAAGACAAATACTGTGTGATTTTACTTACATGTGGAATCTTAAAACAAAATACGTAGAATCTTTAAAAACAAAATAAACAAACAAACAACAAAACAGAAGCAGACTCATAATACAGAGAGCAAATGGGTGTTTGCCAGAGGGGAAGTGGGTGTGGGGATGGGCAAAATAGGTGAAGGGGATTAAGAGGTACAAACTTTCAGTTATAAAATAAATATGGGGGCGTAGTGTACAACATAGTGAATGCAGTCAATAATATTGTAAAAGCTTTGTATGGTGACAGATGGTAACTAGACTTATTGTGGTGATCATTTTGTAATGTACAAAAATATCAAATTAATATGTTGTACACCTGAAACTAATATAATGTAAGTCATTTATACTTCAATAAAAATAAACTTAAGGGGCTTCCCTGGTGGCGCAGCGGTTGAGAATCTGCCTGCCAATGCAGGGGACACGGGTTCGAGCCCTGGTCTGGGAAGATCCCACATGCCGCGGAGCAACTAGGCCTGTGAGCCACAACTACTGAGCCTGCGTGTCTGGAGCCTGTGCTTCGCAACAAGAGAGGCCGCAATAGTGAGAGGCCCGCGCACTGCGATGAAGAGTGGCCGCCGCTTGCCGCAACTACAGGAAGCCCTCGCACAGAAACGAAGACCCAACACAACCAAAAATAAATAAAATTAATTAATTAATAAAAAAGTAAAAAAATAAAAAATAAATTTAAGAAAACCTCATCAACCATGAAATTACAAACCAGATAATAATAATAACAAAATACTATCTTGACATTTTATTACTGTTTCTTAAACAACTCTTCTGTCAAAGAGAAGATAATATTAAAATTATGACATATTTCAAAATAATTATAATGATATAATAAATATCAAATGATATGGGTTATAGCTAAAGAAGTGTTAGAAGAAAAATCATAGGCTTAAAACATATTTATAAACAGTATAGGATAAAAATAAATATAATAATCATCCAACTTAGAATATTTCAAATAAAGAAACATAATAAAACTAAGAAAACAAGGTGAAGGCATTAACACCAATAATTAATAAATGAAGAACAGAAAATATAACATATCTAATAATTTTTCTTAAAAATACTTTGCTTAACCTGATCAAAAAGTGAGCAAACACAAATGCATAAAATCAGTAATGGGGAGAAAACCACAAATGAAGAGGAAATTAATGGAGTCATAAAGGGACTAATTTATAAACTTCATATATATAAGCTTTTTTTTTTTTTTTTTTAAAGTGCACTGATGGGGTGTGACATTGAGAAGGGTAGCTCTTTTTTTTTTTTTTTTTTTTATAAATTTATTTATTTATTTATTTTTGGCTGTGTTGGGTCCTCGTTTCTGCGCGAGGGCTTTCTCCAGTTGCGGCGAGCGGGGGCCACTCTTCATCGCGGTGCGCGGGCCTCTCACTGTCGCGGCCTCTCTCGCTGTGGAGCACAGGCTCCAGGCGCGCAGGCTCAGCAGTTGTGGCTCACAGGCCCAGTTGCTCCGCGGCATGTGGGATCTTCCCAGACCAGGGCTCGAACCCGTGTCCCCTGCATTAGCAGGCAGACTCTCAACCACTGCGCCACCAGGGAAGCCCCTATATAAGCTTTAAAGTAGATAATTTTCTAGGAAAAAATAATTACCAAAACTGACTTTATACCTTATTCCATGGGAAAATATAGCTGTCAAAGAGCAATACCATCTCAAACACACCCCCCTCATGCCAGGACTAAAAGTTGCAAGGAAGATTTCTACCAATTATTTAAAGAGCAATTAATGGCAAAGTCATTTCCAGAACACAGAAAAAGAAGTGATACATTTTCAATTTTTTTATAAAACTAACATAACATTAATATCAAGACCACACACACACACACACACACACACACATACGAACAACTACAAGGAAATTTCACCTGTGAATGTCAATGTAAAAGTCTTACATAAAATACTGACAAACAGAATCCAACAGAACATTAAAAAATTAACATAGGGTCCCTTTGGCAGCATGTATACTAAAATGGGAAACATACAGAGATTAGCATGGTCACTGCACAAGGATGACATGGAAATTCATGAAGCATTCCATATTTTTCTTTTACAAGAGAACTCCCATAAGTGTATCAGCAAATCCCTCAACAGAAACCTTGCAGGCCAGGGGAAAGTGTGATGATGCCTTCAAAGTGCTGAAAGAAAATGACCGCCAACTAAGAATACTTTACCAGAAAAGCTGTTTTTCAGAAATGAAGGACAGATAAAGACTTTCTCAGACAAACAAAATATGAGGGAATTCAACACTGGACCCGCCTTACGAGAAATGCTAAAAGGAGTTGTTCAAGCTGAAATGAAAGACACTAATTAGTAACATGAAAACATATGAAAATATAAAACACACTGTTAAAAGTAAGTATATAGACAAATTAAGAACATTCTAATACTCTAATATGGTGGTGTGTTAATCACTTAACTCTAGCCTAAAGGTTAAAGGATAGAGTATTAAAAATAAATATAGCTACAATAATTTGTTAATGGATATGTAATATAAAAAGATGTAAATTGTAACATTAAAAACATAAAAAAGGGAGAGAGAAGAGTAAAAGAGAAGAGTTTTTTTGTTTTGTTTTGTTTTGTTTTTTAAAGAATTACTTATTTATTTTTGGCTGTGTTGGGTCTTCGTTTGTGTGCGAGGGCTTTCTCCAGTTGTGGCAAGCGGGAGCCACTCTTCATCGCGGTGCGCGGGCCTCTCACTATCGCGGCCTCTCTTGTTGCGGAGCACAGGCTCCAGACGCGCAGGCTCAGTAATTGTGGCTCACGGGCCCAGTTGCTCCACGGCATGTGGGATCTTCCCAGACCAGGGCTCGAACCCGTGTCCCCTGCATTGGCAGGCAGATTCTCAACCACTGCGCCACCAGGGAAGCCCGAGAAGAGTTTTTGTATGCAATCGATGTTAAGCTATTATCAGCTTAAAATAAACATATCTATAAGATTTTTTATGTAAGGTAAACCATAAAGCAAAAACCTATAGTAGTTACACACAAGATAAAGAGAGGAGAATCAAAGCATACCAGTAAGGAAAATCATCAGTTCACAAAGAAAGACATGAAGGGAGGAAAAATGAGAGAAAGGAATTAGAAAACAGCCAGAGAACAACTACTAAAATGGCATTAGTAAGTCCTTATCTATCAGTAATGACTTTAAATGTAAATGGATTAAACTCTTCAATCAAAAGGCATAGAATGACTGAATGGATATATGACAAGCATCATATCAACAGTGAAAGGTGGAAAGCTTTTTCTCTAAGATCAGGAACAAGAGAAGGGTGCCCACTATCCCTACTCCTATTCAACATAGTACCAGAAGTCCTAGCCAAAACAATTATGTAAGAAAAAGAAATGAAAGACATCCAAATCAGAAAGGAAGAATGAAAGTGTCTGTTTGCAGTTGAAGTGATCTTATACATAGAAAATGCTAAAGATTCCTCAAAAAATGTTTTAGATTCAGTAAAGTTACAGAATACAAAATCAACGTACAAAAATCAGCATCATTTCTACACACCAACAATGAACTATCTGGAAAAGAAATAAAGAAAACCATTAACTTACAATAGCATCAAAAATAAGAAAATACTTAGGAGTAAATTTAAACAAGAAGGTGAAAGATCTACATATCAAAAACTATAAAACACTGATGAAAGAAATTAAAGAAAACACAAATAAATGGAAAGATATTCCATGATCATGGATCAGAAGAGTTAATATTGTTAAAATGTCCATATTACCTACACCAAAGCCATCTATAGATTCAATAATCCCTATGAAAATTCCAATGGCATTTTTCACAGATATAGAAAAAACAATACTACAATTTACATAAAACCACAACAGACACTGAATAGCCAAAACAATCTTGAGAAAGAACAAAGCTAAAGGCAAAACATTGACAGGGGAATGGATAAAGAAAATATGTATACATTATATATATATGTATACATATAATACATAAATTAATTTAAAATATATAAAATATATTTGTACATGTATATGTGATATAAATATTATATATATAATAAGTTTATATACACACACAATGAAATATTATTCAACCATAAAACAAAAGGAAATTCTGCCCTTTTGACCTGGATAACCTTGAGGGTACTATGTTACGTGAAATAAGTCAGACAGAGAAAGACAAATACTGTATAATATCACTTTTATATAGAATCTAAAAAAGCCACACTCATAGGAACAGAAAGTAGATTGGTCAATTCCTGGGGCTAGGGGCAGGGAAAATGAGGAGATGTTGGTCAAAGGGTACAAATTTCCAGTTATAAGAGGAATAAGTTCTGGGGATTTAATGTACAACACTGTGACTGTAGTTAACAATGCCATACTATATACTTGAAAATTGCTGAGACAGTAAATCTTAAATGTTCTTACCATAAAAACAACAAAAACATGGTAATTATGTGAGGTGAAAGTTGTGTTAACTAACCTTATTGTGGTATTCATTTTGCAATATATTTGTGTATCAAATCATCACATTGTACACCTTAAGCTTAAACAATGTTATGTGTCAATTATAGCTCAATAAAGCTGGGGGAAAAAGATTAATACACCATAATCCACGACCTGGGATTGATACACTCAAAAGGAATATCACAAAACATCACGACAGATGCTAACAATATATTTGATAATGTTTAAAATATATTCTTTTTAAAAATTTAATAAAAAAGGAATAGAAGAATACCTTGTTAACATTATAAACATGCATATCTGACAAAATAAAGATCATATTTACTGGTGCAGCTCTACCAGTATTCTCCTTAAGGTTCAGGGAGAAGAAATTTTTGCCCACTATTATTTAACATTTTTCTAGGTAAAATATGGAAGAATACACAATGGGTTGTTAACATGGGTTATTTAGGGTGGAGAGATGCTGTGGAATAGGGGAGAAAAAAGGGGGAAAAAGGCAAACAGAAAAAAAAAAAATTTTTAAATCTACAAGGAGCATGCATATGATTATATTTATGTAAACATGTATCAGCATATCTATGTGTGTGTATATATATATATATATATATATATATATATACACACACACACATAATCAAGTTAAACTATCCTCAAAAAATAATAATAATAACCACAGAAACTGCTATCATGTTTTCTAGCAATGCTTCTCAAACTGTCCTGGTGAAAGGCCAATCTTTTATTTTCACTTTATCATGGTTAGATAATTTTAAACAATACAATAAAAATGAATTGCTAAAAGAGTGTCACAACAACAATGGATGTCACAAACATGTCAAATTGCTCTAAAAGTTTTTAAATGTTTGCTTTTAATTTTTAATCTTATCTTACTAGAGACCAGTATCAGTCTATGGGCTGTTTTACACAAAGGAAGACCCAAAACATCCTCTTCTCTTGGACAGAAAGATTCAATTTCAAAATGAAGCTAATTCTCTTTAAATGAATCTATATGTATTATTAAATCACCTTAAAAGTTCCCAAGAGTTTTTGGAGTTATATTGATTCCAAATTGACATGAAAAAATAAACCAACTGATTTTGCCAAAAATAACTCTGGAAATGAAGACCAATGATGAGGGATTAGACCTACCAGCTATGAACATATTTTAGATCTACAATAATTGAAATAGAACAATAATGGTACATGAATAGACACACAGATCAGTGGAATTATAATAGAAAGTCCAAATATAGATGCAAACATTTTTAGAAATTTAATTTAGATAAAGTTGGCCCTTCAAATAAGGGGCTATATTAAAGACTGGATTATTAAAAATTAATGTTGGGACAATATGGAAGAAAATAGACTTGGATTTGTATATCAATTATTATAGAAATTATATCTTTATACAAAATATTTTCATTTAAAATATTAATCCATAAATTCTCTAGAATAAAACATAGGGTTTTTAAAAATAATCTCAGTGAGAAAGGCCTTTCTATGTAAAATACATAAACTAAGAGGTGATTTAAGAAAAGGGTGGTAAGTTTACCTACACTTTAAAAAATTTGCATAGTAAACCAAACACCTTAAATAAAATTAGAAAGTAAACTGCAAACTGGGAAAAAATTGTAACTCATATCACAAAAGTTTCAATTATTTATATGTAAATAATATCTACAAATCAATATAAAACATAATAACAATGCAAAAAGTAGTCAAATGTTATTAACAGTTCACAGAAAATGATAAATGAATAAATCTTAAACATATGAAAAAATGCTCATCTTTACCCTTAAAAAGAGAAGTGTAAATTAAAATAATAGTGAATTACCATTTTGATCTTTGGCAAAAATCAAAAAGTTCAGTAAGGCATTGTGTTGAAAAGAGCATGGGAAAAACAGTACTCTTCTTAACTGTTAATGGAAATATATAGCATTATATAGATAACTTGTCAATATTTATTAAAAATTTCAAGATTTACATACTCTTTAAATCAGTACTTTGATGCTTAGGAATATCCTGTAGATAGAATCCCACATGGTAAAAATGATATTGTATAAATGATATTTATTGAAATATTTTTATCATGAAAATGTTTGGAAAAAAATAAAATCCCTTAGACAGTGAATTAATTAATTTAATGAGGGCACATCCATGCAATGGAATATTATATGTCTAATAAAAAGAATGAGGCATTTCTCTCTCTCTATATCCATATGAAATAATCTCAAAAATATATTGTTCAATGTTAAAGCAAGGTGAGGTAAAATATGTAGATAATGCTAACATTTATGTCTCACACTGTGTACACACATAGGTAATATATATTTGCATATATGTAAGATGTATCTTGACAGATTACATAAAAATAGCATCAGGGGAGGGAAACAGTGTGGCCTAGCAAAAGAGGTGGAAGAGAGACTTAACTGTAGACACTTTTACAACTTTTGGATTTTTGCACCATTTTTATGAATTAACAATTTAAAAAAACAATTTATTAAAACACATAAAACATAAAATATATAAAGTACAAGTAATAATACTATAAGTAAGCTTTGTACATAATATAAATTAAGTGATATTCTCTCTGAAGGTGGCAGTTTCCTCATCCGTATAATAATTTTGATCCCCGTGGACCTTTCCAACTATAAAAGTTCATGTCTATGTTATGGAATGTTCTTGAGAATGACACACGTATATTATATTTTTGGATAACAACATGTATTATGCTGAGGGAGTTAGTTATGAAATAATTAACTTCTTGTTGTATTTTGTAAATGTCAATCAAAGCAGTCAAATGCAATAAAAGCTCAAGTGAGTTAAAATTAAAATCAAAATTGCAGTCTTGAACTTGGTACTGTTCGCCCAGAATTTTTAGCTGACCTGTAATTATTTGGGTTTTAAGAGAAACAAATCTTATCAGATATCTGAATTAAAAGGATTTATTTGGACATGACCAGAATACAAGTTACCAATATTATATATCTGTTGGAGAATAAATGAATGAATGAATGGGTGAGTCACAAATAAATGTACCTTATTATTAGGAAAGGCAAGGTAATTAGTTGAATCAAAGAACAGAGTTAAGGGGCCGTTCAGGATCAAGATTCTGAATGAACAGAGTTCCATCCGGCCTCCCTACAGGCCCCTGGGGATCAACCTCAAGTCTTTTCCAACCCTTTAAATTCTTTTAATGGTTTCTGTTTGTTGTTAGGATAAAGTCCAAATTTCTTAACATGGCATTCAGTGCTCTTGTGACATTACTAATGCTTACTCTGGAGACTCATCTCACATTACTCTCCTTCTTCCAATCCATACTTTAGCCATTTTAAACTTTCACTTCCTTGAATGTACCACGTTCTCACTTCCTTCTGAATCTTTGAACTTATTTTTTCCTGTGCTGACCCTCAACCCACTTCATTTCTCCTCTGGCTTATATTATATTTTGGTTTCAGTGTTAACGTCAATTCACCCATGAAACCATTCCTGACTGTTCAAAGTCTCCTTTTCCTGTGTCCTCATCCATAGCATTACATATACCTCTTATCCTAACATCACAATTTAATATAATTACCGGTATAATCATCTTTTGTCTCCACCAGTCTAAGATCTATGAGTATGTGTCTCATTTATTACCCTTTCTCCAAAATCTAACAGAACTGTCTGTCACTATACTATTTCAAACTGCTACCCCTAACACACACACACACACACACACACACACACACACACACACAAAATAACCCACTTTTTTGCCTCATTTTTCTCCATAGTTTTTTTTTTTTTCATTTAACTTATTGTATTTTAACTTCTTCATTTTATCATCTGTCTTCTCCCACTGTTATGAAAACTCCATAGGGCAGGGATTTTTCTCCATTTTGCTCGTTGTTCTCTCCCCAGAGACTAGTACAATGTCTGGCACATAATAGACACCCAATAAACTTTCTTAAATGAACAAATAACTGAATGAATGATGTTAGATGCTCAAGAAAACAACTGTGTTTTGTATGAATGCATCATGCCAACAGGCAAGATTGAGAAGTGGTCTATACTTAAGATGAGTTAGTTTGGATCCTCAAGGCTAACAAATACCATATTCCCACTTAATCAATAACTAGACCCTCCTGGAGAGCTAAAAGATGGTTCTACTCCATATCTTCACCTGATTCCACTTTAAGGTTAAAGCTTTGGTCTTATTCCTTTTGAACCCCCAGCTGCACCAGCACAGTGCTTTGCATATACTACACAAGATACTCAGTAAATACATGTGGAAAAAAGTAGATGGAATCACCAATACACTTTTGGTATTGTTATAATTTTAGGAGCTACTGAAATAGAATGATTGCCTATAAGACAGTTGGGTGGGGAGAAGGTAATTCTAAACTTTGGCCCTGGCTGAAGGGTTCTTTGAGGGCAGCTCATGTCCTCATAATTCCCACACAAACACTGGAGAGGCTTAATGATAACATAAGTCTGATTTTGACTGTATACAGTTAGGGATACCTATAAGCAAACATCTCACTGAAGGTTACAAATCATGTTGAAATCCAAGGCTGTTCCCATTGACTAGTGAAAGAATTAGGGAAGAGGAGAAATTGATTCTGAGCTACCACACCAGGCACAGTCAAGACTCTTGTTTGATGCTTTAACCAGTTTTTACTGGACACTGAAAAGAGAGCATTCATCACTAGAACCCAGGTTTGGAGTGTCTTCTTAGCAGTGGGCAGAAAAGAGTTATTCTTCTCACACATCCTATCACCTCATTATAGTCAGCTGGAATCTATCTCATTCCAAAGTTCCAGATGCCTTCCCTCTGAGAAGCAGAAGGGAAGTTGGAATTTTACAGGAATTTTAACCTGTAAGTTACTAATTACAGGTCAAAATTTGCTTTAACCACAGTTAAAACAGAATATCCTCTTACTCCTTTCCCCTATTGATACAGGCAGTCCCAACTGAGAAAGAGTTAAGACAATATATTTCCTTGAGACATCTCTATTTCCTGCCACCTCTATTTCAGAAGTCAATGGATTTCATAAGACGTTGCCCAGAGTTAGCCAGTAGCACTTTCAATAAATGCTTGATACACTTATTTTGGAAGGAAAAGTTTGGAAAGAATTTGAACTGAATTGCCCAGAATAAAGGGATTCACAGAGTCTACTGACTTCTAAAGAAAACACTGCATGTTATGTATCATATCCAAGGGGTGTTGAACTAAAAATGATGAGACATTTGCCTGAGTCTTATTCTTGATAGTTTAAATTTTTCAGTCTATGGAGAGTTCTTACCAGTAATTATTCAAAACCAGCTGCCATAGGAGCCACTGTGACCCTATTCCCACCCTTGCAGGGAACACTGTGGTTCTCTGTTGAATCTGGATATTTGCTTCTAAAGAATGCAACACCAGTACTGCTCTATGCCTAGTCATGGAACTAGCACTTTCTGTCAACTTCTCCACAGTTCCTAAGATGTGAAAATTGAAATAATTGACATCACGATACCAGACCAAAGAACTCCAGAACTGAATAAATAGCACATTTGTGTACCCCAAAGTACAATCACATTACTGAAATATGATGATAAAAACAAAAAAGCATTTTTTACAAGTACAGATATGATATATAATCAGGCACGATCTTTCTGACCATAGATTACCATGCTTTGCCATTCTTCCCAAACATGTCTCTGGCCAATTTTCCACCAGAAAACCCTTTCGAAGGCACAAAGGAGAAACAGCAGAGAAGTATGACATAAATACATGCATGTGTATGTACATATATAAACTAACTAACTTTGAAAGGGGACCAGGTAACACAGTCAAACAGATGAAAATTCTGGAGAGAACTCTGTATGTGAAGACAATTCCCAGGGAAAACAGATGATGAGTTGTTAGAAATAGCCTGAAGGTGGAGGAGAGAAGACATGAATCCATTGGCCCTGGGATGTAGGATAAGATACAGCTGAGAATGGTAGGATTTAGAGCAAAATGTCTCAAACAAAGAACTTTATAAATTCTAAAAGTAAATTGACCTTCAGCTCCCATCAGGAAGATATTGTGTAGCTTAAATGTTATGAGGTTCCTTCCCTCTCTTAGACAATTTTGGTCTCTTTTGCATTTTTCACTCTTCAATGCCATATCAAATCCATGTGGCAGATTAACCCTGAACAGCTGAGAAATTATTTCTTTTGCAAGTTTGAAATTCACTGGTGTTATGAAGTTTTCACTATATATGTTAAGGTGTTTAACACCTGTATCATTGCTAGATCTAAAAAAAGAATGTCAACATCTGATGTTTTCATTTAAAAAAATAATTCCTGAATC
Source organism: Balaenoptera ricei (assembly GCF_028023285.1). Classification (NCBI taxonomy): domain Eukaryota; kingdom Metazoa; phylum Chordata; class Mammalia; order Artiodactyla; family Balaenopteridae; genus Balaenoptera; species Balaenoptera ricei. The sequence goes on along the minus strand of NC_082646.1, from coordinate 84,054,831 downwards.
TAAAATAATGAAAACCAAAAAGTCCAAAGTCAGTTTTATTTTAACAACCATGGAAAGGGTGTTAGTAGTCTTTCCCAGTGAATCTAAAGGTTCATTCAATTCATTGACAATGAGTGGGTAAATCTGAGGAGTTTCTATAGATTACCCTCTGAGGGTAAGCAAACCAATACCGGGTGAATGATGATGCAACTACTGGGACATATTTTGCCATTTAAAAATCCACCATAAGACTTAATGTCTTAAAACAACAAAGATTTGTTATTTGTCATAATTCTGAGAGTTAACTGGGCAATTCATAGTGGGCCAGTTCAGATGGGGCTGAATGGTGTTGGATGGCCTCACTGACATGACTGATGATTGAATCCATGTTAACTACAGTGGTGGAGGTAACTTGGTCATGTATCTTTCATCATCCAGAAGGCTAACACAAGCTAATTCGTGTGGTGGTGGGCTCAGTGCTCCCCAAAATAGCAAGAAGATAAACTCCAAAGTGCAAGCACTTTTCAAGACTCTGCTTGCATCGCATTTGCTAAGAACCCTTTGGCCAAAGCAAGACATGTGGCCAACCCAGAAGCAAGGGGTAGAGAAATAGACTCCACTTGTCTTGATAAAAGTTGCATTGTTAAAGGCATGCATACAGGAAGGAGAAAAGTTTCGGGTCCTTTGGCAATCTACCATAGGAACAACAGAGGAAGGATAGCTTGTGAAACTGACCTCATTCTAGGTACCCTACAGAAAGCCAGTGTCCAAAAATTGTTTTAGAAGACTTTTTGTTGTTTCTTGGTACTGGAAATTACTCTAGAATTAGAAAGATATTTTCCTGCTGTGATTCAAGGACATATTACAAGTCATTATCGTTCCAAAAAGAAACTTTGATGTGTAAATGAGTACAAACATAGCCCAATGGAAGACAATGGAAATCTCCTGGGTAGAGAAGAGATGCTGTTAGCTAGTTGGAGCCTAGCAACTCCTGGACTGTAGTTTTTCCATCTCGTGTCACTTGCCCTACATTGCGAACCCATTTAGCTTAGGCTTGAGATGTTAAAGAAAGATCTAAATACAAAGTCTCACTAATAAAATAGAAAAACAAGACAGTACTAAAGAAATATGTTTATTTGGTCACAACAGCTAAACCTGCTATTAGGTTTAGTAACATACCCTAATGAATTTAGATTTTTGACCCATTTAGGATCCTGTATTCTATAAATTTTAAAAGACTACTTAAACAGTAGTTCCTTTACCGTTAACAATATAATTCATGGTTAATGGTAATTTCTTTACCATTAACAATATAATATTATATTCATTTACCCTCTATAATATAATTCACAGTTTTAAACCTCAGACTGATATCATGTTTTTCTATTGTTCAAAGAATAGTCTTTATGAGCTCAGGACTTTCTTGGATTGATGACAGAGGGTGATCAGCGCATTCTACAATGAAACAAAGAGATCCTTCTATATCTCAACATTCATAATGAAAGCCAGTCAAATTTGAAAATATTTTCTTTCACTTCAATCAGATTTTACTGGATTTGCTGCTTTATGAGTCTATTCCCATCTGGTCTAGGTTCTTTCTAATTTTCTAAAATAATTCAACTAACAATACTTTTCAGTCCTGGAACTTCAAAGAACATTAACACTTTAAGAAAATGTAATTAACCTCTAGTTCAGAGATATTTGAAAGGTTTATCTCATTTGTTGACTCAATTTAGTGGTTGCTGCCAAAACACTGTATTGAGAAGGATTCTGAGGTCATGTCTGGTCTCAGGAGAAAAGAATACAGTGATTGATTAATGATGTTTGCTATGGAAACTAGCATAAAGACAATGGAACTTATCTTGCTCTAAATCAAACTTGTCATTTTAAAGACTGAGGAACAGGCAGCAAAAGGGACTTATCCAAGGTCTCACAGTATTCAATGATAAAAAAGTCCAATCTAAGAACCCATCATGACTTCAAAGCCAATATTTATTTGGACATTTGTCATTCTTCAGCTGACCATAATCCACTTCCCACTATTTTTATCAGTTCCTCACTGTGTGCCAACATAGTTGGAAGACAATTCCCAGTGCTTGCTTCCCATTGCTGTTCCTCCCTCAAACCACAGAAGCTGGGACCTTCCTCTACCACTCCTGGCTGTACCACAGAAGAAGCCAATGAGTTAGGCTTTGTTGATCTGGCCTTTGTTCTGGAACTCTGAATCTTGGATGGATAGTGCACAAAATGAGGAAATGTGGGGGAAATCAGATGATTCCAACCATCACAAGAGCCCATGAATCATACAGTTGCTGTGGTATGACTTTGACTGTGCTTCCTGCAGCCTGGCCTGCAAAGCTCCATTTTCTAAGCCTAAGGCTACCAGCCAATTGTCAATTATGGGCATCCCTGCTATTTGTCCAATGCATCTCTTTTTGGCTTAGGCCAGAGATGGTTTTTGTTGCTTCAAACCAGGGACTCTGAATGATGTTTTACTCAGCTCCACAGTCATGAGGAAATATTAGTGATGGAATGCTTTCCTCAGTCAAGTCACACATTTACACATATAACCTCCAAAATTAAAGAAAATGTGTTCCATTGAAAAAAATGGAAAATATGGTCATTTGACAATTAAAAGCATCTACAACCATGTCATCTCAGATGGTGGAAACAGCACAATTATTCCATGGTGTTGATCTTCAAGTTTCATCAGCATCATCTTATTCTTTCAAAAATAATCATGAAAAAAAGCAAAAATTAAATAACTGAAATGAAACAGACTTTCTACATTTCATGAGAACTGCCTGGGAAAAATTCCCTTACTTTTCTCTACCCTATCTATGTTCAGAATATATCACATCTGTTAACTATAGGCTGTAAAGAACATGTATTTCTAAGATTAAAGGCTGGTTTATAGACCTTTGTTCATGTAAGATGTAGCAAACTCATAAAACTCTTGCTACGTACAAAGTCTGTGCTAATGTATTTTTGGCAAATACTATACTCCTAAGCCCTGGTTTACTTATCTGCTGTCAGTAAGAAAAGGTAAGAGGACATGCTGTCCTGGAAACTCATAATGTATTTCCATCACGCTGGTATCACTTTGAGGCCAATTCATAGAGTATATATTACTCTTCTTGGCTATTTACATTAAGACTCCATTTAAAAAAAATTTTTCCTTTAGCCTTTCTGTCTTCATTAATGAAAAATGCTACATTAAGAAATTTCTGCTTGGTTTTCCTTCCTGTTTCATATAGAGATTCATGTGTAATCTGCAAAGCAGTCTGAAAAGAATGGCATAAGCAGTCAAAATATTTACATATTTCCCTGTAAAATATTTCATAGAAAGATTTAACAGGCATAAGTAAGCTATGACAAGCATGTTCACTTATCTGAATAGAAATACTTTGAGCTGATCTCTTGGCACTGAGAGGAAAGCTGGTTAAGTGACATCTCCTTTTATGGAATGCAATGATTAAACCCATGAGTTGTGCTTACCTTCTCTAAGAGGGTCAGTTTTATATGGAGTTGTTTTCAGTAAAGCTCAGTGTACTATACCTGAAATTATAGAATATGTCACTAACATCAGTAAGTAAAGCAAAGCTAAACATTGAAATTAAAACAAAAGAAGAAATGAAAAAAAAAAGCAAAAGCAATAAACCATCACTACCAAAAACAAACATAAAATTGTATGAGAGTGTAGTAATATATAGATGAATAATTTCACAAAAAACTGAGAAAACCGTGAGTGCTCAAATATTAAGAAATATCTTACATTTGAAGATGAGAAATAGGGTATCTCAAAAGAGGGTTTTAATGAAATGATTTTTCTATAGGCTAAATGTAGGGTTTTTTTATTGTTGTTTTTTGTTTCTTTGTTCTGCATGAATTGAGAGAGAAATATAACTGGAGAATATTGCCATGATCTCTTGCAAGACCTTTTTTCAATAAAGAGAGGAATGAATGGGGACATTTACTGATCCCAAAAGGTAAATGCCCAAGCTCAGAAACCCCTGTCTACTTCCCAGAGGAGCAAGCTGTAATTTCACAAGCTATGTAGAAGGCTCATAGATTCTCCAATGCTGAAGTCATCAGCATTTCACATCAGAGACTATGCTGAAGGGCGTAAAATGATAAATACTGGGCATCCAGAAGCCCAGATTCCTAACTCATCATGATGACCTGAACTTCACCTCTACTTCCCGCTCTTCTTTACCTGGCAGTTGAAGATAATTCCTTTCTCTCAACATTGATTTCCGAAGTGAAATGAGTAAAAAGTTGATAGCATTTGCAAAGTACCCTACTTTGGTGAGGAGTGGTAACTTGGAATAAAAATGCTGGATCCACTCCTATTATGCCAGAAAGAACTGGCTGCCACAGCCTCCCCACCAAGAGTACCATAATATATTGCTTATTGGTAAGAAGCCTCCTTGTTAGCAGCTCTGATCACAGAGGTTTCATTCTAATCTATCTCAAATTGCTCAGCTTGGAAATACATAGGCAATAATTCCTGTCTAGCAGGATTTCAATAGCCTCATAAATTCTACTTTGGGAAAATATTCAAACTAAGATATCCGTTCACATTGTTCACCACCTTATACTCATTTGCACAGAAAAAGATGTCAAATTGAGTATCTTAGAAGATGCAGTTCTGGTTGTTCAGCATTTGGATTGATTCTCTGCCATTAAAAAACAAGAAGAAAGAAAGAAAGAAAAAAAGGGTGGTCAAGTGAGACAGGGCTTCCATCTTAACCCAACTGCTAAGGATTTAGAGGATGACAATCTGCCCATTCCAACATGACTCTCAAAGGAGCTGGTGGCAGTTGTCAATTTGTGTCTTCAATTTAATTTGTTTTTCAAGGCATTTTTAAACCAAATGGAGTTGTCCCAATTTTTAAAAGTTTAAATGTGTTTTTCTCCCTGAGTTTAGAGATATCTGTTAAATTTTTTTAATAAAAGAGGATATTAAAAAGCAATATGCAAATATTAAACTGTGGTCAAGATTTTTTAAAAACTGAGAGAAAAGAGATAATCATATTTCTCTGAACTTTTCCCGCCTAAACTCCTGCATTCTGCCCCAGAAATAATAAGATGGATGGACTATTCTGGGCTATAAAAGAGATTCAACTATTGGGAGACATTTCAACTCTTTGTTTGAACAAGATAAAATATTTTTATAAAAAAATCTCTGTATCTATCACTTTGAAAGGCAGTATGTATATAGGATCAATTTAGAACATGGAGCATAAAGTTTGAAGTCACAGAGATTGAGGCTCTAATCCTGCTTTAGCAAGTCATAGCTGTGTTACTTAATTCTCTGAGCCTCTTTCTTCATCAATAAAATGGGACTAATAATAGTATATATTGCATGAGCTTGTTGTGAATATTAAATGAGATGTCAAATGTAAAGTGCCTACTAGTTTATTTTGGATAAGGCACTTAAAAAGTTTTAGTTTTATCAGATAGCTAGATGACAGATAGCTGAATAGGCCAATAACTGTTCTCATGAACCTTTGCCATGGCTGCATACCTACTTTCCCTGGGTACCTAGGCTTTATTCACTTTATCTCCTCTGGATTTCTGCCCTCCCAGTGGTAAGCTCATTTATTCTTTTGACATTTGCTGCCAGCCCTCTGTGTACCAAACACTGTGATATGTGCCCAGAAGGCAGAAAGAGCCAGATATAGTTCCTGTCCTCCAAGAGCTTTCAGATGCATATACGAGAAGGGGCCAGTGGCGGAGGGATGTTGACAGTATTTATAATGTATACAACGATGAGTCATGATAGGGATGTATAGGAGTGACTAATCTACCTTCTTTGGGGTGGGGTGGAGGACATAGCTAACTATATGGAGAAGACTTCTACTGAGCTGAATATGATTTAGGAATTAATTCCCAGCATAAGGAGCGGCAACACGCAAAGACAGTGACCTCCTGCAAGAACAAGGGGGTGGATGTGCTTAGAATTCAGGGAAGGTTCAAGAAGGTAGTAGTAAGTGTATGGATGGGACATCATCTAGAATTACTGAATTCAAAGCTAGAATTAACTTCATGGATAATAATAAAAGCAATAATAACAACAATAATTATATACCATTTGTTATGTGCCTGGACATTTTTACATATCAACTCCTTGAATACTTAGAAGCACTCTGTGATATAAATATTATTATGATCCTCATTTTAGAGAATAGAAAGCCTGAGGTATAGAAAGATTAAGCCATTTCCCAAAGGATATCCCATCTAGTAAAAGTAGCAGAATTGAGATTCAAACCCAGTCCGTCTAGGTCCTGAGCCAGGGTCTCACACACAATGGTACTCTGTTTCTTTGCTTTTGTGTTTTCAGTTAAAGTAGCTTGTACACAACAAGATAAATGATTGGAGCCCTTGGTGAGTGAGTGACCTCCAGCTAAAGTGGCTTTATCAGCACTACCCTGACAGGCTGCCACTAGAGAAACAAAATTACCTAATTGCCTAGCCGTCTGTAGTTAACAGTAACATTAAACCCTTGCGGCTAAAATTAGACCACAGAGTGTGCTCATGATGGTTAATGAGCAAAGACAGGAAATAAAGCCCAAAACACAAACCAGTGAAGAAACAAGGTATGAAGGCTTTGGCATAACGTCATGCTCAGTGTATCTGTGACCCCTTGGAATCAAACATTCCTTCTATGGGCACCACACAGGTATGCATCTATAAAATGGTGGAAATTCCTACCTCAGAATGCTGTGAGGATCCAATGTCACGTGTTAACCCTTAGACTGAGACATAGTAAAGAATGGTTGTTAATATTTTTCCTTCCTTTATTCTTTTTTTTTACCTCTCCATTTTTTACTTTTTTCCTTCCTCCCTCCCTCCCTCCTTTCCTTCCTTCCTTCCTTCCTTCCTTTCTTCATCTTTGTCTTTCTCCCTCCCTCTCTTCCTTCTTACTTTCCTTACTCTTAATTCTTTCTTCTTAATTACCATCTAGTAACTCTTCCACTTCCCTGAATGGTCTTTTGTCATTGCATCTAGTAATAAAACTTTAGTGACAAAAATAGGGAGAAATACACTAATTCTGAGAATGGTTGATAATTATTCACCGAACTACTGGATGACTTAGGAAAAATTGTGATGTTCTAATGTCATTTTAAAAGCTCAGAATCATGGTCAGTATTGAGCTACAGACATTCCCACTATGAAATATGTTAGCCTCTCAAGATATCAGTTATTGTAATACCACACCCTTGCCCTACCACTCAAGGACAACTGTTTGTTAACTCATGTAATAAGATTACTCTTTAAAAAATAATTTCAACAGTGTTACATTACAATCATAGATTTCAGGGTTGAAAGGTATCATGATAGGAATGCATCCCAGAACTTAGACAAGCTAAGTAGTAGGTCTGAGCTAGAAAAAAATATACATTCATTCTGAGAGGACCTCTCTTTACCTTAAATTTATATATATAATTTATTCAAGGAAAAATACTTTTTATGCTATGCTTCCTCTTAGTTTCATACATACTTATTTAATGACCCATGAATATACATTGCATCCATATTTTCATTTATGTACACATGATATCAGTGGTAAGAATTTTCACAAAACTAATCTTTCCAGGTTTGAAAGAAACTGTTTTGATACCAAAAGAAGTCATAATTTATCTTTTTTTTTTTAACATTCTATCCATTAGCTGTTTGTCTTATGAATGAAAGTATGAAGCAAGTAAGTATTGTATTCATGTGCCATCTCCTTGGGTATATAAAGGTTAAGAAAAATTGATTACAAACAAATGAGATCTATGACAAAGGCAGAGGAGTAAGGTGAGCAGCCCCCCAGATTAATCAGCATATAAATTAATCTTGCTCCCAGACAAAAAGTAGAACAGGAAGCACTGTCATCAATAATCTACTATGGCAAGACAGTCTCCAGGACGAATACTAATGAGTATAAGCAAATAGTAGCTAGATGAGTAATATAAATTCTTAAAAAGTTAAAAGAAAAAGTCTGAACATTTTCTAGTCTGTAAACTATACATATTAAAAATATCTTATTATTATTACCAGCAAAAATGCTATCACAGTAATTGATTACCATTTACAGAGTACCTACAGAGTGCCCCATACTATGCAAAGAACTTTTCATATGTTTTTTTTCTAGTTTCCACATTCCTTTAACAAGGTAAGTATTATTACCTTCGTCTTACAATTCCAGCAACTGAACCTCAAGGAGTTTAAGTGTTGTAACTGCAGATCTGTGACAATGAATCTAGGTCTCTCTGATTTCAAAGGCTATACACTTTCCACAGTGTAGAGAAAGACTGAAAATATTTTTCAAAAGCATATGATTTTAGTGACATAGTCTGTTTTTATAATCCTGGTGCTCACTGACCAATTGTTGTCTTCAGTTTATCTCAGACGTTATACATATTTCTTCCAGAAAGTTCCATACTATCTTTAACTACCTAACTTAAGGTATTCTAGAAATGACCTATAAAAAGATTTGGACAAGTGAAAGGTAGAGATGATAACATGAGGTACAAACAGTTTCTAAGAGAATGAACTCTCCTAAGGAGGAAAGATTCTTTGATGGTGACCTCACCCCATTTTACTTTACTTTACACAAAGGGTGTTTTCCACAGCCCCCCTTATTCTTCCTCTCTGACTGCCCCTCAATTTTCTTCTGTTAAGAACAAGAATACATGGAAATTCTATCATTGCAAGCCGAACCAACATGTATAATTACAAAATTTTCTGAGGAAAAAAGTAGCCATGCGTGGCTACTAATTCTTAAATGGACTATCATGAATTAGGGATGTGTAGGAAATTTGCAAAGTTTTGAAATATTGACAATGAAATTGCATATGCTATGATTGAGAAAGAAAAGGAAGAAATTAAATATTTATGTGACTGTGAATAATCTTTTCTCTCTAAATCAGTAAAATACTTTGTAAATTTCAGGTTGCAAAATTATTCAAAACATCCTTGAATAATGTCTTTAAAAAGTGTTTAATAGTTAGAAACTCACATAACTTAAATTTCCAACATGACACATTATGGTATCTATCCATGTAATACTATACTATGTAGTCACCTGTATGGTAATGTAGGACTGTATTTATAAACAAGAAATATACCTACATTAAACTGTTAAGTGGAAAAGTATTATAGATTATAAAAATATTAAACACAGTATGAGCCCATTTGAAAAAGCATATTAAAAAACACATTTTTTTCATTAAGGTAACATAATTTTATAAATTTTGGATGTATGAATTGCCTTGATGGTTAAGTCAAAATCTCTTGAAGTTACATATTAAAGGAGAAAATTAACATGTGATTATATTAAAATAAATCATAAAATTCAGTAGCCATTCTTTTCTTGTTTGTTTGGTTGTTTATTTGTTTATTTATTTATTTATCTAGGCTGCATTGGGTCTTCGTTGCTGTGTGCAGGCCCCCCTCTAGTTGCAGCGAGTGGGGGCCACTCCTCACCACGGTGTGTGGGCCTCTCATTGCGGTGGCCTCCCCTGTTGCAGACCACGGGCTCCATGTGCCCAGGCTTCAGTAATTGCAGCATGCGTGCTCAGTAGTTGCGGCACGTGGGCTCAGTAGTTGAAGCGTGCAGGCTCTAGGGCACACGGGCTTCAGTAGTTGTGGCACGTGGGCCCAGCAGCTGTGGCTTGTGGGCTCCAGAGCTCAGGCTCAGCAGCTGTGGCGCACAGGCCCAGCTGCTCTGTGGCATGTGGGATCCTCCCAGACCAGGGTTCGAACCCGTGTCCCCCGTGCATTGGCAGGCGGACTCTCAACCACTGCGCCACCAGGGCAGTCCCGGGAACAGTCTCTTGTGGGTTCCCCAAGGCCTCTCCAAGCATCTTCTCAATGTTTCTCATTATGGCCACTTTCTGATGGGCTTTGAGAGGATATTCAGTTCTCTTAGGGATGGGGGCCCCCTTATACCAGAAGTACACAGTGATGGTAATGCCCCCATTTAGTAATGACTCTGTGTGATGCCACCAGTACATTGAGATGTAAAGAACATCACCAGGGCCAACCACTGTTCCGTAACCAACCACGTTCTGGAAATTGGGGAACCTCTTGTAGTCAGGATTGTCAAAGTCCACCTGGCTCTGTCTGTCACACGGATGATGAACAGGATATGGGTAGAGGCACTCAAACTGATCCAGAGGGAACAAAATGCATCGCTTGTAGTCTTTTATCTGAGCAAAGAAGTTCTGTTGCTCATCATCGTGAGCAGGTGTCACATTTCCTTCCACGCCACTAAGCAGCAGGTTAGAGGTCAGCTGCCCCCAGCCACGCTTTCCCTGTTGCTTATTAATCCAGTTCCAGTGAAAACCCAAGAAGTCCATGACAGTCTTCCTGCTCACAGTGTCGTTGAGTGTTTGCTGCAGATACGACCTCTCTTCACCTCCTCACTGCTGTATATTCTGCAGTTTCTCAACAAACTCATGAAATTTCATTTCTTCCCTATTGGACCTCAGCTTAAAGTTCTGGAAATTAGCCATCTTCTTCTCATCATAGTGCAAGAACTTGTGGGTGCTGGCACTGTACACAGAGAAGTCTCTGTTGTCAATATTTTCTTGCAGTTATTCAAGGCCCCATTTTAGGGCAGGATACACAAGATTTGTGTCTGTCATCACCACAGGCTCCTCATTCTCAATAAGCTCCTCGGCCCCGGGGTTGCTCTGACTGAGATGCAGGATGGGCCAGGTCGGGAAGGTATAACTGAGTAGTTGGGACTCATCCCAGGCGGGGCCGGGGGCCTCAGCCTCTTCCCGGGGTTCTCCAGAGCCCGAGGCCGCAGCCTCCACCGCAGTCGCCGCCCTCAGTAGCCATTCTTAATACATAATGCATATTAACATTAAATTTTGGCTTACAAAATCCAGAAGTTGATATTCAAATCCCCCCTTCCCAACAGCTGACAGACTCTTAAACTACATTTATGTTATGTTATGTTATATATTATATTTAGGGTGAGGGTCCAAGTAACCCAAAATAAAACAGCAACTGGTAAGCTTAATTTACTGTGATTGCATGAAGAATTCAAAATTTTAAAAAGAAACTGGAGAGATTATTTTTAAATACATATGGAAAAAATAAATATGTAGTAATTTCTAAGAAACTTTTTGAAAAAGAGATGAGAGTAAATACCTTACCACATATAAAATTTACTATGCTGGTTATTGAAATGAAAACAGCATTTCATTAGCATAAGCAAAGACCAGAAACAAAGTAAAAGAACAGAAGATAATTGAAAAATAGAAGATGGAGTTCAGGGCTGCCCAAAGAGTTAGCATTTGAAGAGGAAAAGCCTGGAGAGTGAGGAAGTTCAAAGAAGAAACCCAAAAATCTACATTCAAATCCCCCTTTCCCAACTGCTGACTGACTCCTAAACTACATAAATATATAAAAATAATATATATTATAAATATATATAAATAATATGTAAATTCTATTATATTATTTATAGAGTGAGAGTCCAAATAACCCAGAATAAAACAGCAAATGGGAGGTTTAAGAATGTATCTCAGCAGCCACACCAAGAAAACAAAAATGAGAGTTTAATCCCTATGGAAGTAAAGAAGCATTTGCAAAAATTTTAGTATTTCTCAGTTTTCACCTCAGAAGGGTGCCATCCTAGGATTAAGTGCCATATTCTAGAAGTGAGGACTATGTACTACATGTAAGGGCAAAATTTAAATAGACCTATCTTGACAAAGCCTAAAACTAAGTCTGACCAGGACTATAGTAATCTGCCAGCCATCTGTGTACCAGATGAAAAACCTTAACATGCTTTAGAGAAATGTCCATCAAAAGAGTCCCTAAAATGTTTCATCCATCAAGCCAAAAGTTATGAGACGTGCAAAAACAAAAACAAAAACAAAACCCACAGAATCAAATAATTGAAAGTAAAAAAAAAAAGAGAGAGAAAATAGGCAATAGAAATAGACCTAGAGATGATTCAGATATTAGAGTTATTCAACAAGGACCTTTAAGTAACTATGATCAATATGCTTAAGAAAGTTACAAAAAAATTGGACAAAGTAGAAGAAGAGAGAGAATTTTAAAAGAGAATTATAATTTATAAACACTGGCCAAATGAACATTCTAAAACTGAAAAATAGAAAATAAGAAATTAAAGATCATAAGAAGTAACAAGCTCAGAATTAATGTGTTAAATCTACAAATAACTATTGAGTAACTACTGGCAGACACTCTTCTAAGAGAAAGGGGTAAAATAGTGCACAAAACAAAATCTCCTCCCCTCTTGGATCTTATGATCTAATGAGGGAAACAGAATATGAACAATATAAGTAAATAAATCTTTTTTAGAAGATGACAACTGAAGGTGATATTACAAGGGAAGGAGACACTAAAAAGTTAACACTTGAATGAAGGAGGTAAAAGTAAAACACATATAAAATCTGAAGAAGGGCCTTCCTGGCAGAAGGAATAAAAAATGTAAAGGTCCCAAGAAGGTGGTGATTTGTCTGCTAAAGGAAAAATAAGGAGTTTAATGTGGTTGTAATAGTAGGAGATGAGATTACTAACCACTGCAAGGACTTTGGATTTTACCCTGAGTGAGATGAGAAGGTATTACAGAGCTTTTAGTGTAAGTGTGACATGATTCAACATCTTGCATTAGACTGTAGGAGTTAAGAACAAAAGTAGGTAGAAAACTTTGGAGTCTATTATAATAATTCAAATAAGAGATGATGGTGATTGAACCAAGATGGCAGTGGTGAAGAAAGTGAGAAATATTTATATTATATTTATATTCTGGATATATTTTTTAATCAATGGCCAACAGGGGATATAAAAGATAGAGGGGACTTATATGTGACTCGAATTTTTTGCCTGATCAACTGAAGGAAAGGAGTTGCCGCTAGTAAATGGAAAAAACTGAGCATAGAAGGTTTAGGGATAGAGTTTTGGAAATGTTGAGTAGGAGATAACTGTTAGACATCTAAGTAGAGATGTCAAGAGCCAAGTAAATATTTGGGTACATGAAACAGGAATTTGGGGAAAAGATCCAGACAGGATCCAAATCCAGGAATTTGGGAGTTATTGACATATAAACTGTATTTAAAATAATGAGGCTGGTTGACATTTCCAAGGTGCAATAAGTAGAGACATGTAAAAGATTTAAAATTATTGTTCTCTGAAAAAGAAGAATAAAACAAGGATAGAACATTTGTTTATGGAAAATACAATGGTTTGCTGTTAGGAGTCTCTTTTTAGATACCTTCTCTCATTTTATCTGATAGTACAAGATCATCTAGATAGAATTTTAACACTGAATGATCTTTTAAAAGTGAGAGTCATCTTCAGAGGATGCTAGTGAATCAAATTATTTGACAACTGGTAAGTAAAGAGGGAAGTAAAAATCAGGCATCTATTCTGCTTTTCCTATCAAACTTTACCATGCAGTAACCAAATGATAAGTAAGAGGAAAGTTTTCCTTAATAAAAGTATTCCAACTAATAATACAGAAGAAAAACTGAATTAGAATAGCATCATTTGACATCCCCTAATTATTAATGGATCTAGGCATTGAGAATCAATTACAGCTAAATTATAAAAAGAGAAAGAAAATGACAACATGGGCCTCCTGATCCAAATAGCCCCATGAAAAAATAAAATAAATCTAACCTAAATCTTCTCAATCCACAAGGTCCAACTACCAATTCACAGGAAATTCAAAAGTCTGAGGGATGAGCTAAGTTGATTGTTTAGAGGGGAGGAAGGAAGAATTGGGTTCTTCTGAAATGACATGAGCAATTTTGATAAAGAAGGTAGCATTTGAGTTAGACTCTGAATAGTAATTATGATTTCAAAAAGAGAAGGGATTTAAAGGGGTTTTTCATGTTGCAGGAACGATCTGAGCAAAGACAGGGAAAGTGTGATATATTTGTGACAAGGCCAATTGTCTGGGTGGCTGAGGAAGAATCTTAGCAGAATAGTGAAACCTTGCTTGAAAGTGAAGATGGGAGTGCGTATGTTTATGTGTTTCCCTTAACTGTACTTTCTAAATTTTCTAAAATGAACAAAGGATTGTTATGTAATTATACTTCTATACTTACATAAATTCAAGTTTTAAAAAATGTAATTTAATAGAGCTTTCAGTCAACTAATGGAAAACTTCTAATGCCATGATCAAGTTATTTTACTTTTCCCCTCACCAATCCTGGTTGTGCAACTAAAGATATACTTGGCTGTAACTCTGTTCCATTAAATGTTGATGCTAAGGGTGTCACCAGTCATAAATTTTAGAAAAAATCAAGTAGCTTTTTCAGGAATCTAAAAATCATTACCATTACTGAAATGTTCAATTTGAAGCCCAGTTTGAGAAATATAAAATTTCTACTTTATCTTTAGGGAGGTCTTCCAAGCATACTTAATGTGGATGCCAATAAATTTTAAAATACATTGTGACTATAAACAGAGTAAATACAGTTTGTATAGGCTCCAATTAAGACAGATATTAAAGCTATAGCTTGATTTCCAAATTGTTCTTTGTCCTGCAGATTGGGGACAATTTAAAACCTGACGATTGATAGAACATGGCAAGCTAGTCAAATGGAATGAGCAGAGACAGATGTGGGAGCGAGGATGAAAATGGAAGGAGTGATCATCTAAGAAGAGGGATAATTTAAAAGACTTGAGAATTGTAAGCACTTAAGAAAAACCCAGGGCTCTCAGTCTCTGGTTGCTGGCAGAGGCAGCCAAAGCAGGTCTGCTTAGTCCGTTACCCAAATTGGCTAAGAGCAGACACACTTCAAGGGGTATGAACAATTTTTAACTGAAAAATGGAACTAAGATGTGTTCAAAGAAATGGGGTCCGACCCAAGAATAGTGTTTAAAATCAAGAAATCTGGGACTTCCCCAGCAGTCCAGTGGTTAAGACTTCACTCTTCCACTGCAAGGGGTGAGGGTTTGATCCCTGTTCAGGGAACTAAGATCCTGCATGCAGCACAGTGTGGCCAAAAAAAAAAAAAAAAAAAAAAAAAACCTGGGTTCAAGGAGATGTCAGCTAGATGGAGAAACAGGATAGGGATCTCAAAAGGAGACAAAAGAGATCATCCAACCTTTGAAGCCAGCAAGGATGCCAAGAACTTATTCTTACTGGGTTTTTCCGTAAGGAAAGCAGTTCTGCTGATATAAAGAGGCAATGCCAGAATAAACCCTAACATTTTACCTTAATATGTTCTATCTTGGGAAAATCCACCCCAATTTTGTGCTTTTTCAACCTTTCTTATCGTTATCAATCAACACAAACTTGATGCCAAGTAACTAATATGTATCTATATTTCTCCACACTTATGTTATTTGTATAATATGAAATTATTCATGGACATTTGCAGTGCATTTCCTGTTGAGGGCACCATACATTCATTCATCCAACAAATATTAATTGGGTACATACTCTTTGTAAGCTCTTGTAACTGCTGGGTGTAGAGAGGTGAGTAAAGCTAACTTAACCTCTGCTCATTATGGAACACATTCCAACTGAGAGGTGTGAGCATTAAATAAATAAGATGGTAACAAATTCAAGGTAGAGATTTGGAACAATGGGGTGTGACAGTTAGTGACTGAGTGGCTACTTTAGGTTGGGGTGGTCAGGAAGATTTTTGAAGAGATGGCATTCAAGCTGCATCCTGAATTGTAAGAAACAGCCCTAAATGAGTGGGTTTCAGTGTCTAGATGAAAGACAAGGAATAAAAAAAAAAATTAGGTTTTGTGATCGGTTACCTTGGAAAATGTTTGGGAAAACCACAGGTGTTTGAGTCAAATCTCATATGTACTTTGAGCCCCTCTTTTCAGAAGCATTTCTAAAAGAAAGATGCCCAGAGAGAGATTTTTTTTAAAGTTTGGAATCTTCTCTAAGGGAGAAGTATCAAGAATGACTACTAACTTGAAATGAAAATGTAGATTCTGCAGAGCAAAAGAGATGAAGCCTTCATGTTTTGATTGTACAAGCTGAGTTTCACAGGTGAATTTGATACTTGGTAACATCCCCCGCATGCCCGAATGAAATAAATGAGCAATGCAGGAGATGAAGGTACAAATCCAATTTCCCTTTTGCAACAAGAGAGAGTCAGTAAGTCTTTGCTGCTTTCTTCATTTGAAAACTCATCCATATTTTATCTTCCTTCATAAACAATGTTTAGATAAACCCAGTGAATAATGGGGTTGAAAGGAAATTTTAAAGGTCATCTTGTGTATACCCCTGGCTTCAGGCAAGATTGCATTTATGCCCACCCAAGAAGCTGTCGTCTTTTCTGTCAGGTTTTGTTTTGGATAATGTTTATTTTTTCCAGGGGGGAGTTGGGTAGGGAGGACAGTAATGAAGAACATGTTTGCCTTAAAAGTACAAGCAGAGTTATTTTTAATGTAGGAGCCCTCCTCTCCCTGTTATGCCAGGGGCAGAGTATTCTCCAAATGCCTTATACACTTACTTTCAGCTCTAAATGTATTTGTGCAAATCTCATGAATCATCAAGGCTTTTGAAAATATTTATAGGGAAAGAAACTCTACCCTTTTCATTAGAGTGAGTAAAACTCACATTTGTATCTCGCTATTGTTTAAAGAGAACAATGGATGGGTGGATGAAAGAGAACAATGGATGGGTGGATGAAAGAGAATGTCAGCTGGATCAACAAACAGCTGTTCCAACAGAAGTCCTGCTACCCTATACAGCATAGCAGTACTAATTGCTGCCTTCCCTGGAGTCTCTAAAGATGCTCAATCGGCATTTAGTACCCTGTTTAACTAAAATCAAAAGTTAGGGCTGAAATGAGACTTTCATCATTATGACTACTTCACCTCCAGAGAGAAAGCTGTAGGCCTTTAAAACTTTCTTTATCTGATCTCCCAAGAAGACTCCACCACTTTCCAAGGCAATATATTCTAGTGTCCTCTTCAAATGACCTAACTGAAACTTATAACCGGGTGGTCTCATGTCCAGGCTTTGATGGAAGCAGGGACTCTCATATTATGTATAAATATATACTCCTTATAATATTCATAGGCTCTTGCAATATTATTTTCTCTAGGTCACAGAAATCAAATTTCTTCTGAAGGCAGTGTGGTACTGGGTAAAGGTTATAGGAATTGGACTCAGTTCTGGATCAGAGTCTTGGCTCTTCCATTGACTAATTGGATGAGCAGCTTATTTGAGACCCAGTTTACTCAACTTTCTCAAAGGATTGCTGTGAGGATCAAATGTGACAATGCATAAATCATTTATAACAACATGCCTAATCCATATTAGATGTCAATTTTTATCACTGCCTACCCACCTTTTTCCTTTATCAATGGATGTTTTTCAAGTTTTTATATGTTGTTTAAGTCATAGAGTATATATAGAGGTTCAGTCATCTAAGAACCATAAATAATCCAGAAAACTTTATACTTCATTACCAATTCACATGTGTCTTACTTAATTAACAATAGAGCATGGGGATTTCCCTGGAGATCCAGTGGTTAAGACGCTTGCATTGCAGGGAGCACGGGTTTGATCCCTGGTTGGGGAACTAAGATCCCGCATGTGTGGCACAGCCAAAAAATAGGAAAAAAAAAAAAAAAATCAGTTAAAAAAAATGAAAAAAAAAATCCAATAAAGTATGAATATTATGAATTCATATTTTTCTTTTGATCCAAAATGATCTACAAATTCTTTTCTGGGATCTTCTTAAAGCTTGTCCTGTGTAATATACATTCAGAGATTATTTTTCTTTTCTTTACATAGTAATTATAAACAGTATTGAATCACATCTTCACATTTCTTAAATTCCTAAGATATTTTAAATATAAATCCTTTTCTTTTGGAGTCAGGCAAAATATTATTGGCTGTAACAGTATTGCTGGTCACCATTCTGTCATCTAGATTATAAATAAAAATAGTAAATAGGGCCATTGTAAGTACCAATTTGGGTAGAACACAATATATTTTGTGGATGCAATGACTAAAAAGGTGCTTTCAGACCAAGTTTTCTTCTACTTATGAGTCATGCCACAATTTTTTTCTTTGACTTGCCTATAATGTGCCAGGCACTGTGGCAATAAACTTGAATGACATATTCTTGTAGACTTCAACTTAGAGAGGAAGAAAAAATTGCAAGTTTGTAAGTTACAACACCACTTGACAGATGTTAAAGCAGATGTACAAGCAAAGTGTCAAGAAGCAGTTGAGATGGGATACTTGAGGTAGTCTAGGTGCAGCATGGTATAACGGATTTACCAGTCACAAGATTCTAGGCACAACTGTGTGGTTCTCAGTCTCCTCATTTGTAAAGTGGAGATTTTTTTTTTTATCAGGGGAATTATAACACTGTGTTGTCAGGGTCTGTTATGGAGTCCTTTTCTTTCCGGAGATCCCAGATCCCTGAAAAGAGAAAGAAATTTCAGACAGCTATCACCCCAAGTGTTCTGATTCAAGATCATCTGAGTCTCTAGTTTCTGACCTTAGGATAAAGTGCAAATTCTCCACCAATATTTAACAGTTCTCCACTACACTCTTCCATGTTTCTCTCCTGCCTCACGATTCACTACCTTCCCCAGACGAAGAAGGAGGCAAAAGCACTTTAATCAGAGGAAAAACATATGCAAATAAAATCTCAGAGACATGAAAAATTGTGACATATTAAGGAACATTTGGAAATTTAAGGTAGCTGAAGAAGATGGGAGCCATGTAAAGAGCAGCAAGAGGTGGTACAGACAGGTAGGTTGAGGTGAGATATAATATCAAGATAAAGAAGAAGACAATTTTCTAGGCAACAGAAAACTAAAAGAGAGAATTGGTTCCTCAGTTCTTGTTTTCTTTTGTTTTGGATAGAAGCAAGTTCTCATGAGAGTTTTGTTTTTTTTTTTTTTGAAGATCATTCTGATAGTGGTGGGAAAGGCGAACTGGAAGGGTTAAGAGGTGGAGGCTGAGAGGTCAGACAGTCAACTAGGGAAGAGCTCCAGGTGAGGCATGATAAAGGTCTAATGAAAGTCTATGCTAAATTAATCTCCTTATCACAGGGCCAAATAATGAAGTATTTTGGCAAATGTCTGCAACTACCAAATTAACATTATAATCTGTCATAAAAACATGTGTTAGAAACACAGGTCTGGGAGGGGCCAGAAAATATGTTTCCTTCAACTTGCCATGTCATCTTTCAATCCTGTCTACTTTGGGAAGTCAGTTTTCAGAACCCAATTCTTGGGTTAAATGTAACTGCCTAAATTTACTGTCCAAATTTCCAAAGATGATACATAATCTGATTAAAGTTTTTAATAATCCCTTTAACTATTACATTATCCTGGAGAGCCCTACTCCATCCATCTCTTGACAATGAGACTGAATCCAATGATACTATAACCTCAGCTCAGTTTTAAGTGCCCTGTGCTTTGCTAGCAAATTGCCTACTCAGAAACCAACACCAGTTTTAACCCTATTACAGTCTATTGTGGAAGCTCTGTTATCTTCACTTGCTTTACAGCGGATGACTATTATACACCACAGGACTCCAGAACCTGGGACTCCTTTCAGATAAAGAAATATAACTTAAGGTGTCTGCCATATTCAAGGCTCTGTCAGTTGCTGATAAAGCTAAGAGGATATACAGATCATCACAGCCATTTCATTCCTCCTGAAGTAGTAGTCAAACATTATCTAACAATAGGCTACTGGGATTAGACTGTAGATGGCTTGCTGCGTTGGTCCATCTTCGCCCTGGCCCAGTAAGTACCTCTTTTGGCAGTTTCATACCAGTGGTGTCAAAACATCGCGTGAGTCTATTAAGATTTACCAAGATATTTACTCTTTGCTATCTATTAAAATGAAAGCCTTCTTTTTTAACCTTTCCCTCTATTTATCTGACATTCTCTCCCAATAAAACACCTACGCACTCCTCAGGAACAAATGTCGATTTAACATTTTTCACTACTAACCTTCATGACAGCTATAGATGTCTGACAGCATGTAACTTAAACATTTCAGTGGCGCTTAGCATATTTTCTCAAGGAGCAATTGGTGGAAGTGAAAAGGAAACAATATACTTTTCAGTAAGCAGTCTATACCTAACTGCCTACATCTCTCCCTCTCTTGTCCCCTTCCTCTTCTGGGAGGTTGCCACGGTGCCAGACTACGTGTATTGTGAGTGCTGCTGTTTACAGTTTAAAATGAAGCATATACCTATTACAGAAAATCTGGGAGAGAATACAGAAATGTAGGAAGATTGAGAGAAAAATTGATCTCTAATAAATCAATAATCATTACTTTGGAACCGTTCCATACAGTATTTTCCCTATGAATAAAATTTTGGAATTTTGGTGTATTTTAATTTGTTTTAAGTGTGTTTGTATTGGTAGGATCCATATTAACTTGTTATACTCAGGAATATTTTGGTTGCTAGTGACAAAAATCCAAACTGAATAAGCTTAAGAGAAAAAAATGTTACAAGAAAAAGGCTCATTCATGTAACTTAGAAGAATAGGGGTTGATCAGGTATTTTTCTCAATTACTACAAATAGGAAATATTCACATAATGTGGCAAGAAGAGGGAGAGTACTTTGACAGCCTCCCACTTAGAATCCCAGAGGAATGAGCTTTCTTGGCTCCCAGGGAAGGACGCTGGTGGACCCGGATCAGTCGCTGTGTTGGGGTAGACCCCTCTCCCCCTTAAAACTATAAGAAGTTGGGGAAGAGCAATTTCCCAAAGAAAGGGAAGCTCCTGTTTCTAAGAGCACAGCCAGGAGGAATAGTGGATAGTCACAATCAAGAGATGAGTATTTTCTAATGTCAGGAACCATGAATTTTCCACAAAGTAAGAATATTCCTTATCCCAGGAAGAAGGAGAGTAGCAGGACTTTATGAGGTGCATTTCAATGTATACCTTCTGTCCTTCATAAAAGATTTTTAGTTTTATTTCTTTTTTCTTGTTACTTCAGCTGTGAATCTCTGTATTGGTGAGCCAATGCTATAGATAAAGATGTTGCATTCCCTCAAGTGTGTTGGGGTAGAAAAAAGATTAAGGATCAATTGTTCATCCACAAGTAATGAATCAAAATTTAAATACCAATTGATCTATTGCTGGAGATTTAGGTTGTCTCCATCCTTTCACCATTTTAAATAATGCTACTTAGAACATAAAGAGCTTTCTAGATTTAGAATTATATATGACCAATTTTTAGCAGTAGAATGACCAGTTCAAAGGGTATATATAGTTCACTTTAAGGCCCTCAGTCCATTAAGTATTACTGAAACAGTATTTCAGTGATGCAGCTTCCTAATGCTGGCTGGACCAGCTGGTTTATTTTAGTATTAATTGTCCAGTGGTCTGCACGTATCAGCTCATGTATTTACAGTTGTTAGCACTAAGCGCAGTGCCTTGCATATGAAATGCATTCAACAAATGTTTCTCAATGATGAACAAGAAGATGCTGGTGTTGAGAGTCCAGGGATTTTCCTAATTAATCTGTATTTAGGATGAAAGCAGGAAAAGGAAGTTCCTTTTATACAAAAGCAGGACACTGAAGACAAATGACTGGCAGAGTGAAGTAACTCACCTCATTCATTAAGTATAAAGGGTAATTCAAGTTTTACCTGCCTGTCTGCTGCTTGCAGGAGCTTAGCCTACTCCATGTGTCCAAAGAAGATTAAATAAACCAGTGTTTATGGAAAGAAGCCATTGGTGCATATAGTAGAAAGAACTCCAGCTCTGGAGTCGTGAGACTTACTCTCCAGTGGAGGCTCTCCACCACCCTGAGTGTTGGTTTCCTTATTTGATCAATAGAGCTAAGAATGTCTGCCACGGCTGCCTCTCAGGGCTGCTATACAGAATGCATAGGTAATGCATGAGGAAGTTCTTTGTAAATGGTAAAATCCTGCACAAATAAATTATTCTTACCATTATTATTGCAAATTCAGAAGAGTTGCTCTTAAATGATTTGAGGTTGTACATCTCTTTGGAATGTAATTCAAGTTATGAGCTCTCGCTCCCAAAAAAGGGGCACATACTTTAAAAAATTATATACAGTTTCAGGCTGTTTATGAAATACCACAAACTCAGGGGTACATGAAAATAAAACATAATATGTTCTCCCTGCTCAGAAGCTACTTGCACTCTAGTCAGACAGACATACATTAAAAAAATAAAAGAAAGAAAAAAAAAAGAGAAGCAAACAGGATGTGGTAATTATGGATGACTGTAAAGAAGAGCTATCACTGGAAGTCTAAAGCCATGCAGAAAGTCATCATGGAGGGGTCTTCACGTGGGATGGTTCTTGACAAAGGGCAAACTATGTACGGTGAAGAGCTATCTGGTACACAATGGAAGATGAGAAATATACATACTCTATTATGTCCAGGCACTATGCTGGGTCTTGGACAATAATATTAATAAATTAGACATATTTATTAATCTTAAGAAGATCCTGATATAGAAAAATATAAATGAAGAACAAATAAAGAGAATGTGATGTGAAAGTGTAGTACTTTTTCTGGGAGGGTGAAAGAAGGTTTTCGAGAAAGTGTCATTTGAGGTCAGTTTAAATTGTGAATAGAATTTAAGTAGAAAGAGAAAAAAAAAGAATTTAAGTAGAGATAATAGCATTTGGAAAGAAATAGCAAAGAGAAACAGTATGTTACTATTACTGGATCATTATGGGGGTACATGGCAAATGAGGCCGTGTATAAGAGAGTGGACCTAGAGTGCTTTTCTAAGGAAAAGGCACTTTATCCTAGTGATAAATCCAGACTTGCTTAAGGATAAGAATATCCAAATGTTTTATTAAAAAACAGACTCCCAGTGCCCACCTCCCAAGATTCTCATTCAGAGGATGAGCAGGAATATCTGTGGTTTATCGGTGTCCTGGGGGAATTATTATTTTCAGGCAAGTTTAGAAAATAATACTGGAAGTAAAAAATAGTCAATGAGGGGTTTTCAGCTGCGAAAATGTATCTTCAGTCCTGGAATTTGGAATCATTCCTTTGATGGCAGTGTGGACAATTATTAGATGAAGTCTGAAGCAGGAAAATATTCTGATGCCCCATAGTAACCTATCACAAGATGTAATAGCTTTTTTATATCTTGCTTAATCCTTACTCTATTTATTCTTGCTTTATCCTAGTGGAGATAACCAATAACTGGTCATGATACTCTGTATCAAACCCCATCATTTCACATCTAAGTTTCCTTTTGGATTACATTTGGTCTTCATAGACTTAGCCTCTGTTTTCTAAAGTTTGATTTTAAGAACAACTCATTTTAATTCATTCTTTGGTCTCCTCAAGTCTTCTCCACATTTACCAAGTTCTGGAGCTTATTTACAACACTAAGCCAATTTCTTAGGAATTTCTGCACTCTTTTTATGGCTTGACATTCTGTTTACACTCATGTCTCAAACAGCTAAATAAAAATGATGACACACAGTCAACCAATTCTGTCATTTATTCATGCAACAAATATTGCTTGACTATTACGTGGTAGGCACTATACTAGGTTTTTGAAACACAAAGATGAATACAAATAAAAGTTTATGCTTTTCTGGAGTCCACAGTGTAGGAGTGGGGGGGGGGAACAAGAAATAAACAAAGTTGCCCCCCAGAAGTATCTACTTTTATAATAGACGGAAATAAAATATTTTGGAAGCACAGAGGACAGAATTATCTAATGCTAATTTGTGGGGTCAAGGAAAGCTTCACAAAGAAGATGACACTTGAAGGAATAACAGAAAGTTTCAAAGTGTATGGGACTGTAATGGCTGCACCCTCAGTGTTCTATAGCATCCTTGGGTTTACCAGCTTCTTTAGTTTATCCCCGATCCCTGTTAAACATTTCCCTAGACATTCATGATCATGTTTCCTTTTTGCTTCATAGTTTTATGTCATAGCTAGGAAGGACGACAAACATTTCCCTGGGTTTAAACCAGGAGAATTACACAAACTCACCCAGGTTCACTTGAACATTCTGTAACTATTGCCTGAGTCTTGCTTTGGAAACCAAACCTGAAACCGGATAATTTTCACATGGTTTCAAGTTTCACCATCAACAATTCACATGATACCAGGCTCAATTCATGTATAATATAAACAGGTGTAAAATTTCAGCCACAAGTCACTATAGACATATGTTGGATGGGCCTTGAACTTGGCTTCACAAAAATGATTTGAGCTTCCACAGAGAAAGTATTTTCATTTGTCATCATCGCAGGTATTCTCCCTTCCAACACATATACCAATAACCACTGGTCTAACTGTGGAAGTGACACTTCCTGATTTGCAAAGTTCAGACAACAGATGCACCGTCTCCAAACTGATAGCCTGGTATGTCAAGGCATAACTATGGCCAGCCAGAAGTTTGGTGGAAACTAACAAAACATTTTAGAATAATGGGAGATGATGAAATGGATCTGCAATGAGGACTTAATATGTCATTTTTAAAAACCACTAACATATGAGGAAACTTTCCAACTTACAACAGTGTGGAAAGTAATGCAATAATATGTTTGATTAGAAAGTACTTCAGGATGTATTAATGTAAGCACTTAGCAAGTCTCACAAACATATCATTCTGCAGTGAGCATATAGATTTTTTCAAACATCCATTTCCACTTAAGTTGTGCTCTAGCTGATTGCTCTAAATGCAAGGGAAGTTCTACAAGCTCTTTCATGTACACTAAATTCAAACCCTTTGATCCCATTTTGTTTTGATATTTTTAAATGGAAATAAACACAAAACACTTAAATCTCTGTATTTCTTCATAAGCTGTGCACATTAGCCTGGTTCTGAAAGTATCTTTCCCTTTTGAATCCTTGTAAAACAGTCATTTAACACTATATTCTTTCCCTCTGATTCTCTGGGGATTTTTATTTGCTTTAAATTCAAACGGGCAGAAGACTTCATCAGATAATAAATCAAGAGTTAACCTGGAAAGACTTATGTTTAACTAGTCTCCGTGGCAATGTCTGAGTTCAGCCGTTCTGACATGGAGAGCAACATTTGAGAGCAAGGTAGAGTTAAAAAAAAAAAAAAAAAAAAAGCAAGACCCAGGGAAGAAAAGGAAAGGAAAGGAAAGGAAAGGAAAGAAAAGAAAAAGGCTTGTTTCCTTAAATAAAAATAATAGGAAAGCGTGGTAAAGCTCAGAAGTTTTATCAGGACTAAGTACCACAGGTGAGTTTGGGAAAACAGAAAGATAGGTAAACAAAAAAATGAGAAAAGTTTGCAATTGTAAAAGTAAACATAGGTTTATCACTCATGGACAGAGCCTCATCAGAAAAGGAACAAGGAGGCCTGGCTCACTCCCACTGCAATCTAACCATTAGCAGAATGCACACTGAGAAGAGAAGGCAACCTGGAGGGAGCTGGCACCACCCACACTGGGGCTTGCCTGCAGCTTTTTATAAAAATACACATGCCTGGTCACTAATCTGAAAATTCAATTCTCAATTGTTAAGTGTAGACTGCCCCCAATATTCCCACCACAAGAATCTGAATTTTTTTTTTTTAATAATACCTACAGTTTTTAAAATAATACCTACAGTAATTCTCTCACTAGCCATTGTTAAAAAAAATGCTTGACCTTCTGCCTTCATGATGTCTATAATCTTCATTAGTGCTACTACAGGCTACCTACAGAGCCATACCAGCCCCTGGATGCAATGAAATATCTAAATCTTTGTCCCTAGATGTATTAGTTTCCTAGGGTTACTGTAACAAAGTACCACACACTGAGTGCCTTGAAACAACAAAAATTCATTGCTTCACAGTTCTGGGAGCCTAGAAGCCTGAGATGAAGTTGTAGGCAAGGAAGGATCCTTCTGAAGGCTATGAAGGTGAATCTGTTCCATGACTCCCTCCTGACTTCTGTTGGTTAGCTGGCAGCTGTTGGCATTCCTTGGCTTCTGGCAGCACAAATCCAATCTTCACATGGCATTCTCCCTATGTCTCTGTCTCTGTGTCCAAAGTTCTACTTTGTATAAGGAAACAGTCATATTGGAATTGGGCCCACCCCAATAATCTCACCTTAATTTGATCATCTGCAAAGACCCTATTTCCAAATAATGTCACATTCACAGGTACTGGAGGATAGGACTTCAACAACTTTTGTGTGTGTGTGTGTGTGTGTGTGTGTGTGTGTGTGGGAGTGGGGGACACAATTCAACCCATAACACTAGTTCCTTTATTCATTCAGTCAACAAGTATTTATGGATCAAAGTCTATGAGCTGGGAACTGTCCTAGGCAATAAATGTGCCAAAATTATCAAGAGAGCTTCAAGATAACTGAATTTTCTATAAGGTGTTGATATGAGGATATATTATAAGAATAATAAACACACTGCATTCCTGGGAAGAAGTAGCTTATTCATTTCATTAATTCATTGATAATTTCTATCATGTACAATATTGTGTTAGGAGTCATATATGGAGAGATAAAGTACACACACACATACACACACACAGAGGATTGTCTACTATTGTGTGATACATGTTAGAAGACAGGAATATGTATTATGAGAAAACAAAGAAGTTACATGTAACTGAAGCAGGAGGAACCAGGAATTGCTTCCAAGAGGAGAGGATACTTGAAATGTGTCTGGAAAGACACATTGGGTTAAGGGATGAAGAATTAAGGGTGTTCTAGGAATAGAGGCATAGAAAAGAACTTATATTGAATATAAAAGCAAGGAGACAGGAAAAAGCATGAAATCTTTGGAGAACTGTGAATGAATCCATTTGTGAATGTGGACATGGGGACTTGACAGGAGAAGAGGCCCTGAACTTGGAGTCTGACCTTCATCCAGGAGGTAGTGGAATCAGAAGAAGAGAGTGATGGGATTGGATATATGTTTCAAGAAGCTCATTTTGAGAAAAGTGTGAATAATGGGATAAAGGAAGGTAAGGCTGGAGGTATGAAGGCTACTGTGATAATCCATAGAAGAAAAAAGGAGGACCTGAACTAAATCAGTGGCCACGGGCAGAAAAGACAGGGAGGAAGAGCTTCAGGAGATGTTGAGGAGATCAAATTTACAGTGACTAATTAAACATCTGAGGAAACTTTCAGTTGGGGGAGGCATGAGGGAAAAGGATGAACCTATATCACATATGTTATCAGAGAATTTAAATTTTGTTCCCTACTTATGGATGCTTTGTATACTTGTTCTCTGCCTGAAATGTATTTTCTTCCATTAACAAGAAAGAGCTCATCATTAAAATTCAGTCCAACATCATGTCTAGAAAGTTCCCCAGTGCATCTCTCCCTATGCTATTCTCATAGTACCTTTTCTGCCCATATTCTTGTGAATTTTGTGTATATATTTCTTGAAACAGCACACTCTTACCCCCACACAGTGATTCAATCACTTACAGATACTCAAAATATGTTGATGGATGAATTTATATGTTTGATATACTTTCAGCCTGGGCCATATAAGTTTGGCAATTTAGACAGTATCCCATTAAAATGAATAAATTAATAAAATCTAAACCCTGTATTACTGGAAGAGTTAAGCTACAGTTATCTGAAAAGTTGGATAATTCTAGCTAAATGTAGCGTCGCTCACTCTTGTATTTGATAGAAATTAATTAGTGTTATTACTTAGTTAGTGTTAATCCTGGAAATAATTATAGCAAGACTTTCACATCCCAGTCCCTTAGTCTTTATACTTCAAACTGGAACGCAGGAGTAGGAATACTTTAGTACAAATGCAAGTGGATTGGACACACTCTTTCAAAATATAGCAGTAGCAGCCACAGCACCATTCTCCCTTTTAAATATTTCTCCTAGCACACCATCCACAGGACAGTGGCTCCCTGTGTGCCCCCATGTTTCTACTTTAGTTGGACCTTTACTGTGTTCATGAAGTTAGTTGTTGAAGAAACTACAACACTCTCCCAATGGTTAATGTTGGAAGCACAGCCAATCCAGCTTCTTTAAACTTTGGTTCTGAAGGCATTACAGGAATCTATGAATGAAATGAAAATGTTTTGAAATCCTAGTCTCTTTAATAGCCCAAGCAATCATCAGTAAATTGCAGACTTTACAGGTATAACTTTCAGTAAGGGTCAGGGAAATTCATTCATTAGAATTACGGGAGATAAAAATTTAAATGTCTCTGTAATATTTATAGGAAAAGTGTCATCAGTATAAAGTGGCCTTAAATCACATTCATTCATTATTAAGCACTCCTCTACATTTCTGAGTGAAGTTTCTAATGGGATGAAATCTCCTCAGCTGCAATAACATCATGACTGTCTATTTATAGCCAAGTTGTCTTTGGTTATGGAAGTGCATTTTTAGGTTGGGTATTAAAGCAGGTTTTCCCTTTGAAGGGAGATATCTAACTTTCAATGACAGTAACCCATTACTTAGTAAACAGGAGAGTTCACTAAAATTGGAAATACCTACTAATTATAATTATGTAACAACTGGCATGCAAGCACAGTACTAAGATTTGTCTAAAGTCCAGTTTTTGATTGAGTTTTATTATGTTTTGTTTCTAAGGGCTAGGGTTCCACTTTCTATTTTAAAATGGAAAACAAAACAAAACAAACAAACAAACAAAACCTACAGAGACCAAAAAGATTTCTACCTGTATGAGAAAATCAATTTGAATGTGTTTCCTCTTTACCATTAAGCACTCTGGAGGTCAAGTAGACCATTCTCTCTTTATATCATTAAAGATCAATTATCACTCTATTAATGTTAATTTCCTTCCCACACACACCTGAGGCTTTGACAATAGTAACCTCTCACTAATAAATTGAGTACATGCTGTTTAAATACCCAAACCTGAAGACACATAATATATCTGTTCATTTCCTATTCATGAACGGTATCACCTATGTAATTATTTGCTATTCAATTTGCAAATTGTACCTTTTGCTAAGAAAGCCTCAGGGTTCAACCAAATCATTAATTATGATATGTAAAATATGTAAAGCCAATGACAGTGCTAGTGAAACATAAGAAGAACAACACAAGGGGAGCAGAGCTTAAAAATAGCAATAGGCAGCGTTCTTTGCCTGTAATTCTCTGTCCCAATTACAAAGATAATTCAGGCATGAGTAAGGATAATTGAGTCATTCCTCTACTTTGTTCTAAATTGTAGATCTGGCCAAATATCAGCATCCATCAGGGCTGATTGGGATCTTCTTTTAAATATGCCCAGAAGCTAACAAACGATAAGTGAAAAGAAAAATGAAATGTACCCTCAACAAATGGTAGGAAACATTCAATTTCATACAATAGGTGTTTATTCAAGATATAACTTTCTTTCTTAGACCAATTTAGCAGGATTCTGCTAAAACTTTTATCTCATGGAAGAATTTAAGAGCCAGCAGCCCAATTAAAGAAATTCCAAAATGTGTAACTATAAAATAAGAGAAAGGTAGATTGACAGGCCAGACTATAATGAAAAAAATGGGAACCAGAGGATCTAAACTATAAACTTTGGAGAAACGAAATCAGTAGAGGTTAGACAAAACCCTCATGAGGCTTTTGGAGCTTGTTGATCAATCTGGATCTCATGATTTTATTCCAAATGATCTGATGACTCAAAACAGGAACCCTACGGACCCTCTACCAAAGAAGGCATCTGTACAACAGTCTGGTCAAGTTGCCTCAAAATAAGGCCCATGATGGGTGAACTGAGGAGGAAAGACTGTAAGTCAAGGAAGATGCAAATAAAATCCCTTTTTTGCATGTAACCTTTTCTGAAAAACAAAATGCGTGGGTAATAAGACCACTCGCCTGTGGTAACTTTTCACCCTTTACACTCGAATGGTGCCCAAAACTAAGTTAACAGGAGTTCTTATAAAACCAACAAAAATTATGTTAAAGTGAGAATTTTTGAAAGGGGATAAACCTTTAATAGGCATTGAGCCTATACTGGACCTAAGCATCAAAATCTTATATAATCATCGCAAAAACCCTGTGAGGTGGGTCTTCTACACGAGGAGCTAGTCAGAGCACTGAGAAGATTTAAATCACAGTTGGATTCCAGAGCCCTCTATGCTTAAAGTAACGGCTTTTATAAAAATTAGTTCTCCTTTTCTATCTAATATCTGACACTAGATTTTTATTGGCAGTTATTCCCCTGGCAAGGGATAACTCAAACATACTATATCAGTAATTAAAACTCAGAACTCAGTGTGTCAATGTTCACTGCATTTAACTTTGGTTTTCTACCCCAGTCTGCCATCTCCCCATGAGTGTAACCAGGCACACAGGCACTCAGGCCTCCACGCCCACCTTGCTCATCCCCTTCTGTGCTTGCAGCTGCCAGCACCCCTCACTCATCTTATCATCCTAGTACATCATCTTAATACTGAGATGTTTTTGTTGGTTTACCTTAATTCAGGTCTATAATGTTGTCAGCCTTTTAAAAATCTCTTTCTCTAGAATGAATCGTCTTCCCTTTTCTTAAGAGATTCTTTCTACTCATTGTTCAAGGATCAGCTATCAACTTTTCATAGAGGTTAGTCTCTCACACACTCTGAAGCCAGTGGTTTTGCTGGAGGGTTAGTAGATGAAAGGTGGGGTGTGCATGGGATAGGCCCTGACGTCCCATGTTATATAAGAGAGAACCAAGAATCCATGCAGACTGGGGACTCTGTACCATAACTTTATTCATGCTTTGCCCACAGCAAAGGTTTATAAATTTAAGTAAAATGTAAAGTTCCAGAATTATATCTCTATACCAATGTGAAACTACAGACCATTTAATATGCTATCTTCCTCCCATGTCTTAGTCTCCATTTGGAATTAGTTCCTCACCTGAAAATTTCTCTGTATAAATGTTTCTATGTTAGTGCATTTTACAGCTTTTTTTGGTATTTGAAAATCAAATCATAGCAGACTGTAAGTCTGGGAACCATGTGTTTTAGAGAACAAACACTTCTAACTCAGGGTACATCAAGTCACAGCTACAGCTGACCCACAGTACATAATTGCCAAATGTGTTTGACAAAACCCATTCTTATTCACTATGTAATGTACAAGCAGTAAATCCTAAAAATGTTTTGAGTCACTTGTTTTTTAACTTAATGCTGGGAAAGTTTAGATGGAAAATGAACTATTCACTACAGAGATCTTGTGTACTCCAGCCAAGTGTAACTGGGGTCTTTCATTCTTTTCTCATGGTCATGCTGTTGGTCAAGCTGATTCAGAGTTGGATATCTCTCAGCTCTCCTGGTAGCACTGAAAGAGGTCTTCAGTCTCCAGTTACAGAGCTTGGCTCCACCACTGTCAACAGAGATCATTCTACAGAAGGTGGTACCTCTTCCACCTACCAGCTCTTTTAAGTCCCCAACAGGGCTGGCACATTTCACTCTAGCTCTGAAAGTATGTTTAAAGTCTTCAAGTGAAAATCTTTGCAGGTTTCATAGGATGGATCTTAGCTTCCTTGGTATACAATAGCTTCCTTGGTGAAGATACAGTCAGAGAACACAGGCAGCAGTGCCTCACAAGAGATACAAAAGGGTTTGGTGACAACTGGAGCCAATCACGTGATAGGCAAACCAGAAAGAGAACTGAGCCTGACACTCAGGCTAGAAGCAAAAGCTTCTGAATAGGCCTGGGAAGGGTGGCAGAGGGTTTATGGCGAACTGTACAGTGACTGGAAATGAGTAAGACAGGTGCATTTGATGGTATGGGCATCAAAAGGCCAATGATCCGGTGTGCCTGAAGAAGTATCAAGAAAGATCATCTATTTGGAAATATTGCTTGGAAACTGTTTTCATCTCCCACGAGTATGAGAAAATGCCTGAAAAGCTGGCACTGATAGAAAACTTTTCAAAGAGTTTTGCCAGTTTGGCCAAAATCAATTAGAATTAACAATTTCTCTCAAGGTAAAGCCAAATTGACAAGGGAAATGTAGGAGAATCTAGGCAGAACAAGAATTAATGTATTGAAAACTTTCTCTGCATATGTACACACACACATGTACACACACATAAATATTTATGAGACTTGAGAACTAAAAAGCCAAGTGATATTTTTTAAATAAATATTTTAGGCAAAGAAATAGTCTGTATTCTGATTCAGCTTTTACATCTTTTGAAAACCATCCTATACTTTTCACCACATGATATCAAAATTTCTGCCACTCTTCTAAAAGACACCTGTAGCACTGTCCTGTTGATTATAATATTTTTATTCTCCACTTAGACCATTTGTATTTATCGAAAGAAGTGTTTATGAAGTCTATTAGATAAAGATATCCTCCCTAAATACTATATCTATGTTTATTCCTCAAAAATAAAAGATATATTAGAAGAATTTTTTACACTTGCAAATTCACATCTCCAAATAAAACTGTAGCATGTTGAGTCTTCCTTATTACTCTCACTTCAGGTTTATTAGAAAAGCAAAACTACATCAGGCAAATGTCCGCAACTATAACATTTACCATTGTGAAAAGTCGTGTTGACCCTTAATTATTTTCTTCTAGCCTGCTCTTTTCTAGTATGTCCAAAGAAAATCCTCAAAGCCCTCAAGTAAACTCTTGAGATGGACGTCACAAAGAACCAGCATTCCCTTTCACAACCCATTCTTTCACATCCAATGAGACAATTTCAATTTTATAATATTGTACTTTCATAGTATAGACCTCGTGTGATTTCACCAGTGTTCTGGTTTCTACCTAGGCAAAGTACAGAAATATATTGAAATCAGAGAAAAAGTAAATAAATAATAAACGTGAAGATAGCTACCCCAAGAGTCATGAGGATTAAATAGGATTACCTATGAAAACACCTTCCACGATGTTAAGTATATTGAAGGTATTCCGTAATTTCCTTCCCCATTATTTGCTTTTAACAATGCTTTCTATATGTTTATTACCAGAGGCAGCATACTCTAGTGACTAAGAATATTGACTTTGAAATCAGAGAAATCATATCAAACCTTGATTCTGTCAGGTGACATTGGACAAGCACTTAATCTCTTTGAGGCTAACCTTTATTTTTCCTGTCTATGAAAAGGGATAATGCTTACTGCCCAGAGTTTTAGTAATTATTGAATGGAATAACACACAAAGTCCCTAACCCAGGCACTTGCCCATGTAGATGCTCAATAAATTGTACCTATTATTTTTATCTTCATTTTTACCCCTAATGCCCCTGAGATGATTATCTGCATTTTATACCTAAGGAAACTAAGGGCAAAGAAGTTAAGGGACTCCCCAGTTGCTAGAAAGAGGATGAGGAAGACAAGAACAAGCATCTTTTGACTGCTAACTAAGCCACCTCTTTCCCAAAGGAGGGATGCAATCATGGTGGTCAAGATACGTAGACATCATCTGGACCACATTCTCTATTCCTGGCAAAACCAAGGGACTCCAGGACACTAAAAAAAGAGCCTGAACTGCATTTAACACATTAAGTTCAATAAGTGAAAAGCCCACTACTCATTTAATGAATTGATTTCAGCAAGGTACCTATTGAAGGGGAAAATTCACTATAACTTTTAGTCTACTGTGAATTTAGAGTTGAGCCATGTTGACTCCTTTAGAAAAACTTTATAGTCAGCTGATGGAATATCCTCCTCAGTGTCATTCAGGTTGATTGCTTGACATTATGGTGCTGAGTATTTAGATTTTATATAATTTTTCTATTGGTGTGCTTTTTTCAGCGTTTCTTATTTAGTTCTCACCCCAACTAATGTGGATATGAGAAGCTGTATCTGAATTATTTCCAGTACAGCCTAAAAATGGACAAGCAAATGCCATTCCTTAGGCTTCTACTATGAGCTGATCCCATGCTTGGCTTAATAATAATCATAACCATTTTAATGAAGTAGCATATGTAAAACACTGATTTTCACATCATTTCAAATTTGGTATTAGCTGTGAGTTCACTGAGTAGGCAGATAGTAAATTTCCCCAATGAAGATGTCAAATAACAAATTATATAATGGCAAGATCCAAGTATCTATTGATTCAACAAAACTACCCAAGCATATCTACACATCATTCTTTAACACAACCTTATCCCTTTTTATCACAAGCTCGTAAATTACCTTAGCATGCACCAGGGTCAAATAAATCACTTTTTTAATGGTTGGTTTCAAAAAACTATCAGGAACACAGACTGAAGTTAAGATATATGTATCCATTCCTACTAAGTTACACCACAAGTATTTAACTCCCAAGAGTAGATCTAATCAAGCATGCTTGGCTATTTTTAATCCCAGCCTGATAATTATTTTAAATTGTGTTCATTTCATGCTACCAATAGATTTTTTTCTTTTTTTCTGTTTTTCCAAAGCAGTGAACACTCTGGACTAGCTCTGCCACAACTTACCTGGATGACATTGGGAAAGTCCTATCATTGCTCAAACCTCAGTTTCGTCATCTCTAAAATGAAGACATTAAACAAGATGACCTTTAAAGACATTTTCCAGCTCGAATGCTCTTGGATTTTCCCTCTATTGAGGAAGCCAAGAATAAACTATGGAGGTTACTAGGAACTCTAAATCTACTTTTGGCTCTCTATATCCCCTTAAGGTCTAAGTACAGTTTCTCCAAGGCTTTATAGACATGCTTCATAGGCTCGTTGAATCAAATAATTTCTCTTAGGTGTAATATGATATAGAACACATAAACAAAGCAGTGCTTTGAGTAGCATTGATGAGAAGGATAGGTTTGGGGGTCAGATAATCTGAGATCAGAGTCCAGGATCTATCATTCAGTTGGTCTATAATCTTGGGTGAGTCAATATCTCTAAACATCAATTTCCGTATATGGGGCTAATAATATTACTTACTTTATGGTTTAAGTCTTAAATAAGAAATTGGGCATAGAGTTCTTAATATGGTTCCTGGAACAAGAACCTAATTCAGAATTTTCTTCTTTTTAAAAAAAAAATTTAATACCTTTTCTTGTTAAAAAGAGGATTTATTTCCAAGTCTTTTTCAATCAAACTAGTGAACATATTCCTTTCCAGTTGGAAGCCCCCACAATGTATCCCCAAAAGTAAAGTGTTCTGGTTTCTCCCATGTTACGCTTTTACGTGGAGGCTTGTAATACAGAAAATGTTGTGGGAGGACTCAGCTTCAGAAATGGTTCTAAACGTGGTAGAGAACCGACCCATAGACTCTTGAATTTAGGGTAGAAAAATAAGTTATTTGAGCTAATTATGGCTTGGAAAACCTTTCCCCATTTTACAAAGACTTAACATACATCCAGCAAATATTTAATGAGCTCTTACTCTGTGACAGCAATCCTGGGTCTTGCCCTCATAAAACATACATTCTAGTAAGTAATTAAGAGAATTCAGAGGAGTACGATGCATGTACCAAGGTGAAGTTCACTGTAATAGGAAAATAGGAAAATGGAAGGGACACCCATTCCCAACTTCATGGATCACGTAAAGGCTCATGGAGACCTAAAGAATACATAGGAGTAGTCAAGGAAGTAGAGAAAGATTGTTCTTGGGAGGAGAATTAATGTATCCCCTATTTTTACTGTCCCATATTCCCCTTTTGAAAGAACTAAACTCAAAAAATTTCATTTGATTATCTAAACAAATGATTGTCCATTCATGTATTTAACATATATTTTATCAAGAATGTCCTACATTCCAGACTCTGTACTCAGTGACCAGAGCAAAACAGTAGTGAACAAAGTAACAAATGTCCTGTTCTCTACAAGCCTAATTTCTAAAGCAGGAGTCAGACAAAGCCTAGGGCCTAGACCAGATAGAGTCTAGAAGACAGAGACATATGTTAATTGAATAATAAACAAATAATAATATAAGTTAAAAAAAACTACACGGGAGATAGGCACTTAGGACAATGACTGCAGACGGTAGGGTAGAAATGACAAAGTCAGAAGATTCACAGAAGACATTGTTAAGGACGGTAAAAAGTAACTTTGCCTATTTTATCAGAATTATGGGATCACAAAGACACAGAATACAGGGACCAAATCTCTGAATCAAATGGCTCTCTCTCTCCCTCCCTCTCTCTCTCTCTCTGAAGATATATCTATATATATGTTATAGACTGAAATGTGTCCCCTCGAAATCCATATGTTGAATTGTATTGTGATTGTATTTGGAGATAGAGCTTTTCAGAAGATAGTAAATAAGTTAAATGAGGTTGTAAGGGTGTAATCTTAATTCAGTAGAACTGGTGTCCTTATAAAAAGAGGAAAAGACACCAGAGCTCGTTTTCTCTCTCTCTCTCTCTTTCTCTCTTTCTGTGCACATACAGAGGAAAAGCCCTGTAAGGATGCAGTGAGAAGGTGATTGTCTGCAAGACAGGAAGAGAAGCCTAACCAGAAACCAACCCTGATGGTACCTTGATCTTGGACTCCAGCCTCCAGAACTGTGAGAAGATCAATTTCGGTTATTTTAACCACACAGTGTGTGTATTTTGTTATGGTAGCCCCAGATGACTAAAACACTGTGTATGTATCTATCTGGATATATAATTTGTCTCCTATTCCCCATGCCTTTGCTTGATTTCTTCTGTTGGCTACTTTAATGGGCTGGTCTGCTTTGGGTCGACTGATGACCTGCTCTTCCATGCATGTGAGTGACAGCCCCTTCCCAGCACAGACTGTGGCCGATGCAGCCACCAGCAGCTGCAGGAGGTTGTCTTCAAATTGAAGTCATCTGAGCCTCTGTTTACTTACTGCCTGAGGGTGCATAAAGGGAAAAGGGGAAAAAAGAAACATAGACGAGGAAGAACACTATGTCCTGTGTCCAGGTCAAAGTGTGGACACCAAAGGATTGTTAGCAGAATTATTTTCTGAAGTCAGCACGTTCTCTCTACTAAGGCAAGAGAAAGGTAGGAGAAAACCTTCATCTTTAAATACCTCCAGAGGGATGAAGTAAAATAGCTTTCTTCAAACCAAAAATACTCTTGAAAAGTTTAAAAATAAAACCTTCACTTCCTGCCGAAGACAATAATAATAAAATGGTTGCGTTTATTAGATCCTTTCTATGTGCCAGGCACTGTGCTGTGTACATTAACAGAGGTTATCTCATTTAAAACAAAAGAAAAAAAAACCAGCTAACATTAAAAAAAAAAAAGAAAAAAAACAGCTAACATTTATAACACTTAAAATGTTTCCAGAACTGTTCTAAACACTTCTCATGTATGATCGCATTTCATTACATACCTACAAGGTAGGAGGACAAGTCCCATTTCATAAGGGTACTGAGGTTGATGGAGAGCACAAGTAATTTGTCCAAAGTGCAACAGCTGGCAACCTGCAGAGCCAGCGTCCCGTCCCAGGGAGCCTCTCCAATCCATGGCCTCCATGACTCAGCAGAAAGTGGGAAAGTTAAAGAGAAACTCAGAACATGGTCACACCACTCCTTGTTAGGAGGCTAGATCCAGAAAGAACTACCAAGAACATCTCATTGAAACCTCTCATTCTACAAGAGAACAAACGAAGGGCCAAAGTTGGGAAAGTGACAAAGCTAGGAATGGCCCCCAGGTTTCCTGATGGGCTAACCCGTCCATGTGAAGCACAGAGCTCCTTGCAAGACAGAACCTGACTGGACTCACAGTACACAGCAGGAAAGACAGCATTGCTCAGTGAGATGCAGAGACCTGAGGAAGTGCCATCAGTTTCTCTTCTCTTTCTATCTCACATAAAATAGCAACCCCAGCCATATTATCTAGGACCTGAATACTGCCACATGATCCAATCAGTGGGGGGCACTGAAAGGGCTTTATTTTTTGAAGGAATCTGTGTTGTCTATTAACATGAAAAGATGGGGTATTGGACACCACAAAATACTTGTGAGCTTGGAGGGTCAGTATATTAAAGACAAGCCTGTTTCTACTATTTGAAAGCAGATGCCCTTGTAACATTCCCTCCTTTTTAGCTCTTTGAGTTTCTTGGGTACAGAGGTGTTAGCAAGTTTTGCTATCTGTTCTGATGTTATGGGGCCCAGAGTTAGTGTAGCTCAAGTGAAATTCTAGGGAGAATAGCCAGGAGAACACTTCACTTTATTTGTTTGGTGTTTTTTTTTTTTTTTTTTTTTTTTGGTGTTTCTTTACAAGCCCGAGACCTGGGGATACAAACAAGAGGAACACCCATCCATTGTTGCTCCCAGCCCTGGCTTTCTAACTTGCCAGTGACTCAGCACTACCCCCATTTAATAGACTAAGCCAGGATACACTGGGGCTTACAGATGGTCCTAAGACTCGCCTCCCCGAAGCAGCCCTGGTTCAGGGAGGTTCTGGGTACTGCATAAATGCATCAGTATCACTAGGAATTTACTACTTTCGATCATAAAAGCCATAAAATATTTCTTCTCTGCATTGATTCTGAAGACAGATTCAAAAGTACATTTAGAAATAGACATGTAGCTTTTTTCTGCCTTTAATAGCTCCTCCAAACTGGGGGCCAAATATAAGATTTCCTTTCACACTTGGCCAGATATAAAATGACATAAACAGCTGAAAATACTTTGGAGAATTACATGAGTCCCTTGAGGACGGATGTCAGAGTTTGCCACTAATTGTGTCAAATTTTCTATTGCTTTGCAAGAAGAGCATTTTCAAAATAATGAACATTTGTATTGAGGGTTAGCTGGAAGAACGTTTATTGTTGTTGATGATGATTGGTTTTTTTGTACTTTTAATAAGCAGAAGGTTGTGTACATCCAGCCTGTTAAAAAGACCCTTTCTGACCTCAGTATATCTTTCAAAGCAGACACATCAACCCGTTTCAAAAATATCCTTGTTTACTTTTCTCAGTAATCCACTCAACACTAGCCATGCTATGGAAACATGTTTTTGAAAAAATAAACTAACAAGAATGAGTCAAATTGATAAAAGCCTACAAAATATAATTTCAGAAGGCAGAACAGAGGTTTGAAACTATATCCTCAAAGGCTGTAAATCAGTAAAGAGAAACCTTTCTTTGCACAACAAAACAAATTAATTTACATAATTAAAGGATATGTTAGGCTCAGAATATAATCTCTGCTCTCCATTGCCTGAGGACAAAATATATGAAATGTAGAAGCTCTCTGGTGAGTTTAATACTTTTTAACATCTTATTTGCACTAAAGAAGTTTTGAACACTCCCCAAATCCCGAACATTTGGTGGAATTTGGTGTGCTCACAGCTGTGGTTGAGTTCTTGTTTTGCCTAGTAATGCCGTGCAATTCCATATGTTGTATGTGTCAAAACTGAAGATAACTTTTCTTTTGATTGAATAAACAAACAAACCTTTTTCTCAAGGAGAGAGTTTTACAGAATTGGGCAGACTGAAGCTTTGTGTGTGTTGAGAAGTATTAATAATCTGATAAAAACACACCTGTGGATTGTGAGTGGCAGCACATGGCAAGCAGATGTATGAAGCACCACCACCCAGGGTATGTTTTATCGGCTTAGAAAGAGCAAAGTAGATGCTGACGAACCCTGTGTATGGAGGCTGAGAATGGATTTCATCTCAAGAAATCAAGATCTCTCAGATCGTGGCAGTAAATGAAATTTCAAATGTGCAGGTAGACATTACAATGAATATCAGACTATCCCATGACCTCTTTGTGTGAGCACATGGAAAACAGTGTGGAGAAAAAGAAATCTAAGTTTAGTTTTCTAAGGGCTCATCTTAGCTCTGCCCCACCAGCTGTGTCTTTGTGCAAGTTTCTTACCTTCCTCAACTAACTACAGATAATCATAGTACCTATACACTGAGATGAGAGGAAGATTAAAGGATACTTTTATTTTAAAATGTTCATCATGGGGATTGGTTCAAGATGGCAGAATAGAAGGACATGCTCTCACTCCCTCTTACGAGAACACCGGAATCACAACTAACTGCTGAACAATCATTGACAGGAAGACACTGGAACTCACAAAAAAGATACCCTATATGCAAAGACAAAGGAGAAGCCACAGTGAGATGGTAGGAGGGGCGCAATCACAATAAAATCAAATCCCATAACTGCTGGGTGGGTGACTCACAAACTGGAGAACACTTATACCACAGAAGTCCACCCACTGAAGTGAAGGTTCTGAGACCCACGTCAGGCTTCCAAACTTGGGGGTCTGGCAACAGGAGGAGGAATTCCTAGAGAATCAGAGATTGAAGGCTAGTGGGATTTGATTGCAGGACTTTGACAGGACTGGGGAAAACAGAGACTCCACTCTTGCAGGGCACACACAAAGTACTGTGTGCATTGGGACCCAGGGGAAGGAGCAGTGACCCCATAGAGACTGAACCATACCTACCTGCTAGTGTTGGAGGGTCTCCTGCAGAGTTGGGGGGTGGCTCTGTTTCACTGTAAGGACAAGGACACTGGCAGCAGAAGTTCTGGGAAGTACTTCTTGGCATGAGCCCTCCCAGAGTCCATCATTAGCCCCACCAAAGAGGCCGGGTAGGCTCCAGTGTTGGGTCACCTTAGGCCAAACAACTAACAGGGAGGGGACCCAGCCACACCCATCAGCAGACAAGCGGATTAAAGTTTTACTGAGCTCTACCCACCAGAGCAACAGCCAGCTCTACCCACCACCAGTCCCTCCCATCAGGAAACTTCCACAAGCCTCAGATAGACTCATCCACCAGAGGGCAGACAGCAGAAGCAAGAAGAACTACAATCCTGCAGGTTGTGGAACAAAATCCACATTCACAGAAAGATAGACAAGATGAAAAGGCAGAGGGCTATGTACCAGATGAAGGAACAAGATAAAACGCCAGAAAAACAAATGAAATGAAGTGGAGATAGGCAAACTTCCAGAAAAAGAATTCAGAATAATGATAGTGAAGATGATCCAAGACCTCGGAAAAAGAATGGAGGCAAAGATCGAGAAGATGCAAGAAATGTTTAACAAAGATCTAGAAGAATTAAAGAACAAACAAACAGAGATGAACAATACAATAACTGAAATGAAAACTACACTAGAAGGAATCAATAGCAGAATAATTGAGGCAGAAGAACGGATAAGTGACCTGGAAGACAGAATGGTGGAATTCACTGCCGCAGAACAGAAAAAAGAAAAAAGAATGAAAAGAAATGAAGACAGCCTAAGGAAACTCTGGGACAACATTAAATGCAACAACATTCGCATTATAGGGGTCTCAGAAGGAGAAGAGAGAGAGAAAGGATCCAAGAAAATATTTGAAGAGATTATAGTCAAAAACTTCCCTAACATGGGAAAGGAAATAGCCACCCAAGTCCAGAAAGTCCAGAGAGTCCCATACAAGATAAAACCAAGGAGAAGCATGCCAAGATGCATAGTAATCAAATTGGCAAAATTTAAGGACAAAGAAAAATTGTTGAAAGCAGCAAGGGAAAAATGACAAATAACATACAAGGGAACTCCCATAAAGTTAACAGCTGATTTCTCATCAGAAACTCTACAAGCCAGAAGGGAGTGGCATGATATACTTAAAGCGATGAAAGCAAAATACCTACAACCAAGATTACCCAGAAAGGATCTCATTCAGATTCGATGGAGAAATCAAATGTTTTACAGACAAGCAAAAGCTAAGAGAATTCAGCAGCAAGAAACCAGCTCTACAACAAATACTAAAGGAACTTCTCTAAATGGGAAACACAGGAGAAGAAAAGGACCTACAAAAACAAACCCAAAACAATTAAGAAAATGGTAATAGGAATATACATATTGATAATTACCTTAAATGTAAATGGATTAAATGCTCCAACCAAAAGACACAGTTTCGCTGAATGGATACAAAAACAAGACCTGTATATATATGCTGTCTACAAGAGACCCACTTCAGAACTAGGGACACATACAGACTGAAAGTGAGGGGATGGAAAAAGATATTCTATGCACATGGAAATCAAAAGAAAGTTAGAGTAGCAATACTCATATCAGATAAAATAGACTTTAAAATAAAGAATGTTACAAGAAACAAGGAAGGACACTACATAATGATCAAGGGATCAATCCAAGAAGAAGATATAACAATTATAAATATATATGCACCCAACATAGGACCACCTCAATACATAAGGCAACTGCTAACAGCTCTAAAAGAGGAAATCGACAGTAACACAATAATAGTGGGGGACTTTAACACCTCACTTACACCAAAGGACAGATCATCTAAACAGAAAATTAATGAGCAAACACAAGCTTTAAATGACACAGTAGACCAGATAAATTTAATTGATATCTACAGGACATTCCATCCAAAAAGAGCAGATTCCCCTTTCTTCTCAAGTGCGCACGGAACATTTTCCAGGATAGATCACATCTTGGGTCACAAATCAAGCCTCAGTAAATTTAAGAAAATTGAAATCATATCAAGCATCTTTTCTGGTGACAATGCTGTGAGATTAGAAATCAATTACAGGGAAAAAACGTAAAAAACACAAACACATAGAGACTAAACAATACGTTACTAAATAACCAAGAGATCACTGAAGAAATCAAAGAGGAAATCAAAAAAGACCTAGACGCAAATGACAATGAAAACACGATGATCCAAAACCGATGGGATACAGCAAAAGCAGTTCTAAGAGGGAAGCCTATAGCTATACAAGCCTACCTCAAGAAACAAGAAAAATCTCAAGGAAACAATCTAATCTTACACCTAATGGAACTAGAGAAAGAAGAACAAACAAAACCCAAAGTTAGCAGAAGGAAAGAAATCATAAAGATCAGAGCAGAAATAAATGAAATAGAAACAAAGAAAACAATAGCAAGGATAAATAAAACAAAAAGCTGGTTCTTTGAGAAGATAAACAAAATTGATAAACCATTAGCCAGACACATCAAGAAAGAGGGAGAGGACTCAAATCAATAAAATTAGAAATGAAAAAGGAGAAGTTACAACAGACACCACAGAAATACAAAGCATCCTAAGAGACTACTACAAACAACTCTATGCCAGTAAAATGGACAACCTGGAAGAAATGGA
The DNA here is from genome assembly GCF_028023285.1 of Balaenoptera ricei. Classification (NCBI taxonomy): domain Eukaryota; kingdom Metazoa; phylum Chordata; class Mammalia; order Artiodactyla; family Balaenopteridae; genus Balaenoptera; species Balaenoptera ricei. Next base: position 84,011,996 of record NC_082646.1, on the reverse strand, counting down.
CAAATTCTTAGACAGGTATACCTTCTAAGACTGAACCAGGAAGAAATAGAAAATATGAACAGACCAATCACAAGTAAAGAAATTGAAACTGTGATTAAAAATCTTCCAACAAACAAAAGTCCAGGACCAGATGGCTTCACCGGTGAATTCTATCGAACATTTTGAGAAGAGCTAACACCCATCCTCCTCAAACTCTTCCAGAAAACTGCAGAGGAAAGAATACTCCCAAACTCATTCTATGAGGCCACCACCACCCTGATACCAAAACCAGACAAAGATACTACAAAAAAAGAAAATTACACACCAATATCACTGATGAATACAGATGCAAAAATCCTCAACAGAATACTAGCAAACAGAATCCAACAACACATTAAAAGGAACATACACCATCATCAAGTGGGATTTATCCTAGGGATGCAAGGATTCTTCAATATACGCAAATCAATCAGTGTGATATACCATAGTAACAAATTGAAGAATGAAAACCATATAATCATTTCAACAGATGCAGAAAAAGCTTTTGACAAAATTCAACACCTATTTATGATAAAAACTCTCCAGAAAGTGGGCATACAGGGAACCTACCTCAACATAATAAAGGCCATATACGACAAACCCACAGCAAACATCATTCTCAATGGTGAAAAATTGAAAACATTTCCTCTAAGATCAGGAACAAGACAAGGTTGTCCACTCTCACCACTATTGTTCAACATAGTTTTGGAAGTCCTAGCCATGGCAATCAGAGAAGAAAAAGAAATAAAAGGAATACAAATTGGAAAAGAAGAAGTAAAACTGTCACTGTTTGCAGATGACATGATACTATACATAGAGAATCCTAAAGATGCCACCAGAAAACTACTAGAGCTAATCAATGAATTTGGTAAAGTTGCAGGATACAAAATTAATGCACAGAAATCTTTTGCATTCCTATATACTAATAATGAAAAACCTGAAAGAGAAATTAAGGAAACACTCCCATTTACCATTGTAACAAAAAGAATAAAATACCTAGGAATAAACCTACCGAGGGAGACTAAAGACCTGTATGCAGCAAACTATAAGACACTGATGAAAGAAGTTAAAGATGATACCAACAGATGGAGGGATATACCATGTTCTTGGATTGGAAGAATCAATATTGTGAAAATGACTATACTACCCAAAGCAATCTAAAGATTCAATGCAATCCCTATGAAATTACCAGTGGCATTTTTTATGGAACTAGAACAAAAAATCTTAAAATTTGTATGGAGATACAAAAGACTCTGAATAGCCAAAGCAGTTTTGAGGGAAAAAAACGGAGCTGGAGGAATCGGACTCCCTGAATTCAGACTATACTACAAAGCTGCAGTAATCAAGACAGTATGGTACTGGCACAAAAACAGAAATATATATCAGTGGAACAGGATAGAAAGCCCAGAGCTAAACCCACGCACATATGGTCACCTTCTCTTTGATAAAGGAGGCAAGAATATACAGTGGAGAAAAGACAGCCTCTTCAATAAGTAGTGCTGGGAAAACTGGACAGCTACATGTAAAACAAGGAAATTAGAACACTCCCTAACACCATACACAAAAATAAAATCAAAATGGATTAAAGACCTAGATGTAAGGCCAGACACCATCAAACTCTTAGAGGAAAACATAGGCAGAACACTCTATGACATAAATCACAGCAAGATCCTTTTTGACCCACCTCCTAGAGACATGGAAATAAAAACAAAAATAAACAAATGGGACCTAATGAGACTTAAAAGCTTTTGCACAGCAAAGGAAACCATAAACAAGACGAAAAGACAACCCTCAGAATGGGAGAAAATATTTGCAAATGAAGCAACTGACAAAGGATTAATCTCCAAAACATACAAGAAACTCATGCAGCTCAATATCAAAAAAACAAACAACCTAATCCAAAAATGGGCAGAAGACCTAAACAGACATTTCTCCAAAGAAGATATGCAGATTGCCAACAAACACATGAAAGAATGCTCAACATCATTAATCATTAGAGAAATGCAAATCAAAACTACAATGAGATATCATCTCACACTGGTCAGAATGGCCATCATCAAAAAATCTACAAACAATAAATGCTGGAGAGGGTGTGGAGAAAAGGGAACCCTCTTGCACTGTTGGTGGGAATGTAAATTGATACAGCCACTATGGAGAACAGTGTGGAGGTTCCTTAAAAAACTAAAAATAGAACTACCATATGACCCAGCAATCCCACTACTGGTCATATACCCTGAGAAAACCATAGGTCAAAAAGAGTCATGTACCAAAATGTTCATTGCAGCTCTATTTACAATAGCCAGGACATGGAAGCAACCTAAGTGTCCATCAACAGATGAATGGATAAAGAAGATGTGGTACATATATACAATGGAATATTACTCAGCCATATAAAGGAATGAAACTGAATTATTTGTAGTGAGGTGGATGGACCTAGAGACTGTCATACATAGTGAAGTGAGTCAGAAAGAGTAAAACAAATACCATATGCTAGCACATATATATGGAATCTAAAAAAAGAAAAAAAAATGATCAGAAGAACCTAGGGGCAAGACAGGAATAAAGATGCAGACCTACCAGAGAAAGGACTTGATGACATGGGGAGGGGGAAGGGTAAGCTGGGACAAAGTGAGACAGTGGCATGGACATATATACACTACCAAATGTAAAATAGATAGCTAGTGGGAAGCAGCCACATAGCACGAGGAGATCAGCTCGGTGCTTTGTGACCACCTAGAGGGGTGGGATAGGGAGGGTGGTAGGGAGGGAGATGCAAGAGGGAAGAGATATGGGGACATATGTATATGTATAACTGATTCATTTTGTTGTAAAGCAGAAACTAACACACCATTGTAAAGCAATTATACTCTAATAAAGATGTTAAAAATAAATAAATAAAAATAAAAAAAAACCCAATCCAAAAATGGGCAGAAGACCTAAATAGACATTTCTTCAAAGAAGACATACAGATGGCCAAGAGGCACATGAAAAGCTGCTCAACATCACTAATTATTAGAGGAAATCCAAATCAAAACTACAATGAGGTATCACCTCACACCAGTTAGAATGGGCATCATCAGAAAATCTACAAACAACAAATTCTGGAGAGGGTGTGGAGAAAAGTGAACCCTGTTGCACAGTTGGTGGGAATGTAAAATGATACAGCCACTATGGAGAACAGTATGGAGGTTCCTTATAAAACTAAAAGTAGAATTGTCATGTTACCCAGCAGTCCCACTACTGGACATATACCCAGAGAAAACCATAATTCAAAAGACACATGCATCCCAATGTTCATTGCCACACTATTTACAATAACCAGGTCATGGAAGCAACCTAAGTGTCCATCGACAGATGAATGGATAAAGAAGACGTGGTACATATATACAATGGAATATTACTCAGCCATAAAAAGAAACAAAATTGGGTCATTTGTAGAGACATGGATAGATCTAGAGACTGTCATACAGAGTGAAGTAAGTCAGAAAGAGAAAATCAAATATCGTATATTAACGCATACATGTAGAACCTAGAAAATGGTACAGATGAACCGGTTTGTACGGCAGAAATTGAGACACAGATGTAGAGAACAAAGGTATGGATATCAAGGGGGGAAAGTGGTGGGGGGTGGGGTTGGGGGGTGATGAATTGGGCGATTGAGATTGACACATATACACTGATGTGTATAAAATTGATGACTAATAAGAACCTGCTGTATAAAAAAATAAATAAAATAAAATTCAAAAATTCAAAAAAAAATAAAACCTCTTGAATTAAAAAAACAATATATAAAAATGTTCATCACAATATTTATATTATTAAATATTGAAAACTCTAAGTCCAATGATAGGGGATCTATCTAATACACTATCCATGCAGTATTATATTATAATTCAATCAGTGTTTCCACCTTATAGATCACAGTATAATTTGCAACCATATATTCATGAACTTTTACATTTAATAAAAATTACAAGGAAACACACCAAAATGTTGGGTTTGTGTCTGGGTAATGAAATTTTGAGGGAGTTTGATTTTTCTTTTTATTTGTTACATCCTCTATAATGATCTTATAATATTTTTTAAAATCAGAAAATATTACTTTCTAAAATGAATAAATTAATTTTGCTTGCCAGAGACAAAATGTGAAATTTGTAGAAACAGCCCTTGAGCATTGTAGGGAGTACCATACTATGCAGGTTAAAAGACAGACCTTATATCTGAATCTTTGCTCTACTACTTACTGTGTTACCTTATGCAACTCTGTAAACTCCTGTCCCTGTTTCCTCTTCTATATAAGAGAAAAAATAATAACTACCTCATGAGGTTGTTGTGAAGGTAAAATAAAACTATACATGAAATCTCTTTGCATACTGCTTGTCACAAAGGAAATGTTCAATAAATATTTAAGAAATATTCCACATTCAACTATACTGTAGCATTTTAAGAGCTCGGGAAGATCTTCCCTTAAGTATCCTTCTCCATAGTTTTATTTCCAATTTAAGAAAAATGGTTCAAACTTGAAAATAAGGCAAAAACGTTACTGGACTCCCTTTCAAAGCCACACAGAACTATTGTTGAACAAACCCACATAAGTGTCCATTTTTTGATCTAGGGAAAGACAACTGTGTTTGATTTGTAATTGTCTTTTTTTTTAAATATCTTTATTGGAGTATAATTGCTTTACAATGGTGTGTTAGTTTCTGCTGTATAACAAAGTGAATCAGCTATACATATACTTATATCCCCATATCTCTTCCCTCTTACGTCTCCCTCCCATCCTCCCTATCCCACCCCTCTAGGTGGACACAAAGCACCGAGCTGATCTCCTTGTGCTATGCGGCTGCTTCCCCCTAGCTGTCTATTTGATTTGTAATTGTCTTGATCAGGGCCTGGACTTGGTAAAGTTAGATCTTAACTTGTACAAGATGGATGAGCTGCAAATTATTTTCATCCAGTAGAGATGTGAATAATTTCTGTTCAGTAGGAAATATAACTCCAAAGGTTAAGATATTATTATACTGCAGGACATTAATCAGTTTGGAATCTAATTTTGCAGCCTTATTTTAGCATTCTTTTTTCCACTGACTATAAATATATATATATATATATAATTTTTTTCTCATTTTCTCCTTTGAACTAGGTTTACCATCCTGCTGGTTCCCTTATTAATGAGGTAAATAAATCTTTGATACGTGATTACTGTATATTTGTATGAGGGCCATGTTTTTAACTTATTGAAAATTACACTTTAACACTGATCTTGGACATTTTTTTCATTAGTGATTTAGAATATATAAACAGACATTCAACCTTGTAAGCATAACATGTATAGTTTTACTAGTGATAAATATAGCACTGGAAAAGGAAGATGCTACATGGGATCTTATATCAGTACACCTGGGTACTTTCTGTGGAATTTTATCCCTCATGATGAGATACACAGGAAACATGTTTTGGAATGGAGAACTGGTGGGAGGGAGCTGATAAATGATGATTTCAAAGATGGAATTCAACCCAGGGATCCCACTTGAGACACAGTGCCTCTTGGCCTGTTAAGAGTGCTGTGGTGCACGGGTGGGCAGGGAGGAGAACGGTGTGGGCGAAGGGTGTCGGGAAAGGAGTGGGTACAGTGAGAGAGGGTGTATATCAAAGGCAATCCTTACCTATTTCAAAATTTAGCCTGGATCTTATCATGCCTCAGATATGAACGTTCTGTGGACCCACAGGGGTGTCCAAGAAATTTTTAGGCACAAAGTCAGAAGGGTTTTCATAACAACACTGAGATGATATTTGCTTTTTCACTGACTGTGCAAAAGTAATGGTGAGTAACGCTGCTTGCACCTTGACCTGACACTAAACACTAAACCAGCGATCATTACAGTCTTTACCAAATGAACTCACAAAAAGAAGGCCAGTTTCACTTAACAATGTCCTTGATGAAGCAGTAAAGGTTGCTAATCTTATTAAACCTCAACCCTTGAATATGTGTTTTTTAATATTCTTTGTGACAAAAGGGGAAGTATGAATAAAGCACTTCTGCTAAATACTGAAGATGTCTCAAGAAAAGGTACTGTGTGATCGAGCTGCCAGCTGAATCTGCTGCTTTTTTTTTTCATGGAGTGTCATTTTTAACTGAAATAATGACTGACAAACTATGGTTATTCAGACTTGGGTATCTGGCAGACATTTTCTCAAAAATAAATGAAACAAGCCTGTCACTTCAAGGAAAACAACTGTCAGTGTCTATTGTCAACGAGAACAATTCCACTTGCAAACAATTATTAGAATTTTAGAAAAGTTGTATCCACCACTGTGAGCTTGATAGGTTCCTCAAACTTAAAGACTTTTCTAGTGAAATAAGTGGTGCAATGTTTCATGCTGTGCAGTGGAATGAGTCAACATTTACAAGAGCTACATAATTCAATGAACTGATATTTTCCACAGGACCATTGAATGATGTTACAAAATTATGCCTGGTAAAGAAAAGCATGCACTCAAAGATAGACCAATGGATTTTAATATGCAAGATACCACCTGTCAAGTTTTGGTGGAGCATCAAAGAAGAATGTCCTCAATGATAAATGTAAAGTCTTTAAAGTCAGTTATGGCTCTAGTGGAAGAGAAGAACAGTATAGCAAGAGCAGAGCTTGTAAATAACATTAGGCATTAGGCAAGAATATCCACAATGACCTGAAAAGGCTATTGAAGTATGCTTCCCTTTTCTAAATGCACTATCTGTGTGATGCTGAATCTTCTTCCTATATTGCAATTAAAACCATGTATTGCAGTAGATTGAGTGTAGAAGCAGATACGAGAACCCATCTTTTTATATTAAGCCAGATACAGAGAGAATTGGAAGAATTTAAAATGATGCTATTCTCACTAAATATTTTTTTGTTTTGGAAAATATACCTATATTTTATTTTAAAATGTTATTTATGTTAACAGGTACTGTGTTTAGTATTGTTTTAAAATTATTTTAAAATAATATGTATATTTTACATTTCTACTTCAGAAAGTATCAATACATATGACCCACATTTTTAAAAAAGCTCTTTGGGTTCTTCAATAATTTTTAAGGGTGTAAAGAAGGTCTTGGAAACAAAAAGTTGGAGTAGTTCTCCTCTAATGTACTGAAGCAAGAAAGATCTCTCCATGCTCAATTAGGTTTTTCATCTAAAGAACAAAATAATCTTTTAACTGACAGCATGAAAGAATAAGAAGTTTAGGAACTTGGGGTATTATATAGTTTGGGAATGATTTCAAGTATAAAAGTTCTGTGAAGTTTTCACAACAGGTTGGAAGGCAAACAATAAAACTATGGTTTGATGAATAATTTTCATTTGTTAAATGTCTGCGAACAGCTCATATTAAGGCTTCCATTTAAATAGACACAGTGCTTATTTTAAAAAGTATTTACTTTATGAGTATCTACATAAAAGGCTATCCTTTACAATACTGTTGATATTAACTCTATTTCTGTGTGTTAATCTATGACCAAACACACAAATGTACCCAAAGTTTACACAGATGTCGGAAATAGGAGGCCGAGGGGCTACGTTTGATTTTTGGTTGGTTCCAAAATGGAGGCAACATCTTTATCAACTTGGCAATGGAGATTTTAGAAAATCATTAAAACTTTTTTATTGACTTTATTTATTTTGATGAAATTCTCATCACAGTAAAGAAACAATATTCTGTTTATGTGCCAGTTAAAGTTCTGGAAAGCTATAGGCAAAGTCTCATCCGCAGATTAGCTCTCCTGATATGTTGGCTATCACCTTTTAAAACTGATTTTTATGTGTTCTTCGAAAGTCAAGAAATAATCCCTGAGAATCTGAATCCAATATGTTGTCCCATGTTGGCTGAAAGAAAAAAAGTGAGGAAAAACCACAAGGGTACCCAACCTCACATCGATTGAAAATGTCTTTTCACATTTTCTGTTGCACAGTTCAGTTTTCAGTCAAGTGAAACTAAAAATGATGATGATGACGATGATGAAAGGAAGAAGACTATGAGATGGTGGAGGAGGAAAATGTAGGATTTCTTATTCCTCATTTTGCAAGTAAGGACATTACCGAAATAACAACTCTTCTGTCTTCTATCTCCACTATTTAGTAAAAGAAAAGGCATTTTAACATCAAGAAAAGTGTGAAGGATACAATTTCAGAATAAAGGGCAGTCTTTCTTAAGATAAGCTAGCTAACAAACTTATACTGATTGGATGGATGGATGGATAGATAGATAAATAGATAGATAAAATGTGTATGTATATTTATGTACTCTATGTATATATTTATGTACTCTATGTATAAATACACACACACATACACACACAGCACAGTGCCTGGCACTAGAAAGTGTTTGATAAAATGATTATTATAATTAGGTTTTTCACAGTTAGCTTTTTGTAGAGGAAGGAATAGCAGGTATAATGCTATCAGGAAAAGGTGGTTGTAATTTAAAAATATGTATGAACTTCCTGGATTTTTGCTTTATTTTATATTCTTTCACTTCAGAAAAAGTTTGAAATCATGGAAGAGAAATCTTCACGTTTCCCATAAAATCTTCTAAACGGGCCTCCAAGAGTACAGAGTGAGGAATCGAAAGTAATATTAAATGATATTTCCAGATGTACCTGTCACTCTTTGAGACCTTGGACTTATGTCAAAGCAAGAGCTGTTTGTATTTTCTTTAGAAATACTCTCTTCAAGAGATTACAGTCAAGCAGAAAAACTTGCTCAGCAATGAAATTAGCAACAGGTCCTCATCTGAATCACAGTAGCAACCCTGTGTAAAAATAAGTTGATAGTAGACATTTAATCAGAAAATAAACGTTCCATACAAGTCCTTGAAGTTACATGAATTTAGCACACTATTCTAGCCCAGGGAAGTCAAATAACTTAAAATGAATGCCTTGACTTCCCTCTCCCAAATCCACCTCAGACATCACATTAACCGTGCCTCTCTTTTCCAAACAAGTGCAGATAAAAGGACCTCAGAACACCTTTTTTTATTTGACACTTGAGGGTGATACCACTAACCGACCAGATTAGGCAGAAGGGATGAAACTCATTTGCTATTCCTATTTTAAAATTTCTACTTCAACATCTATAGATAAAGTTAGTGAGGACTTTTACTCGAAAATTTTCATCTACTCATTCATTTTGTACATATTTATTGAGTTCCTTTTATGTGGTGAACACTTGGCTTAGGTACGTGGAATATGGAGGCATTTAGGATGAATTGACCTCAAAAAGCTTACAGCCTGGTGCGGGAGATAGAAAATAAATTACTGATTACAGTACAGGACGCTAAGTGCTGAGGGAAGTATACTAAAGGTGCTGTGATGACACAGAGGAGAGATACCAGGCCCTTTTTGGAGAGAGAGTTTTGGAAGACTTTTAAAAAGAGATGGCCCTTGTCTGAGTCTTGAAGGATGAGCAGGACTTCATGAAAGTTAAGGGAGGTTGCAGGAAAATGCATTTTAGAGAAAGAGAAGAGCATCTGTAAGTTTATGAAGTTATAAACCAGAACGGAAAATTCTGGGATGCAAAGAATTGGTAAGACTGGAGGAGTGGCATTGAGACAAGTCTATAGAAGGAGTGGTTTAAGTCACAAAAGTTTTAAATGTTGAACCAAGGACAATATTAAGAAACTACAAGTTCCTCCATAATTTAACAAAATTCAGATGTGTCCAGGATTTATACATAAGAAGCAAACTTTTCCAGTAGGTTTAAAACAATAGGTTATATATAAAACATATATATAATTACATAGACTACATATAATATAGATGTAGATATACACATAGACATAGATATAGATATAGATACAGATATATAGCTACCTTAATACTGATTTACAATATTAAAATGAAACCCCAATCTATTCCACTGATCTGGCTGCATGCCCTGATCATGCATGCAGATATACCTTTATCCAGATTTACCTGTAATTTTTTCATTTTGTAGACGATAGTGGTGCTGGTGTAATTCTATACTAATAATACAATTGATAGGAGCTTCAAGTCCCTCTTTAGTAGTTTTACACCAACCCCTTTACAAATTCTACATTGGGATTTTTACTCATTCTAAAGTAATTTAGCCTTCATGATGTAAACCAGAATAGAAGAAATATGCCCTGTAATTATCAGTGTTATCATATGTCTCTTGGAGTTGGGAACCAAATGTTCTGGAGCTATTTCCCTGGTTAAGCCACTTAACAGTACTGAGCATTCGCTCTGTATTTTTTTCAGTGAGGCTAGGAAAATGTCCTAGTAGAGCTGCTGTAAAGACTAAATAATCATGATACTTAAGACAACACTTTATGAGCTCTCCTCTCAAAGTCGCACCTTTTTGTAAATTATAATTTCATCCTTACAGTTTCTCACATTAAAAACTTTGGATTTGCCCTTAACTTCTTTCCCTCTTTCTCTCACACTCCATGTCTGGTCAGTGAGCAAATCCTCTTGACTCCATTTTCAAAATATATCTATAATCTCACCCTTTCTCACCTTCTCCATTACTATCACTCTGATCCAAGCCAGTACCATCCCTCACCTGGATAATTCAACAGCCTCCTTCCCCACACAGCAGCTAGAGTGGCCCCATTAACGTGTACACTAGATGCATCTCTCATCTTTTCAAAATGCCCATCCTGCTCTGCACTAAAGCCCAAGTCTTCACCATGACCCACAAGGCTCTACCTGATCTGGCCTCCTGCTCTCGTTGACCTTATCTCCCTAACTCTCTCTCTTGCTCCATCAGTTTCAATCATTTGGACCTTCTTGCTGTTTTGCAAACATGTCAAGGATACACCTTCTTCAGGGCCTTTACCCTGGCTATCTTCTTGGACTAGAAAACTCTTCCCCCAAACAACTACAAGACCAACCCCCCTTACTTCATTTCTCCACTTATATGACACCCAATCAATGAGGCTCTCCCTGGCTAATCTGTATAAAACAGCATTCCCCCCACAAGTGGCCCCTAGTCCCCACTGTCCTGCTTTATTTCTCTCCCAGGCCTCCTCTCACTACATGTGATCACCTTCAGGGCAGTTCTACACTCCTTCCAAGCATGCGCCAGCATCATACTCCCTACACCCTTTGACGTTAGGCACAGACATAAGACTCGCCTTTGCCAGTGAGATGTGGCCTATGTCTCTTCTTGGTAGGAGCTTTAAGAGTCATTGCAGAATTCATCATGCTTCTCTTGAAGATCATGGCATATGGGTCAAGGTGGAGCCTCTGTCCTAAAGGCCTATGTAACTGTGAATTGCAGAGCCCCTCTGCTAACTTGCTTTAAATCTGTAGCATAAGTGAAAAATAAACTTTATTGGGTAAACCACAGAGATTTGAGCTTATTTTTTTTTACTGCAGCACAACCTAGACAATCCTAATATATTACCTGAAACATATTTACTTTCTCATTGTCTGATTCTCTCATCAAAACATAAGTTTCATGAGGGCAGGACCTTCATATATTTTGTTCCCAAAATTGTGACACATACTGCATACCCAATTGATTGAATAAATGAATTGGTTGAATAAATGAACATATGGATGTATGACGTCTTAATATGAGGCAAGCATTGTTCTAAGTGCTTTGAAGCTATTATTTGATTTCCACACTACTACCCTATGAGATCCATTTTGCAGATAAGGGAACTAAGACAGAGAAGGGCATAGTGCTTGGCACAGAGTAGAAAATCAGTAAATATTTCCTAAGAAGAGGGAATAGGAGTGATTAGTATTCAATTCTTTCACCAAATAACTGCTCAACTAACGATGGCTAAAGAATTTGGATAAATGTAACATCAAAGAATCTAGTGACGCAACTTAAAAGATGACTAATTTCTACCCTTATTGTTCTCTAAAAATGTTGTATTATTAAAAAGATTTTTGAATTATTCTAACGGACTATCTATTCACATTCAAATTAATATTCACCCATAATATTCAGAGCCTTTCTACATGGGTATGTATTTCATTTTTAGGCTAAGCTCATGACAGACGCAGAATGAACAAGTTAAAAAAAAAAATCAGTTGAGGTGTCAGGAGAGTAGATATCCCTGGATTTGAATTCCAGCTTGGAACCTTACTAGACGTGTGACCATAGATAAGTGACCTTAATAGCTCTAAGTGTCCATTTCTTCACTATAAAATAAAGATATTAATATCTATTAATAACATCACTGTGAGAAATAAATGAAATTATGTATATAAAGTGCTTAACAGAAAGTTGATCAATAAAGGGCAGTAAAAAGATAAATAAATAAATGTCAGTTCCTTCTCCCTGCCTTGCGCTGCTCTATGGCAGTGTTTCCTAAAATGTATTCTGGGAAACACTAATTCTGTGGAATTTAAATAGCTCTTACAAGAAAATGTGTTTGCTACAATCATATATTTGGGGGATGTATAGCATTATTCCCAACTGCATGTGTTCTGCAGGTGCACTGCTGCGGGGGTCCATCCCATTTACTATTTGTGCACTATGGGCCACTTTCTTAACCTCTTGGTGACTCAATTTTGTCATCTGTAAAATGTAGACAATAATTTTAACTAACATTTAGGATGATTTTAGGTCTGAAAATTCTGAATTAAACAGAGACACATAGCATTTTGTCCTGCAGCAACAATCCTGAATAATTTTCTGATTACTCAATTCAGTAATTGTCTGAGATTGCCTCCATATGACTGCAACTTTCATTTTATAGCAACTTAAACATTCCATGATATTTAGTGGTCACCATGGCATCTTTTCCCCACCCCTGCAACCTTAAGAAAATTAATAAAACCTAAAGGCCATCTTGGCTAAGAGGCATAAAATGATATCTGCACATTTCACCACATTGTAAAATAAACTCCACTTCTGTTTGCAAAGTTTCCTAACTGACCACTCAGTAGTTGGTCTCAGTAGTAGACCACTCAAATTCAGCTTCCAGAATCCAGACACTTGTTTGATTGTTTGCAGCTGAGTGGTTTATCAGGAGGATTAAAGAATGGGTTCACTAGCTGGGTTTGTAGACATCAGCCAACTTGGCCAAGGAGAGATATGCTTACAAATCAGTGTGGTGTAGAAAAAAACAACAAAAGTAATAATAAAATGCAACTACCATGTGTTAAGAACTTAATATATGCCAAATAATGTGTTCAGCACTCCACATGGAGGATCTCTGGACTTGACATCTAAAACCGGGTTTATGTCTCTTCCCTTACAATCTGTGATTACGAGATTTTTACTAGGTCACTTAACCAGCTCATCTATAAAATCTGGACAAGAATACCTGACCAACCTGCTTCTCAGGATTGGTGGAAGGATCAAATATGATACTGCAGATAAATGTTCTCTGTCAACCACAGATTGCTATACAGAATATATTCTTCTCTGTTGGTTATCAGTTCTCTACGAGTACCCAGCAAAACCATTTATGGAGTCTACTAGCTCAGTAATAGATGCTAATAAAAAATATTAAATTTGTAAGTCCTGGGAAATTTTTACCTAGGAAGGGAAAAAATATGTTTCTTTATCATAATAAAAAATATAATAAATATATAATAATATAATAAAGAAACACACTTTTCCCACCACATGTAGCACTTATGACATATCAGCTTGAGGTTTTAGGACCTTGGGTAAGTCTTATGCTCCCTAAATTCTTCATCTTTAAAGTGGGGATACTGTCACCTACAATACAGGGTTGTTATGAGAATTAAATAAGACAGGATATGTAAATGCAAGTTATGAAACTGAAAGCATTACTCAGATATGGCATAATTATTCTTTGTATGTACCTGAATAGTCATAGTTTCTGTAATGTAGATAATTTAGACTCTAGAACTTCTTATAATTAGCACTTATGAAGCTCCCAGAATGGATATATTTTATATTCCATTCAAGAAGGCATTTCACTTAATTTTTAATAATCTGCAGCATTTCTAGACAAATCTAAGCTGGGCTACAAAGAAATGTAGTATATCATAAAATGATCTGCAAATGTACATTAAATATTTCAAAAACCTCCCAAAGTAATGTTTGTAGCCTGATCCCATTTAACATTACTAAGTGACACCAGTTAGAAATATCCCGCGTCCCACACAGGATGTGTAAAATTCTACTGGCTGAGAGATCGTGTTTGCAGGATAAATTAAATATGAGACATAGTGATGTTGTCTTGTGTCCCCACCCAATATGTTGTTTTAAGTTTATGAAATATGCTCTCAGCAGAAATCCATCCTGCAATGCAAAATTAGCTTCTGGCCTGTGACTCTGCAGCCCTTTGCTGATAAATACCTTTACAGTTGTCTTGTACTGATATTATAACTAGTAAAAAAGAAAGAGAGAGGGAAGTTGGGAAAGAGGAGAGAAATAGAACAGATAAAAGCTGTAAGAGTTTTTGGTGTATAAATTTAAAATATCCTCTGAATGTATTTCCTTCTTTAGTCTCTTATTTCTGCTCCAGAAGGGGTCTGACATGGCAAAAAGAATGAAAATTTCGGCACTAGTTTTGAGGGTTTGAATCCCACCTTCATCTCTTAACCTTGAGGCCATCTGTTTAACTCCCCACCCCAGCCTTATCTATACAATGGGTGTTGTGATTGTTCTTCCTTGTTAAGAAGCTCAAGGTTAAGTCATGAGAGATCCAGGCTACAGTCAGCAGTGAATGAATATTGATGAATGAATATCAGTTACCTTCTACTTCTCTCTTTTTTCATTTAGTCATTAGCTCATTCATTCATTCTTTTCATATAATGTAAACAAAGTACAATACTTGGGGACACAAATACTAATTTTGTTATTTACTACTTGTATGAATTGCTTCTGAACTTCAAGTTCTTCATCTGTAACACTGAGTTCCACGGAAGTGCCCCTGAGCTGCCCTAGGGATAAGGGTAGGGTGACTGAAGGAGGATGGACACATGGCAAAGTTCAAGGCTCCTACCCTCTACCCTCAACCACAGATAGCAGCTCTACATTTATCCTCTTATATAGGTTGAGATTTCCTGCAAGATATTCTTTTTAAGAAATAATACCGTTGATATGAAATAAAAGAAAGAAAACCTCTGGACCAGCCAAATAGCTAATGATAGCTTTCCATTTCTGTTCTAATTTCCAATGATTCAAAATATTCTTTGGAGGCTTAGTAAGTGTGCAATCCTAAAGACTCAGCTTTTCAGTGAGCTACAGAAACCATGGAGCTTAAAACAAGGTTCCTACTCTAAAGGAACTCACAGTCTCATAAAGAAGATGACACATCTGCCCATGGACTGTTGAAAAATCATGAGACAATACAAGTGCCACTGTGGATGGTATAGTGGCAAGGTTTGGGGACTCAGAGATGGGAGTGCACCTCAAGGCCTGGCATAGTAAGGGATTTAGGCTGGATGGGAAAGGGAAAGGGAAAGGACTGGGGTTGGTAGAAAGGAATGGGAAGGCCATATGCAGTGTGAATACAGCATAAGCAAATATGCAGAGTGAGGAAAGAACATGAGAGGTATAGGAACCTCCAAGAAACAAGCCATTTCCGACTAGACAGATATGAGTAGAGATGTTTTTTTTTTTTTTTTTTTTTTTTTTTTTTTTTTTTTAAAGGAATTCCTTTATTTTTATTATTTATTTATTTTTAGCTGTGTTGGGTCTTCGTTTCTATGCAAGGGCTTTCTCTAGTTGCAGCAAGCGGGGGCCGCTCTTCATCGCGTTGCGCGGGCCTCTGTCGCGGCCTCTGTTGTTGCGGAGCACAGGCTCCAGACGCGCAGAGCTCAGTAGTTGTGGCTCACGGATCTAGCCGCTTCGCGGCATGTGGGATCTTCCCAGAGCAGGGCTCGAACCCACGTGCCCTGCATTGGCAAGCTGACGCTCAACCACTGCGCCACCAGGGAAGCCCGAGTAGAGATGTTTTATAAGGGCTTGAATGACAAGCTGAGGCATTTGGGCTTTAGTTTATAATAATTAAATTCACTGGGAGTTGTTTTGAGTAGGACATGATAAAAACCATGCTTCAGGAAGCTAAATCTAATGGTATTGAGAAATTTGGGATAGAAAAACCAGGATTCCAGTCGAAGGATATTTTGATAATCCTCATCTGACTTTGCAGCATTTGGCATTCGCAGCATTTCATCTTTTCTTTGATACACTTTCTTCACTCGTCTTACTGGAAAAATTACGGTCTCCTGGTTTTCCTTCTCCCTTATAAGCTGGTCTGGTTTGCTGGTTCCTCCCATCTCTCCAGAGTCCTGACCACAGAATGCCTTGGGGCTCAGCCCTTGCACCTCTTCATTTTTCTATCTACATTAACTCTCTTGATCATTTTATCCAGTCTGGTGACTTTTAATACCATCTATACACTGATGACGTCCGAACTTAAACCTCCCACCTGAACCTCATTCTGGAATTCCATATTGTTGTAAGCAACTGCCTACTTAACATTTCTAATAAACATCTCAAACTTAAGTGCCTCAAACATATTCCTCTTACAAAATGGAAAGTCCATTTTTTTAGCTGCTTAGGCCAAAACCTTACAGTGATCCTTGAATATACTCCTTTTCTCACATCCCATGGCCTAACCATCAGCAAATTCTCTTGGGCCCTACCTCCAGCAGGACCCTGGACATTTTTCCCAACCTCTACCACTCTTACTCTGGTTTAAACCACCATCATTTTTCATGTAGATTACTACAATAGTCTCCTAACTGTTTTGTTTTTACTTTTAACCTGCCCTTTTAAAGTCTATCTCAATCCAGCAGCCAGAGTAATTCTCTTCAAACATAAATTAAATCATGTCTTTTCTCTCCTCAAAATGCTATTGGAGCATTTTGGCATAATGCTTTGGCATAAAAGCCAAAGTTCTTACAAAGGTCTTCGGACCCTTGTTTACTTGATCCCTGTCTCGGCATCTCCTACTTCCTATCTTACTCATTCTCATCTCAGAGCTTTTGCTGTAAACTGCTCACTCTCCCTGGAATGTTCTTCCACCAGATAGCCACATGATTTGTCCCTGACCCTTTTCAAGTCCTTATGCAAAGATTAGCTTTCCTTATTATCTACTTAAAGTTGTAGCCATCTTTCCCCATATCCCTTATTGACTTCCCCATCTTTATTTTTCTCCATGGCTCTTACTCTGCCAGTATAGACTTCTTCTTCTTCTTTTTTTAAGTTATTTATTTTATTTATTTTCTGACTTATACTAGAAAGTAGGCTTCATGAAGGCGGGATTGTGTCAGTTTTGTTTGCTCCTGTAATCCTGGTGTCTAGAACAATGACCATAGTAAGAACTCAACAAATACTTGTTTGGTGAATAAATATTTTTAAGCTGATAAAGATTTGACTATGGTGAAAACAGTGATTCAACAGAAAGAAAAGAAAAAGCCAAAAGGAAAGATAAATGAGGAAAAAGTTAGAAGTTCTAAGTGGCCTGCTGGAAATAAGTGTAAAAAGGGGAAAGACTGAGGTTGTCACCCTAGCAACTCATTGTCACTCATACTTCTTATTGTAGGTACATAAAACTACCATTCACATTAGGTGTCCCCTTCTGTGAAAGTAAAAATTACTTAAAGGAAGAGAAGAAAGCCTCCCATATTCAAGAAAAGATCACCTTTCATAAGGCATATCCTCTCCATGAATTAAGGAGGATAAAAAGTAACTTGGCACTTCCCAATTTCAAAAAGTTTTGCATATTTTTTCAAGATACAATTATTGTCCCCATTGTTTGGGAAGCAAATAGATCTGAGTGTTAAATGACTTACTTAAAGATAGCATAACCATTCCTTGAGCAAAAGGGAGCCTGAGCATTTTCCTGGTATTTTTGGTACCTAGGATAGTGCCTGGCATTTAGTGAGCACTTATTACTTCCTTGGAGAATTGAGTAGGACTAAAATGTATGGAGAAAGTTAAGAATTCAGTCTAAATAACAACATCGAAATGCTCTGCCCTTCATTACTCTGGTGGTTTAACAGGTAAGAGTCATATTTTTTCAGGTGATGTCATATGCTACTCAATCTGTTGTTAACAAAGGGTTTTGGTAACACCTAAAATTTATGCTAAGTATAGTACAACAGGGAGAAATAAATTATAATATGTTCCATAAACATAAAAAGAACTTGATGAATTTGTATTTATTTATTTAAAACATGCGGTCTCCTGCCCTCAAGAAACCTCCAATTCAGTTGGGAAGGCAAGAATTGCATACCAAGGAAAAACTATTTCAAAATCCGATACATTACCCAAACAAATTATTTAAAAGATGAGAGAGATGATAAGTTGTACAGACATTCATGTTAGGAGAAAATAATGGAGGCAGAAAGGCTTTAGGTAAAAAAATAAATCAGTCCCCTTTGGGGAAATAAAATGGAGGAAGTTAGGAACTGATAAAGTGGCAGATGGGACGAGGGGGGTAAAGGAAAAGAACATTCTAGATGGGAGGATCATCAAGAAAGGGTATTCCAGAACACATCACAAACAATATAAGGACAAAATATGACTCTTCCCCAATTCTAGAGGAAGGCACAATCTCCCAGAAGATACAATGACCAGCACTTACTTGAGAAACAGCCTCTGGATCCTCAAGTCTTGCCAGTCCCCTAGGAGAGTAGATGGCAGTCAACTCAGTTTTAACTTCTCCATGTTACAGGGAAGAGCCAGAGCCACAGAGAGGCAGAGAGGAAGCAGCTCTCTGAAAGCCCTCTTGCACACTAAAGGAAAGAAAATCATTGAGGAGGGAGAAAAGGAGAGCTGAATACCTCTAAATCTTGACGTTTCTCAGCAAAGCACGTTGCTTTAATACAAATGAAATCTTCACAAGTTATACATATTTAATTTACTGATTCAAAGATGAGTCAGGAGAGGAAAACAATAGTTGTGAACCTTTCAGTGGTAGAGAGAGATGCTTTCTAAAGTTTCCCAAAGCCTCTCCGAGGTCAGACTCATCCTGAGTTTGCAGGAATGCAAAGGATTTGTATTCAGAGATATGGCTTGATGAGACCACAGTAATCATAATTCTTGTGTAGTAGATGTCATTAATCAATAAGAGGGGATATAAAAAGTCACACTCCTCCCTCCCTGTGCCAGGAAGGAGGATGGCAGTCCATTTCCGGATGTATGCCACAGCCGGCAGAGTGACTCATCCTGGGCCAAAATACCACTGGGACATGAGGGGAAAAGGAAGAAATGAACACTGTGACAGGCCAAGAAAGCAGTGGCCACCACAGTCAATCTGAAACAAGCCTTTTCTAACAGCTACAATGATAAGGGTTTTGCTGAATCAGAGGCCCTTTGAGCTGAAAGGGGCTTCAGTCCAAACCTGTCACTTTACAGACAAGTATACTGGGTCCCAGGAGAGGATATGACTGGTCCCAAGTGAGAAAGCAAGTGAGGGGCAGAGCTCGACTTAGAGCGAAAATCCCCAGAATGGGTCTTCTGTACCACACATTACATACTTCATAACAATTGCGCTAACAATGAAAACATCCTAACCAGCTGTAGTCCAAAAACCACTTGCATGTTGGTTGTTGGAATATAAACTATTGCCTTTATAGAAATCATGGTGTGTGGTGACAGTTTGCGGAGCACTGATGGGGATTTAAAGGGACTGGAGCTGGGGATGAAGGGTTATGATGATAGTTTCCAGGTTAGCCTCAAAGGTTTCCTAATTCATAGTCTATTGGAAGAATAGTTCTACAAATAAAATCTCATTGCCATCAAACCCCTTCCATCACATTTCTATGGGATGATGCAGTTGGAATACTGGTGCAGGAGGCAGGCATGTACATCATACCCTGAGAGCAATGCCAGCCACTCTTCCCAGAGTATCTTGGGAGACTGAGTCTCTGGATGGAAGAAGGGTAGAGAAGACAGCCATGTGTTCTAGCAGCAATGTTGAACCCCACATCAATAGGAAAGGCAAGTCTGTCAGGCCCTAGCTGTCCTGATAAGAGGGTAAAAGAGAAGCCCACCAAGGGGAAGAGCCTGGCTATAGCAAGTTCCTATCCAGATGTAGGCTTTATTAATAAGTCTGGTTCTCCAAAGCCAAGTGTTTGACAGTGCATGAGCTTTGCACTGAGCTGCATTCTTTCACATAGTCCAACTTAGAAACAAAAGCTAGTTTGTCAAATGGCTGGGAAGAGTTGGGTCTAATGTTACTAACAACAACAATAAAAAATTAAAAGAGCTAGATTATTTACCTCTTATATGTTAGGCAGTATACTAACCATTTTATATATGTTATAAATAGTCTTTACAACACATTTTAGGTTGATGATATTATCTCCATTTTATAGAAGATGAACCTGAGGCTCAAGGTAATGAAACTACTTATTCAACATAGCTATTAAATAAGAAATCTAGGATTCTAACTCAGGACCATCCGACTCCAAAGTCTAGTCATCCAAACATGCCATAAGGTAAAGCCACTCAGGCCATATTGGATTCTACCAGCCAAATGTCATTATCCTCCATTTATACTTCAGGCGTCACTGAGATGCGATGTGGCAAAGTTAGGATGTGACGTACTTTCATTCGTCAAATATTTATCAAGTGACTGGCTATAAGGACCCACACATTGTGGGAGGTGGGTGCTAGAACAATAAGATAGGCAACGTCCCTGACCTCATAAAGTTTCAGAACCTTATCTTTGCCAAATGTATTCTCCTAAAGTCATCGCTCTTTGTTATCCTGTATTTACAGATGAAGAATCTGAGGCTTAGAGAGTTTAAGAAAATCGACCAGAGTATCACAACCAAGAAGGGGTAGAGCATGATTCAGAGCCAGGTTCATCTGACTTTGACTCCATGCTTTTCCTCTCGCATCCCATTCCCATTCTGGAAGCTGAACCTTAGTGGTCATAAAAGCACCAGGTCGTACTTCATGGAGGAGCAGTGTGCATGAGGGAGTCTATTTTTAGCTGCCAGAGGAAATGCCTCTCTAACTTCTGAACAGGCCCACCATTCAGGGAAGGTGAGGCAAGCACCAAACTACAGAACGGAAAGACAGAGCCATCTTGGAGCAAAAGAGAAGAGGCAACAGAACAAGCCTTCTTAGAGAAGAGGGGACACAAGATGGCAGCTAAAACCCACCTCTGAAGAAACAGTGAACACACCTCTGTTAAAAAGACGGTAGAGCTCTGTGTCAGAACCTCCCTACCCAGGAGCCTGCAAAGGAATCTTCTTGATCCATTGTAGCCTCCGAAGTCAATGCACTAAATCTCTGAACCGTGCGCTTGACTGCTAAGCACTGCTCTGTGGCTTCCAGTTTGTTTGTAACTGCGGTTTACTGTTGGTGTTACATCTTCCTGAGATTGGGGGCTCTGTCTTCCATTCCTCTGGCTCTCCATGATGCGTAGAGTAAAGGGACATTCTCACTAAATATTTGTTCACTGATTTATACACTGGTCTTTTCACAAATCAGTCAATATGTGGAGCCAGATTATGCTCTGAATAGAAATACAGAGGTGGCCTATCAGTGATGATACTATAATGCTCCCCACTTATTTAAAGATTTATGGCCACATCATCTATCTGAAACATAGCCACAATGCAGAACTTGGGAGGGGGAAAGTGTGGGAGAGAAAGAAAAACAACTCTCACCAAGGCCATGTGCTTTCTGCCCCAGAATGAACTGGAGTCAACCTCAGGTCACCACAAAGGGTCAGAGGGCTTCAGGATTTTACATGTTTTTGTTCAGTACTATGGAAAAATTAGCATTGGTGTTGGTTTCCCAGACACAAAGTTTAGTATCAGCAAATAAGAATAAGAAGTGGGAGAGGAGTGATCAATATTGGAATAGAGGGGCTTCCCTGGTGGCGCAGTGGTTGAGAGTCTGCCTGCCAGTGCAGGGGACACGGGTTCGAGCCCTGGTCTGGGAAGATCCCACATGCCGCAGAGCAACTGGGCCCGTGAGCCACAACTACTGAGCCTGCGTGTCTGGAGCCTGTGCTCCACAACAAGAGAGGCTGCAATAGTGAGAGGCCCGCGCACCGCGATGAAGAGTGGCCCCCACTTGCCGCAACTGGAGAAAGCCCTCGCACAGAAACGAAGACCCAACGCAGCCAAAAATAAATAAATAAAATAAATAAATATTGGAATAGAGAGAACAGAGAGCTGACAGCCTATCAAGTGGATAGGTGACAGAAATAGTAAAAATTACTTTGACCAAAAAATGCTAAAAATTATCACTTAAAGCCGAAGTCATTTAGTATCGGTACAACTAGCGTTCTGTCCCACTCAGTCATATCTGAGGCTATACCTTTGTACAGTGGATGTTAGAGTGTTGAAGAACGTTAGAGATCTTGTCTAACCAGTTCATTATTTAAGTGATAAAAATGAAGGCCAGAGAAATAAGTATCTTGTCCAACATCATCCTGCTAGTTACTAAACTTCAATAAGCTTTCTGCACAAATACACTGCACTCTGGTATATATTTATATAAAGAGAAAGACACAGAGAATTTAAAAAGTAAAATTCCGTCTTTGCCCTCAGGGGCTCAGATTTGTTCAGCTGAGCACTGATACTGCTGTACAATCCCCTGGCTAACACTTCTCTGTCTCAGTGTGGATCCAGAAGGGATTGACACTGCAGCAAGGACAACACTACAAAGAAATGGAAAGGGGTCACGGAGATATCAACAAGGTCTAAATGCCTTGCAAAACCGATGTGATCAACATCTGCAGCATTTCACTAATCTAGGCTAGTATTTCTAACCTAAAAGAAGATAGGGTTAGCGGGGTTAATATGTTTCATGTATATTTAGTGATCCATTACTCACTCCACATGACCATGAGTTCTTTTTAAGTGCTCACGAACCACACATTTAATAATCCACTTTGGAATTCTGCTGGCAATTAATGTGACCTTATTTAAATTATACTTTCCAGAATCTATTTTCTCTTGTGTAGAGAGAACTAATACAAAATATGAATATGAGGGATTCACAGAGCCATCAAAGGGTTAAGGAGGGTACCCTCCCCCCCAACAGCAAAAGTGAAGGGTACTGCCACCAGGCGCCAGCAGGGGGCAGCAAATAGCAGTTGAGGATGGGAATTCAGGAAGAACCCTTGAATGAAGGATGGGTAGAGATTTGGGGCACCCAGAACACTGTAGTTATCTCAATACAGAGAATGAAAAGGAAAAACTAAGAAAGCGGAAACAGAGTTTATATATGTACCCCAAACTCATAATTTAGGTAGTTGTGGAACTGGAAAAGTTATATTATATTTATTGGACTCTAAGAAGGCAGAAAAATGTACCAGACACTGGAGGAACATTTTCACTAACAGTAATTAGTCTTTGTATTAAAGTTAATGAGTATGAAGAATTGACTTTCTGTTATCCAGAAAACTCACTTTTCTGGAACACACCAATTGCCATGGCCACCATTTAAGTGAAGTTTCACTGAACTAAGATTCTACATATGTGTATGCAAGTATGTGTATGCCTGCATGATAGGGGAAGGAGGGGAGAGGAAGGGAAAGAGACACACAGAGAGAGAGAGAGAGATGGTCTGCCCCAAACCTATTTTCCAAGTTTCCCCACAGTCTCCTTAAAAATATATTCTTCTTAACCTAAAGGTGTCCACACTTCATCTGAACTCTGAGATGAATTTCTTTAAAAAGTTTTATGTGATTCCATCCAGCTACTTTTTCAGCTACATCAGGATGAATAAAATAAAATTTTCCATTCTAAAAAAAGCCTGCAATGATTTTTTTTTCTCTCCACTCTTCTAACTTAACAAATAGTAGAGGCTAGGAAGTTCAAGGCTAGCAGAATCTTAGTGATCCTGGAAGAAGGAAATCCATGCCAAATATTCAGGAAGACAATGGTTAAGTATTTTTAAAATTATGAAAGCTTGAAATGATAGGTCTACACACAGGAAGAACACTTCATTCTCAGGGTTGTGGGGACCTTTTGGAAAGTCAGTTCTGCTGAGATGTTCCATGGTTAGGGTGTCAGCTATTCCGGTAAGCCAAAGTGCTGCTAAGAGAAAAGGACAGAGATATTAAAAACAAATACTTTTAGGGAGGGTTGTCAGCTGTGGATTTGCTGTGATAAATTGCCTTCATTTGGTTTCCTGAAATTATGAAAGCAGAAGCATCTTGGTCATTAAAGATTTAGGGAGTTGTGGGAAAGGAGCAGAGGTGAAAGGGAATTTGAAATTGTTCAAAATAAATCCTCAGTGTGCCCTTCTATCTTGTCTCCCACCTCTTGCCAGGTCCTCTACATTCTAACCACACTCCTTTTTCTTCCCAGACTGTCACAGCCTTCTTGTCTCCCTGATTTTGCTCTTGCATCAGTGTATAATGCTCCCGCCCCCAACATACGGCACTCTTTCTGGCAAACTCCAGAAACTCCTACTCATATTTCAAAGGCTACTCTGAATATCACCTTTTCTGGAAGAATTCCTTGATTTTTCTGAGCTAGAAATAATCACAGAACTCTAAACTCACCTCTGTTATAATACCTAAAATAAGTTATTATAATTACCAGGGTATGTTATCTCTTCATTTAACTGTAACTTCTTTGATGTCAGGGACTCTGTTTCATGAATCTCCGTATCATCAACATTGTATCATGTGGTGTGGCTCATAGCAGATGCTTAATAACTTGTGAAATTAATGAATAAGTGATGTTCTATTAATTACATCATAGAAGTATACAACAATGCACATTCTAACAACCAATAATTCTAAAATATATTGGTAATATTGTGTATTTTAATACAATGAGAATTAATACTCAAGTGTTCTGAGTAGACATCATTGCATCGCGAAGTATTGGATGGCTTTTCAAAGAAGATTCTGTTGTACTCTTGAAAATTTAGTATTCTAGGATTTAGAAGACTGATGTGACCACATCCAGCCAAAATAGAATATTTAGTTATACATGAGGAGCATCACTAGAGAAGTAGGATGGAAACTCATTGGCAGAGATGGTCTCAAATCTATATGCATCTAATAAGATGAAGCTCTTATGTCGCTCAGACTACCGTCTCTCTAGTTGAATTGATCAGTTCCTTCACAAGCCTTACTTACTTCCCTCTACCTTTGCACCTTCAATACTTTACTGCACTTACCAGTTTGCCTCTCTGTCTCCTCTCCTAGACTTAATCTAGCACATATTGGGAGCACAATAAATATTTAATAAAGGAATAAATAAGTGACTGGAGAAGAATCTGGGAAGGCAACAGTGCCTTCTGTATTCTCCCAGTTAGGAATCTAGGCAAAGGTTGTTATCATGATCTTTGAATAAAAGGGCAGTGAGTGAAACTTTGGCAAACTCTTTGAACATTTGTCAGCAAAGCTTTAAGATTCACCAGTAGGACATGATCTACCAATTGGAAAAGCTTGAAAGTTCAATAGCTGTATTAATGAAAACAGAGGCTTATCCAAAATAAACTGTGCCAGAACCAAATAGGACAATAGAGTATTTCATAATAAAGGGTGAACTTGGGCAAGTCATTCACATCTCTGAGCCTCAATGTTCTCACATATTAAGAAAGAGCTAATGATAGTAAATTTTCAAAAGGTTTATTGTGAATTAACTGAGATAACCCATGTAAAGTAAATAGCACAGGGTCTGAGCACTCAAGTACTAGGTAGCCTTATTGACAACAACAACAATAATAAACCTCAGCTCTGAGAATGCCTATAATAACTGGCCTGCCTTAACAAAACAATGTGCAGTTATTTTAGTTTGATAACCCTCAGTGATCTAATTCCAGTTGCCTGTATAGTGTTTCCTTGGGATCTGCTGGACTTGAGGTGACTTTTCTATTTGTTTTGATTTTTTCCATTGACATGAACCAGGAGATTGAGACAGATCAAAGAGTTTCATGAGTCCTTTATTTTCTATCAAATGTGATTCCAAGTACCACCTTCTTTAACTCCTCCCACTGATAGAAGGTGGGAATCTTCACTAGCTGGCATTGTTTACTGGGTAGTACTTGGGAAAATAGTAGACAGTACACACAGAGGTTTTGTCTGCAGCTTACAGCTTGAGCCATTCTATAAAGACCTCTCCAGCAAGAGAAAGGGTGCTATCCAACCCTCTTCAAAACTTTCCTTGGGGCAAGGATTACGGACCCATAAACTGGATTTGGTTTTCAGGGACTATCACCTCCTATGGTAAAATTTTATTACAACTTCCCTTTAACTTACTTGCTTCAGATATTTTGAATTCAAAGAAACTAATTTCTCCTTAATCTATTTAAGGAAATATACATACTGAAAAGAGCCTAAACAAAGGCACCTCAAACAGGGAAAACAAGATACGTTCCACGTTCTTTTTCAGTGTAGTTATAAGCATATCATACAGAAAAAGACAGCAACCCCTGTCTAGCTGAATGTATCTGTTAAAATGGTATTCAATTGCATGTAGCAGAGATTGGATTATAGCAGCTTAACCAAATAGGGCTTGGTTTCTCTCCTATAATAAGAAGTATGAGGCAGGCAGCATAGTGCCCATGTGGCTCTTCAAGGACCTCCTCAAATATTCAGGCCCATTCTAGTATCTTGCTCCACCATCCATAGTATATGGTTTTTGTCCTCATCGTACAAGATTTTTTCTCCTGACATTGTTTCTGTGTTCATGGCAGAACCAGGGAAAGACAGGAAAGGAGTGAAGGCAAAGTTTCTTGCCAGTTGAAATGGTCCCTTTCGGTCAGGAATAGAATTGCTTGCCCAGAAGCTGCTTGACTCCCACTAGAATTTTGCTTGAATTTCACTGGCTGGAACAAGGTCCTATAGTCTTGCCTAGCTGCAAGGGATCAGGGGAGGTGAACATTTGTAAACGAACACATTGACACTCTTTACCAAAACAGAGTTCCAGTGATAAAATAGGAGGAAGAAGGGGTATAGTGAAATTAGATAGGCAGCTAATAGTACCTCACACACTTCAGAGCAATAATAATCCATTTGTTCCTGAAGAAGGGAAAAATTGTCACAGTATAAGTGCTACTCATCCAGTTTCCCTAGGATCTGCAATATCGCCAACCCTCGCTTCACGAGAGAATGTCTATGTGATGCCTTTCCCTTATCTTGACATTCATAATGCTGCCCCTCTCCTCCTGGGAAGGCTTTCCCACCAAGTTCTCCACTAAAATCTTTCTCACGCTTTATGAGCCAAATCAAAAGCAACTCTGAAGCCTCCTGCAAACACCCAATCCTGCTCCATTCACACGGTGAGTCAGCATAAACGTTCCCATCCTCTCCAGTCGCTGCAGAAGAATATACTAACATGTTAGCTGCATCTGGGTTTTATTATAATCACTTGTTCATAATTAATTGTTAATAATAAATATTTATGGAGTGCTATGTTCTAGTATTGTGTGCTTCATATGCATTATTTTATTTTACCTTCACAACAACACTTGGAGTAGTCTATTCTTATTTCCATTTTACTGATGAGTGGGGGACCTCAGTTTTGAACCCAAGTTAAACTGACTCCAGTGTCTGAGCTCTTCATCACTCTATGATTCATAAATGTCTCTCCTAAAATAATTAGCATCCTTTTTGAAGATGAAGACTACTTCTTAAATTTGAATTTCTTCACTATATTCTTCATAGCACTGAGCTTTGTTCTCTACAGAAGCTCAATTAATGTTTCATTTTACAGATAAACAAATTGAGAGTGAAGGAAGTTATTAGTCACAGAGCCTGGGCAAGGACCATGTTTTTTTTTCCCCCTAATTCCAGTCTATTTGTTTTACACTACACCATAATGAACTATCCAACCTTTCAACAAATATTTATTAAGTACCTATCACCAGCCAAGCAGATGCTACTTTTTGCCTGGGTTGAGGGTCCTAGCCTGAAGGATTACAATCTTATTCACTGGGAGAAAACAAAACAAGATCCTGGAAAGGATGAGATGAAACGTTTTCATCTTTCAGCTTGAGGCTGTGTGAAATTGTTACTAGTTTGAGGTCCAAGGGAATGCTGGGATGAAATTCATCAACTTTGAGGTCATTTATCATTTTGTGGGTTTTTCTGCCCATAGTTTCTCCTCTGCTCCCTATAGACTGTTTCTGATGTCATAACAGCAAAGCAGCTCTGCAGAAGACATGTCTGGAAATCCTCCGTTTTTGCTCTTCTGGACACTGAGTCACACCACTTCTCCCCCCAGCCTCTGGATAAGAGGACCTCACAAGACTTTGGGTATGTCAGAATTGTCATTATTTGCTATGCAACTTTATTTCAGGGCTCTGCAGCCTTTGAAACCCTTTGCAGAAAGAACTTCAGACAACTCAAGCTTTTATGCCAATGAAAGTGTAAAGAGAAGCCTTTGCTCCTTGCCTTTGGGTAAGCCAAGCTCTCCATCCCCTCTGACATCCCAGAGTGCCCCACCAGAGGGTAGCTTGCATTGAAATCCATCTGTAAAAACTCTTCACTGCAGGGGATCTTGCTGACATTGAAGTAGGCATTGAGATTATCTATTTCTTCAGATCTGAATTAAACGTCCAGGTATACCGATGCCTCAGTGAGGAGAAGGGAGGAGGAGAAAGTCAGCATGGCCAGTGGTTGCTTGTGGCTCCCATCAAACTCCCTACAGAGAAAAGGACAACCTGGCCAGGTGTGCTAAATCATTATGAACATGGCCTCCAAAGCTCCTGTTGTGGCCATTACATAAGTGATAAAAATACACTTCCTACCTCTATAGCATGGACAAACTCTTTACTTCTTTTTCCTGGTCCTTTTTTAGAGACGCTGAGGTGATAAAAATGCAGACTTATTGAATTATATGTGCTTCTAGAAACACATTTTAACAGAAATTCTCTTTGAATCTTCATGTCCACTTTTGAGAATACAGGGGGATTTATGCAAGGCCAACAAAGATGATTTCTTTCAAAAGATCTGGCTTAATTTTGCACTCACGGTGAGGGAAAGACGATAAATAAGATGTCTAAAGAGGAGAAGCTATGTGTGACCTTAGAAGATGCCTTTGGTACCTCTTTTCACATACCTGGCTCCCCCCTGATTTCAGCTGCAGCTGTGGTGGGCAATTTCCAGAGAGCTGAGACTCACGTCCCTCTGCAAGCATCTTTGTCTTCAGCTCTGCCTGACAACCTTCTCTGAGGCCACAGGAGTCCATTCTACTGGAACTGCAGCCTAGAAATATAGGAATTAACCCTCTGGGGGTAACATTTAAGCAAGAGAGGCAGGAGCTGGTGGATAAAAACATGCACCAGCCTCTTTCCTTCAGATGGACAATTCTGAGGGACATTCTCAGACCTCTCAGCTGCCCTGGCATCTTCCTGAATAACTTACCCTGACTTTGGCCTTTTTTCCTTCCCTGTCTCTCGCTTCCAGATTCTTCATTCCTGCTTCCTGCAACTACCTCCTAGGCTCATAACTCCCTGTCTTAAGTTATTTTTTCAAAAGAATCCAAATTTAGATACTACCTATAATCATAACAATTGGTCAGTAGATTTAGATCAGTCATCTGGATAAATTTAGTACAGGAGAAAAGAAAAACAAGTCATACTCATTATTTGACAGTATATAGGTTTAGAAAAAAAAGTTTGATTAATTTTCCAGTCATCATGTTAACAGCACTTGAAAACAAACTATAGGTGTTGTTATACTTTAAACAACTAGTCTAGCATAACAAAGGATTATGTAAAATTTATTAGCATGAAGATTGCATGTACTAAGCCTCCCTGTCTCCTTTCTACTCTTACCCTTTCTAAAATAGACCTTTCTGCCAGGCATAATGTCCTCCAATTTGGTGGCCAGGCAATAACAAAATCATGTATCCTGAAATTTAACTGATTTCCATATGTAGACATGTTCTAGACTATCAGGGTATTTGTAATTCCAACAAGAAAATGCAGTAGGCCTCACTTTGCCACAATCAGGCCTTTGTCACATGCTGGTTCATGCTTTAGGACTCTGATTCAGATGCAGCCTTTCTGACAACATGTAATAACAGACTGGTTAAACGCAGTTCAGCTGCACATCCATGATTATCCTCATCTAATCCTGACACGGTACAGAAATATTGTGATTGTCCTATTTGTCTTATTTTGTTGAGTCAGAATAAATTGAACATGGAATAGATTAAAAATCTGTCACTAAGGTCTTGGTTTTCCCTAGTTCCTCCCCTCTAGGTCCACCTGTAAATGACATTCCATAACATTTAACACAACTTTTAATAATTTTATTTGCTTTTCCTACATAACTAGATGTGTGTTGAGGGACAATATGCTTCATTTGGAGTTGGTGCTCAATCAGTGGACGCTGAATAAATTAATCCATTAAATCGTCAATAAGCCAAAATAGAGGGAGAGTCTACTTGAAGACTTGTGAAATCCCAACTAAGTTCTGAACAACAAAAAGAGTCGAAATTGTTTTATTTCTCATCCTCAGAGTAGGAGACAAAGTCCCCAGAACTGGGGAAGTTTCTCAGTTAGAGCCCCATTTCCTCCTGTCCAGAGCTGCAAATATGTGTTCTCATCGAGTCCCAGAGTCAGCTCCCAGGCTGCTGAGTGATCCCACCCCTGGCCCTCGGAGCCTGTCTGTCTGGGACCAAGAGTTAAGTTAAATGAAGCCAACTGGCAATCCAGTCTGCTACCAGCATTAACAGCTTTGTTATGTCAAAATGGTTCCTCTGCTTATTTCTCCTGAAGATTTATTTCCTTAAGATTTTGCCAGTCTGGCCAAATTTGCTGAGCTGGGAAATGCTTGGAAAAGACCGAAGGAGTGTTTTAATTCTGCCGTTGTTGAATTTTGTCTCCACTTAGAGAATCCAGTGGTACACCCCAAAGTGCAATGTGTTCACGAGCTTCTTGTAGCCACAGTGTAAAGTCTGCTCTTGTGATCAAGCTACCAATTCCCAAGGAGGATTGCAAGGGCCAAACAGCTCACAAATCATGACGTTTCATTTTCTCGCTGTAACTTAGTTCTCGCCATAGCTCAGAGCTGAATGAACTTTGCATGGCTTATTTCATATGATCTTCAAAACAATCCTATAAATTTGCTCTATACTTATTATCTCCCTTTAGGAAACTCAGCTAACAGAAATTAAGGGATTTGCCTCCAGACAATACAGTTAGAAAGAGGTGACAATAAAGCTGGGATATTTATGAGGTTTGGGTGTCTGGTTGAAGGTGGGTCTTTTGATCGGATTGGGTAAGGATTATGACATAATATTATACTTTAGGATTGGTAAATACAGCAAAGCAAGAATTTCAAGGCAAGGGTTTCATAGAGTCTTGGACAGTAAATAATTATTTTATGCTTCCATACTCTTAGAAGAATAAAGTCATGTTAAGGGAGAACAGGGAAGTGTGTGGAATTGGATGGTTTGGGTTCTTATCAACGTCAGACAATTGGTCTTAACTTATTATTTGGAAAATATGGTTACCGGGTTTCTCCTCAAAGGATCAAAGAGTATATGGAGATAGACATTTCCCAGGCTGAAGTCCCACCAAGTGAAAATTAGCCACTTGTGATTAGAATCTATTTGAGTAATAGCTTCCAAGTTCACACCTACTACTCTGCCTAAACTTACCCATGAACCTCCAGTATGAAGATCCTTCAAAGGAGAAAAATCTCTCCTAGACTTAGAGATTGAGAAGGAGTAGACTCCTGAGGAGAAAGAAGAATCCATTCTGTGCATTCAATCCATTCTACTCACTGAAGAGTCCCAGACCCTAGAACTGTGCCTGCCATGTAAGATGTGCTCAAAAAAGATTTGTTGACTTCATGTTGAATGAACAGTAAGATGATGATAATAGGAAAAGTTGATATTAATATTTAATGAATGCTTACTCTGTACCAGGTATCAAGCTAAACATTCATATGGATTATTATATTCACTTCACGCAGCCACCCCAAGAGATGGGTACAATTTAGTTCCTATTTTCCAGAGGACAAGATAAAGTTAAAGACAAAATTAAAACACCCAAAGCCCACAAACAAAAACTCATAGCCAGGATTGGAACCTAAGTTCTAAATGTAGAGCTGAGAATACTGAGGCCGGCGTCTTACTTGCCATGCTATGAAAAGAAGAAAGCAAAACATATTAGATTATGAGCTGGGAAAAAGAAAATTACGGAGTGGAGACCTTGACTCTAGGATTTCTATAAGTGTTTGGAGTGTGTGTATATTCCCAGCCTTGCTGTTTCTATCATAACTTTTTTTTTTTTTTTTTTTTTTAGGTTTCCTTCACTTTGTACAAACTTTTATTGTTATGACAAACATAACAGTGCAAGGTAATTCCTGTTTCATGAGGTCCTTCCTACTGGGGCATAAACTCTTTGAGGGAAGGAATCTTATCTCTGTATTCCTAGGACCTGGCACAATACTGGGCACAGATTTAACACTCAACAAACATGTCTGTTGAATAAATATGTCTCTCTCATATTAAATAGCAATAAGCACTTTAAATGCTTTTTGTTGGGGCTTGAAAGAGTCCAATACATAATACTGTAACTCTTTCCCACCCAAGTTCTGAACATATTGAGAAATAAGACAGAATAATAAAACAGATAGGCACCAACATATCATCCTTATAATTGAGAAAGCTGATTTCGGAGAATGTAGCTTATACCTATTGGTAGGTAGGTTATGAAGCTGCAAAATTATCAGACATCTATACAGTCATAGAGAGTTCTGACAAGTTGTAGGTTTCTGCAGGTAGGAACAGAGCCTTTTTCGTTAAACGCATGCCCTCTGCAAGCAAGTGGGTTCCCCAGAAGAAAAAGGAGAGAAAGGGACTGAATTATTCAAAAACACCCATCAGATTAGGTCTCTCCTCAGTCCTGGGAAGGAGTCAGGGAGAGGAAGGAAGACTGTGCTCCATCCACGTGGACGAAACATGAGGAAAACGATATCTGTGCTTTCTCCTAACTGTGTTCCGAGACAACAAAGATAGAGAGCATCTTGAGAGTGCAACAAACTGTGAAATTACTCTGATACACCATAAGAAAATCAAAGAAAGGGTGACAAGTTTCTGAAGAAAAAAGAAGGAGATATAGCTATCGAAGTCCTAAACGTTTGAGGAGGGAAGCAAATGACAATACAGGGAGCCTGCAGAAATGTGGATGAACTCTTCCACTGACAGAATATCTGCTTATTTTCCTAATGAGGCTGACAATAAAGAATTCCTCTTTCAGGTTTTATATAAAATACATAGAGGATGCCAAATCTGCTCCCTCACCATCATATTCTCCCAAGATTAGAGAGAGTTTTTTAATTCATCCTATGGTAGGTGCTGGATTGTATTCTTGAAGGACTACAAGAACCAAATAATCCATCAATCAACCCATCATTTACAAGGCCAACCTTGCTTGTGATACAAATGGTTGCAGATTAGCTCAGAGCTGGTATTTTCTCACAGGAGCTGCTATACAAGAATTTTGACCACCATGGAAGATGAGTCCTGCAGGTTTTCACAGCAGTGGCTTCAGTTTGGGAAAAGCACTGGTACCATTTACTGGCATTTCAGCAAATAAATGAGTAAAGGAGGAAAAAGCAATTTTATTTTTAAGTTAGAAAATCCTAAAACCAGCATCACAGGGAGACTTAAAATTCAACTGTTTCCCTTACTGGAAACTGTCTCTTAAATAATGCAAAGAGAAAGCTGCATGTACATCCTCAAACAGTGAATGTTATGAAAAGGCAAAAAGCAGGCCAACCAGATCTAGGAAAAACTCAGTGCGGCTCTGGGACATGCCCAGGCTATGGGGTGGGCTCTGCCTGGGCAGGAGGTTGTGCAAATAAGGGGACCCCAGTGCTCAGGCCAGGAAGCATTCTTATCACTTCAAGGTACAAAAGATGCACGAGAGGACCAGATTCTGAACACATTGGCCTTTGTTCTTAGGGTCTGTTTCTTTGTTCAGGGATTGGAATAACACTTTGAGAAGTGAGACATAAGAAGTCAACCTAAGAGGGGAAAAAGGAATGTGGATTTGGAAAACTCAAGATATAAATTCTAAATCTTCACTGATTGTCTGTTTGAACTTGGACAAACTCCTTAACCTCTTTGGGCCTCAGTTCACAAATTCATAAAATGGGAATACTAGCCCCTGCCATGCAGGACCATTGAGATGAACAAGTGAGGTAATTAGGTGGCAGCATTTTGCACAGTGGAAGGTGTATTAAGACTGTCTACGGTCAGTGTTCAGGGAAGCCTAACAAGGCAACTGCCTAGGAAACCACCTGAACATAGATCTGAAGTCACCACCAGGTCTGCCTTTGACAATAGGGGAAGTTGCTGAGCTTTGATTTGGACCTTCCTTTCTTTCCCTTCTTCTGACCTACTCATTTGTCTCAGCATTTCTATACCACCCTTCTTTCAGGACCTACTGCCCCTACAGTTTCCCCTTAGCATTTGCCTTGGGTGATAGCATCTTAACTAATTGAGTGAGTAGCTTTCCCTTCTTCTTTTCCTCCCTTAATCAAACTTAACTGTTTCTTGTCCCATTGCCTCAAGACCTTTGTCTTCTGTTAGGGAGGAGGGGTGGATGACATACTGAGTAAGCTACTCACTAAACCAGACACTGCATAAACACTATCTAATACGAGTGTTCTCAAAGTGTGATCCCTGGACCAGCAGTGTCAACACCTCCTGGGAACTTGTAAGAAATGCAAATTCTCAGGCCCCATTTCTGACCAGAAGAATCAAAAACTCTGGAATGGGGTCGGCTCTCTGTGTTTTAACAAGTCTTCAAGGTGATTCTGTGAACGCTCAAGTTTGAAAACCGTCAATCTAAGGCAACTCTCCCAACAAGCCAGCCAGATAAGCATGATTAACATTATACAGGTAAGAAAATTGAGTTTAAGAGGTTAAGCAACTTGCCTGAGGTCACCCTGCTTATAAATAGCAAGGCTAGGATTCAAATTCAAGCCAGTCTGGCCACAGAGCCTGGCTCAAGTCCATGCCACCTCCCACTATACCACAACAATCATGACTGAAAACCAGCTTCCTATGGCTCAGAGATAATAGTTGTATTCCAACAGCCACCTGGTATAAGGGCTAGAACACAGGGTGTGAATCACTAGGACAAACATTCAAACCCTGACCATGCATTTCCGAGCTCTGTGACTGTGGGGAGTTCGTTCAACATCTGAGCCTTATTTTCTTCATCTGTGTAGCTTTAACTTGATCTTATTTTCACACATTTCTCCTGTCATTTATGGGAGAGCGCATGACACTGGGGCAGTCCTGCAGATAAACTTTTTGTGTTTTGAAGCTCTTAGAGGCATTCAAGTTCTATTGTCCAAGAAGAGGAGCATAATCAGCTGTTGCGTGTAAAGGAAAAGGGGGAAAATCTATAAAATAGATGTTACCCAACCCCCATAGCCAGTTACAAACAAATCCAGCTCCTTAATGATCTGAGCTCAACTGGAGACAACAAGATCGCTTATCCAAGATAAGACGAAGCGGAATGAACACTTTTGTGTTTAGAAAATGAAAAGGAAAATAGCCTAACCATTAGCTGATGTAAAAAAAAATGTGTTCAAATCTGCAGTGGGCAGACACCAGAATGGAGTCTGGCTTGGTGTTTCCCACATGGCTGGAGCTGTGAAGCTCGACCCCTGCCTAGGACACATGGACTCAAGGACTCAGAGCTGTCATCTTGCGAAAATAAGCAGGGGCACTTTTTTCTTAGCTCAGGTCTAAATGGAAGAAATGTAATCTTTCTCATTCAGTGGATCCCAATTTCCTCATCTGTAAAATAGGGATGAAATAAAATAATGTTTTTAAGATCACATTGAGAAAAATAACATTTATAAATTCAATAGCATTGTCAATTCCAATTCATTATTTTTAATAACATCTTTATTGGAGTATAATTGCTTTACCATGGTGTGTTAGTTGCTGCTGTATAACAAAGTGTATCAGCTATACATATACATATAACCCCATATCTCCTCCCTCTTGCGTCTCCCTCCCACCCTCCCTATCCCACCCCTCTAGGTGGTCACAAAGCACCGAGCTGATCTCCCAGCAGCTATGCGGCTGCTTCCCACTAGCTATCTATTTTACATTTGGTAGTATATATAAGTCCATGCCACTCTCTCACTTCGTCCCAGCTTACCCTTCCCCCTCCCTGTGTCCTCAGGCCCATTCTCTACATCTGCGTCTTTATTCCTGTCCTGTCCCTAGGTTCTTCAGAACCATTTTTTTTTTTTTTTTTTAGATTCCATATATATGTGTTAGCATATGGTATTTGTTTTTCACTTTCTGACTTACTTCACTCTGTATGACAGACTCTAGGTCCATCCACCTCACTACAAATAACTCAATTTCATTTCTTTTTATGGCTGAGTAGTATTCCATTGTATATATGTGCTACATCTTCTTTATCCATTCATCTGTCAATGGACACTTAGGTTGCTTCCATGTCCTGGCTATTGTACATAGAGCTGCAATGAACATTTTGGTACATGACTCTTTTTGAATTATGGTTTTCTCAGGGTACATGCCCAGTAGTGGGATTGCTGGGTCGTATGGTAGTTCTATTTTTAGTTTTTTAAGGAACTTCCATACTGTTCTCCATAGTGGCTGTATCAATTTACATTCCCACCAACAGTGCAAGAGTGTTCCCTTTTCTCCAATTCGTTTTTATTGGCTACCTAGAGAGCTGTGTTGAGAAGCCTTCTGAAGTTCATTGTCACAGTTGATTAGTAATAAATACCATGGACATGGTAGAATTGGGTAGGGGGTTGCCTTTAAGATAAAATCCAAACTCCTTAACATGGTTTGAAATAAAGTTCTTTGTGATTTGGCTGCTGTTGACTTCTCCAGGCTCATTTCACCTCTCAATTGTTCAATTCATCCTCGACCACGCAGTGTATAATGTTCATTGCCTCACAGGTGGCGTTATAATACTGTTTCTTCAGTCTGGCATGTTCTTGCTCTCTCCCTCTTCTTCTCCCAACCTTCACCACATTCTTACTCGCCACATACATACTGTCATACACACACATGCACATCCCACGTTTTGCATGGCTAGTACCAAGGTTATATCCTCCTGCGATATGCTCCTTAGTACCCCATCATAGCCCTGAGGTGTGATTATCTGCTTGCTTGTCTTTCTCTTTCTCTGAGCTACAATTTCTTATGGTCACTGATTGTGTGCCTGCTGTCACCAATATGAAGCATTATGCCGCACCCAGAGCAAGCTAGGTAAATACTGCTGAATTAACCAAATTAATGTATCAGTGATACAGGCCTAAGAGAGTCAAATACACAAAGGAAGGAACTGGAATCTGAATTCTTCTCACACATGCCAGAAGCTGTACGCAATTAAGTTATTACGTTTGTGCCTTAGGTTCCTCAACTTTAAAATGGAGAAATAATAGTACCTACCTAGCAGTGTTGTGAGTAAATATACAGAGAATACTTAGAAAGCACTGGGTACTTAGTAAACACAACATAAAATGTCAGCTACTAGTGTTATTTCTTGTGATTGACCAGTTGTTTTGAAATCATCAATATCTGGACAATTTCTTAATCTTGATCATAACAAAAAAATGAAATTTAATATGTGAAAGTTAAGTAGTAAAACCAGGAACAGCAACTTTAGCATCTAATTCTGAAGTCTGAGCTCTCTCCACTAATGTTACATCTGCAATAACCAGAACACTTCATTTCATAAGCACTTAAATATTATGCATGGGGAATCACACAGTAAACTGAAACTGATTACAACAGAAAGTGTCACACATAATACAACCAGTGCATACTGTTTTATTAATATTTAAACATATGTTGTTTTCTACCTTTGCCTGCTTTAGGCTGGTAGACAAAACCAGTGCCTTATATTATGTACAATACATACTGATACATTAAAGCATTAAATAATTGTGATTGTCTATGGCCAATAAATCATTTTCTCACTTTATTTATCATCATCTATTATCACCTGCATTATTGGGATTTTAATGTTCTTAAAACACAATTACTTAACAGTATTAAGTATAGATATGGTACTGCACTGTGGAGGGAAGCACTATAGATATTGAGGTCATGGCTGAAATCTGGTCCAAATCTAACTCTCTAGGGCTATCCTTGCTTTGATGTTCAAATTCAGAATAAATTGAAACTCTGAACTAATGATATGTTTTCATTTCACACGAGACATGTAAAACAGCATCAGCTGAGGAGATTGATCACTTAATAAGCTTTAATTCAGATCAAGATTCTCATTTTCCGTATGGAAACACAAAAGACCCCGAATAGCCAAAGCAATCTTGAGAAAGAAAAACAGAGCTGGAGGAATCAGGCTCCCTGACTTCAGACTATACTACAAAGCTACAGTAATCAAGACAATATGGTACTGGCACAAAAACAGAAATATAGATCAATGGAACAGGATAGAAAGCCCAGAGATAAACCCACACACATATGGTCACCTTATTTTTGATAAAGGAAGCAAGAATATAGAATGGAGAAAGGACAGCCTCTTCAATAAGTGGTGTTGGGAAAACTGGACAGCTACATGTAAAAGAATGAAATTAGAACACTCCCTGACACCATACACAAAAATAAACTCAAAATGGATTCAAGACCTAAATGTAAGGGCAAACACTATCAAACTCTTAGAGGAAAACATAGGCAGAACACTCTATGATATAAATCACAGCAAGATCCTTTTTGACCCACCTCCTAGAGAAATGGAAATAAAAACAAAAATAAACAAATGGGACCTAAAGAAACTTAAAACTTTACACAGCAAAGGAAACCATAAACAAGATGAAAAAACAACCCTCAGAATGGGAGAAAATATTTGCAAATGAAGCAACTGACAAAAGCTTAATATCCAAAATTTACAAGCAACTCATGCAGCTCAATATCAAGAAAACAAACAACCCAATTCAAAAATGGGCAGAAGACCTAAATCAACATTTCTCCAAAGATGATATACAGATTGCCAACAAACACATGAAAGGATGCTCAACATCACTAATCATTAGAGAAATGCAAATCAAAACTACAGTGAGGTATCACCTCACACCAGTCAGAATGGCCATTGTCAAAAAAAGTACAAACAATAAATGCTGGAGAGTGTGTGGAGAATAGGGAACCCTCTTGCACTGTTGGTGGGAATGTAAATTGATACAGCCACTATGGAGAACAGTATGGAGGTTCCTTAAAAAACTAAAAATAGAACTACCATACGACCCAGCAATCCCACTACTGGACATATACCCTGAAAAAACCATAATTCAAAAAGAGACATGCACCACAATGTTCATTGCAGCTCTATTTACAATAGCCAGGACATGGAAGCAACCTAAGTGTCCATTGACAGATGAATGGATAAAGAAGATGTAGCACATATATACAATGGAATACTACTCAGCCATAAAAAGAA
Organism: Balaenoptera ricei; assembly: GCF_028023285.1. Classification (NCBI taxonomy): domain Eukaryota; kingdom Metazoa; phylum Chordata; class Mammalia; order Artiodactyla; family Balaenopteridae; genus Balaenoptera; species Balaenoptera ricei. Next base: position 83,972,664 of record NC_082646.1, on the reverse strand, counting down.
ATGAAATTGAGTTATTTGTAGTGAGGTGGATGGACCTAGAGTCTGTCATACAGAGTGAAGTAAGTCAGAAAGTGAAAAACAAATACCATATGCTAACACATATATATGGAATCTAAAAAAAAAAAAAAAAAAAAGGTTCTGAATAACCTAGGGACAGGACAGGAATAAAGACGCAGATGTAGAGAATGGGCCTGAGGACACAGGGAGGGGGAAGTGTAAGCTGGGATGAAGTGAGAGAGTGGCATGGACTTATATATACTACCAAATGTAAAATAGATAGCTAGTGGGAAGCAGCCGCATAGCTGCTGGGAGATCAGCTCGATGCTTTGTGACCACCTAGAGGGGTGGGATAGGGAGGGTGGGAGGGAGACGCAAGAGGGAGGAGATATGGGAATATATGTTTATGTATAGCTGATTCATTTTGTTATAAAGCAGAAACTAACACACCATTGTAAAGCAATTATACTCCAATAAAGATGTTAAAAAAAAAAATTCTCATTTTTCTCCCACCCCATGGAACAAGACACAATGTCCAGGTTCCCTGCAGAATCAAAAGTCAATAATATCTCATATACCAATAATAAGTGAAAAACTCAAATGTAGATTTATTACTGTAAATCTACAAAAATTATAGATTGTAAAAAGACTGGATGAATGAAAACTCACGTTGACCATACACAACTGATAAAGCCATAAATTTATACACTTTCACCAGTATGTTTGCTTTATGTAAGTTTCTTTAAAAACGTTAAAGCTGTGTCATTTCACATAAGTCAAGGTGTAAGAGAGAAGCTACCAGTTTCCAAAAATTGATGGACCAGCCCCATAACCCTTGAGCAGAAACTATCTGATTGATCCATTTAGCTCCATGCTTAACAAGGGAGAAGTACATAGTAGACCCTCAGGAAATGTCTGTTAAGTGGATCTGAGCTATTAGAATGGAGAATATCTGTTTCCTCAATCAATTCTAATTGGACATGCAATTCATTTCAAAACATTTTTCAAGCGACGCTTAATGTCATAAACTGCTCCATTTTCTCCATGGAATTTCTTTCAATTCGAAAACCTAACGAGTCTAAATCCAAAGTTTATCATTTCAGGTGTGTTTTCCTTAAAACAGCATCGAAGAAATCAGAACTCATTGGTAAATAAGCATCGTAAGCAGAATTCAACTCTCAGAATAATTTCATTTTCTAAAGGAAAACGAGTCAGCACCTGTACAATAGAAAAAGCAAATAAATAAGCAATGAGGAAGGAATACTGATATCATTCATGGTACCCCAGGAAGAAAGAATATTGAAGAAAGGATGACGGGACAAGTTCACTCCCTCAGAACCCTGCGTATGATATTGATACCAGCTCAGCGAACAGGAGGACTGAAAAGGACAAAAGACTTGGCTATTAAAAAGGATCTGTGAGCCTACAGAACCCTGCAGATCTCACAGAATCCACCTGAAAAGGTGCCAAGTAGTGAGTCTGTCAACACACACGCTCCAATGACATATGGCCAATAGGTTGTTGGTAAATATTTAATACAGTGAAATGCAAGACTCTGATGCCAACCTGCTAGGGTTACGAAGAAGTGGAGCCATACTGACAAAAGGCGGGGCCTGCAGGTGACAGTGGTGCTGTGTTACAGAGCTCATATCTGCAGACTAAAATTAAAACTCACTCTATTCATATAACACAACTCCCTGCAGGAGATCTTGCTGGATTTTCTCTTTAGTTAAAGCTGTCTTCTATGGTTCAGCAGGTTTAGTGCAGAGGGAAATTATATTGCTGGACTTCACATCCAGCATGTCCTACATACTCTACAGTAACTCGAGTTGCTGTTTGGTCTTGGAATTCCCAATGCCCCAACCCAATAGTAGTGTTTACTTTTTGTCAAAGTTGTCACACTCTCCTTATTCTGGTCACATGAGAAAGACTCTGTACTGACTAGTCCAACGTGAGGGAAGAAGACTGATCAGTGATGTATTAATTTTTTTATCAAAGATCTGAATTTTGGATGATTAGAACTATGGTCCAATTGATGCATAGTCCTGAAGAAGTTTTAGAGGACAGGCATACTTCATTTTATTGTGCTTTGCTTTATTGGGCTTTGCAGATATTACATTTGTTTTTACAACTTGAAGGTTTGTGGCAACTCTGCATTGAGCAAGTACTTGAGCAAGACCTAAATAGACATTTCTCCAAAGAAGACATACAGATCTTCTTCAATGTTGGTCAAACAACATTTGCTCACAACGTGTCTCTCTGTCACATTTTGGTAATTTTCACAATATTTCAAACCCTTCACCAGCAAAAAGATTATGACTCGTTGAAGGCTCAGATGATGCTTAGAAATTTTTAGCAACAAAGTATTTTAATTAAGGTATGTACATTGTTTTTTTAGACATAATGCTATTACACACTTAATAGACTACAGTATAGTGTAAACAATTTTTATATGCACTAGGAAACCAAAAACTTCATGTGATTCACTTTAGTGCGATATTCGCTTTATTGTGGTGGTCTGGAACCAAACTCTCAATATCTCCAAGGCATGCCTGGTATTCAACAATCCACTAATTTGGAACATTCATCTCTGATTACTACCACCCGATACTATTGACTTACACCAAAAATTAAGATCATAAGGAAAGTAACTGGAGAAGGAGAGAACTGTTAATGAATATTATTAGTTATTATTTCTGACTCTGTTTTGTACCAGCCCCATGCTAAATGGAGTGTGTACCTTATTTCCTTTCATCTTCACAATAACTTTGCGTGGTAAGTATTATTATCTACGTTTTACAGAGGAGAAACTGAGACTCAGAAAATGTCATCTGTCCCAGTGGAAAAAGCCCAAAATTAGAACATAGGTTTGTCTGATGAAAGTCTATGCTCTTTGTCACCAAACTATGATGACAGAGTCTCTGAAAAGTCCTCTGAAGGGAAGGGTCCTATGGGATGAGGCAGGTAATACAGATATCAGAGGCAGTAAGACAGAGACACAAGAACTATTTTAACGCTAAAGGAAAAAAAGGATTAATTGCAATTGAAACTTTGTCTTAATATTAAGGATACGATTGGGGGACGGGGACTGTCGTGCAGCGAGAACTGGCAAAGAAAGGGTGAGTCTCGTGAGACTGGATCGTGTCCCAGGGCTGACCATGTGCTGAGGTCAATCCCAGAACAATGTCCCAAGACCAGGTAAAAGAAGTCTGTTATTTGCCTGGAATCAGCCCATACCAGGAAGCAGGGCCAAGGTTTAGAACAAAGAATGAATGACAAGAGTAGTGATGAGCAAAGCCGAAGGGGGAGAAACGTGGAGAAGTTGGTGAGGGAACTACATTCCACCAGTAATGAACTTTGATTGTGCTGGAGGGGCTGGTTCTGTGCTTGAAACTATACACTTCACGGTCCTGCCATAAGGAACATCTTCCAAGGTTGCTGGAGAGGGGTGGCCACATAGTATATGAGATTTATCTTTGGGTTCAGTCTTTCCTTGTTTCCTGGGTACAACATAGTTGTAAGACACACATAAATGCATTTAGCTGCTAGTAGATGAAGGCTTTTACTGATTATTTATACCTCTCCTAGTGTCAGACCTTGGCATCTGTTCTGATCTCATTGCAAGGTAAAGCATACCCTGTCTGCCTGTCTCTCTCTCTCTCTCTCTCTCACACACACACACACACACACACACAAACACACACACACACACACACACATACCCTCATTCCTGGACTAGCTATCCTGGTCAGTGCAGTCGTCTTTAGGACCAGTCTGATTTATAGTCTCAAGGTTTTCACTGGGATCTTAGCTCCCAGCCAACTAGCAGGGTTGCCTGGAGGTCAGGTGACCAAGTCTGTGTTGCATTACTCATTGTCAAAATTTCAGCCAAACAAGGAACATATGTAAAACTTAGAGACATTCTGGCATCACTCTTAATTAGTAACCACGATCTGAGCATTTGTTATTTAAGCTCATTTAATTCCAGCCAGATTACAGCGTGTTGCAATGCAGGCTGCCTTCTGCATCATCATGCGAGGTTCCATTAGCAGGCTTCAGGGAAGCATGAAAAGTCACATTTAATCACTTCTCAGAGCAAACTGTCCTGAGATGGAAGTAACGTGAGCTACCAGGGGCAGCAGCTCTGGCTGTCGTGGTTCAGTAGGCGGCACCCGCAGGGAGGAACTCCTGGCCAGCACACCTTGGTGACCACAGCAGGCCTTTGTAATTTTCCCACATATGTTACCTAATAAACATCATTTGGGAACCATGCTCTTGTGAGTGTGTATATTCATTCATCCAAGTGATCAGAGAAAAGAAATAATATTGTTTCCAATAAAGATGGTGGGGTCAGGAAATGCCATCACTGACCTGAGTGGAGAGTAGGATACCTAATGAAGACTAATGAATTTTTAAAAATAAAAACAAGTGTCAAATTATGGGTTCAAAGGCTTTCAGTTGGCCATGTGGTTGCATGTCAGAGGTCTTGATGTAAGGTGGTCAAATGTTATAGCTCTTTCTAATAAAACCCAAAACTTTTGAATGCAGAATATGGCAGGGGTTGTCTCTCCACAGACAAGCAGGGCAGTCTGTGCCAGGGTGCAGAAAATTAGGCAGAGCTGAAGGGGTCAGGAAAAAGAAAGACATTCAGGAAACTCTTTCTCTCCTCTTCCTCAGCAGGGAAGGAGGTTGTTTCAGGACCTCTGCATTTTGAGAATGACCCGGATGCAAGGTCCATGTTTTGGACTAGGGAAAAAAAAAAAAAAAAAAAAATGGAGAACTGGAGAAGTATGGGATGGAGCCCAAGGGAAGGAGAGGAGTCATCTAAATGTGGTTGGGAAACAGTGCAGTGTCACCTAGTCCATCTCAGCTCCTACCTGGGAAGTGTGAGCCCTGGATTCTAGTCCTAATTCCACTCCTGTAGAACTTGGGCCAAGTGCTGCATTTCACTGGGTCTCATTTTCCTTATTGGTCAAATTAGGAGTTGAATTGTAGGACCTTCAAAATTTTTTCCAATTGGAATATTCTATTATAAAGTGTTGAAGTCTGACTTCTCTGTAATTCTTAAGTGTTTGAAATAAAGCCCTGTTTGTTTAAACAAATTTCCTCTATTTTAAAGCAGTATGTAAAATGAGCCTTTTGAAAAAAGGTTTGTTAAAACTTGTTTCAGTGAATCAGGGTGTATTGAGGCCGTTTTTGTACTCAATCTTCTGATAAGAGCTGTTGGAGAGATAAGAGACGTACAAAGTAACGCCTATCCTCAAGGTGCACACAGGTCAGTTCAGAGAACACATACAGATACACGTGAAGGGATGAGTAAGTGAGACAGCATGGGATAGAGTAGGAAATTGTGAGGGGTCAGGGCAATGGCTATCAGAGAACTGAGTGGTCAGCATGAGCTGGAACAATCTTAGATAGATCTTGGAGGAGGTAGAACTGACACTGGGCTTTGAAAAAATATCTACAGAAGAGTGAGAGTAGGGGATAACCTATGAGAGCGTGAAGTCATTTATAATTTATATAATATACATGAGCAGGGAGGGGGACAGAAAAACAACCTAGATATTAGAGGAAGAGTCATGTAATGAAGGAGCAGGAAATAGGAGAATGCTATGGAATCAAAAGGAAGGCCTTAAAAGCCAGCAAAATTCAGAATATATATCTCTATTTATTACATACACTCTATATATGGTTGGTTTTGAAAATAGCTTTGAATTAGGCTATTGTCTCACAATGTATTGGGCTATTTTAACACTTTCATAAGAATTGTCAGTATTAGATATGCTGTATAAACTTATTATTAAATATCTGTAGAATAGCCCATCAGTCTAGGGCCACCTAAATTTGAATCCCTTCCTTGCCATATGCTACTTGAGTGACCTTGGGCAAGTTATTTATCCTCTCTATGCCTCAGTCTCCTCATCTGTAAAATTGGAATAGTAACAAAGTTTCCATGAAAATTAAATGCATTAAGACACCAAAAGTGGCTAGAACAGAATCTGGCAAAGTCTAAACAATAAACGTTAGCACTTAAGTCAATTTACCATAATTTACTTAATTGTTTCCCAAATTCAGGAATTTACATTGTTTTCCATTTTCCACCATTAAAAAAGGCACTGCTGTTCACCTGAAAAAGCTTTTTTGTTATTTAGAATTAGCTATTTCTTTAGCAGAGAGGTTCCCAGAATTGGAATTACCAGAGGCAAAGGGTGTGAATATTTGAAGATGCTTGTTACATCTTGCCAAGTAACTCCCAGATGGGCTGTGCAGCCTTGCCTGCATGAAGAATTGTCTTCACAGAGAAAAAGAAAAGTTGCCAAGTTGATAGAGAGACTAGTATATCAGTGTTGTTGGTTTCATTTGCACTCCCTTGATTATTAGTGAAAATGAACATCCTCTCATCTTTGTAAATGAGCAATATTTCACTTCTGTGAATTATCTATTCATGATTTTTACTTATGAATCTGTTGGTCTTGGTCACCTTAACACTTGGTCTCATAAATTTTTCTTTTTTAAAAAATGTATTCGGCTGTGTTGAGTCTTAGTTGAGGCATGCAGGATGTTTTGTTGCAGCGCGCGGGCTTCTCTCTAGTTCTGGGGCATGGGTTCCAGAGCGCACAGGCTCAGTAGTTGCGGCGCACTGGCTCAGTTGCCCCGCGGCATGTGGGATCTTAGTTCCCTGACCAGGGAGTGAATCCATGTCCCCTGCATTGGAAGGTTGATTCTTAACCACTGGACCACCAGGGAAGTCCAACACTGCTTTTTCTTAGCATAGAGATTGTATTTGGATGATATTTATCAGGCACTGGTGCATTCTTCCCTAACTGACCTCACATCATTTAATACATGTGTTTCCTCTTCTGTGTGAATGAGAACATTATCTTGTAAGTCCTTAGCATCTATTCCAGACAATTCTTAGTATCTGAATCAATGCTCTGTATACAGTAGATATTCAGTAGACATTTGATAAACCACCCAAAGAATGCCATTTTTCTTTACCACTCTGATTAAGTGTTATCCAAAATTTGAAATTCATATAAATTTGTAATCCTCAATACATGACTCTCAACTATAGTCATCTGGCATGTTTTAGTGTAAATGCCAAACTTGCACCTTATTACAAAGAGTGTGATATTGAGGCTTGGTCAGGGAAGACTTGTATCAACTTGAGTTGCTGTAACAAAACTACCATAGACTGGGAGGCTTAAACCAGAAACATTTATCTCTCACCGTTCTGGAGGATGGGAAATCCAAGATCAATTCTAAGATCTGGCAGATCTGTGGCCTGGGGAGGGCCTGCTTTCTGGCTTGTCTATAGCTGCCTTTTCACAGTACCCTCACAAGGCCAAGATAGTAAACTCTCATCTCTTTCTCTTCTAATAAGGACATTAATCCCATCCTGGAAGCTCAGTCCTCATGACCTAAACTTAATCACCTTCCAAAGGCCCCACACCCTAATACCATCTCATTGGGAATTAGGTTTTCAATGTATGAACTTCAGAGAAACACAAGCATGCAGTCTATAGCAAATAGTATTCACTGGTAAATACAAACAGTATAATCAGATTACCTGGGCCCAAAGAATCACTTCCGCATTCCAAAATCTTAACTCCATTATTCAACAAACTCTCCAGCCTGCAAAAAAAAGGAAAAAGATAAGGCACTGTTTCCCCCTAATACTTTTTGGGTACAAAAGTTTTGATGGATAGCAGTAGAATAATGAAGTGCATATTCTCCTGGACAGTCTGACGTAAGCAGGGGAAGCAGAATGGCCTATATTTCATGAAGCGAAACATTGACAAGGGCCAAACTTCATGCTCTCAGCACTTGGGTCATTTCATTAGCATTTGTTATTTTTATACATTGGTAATTATGGATGTCAATGGCATTTTAATATCCCAGAATGGTCATAGCACCAATATACTCACTTCCACTAATGTTTCATGGCTTATGGATCATTTCCAAATCAAGAGCCTGGCTGATAATATGTCTTAACACTTTCCATAACAGAGCTAGGAGGAAGAAAAAAAAGATCCTCTCTCCTGGGTACACAATATACTCTCACACTTAGTTTATGATGACCAACATTATTTTTCATTTATTTTTATGAGATTTATAGGATGCATTTCCTCCAGAGAATTCTGTTCAAAATTGAAAGTACTTAGGTGACTTGCTTGCATGCTATTAATTTTTTTTTATAAATTTATTTATTTATTTTTATTTTTGGCTGCGTTGGGTCTTCGTTGCTGCGCATGGGCTTTCTCTAGTTTCAGCGAGCAGGGGCTACTCTTTGTTGCAGTGAATGGGCTTCTCATTGTGGTGGCTTCTCAGAGCACGAGCTCTAGGTGCACGGGCTTCAGTAGTTGTGGCACACGGGCTCTGTAGTTGTGGCTCGCGGGCTCTAGAGTGCAGGCTCAGTAGTTGTGGCACACGGGCTTAGTTGCTCTGCGGCATGTGGGATCTTCCCAGACCAGGGCTCGAACCCGTGTCCCCTGGATTGGCAGGTGGATTCCTAACCACTGCACCACCAGGGAAGCCCTACATACTATTAATTTTTACTTACTCTATTATAGCTTTAAAGTATTTTAGACCCAGGTATTGCTGTGCCATACCTTCCTAAAGACCTCAACAAAATACCAAGCTCCTCTGTAAGATCTTTATTTTATGGCCAACATCTCCATGCCATGTACCTTAAAAGCAGAATTGATATAAATTAAGCTCTTTCCCACTTACACTATATTACTGCACAATACGTTATACCTTGTTGTGTGAAGGCATCTATTAGGTTGGCTTCCCAACTCCTTAACTATGTGACAAACAACATCACAGAGAGTAACAGATCACAGAGTGAGATTCCCAAATCCACCTTTCACAATGGAACCCACCATGTCTGCAACTGATTTGGCTCAAAGGGAACCACCTGACAAGTTGGGCCAGGCAGTTTTTCGTAAGAACTTAAAATTAGGAGAGGGAGTGCTGTGTTTTATTCCTTTTGGAACTGGAGGTACACAGTAAGAGAGTAATAGAAGTTTTGATGAATAAATTGGTTAACAAATTACCCAATCTCTAGTGAGTGGTAGAGGAATAATGGCAAGTGATTTATATACAGTCAGAAAACTCTCACATCTGACTTGAAGCCTTCTCTTGTATCTTCTATACTCACCCCTTTATTCCTCCCCAAAGACACTGCCAGCATGATGACAGCAATTCAGTGTAAAAGAAGCGGCAGCAGCAGCACAAGGCCAGGATACCAGGTTTCTGATCTCATATTGCCATTTATGGGGCATGTATACCTTGGACATGTTATTAACCTCTCTAGAAGTGTCCCTATGGCTCACAGGAGTCTACTTTCCAGGGTACTGGGAAAATTTAATAGTATGTAATGTAAGTGAACTACTAAGTGCTGAATGAATGAAAAGAACTGTGTGAAATGATAAAGAATGGGTTAAAATAGATAGAACCATTATTAAAGCATTGTGAATGATATGGACAGAGAAGGAGGAGATGATCAC